>NC_139462.1:30770000-31970000 GCF_057233095.1 Heloderma suspectum | reverse complement strand
TAAAATAATAAACCATGATGTAAAAAACAATCAACCAGTAATTAAACTAAGAGTGCAATCCTAACTCCCCACCCACAATGCTGTTTTAAAAGCTTTCTTAATGTTTTAAAAGCTTTCTTAAAGACTTGCACCAAAGGTGTAAGGCACAAGGTAGCAGGAAGGGTGTTCCACGCTTGAGGGGTCACCACTGAGAAAACTGTGCTGCTTGTATTCACCAGTCTAAGTTGTTCTGTGATGGGCATATGAAAAGAGACCCTCACACTGACCTAAGCATACTGGCAGGATCGTACAAGTGAAGACAGTTGTATTGTAGTGAGTACATGCTATACTTTCATTAGTAAGCCAAGCTATTGATACTGATACAACAGAGAGGTGTTTCTGGTGAACCTTTTCTCCATATTGGGAAGGTTGGTAGATTGGATTGAATGGGTTCTTCTGGATTTTGGGGTTTTAGAGATTAATGTTTCTCATTCCAGATGATGTGAAGAGCAATGTGCTACAGCACTTTTGAAATTACATGAAAGATGGACATAGTTCCCAGATCAGTCTGTGGCTCTAGCCACAGCAGGGAAGAACTACTGTGATTTCTCTTCCCCACTCCCTTTCAGAGTTCACAGCAAAGGGAGGGAAATTTTTGGACATTGGAAGGTGGGATTACTTTAAATCCCACTTTTGTGACCCCAGGGCCTGGCACTTGTTTTGAAAAGGGGAAGAATTATATGGATAAACAGCCCAGCATAGTAGTATGGTTTACATTAGAAACTACCAATGTATACTTAAAGAAAGATTGCTGGAAACCTTGCTTTATTTATAAATGGTAGCATTATGTTGATGAATATCAAAGCATGCAAGGCATGTTTTTTTCTTTTGGAAGGACTTTTTTTTCTGGAACAACGTATACGTTTGTAGTTTAGAAGATGATTACACAAAGTGTCATGCAGCTGGATGCCTTTATAGAACAAGACATTTCATAACTATGCAAAGTTTCTATACAAGCATTCTGAGATGTGATAAATGCCTATTTCCACTTGCGACAGCATGGGATGTAATCCCCAATCTGTGTTCTGTTTTACATATTCACACTAAGAATGCTGACACTGATAGATTACATAATGTTGGGAACATGCTGGGAACTACCTATGTGCTGCAGCACTGAAAGACAGTCCATTAGTGCTAGGATTAATGCACACCGGGACTTTTAATTCTTCATGGAATCTATTTCCATATTTAATTACGGGAAAGTCATAGGAAAAAAGTTCCAAAGCTCCTTCATCCATTTTTATTGTCAACGGGAGTGGCGATTAGTAATTCTTCAAGCTATATTGCAATGTTCACTTAAAATAATGCACCTTCTTGCTGAGTTTGCTTCAATTAAACCATATTTTATTTGCTAATGACATAGCAAGTTGACAGCGACCTTGAAGTTGGTATTGTCAACACTTCTTGGCAAAAAAGAGCATGGTGATTTAGAGTTAAGAGTGCATCAATTTATTCTTCAGTCTGTCTATGTTTTTAAAAGGTTTTTTAATTCCATTATCGATGGGGTATTTTACCTGAGTAATGCACAGGTTAGTGAGTTAAGTAGCAGTCAATTTATATTATTTTTAATGTAGAGCTTAAGCTGTATATGGGAAAGAGAATAATTTTATTCAAGCTTATTGAGTTCGGAAAAGAATAGCCTGTAGTTGGAGCACCTTTTAAAATTGCTTTCAGAGTTGAATCACTAAAACGCTTTTTGTAAATGTCAAAGATATATTGACATTAAGGTTTTTTCATGGATACTTATAAACATTTAGCGATTGGATTTGAGTTTTGTAATGAAACAAATGTATATTTTGCTATTCTGTAGTGATCCGTCATCCCCTTCATGGATCACTGCCTTGTTGTGGCGAAGGGGCTTCCGTAATTCAGTGAAGCCATAAGCTATGCTGTGCAGGGCCACCCAAGATGGATGTGGTCCATTGGAGAAGGAAATGGCAACCCACTCCAGTATTCTTGCCAAGAAAACCTCATGGAACGTATCACAAGGCTAAAAGATATGACGCCAGAAGAGGAGCCCCTCAGGTCAGAAGGTGTCCAGTATACTACAGGGGAAGAGCAGAGGGAATTTCCAAGTAGTGCCAGAAAGAGTGAAGCGGCTGGGCCAAAGCTGAAAGGACACTCAGCTGTGGATGTGTCTGGTGGTGAAAAGAAAGCCCAATGCTGTAAATAACAATATTGTTTAGGAACCTGGAATGTCAGATCAATGAATCAAGGTAAGCTGGAGGTGGTCAAACATGAGATGGCAAGATTGAACATCAACATCTTGGGAATCAGCGAACGAAAATGGACAAGCATGGGCGAATTTAATTCAGGTGACCATCGTATCTACTACTGTGGGCAAGAATCCCTTAGAAGAAATGGAGTAGCACTCATAGTCAATAAAAGGGTGGGAGAAGCAGTACTGGGGTACAATCTCAAAAATGGTAGAATGATCTCAGTATGAATCCAAGGCAAACCATTCAACATCACAGTAATTCAAGTCTATGCCCCAACCACTGATGCCGAAGAAGCTGAGGTTGATCGGTTCTATGAAGACCTACAACACCTTCTAGAACTAACACCAAAAAAAGATGTCCTCTTCATCATAGGGGATTGGAATGCTAAAGGAGGAAGTCAAGAAATCACCGGGATAACAGGCAAGCATGGTCTTGGTGTACAAAATGAAACAGAACAAAGGCTAATAGAGTGGGAAAGACTAAGAGATCTTTTCAAGAAAATCGGAGATATTAAGGGAACATTTTGTGCAAAGATGGGCATGATAAAGGACAAAGAAGGCAGGGACCTCACAGAAGCAGAGGAGATTAAGAGGAGGTGGAAAGAATACACAGAAGAACTATACAGGAAAGATCTTAATGTCCCTGATAGCCATGAGAGTGCAGTCACTGAACTTGAGCCAGACATCCTAGAGAGTGAAGTCAAGTGGGCCTTAGGAAGCATTACTAACAACAAAGCTAGCGGAGATGACAGTATTCCAGCTGAGCTATTTAAAATCCTAAAAGATGATGCTGTTAAAGTGCTGCACTCAATATGCCAACAAATTTGGAACACTTAACAGTGGCTATAAGACTGGAAAAGGTCAGTTTACATTCTAATTCCAAAGAAGGGCAATGCCAAAGAGTGTTCAAAGTACCGTACAATTGTGCTCATTTCACATGCCAGCAAGGTTATGCTCAAAATCCTACAAGCTAGGCTTCAGCAGTATGTGAACTGAGAACTGCCGGAAGTACAAGCTGGGCTTCGAAGAGGCAGAGGAACTAGAGATGAAATCGCCAACATTCACTGGATCATGGAGAAAGCAAGAGAATCCCAGAAAAACGTCTATTTCTGCTTCATTGACTACGCTAAAGCCTTTGATTGTGTGGATCACAACAAACTGTGGAAAATTCTGAAAGAGATGGAAGTACCAGACCACTTTACCTGTCTCCTGAGAAACCTGTACGAAGGTCAAGAAGCAACAGTAAGAACCGGACATCCGATTGGTTCAAAATTGGGAAAGGAGTACGACAAGGCTGTATATTGTTGCCGTGTTTATTTAATTTATATGCAGAGTACATCATGAGAAATGCCGGGTTGGATGAATCACAGGTCGAAATTAAGATTGCCAGGAGAATTATCAACAACCTCAGATACGCAGACGATACCACCCTAATGGCAGAAAGCAAAGAGGATCTATAGAGCCTCTTGTTGAGGGTGAAAGTGGAGAGTGCAAAAGCTGGTTTGAAACTCAACATTAAAAAAACAAAGATCATGGCATCTGACCCCATCACTTCCTGGCATATAGAAGGGGAAGAAATGGAAGCAGTGACAGATTTTATTTTCTTTGGCTTCAAGATCACTGCAGACAGTGACTGTAGCCATTAAATTAAAAGATGCTTGCTCCTTGGGAGGAAAGCTATGGCCAACCTAGACAGCATAGTAAGGAGCAGAGACATCATCTTGCCGACAAAGGTCTGTCTAATCAAAGCTATGGTTTTCCCAGTAGTAACGTGTGGCTGTGAGAGCCGGACTATAAGGAAGGCTGAGCGCTGAAGAATTGATGCTTTCGAACTGTGGTGCTGGAGAAGACTCTTACAAGTCCCCTGGACTGCAAGGAGGTCAAATCAGTCCATCCTAAAGGAAATCAACCCTGAGTGCTCATTGGAAGGACAGATACTGAAGCTGTAGCTCAAATATTTTGGCCACCTAATGCAAAGAGAAAACTCCCTGGAAAAGACCCTGATGCTGGGAAAGATTGAAGGCAAAAGGAGAAGGTGATGGCAGAGGATGAGATGGCTAGATAGCATCACCGATGCAATGAATATGAACTTGAGCACAGTCCGGGAGAGAGTGGAGGACAGGAAGGCCTGGCATGCTATGGTCCGTGGGGTCACAAAGAGTTGGACACGACTTAACAACTGAACAACAAAGTGATCTGTCAAGGAAATAGATCCTTTTAAAAAGCCTTCAATTTGCAAACATTATCTAGCTGTTGTGATTAATTATTAGTTTTTGTCAAAAGCGACAACGTCATAATTTAGCAACAAAAGGCACAATAAATAATATATAACTTGTGGACTTTTCTAGGGCTGTGCACGGACTCCCTGATCCACTTTGGATGCTGTTTTGGATCATCCAAAGCTACCCTGATCCACCTCGGATCGATTTGTGGACCCCTTCCAATCCGACAAAGATCCGAAGCAAGATTCGGATATCTGGCACGTTTTGGGCATTTTCCCATTGACTTGCATGGGAAAACACAAATGGTCATAACCTTTTTAGTTTTTATGATACAGGCATGAAATTTGGTGACCTCTCCACATCCCTGGAGAGGAGGCCACCTGCAAAATCTCAGATAGTTTGGCCCAGTGATTTTTGTGCTAGGTGGAGTTAAAATCTGATGTTTTCCACAGAAACTCTCAGAGCAAAGAGCTGTAACTTCTCCCTGTTTCCACACAAGCATGTGAGACCTTGGCCTCTCCCAGCCCCCCTTGAGGGCATTGCACCCCCAAAAGCCCAGGCAGTTTTGCCCACTGGTTTGTATGCTAGGCACTGGTGAAATCTGAGGTTTTCCAAGGAAACTCAGAAAGCAAAGAGCCATAACTTCTCCCTGTTTCCACGGATGTGTGTGAAACCTGGCCCCCTCCCAACCCCCCTTGAGGGCATCCCACTTGCCATATTCCAGGCACTTTGGCCCACTGGCTTGTGTGCAAGGTGCAGGCAAAATTTGATTTTTTCCAGGAAAACTCCCAAAGCAAAGAGCTGTAACTTCTCCCCACCTCTGCCCCTGCCAACACCCCAAGAATGCCTCATATTGTGCTGAATTATTTTGCCACACAGTGGAGTGTTATTGGAATAAGAAGGTAATTAATATAAATACTATGTGTCTCGTGCTTTTTCAACACTGCCTTGAAATTTGGATGCATAGTGTTGGTGGAACTACAACCTAGCATGCACACATACACGGACACAGACACACAAGAGCTAAAGAAAAGCAGACTTACCTAAGCAAATGATGGGTGTCTTTAATTTATTGTTTTATATTTCATGTTATTTTATACAAGGCAGGATAACTTCAAGAAATACAGGGCAATAGCGCAAGCAATTAGATAACAGCCAAATCAAATCCTAATTTTAAAAAACTTCCTTAATTTCTGTTTTGGAAGGATCAACACAGAGAAGACACAGACGGTTCACTTCAGCACAGGGTTGGGGGGACAAACACTACAGACATAGGTTGCTATAATATGTCTTTAAGGATTTAGAAAGAAAGAAAGAAAAAACTGAATGCTTGAATATGACTTAAAAGGTGGGAGGGGGAGGAAAATGCCCAGAAGTCAATGTTTGTTTTTGAAATTCTAAATAAGAGTGGGTTTGTAAAAATCTAACAGATACAGTTGACTGACAAAAACGACAAGAAAATAGAATGGAGAAAACAGAAGTAAGGCTTGATGTTACACAACAAACTCAGCCTTTTCCAGAGTCCAAAATCAAGATAAACAAACACAGGAATGGTGGGGGAGTGGGAGCATCGCAGCAATTTGCAAGGAAAAACTGTGTTAGTTTGAAAAAATATGGAGGGAGAGATGGAATCTAATCAAATACAAATAACAAACAAGTTGGAGGTACAAAGATATAGGAGAAAGCGGCTGGAAGAGTTGCTGCAAAAGACACTGTCCCAATGGGGATGAACGATCAAGGAGCGAGAGAAGGGAACGCCCCCAGTACAGCCAAGCTGTTTCCTTGTACTTTGAATTCTGATGAAAGCCTAATGGCGATCAAAATGGAATAAACTGAAGGAACAACTCCTAGGAACGCACACGCACACACACGCACAAACGCTCATCTACCCACACCAGCCCTCTCCCAAAGACACAGCTAGCGCAATGACTGAATGCAGCCTTTCACTTAAGTATATCCCCCCTTCCTCCAGCGCTCTCTCTGATTGGAGACTGCTAGCGTTGGTTTTGGCTGAGGGTTCCTATTTGCCAAAGCACACTCCCTCCTCTTCCTGCGCTTGCCTTCCTGCCTCCCTGCGTCTGCTTGCCTTCCCCCTGCCTCCTCCTCCACCTCAGGCCCCTCTGTGTGAGCGTTGAGAAGATGATACATTTTGGAGACAGCCTGTCTGGACTGCTGAAGCATTCAGTAGAGCTCCAAATATACAAGGTGGAGGAGGCGCTTCGTGGGACGCGCACTTCGCCCTGGGGTACCTTGGTACTGCTCTGAGCCGCCTTGTATCACAAGGCTTTTGCTCCAAAACAGCTCGCTTTGCCTCGTTATTTGGACTTTGTAACGAGGCGGTGCACAGCCCTAGACTTTTCTGATCTTTGATAATATATTATTTAATGCAAGGCTTGTGGGAGCTATTTTTTTTACTAGAATCTGGGGATCCACCAACCGGAGCCTGCTGCAAAAGACATTAGAATTATGTGGGCCCAGGAATTCTGGCCCAAGGAATTTGTTTTGAATATCAGAACTGAATGGAGCACAGTCCTTCCAATAAAAATCCGCTCCTGTTTACCCCACGTTTTCTTCATTTCAACAGTGTAACTTAGAGCGTGTGATGAGGGAGAGTTATTTTGTTACTGCTAGAGTTAAACAATTGGGAGTCAGGAACTCAGAAATTTACCACTAGATTCAGATCTATCTTTTGCTAAGGGACTTAATATGCACTGAGAGAACAGCAGATGTGTTTAGAAGTTGAATATGTCCAATAAAACTAGTGCAGAATACTTTTTCTGTAATTGAGGCTTCCTGAAATTGGTTGCTCAAGGGACTTTTCCAAATGTGTATATGTCTAGAGATGGGCCAGTAATTCGGGGGTGGGTGGGTTTGAAAGTGTGAGCCCCTCTGCACAAATAGAATGGCTCCAACCTGAGGTGAGCATAGTCCCTCCCTTTGAGCAGGCCTGCTTTGAACTGGACGTCTGTTGCTCACTACTCTTCCTGCTAGTCTCCACCTATACCTTCCTCACTGGGGAAAAATGGTTTTCCTTGCGTGGTCCCTGGCAGGAAATGTAGCTCTGAGTGTCACTTGCCAACAAGGATGGCCTGTGGAGTCTGTAGATGGGAGCTGGCTGTTGCCTTCTTCCCATTTCCCAAGGCAAGGGTTATTTTTCTTGGGAAAGTGGAGGCAGTAGCGGTGGCTAAAGTGGTGGCTAAAGGGGGTTTCAAGTGTACGTGTCAAACACTCAAAGCCCCTTGACATTTTTGGTTTTGAGTGAATGATATGAGCATCACAAAAATAAAGTGGGATTTTGGAGTGTTCAGGAAGGGTTGAGCAATATTCTGCAGTAGGCCTCCCTTCACTCCAGATGAGGGAAATAAGGTGAAATATATCTGCCTAGTTGGGACCCAGCTCAGTATTGTATGCTTCTTCTTTGTCTTCCTGCAGCAATACATTTACTTTTAGTTAAGGACCATCTATGTACGAATTGTTAACTTATTTCTTTATTAGTATAGATTTGGCTTTGAAAAGAGTGTGTTAAATATTTCTGCAAATGAACCGTCAAATGATATTTGATTTTGCTATGGCTCATATAATATGCTGCATTTTCAGTATACATAGAAGGTATTTTAATTCACTATCGAGTTACATTTGTTAAATAAGGTAAGTTTAAATATCATTTCACTCACTCATAATTTTGAAGTCCCTTGGACATATTGCTAAAAGTCCATTGCCCTGTCTTATCCATATTAACGTGGCAGTTGTATGAAGGACTACTAGTGTGCAAATGACTATAACTGACTAAAAGTAGACTTTGTTTCCATTGAGGTGGTTAACCTTTGGCTGGGCTGTCCCATTCAGACTGCAGCTCACATTATTGAATATTGCTCTGTAACAAACAAACTCTGCACATAGAAAACTAGGATCTTGGGCTAGAAACCTTCTGCCTGATGCTGAGTTTTCAATTTGGATGGAGGTTTTTTGTTTGAAGTACTCTCACATGAACCCTATCTGTAGTCTGAAGTGGTATAGCTCAGACACAGGTTTACCACCTCAGTGAGAACTGGGCCTTAGAACTGAGCTTCGGAGAGGAAAACTGAGGCTGGTCAACCAATAGCTTGCAGCTAGATGAGTCCGTAGTGAGGGAAGTGACGAAGGGAGAAGCTATAGAGGGATGCCATTTTATTTATTAGTTAATTAATTAAATTTCTTAATCGCTCATCTGGCTGGTCACCCGGCCAGTCTGGGTGATGTATAGCAATACAAACTGTTTTAAAACAATAAAATTCTACATTAAAACATCATATTTCTAAAAATACCCTAACCCACCCCAAATGCCTGCCTGAACACCCATGTTTTTAATGCATGGCAGAAGCTCATTAAAGAGGGGGCATGGTGGAGTTCCCTAGGGGGCAGTTCCACAGAGTGGGGGCCACCACAGAGAAGGCCCTCTCCCTTGTCCTTACCAGCCTAGCTGTCCTGGCTGATGGGACAGAGAGAAGGCCATCTGAGGCTGATCTTGTTAAGTGGCCTGTCTGGTGTTGGTGGAGGCACTCCTTAAGATAGGCTGGGCCGGAACCCTATAGGGTTTTAAAGGTCAAAACCAACACCTTGAATTTGGCCCAGAAAACGACTGGTAACCAGTGCAACTCCTTCAGCACTGGAGTGATGTGATCACACTGGCAGCTACCTTTAATTAGGCGAGCTGCCATGCTCTGTACCAGCTGAAGCTTCCAAATTGTCTTCAAGGGTAACCTCACGTAGAGTGCATTACAGTAGTCTAAACGAGAGGAGACCAGGGCATGTACTACCGATGGGAGCAGATGGTCAGGAAGGTAGGGGCGCAGCCGCCGTATCAGATGGAGTTGGTACAGCAGTGTCCGGCTCACAGCTGACACCTGAGCCTCCATGGACAGCTGGGAGTCTAAAATGACCCCCAGGCTGCGGACCTGGTCTTTCAAGGGTAGCCATACCCCATTCAACACCAGGTCAACACCAGGTCAACATCCCCCAACCTCCTCTTGTCTCCCACCAAAAGTACCTTGGTCTTGTCAGGGTTCAGCTTCAGCTTATTCCTCCCCATCCAGCCACTCACTGTCTCCAGACATTTGGACAGGGATTCTATGGCCAACCTTGATGAAGATTTAAACGAGAGGTAGAGCTGTGTGTCATCTGCATATTGATGACACCGCACCCCAAACCTCCTGATGATAGCCCCCAGCGGCTTCACATAGATGTTAAATAGCATCAAGGAGAGGATGGAACCCTGTGACACTCCACAAGGGAGCGGCCACAAGTCCGAAACCTCCTCTCCCAGTGCTGTCCTCTGGTACCTGCTGGAGAGGAGGGACCGGAACCACTGTAATGTGGTTTCTCCATTGCCCAACCCCTCCAGGCGATCCACCTGAGAGGTCGAGGAGAACAAGGAAGGAGCATTCTCCCCTATCCAGAGCCCTCCTCATATCATCCACCAAGGCGACCAAGGCCGTTTCTGTCCCATGCCCAGGCCTGAAACCCGATTGAAATGGATCTAGATAATCGGCTTCTTCCAAGTGTGTCTTCAATTGCATCGCCACTGCCCACCCAATCACCTTGCCCCAAAATGGCAGATTTGAAACTGGGCAAAAGTTGTTCAAAACTTGGGGATCCAAGGAGGGCTTTTTTAAAAGCGGTCTTATCATTGCCTCCTTGAGAGCTGATGGCATCACTCCCTCTGCAAGGGAGGCATTCACCACCGCCCTGATCCCCTTACCCAGCCTCTTTCTGCAGCTCATAATGAGCCAAGATGGGCAAGGATCAAGTAAGCAGGTGGTCTTCCTTACAGGTGGAAGGACCTTGTCGACTTCATCAGAAGGAAGAAGCTGGAACTGATCCCAGAAAACCGGTTTGCTACAGACCGCCTCTTGCTCACTAATTGTATCCACAGCGCACGGAATAACACTTCTAATCCCATCAATTTTATCTGCAAAGTGCCTTGCCTGTCAGGGTGGATACTGAGCCCTGAAAGCCCCAGAGCAGTTCTGATTCTGAGGAGGAACAACAATCTGTGGGAGAGGAGCCAGCTCATCCCTCACAGGCTCAGCACCTGGCAGAGATTCCTCCTGCCAGCGTTCCTGGGATAGATAGTGACCCTAGTAGTGAGGGAGTGCGGGAGGGGAGCTTCTTAGATGCTCGACGCAGACGCAGAGAGCAACGAGCGATGGAGGGCGCGGAAAGGAGACGTAGCGCCCGTTTGGTGCTCAAGCAACGGCCGCCTCCCATGGACCCAAGGGAAAGAGGGAGGATCTCTCCCTAGCCCATAAGTACTGGGTCTTCAAGTGACTCTCTTTCAAACGGGGATCAACTGCCTACTTGAAGCTTAGGCCACTCTGCTGTTCCTTGCTTTAGTCGCTGGTGATTAGCATCTGAAAGAGTCATTAAGTTGTAAAAGGATTAAAGCTTTGAAAAGAAATCCTTCCGTCTGTGTCTTGCGTTGGCTATTGGAATCTATTGAGCATTTTTTAAATGCTTTCCTTTTTTAAAAACAAGCCATTGTTCTCTTTGATTCAGTAGTGGATTTGAAATTGAGATTTCGTTATATTGACTGAATGTTTGGCTTGTACGTTCTATATTTATAGTTAAAAAGCACATTGCAAGTAGAAAACTAATGTAGCAGAATAATATATTCTTATATAGTGTAATGCTACACTAACACCAAAGGAAGTGCGTTGGGCTACAACCCTCTCTCTGATACGAGGTGGGTCTCTGTTTGTTTGTTTTGTTTACAGAGCTATTTACCTGGAAAAGCATTCAGCAATATCAGCCCCAATTTGCATTCTTTAGTAGTACAGTGCACTCTACCATGTCATTCTGTTGCATGTATATTTCTAGCCTAAGAGGTAAAATGTGAGAGAGTGGTGGGCTGAGGTTGGAGCTGGCTATGAGGGATAGATATGTGAGTGGGAAAAGCATTTCATGGAAAACTTCCAAAGGTCTAAGGACTTCACATGGTAAAGAAAGGCTCTCTTCTGGAATTGTATCTGATATACTATAAGCAAGTTCTAATTACCCTCATGTAATGAAGACAATTAATTTTCTAGATATTGCACTGCCACAAGGGACAAAAATTATATGAATAAAACTATACTATTTTAAATATATAGTGGATATACTAAGAGCTTGAAGTCTATTTGTGTTGTTTAAGGCTGCAATTAGATAACCATTTATTGAGAGTTAAGTCCCACTGAATTCAGTGGGACTTATTTTTTGTAGATATGTATAGGGTTGCACTGTTACTGCTCTGTGAAGTCAAGGCTGAGTCTTTTCTTTTCCTCAAACCTGTATAGAATAAGGCAAAAGTGATGGAATGCTGCCATGGTAACAACACTCAAGGTTTTGAAATACAGAACTACATGTACTATCTTCTTATATATAGAAGTGGAGGGGAGTCTACCTCTAGGATTTCTAGTACATTAAAAAGTAATTGCTAAATGGCTATATTTGCAGTTGTGATTATCTTTAAAAATATTTTTTGATAAATAATTCCTTGTAGAAACCACTGGATGGTGCTCTGATCCCATTACTGTGAAATATTCAATTTCGTGGCCCTTAGGACTTTATAATTTTGGCATAAGGATATTGCACATTGCTTCATATACACTTTTCTTACAATATATAGAGAGAATCATCTGCTTATCCTGCAAAATAAGTTCTTATACTACATTGCATAATGATGTGTGTTTTCCCTCTTAAATCATGACAATAAATAGGCTTGGCTTATCATCCCCCATTTCATCCCATTCATTGCAAGGATTATAGATTTCAGCTTTTTTTTAAGCGTTAAACTAAGTTGTTTTCCAGAGTTGAGAACCCTTCTCTATTTAGATTGTATTCTTGATTCATTTTAGAACTCATAATTAACTGTTCATATAAATCTTCAATGGATCTCAATAAAGTGTGATTTTATATTAGAGTCCATGTATAGCATTAAGATGTTTGGGCTGCCATCCTATTCACACTTACCTATGAGTAAGTACAATTGAACTTATGGGGCTTACTTCTGAATAGACATGCCTAAGCTTGTGCTGTTAGGCTGCAATCCTAAACATGCTTGGACAGTATGCCTCATTAAACATAGTGGGACTGACTTCATAGTCAACATGCATATGAATGTACTGTAAAGAGAGGTTTTTGTGATGCTTGTTCCCCATTTGTTGTCCAGTCTTGTCTGTGTATGTAGGCAGCAAATAAGTTACACGTAAATATGACATACCAACAACTGCATTCAAATGATCTAAAGAATGAACACATGCAGCATTGATATGGACTGGAAATAGAATGATCCGTCCATCCCTAGTTATCTGTCTTCTCTTATTCATCTTATGTTATGTTTATTATTGGTGCATTTGTCGTTACAACTCTGGTGTCAGTCATGATTGGTTTCTATATACAAATCAGCTCCTTAAGCTGAGAAGAAAAATACATACATTCGTAAAATCTGAATTCATGAAATGTCACTTGGTGTATATATGTATGTGAACGAGGTTCAAATTACCTGATATAGGAATAAGCAGATATCTTTCTGTAAATCTGAATTATGCAATATTTTGATCAAAGCCAGTGTGGTGTAGTATATTGAATTTGGCCCAGGGAGACTTGTGAATCCTTGCTTAGCTATTATAAAGTATGGATCACAAACTATATACTGCTTATCTTTTTTCTTTCAGAATGAAACTTATTCTACCATGAAGTATAAAGGAGTACATTTTGGCAATTTGACAGAAAAGCGACATGAATTTAAGCCACACGAGGGCCCTGGACCTGCAGATTATGATGTAATACAGTATGTAATTCAGTCACTGCTTTGTATTAAAATGGTTGTCTGCCCCACAATTTAGTCTCTAGGCCAGCTTGGACATCATGATAAGCTATGGTTTGTCATCGCAGAAATGAGCCGCAGCAAGCCTTAAGCTCACGGGCCCTGATTTTTATTCTGGGTCTGTGAGCTGCTCATGTGGAGTGTCATCATGTAATATCAGGAAAATGCATGTGATTTTCAGTGAAGCACAGCCTTATCCTCTGACATCTTTCTTTTTACAAATTTGGCCCTTCTAACACAACTAGTCACTCAGTATGCACAGCCACACCTCTCTATTTTCCAGTTAAAACAACATACAGATAACATGAAGGTGAGTTTCTGCTTCTTCTTTAATTACAGAGTGCCAAACTACACATGAGGGCATCAGATCTGTGTCCTGAAATGCAATCTGGTGCTCCCCAGATATTTTGGACTACAATTCTCATTAGCCACAGCCAGCATGGTTAATGTTAAAGGAATAATGGGAGTTGTCCACATCTGATGCTCACACCTGGTGCCCATAATCAAGTTGCTTACACCTGCTCTAGCTACTCACATGTAAAGCAGGGGTAGGGTAAAATGTAAAAGGGGAAAGTGCAGAACCTGCCCCAGCCTACAGTTCCCCCTTGAAGCCCCTCTCTGAGCTGCTTTTCTCTTAGCTGGACTAGTTTCTGGCTCCAGTGAAACCTAGGGCCTATGGGAATGGTTGGCAGTGGGGGGTGGGGGTGGAATGGTGGGTGGAGTTGGATTCAGCACTCTCTTCCTGAGTGTCCGTTTTGCACTTTAAATCCCAACCCCATGGTATCACCACTTTGAAGATCAGGCTAGAAGCCATGCTACAAGTTATGGCAGATGTAGCTAAAGATATATATCATAGTACTAGAGATTTTTTAGCATTCATGCTAGAAAGAATTATGAGTGAATTTGTAATGGTAAATCTGAGTAGTTATAATTAAATCAATTTTCCTTAGCTGCACATGGATTTACCTTATTCAACTAACTGAGCATCTGTTTTAATTTTATCCTTTTCTAGCATGCTATAAAAAGGAAAGCCAGGGGAATGGAATCCTGCATTGGACAATTAGAGATTATACATTTTTTGAGATGTTTTGCCACCAAATTCTGTGGTTATGTGAAGTAACAAGACCTCTGGGCATGGCAGCTGAAAATACTAAGAAGCTTTTGAACATTGAGAAATATTATCATATCTCACAGAGTAACCATTGCTCGGATATTGCAAATGTTTATGTTTCTGGATTCACTTGAGGCATTACTTTGCATGTGTAATGGTTACCCAGCTTCCTGGATCTCTTCTGCCTCCACTGTATTTTTATTACAGTTTACCTGTGGCAAGAAAGCCTTGCTATGAAAAATAAATTCGTTGAATTCGTAGTATAGCACCACAATATAAGTTTAAGCTATTCTATTAGTGAGCAAAATAGCTCCTTATTGTTATTGCAAAGAACAGCTGTTTCTAATACCACCCATGGGGGTTGGGGTGGTAGTGAAGCTTTCACCGTGCATATTCAGATGCATTTAAAAGAGATGACTCATAAATCTTTTCAAACTTTCTAAAGGGAAAATGCAGTGCATTATGAAAATGTCAACATCAGGAGGGAAGACCAGAGAAAATGTGACCTCTATGTTCCACGGTATCATGAAGAAATAGTATTACAGGAAGAAAAGAAGGTAATGCCAATTCAAAACAGAGCTTTGTTGTACTTGAGAATTATTTATGATGGGACTGAAACCTTGGGATTTGAAGGACTGTACATATAGAAAAAGTACTGGAGTTCGGGCTTAAAAAAGTTTTATCCAAATTGGTGGTGAAGGAAATCAGTTGCTCCTGCTCTGCTGTACAGGACTCTTGTGAGGACAACTTTGCAAAGATTTAGAGCTCTTTGCAAATTATGACTTACGTTTGCAAATTATGTTGTATGATTGCTGCATTATTGCAATGCACCACCTTATCTGTCTTTTGAATAATGAATGAAATTGGAGAAATCATACATCATGTTTCTTCCAGATAGATCGGATAGAAATGCACAACATTTTTCATCCTTCCTTGTCAAATACAACTTTAAATGGACGACTTAGGTCTGGTGAGTCCTTTTGAACTTGAATAGCACCCATCTTAGTTTGTCCAGTGCAAAATCCTTAATCATTCAGCTTGGTCTTCCTGTGAAGGTATTTATTGATTTATTATCATTTATATATAGCCTTATTTGCTAAATAGCCATCCTTAAAACAATAAAAATAAGAATATTAAAAACAGTAAAAAATTAGAACATTAACATTACTACATAATTTAAAAGGATAGATTAAAAAGATTATCTTCACACTCTTTCTAAAAGCTAAGCGAGTGGGGGCCAATCGTAGTCTTTGGGGGAATGCATCAGTGGTTTGGGAACGACACAGGAGAAAGCCTTTTCACAGTTGCCTGACAAATGGACCCCTGTGAGTAATGATGCCCTCAAAAGGGCCTCTCCTGCAGATCTGAATACTTGGACAGGTTCATAACGAGATAGGCGGTCCCTTAGATAGCCAGATCCTAAGCTAGGACTTTAAAAGTTAAAAATGACACTTTGAATTAAGCCCAGGAAGCAACTGGAAACCAGTGCAGGTCTTTCAAGACAGGTGTAATACGGTCTTGATACAGTGCACTAGTCACCAGCCTAGCAGCCACATTGTGCATCAATTGTAGCTTCTGGACACTCTTCAAGGGAAGCCCCACATAGAATGCATTGTAATAGTCTAAACACAATGTAACCAAGTCATGGATAACTGTTGCCAAGTTAGACTCAGGAAGGGTCCAGCTGAAGCCCTAAGCATAATTGTGCATACTCAATCCTTGCTATTGCCACCACCTAAAGATCGAAGAACAGTGTAGTGTCAAGGAGCGCACCGAGGATATGAAGATGAACATTCAGAGGGAATGCATCCACTTCTAGAATAGGCTGAAACCCGATCCCTGACTCAGGCTTTCTACTGACCAACAGTACCTCCATCTTATTTAGGTCTAACCTTTGCTTGTTCACCCTCATCCAGCCCAATATCAAGCCCAGGCAATGTTCAAGGGTTTCGACCTTTTAATATTCCATCAGCACTAGGTATGTTTCATAACTGTAAAGCTCCTGTATACCAGCCATTTATCACATGTCTTCCAGCCCATAGTTTGACTTGCTATACACTAAGTTTTCCTAGAAGGTAAACAGCAAGAACTGTAGATGAGAGGGATAGTACCAGATTTTGCTGTTCTTGCTCAGAGGGCTCAGTTCTTCCCTTTGCCTGAACTCCTGAATAGTATGAATCAGCCTCGCCCAACATAGGCCCTCCAGATGTTTCAGACTGCAACTCCCCTCAGCCCCAGCCAGCATAGTCAGTGATCAGGGATGATGGGGATTGTAAACATCTGGAGGTCACCAGGTTGGGGAAGGCTGATGTAGACCAATAGTACCATAGAGTAGTTAAGAGTGCTTTGGTGATTTGTTATTGTGAAATGTTTGACAATTTCACACTGTTTTGCAGCATTAAGTTTCTCACTGTTTGAATGTGGGGAGGAATTAACAGTATATTGTGGCTTCCAGCATCTCTTAAATGTGTAAATCGATTTTGATTATTCTAATGCGTTTATAGCTCACAATATTTTTACTGATTCGGGGTGTGTGTATGTGTGTTATACAAACATATCTATATCTATATAAACACACGCACACAAGTTCTAATGCCACCATAGTCAAGATCCTGTGCACTACCAGCACCAATGCAGAAAACATAAGAATAGTCAAGGAAATAAGTACTAACGTAGTGACACTTAGGACCACTCCTGCAGTGTTTGTGGATACTCCACTTCCACCCACCAATCTTAAAGAGGCATGCTGATGATGCCCCCATCAATGATACTTCAATTTCCCTTTTGTGGAAGGCACTAATCCATGTGCAACAGTGGTGATAACACTGTCTACCACTGTTATCTCCTCCCACAGACAATGCTGTCAGGAAGATTCCCCAGTGCCTCCCTTCTCAGAGGCTTCCTGTGGCCTAGTGCTGAGGAGGACAGTAAAGGACACCTGTAATCACAAGCTCCAGGGCTCACTCTCAGATATGGGTTCATATTCCTGGCACACAAACACAGCCAGGAACAGCCTTTAACTAATTGCTTTGACGTGGAGATAGAAAAGGTTACACAGGGAAGGAATTACTCTTGTTTGATTCCAGTCAGCCTGTCCCTAGTCTGGTGGTTAGGAAAAAGACTACATGTACAACTGCATGCAGAAGTTATAGTTCACAGTCTCCCTGGTAGAATGGTCTCTGCTGCTGCTGTAGGCTTTGCTTGTGGTTTCCATGGCACAGGTAGTGTGTGTGTGTGTGTATGTGACATCCTTTCTTTGTGCATGTGGAATAGCTGCATGAGATCTTGTGGAGAGGGAAGAGAAACATGGGGTGTCGATGGGTAGCAGCTGCATCACAGAGATCTAAAGAATAGGAGTTGCTGAGGTAATGAAAGAGGTGAGTATTCTAGGTGTTCTCTCTCATTCTGCGTGCCTCACCCTGGCAGCTTCACCCTAGCGTTGGCACTCCTCCTGTTGTTTGGTTGGGGGAGACAGTGTGGTCATCAAGACAATACTTCTCCATTCATCTCAATGTGCCCTGGCTCATACCCTGCAAAGAAAATTGTATTGTGAATGTTTGTTTGTTCAGCAGAAGCAGTAGGTGGAGTGGAGTACTTGGGGTCCATCAAAGGGCTGTTCTTCCCATTGTGAGAGTTTATCATTATTTGGAAGTCAGCTGGCAACTGGACCTTCCTTAATGCCAATGGCATACTTTACTCACGTCCTCTGTGTAAGAGACAGTGTTCTAATCTGTTGGTAAAGGAGGGTTGTTTAACCAGTTACTGGGTATCTTCTACCTGATTTGAGTGCGTGTGTGCTCTGCACAGACACCTCTTTTTTGGGGGAGCTTAGCATAGAGGGATGGAGGAAGACAGGTGACATAATTTTGAGGTTGGGCTTCCCCTTTCTTTTGACCCCTCTTCCCTTGTTTATCTATATGCCGTTCCTTGTTCTTGTGGCTCCAGTTGTTGGAGCAGAATTGAAGTTTATATTAGGTATTTGTGTTTGAGTTCTGAAGGAAGAGTATCTGTAAGGGTTCTGAGAAGACAAGCATTTGTTAATCTTCTCTTTTCTTTATGACCCCACCTTGCTTTTAGGTGTTTGCTTTTTTTCACGAAGTGCCCCATCACCAAGTCTCCAGTTCTCCTAGTTCTGTAGACATAGGGGGAGAATCATGTAGCCTCATGTCATGTGACTTGATATATGAGATCTATGTCCCTTGGCTGGGGTTTATATATTCTGGTGGTGTGCTGTGATTTGGCTGCAGTGTCAATGGGATTCCTATCTGTTGTGTTTGGGGGTGGAGAAGGGTTTAGGAGGTGCAATAGTTTTGACTCGCCATTGACTTCACTGGGTATAATTTATGTAATATTTTTTACAGGCATGTAATTCTGTCATCAGGGGCAAGCAGAAGATACTGGCTATCTTCTATCCTCCTGCAACACACTGCAACTTTGCCGGTTTCCCCCCTTGTACTGGCAGAGTCTTGCTGGCACAAGGGCATAGATCAGGGGTGGACAACCTGTGGCCCTCCAGGTGTTTTGGCCTACAACTCCCATTAGCCCTAGCCATCATAGCTGATGGTGAGAGATGATGGGAATTGTAGGCCAAAACATTTGTAGGGCCACAAGTTGCCCATCTCTGGCATAGATGCTGCCTGTGTCTGCTGCTGAAAGATAAAAAACCTAGCCATTGTCATTCATGCTTCGGTGACCAAGGTATTAGACTATTGTAATGCATTCTACATGGAATTAGAGCCTTGTGTGGCGCAGAGTGGTATGCGGCAGTATTGCAACCGAAACTCTCCCCATGACCTGAGTTCGATCCCAGCAGAAGCTGGTTTTCAGGTAGCTGGCTCAGGTCGACTCAGCCTTCCATCCTTCCGAGGTCGGTAAAATGAGTACCCAGCTTTCTGGGGGAAAGGTAGTCATGACTGGGGAAGGCCATGGCAAACCACCCCGCTACAGTCTGCCATGAAAACGCCAGCGCAAGGGGCGTCCCTCTAGGGGTCAGTAATGACCTGGTGCTTGCACAGGAGGAACCTTTCCTTTCCTTTCCTTTCCTTTCCTTTCCTTTCCTTTCCTTTCCTTTCCTTTCCTACATGGAATTACCTTTGAAGACTGTTTGCAAAACACAAGTAGTGCAGATTGTGAAAGTTTACCTATTAACAGGTATGGATTAAGATTAACAAGGTTCACTTGGGTTGAAGCATCTGTACTGCACTGGTGAAACTCCTTCCCCTGGCACTTCCCCTATTGGCTCGGTAATTGGTAAATAAATCACTGCAGTGGTGGAATTGATTGCTTCTCATTTAGCCTTGTGTTCAGGCAGTGTAATGGGTTTTATGAGTGACCCTATCCTGTATAGTGGGCGTAATGCAATGATAGGATTGTGTTGTAAGATAGTCCTTTAAAGAAGATTGCTTTCAAATTCTTGTAAAATCTGAAAACATTCCACAATTGTTGCTGCTGAGTCATCTTAACTTCCTAATTAAACTTTACTGAGATTTGAAAGATGATGGCTGTTAATAAGAGACAAAAGAATATTTTTATTTATTTATTATAAATATTTTTATATTACCCTTCAGTCATATGTCCAGGATGGTTAGAAAAAGAACAATTAAAAAGACAAAACATTATAAACTAAAAGCCACATAATAATAAAAGAAGCATAACATCAGTTGGCTTAATAAAAGCAACATAAAATTGTCAGCAGGATTAAAACTGTATCTAAAAAGCTTGGGGAAGAAAAAAGGTCTTTGGTGTGGAAAGGTCAGTAAGGTAGCCCCTCTCTGGAAAGCATGTTTCACAACTTGGGTGCCACCACCAAGAAGGTACTGTCTCTGTTAACTACTTGCCTCACCTGAGACAGGTTTTAATGTATCAGTAGGTACATTAATGTATGAGACAGGTGGTCCTTCAAGTACCTGAAGTCATGAAGGAATTTATAGGTCAACACCAGAACTTTGAATTGGGCCAGGAAACTGATGGGGAGCCAATGCACTTGGTATAGTGCAGGTATAATATGATTATATAAAAACCCACAAGTGGCCCTTTGGTCACCACCACCCAAGTACTGAGCGTATATAAATGTAATGTTCTCCAGAGATTGCCTTGCAGACAAAGGTACCTTGCATGTCATTCTTAGATGGAGACAAGATGAAGATAAGAAACTTCCCTCTTCTTCCTGAGTGGGAGGATCATATGGAGATTTGTGTTGGAAATACAGTGGATGCTTTATATGTTTTGACCAAGTCCTAATAAACTGGGCAAGGGAATTTCTTGATAAGGAGCTTCAGAAAACTGAGTAATGGAACTTACTATCATGTCTCATTCGTTAAGGGATCAAGAGCACAGAAAAAGTAGTTAGGAATGAAGTTTCTTAAGAACTGTAAGTCACTTCGAAGAATGGTAACTTCCTTTTCAGTCTTCATAGCTTTTATTATAGACTACAACTTTTGAGTATACTTTCAATTTATGACTACAGCTGACTTACTGTATATATTCCTTCTTGAAGTGTTAATCTGCAACTTCTGGTTGTGAAGACTGATGTTGGATTCACTGCATAATTGGTACTTAATTGGCATTTAGAATATTCTTACAGTATTTTCTCAATCCCTATACTGTTTCCCTCCCCAAGTACTTGGGATAGGCCAGGCTATAAGATCAATAAATCCATAAATTCACTCTCTGATGAAATGTGTCTAATTTGTGTCTAATTATTATGTATAATTTGAGTATTGAACCGATAATGAATTGGTTTTCTAACTGTTGAAATTTGATTTTGGCAATTGGTTATGCACTGATTTAAGCAGCACTTCATCGTGAAAGAATGGTGAAGTTTGGGAATGTGTATTTGAGGCATTCTTATGAATGAGATTTAATTTTCTGATGCTATGAATGGATTTCCAGAGGGAAATCCATTCACAGAGCCATGTTAGTCTATTACAATGAAAACAGAGACTTGTATCACTATAAAAACTAACAAATTTATTTTGGCTAAAGCTTTTGTAGACTACAGTCCACTTCATTGGATTCATGGGGTGTTATGGAGAGTTTCAGGTTTATATACAGTTCATGTGGTGGGAGGAAGGGGTAGAATTGTAAACAGTGAGGTCAGAAGGAAATTAAGTGCAGAAGGGGGTTGTGTTGTGAGGAGCTCATTATAATTCACTGCAAACTAGACATGCTCATATAGCTAAAGAAATTTATTACTTAGTGAAAGGCGGAACTGTAGCTCAGTGGTTGAGTGCAAATATCTCCAGTTAAAACAATCAGATAGGAGGTGATGGGAATGACCTTTGCCTGAGACCTACTTTAAGAGCAGACAAATAATCTGACCTAAAGCAGTTTCTGCAAGCTATATTAAATATAACAAGGCTGAAAGACTGTTGGATATGTGAAAAGATGGCACATCTAGAGATGTAAGTATCCCCTCCTGGCCATACCAGCACCTCTTCAAAGGTGGGTAGAAGGAAAACACACTGGCTGGACAGTCAGTCAGTATCATACAGGGGACATGAAAATGGTATATAGAGAAGAAAATGGAAGGGAGTTTAGCGTTGGTTGGAAAGAGGTATGGTATGATCACATAATGTCTGAAGGTATTCCTCTTGTACAAATTGAGCCATCCCCAGCAGTTTTCCCCATATGCTTTTAACACAGGAATGGGACTGGGAAAATGTGGGTTGGATACCATATGAACAATGTGCACATGTTAAAGTTCAGCTCAGAAACAGGTGAATGGGAAAATGTGAATTATGAGTGGAGAGACTTGTGCCTACACTATGCCCTTAGGTTTTCCCGGCCTGGGACCATATTCTTTGTCAAATGTTAGCCGAGACTTACTGCATTTTACCCACCCAGATTGGAAAGATGAGTCATCAGCAGTTTACAATTGTTCCTTATATGTCCTTTATGAAAATGGAGCAGTACAAACCCCCCATTTTAATGCCAAAACAACATGTCCTATGATGGGGGACCTGGTTGACTGGTCCATTATTCAACAAGTGCACACCTCCGTTCTATGTGGGTATAAAACAAAATGATGGAAAGAAGCAATAAAGGGATGGACCACTACCAGCTTTGCTGTAAGATGTAAGGGTCGCTATTTTGGACATGAAACATGGCAAGGAAGTTTTTGGGCCAGAGGAAACGCTCTAACTCTTACCATAAACTCAAAGGGGTTGTATTTTCAGTGTGGAAATCAGGTATATAAAGCCCTTCCTCTGCATTGGTGGGGAAGGTGTACTCTTGTTTATGTGTATGTTCAATGTACATAAACACTTGACTTCAGAAAGCATTACCAACCTGGGAAGCTTCGCCCATAAGGTCCGAGGGAAACGTGACCTAGAAAACCCATTAGTAAACCGACCAACCGGATTCCAATCCTTTGCCCAGTCGTTCATTTTGTGGCTAGGAGTGGCAGAATTAGAAAAAGCCATAGTAAATGTGTCAGTAGAAATGGAAAGGGGCATAAATGGAACCATAGATGCCATACAGAAGTTACAAGAAGAAGTGTCATCCCTGAGTGGAGTGGTGTTGCAAAATAGAATAGCTTTAGATATGATACTAGCCCAGCAAGGAGGAGTGTGTGCTTTAATAAATCAGTCATGTTGTTTTTATGTTGATCAAATGGGGCAAATAGAAACAGAGCTGACCAAAATGAAGTCAGCTATACAAGTTATACACCAGGTTTCCTTAGATGAAACAACAGGGTGGTTTGATTGGTTAGATGATCTACTGCCAAACATAGAAAAAAGGTAAAGCAACTCTTTTCAAAATTGTTAATGGGAATAACAATGGCTGTAATTTTTATAATTGTCATAACACTGATCTTTAAACTATTTTTGTGCCTTGGCCGTCAAGTGTGTAAGAAAACAGTAGCACCTGTGCATGAATATGTTAACTTAATAACTATAGTTAGCAAAAGACACATGAACAAAATGAAGGAGATGGCAAAAGTATTCTGGAGGAAGAAGAAGCTGATAGATTGGGAAAAATAGAAATTAATTAAGTGGCACTGAACATTAGTGCCAAAGGGGGGATTTGTGGGAGAAAAGGCCTTTTCTGCAGGCCTGAACCAAAGTCCCCAAGATGGAAATGTATTAAGCATGTCGTAGGGGAGTTACTGTGAAAAATAAGACACAAACAACTGGGTAAGATGGTGGAATAAACATTCCTAAGCACAGGTAAAGACTCTGACTCTAACTCCTATCTCATGAAGACAATGGTTCTTTCAGAGCCCTGTTGCTTCATGAGATAAGGAACTGCCTTGCAAGAAGTTGCAAGTATTTGAGTTCAATCTCTGCTTAGGGGTATATTCATAGTTCTCATACAAAGAAGCATCCTGTACATGTGATAAATGCCTGATGCGTGCGTGATCAGCTTAAACCCTATGTGATTGGATATACGTAGCCTATGCTAACATTTGATAGGCTAAGACCTTTGCTTAGCATTTTCTATGTATGTATATTGTTTTCTTTATAAACCATGTAACCTCTTCCCCCAGTTTGTAGTTGCTTGGCGAATTACCCATGTATACATGCTTATGAATAAAGTATGATTTATACATCATACATGACCACCAGCCTCATCCTTTGGGTGGGGATGGTTCTCATTCTGTTTGTTTCCCTGACAACTGCTTCACTTCTGTACTGTTTGCACTGTCACTTGAATTCTCAACCAGCAAACAGATGTTTTCCCTAAAATTAACTTACTTAATAGCGAGTATCCTTCTTAAGGAACAATAACCATGCTGTACTTCAGTTCCTACTTTCCTTTTCTTTCTGACATTTCTAATTTACTACAACTATTTGGATCACCATGAGGTTTCAGGTGCCTGTATTTCAAATGTATATATTTCACTTGAGAAGATATAATTTTATTTCATGTTGTTTTGTTTTAAAACACTGCCTTCATAAATTAATGAAAAAGCCATTGTTCCCTTGAAACTCCTGACTAAACTGTATCAGTTCTTACAGGAATTGATTTTAAAAATTACTTGAAATTTCAAAGATAATACATTTTTGCTTTCCCTAGCCATAAATTGTAACGACAAGTATAGAATGTACAAAAACTATTGGCATGCTTCTTCCCAGTTATGTGCATGTAAGGTGTATTCCTATAGGCTTTTACAAAGTTTACTACTCTTCTCTACCCCTTTTCCATTGGCCCTCACTCAGACTGCTTCAGGGCAGTTCGGCCCAAAATTGAATAGGACAGATGGTATAATTGTGGTATATTTGAACATAATAGTATAGATTAATTTGGGCATCTCTGGAGATAATACAGTAATGTGTGAATTCCATGGTTTAAAATTCCATGGCAAGATGACAATAAGATGATTACATTTGCTCTTGCTACTTCCCCTACTGCCTGTCTATATTTTTTTCATGTTTGCTGAATGAGGAAATGGAGGTGCACCCAGAGAAAGTGAACATAAAACAGATCTTTCCTCATTTTAATGTTAATTGAAACTTAATTTATCAAATGCACTTAGAATACAGTTTATAATATATTACTTTGGTTTTGGGTTTGCTGTGGGATATGACACAGGAGAGGCAGATGATATCTGTAAGGTATGGACCTAGTTCTAAAAGGCAGAGGTGTATGCTGTTCTGTGCTGCTTCCTGCAGAAGTTAATAAAAATCTGTGCTACTAGGCAAGAATAAAAAAAGGTAGGCTACTAGGCAAGAATAGCTATTAGCTAAACGGGGATAGGGATGTATGGAGAATTATTGTGATTGTATTGAGGTGGGTCTATTTTGTATGAGTATGGTCTGCTGGGGACGCTACTTTGGTAGCCTCATGTATGTTCTGCTCTTCTTGTGACTTGCATGGGTGCTCCTCTATCCTGACTGAAGCCCTGAATTTTTTTGGTATTGGTATTTGATATTTTGGAAACCCTGTGATATAGCGATAGTTTGTAAATATACACTACAACTAAATGTTCATTGTATGAGAATGGCACATGCCTTCCATTCAGGAGACAATTTCTTGCAAGATTTAGTAGGGGCATTTTGTATACTTCACAATCTGTTTTTTTATATATAAAAAGTGTGTGTGTGTATATATATACGTATATACACACACACACACACACACACATTGAGAAAGATGACAAGAAAGAACAAGTGTGTCAGAGTGAAAGAGATGTTGTAGTAAGACTGATGATTGTCTCTAGTACTCATCTTAGCTTTTCAAGCTTAACCCTTTTGTTCATCAATCAGTCAAAAGTGGCAGATAGTGACCATTAGGAGGATTCATTAGCACCCTGCAGCATGTTTGTACAGGGTGACCCACATCTGTCTTCATTAGAAGTTTGCTAGTTGCCAGTAGTGAACAGATGGGTCATTATTGCCTATGTTGCCCTTTGGGTGTACCTGGAGGACAGGCAAAGTCGTCCTGAGCAGGACACACAGTATTACCTCACAGAAAGTAACCAGCTTATTTCGAATAATATTATTATAGAAAATGGTTGTTGTTGCTGCTGCTGTGTACCTGCTTGTCCTTGGAGTTTTAGAGTTGGTGAAAATAAAAGAGCAATTATAAGACATTGTAAAAACAATTGTAATTAATGTTTTGGCAATAAATAACCTAGAATCAGATGAAATACTTTAGATTTTTAAAAAGTCAATCCACTCTTCTTCTTCTTCTTCTTCTTCTTCTTCTTCTTCTTCTTCTTCTTCTTCTTCTTCTACTAAATTTAGTACATTTAAGTAGAGGTTGATTCTTGTAAAACCTCAGTAAAGGCATTTTATGTACCTTAAAGAAGAGGGCAATTTTCACAAATGTGAGAATTTACAATTTAATGAAGAAAAGTTACCATTAATTGTTAGATGGAAAGATCATCTTAAATGTTTTCTTTGTCATCCAAATTGGGTATGTGGAATGTTCCCCATTATAACACTCTGGCATAAAAATCTCTTAAAAATAAAGCAGCTCAAAGCTTATTAGTGTTTTGGAAGATTGTTTAAGAGAGATATGGATATTGATTTCAGCTGAAGACTTTCTACTTCAGTTACTGTGGTTCTTGATATTAGAGAAAGATATATTTGTTTCAAGAATCTGCTTGTTTCTGAACTCCACCAATTAATTTGGGAGGCAATTTTTAATCTGTCATTTAAAAACTTAATTTTGTTCAGTTATACCCATGGATGTTTCTAGGCTCTTGCCAGAGTAGCCCCTGGTCCCGTATCTTATGATCTTGGCCCTGAAACTTAGGGGGCAGCTAATCCAGGCATCCCTGAACTCATTCTCACTTCAGATGAGCTGCTGGGCATGGCTGGAGGTGGGGAGCACACAGCCCTGAGGAAGAAGGGCTATCCACCAGTCAGCTATGAGGTGGCTGTGGGGGAGAAGAGAGGGAAGCTGGGAACAGCAGCCAATCAGCTGTGAGATGGGGTGGAGCTAACCAGACAGAGAGCTCTGTGTTTTGGTGCTGTGGACTCAGGAGATCAAGCTTCTGTCCAGTGCCGCAGAAACTGAATTTGCGGAAAATGAGAGAGAGGCAGACTTGGAGGAGTGGCGGGGAGGGGACTGGGCAGAGAGGTGAGGTGAAAGGCTTTCACCTGTGCTCCATGGTGGTGCCTCTGCCGCTTCAGTCTGGGCTGGGGTGAGTTGCGGGAGAGGCTGCCTGTGCCTAGGTAGGCATTGTGCCTGGCAACAGCAGCTGAGTTGGGAGGAACAGGGTGGTGGGGAGGAGAGGCCACCAAAGATGCTGCTCCCACCTGGCAGGAGCAGCAGTGGAGTCAGCCAGGCTGGGGAGCGGGGAGGGGGGAAAGCTATGGGGTTACTGGGCAGGATATTAACTTGGGAAATAAATCAAGATGAATTTCTTTAGAAGTGATATCGGAGTAATTGAAGGGAATTAAACTGATTTGAAGTGGAACTGTTTTGGGGTGATCTGGGGTGGGAAGCAAATTGAAGAATTTGAGGTGATTTGAATTAGTTGGCTTGCCTTTATGAAAAATGCATTGTAGTATTTCTGCACTTGCAAATATACATGCAAATTAGCATATGCAAATTATATGCAACAATTTGTCTTTGGGCCTGGCCTCAGAGGTTTTGGGTACCTAGCAATGCCCATGATCATACCAAATAACTGATAAAACTAGCAGTTTAAGGACTGGATCCAAAGAATTGCACAACTAGTTCTGCATATCCCAATAGAGATTCAGGTGTTTCTCAAACAGCTGTTCTCTCTCCACCATCCCTCCAACATGCAAACAGGTTTTGAAATAGAAGGGGCTTGTTGTATCAACTCTGTGAACAAAAGAGAGAGTGGCACAAGTCCTCCAGCCACACATGGTATATTGTGGAAACACAATATTGGTTGACTTAATTTGCTGATTTGTCCTAATGCGTGTGAGTCCCTTTGTAATGGAATATATGTCATCAGCTTGTCTGTAACACCTTATCCTGTTATTTGTTAAAAACAATAAAATATAATATTTAAAAGTAGCTTGCAATATGTCAAAAGGATCTGCTGTTCCAAAAAACAAAAATCAAGATCCTGCTGGGCATATAGAAGAACTGTTTGGAGTCCCAAGATATGGTATAAAGGCACATGATACCACAATCTTGTTGGAGCTAATCTGGTTTGGGTGTTGTCAGTCCCTGGACGGAAGACTACCTGGAGACACACCCTTTACCACCTTGAGTTTCACTCTAAAAGTAGGGACCTCCACTTGTACAATGGAACCTAGCATTCCTCTACTTCCCCCTGCAACCTCCTTCATAAATCCAAATATATCCTGAGGGAGCCCCCAATCTTCTGGAGCAGATTTGGAGGGGAGCATGGTGGCTGGGGTGCAGGAGGGGGAACCTGTTTCAATGGAGGCCGTTTGGTTGGCGATTGGATACTGTTGGGTACATACCATAAAAAATAATCTCAGTCATAATTCATCTTTAAATCCTTTCTGTTCTATGACAAAGCTGTTTTTCAAGGATTTTTTTTGAAATAGTTTGTGTGGTGGAATAGGTACGCCAGCAGACCTATTGGTGCTTTCATTGTGACAATGAATGCCAACTGATTATGAGGATTTTCCAGGGGATTTGGCTCCTCTTTTCATGGTCCATAAAGGCACGGAAGTATAAATAACCATAGCATTTTTCACTTACCTTGTAGCAAAGTGACTTTAGTATGACAACTTTTGAAATTTCCCAAAGAGAAAAAATATAGCTTTTAAAAAGCTTGTTTTGTCATCCAATGAAGTGTACAGCTGAGAGCAGGAATGGGTTTTCTAAATGTACCTGTTAAAAGTTATGGTGACATTTAAAGCTATTGCTGGCATTTGCAACTTTTATACCATCTACTGTTATATTGTCAGCTGAGAACATGAGGATTGAGTAGTTTGAAATGGCACTATATGAGAAAACATATAAGGTGTGAATACCGTTAACTGGTTATAATGTCAAAATCACACATGACTAGTCTGCATTTATCTCTGTCATTACTCCTCTGCTTGGAATTCTTTGCTTGGAATTCAGCTATGAAAAACATGTTTTAAAAAATGTAAATAATTCTTAATACTTTACATTTGTATGAGGATCATACTGCCTAACAATAAAGTACAATCCCAGGGATACAATTTACCAAGGCAATCATTTTTTAAAAAATGATTTAAAAAAGCAGACATTGAGACAATGCCTTGTGCAGAAATAA
Organism: Heloderma suspectum; assembly: GCF_057233095.1. Classification (NCBI taxonomy): domain Eukaryota; kingdom Metazoa; phylum Chordata; class Lepidosauria; order Squamata; family Helodermatidae; genus Heloderma; species Heloderma suspectum. The sequence continues at coordinate 31,940,921 of NC_139462.1, read as the reverse complement.
AACTGATACTGTACGCTAACAGAATCATTCTTTCTATAAATGCTAGCAGTTCCTCCCTCCCTCCCTCCCGCTTTTGTTTCGAGCAGTGTATGTCTTGTTGATCGCCAATTATGCATTACTGTCTTTTCAGGCTTGAGAGATTTGATAGCTACTACCATCCAGAGATTTAATTTCTATCGTTAACAATATCTGAAGATTTCAGGGGCTTGATCCTTTCATATGTTGGTGCAGTGCTCCTGCACAAAGGGGTCATAATAGGGCAGAAGCAAGCCTGGTTACTTCCTTGCTCCCCTTTAGCATGCAAACACAGGTATGCATCTGAGCACTGTGCCAGGCCTCTTGTATCCCCATTTTGCCAATTATATGGTACACATGCATTTAATGTATCTTATTTTTTGTTATCTAAATAGAAACCATGGGGCTCCCAATCTGGATTGGGGCTATGATTAGTAGTCATTAATCATACCCACTCATGGTGCGGTCCTGATGAAAATCACTCCCCAGAAACTGTTGTTTCCCCCAGGAGGGAAGTTGCCATTGCTCCCTGCTCCTTCTTGTTTTGTTTTGTTTTGTTTTGTTTTATTCTAATTTTAATTTTAAAAACAGAAATATATTAAACACATACATGCATTTAATGTATCATCTAATCAGAGAGAGATCTGACCTGACAAAATGTTGGGAAAAGACATATAGTAGCATGGAGGTGATCACCAAATTTTTGCTGTTTCATGGTTCATTTAGGCCATCAAAATCATTGGGCATGCCCCCCAGAATGTTCTAGAATTCTATAGCCCCAATTTACACTGTCTCCCACCCTCCATAATCATATTCATCTTGTAGATACAGGGCATTTTGTGAGCCATTTAGTATCTATAAACTGAAATGGCCAGCAGCTTTCCTATTTAGCATTGTAAATTATGGCTTAAACAAAGACACTTCTGCAGCAAACGTCCCCCCCCCATACAAGCAATAAAAGTTGGCTACTCTTTTCCATATTTTGTTAATAGATGACCATGTCTTGGAGTGCCTTTATATTCTGGATGTCTGACAAGAAGGTAAATATCTCTTGGTATCTGAATATGTTTAATCCATTTAATAAAGAATACAATTACTATGATTGTCAGAAATAATACACTCTGGAATGAATAAAGCACTCACTTGTGAAGTTGCAGATACAGCAAATTAATAGGACAATAAAAGTACAAGTTTAATATTTCACAGTGGAGGTGATTTATTTAACAATCACTGGTACTTGGCACATAAAAAGTAGCATTGTTTGTCTTGTAGAAGGTGGAGTTCTTGTTTTTTATTACTGTCTTATACTGTTACTTCACTTGATTAAATATATTCCTCTGCTATAAATGATAAAGGTAACAAACAAAAGCACTTCGCTTTCACTTTATCGAAAGTATTTACTGACTGTGTTGGAATCAGACCAAAAAAAAAAGAACGGTATGAAGGGTGGCGGGTGCTTAAACATGTATGAGCATATATTTGCATTATACGGAGTCAGATTCTTGGTCCATCTAGCCCAGTACTGTCTACTCTAAATGGTAGTAGCTTTCTAAGTCTCAGAAGAGATCCTCCTCCGTGTTGCTACTTAGGATAATTTCAACTGGAAATGCCATGGATTGAATCCGAAGTCTTCTACATACAAAGTACATACTTTACCACAGTTTTTAAAAGAAAAATTTTAAATATGGGAAAATGTCCTATTGGGGAAATGTATGTGAAGGCATTTGTATGTAACTACTGATCAGATAGTCTTATTGTCTTAGAGAAAAACACTGAGGAATAAAGGTGGCAGGATTGTCACTGAAAGACATAGCATACTAATTGCACACTCCTATAAACGCTTACTCAAAGGTAAGTGCCCCTAAGTTCAATGGAGCTTACTCCAAAGTAAGTGGGTGTAGGATTGCAGCCTAAGAAGATACATTGCAGTCCAGCAGAAGAAAATGAGGCTACCAGAGGAGGCTTCATGGGTGGGGAGTTAGGAGATCTGCCGCTCCTCAGCTGTACGGTAGCGGGGCATGTGTGTGAAAGGAGAATGCAGGAGCAATCAGCCAATTAGCTGTGGTGGGGAAGAGCCGAGAAGGCAAAGAGCAGTATGATAGGCTAGCTGCAGTCCTCACCGCGGAGGGGAAACTGAATGCGCAGGCAAGAGGGAGAGCAACATGCGCCTGCACTGGGACATTTTGAAGTGCTATGCAGAGCAGAGCATTCTCTCAGTGATCCATCCTAACCTAAAGACTAAGAGAGCCTGCCTGGTGACTGAGTGATGAGGCCTTGCTTGGACAATGTGGAAGGGGATAGGGAGGTGAGGCCTACAAAGCCTCCAGCTGAATCTGGTGCACAGTAGCACTGCTTGACCAGGGCGCTGGGGCGAAGGGAGGTCACCCATAGCCCAGGAGAGGCCCCCAAGTGGCCCTCAGTGGTGGTACCTGGAGCCAAAGTGGCTCCTGCTTGAAAAATAGCAGTGAAGATCACTAGGTTAAACCATAAGTGTAGAATGACATCAGACCTACTAGACACCCAAATTTAAGGTTTTGTTTTTTTAGTATCTGTGACATCCCTACTCACAATTGAATGATAGATTAACTCTCTAAATTAAGTGTTTGGAAAGGCTGTTAATGGCACTGTCGTACAGCCTCAACAGGAACATTCCTTGGTGCTCCCATCCTTCTGTTTGCAGGCCTACTGGTAATAGTGTCTCAGGATGTGCTCTTGGGTCCAATCTTGGGTTAACAATAGCACCGCCAGCAGCGACATTCCAGCACAATAATCTTTCAGATACCAGTTATCTTGAAATGAAGAAAATTATATGAAAACTGAACACAAATATGTTGATGAGCCACAGAGACGTTCTTTATGCTTCTATAATTTTGCCTCAGTAGAGGGGATATTTCACAAATACTACAATGCTTTCTTGAATTACTGTAGAGTAATGCTGAACATGAATGACTTTCCCCTGCAGATAAAAATGTATTGGGAACATTTGTTTTCAACCGCACAGAGGACAAAAAGCTGTTCTTTCAACAACATCAACAAAAAGCAGTGGGGGGGGGGGAGAGGAACTGAGGCAATCACTGAGGTGAATGCTTCAATTTTTAAGCTAATTAAAATGGCTGTTATTCTGGTACAATGGTAGCTGCTCCCAGAGGCTCATCATTGCTGTTGCGTGACAGTTTTCCCTTGGCTAATTAAAGAAATTTTTCCATGCAAACATGCTTTCCTGTCTCCATGTTTCAGGTCTCTTGCAATTGTTTCTTTCATAATTGGCCACATACATCTTACATAAGTATCCTTACATAAGGAACTCAGTAATAATGCAACGTATAAGTTCTGCCTTTGATTCTAAAGTTGACTTCACTTTACACACATTCCCTTGGTATGTTTTCAGAGAGCCACATTTCTTTCAGCTTCATTTTTGGGTGAATTATGAATTAATTCTCTTACTATTAAGTCAACTGACTTGGATAGAGGGATACTTTAACAGGACTACAAATGCATGATCAGCTGAAAAGTGCTTTGCCTTCTCAGACATTCTGGAACTATTCCATTGTATAACTGTATGGATCGTCAAGAAATTTAAGCTTTAAAATTCTGGTCAGCAACTTATTTTATGGGAATGCTGTTTTGAGGAGGGGATTGTAGGTGATGTGCCAGGACTCGTGTGGCATGCAGCAAGTTGCTGTTGCCACAGCCAGTCTCCCCTTCTTACCCCTTGGTTGGTAATTAGGTGCCCAGCTGGTGGTACTCAGCAAATGGATGCTTACTGTCTCTTTTGTCACTCATGAGTATGACCAAGCAATACTGTCTGCTGGCTATGCAGATGAATAGGCAAGCTTGGTTCTCAGTGGCTCCCATTGAGTACTATAGGACAAATAAAAGGGCAAAGCTGTAGTACAGGTGTGTTGAACCTCTTTCAGCTGAGGGCTGAATTCCATTTTGTAGAAGCTCTTGGGGGCCGTATTCCAGTGGTCGGCAGGGCCAAAGGCAAAATGAGTGGGGCCCAAAATACCAGCATGTTTTAACTTAAGGCTCTTACTAAGCCTTAGGAGAGGCATATCAACCCATTAGAATGGGGAAAAAACTGCACAAAACCCATGAAACCACCAAACAATAGATGGTTGGGGCAAAGGGGTGGGGTTGTGGTCATCTGCGGAACCCCAGGCGGGCCAGACATAGTCCCCGAGGCTTGAGGTTCTGCACCCCTGCTGTAGTAGCAAACCTCGCTTCTTCCAAGAAACTGAAGTCACCAGGGGAAAATTTGTCCCCCACCCCAAAAGTGTCCTATCATTTCCCCTTTTCCCTTACCAGAAAATTACTTACTTACTTACTTGAAAATTATATTATTGTCTTTATGTAGCAAAGCACAGGCATCCTTTGGACGGTGTGTTTTTTCTAATGCAAATTTTATTTGAACCACTAATGATAGTTTTCAATAGTTTTAAGCACATGAAGGGTGTTGACTCTCCTTTAATGATACCTTTTTAATTTCCTCGTGCCTAGTCTTCTGGTTTTTGGAAAAGTTCCCTTTCTGAACTTAAATAGGATTTCCTGAGCTCACTTTTTAACGCATGTTATGCTGAATTGGATAGTGTTCTGGTTGCCATTTCCAAGCAGTTACATGCTTTTTAGAAGATGACAAATAGCCATGATGGTGCAGTATTAAGGGTATGTTATCAGTACATTTTGAGACAGGTTTAAATGGGAGGAAAAAAGGATGGCACAACTGTGAAAGGTTAATAGTAATCACGTTACATTAGTGAATACTAAGAGAGACTTCTTAAGAAGTATAAAATATTTATCTCCTGATGGGATTTTCAGTAGGTGAGGTCTGAGAATTAATCTTACTTTGATGCTAATTTCTTTATGAATATTTATAACTTCTCCAGCACACTCTGCAAATGCATCGGTACCTGCATTCCTTCTGTCCAAAATCCCCTAGCCAAAATGGCCACTGAGACACCAAGGCAGATACATAAATTGCCTCCTTTAACTCTACACATAGCAATTCTAGAAAACATCTGGTATAAGTACTTTAATATATATTTCCTGATAGTTTTATAAAGGTACTATTCCTTTAAAAATGTTTAAGAAAATATTAGGGCAGAAACCAGAGTAATGCGATGCTGCTATATCAGCTTCCCATTACCTTTTTTGCCAGCATAAACTAGGGCAATTGTTCTTCAGACTACCAGCCATACCCTCCTGCTTGCCTCCTGACCATCAGTCTTGTCTTGACCCTCTGATGCTTATCCAAAGCTCTCTGTGAGCAGGGGCTACTTCATTCACTTCAGTAATTCAAGTAACCTGACATTGTATTGCATGTGCAAGTCATTCCTTAAGTTTAAGGCGGAATGGGGTGGACACTGTTGCATGGCACTCCACCTTTGCATCCAAGTTTCCTTCTGCACATCAGAACAACTGGGTGGTGGTGCGTACATGTTCAGGTCTTTTTCACAGCAAGTCTCTCCAAGTTAAGTAACACTCCTCTCTGTTTGCAGTTTAAGATGAAACAAAAGTGCAGTGGTTTGCAATTCTTTCTATAGGCCAGGTGAATAACTAACTTCCTCCCATATTATTATTATTATTAATAATAATAATAATAATATAGCATAATGCCAGATTGTGAATGCAAATATATTTTGATGTTGTACTATCCTGTTTGTGCACTTAGACGGGTGTGCGGGAGGAAGCATTGTCAACACTGAAATATCGTGGTTTGTTGTTTATTCATTCAGTCGCTTCCGACTCTTCGTGACTTCATGGACCAGCCCATGCCAGAGCTTCCTGTTGGCCGTCGCCACCCCCAGCTCCCCCAAGGTCGAATCCGTCACCTCCAGAATTTCATCTATCCATCTTGCCCTTGGTCGGCCCCTCTTCCTTTTGCCTTCCACTTTCCCTAGCATCAGCATCTTCTCCAGGGTATCCTGTCTTCTCATTATGTGGCCAAAGTACTTCAGTTTTGCCTTTAATATCATTCCCTCAAGTGAGCAGTCTGGCTTTATTTCCTGGAGTATGGACTGGTTTGATCTTCTTGCAGTCTAAGGCACTCTCAGAATTTTCCTCCAGCACCACAGTTCAGAAGCATCTATCTTCCTTCACTCAGCCTTCCTTATGGTAAGCTCTCACAGCCATAGGTTACTACGGGGAATACCATTGCTTTAATTATGCGGACCTTTGTTGTCAGTGTGATGTCTCTGCTCTTCACTATTTTATCAAGATTTGTCATTGCTGTCCTCCCAAGAAGTAAACGTCTTCTGATTTCCTGGCTGGAAAATTCCTAACCTCTGGAATTTTGCATTTAATTGGGCATATCTCCCCCTATCACTGTTGCCTTTTGCTTTCCTTCTTTCTTGGGCTGCTTCCAGTGTCTCAGCAGACAGCCATCTTGCCTTCTTGGTTTTCTTTTTCTTTGGGACGTTTTTTGTTGCCGCCTCCTGAACAATGTTGCAAACTTCTGTCCATAGTTCTTCCGGGACCCTATCTACTAAATCTAGTCCCTTAAATCTATTCTTCACCTCCACTGCATATTCATGAGGAATATTAGTGAGCTCATATCTAACTGATCTGTAGGTCTTCCCTATTCTCTTGAGTCTGATTCTAAATTGTGCAATAAGAAGTTTGTGATCTGAACTACAATCAGCTCCAGGTCTTGTTTTTACCAACTGCATAGATGTCCGCCACCTTTGGCTACAAAGGATGTAGTCAATCTGATTTCGGTGTCGACCGTCTGGTGAAGTCCATGTATAAAGTCGTCTCTTAGGTTGTTGGAAGAGAGTGTTTGTTATGCACAGTGAGTTGTCTTGGCAAAATTCTATCAGCCTATGTCCCACTTCATTTTGTTCTCCCAGCCCATGCTTGCCTGTAATTCCAGGTGTCGTTTGACTACCCACCTTAGCATTCTAGTCTCCTATAATGAAAATAACATCTTTTTTTTGTGTACTGTCCAGTAGGTGCTGTAGATCCTCATAGAACTGATCTACTTCTGCTTTTTCAGCATCTGTGGTTGGGGCGTATATTTGGATCACTGTGATGTTAAATGGCTTACCCTGAATTCGAATTGAGATCATTCTGTCATTTTTGGGATTGTATCCAAGCACTGCTTTAGCCACTTTATTATTAATTATGAAGGCTACTCCATTTCTTCTGTGGTCCTCTTGTCCACAGTAGTAGATCTGGTGGGCATTTGATGTGAAGTGGCCCATTCCAGTCCATTTCAGTTCACTGACACCCAAAATGTCTATATTTAATCTTGACATCTCCCCAGTAACCACATCCAATTTGCTCTGGCTCATAGATGTTACATGCCAGGTTCCTATGGTGTGTTGATCTTTAGAACATCGGATTTGTCGTTCACCACCAGCACCATCGGCTGCTAGTCGTCCTTTCGGCTTTGAGCTAGCTGCGTCATCACAGCTAGTTGAACTTATCCTCTGTTCCTCCCCAGTAGCATTTTGACCATCTTCCGACCTGGGAGTCCCATCTTCCGATGGTATACCAACATATCTCTGGTTGTACTGATCCATTTAGTTTTCATGGCAAGAATACTGGGGTGGGTTGCCGTTTCCTTCCCCAGGGATCGTATTTAGTCTGACCTCTCTGCCATGACCTTCCCGTATTGGGTGTCCCTTCATGGTTTAGCTCATGACGTCATTGAGCTCAAGCTCCATTCTCCTTTACTACACTGATAGCCTAAATTGAAGTGATAATGAGAGGTTTAATCTTAGTGATCAACCTGTGTTTGAGGATTATGTGAGTTGTTCCTGTGGTAGCTTTGGTGGACACTGGAAGCTATCTGTAAAGGTCTTGCATTGTTCCTCCAACGTGCTGTTTGGACTCTGCCCTTGGCAGGGGGTCACAACCTTTCAGATATTTGAGAATTTAAATATTCAAGAAAAGCATCCCAGACCTCCTCAAAATAAGACTATACCTCTGATTCAAATAATGGCCTAAAACTATTTTTTTATTCATATTCCATTTTTTAAAAGCCATTCTTTCAGACTTGACATTATTGTTGGTCATTTCATATTACATGTCCTGCTGTAATATATGAAAAATTTAAATGTATACATTTAACAATATAAACAAATATTACAAGTTTAAATTTCAATACTTGGTTTTCTCGCCTGCCCCCCCAAATCAGGTGTCTGTCAAAGGAGTTGACAGTGGTAGGAGCCTTGGAAGCTTATCGTTCTTTTTCTGCTGTTTTGTGGTTTTCTCTGTTTATCTTTTCTGTTAGGTTTCACGTTAGGGATGCATTTTAAAATCAAGCGGATCTTCCTCCAGAGTTAAAACGGTCTGGAATCCCAAGTTCTACTATATATTCTGTGATTAAAGTCGTATTTGTTTTTACTGTTTTGCAGGGTGTTCCAGGTCCTGGCCAATATGACATAAAAGGTCAGTTTGAGAAGGCAGATAGTGTAGCGCAAAGTGAAGCTCATCGTGCTCCTTTTCTTTCTCTTGCCCAGGTAAGAAGTAATATTTCCCCTCTTTTTGCCTTTTTCATAAAATGGTTACATGTTCCCCACTTGCCTGAGAACTGAGAAGGTCCATGGGCAGTGATAAAGGATTTTGTTTCCTTTGGATATGACAATGCAGTGGAAATTTATGTTTTTGTAAAAAGAGCATAAGAGCTATGCTGGATCAGACCAAGTATCAGGGTTGTTTCTGAGCACAGGGAGTGGGATAGCAGTTCAGATTCTGAAGGAGAACCACCAGAAATGGGGGAGGTGTTTTCCCAGGCTAGTCCAGACATGACTGGCCCGGCTTCTCAGATTACAAACACCCAGCTGGCTGAGGATGAGGGTTCCTTTTCACACACCCCTGTGAGAGACAGCAAACAGAAGGAGGGTTTTTTTTTTTTTGAGAATCTGATCTAATAGATGCCAGGTGCAGGCGCAGAGCAAAGAGAGAGAAGGCAGGGGCAGAACTTAGATGGTCTACCCGACTGGCCTTGCGTGGGAAGTTGCGCTTAGAAGCCTCACAAGAGAGAGGTTCCTCCCCACCTTAGGCTAGGCTAGTGAGACCACCTTCCTCTTCAGATGGTGGGCAACTCTCTTAACTACCTTTGGAATTCCCCTGAAGGCATTCCTTTGTAGATTGAGAGTCACTGAGAGTTTGCATTTGTATGACCTTGTGAAGTAATAGATTAAAAGCTGTAGACTGAAGGCTCTCATCTGTGTTTGTCTTTGGCAGTGAAATAAAGTGGGGGCTAAAGGAATGCTGACACCAAGGTCCATCTAGTCCAGCATTCTGTCCACACAGTGGCCAACCAGCTGCCTGAGGGAAACCCACAAGTAGGACATGAGTCCAATAGCACCCTCCAAGACATGTTCTCTAGCAACAGGTGTACATAGGCATACTGCCTCTGATACTGGAGATAGTATATAGCCATCAGGTCTAGTAGCCATTGATAGTCTTATTCTCCATGAATTTGTCTACTCCCCTTTTAAAGCCATTCAAATTGGTGGGCAACTCTAGATATTGTAGTAGTGAATTCCACAGTTTAACTATGCACTATGTGAAGAAATAATTCCTTTTATCTATCCTGAATGCCAGTCCCAGATGTTGCAACTTTTCCTCATATGGAGTTGCTTCAGCCCCATGATCATTTTAGTTGCTCTTTTCTGCACATTTCACAACTCTACAATATCCTTTTTTAGGTGCAGTGAACAGTAGTGTGTACATTTTTCCAAGTGTGGTCTCACCATAGATTTGTATAAGGGCAATATGAAATTGGCAGTTCTATTTTCGATTCCTAATTACGCTTAACATGGAATTTGCCTTCTTTCACAGCAGCCACATGCTGGGTTGATATTTCCACTGAACTGGCCACCACAATCCCAAGATCTCTTTTTTGGTCAGTCACCACTAGCTCAGATCCCATCAGCATATATATGTGAAATTGGGATTTTTTTGCTCCAACGTGCCTCACTGTACAGTATCACTGTACGATATCTGGTTATCTACGCAAACGCTATCTATCTATCTATCTATCTATCTATCTATCTATCTATCTATCTATCTCATTGTGGAAGAAAATAACTCTTAGAACAGTCACAAAAGCAAATCTTGCACCCCAATTTTACCCCAAAGATGCTTCAGCAAAAAACTTGGATAAGTATGAATTGGATAGGTATGAAATTCCAGGGACTAGAGAGAGATTCTTGACTAACCTCTTGTTGTTTCTCTGCTCATTCATCTGGTGACATTGTGAAAAACCATAGCCATTATTTATTTATTTAGTACCATCTATGTGCATGGTCCCCTTTATGGATCACTGCCTTGTTGTGGCGAAGGGGCTTGCATAACTCAGTGAAGCCATAAGCTATGCCATGCAGGGCCACCCAAGACGGACAGGTCATGGCGGAGAATTCTGACAAAATGTCCACTGGAGAAGGAAATGGCAACCCACACCAGTATTCTTGCCAAGAAAACCCCATGGAACTTATCACAAGGCTAAAAGATATGATGCTGGAAGAGGAGCACCTCAGGTCAGAAGGTGTCCAATATACTACTGGGGAAGAGCAGAGGGAATTTCCAAGTAGTGCCAGAAAGAGAGAAGCGGCTGAGCCAAACCCGAAAGGACACTCAGCTGTGGATGTGTCTGGTGGTGAAAAGAAAATCCGATGCTGTAAAGAACAATATTGTTTAGGAACCTGGAATGTCAGATCAATGAATCAAGGTAAGCTGGAGGTGGTCAAACATGAGATGGCAAGATTGAACATCAACATCTTGGGAATCGGTGAACTAAAATGGACAAGCATGGGCGAATTTAATTCAGGTGACCATCATATCTACTACTGTGGGCAAGAATCCCTTAGAAGAAATGAAGTAGCATTCATAGTCAATAAAAGGGTGGGAAAAGCAGTACTGGAGTACACTCTCAAAAACGACAGAATGATCTCAGTACGAATCCAAGGCAAACCATTCAACACCACAGTAATTCAAGTCTATGCCCCAACCACTGAGGCCGAAGAAGCTGAGGTTGATTGGTTCTATGAAGACCTACAACACCTTCTAGAACTAACACCAAAAAAAGATGTCCTTTTCATCATAGGGGACTGGAATGCTAAAGTAGGAAGTCAAGAAATCACCGGGATAACAGGCAAGCATGGCCTTGGTGTACAAAATGAAGCAGGACAAAGGCTAATAGAGTTTTGCCAAGAGAACACGCTGATCATAGCGAACACTCTTTTCCGACAGCACAAGAGGCGACTCTACACATGGACATCACCAGATGGTCAATATTGAAATCAGATTGATTATGTCCTTTGCAGCCAAAGATGGAAATGCTCTATACAGTCAGTAAAAACAAGACCTGGAGCTGACTGTGGCTCAGATCATGAGCTTCTTGTTGCAAAATTTCAGCTTAAATTGAAGAACGTAGGGAACACCACTAAACCATTCAGGTATGACCTAAATCATATCCCTTATGAATATACAGTGGAGGTGAGGAATAGATGTAAGGGATTAGACCTGATAGACAGAGTGCCTGAGGAACTATGGACGGAGGTCCGTAACATTGTTCAGGAGGCAGCAACGAAATCCATCCCAAAGAAAAAGAAATGCAAGAAAGCCAAGTGGCTGTCTGATGAGGCTTTACAAGTAGCTGAGGAAAGAAGGGAAGCGAAAAGCAAGAGAGAAAGGGGAAGATATATCCAACTGAATGCAGAGTTCCAGAGAATAGCAAGGAGAGACAAGAAGCCCTTCTTAAATGAACAATGCAAACAAATCAAGGAAAACAATAGAATGGGAAAGACTAGAGATCTCTTCAAGAAAATCTGAGATCTCAAGGGAACGTTGTGTGCAAAGACGGGCATGATAAAGGACAAAGAAGGTAGGGACCTAACAGAAGCAGATGAGATTAAGAAGAGGTGGAAAGAATACACAGAAGAACTATACAGGAAAGATCTTAATGTCCCTGATAGCCATGAGAGTGCGGTCACTGAACTTGAGCCGGACATCCTCGAGAGTGAAGTCAAGTGGGCCTTAGGAAGCATTACTAACAACAAAGCTAGCGGAGATGACAGTCTTCCAGCTGAGCTATTTAAGATCCTCAAAGATGATGCTGTTAAAGTGCTGCACTCAATATGCCAACACATTTGGAACACTCAACAGTGGCCACAAGACTGGAAAAGGTCAGTTTACATTCCAATTCCAAAGAAGGGCAATGCCAAAGAGTGTTCAAACTACTGCACAATTGTGCTCATTTCACATGCCAGCAAGGTGATGCTCAAAATCCCACAAGCTAGGCTTCAGCAGTATGTGAACCGAGAACTACCGGAAGTACAAGTTGGGTTTCGAAGAGGCAGAGGAACTAGAGATCAAATCGCCAACATTCGCTGGATCGTGGAGAAAGCAAGAGAATTCCAGAAAAACGTCTATTTCTGCTTCATTGACTATGCTTCATTGACTATGCTAAAGCCTTTGATTGTGTGGATCACAACAAACTGTGGCAAATCCTTAAAGAGATGGGAGTACCAGACCACCTTACCTGTCTCCTGAGAAACCCGTACGAAGGTCAAGAAGCAACAGTAAGAACCAGACATGGAACAACCGAGTGGTTCAAAATTGGGAAAGGAGTATGACAAGGCTGTATATTGTCACCCTGCTTATTTAATTTATATGCATATTATATATGCATATATTATATATATTATATATAATATATATATATAATATATTATATATATTATATGCATATTTTATTAATTTATAAGCATCATGAGAAATGCTGGGTTGGATGAATCACAGGTCGGATTTAAGATTGCCGGGAGAATTATCAACAACCTCAGATACGCAGATGATACCACCCTAATGGCAGAAAGCGAAGAGGATCTAAAGAGCCTCTTGTTGAGGGTGAAAGAGGAGAGTGCAAAAGCTGGTTTGAACTCAACATTAAAAAAACTAAAATATGGCATCTGGCCCCATCACTTCCTGGCATATGGAAGGGGAAGAAATGGAAGCAGTGACAGATTTTATTTTCTTGGGCTCCAAGATCACTGCAGACGGTGACTGTAGCCATGAAATTAAAAGACACTTGCTCCTTGGGAGGAAAGCTATGGCAAACCTAGACAGCACCGTAAGAAGCAGAGACATCACCTTGCCAACAGTTTCGTATAATCAAAGCTATGGTTTTCCCAGTAGCAACGTATGGCTGTGAGAGCTGGACTATAAGGAAGGCTGAGCGCCGAAGAATGGATGCTTTCGAACTGTGGTGCTGGAGGAGACTCTTACGAGTCCCCTGGACTGCAAGGAGGTCAAATCAGTCCATCCTAAAGGAAATCAACCCTGAGTGCTCATTGGAAGGACAGATACGGAAGCTGAAGCTCAAATATTTTGGCCACCTAATGCGAAGAGAAAAGTCCCTGGAAAAGACCCTGATGCTGGGAATGATTGAAGGCAAAAGGAGAAGGGGACGGCAGAGGATGAGATGGCTAGATAGCATCACCAATGCAATGAATATGGACTTGAGCACAGTCCGGGAGAGAGTGGAGGACAGGAAGGCCTGGTGTAATATGGTCCATGGGGTCACAAAGAGTCGGACATGACTGAACAACTGAACAACAACAACATGTGCATGGTGCTTTATCAAAAACAGTTTTGACAGGTCCCTACTTCAAGGAGCTTCCAATCTAAAATAGACAGGGAAACAACAGAGGAATGGGGTGAGGAATGCCGACACACAACAAACGAACAAACTCATTTAAAATTCAGTAGCACAAACAGCAAATTCTGAAATAAAAGTGTAATGCAATCCAAGTGTTGCTTGCCTTGTTAACCATTTAGTTCCCTCTTCAGAGCATTGACCCTCGGATGTTGCTGCATAGCCACATGTAGCCCATTAAGTTCCTCCAACTTTCCTTGGGTCAAATCAGCATAACCAGTTAAAATCAAACAGCAGATCATATGCATAAGAACATAAGAAGACCCATGCTGGATCAAACCAAAGGCCTATGCAGTCCAGCATTCTCTTTGCACAGTAGCCAATCAGACGCTCATGGGGAGTCCACAACGGCACCCTCCTGCTTGAGTTCCCAGCAACTGACATACAAACTAATACGGCCCCTAATTATATGAAAAAAAGCTTACTCAAAATCTGGCCTGCAAAACCGAATGGATCAGGATTTCAAAGATATTTTATGTACATTCTACCGCATTGACTTTTGAGTAAATGCTGCTCAGTCAACTGCAGTAGGAGATTATGCCATCAATTACATTTTTAATATATTCTAGATAATTGTTAATATATGCATGATACTGCAGTATATGCTCTGCATGTAGAAAGGTTCAATCCCTGCCATCTCCAGTTAAAAGGCTCTTGGGAGCAGGGGTGGAGAAGGCTGTGGCCGGAAACTTGGAGAGGCACTGAAAATCAAAGTACACAGAACTAGATGGACCGATGGTTTTACTCAGTATAAGACAATAAAATATGTTGGTCTTCTTATCATTTGTTTTATTATTCATACTCTTCTATTGCTATAAGAATGCAAATGTTACTTATACCAATATAGGTTTCTTTCTGCCTACACAGCTATTTAAGTGGATTGCCTATCACTGATTTATTTTCTCTTGTATTTCCTTAGAGGTTTGCACCTGTGAAATCATTCACCCCAGCTCCTGGCATGTATAATGAAACACGCTGTGCTCTAGAGTCCCTGAAGAAAGCATCTAAAACAAAAAACATCCCGTTTGGCCATACTGCTGTTCGATTCACCCAGGACTACAGGCTGCAAAAAACACCAGGTTTGCAATTAATGTAAACAAGCAAGACATGGAACAGAATGTTGCAGTGTATCTCCACTCCCTAAGAGCAGTGCTATCTGCACTGCAATAGGAGCCTCTTTAGGTCACTGGTATGTGTGTGGGTTGACTTGGCAAGCTCCAAAACCAGGCAGTTTATGACTATATAGGGGAGGGGGAGTTCTGGAGAGTGGGAAAGGGAAAAGGGGGCCTTCTTTCTTTCCTTCATCTTGGACCATCCCTTATAGTGCAGGGAGGGGAGTATTTTAACCTTCTGGCACACTTCCCCATAACCAGAATCCCCCCTCCAGGATAAAGCTGTTAGGACCTTAGCATGCCAGTTACATCTTTCTCCCCTACCTCCCATTTCCGTTTCTTCCTCTCAACTGTCACATTATTATATATACTGGAAGCTCACAGGTTTTTGTCAGGTGGTTTGGGCTTTTCATTTGTTTATTCAATTTTATAACCCACCTATATACGAATACTGTAGGTGGCACACAAAGTTAAAAACAATTTAACAAAAAATCCAACAATAAAACAACACAGCATAAAAACAGTATATAAGAGTCAACAAAAAGGAACAAGAGTTCTAAACAGGGAAGGCCTGCCGGAATAATAGAGTCTTTAATTCCTTCTTAAAAAACTTCAAAGAGGTCAGCAAGTGCATTTCAACCAGCAGGTAATTCCACAACTGAGAGACGGCAAAAGAAAAGGTCCCTTTTAATTTAATTTTCCCCTTTTAATTTACAAGTTTATATATTTATGCATACCTAGGGAATAACCACCCCTTCATGGATCACTGCCTTGTTGTGGCGAAGGGGCTTGCGTAACTCAGTGAAGCCATAAGCTATGCCGTGCAGGGCCACCCAAGACGGACAGGTCATGGCAGAGAGTTCTGACAAAATGTGGTCCACTGGAGAAGGAAATGGAAACCCACTCCAGTATTCTTGCCAAGAAAACCCCATGGAACGTATCACAAGGCTAAAAGAGATGACGCCGGAAGATGAGACCCTCAGGTCGGAAGGTGTCCAATATACTACTGGGGAAGAGCAGAGGGTATTTCCAAGTAGTGCCAGAAAGAGTGAAGTGGCTGGGCCAAAGCCGAAAGGACACTCAGCTGTGGATGTGTCTGGTGGTGAAAAGAAAATCCGATGCTGTAAAGAACAATATTGTTTAGGAACCTGGAATGTCAGATCAATGAATCAAGGTAAGCTGGAGGTGGTCAAACATGAGATGGCAAGACTGGACATAGACATCTTGGGAATCAGCGAACTAAAATGGACAGGCATGGGCGAATTTAATTCAGGTGACCATCATATCTACTATTGTGGGCAAGAATCCCTTAGAAGAAATGGAGTAGCACTCATAGTCAACAAAAGGGTGGGAAAAGCAGTACTGGGGTACAATCTTAAAAACAATAGAATGATCTCAGTATGAATCCAAGGCAAACCATTCAACATCACAGTAATTCAGGTCTGTGCCCCAACCACTGATGCCAAAGAAGCAAGAGGTTGATCGGTTCTATAAAGACCTACAACACCTTCTAGAACTAACACCAAAAAAAGATGTCCTCTTCATCATAGGGGATTGGAATGCTAAAGTAGGAAGTCAAGAAATCACCGGGATAACAGACAAGCATGGCCTTCGAGTACAAAATGAAGCAGGACAAAGGCTAATAGAGTTTTGCCAAGAGAACACGCTGATCATAGCAAACACTCTTTTCCAACAGCACAATAGGCGACTCTACACATGGACATCACCAGATGGTCAGTATCGAAATCAGATTGATTATGTCCTTTGCAGCCAAAGATGGAGAAGCTCTATACAGTCAGTAAAAACAAGATCTGGAGCTGACTGTGGCTCAGATCATGAGCTTCTTATTGCAAAATTTCAGCTTAAATTGAAGAACGTAGGGAACACCACTAAACCATTCAGGTATGACCTAAATCATATCCCTTATGAATATACAGTGGAGATGAGGAATAGATGTAAGGGATTAGACCTGATAGACAGAGTGCCTGAGGAACTATGGACGGAGGTCCGTAACATTGTTCAGGAGGCAGCAACGAAATCCATCCCAAAGAAAACGAAATGCAAGAAGGAAAGTGGCTGTCTGATGAGGCTTTACAAGTAGCTGAGGAAAGAAGGGAAGCAAAGAGCAAGGGAGAAAGGGGAAGATATATCCAACTGAATTCAGAGTTCCAGAGAATAGCAAGGAGAGACAAGAAGGCCTTCTTAAAAGAACAATGCAAAGAAATCAAGGAAAACAATAGAATGGGAAAGACTAGAGATCTTTTCAAGAAAATCGGAGATCTCAAGGGAACGTTGTGTGCAAAGACGGGCATGATAAAGGACAAAGAAGGCAGGGACCTAACACAGAAGAACTATATAGGAAAGTTCTTAATGTCCCTGATAGCCATGATAGTGCAGTCACTGAACTTGATCCGGACATCCTCGAGAGTGAAGTGAAGTGGGCCTTAGAAAGCATTAGTAACAACAAAGCTAGCGGACATGACAGTATTCCAGCTGAGCTATTTAAGATCCTCAAAGATGATGCTGTTAAAGTGCTGCACTCAATATGCCAACACATTTGGAACACTCAACAGTGGCCACAAGACTGGAAAAGGTCAGTTTACATTCCAATTCCAAAGAAGGGCAATGCCAAAGAGTGTTCAAACTACCGCACAAACTACCGCAGGACAGGAAGGGCAATGCCAAAGAGTGTTCAAACTACTGTTCAAACTACCGCAGGACAGGAAGGCCTGGCGTGTTATGGTCCATGGGGTCATGAAGAGTCAGACATGACTTAGCGACTGAACAACAACTAGAAGGGAATAACCTGAGTATTTTTGGGGTGAGCCCATTTCACTTTCAAACTGATAGGCAATCAACAATCAAAGTTTATTATTAGAGGGAATGATATGAGTGGTGTTAAGTTCATGTGATCCAATATAAAGCAAGATAAATAGTCTGTGAAGTTAGCAATCTTGAACTACGTATATTCAACAATACAGTTTGCATAATGATTACTATGTATACTGAAGTGAGATTGAATCATATAACTGAATCTGAGTTGTGTAACCACCATAATAATGTGAATCTTACCAGTCTTTGATGTGAAGTCCAGTCTTGGAGATGGTTCAACATATATTAAGACTGTGTGGGTCATTCTCCATAGGTCTTCAGGAATTGAAAGTTTCAAATATGGATTGGCTTCCATTATAGAGTAACCTTCAGCTATTCACAATATCAGGATGCATATGGCTATCCAGGAAGAGGAGACTACAAGGTCATCTCATGATACAGGGTTGTGTAACTTAATTAAAAACAAACAAACCCCTTTTATTTATGCTGACATCGTGAAAGGGCCAAGTGGGAGCTCATTGAAGATTTTTAATGCCTT
Organism: Heloderma suspectum; assembly: GCF_057233095.1. Lineage (NCBI taxonomy): Eukaryota > Metazoa > Chordata > Lepidosauria > Squamata > Helodermatidae > Heloderma > Heloderma suspectum. The sequence continues at coordinate 31,922,758 of NC_139462.1, read as the reverse complement.
GTTGATTCAAACTATTTTATAATGCAATCAGGTTATAGTTGATGTTTTGTGCCATTGATGGATTTGGCTGTCATAAATTTACATCTATTATTAGCATTGTTTGAATTAACCTTTTGGGAGTATTTGCTAAGCTTTAATCATTATATATATATATATATATATATATATATATATATATATATATTTGAATCTATGTTTATTTTATTTTTATAAATGAAACAAACAATACCAACAACATAATCAGAATCTTCAGTTTCCAACATTATGTATTCTGAGAAAAAAAAGGGAGAATAGCAAAAGAAGGGAAAACAAAGGATTATATTAAACTTCAATAAGAACAATTGTTTTAAACTGTTTTATTGTATGTTGTACATCACCCAGAGTGGCCGGGTGACCAGCCAGATGGGCGATTAATAAATTTAATAATAAATAAACAAACAAACAAAACAAATATCCAAATATAAATCCAATTGCAGATTATACCTATACAGCACTCTTCCAAACATTGCAGGTATTATTAAATCTTCAATCTGCTACACCACAAACGGTGAACCTTATCTTTCAGTGTCATAACCTCAGTCTTATAGCAAAGGAATGGGAGCAAACAATCCATTTTCCATTGGCCATATGTTACCATTCAGTTAATGCGTATTAATAAACATTAAAGGTTTAGCCAACAAGGAATAGTAATAATCATAATCCCATAATTATATTATTGATAATAAGAAAAAGAAGTTTAAGAAAAAGATAAAAAATAAAAAACAAAAGCAAACCATTTGTATATTTTAAGTAATATCATATCTAAAAATATATTTATATGTGTACACACACATACACGCACAAACAGGCATTTTATTACAATATATCATAAAGAAAGAAGGAGAAAGAAAACAGAAATATGCAAACATTTACTCTGGCATACTGCCAAGACATCTTATCAGCTATAACTCAAACAGCACTTCAAAAGTACAGTAAAGATGGCTAAATTCCAACTCCAGAGGCTGAGAGAGTTGGCCCCCTCATTTTAATTTTAATACCAATTAGGAATGACTCTGCAGCTACAGGATTTAAAAACCTTTTCATCTGGCCTTCAAAAAGAATGCAAAATGTAGCTGGATATTTAATATGATATTGCAGGTTAATTTGCTTTGCCAAACTTCTCGCCTTGGTGAATTGCCTTCTTCTGTCAGCGATTTCTTTAGTATAATCAGGAAAGAGCATAATCTTGTCATTTGCTGGTCCGCACCGAAGCTCACCTTGCTCTGTTGCCAGATGCATAAGATAATTTTTTGTAGAGACTTGTGAAAATTGAAAAATAACAGTCCCCAAAGTCCCTTTAGTGCCACGTATTGAACCAGGAACACAATATGCATGCTCAATATCAAGTAGAAAATCAGATGGTAAAGCTCATGCAAAAGTTTATCCATAAATTCAGCCAAACCTATATCAGTAGCCACATCTTTAATACCAAGGATACGTAGATTTGCCCTACAGTTGAGAAATTTGAGCAGACAAAATATTATGAGAAGCTTCCATGGCAGTTTCATGAGCAGTAACCTGATCTTCGAGAGCATTAACCTTCGATTCCATCTTTTGAAAAGAGATATTAATTACATTCACAGCCCCCTGAAGGGCAATGATTGAGTCCTGAATTGTTTCAAGTTTCTTTGACTGCTCTGGTAGCCGAGAAGACATAGTTTTTATCAAAGCAAGCAACTTCTCTTCATCTCCAGCATTTCTAGAAACCTTTGCTGGGAGAGCAATGGGGGCGGGTAGGTGGCATTCGCAAGCTTTTGTTTTTTTTTCCTTTGGTACTGGCATCCTCCACTTTCAAAAGCACAACAAGCAAGTATGATTGCAGAAACAAAAAAAACAAACACTTAAGCAGATTTAATTACAAGTCTTCAGATATTGCTGGTAGTTTAAATTCACAAGTACTATTTGGAGCCATCTGTCCTTATGTCTCCTAATTGCTTAGGAGTTTCAAACACCGTTCAGTAGATGATACCCCGGCGACTAACCTTAGATTCCAACCCCTCTGTTTCTCCCCAGAAGCAGCTGTTTTTCCAAGATTTCATCTGGATGGTACTGTAAGCTTCCCCTTTTAATTCCAGGGGAAGATAAAAAGGTTTCTCAACCTTTTCACAGCTGTTTGAGATAAGCAACTTGTGGAGCTCCGCAAGTCACTGCAGGATGACATGGCTCCGACCGGATGTCTCAGCTTCAATCATTATATAGTTGAATAAAAGCATTGCTCTCCTCTCCCCAATTACAGGCTGGTGGTTCTTATTGGAAGCATGTTACCCAAGGCACACATAGTGTGAAAATGTGGCTCTGCTTAGGCCAAAATATTTTTATTTTATTACTGCATTTATACCCCACCTTTTTTCCTCTTGCAAGGAACCCAAGGCATCTTACATTATCCTCCTCCTCTCCATTTCATCCTCACAACAACAACCCTGTGAGGTGGGTTGGGCTGAGAGTCTGTGACTGGCCCAAAGTCACCCAGTGAGCTTCCATGGCCGAGTGGGGACTAGAACCCGGATCTCCCAGCTCCCAGTCCAACACTCTCGCCACTATGCCACACTGGCCAAAATACTGTAATACGCTTGGATGTCTTGCTTATTGTGAATGGGCTTGAGTAACCTAGTAGGTGATCACAAAAGAGTTTGATGCTCCATAATGGCCTCCAATTTCTCTCTAACTTCCACACCCATCAGAGTTTGGTGGAGAGGCAAGGAGACAGCTTGAACTCAAAGCAGGATTAGCAAATGTGCTGCCTGCTATAGGAGTCTGTTTGTTTCTACTGTGCTCTGCTTGTATATTTAAGAGAGCACCATAAGTCTCTAATTCTTCCTGTCTCCACCAAATGAAACTAAGTTGGTTAGCAACTGGACTTCTACTGTTCAGGGAGGTGGAGAGTGCTTAACAATACATTAAAGTCGGATTCCCACTACACAGTTTTCAGCTTTTCAAAACTCTTTTTTATTTGCATTTACTGGGTCCTCCATGTTAATATAACTGAATATAAGAAACAAAAAGCAAAAAGACCCCAGAGGTAGTTGAGTTGGCTGTAAGAAAAAGTCTGAAATCAATGTTACTACTCCTGATTTAATAACACCTTGTTTATAATCGTTTTGTGATTTTAATGTTGGTCTGAAGATGGAAAACTTGAAATTAGTTTCAGTGTTGCTTTGTATTATTGTACATTGCCTTGAGCAAACCATAGAAAAGAAACTTACGGAATAGTTCCATAGCTGTTTATTTGGAAATAAGTCCCATGGAATTCAGCGAGACTTCTAAATTGTAGAAGTCTCGCTGCAATACAATACACATTGTATTGCAGTTCTAAAATTTACAAATAAATAACTTGTGGTTATCCAAGTGTGGATATTTTCTAGGCATTTCAAAGAAGTGAGGCTTTGTTATACTTACTGCAGTTGCCAATGATGTCTTCATGTATTCCTTCACATCTGACAAGGTCACCCTTGTTGACAGTCAGAAAAAGCTATTTATCCGTGTGTTGCAGATCATGCTAGTTATCCTAAGATTCTAGAGGTCATCAGAACTGTAATATGACAGTCACTTCCTAAGACAAATAGTACCTATTAATGGCATTCCCAGGAGTGCTGTCTTTTTTAAAAAGCACTTTAAGTGAGGCTTGTAAAAATAACAAACTATTGAATAGGATAGTTGCAGATATTGGGGGGGGGGGTCTACTATGAATGAGCACTTCTTCCAATGATTTGAAGGGATTCCAGTTTCCAGCTTAGTCCCTTTTAAAACAAGTTGATATATTTGTAGAAAGTATATGTGCGTGCGTGTGCGTGTAAGGAAATATAAATAACTTGAAATGTATCATTAAAGGACAGAATGACCCCTTATATGTTTTTGAGCTATGTGCCTTGAAAACATGCTTATGATGTATTTTCCTCTTCTGCCTGTTTTCTTTCTTTTGCACCTCTGCTTGTTCTCTGTCCTCAAGTAAACGTCTTTGCTTCTGTCCTCTAATCTGCAAAGAATGTGGTCTACCAGTTATCTTTCAGGTTAAGTCTCTTTTTTTTTTTTGCTGAGCACATTTTATTGTACCCTCAGTCTGTTAAATAGAGAGCTTTTTGCCTGGTGGAGATGTGTGTTTGTTGCCATCTGAAGTTGTTATAGTGTTCTTGTGCTAGTTTGTTTATTTGTTTATTTAGTTACTTAATTTATATCCTGCTTTTCTTCTGTGGAACTCAATGTAGTGTACAGATGCTCAACTGTATAGCAAGATGCTGTATAGTGTACAGATGTATGTAGTGTACAGAGTTCTTCTGTGGAACTCAGTGTAGGCTTGCAGATGCCCTCCCATCCAGGCACTGCCAGATCCAGACCTGCTTTGCTTCAGCAAGTGCCTTTACATCATGCTGAGACATAGCAGTAAAGCAGGGTGGTGTAAAGCAGTAAAGCTTTTTCCTCTTGAGGGCCAAATTCCAGTTTGGAGGAGCAGTTGGGGGCTGCATTCCAGTGGGGGGCAGGGCAAAAGGGGAGGGGCCAAAAATACCAGCATATTACAACTTAAAGCTGTTACTTCCAGTAGCTAAGCCGTAGGAGAGGCATTTCAACCTTTTAGAATGGGGGGTAAACTGTACAAAAGCCAGGAAACCACCAAATGACCAGTGGTTGGGAGAAAGGGAGTGGCGCCTTTCAAATATGGTGACAAGGAACCCTAACCTTATCCTGTGTGCTCTGGAAGCAGAGCAGAGTTGCATAGAATGGGCCTCCAAATCCATATTCACATGTGACTTAAAAAAAAAATTAGGTAGCTCTTTCAGGCCACAGAGTTCCTAAATTACTGTGAGATACAACTTTGCTCCAAACATACCAAGCTCTTAATAGTTACTTTGTTGTTATTTGCTCTAACATTCAGAAAGCCTAAAAGCACTTTATTCAATGATATATTTACTGAAGAAAAAATGAAAAAGGTTGTGTTACGATAATAGTTGACAGATTTCTGACGGGAACGAATTTAGTACCTAATCTAATCTGAAAACTGAAATACCAAATCCAGAGTGAGCATAAACTATAAAAAGGAGGAGTCTTGCTCCATTAACATCAGGGAAAGCAGCATGATAAACCTCTATGAGATTGTGGCTGTACCCCAAGGCTCCAGCACTAATCACAGGCTACGTAAATCTAGTTGACTTCAGTGTAATTTAGGCTGCAATCCTATTGTCAGGACTGGCTCTCTTGAAACACCAACAGCTTAGCACAGGTGAAAATAAACAGCAAACCCTTTTTATTGCAGAATGACAGCAACACAAACAATCCTTCAGAGTCTGCAGCCTAGAAATGTTACATAGCTTTCAGTCCCAATAAGTCAGTTCATCCATGCAGAAGCCGGAGACAGGCTCTCAAAATAAGCATGAAGTCCCAAAGCAACAATCAAAGCAGGAGCCAGAAACAGGGTCTTTAAGTCTGGTGGTTTTACCCAAGACAGATTCTCAAAGGCAGAGAATCCTTTGACAGAGTCTGAAAGGATTCTAAGCTTACAAGAGTTCAGGGTTCAAGAGTATATTCCCAGACAGGGTCCCAAGAACATGGGAGTCTAGGCAAGCCAAAAGCTCAGACTTGGGTATAGTCCAAGCAAAGGAGTTTTACGGTAATAGAGACGTTGTACCCACAAAGCTCTTCAGCCTGTGCAGCAGCTTTTAAACTGAGGTGGGGCATCTAAACGTCTTCGCCAGTCCACCTATCCCTGCAGGAAAACTTCACCTGTAATTGTGAACTTTGCCTAACTGGGTGTCCCTCTTCTATTCTCTTTAGTTGCCTTCATTGCCAAGGAGAAGGGCCTGAGCTCCCCACTTCCTGAGCTGAGTCTCTGACCTACTATTTTCCTATAGAAGGTCTCCTAGGCTCCTGCGCTTCCGAAGACCTAGTCTTGCAGTTGGCAAGGAGTGTCAGACTCCTTCTGTTGGCTTCCCACTGGGAAACCAGGCAGAACTGTGCTCTCAGCCTCTTTAAATTCAACAGCCTGAGCTGGCCCTAAATCAATCCCCTCCATGTCTGAATCTTTCTCCAAGGCTGCAGCACTGGGGACAGGGAGAGGTGTGACACCTATACACACTTACCTGAGAGTTAGCCCTGTTGAACTCAATGTGGCTTACTTTTAAGTAGGGATTTGTGGGGTTGACCTGTTACGCACCTTAACTAGGGTCACGATCACAGCCATAATAAATATGTATCCATATAATTTTGTTTTCATATAACACATTTCCCCTCACTAGAATTCTAGTTTTGAGTTAATTGCTAATGCTAAAAAAGGGTATTAAATCACACCTTTCATGCTTAAAGAATTTCACTTCATTCTGCAGGTCCTGCATTCTATAATATTCTCAACTACAGCGTTGCAACACAAAGTCTTAAAAAGGCTGTCACAGAAAAAAGAAAGAAAGGAGCATTTGGTTCTACAGTTCCTAGACTGTTATATTTAGTTAAAAGAGAAGCCTTTACTACTCCTGGACCAGCGGATTATCAGGTAAATAGGATTTTTTTTTAGCATTTAAAAAGAGAGCTCAAATAACTTTCAGTGCAATTTTATGCAGGTTCATTCAAACGTAGGTATTTAGTGGGCCATCCTCCCAGGTAGGTGTGTTTAGGATTGTAGTCTTAATCTACGCTGTCGATTCTATGGTGACCATAAACCAGAGGTGTCAATCTCAAGAGGGTGGAAGGGCAATTCTCTACCAGCAAATGGGTTAGGGGCTGTATCCAGCCAGCCAATGTCAGTTGCGCATGAATATGACAAGAACAAATCAATTCTACTTATGGATGACAGGTCCGTCAACTGCTATTAGGTATGATAGCAAAATGGAACCCCTATTTTCAAAGGCTCTATACCTCTGAATACTAGATGCTGGGTACAAGCCAGCCATAGGGGAAGGTTGTTTCCTTCATGCCCTGCCCATGGATTTCCCAGAGGTACCATGGCTGGCCACTATTGGAAACAGAATACTGGACTGGATAGACCTTTTGTCTGTTCCAGCAGAGGGTGTATTTGTATTCCTCTGCAAAGAACCTTGTGGGGCAGTGGATGAGTCTTATGGAGTCCAGTCTAAGCAGACATGCCAATTTGTTGTTCTGCCCTCTGCTCTTTCATTTGGATATGTAAGTTTAATTTAGTCGCTTTCTGAGTCAGCTGTTTTCAGTCCTCTCTTTCTTCATCCCCGCTCATTCCCTTATCTGCTCCACAAATTTCAGGCAACATTCCTTTGCATATTTGCTTTGGAGTAAGCCCCACTGAATTCAATGGGACTTTTAAGAAAATGCTCATAGAATTGCTAGTCTTGATACTGGGCTTTACAGTCTTTGAGCACTTTTTAGAGGATAGGAATATGTACTACACAGTAGCCAAGCTTTACCAAACAATGGAAACTAGGGAACTAGCTTATAGTATATATGAAAAACAAAGTAAAGTGTTGTGGCACTTGAAAAACTAGCAGGTTTATTGTGGCATAAGCTTTCACAGCTACCGTCTATGAAATCTCTTAGTCTTTAAGGTGCTACAAGACTCTCTTTTCTTCATCTGCTGTAACTGGCTAAGTTAGGTATTTCTCTGGAAGGTACATGTGAATAATCTTTTTTGAATGAGAAAATTCTCTCTGAGCAAGAAATAGATGCTTATGTGGTTAAAGAATTACAGGGATTAATTAATTTGTAAATACAGAGAAATAAGTATCTAGTCATTGGAAAATAACATTTTAGAACTCTTAGCTCTACAGTCAAGCTGAAAAATTAGGAGAACAGTCTCTTTCTCAAGTAGTGTCAATTAATTAGCATAGGATCCCTCTCGTTCTCTCTCAAGTTCCATACTATCAAACATATTAAGTACGACTACCCAAGAGCCCCATTAACATTCTCTGACAGCTTAATTTAACAGAATTATAATCATGTGGGGAGGAACTGAATACATATTACCAAATACGTTGGCTGTAGGGACAATTTTCCTCAGCGTTTCTCAAATGCAAATAATTTTTCCCCTTAGGTCTTAATCAAGCTGAATAGCTAACATATATTATCATTAGAAGTTATTATAGATAAATTTAGAGATATGTCTCATGACAGGGGAAAGATGGGACATGGTATTAACATAGGGGCAAAGTAATCAAACTTTGTAAGCCAGCCTTTATAAAGACCCAGTACCAAATTAAAAGTATTTCATTTATAGCAAAATTAATAACTAAAAGTATCTGGTATTTTCCACATACATATAATGTTTGCCCAAAGTTTTAAAAATTCACCTATCTCTGTAAGGTGTATAAAGTTTCCCCAAATAATCACACATCATATAATGACATTTAAATAATTACCATGAATAAATAATATTACATTAATTATATTTGCCTCTTTTTGCATTGCGTGATGTGTTCTAGATTGGATGAAGCTGAATACTAGTAAGTTTCAATTTTCACATAGAAAGTTTCCCTTTCAACCTGGTACAGGAGGAGATGGACAGGTGGATAGCTATATAGGAGTCATGTGCTGAGGAAGGGTGGGGGTTCCATTGCGTCCTATGCAGAGCTCTTTAATATTTTTATTATATATTAACATAGCAATTCTGGGATATAGCAGATTACCCCTCCTGAGGTCATAGCTGTGTCTATGGTCTTGGGAGGGCAAATCCAAGTCGGGATTTCCTTTCCCCCTCCCAGCCACTGTGGAAAGCACCGTGGCAGCTTTTGTTCTGAGGATGCAGTAGCATCTTTGGGAAAGGTTGGGAAGGGTTAAAGGGGGCATACCAGTGGGCAGGGAGGGGAGGGAACAGAGATGATGGGGAACACTACATCCACAAGGCTCTCTGTCTGCTGGCCCTGCACCCAGGTGAGTGAGTGTGCTGGACAGGTTCAGGGGCCCATCTAGCTCTAAGCCTTAGCTGCTCTTGCTGCTCTGCCTAGCTCTGGCCGGAGAGCCCTCTGTCCATAGAGTGTCAATCCCCTAGGACTGAGCTCAAATATCCTAAACAGTGCCAAGCTAGTAAGTCTGGAAGAGCTGCACATAGAAGTAGTTTTATGATAACAGTTCTAGAAGAGCTGAATCTATACTGGGATCTTACCTCGGAGGTATTAGTGACTAGGACAGTATTTGTTCAAATGAGTTTGTAATAAAGCCTAGTGATCTGTCAGTAAATAGCATTAATATTTATTCAGACCATAAAGCAATAATGTATTATAATGGAGGGTTTGGTTGTAACCTAACACCTTTATGTACTCAAATTTCAGGTCAAAGAGACCACTGAAGAACCACGTAAAAAGAAAAAGCAATTGTCTGTTTTTGTGTCAGCGACAGAAAGAATTCCAATTATTGACACAGTAAGCTGTTTCCAGATTGATTCATCTACCTTTATTTTGCATTGAATTCTCTATCCTGCTCTGAAAATTTGGATTGCAGATCTCTGCGACTGTAACCCCATTGAAGAAAATAGTTATGCACTTCTTATAGAATGTTTCGTTCTTAGGAAACAGAATCAAAGAAGGTGTAAGGCAGTTGATTTTTGAGTACTCTTAAAATATATCAATAGAAAATTATTCAATGCAGTATTGTGAACCTAACAGTCAAATTATCATGGCACACACATATACCATATTTCTCCAGCTAAGAGCTGTGTTAATTAGATAAGCATCTGCCTTCCCTATGGTATGTAACTGAGAGGCAGGTGTTTAATTGAGGCTATTTAAGAGAGGCGTTAATTACACTTTGCATCTTAGTCCTCATGCAAACTTGGATTGAAAGGCAACAGTTCCTCTCTTGTGTAAGCAATCAAATTTAGAATGATAAGATGTTATACTGGAAACCGAATCTGTGGGAGCAAATGTCAAATAATTCAAGAGCAAAAGGCAGTTCATTGACTTGATATATTGTTCAAACTGTTGGTGGCCATGTAGGATCTGTGGAGACAGAGACCTAGATTCGGTGATATGAAATCCTTTATTGAACCAACCAGCAGTTTAAATTGCATAAGTGTTTATGCTTTGTTGAATTCTCCATTATACAAAAGAAGCATTTTGTGCATCAAAAGATAGTATTAGCTTTAACAAATCCAGAGTCTTTGTGGTTTTGTCAGACTATCATGGCTGATAGTTAAATATATCAACAGCCATGCTGAAACAGCCCAAAGCCTTATCTAGTCCAGCGTTCTGTTCATGCAGTGGCCAACCAGTGCCTGTGGGAAGCCCACAAGTAGAACATGAGTGCAATACCACCCTCCTGCTCAAGTTCCTCATGGTATACAGAGCCATACTGTCTCTGATACTGGAGGTAGCATATAGCCATCATGGCTAGTAGCCACTGATAGCTTTATCCTCCATGAATTTGTCTAATCCTCTCTTAAAGCCATCAAAAGTGAATTCTTATAGTTGTAAATTCCATAGTTTAACTATGTGCTGTGTGAAGAAGTACTTATCTTTCTGGAATCTCCCACCATTCAGTTTCATGGGATGACACCCAGGATCTAGTATTATATGAGACAGAGAAAAACATCTCTCTGTCCACTTTCTCCACATCATGCATTATTTTGTACACCATGCAGTAGGATATTGGCAGTTTTATTCTTCTTCTAATGATACCCAACATGGTCTTTGCCTTTTTCATAGTAGCCACACACCGGATTGACATTTTCATCGAGCTATCCACCATAACTGTCAGGGGTGTTTCTGAGTGCAGGGAGTGGGATACCAGTTCAGATTCTGAAGGAGAACCATCAGACATGGGGGAGATGTTTTCCCAGGCTAGTCCAGATATGAGTAGGCTTGCTTCTCAGGTTACAAATGTCCAGATGGCTGAGCTTGAGGGTCCCTCCTCACCCACCCTGTGAGAGGCAGCAAACAGGAGGATGACCTAATAGATGCCAGGCGCAGGCGCAGAGCAAAGAGAGAGAAGGCGGAGTGGAACTTAGACGGTCTACCCAATTGGCCTTTGCGTGAAAAGCTGCGCTTAGAGGCCTCATGACAAGAGAGGGACCCCCCCCCCTTTAAGTTAGGCTAGCGAGACCACCTCCCTCTTCAAATGGTGGGCAACTCTCATAAATTCCATTTGAATCCCCTGAAAGCATTCCTTGTAGACGGAGAGTCTCTGAGAATTTGCATCTGTATGACCCGGTGAAGTAATGGATTAAAAGCTGTAGACTGAAGCCTCTCGTCTGTGTATATTTGGGTGTGAAGTGAAGTGGGGGCTAAGGGAATCCTGACAATAACTACAAGACCTCTTTTTTGGTCAGTCACTACCAGCTTGGAACCCATCAGCAAGTTGGAGAGGTTTTGCCCCAATATGCATCAATTGACACTTGCTTACCGTGAACTTAATTTGCTATTTTAATGCCCATCCTCCAAGTCTGAAGAGACCCTTTTCAAGCTCTTCACAATCCCTTTTTGTTTTAAGCACCCTAAATAATTCAGTGTCACCAGCAAACCTGGCTATTTATTATCCAGATTATTTATGAACAAGTTAAAAAGCACTGGTCTCAATACAGATAATGAGCAACCATACCTCTTCCACATCAGAAACATAGACCTGAGACATTTGGATACACTTTTTACCATCTTAACCTAGTATAATACCACCTATATAATATCTTATAAATGTCGTTCTTAGAGATATCATCCAATACAAGCCTTTGTGATTATTTGAAAATATATTAGCATTGAGTATCTTAGAACCATAGAATAGTAGGGTTGGAAGGGGCCTATAAGACCATCGAGTCTAACCCCCTGCTCAATGCAGGAATCCAAATCAAAGCATCCCTGACTAGTGGCTGTCCAGCTTCATCTTGAACGCCTCCAGTGTGGGAGAGCCCACCACCTCCCTAGGTAATTGGTTCCACTGTCATATTGCTCTAACAGTCAGGAAGTTTTTCCTGATGTTCAGCTGGAATCTGGCTTCCTGTAACTTGAGCCCATTATTCCGTGTCCTGCATTCTGGGATGATTGAGAAGAGATCCTGGCCTTCCTCTCTGTGTCAACCTTTCAAGTATTTTAAGAGCACTATCATATCTCCCTTTAGTATTCTCAAGGCTAAACATGCCCAGTTCTTTCAGTGTCTCCTCATAGGGCTTTGATTCCAGTCCCATGATCATCTTTGTTGCCCTCCTCTGAACCCTCTCCAGGTTGTCTGTGTCCTTCTTAAAGTGTGGCACCCAGAACTGGACACAGAACTCCAGATGAGGCCTAACCAGTGCTGAATAGAGGGGAATGAGTACTTCCCGGGGCTTCTATTAATGCAGCCCAAAATAGCGTTTGCCTTTTTTGCAGCCACATCACATTCAGCTTGTGATGGACAACAATTCCAAGATCCTTCTCGCTTGTAGTATTGTTGAGCCAAATATTGCTTATCTTGTATTGTCTATCACATTTTATTCTGTTGTTTTCTGCCCAGCACTCCAGTCTTTCAAGATCACTTTGAATTTTGTTTCTGTCTTCCAGGGAATTCGCTATCCCACCCAATTTTGTGTCATCTACAAATTAGTTCAGCATTCCCCGCACCTCCTCCTCCAAGTCATTAATACAAATGTTGAAGAGCACTGGGCCCAGGACTGAGCCCTGCAGTACCCTGCTCGTTACCTCCCCCCAGTTTGAGAAGATCCCATTGATAGTGAGATTAAATTATCTTTCCATTTTTCCTTGATAGATCGACTTTTACCATCTGCTTCCTTTAGCATACTAGAAATCCCAGATAACAGGCTCTGTTGCTGTCCTGGGGTGATTAGATCTCTTACTAGGGATGATCTGGGAGTTTGGGAAGGGGGAGGAGTCCAATGGACTCGCTGGGCTGCCTCTGCTGCTCGCTGTGAGACTGAGTGGAGTTCTCGCTGAGTGACCAACTAGCATTGCAGAGCTGCCCGTCCCTGTAGAGAGCTGTGATTATGTGCAAAATGGCAGCTGTTCCCTGTTCTGCATAAGACCTCTTTTACAGAATGATGGCTGATCATGTCATCTTTGCTGGTGTAACTTTGCTGCTTCTTTGTTGCTTGTCTAATTTTGCTGTGTTGAGGCTGCACATATCAGGGAATCATGATCCATCTCTGATGCATGTGTTACTTTGGAGCATCAAGGAAGCTCTGAAGTAACACATGTGTCAGAGAAGGATCATGCTTCTCTTATGCTTGTGTTACTTCACAGCTTGAAAAGTGCACATAAGGGAAAAGGGGGTGGGAGCTATAACTCCCTGACAGTTTGCTGGAATGGGTCAAAATTGCACAGGTGAGGACCCCTCATGGGGAACCTCCAAATTCTGTAGTGGTTAACTGCACCGTTCTGCTTTTTCATGGAAAAGTGAACATTCCCCCCCATCCCCCTCATTTCCCCCTATTTGGCAGTTGTCTCTGTTCCTCTTAATTTTTTATTTTTGCTTTGCACTTTTGTGCATTTTTGAATGTGCACATTTTCAGAGTTCCAAACAGGGGTCTTTCCCTCCACTCTTTACTTTGCCAGTACACAGATGTGCACTTGTGCTTTATCAAAGTAGCGATCTGGGAAGCCTGTCATTTTGTTCCTTCACTATAGCGGGCTCGCATGTTACCGTGTTCAGGGGAGGCTGTCGTTGACAGCAGGGGAGCCTGCCATTTTGTGCATAATCGCGGCTCACTACAGGGATGGCCAGCCTTGCAGGGCTTGTGGCTGCTCGCTGAGCCCTCCAAGAGCTTGCATGGCACAGCAAGTGGGGGTGAGTGGAGGAGGAGGCTCGGCGAGTGATTGACGAGTGGGCGGAGATGAGTCCATCCATCCCTGTCTCTCACTCCCTTTGAGAATATACTGATATTAACTTCTCATATCATACTTTGAAAATAACTTAGAACTCATAATCAATTATCGTAATTGAATATTACTAAGTCTCTGAATAAACTGAGTGTATGAAACAATAGATTCTTAAGGGGTAAAATCAAGAAATCAAATAATGCTACTCCTAACCCAAATGTCAAAATGTCCTTCTTCCCCCTGCTTTCTGAAAATCACCCCTATTATTGATGCTAAGGGAGACATATCTGGGCTAAGCTCTATTTGTACATCCCATACCTTCAGTACTGCACCTCTGATCTCATTCGTTTCAGCCTTCTGGTCTTACCAAATCCAACCTGCTAATGGAGTATCCTTTCCCAATTGTTCCACTGCCCAAGGTGGTGAACCCTTGGAAAATGTGAAAACACTACTAATACTGCCATAACTGTGGCATAATATTTAACATTGGTCCACAGATAGTTCTTCTTGAGAGGGATGATTTTGTAATAGCTATGCCTTAATCCTAGGTGCTTTATCATTACAAATATATTTGTGAATTTCTAATTGGATCCTATGCAGTAACTAATGTGATACTCTAACTAGGAGTGTAAGGAAAGGAATATTTGAGGCATCACCTTCAGTTTTTACAACAACCCCATGTCCTAACCATGATATTGGAAATTCAGCTCAGTAGGTCATCAGCTTTTGAATTTTCCCCATCACAAGCTATTAAGAGACCAAGAGCAGGGATAGTATTTCCTCCTGGTGGACCCCTTCCCTACAGGAGTTACCCAGGAAAACAATTTCTGATAGGCTGTCACCAGTCAGGATGACTCTCCTGTCACACCCTAGTCTGTCCAGCTGCTTGGGGAGTTTCTGAGTTCTATTGCCAAGGCCCCTTCCCTTCATTCTAGCCCTAGGAAAAAAGAAAAAGGAAAGGTGCTTTGGATTTTCCTTCCCAAAGCCCAGAAACAAAACACTTCCCAAAACCCTTTAAAAAATCTTAAAAGCACAAGTGGTAGCTTTGTAACCATGTGGTCTTTCACAGGAGAAACCCCTTTTTAAAACAACCCTGCTGAATATCCAAATAAAAAAGGAGTTTATTTAAGAAAAAAGAGAAACACGGGGAAAAAAACCAGGGAAGGCAACCATCACACACATACACAGAATTCCAAATAAAAATCAAAAAGTCAGTCTAACTTATCTAGTCACATCATCTACTTGAGTACAGTCTTGGGTCCTTGAGCATATGCCAAGTTTATTGTAGAGAGGATGGTCTGAGAGAGAGAGAGAGAGAGCGCATCTGGCTTCAAGTTAGATGGTATATAGGAGAGCTCTGTAAGGACCGAGGGGATCTTTTTTAATGGGGTTCTCTGCTCAGAAAAAGGCAGCCCCTTTGCAGAGACTGATGGTTGGTTGGTTAATACCGCATTAGCCTCCATTTCTGATGTCAGTGGTCTAGACAGCAAATCAGAAAATTACCTAGTGGCTGGACCCACCTTCTTAATGATGGTAGCTTACAACCCAAAAGCCCAAGGTGGTTAGAACCAGTCAACCTATTCAAGAAAAGGGATTAAGGTTTTGTTTGCATTTTGGAGGACAAAGAAGTGAGATAAGGCTAGATACAACTATCCAGGTTGCCTAGCAGGGTGTCAACTGACCAGATGCTCTAGGGGGCACTGTAGATCTGTATCAGAAGTAAGGGTGTCACTGTATCACTAACTTTAATAGGTAATGTAGTGGGGGAGATTAGAAATGAGAAAATAGAAGTTCTGTCAACAGGGCAGTTTTCCCATACTTATTCCATCAGTTTATGCCTTACACAGCAATCTGTAGTAGATTTTAGTCTTAATTCACAAAAATATTTTTCTGAAAATGAATGTCAAATACTTAATACTCCATGGAGCAAAAACTCTCATATTTTTCAGAGAAAATTGGATAAATTATATTTTAGGATTTGTGTAAATCAATGTCAGGAACAGTGTTTTTTGCCACCTGAAATCTTGGATCTCCCTTTACCCTGGCACCCTCTGGGGCATCATGAGCCCCCTTTATATGTGCGTGGACCGAACATTTCTACTTCATTCATCTATTTCATGGTCGCTCTCACATCACCCCAGGAATGTCTTTTTTAAAAAACAAAACCAAACCCTGTCCATATGGATAAGCTTTACAGCACATTTATACAACAAGAAGTATTCCTCCCAAGGGGAAGAGTATTGCTTGTATTATGCAAACTTGCTGAATGTTTAACAATATTGCCAGATGTTCTTAAAAGTTCATGGAACGACATAGCAGTTATGGAGCAGCATTGTTCCAAGTATATTGGAACTTGGACACAACTTGAGAAGGTTTATTGGCTTGGATGCCTTTTTGCTCAATATGTTTTTTCCTTTGGGAATTCTAGCTGGGAGCTTCAGGACCACCCACTCATCACTAAGCCCTGCTCCAATGAGACATCTACCCAGTATGGTTGCAGATAGCAGCGTCCAAAAAATGACATCACTGGGTGGTGCCTTCGAGTTGCAGGCTGACACAAAAGTGAAATATGAGGCTGGCAAACCTTGGTAGAGGGATGGAAGGATGGGCAAGTATGATGGCAAGGCAAGGATGAACATCAAAGGAGAGCACAATGGAGTGGATGAAGGAGAGTTACTGATGGGCTATAAGACAGCTGTCTCCTTTTGCCAACCTCTATCTCCAGGGGGAAATGACTTGAACTAGCCCCCAGGTCAGGAGAGTGGTAGATTAAGGTAGAGCTCTTTCCCATGATGGAACATTGAGAGATCCACACACTGTTCCGTACATCTCTTGAGGGAGAGCATCAAGAGATGCTCTCCAGTTTGTCTGCATCCTTCTTCAAGTGTGGCACCCAGAACTGGACACAGTACTCCAGATGAGGCCTAAGCAGTGCTGAGTAGAGGGGAACGAGTACTTTCTGGGATTTGGAAGCTATACTTCCATTAATGCAGCCCAAAATAGCATTTGCCTTTTTTGCAGCCACATCACATTGTTGGCTCATATTCAGCTTGTGATCGACAACAATTCCAAGATCCTTCTCGCTTGTAGTATTGTTGAGCCAGGTATTGCCCATCTTGGAACTGTGCTTTTGGTTTCTTTTTCCTAGTTGCAGAACTTGGCATTTATTCCTATTAAATTTCATTCTGTTGTTTTCTGCCCAGCACTCCAGTCTGTCAAGATCACTTTGTTTCTGTCTTCCAGGGTATTAGCTATCCTGCCCAATTTTGTGTCATCTGCAAATTTGTTCAGCATTCCCTGCACCTCCTCCTCCAAGTCATTAATACAAATGTTGAAGAGCACTGTGCCCAGGACTGAGCTCTGCGGTACCCCACTCGTTACCCCTCCACATTTTAAGAATATCCCATTGCTAAGCACTCTTTCTGTAGCCAACTATGGATCCACCTGATCGTTGTTTCATCCAGCCCACTTTGAGCTAGTTTGCTCATCAGGATATCATGGGGCACTTTGTCAAAAGCTTTGCTGAAGTCAAAGTATATTCTGCCCACAGCATTCCCACAGTCCACAAGGGAGGTTACCTGATCAAAAAATGAGATCAGATTCGTCTGGCAGGATTTGTTCTTGGCTTTGAGTTATCACTAGGGATGTACGAAAGGCACTTTCCTGGTCCCGCAGCTTGCTTCGCGGTGGGGGGGAGGCGCTTCGGTTCTCCCCCCAAAGCTCAGGCCGGGGGGGAGGTGCCCTGCCTTGCCTGGCTGAAATTCAGGCCGGGGGGGGGAGGCGCCCTGCCTCGCCCCGCTGAAATTCAGGCCGGGGAGAAGCACCCCGTCTCCCCGGCCGCGAAATAAAAAAGTGGAAAAACAAACAAACACCTGTGATAAGCTACGTAACGATTTACGTAGCCTATCACGGCTAGATTTCCAAAGTCAGCCGTGATAGGCTACGTAAATCGTTACATAGCCTATCACGGGTGACTTTGGAAAAAAAAAAAAAAAAGCATGTATGCAAATGGCGGCGCCCATGGGCGCCGCCATTTGCGTTCCTTATTTGGTCCCGGTAGTCTACGTAAAGATTTACGTAGACTATGGCGAAAATAAGGGCAACGCTATTTGCGTTGCCCTTATTTTCGCTGTAGTCTACGTAAATCTTTACGTAAACTACTGGGACCAAATAAGGAAGGCAAATGGCGGAGCCCATGGGTGCCGCCATTTGCATACGCGCTTTTTTTTTTCAGAGTCACCCGTGATAGGCTAAGTAACGATTTACGTAGGCTATCACGGCTGACTTTGGAAATCTAGCCATGATAGGCTACGTAAATCGTTACGTAGCCTATCACGGGTGGTTTTTTTTTTTTTACTTTATTTTGTAATGGCGGCGGCGGCAGCCGGTCGGAAGACCGGCCGCCGCCCCTGCCCCTGACTAACCGCCGCTGAACTCCCGCCGGGACCCGCCGCCGAGAGGGACATTCGAGGGAGGTAAGTCCCATCCCGGGGGGGTGGCGGAGAATTTCACCAACAATTTCGGGGGGCCGAATGCGTTGGCATCCGGCCTTCCCGAGATTTGTGGAGAAATTCTCTGCCATCCCTAGTTATCACTGTATTGCTTTCAAGGTGCTTACAGACTGATTGCTGTATAATCTGCTCCAGAATTTTCCCAGGGATTGATGTCAGACTGACTGGTCTGTAGTTCCCAGGTTCCTCCTTGTTGCCCTTTTGGAAGATAGGGACAACATTAGTCCTCTTCCAGTCATTTGGCACTTCACTCATCCTCCTCTATTTCTCAAAGAGAATAGACAGCGGTTCTGAGAGTTCTTCTGCCAGTTCCTTTATTACTCTAGGATGCTGTTCATCTGGCCCTGGAGATTTAAAGTCATTCCAAGTAATTAGGTGTTCCTTGACCATATGCCTATCAATCTCAAGCTGCGGAGTTGCCGCGGAGCAGAGCTGGCCAGGGAGAATTTTGGGGGGGAGGAATGGAGCGCCTCCCCCCTGCCGCGAATGACCCCACACAGAACAAGGTAAGGAATTCGTACATCCCTACTTTTTACGTGATTGAAGTAGATTTTTGTTTAAACAAATTGATCAGTCACAGTTAAATCTAGTTTGGCTACTGATCTTCACCATCAGCAGCCTAACTAACTGCAGTTTTTCATTAATAATACCGTTATTATTAATTTATTAGTAAATAAACAACTTGATAAATTGAAGTGGTGCTGCCTAATTAATAGTTTGATTGCAGATAAATGAAGTCTGTAATCTGACCTCTGCTGCCCATTTATTCTTTTTTGCAAGCTTTTTATCCAAGCCTGACCATAATGTTCTGTGCTTATGGGAAAGTGTGCTGGAGACTGAGGGCCAAACTACACATTGCACTGAATGTATAGCATGTAACTATAGCTTTGATTTTCCTATTTTGCAGGTGTGTGCGCAATGTTGTTGGTACTGCAGCATGTGGGGATGGGAGGTTCCCCCTGCTGCGTTTAGGGCAAAAATCCTCTGTGCAGCTATGAGGCTTAGGAAAACGTTCTTACCCATTTGAATTCTTGTAATACGTTAACTAACACAGATCATGTAACAACATGTCTTCTTGAGACTGTCTAAGCTTTTAACTGTTTTGGCATAAGATTGTGTTGCATTTACATGCATGAGCTTCAAGCTTGTTCACTCTCCTCTCCCTTCTCTTTCTCTGGCACAGCTGAGCAGAGATTGGATGCATTTGCTTTCAGTTTCCACTGCTTGTGGTTTGTCATCATGATCCTGGCTTGTTTCAATAAACCAGAGTTAACAGTAACCATAGTTCCAGGTTCAGAAATAACAAACTGCAGTTAGTTGAAAAAGGAAATTGATGCTTCGGATCTGTTTGCAGCTGTACAGGAGGAAGAGATTTGAGGCCTAAGGCTCATGCACATAAAGCTAAATTATGGTTTGCCATTGCATGTGAACTGGCTCCAAGTCCATATAACTGTTATGAAGTAGCTCTCTTTTGAGTGAACAGTACTGACTCCATTTTGAGACACAGCCACAAAGCCAGGCATCTTCATCCCCAGCCTCAGCAAAGGTGGGAGAAAGGCACAGGAATGGGGTTGAGAGCAACATGCAAGACTAGATCAAGCAATTCAGTTTCTAATGGACGTCTTAAAATGCATTCCCCAAAGGCAAAGGTGGGGGTCAAAATTCAGCAAAACATGAATGTGCTGAATAGCAGGAGTGATATCTGGTAAGTTACCTAGTCAACCATCTGCAATATGCTATTGTTGAACTCCAGTCTTGACACCTGTCTTTAAGACAGTCATTAAGATGCAAGGACATCTTTTATTAAGTGAATAAGAGATAGCAAGTAAGATTTTTGTTTTTGGCAAGTACAGCCATCATCCTCAAGCACCCTCTTTTCTTGTACGGGATGGAAGGCCAACTCAGTCTTTCTCCCAAAGCAAGCAGCACCATTTTCAGTGCCTGTGAGCAGTGTCTGGCTCATCAGAGTTGTGATGTCATTGTCTTCCTCTGAACTGTATAAGAAGCCTCAGGTTGGGGCAGTCCCGAGTCCCCCTCTTCCCAGAGGTTGGGCCATGCTGCTGAAATCACTAGGTGCCTAACCCCTCCAGGGGTATGTTGCCACACTGCTGCTGAAATCCCTCAGAGTTTCTCTTCCCAGAGGAAAGGCTCCAGGCTGAAACCACTGAAATCGCTAATCTCCTTGCTTGCCAGAGCAAGGCGCCAACAATGGGTGCTTCGCCTCCCCTAGTCAAGGCTCTCTGCTCTCCTTCCTCTTCACCTGAGACCAGGAATTGCAACGTGTACTAGTTTCTGTCTGCAGGAAAGGGCTTCAGCCCAAGGAAAGGTATATTGCTTGTAGAGGTTCTTTGTAGAAATTGTAGCCTCCCCCCTCCCAATGACATCATGAGCTAAACCGTGAAGGGATACCCAAGACGGGAAGGTCATGGCAGAGAGGTCAGACTAAACACGATCCCTGGGGAAGGAAACGGCAACCCACCCCAGTATTCTTGCCATGAAAACTAAATGGATCAGTGGAACGAGAGGTATGTCGGTATACTATTGGAAGATGGGACTCCCAGGTCGGAAGATGGTCAAAATGCTACTGGGGAGGAACAGAGGATAAGTTCAACTAGCCCCAGATGTGATGACGTAGCTAGCTCAAAGCCGAAAGGACGGCTAGCAGCCGATGGTGCTGGTGGTGAACAACGAATCCGATGTTCTAAAGATCAACACACCATAGGAACCTGGAATGTAAGATCTATGAGCCAGGGCAAATTGGATGTGGTTACTGGGGAGATGTCAAGATTAAATATAGACATTTTGGGTGTCAGTGAACTGAAATGGACCGGAATGGGCCACTTCACATCAAATGACCACCAGATCTACTACTGTGGACAAGAGGACCACAGAAGAAATGGAGTAGCCTTCGTAATTAATAATAAAGTGGCTAAAGCAGTGCTTGGATACAATCCCAAAAATGACAGATGATCTCAATTCGAATTCAGGGTAAGCCATTTAACATCACAGTGATCCAAATATACGCCCCAACCACAGATGCTGAAGAAGCAGAAGTAGATCAGTTCTATGAGGATCTGCAGCACCTACTGGATAGTATGCCAAAAAAAGATGTTACTTTCATTACAGGAGACTGGAATGCTAAGGTGGGTAGTCAAACGACACCTGGAATTACAGGCAAGCATGGTCTGGGAGAACAAAATGAAGTGGGACATAGGCTGATAGAATTTTGCCAAGACAACTCACTGTGCATAACAAACACTCTCTTCCAACAACCTAAGAGACGACTTTATACATGGACTTCACCAGACGGTCAACACCGAAATCAGTTTGACTACATCCTTTGTAGCCAAAGGTGGCGGACATCTATGCAGTTGGTAAAAACAAGACCTGGAGCTGATTGTAGTTCAGATCACAAACTTCTTACTGCACAATTTAGAATCAGACTCAAGAGAATAGGGAAGACCCACAGATCAGTTAGATATGAGCTCACTAATATTCCTCATGAATATGCAGTGGAGGTGAAGAATAGATTTAAGGGACTAGATTTAGTAGATAGGGTCCTGGAAGAATTATGGTCAGAAGTTCACAACATTGTTCAGGAGGCAGCAACAAAAAACGTCCCAAAGAAAATGAAAACCAAGAAGGCAAGATGGCTGTCTTCTGAGACACTGGAAGCAGCCCAAGAAAGAAGGAAAGCAAACGGCAACAGTGATAGGGGGAGATATGCCCAATTAAATGCAAAATTCCAGAGGTTAGCCAGAAGAGATAAGGAATTATTTTTAAACAAGCAATGCACGGAAGCGGAAGAAGATAATAGAACAGGAAGGACAAGAGACCTCTTCCAGAAAATTAGAAACATCGGAGGTAAATTCCAGGCAAAAATGGGTATGATCAAACACAAAGATGGCAAGGACCTAACAGAAGCAGAAGAGATCAAGAAAAGGTGGCAAGAATATACAGAAGATCTGTATAGCAAGGATAATAATATCGGGGATAGATTTGACGGTGTGGTCAGTGAGCTAGAGCCAGATATCCTGAAGAGTGAGGTTGAATGGGCCTTAAGAAGCATTGCTAATAACAAGGCAGCAGGAGACGACGGTATCCCAGCTGAACTGTTTAAAATCTGCAAGATGATGCTGTCAAGGTGATGCATGCCATATGCCAGCAAATTTGGAAAACACAAGAATGGCCAACAGATTGGGAAAAAATCAACTTATATCCCCATACCAAAAAAGGGACGCACCAAAGAATGTTCAAACTATCGAACAGTGGCACTTATTTCACATGCCAGTAAGGTAATGCTCAAGATCTTGCAAGGTAGACTCCAGCAATTCATGGAACGAGAATTGCCAGATGTACAAGCTGGGTTTAGAAAAGGCAGAGGAACTAGAGACCAAATTGCCAATATCTGCTGGATAATGGAGAAAGCCAGGGAGTTTCAGAAAAACACCTATTTCTGTTTTATTGACTCTTCTAAAGCCTTTGACTGTGTGGATCATCACAAATTGTGGCAAGTTCTTGGTGGTATGGGGATACCAAGTCATTTTGTCTGCCTCCTGAGGAATCTGTATAATGACCAAGTAGCAACGGTAAGAACAGACCACGGAACAACGGACTGGTTTAAGATTGGGTAAGGAGTACGGCAGGGTTGTATACTCTCACCCTACCTATTCAACCTGTATGCAGAACACATCATGCGACGTGCTGGGCTTGATGAAGCCAAGGCTGGAGTTAAAATCGCTGGAAGAAACATTAACAATCTCCGATATGCAGATGATACCACTTTGATGGCTGAAAGCGAGGAGGAGCTGAGGAACCTCATGACGAAGGTGAAAGAAGAAAGTGCAAAAGCTGGGTTGCAGTTCAACCTCAAAAAAACCAAGATTATGGCAACCAGCTTGATTGATAACTAGCAAATAGAGGGAGAAAACGTGGAGGCAGTGACAGACTTTGTCTTTCTAGGTGCAAAGATTACTGCAGATGCTGACTGTAGCCAGGAAATCAGAAGACGTTTACTTCTTGGGAGGACAGCAATGACAAATCTTGATAAAATAGTTGAGCAGAGACATCACACTGACAACAAAGGTCTGCATAGTTAAAGCAATGGTATTCCCCGTAGTAACCTATGGCTGTGAGAGCTGGACCATAAGGAAGGCTGAGCAAAGGAGGATAGATGCTTTTGAACTGTGGTGCTGGAGGAAAATTCTGAGAGTGCCTTGGACTGCAAGAAGATCAAACCAGTCCATACTCCAGGAAATAAAGCCAGACTGCTCACTTGAGGGAAGGATATGAAAGGCAAAACTGAAGTACTTTGGCCACATAATCCTTGGCAAAAGGAAGAGGGGCCGACCAAGGGCAAGATGGATGGATGGTATTCTGGAGGTGATGGACTCGACCTTGGGGGAGCTGGGGGTGGCGATGGCCGACAGGAAGCTCTGGCGGAGGCTGGTCCATGAAGTCATGAATAGTCGGAAGCGACTGACCAAATAAACAACAAAACCCTACCCCGCCCCCCCCCCCCGTGTGTGTGTGTGTGTGTAGGCTTCAGGCCTCAGGAATACTCCTTCCCACAGTCTTGAAAACTACTTCCCGGCCTGGAGCTCAGCTTCACCAAGAATGCAGCTAATTTCCCCACCAAAACATAACTTGGTGGAGGCTGGAGCATCCCCAATTGGTCTTAAGTCTTAAATCCATTTGTTCAGCTAATTCTTGCAAACTAGCTTGTGCATTTGAATATTTATAAACCACAATAAATGTGCCATTGTGGCGTTATCCTCTCCAACAGTGTCTTGAGTGTGAATCTCTTTGGGTGGGAATCTCCTTCTTAGCCATAGACACTCTATTGTCAATGTCTAAAGATTCCTTATAAGTGGAATCTTTCGTTATAAGCGGGTGTGTGAGTCTCGTTAGAATGTGTGCAAGGTTGTACACGGGTCTAACTAGAGCACATCACATCACATAACTGTTCAGCTGAAATGTGAATTCATTTTCTCAATATGCTAATGATAATTAAAAAAACGGATTAAAGGAAAGAAAATTGAGCAAATCTGGAAGAGTCTAGTGGTTGATGGGCATTGTAGTTCATCTGAATATCCCTTTAGTGGAAATAATGAGTTTGGTGCCTTGCCTTCTGAGAACTAAGGGAGGATGGCAGAGAAATGTATAGATTCTATACTATAGAAGACAACAAAAAATGTTGGAAGGAAGGAGAGGCAACAAAGGCATTAATGAAACTGTGTTATACTAAATCAGATTATTGTTCTACCTAGTTGAATGCTATGTAATTCAAGTGCCAGGGCTCTTCAAGGTCTCAAAGAGAAGTCTTTCCCAACTCTGCTACCTGAGATCCTTTTACCTGGAGATGCTAGCAGCTGAATGTGAGACCCTTCTGCATTCAAATCATGTGCTCTGCCACTGAATGATGGCCCTATCCTTTCAGGGCTCAGAGCTGACTAGTCTTAGCCTAACCAAAGGACTTAAGAGTTCAACTAATCATTAACATGTGAATCAATCCCCACATGGTTTGAGAAAATTCCAATTGTAACAGATTGTTCTAAAATACAACAATCCCCAGTGCATTCCTATACGTTGCTTCCTCATTTGCTGTGCTAATGGGGCAATAAGACTGATATATGTGTCAGGTTAAAAGTAGCCCTTATGAGCTTATTTTGGCTATTTTTCAAATTTCAGAAACATTATGTCACTCATGCTGTTTTTATCAGTTTTCACTTAAAAAGCATCATGCCAGACCCCACTGTGTGATTACTCCTAGACTATCCCCATACCCTCAAAACTTGCATGTTCAAACTATTTCACTTCATTACCCATCCTGCATCTGTTGCCTTGAATTAAAGTAATTCTTTGCCCATCAAAGAAAGCAATTGTATTAAAACTTCATTTTAACAGATCATTAGAGTCCTAGAATTTGGTTAGGACCAAATGAAATTCCATTGTAGGGTAATTGTAGTCCTAGTGCTACTAGCTTAAAAAGACATGGTGACTATAAAAGGGCTACTGCAGAGCAGAAGGACTTGGTAGTTATTGCTAACTGAGGTGTTGTATCTATTGAAATCTTTTGCATGATTTCACATGTGTGAATGTTAATATTCATTTTATGAAATAAATTACCCTATTAGCTCTACAGTAGTTTAATTGTATTTTATATTCATCTTATGCTGTGATACCATATGGCAGTGGAGACCCAAGACTCACTAAGCATGCACATATTTCTTTTCATTTCTTTTCTTATAGTAAATTACCCTTCCAAGAATTTGTAAAGTGTCTGTATTCTGTATATTATTAATCTTTAAAAGCTGCTACCTGTAGAACAAGGCTTTGAGAAAGGAGTAGCTAAATTGTTTGTATGAATTAGATGGACTGTATATATTTATATGCAAAGCATTTGCTTGCATTGTTACTCAGGCATAGGCAAAAATGGATGTTTATGGGCTCATCTTGAGAAATAGAGCCCCTTCACCATGGAACTCAATACAGATGGCATTGTGATATATGACTAATAGGATGTGTGTGATGACTAGTGTTTATATCTATTTGTATTTGGCTTCAAATAATTCATATTTATTTGTATTTGGTTTGGGTGTTGAATTAAATTTTTTCAGTTGGATGTCTGGCGGGTGGATGATTGATCAAGTTCTCTGTTATTTCTAAAGCCTCGTCTAAATTAAAATCATAGTGTTTAGCATAACATAAAGCACTTGACTCACTCAATAACCTGGCTCCCAGTCAAACAACTTCTTGAATACTTTTAGCTAGAAATCAGCTGCTGTAATGTCCAGAGCCCAATATGCCCCTCTGAGAAGTATGAATGTCCCACCCTCATTTGTCATATAATGGTTCCCTTTTGGATGAATGGGTTCCTGAGGTTTGAATGGAGCAAAGTTACCTGAAGAAACAGGACCAGAAAGAAAAGGCTGAAGAATTGAAAAAAACAGGTCTGTGTACATGCACAGCTGTGTGGAATTATAAAGCTGATTGCAGAATGTGAACAAGATGTAGGCAAATAGCCAAGTTTGAGGAAAAACACTGGACAGAAGATTCCAGATAAGATAAGACCCAAACTCAATAATTCAGGCACGTTTTTGACAGGTGGAACGAAGGCCGTACAAATTTCTAAGGAAAAGGTGACGTCCTTCAACATCAGAAAGAAGAGTTTCCAAAAGAAACAAGATGAGCCCAAATAATGTACAACTACAACACGTAGTCAAAGAACATGTTTTTCACATCATGTAAAGTCTTAGGAAAAGGGTATATAAGATACACTGAAACCCGTAGAACTCTGAGGAAGACATGAATACCAGAGAAGCAGCGAGCATGCTAACACCCCTCCTGCTTCTGAATATATGATTCGCCACCAGGTGCCATTGCTCTAACATTGGTACCTATTTGAGTGAATGTGACAAGTGTGAATGGATTGAAACTAATAGCATTTTATCTAAATAAAGGTGTTCTAAAGATTGCACTTAGTCTGTATCTCACCCCATTATCCCAGTTTTTGTAACACATTTGCTAACTCAGAGCCGGGGAGATTTGTAAAGGGATTGGTATTTGTGTTAAGAGGACTTACAGGGAGTCCACTATGGAGTTTGGTGACTGAGGAAGTCCACCAGTTGCCAGCTGTGCAAAGTGGCCCTCCTGAGTTTCCAAAGGGACAGCTGGACCTGATGGAAAATGGCTGAGAAGGCACTTGGTTACTTTTGCCAGGCAGGAATGACAAAGTGCTTGCTTTGCCATTTACTCATAAGTTTGACATTGAAAAAAGATTGTCCAAAAAGTTGCTGCATGTACAACACACAAGATGTATTGTACACGCAGTTCAGTAAAACAAGAACAATTGGACTGAAATGCCTTGATTTCAGTTCCAGTTCTAGCCCTGTTAAGACATTCACTTCTCATGAGATTAGATTTGCCTGAGAGGGAAAGTGGGACTTGGTCATCTTCCTGTTGCTCAGCTCTGTCATCCTCCATGTGTTGGAGGGGTAATCTCTGCTTCACGAAGTCTGCTATGCACATCAAGACTCCCCCTGCAATTTAGAATGGTGATCATTGTTGTTGTTCAGTCATTAAGTCATGTCCGACCCCATGGGCCATAGCACGCCAGGCCTTCCTGTCCTCTGCTCTCTCCCAGAGTGTGCTCAAGTTCATATTCATTGCATTGGTGATGCTATCTAGCCATCTCATCCTCTGCCATCTCCTTCTCCTTTTGCCTTCAATCTTTCCCAGCATCAGGGTCTTTTCCAGAGAGTTTTCTCTTAGCATTAGGTGGCCAACATATTTGAGCTTCAGCTTCAGTATCTGTCCTTCCAATGAGCAGTCAGGGTTGTTTTCCTTTAGGATGGACTGATTTGACCTCCTTGCAGTCCAGGGGACGTGTAAGAGTCTTCTCTAGCACCACAGTTTGAAAGCATCAATTCTTCAGCGCTCAGCCTTCCTTATAGTCCAGCTCTCACAGCCATACATGGTGATCATACTGGTTTCTAAATCATGTGATGAGGAGCCTTCATGAGTAGAGCAGGCTGCCTACTGCAGACATTCACTCTCTGAGGCATGGAGAATGATGAAACCGAGCGAACATGGCAGAGAGCAAACTTGGAGCTGGGTGAACATGACAGAAGGGTTGGGCCAATAAACATGATCGTTCTCTCCCTGTCACACAAATGTAATTGCAGGTGGGGCGGGGGAAATGCCTCAACAGGGCACACTTGAAAGCTTATCTTTTGGACTGTGGTTCTCCATTTGTCTGGTTGCTTGGGGGGTAAAAGATAAGGGTTGAAATGCACTTTAATAATTTCAAGTAGTGAGCGTGCATATGTGTGTGTGTGTGTGTATATATATATATATATATATATATACATATATACACACACACGCATATGCTCACACAAATCTTACTCCATCTCCTTACATTAATTTTGTTCCTTTCTCATCCCCATTTCTCTCTTATTTCCCACTTGCGTGGGGAATCTATGCTGTCCAAGACCAGCAAAAATGTCACAATGGAGCTACCAGGATGGTTCATCTTTTTCATATGTTTCCTGCTTGTGTTAATTGGTCAAGCCAACTTTCTTTCATCCTTAAATTTCATTTTTCTTGGAAAGTTTTTCTTGGCATATAAGTAGCTACACCATTCTTTCACTGTTCTTTCCTAATTATTTTTATTCTTTCTGCCTAATTATTTTTTACTCTGTCCAGCCTCTCTAGCTTTTTGCTCCCAGACAATGACTGATGAATAGAGACCATTTATGGTTAATGATGCTAAGTATTAATATACAAGGCTTACATATGTGCACAAAGAATTTTTACAGCCATCTTTATCCTCATGATCCTGGGTAGTGTTGTTCCATTATTATCTCCATGCTACAGATAAGAAAGAGAAGCAGAGAAATGATTAGCCCCAAACCACTCAATTGATGAATAAGCAAGCTGGGACTTTAAGCTTGTGTTTCCATTGCACCGAATTATTATCTAATTATGGCTAATATCATAGGCAAGTAAGAGAATAGCACCAGGGGTATGTTTTTCCCCCCTTACAGTCATATTCTATTTCCCCAAGTGGAAATAACTGTTTGTTGTATGGGAAATAGTGACTATCTGTGGAATGCTTTTTACTAAACCCTATTCTTGATGGAAATGGTTTCCGAGAGCGAGATTTCCACAGTAAGAATGGTATGTGGCAGTAGTTACACTTTTCCATGTACTGTAGTAGCTGTACTGGAAATTTGTCTATAGACACTTAGGTTAATATTTATTACTGTTGTGGAATTCCTCAAGGCTGTGGATCAACATAATACCGTGAGTCAACGTAAAACATTTTATTAGACCAAGAAAAGCCTAGATGTTTGCAGACTTGTTACCAATGTAAGTTGGATTAGTAAAGGATATTTATCTGCTTTGCCTATCTGCATTGTTTTCAGATAGCACTTCAAACTATTGTCTGTTTTTAGTTTTCTTTTCAAAGGCTTTATTCCCCCCTTTCTGTATTTAGCGCTCAAAACTTCAAAAAAGCTTCCCAGTATTTGCTGTTTTCCAGGTACTCTGAATATTTCTTCACTGTTTGTATGTTGAAAATGGCATCCCTTGCTTCACCTTGTTGAGTGTGTGTTTTTGTGTGTCTGTTTATGTGTCCATTTCTTTAGGGTGGGCTTGGAATCATTTATTTCCTCAAGAGGAAGAGAGTAAGGGGCTTTCCTTAAAAAATATAAAGCTAAGTAAATAACTGACTCTGGTTACGCACTCTTAGAAGCGGTCCTTTTATTCCCTAGAATCCCCTTTTGTGAACGTTTTGTCAGTTGACCATAAAAGTACTATCTCAATTGCATTCATTTCGTTTCAGTTTTAAACATAGTGTTGCAATGAACAGGCTTGTTTGTGGCCACTGATCCCACAACTTGTGGTCTGTATCCATCCAGGGGGTGATATGCATCCATAATACTTTGCATTCTACCTTTCTTAACTCTCCTGTGGATTTTTCAGAAAATCTCCAACAGCAGACTAATAACATACTCAAGAACTTTCCTGGAAAATCCACATAGATGTCTTGATGAAATATTTTCCACATTTATTATTTTATGGAAATCAAGATTGAACTACATATCACAGTAAACGTGGGGATGTTGCTAAGAATTCCATCACTGTGTCAAGTGCTCCCACTCTATAGCATGCAGCAACACTTCCCTCTTGTCATGCCATCATGATGTTTGTCATTGTCCTGCTGACACTCCCCATCATCGGCTCCCGCTTGCAGGAGTGTCATGCCAAATGTCAAGACATGGGCTAAGAATCTCCCATGTAATTCCACTCTCATTTAAAAAAATACTTCCATAGAGTGCCAGATTTAGGAACAAGTCAAGTAAGCCATGGGTTAGGGCCTCATATTATGAGGTGCCTCTAAATATTTTAGTGATAACTAAGATTTATTATAATTGAGATCACTTTGTCTTAAATAACCTTTCATACAAAATCCACCACCAAAATTCTGAACCCTGGCCTCCCCATCCCAGTCCACACCCAATCCCATCAACTTCTCCTCCAGAGTTGCTGGACTACTCGCATCATCCACAGATTGCCCAACCTCACCTCCGAGGAGACAATAGGAGCTAGCCTACCAACACATTCTAAAGTCCTGTTCCATACCTGGCATCATCTCTGCTAATCCCCTCCTCTCCATCCCCCCCCGCCCCCGTATACCACCACACAGGCCTGTAGCCAGCGGACAGTGCCTAACCCCAAAGGGCAATTGATTGTTGAAAGCAGACAGTGCCTAGCCCAGAAGAGCAATTGATTCTTGAAGGCAGACAGTGCCTCTGCCCCTGCCAAGATCCGAAGATGCCTCATATTGGGCTGGCTTGTTTTGCCACACAGTGGAGTATTATTGGAATAATAAGTTAATATAAATAATATGTGTGTGGTGCTTTGCCCACTGTATTACAGTGTGGATGTATGTATTGCTTTGCTTGAACACACACACACACGAGCAAAAGGAAAGCAAATACAGAACTACCTAAGCAAAGAAAAGGATTTTATTTATTATTTTATATTTGATTTTCTTTTAAGGAAAACAAGAAACAAGAAGTACAGAAGGCTGGCAGAGGGGATAAGATAAGAGCCAAGAGCAAGCAAAGAATAGAAAAAAACCCCTTTGATTTATGTTTTTGGAGGATCAAGCCAGAAAAAAAGACAGTTCAGCTCAGAAAGGGGGTGGGGGCAAACAATAAGGCTGCTATTGGGTAGCATGGGTAGGCTGCTATAGTAATATTTATTTATTTTAGAATTTAGAAAGAAAAAACTAAATGGTTGAATAATAATTAAAAAGGGCGAGGGGGGGAACAAAGGAACAAGTCAAGAAGTAAATGTATATTTTTAAAAATCTTGATAAGACTTTGTAAATATCTAGAAAACACAGAGTTGAATGGGCAATGACTAGGAGGAAGGAATGAAACAAGCTGCAATGAGCGCCAAACTTAAAAAAATGAACACAGCCCTCTCCCGAGTCCCTAGCTGACCATCTCATCTTATGCAATGAACAATGAAAGGGCGGGTGGTGGTGGTGGTGGTGGTGGGAGGGAGCAAAGGAACGAGCCACGAAGAAGCTAGCTACCTAGTAAATGTTTGTTTTTAAAACATCTAGGAAAGACAGAGTTGAGTGGGAAAGGAAGAAGCTGCAATGAGTGCACGCACACACCCCAGATCAAACCAAACACAGCCCTCTCCCAGGCAACCACCTCACTCAATAAACACATGCAGCCTTTCGCCAAACTATATATACCCCCCCTCCTCCACCACGGTCTCTGATTAGAGACTGCTGGCATAGGTTAAGCCCTAGAGTTCCCATTTGCCAAAGCACACTCCCTCCTCCTCCTCCACTTGCCTTCCTGCCTCCCCCCTCCTCCCTTGTCCACTCGCCTTTCTCCCTCTGTCTTGCTCCTTCTCCTGCCCCTCTGTATGATCTTTCAGAAGTTGATACATTTTGGAGATAGCGTGTCTGGGCTGCTCAGAAGGGATAAGATGAGCTACAAATCTCTGAGGTGGACGAGGTGCCTCGTGGAGGAGGCACCTCGGGGCACCTCGGTGCTGGTCTGATCTGCTTTGTATCACAATGAGGCACCTCTGAATCAGCCCGCTTCACCTCATTATTCAGGCTTTGTACCGAAGCAGTGCACAGCCCTAGTTTAGAATACCAGGATTAATTTTTCATTAAGTTCTGATCTCTGTAATTGCTCTTGTGGTTCTCTAAAAAAGTCTTCAGTTTTTATAGTATTTGATAATGCAAATAAAGCTTTGTGCAAAAAGTATGTTTTATTTAGTTGGTCATGCATCATTGTCATATATACACACACACACACACACATACATACAGGGTGGCCCAAAAGTAGGTATACAGTATAGTTTATTTGCATTTTATAACATTGTTTATTACATTTACATTTGTTTAACACTGTTTAATCTCGTAAGTGCTCGAAATGTATTCCATCAATGTTGCAACATTCCTTGAACCTGTCCAGAACACTGTGACACACAGTATGACACAAATTCCAACTGTCATTCTGACTCCACCCACACATCTTCTACTCACACATTCTCTCCCCCTCCCATCAACATTCTAAACAACTGTATACCTACTTTTGGGCCACCCTGTGTGTGTGTGTGTGTGTGTGTGTGTATACACACACACACACACACACATATATACACATACACACACAAATATAATGGTTTACCTTTCTATTATAATGTAATACATGTTTTTCTCTTTATTTTTTATGGTATGGGGCCTCTGAATCTTGACATGGTTTAAGGCCTCAGCATATCTTCATCCAGCCCTGCTTCCATACATGAATATGCGAAGCCGTCTTAGACCCAGTCAGGCCATTGGTCTGTCTAATCCAGGGATGCAGAACCTATTTTAGCCGGAGGGCTGAATTCCATTTTTGAGGAGCTCTCAGGCCTTCCAGTGGTGGGTGGGGTCGAAGCCAAAGGGGATGGTTCCCCCAAATCCAAAAATACCAGTATATTTTAGCTTAAAGCTCTTTCTACCAGTAACAAAGCCTTAGGGGGGGATCTCCATGGCAATGGGTTTAGTTAGCTCTCCTCTTTGTTGTGGTTTTTACTGGAATCGAATCTTTTCCGTCTGGGTCACATGGAGCTTGAAAATCTGGATTATCCCAAAGGTAGCCTGGGGCAGTATGCAGGTCACATGGCAGTTTACTGTGAATTGTTTGGGTGGCTACTGGGTAGAGACTCATCCACGTCAGCACTTAGAGAGCCTGTTCCCTCCCTCCCTCCCTCCCTCCCTCCCTCCCTCCCTCCCTCCCTCCCTCCCTCCCAGTCTTGCCTTGTTCCGCCCTTTCTGCTTTCCCAGGCCAGTGTGTGTTAGCGCCTGTCTCCCCACCTATGCCTGATTCCTCCCCCCTTTTAAATTACTGTCCCTCTAAAACTGCAGTAGTGCACTGGCAGGTGTATATTCAAATGTGCTATTTTGCGATATTGCTATAGTAATACGGGGGTATAGCTACTCCTGTTCAAATGCACTATTTCGCGATAGTGCTTTAGTGCTATAGGGGCTATAGGCATTGCTACACAAATGCACTATTTTGCTATAGTGCAATAGGGATATCTTTTAAATGTGCAATTGCAGGGTTCCCAGTAACTACCTCAGGAACCGCAATCTCACTGAAATGGCAGAAACATCAGGGAAACACAGGTGGGGAAAACATTGGGGAAACACCCCTTGACTAGGGTCAGTGAGGTCATGCCCAGGTGAAAGACACACCCCTGGGCCAGAGTAAACTCTGTCATGCCAGAGTAAACGCAGAGGGTTGATGCACACCGCAACAGATACACAGGCAAGCCGAATTAAGGAAAACAATCGGATGAAAAGTAGTCTCAGAAAAACCGGGTTTCGCCGCGAAACTCTGGGGTGGCTGCAAGATTGCCATGACGTCATGTGCCCCGACCAACCTCCAAATGCAGCAGACCCACAGCCAATCTGCTTGTGGAGACACTCCCTTAGGAATTTCAACTTTTTACAATAGGGAAAAAACTTCATGAAAACTGGGAAACCACCAAACGATTGGTGGTTGGGGAAAAGGGGGCATAGTTTTCTGGGGATTTGGACCTTGGGCATGAGGTACTGCACCCTCTAACCCAATATGGTCTGCTCTGGCTGGCAGCTTTTCTCCAGGCTTTCAGGTGTAGGTCTTTGTCAGCATCTGCTGATTGAAATCCTTTTAACTGGAAATGCCCTGGAAATTTATTTATTTATTGCATTTATATCCCGCCTTTTTTCCTCTTGCAAGGAACCCAAGGCGGCTTACATGATCCTCCTCCTCTCCCTTTTATCCTCACAACAACAACCCTGTGAGGTAGGTTGGGCTGAGAGTCTGTGACTGGCCCAAAGTCACCCAGTGAGCTTCCATGGCTGAGTGGGAACTAGAACCTGGATCTCTGGGCTCCCAGTCCAACACTCTAGCCACTACGCCACACTGGCTCTCAATTAAATTTCAAATTGTTCACAAAGCATGTGCTCTACCACTGAGCTATGGCCCCTGTTCTTGCGTTACATGCATACTGGCTGTAATGATGCATTTGCACAATATATTCTTCAGCAACTTAATCTTGTTCTCCTGGCTGCCCAGTCCTTATCTGAGCCTGTGTTGCTCAACTGAATATTTCTGCTATAGATAGTGCTGATATATAGGTCCAGCAAAGATGATGGTGTTTATACTTGCCAGGGGCAATTTGACATGAAAGGGTTTAACTCAGAGCTGGGCCTAATGACTGGCCCAGCCAAAGATCAATGCATTCAGGGGGTGGGGTAGACGGGTGGGCGAAAACCCTCCTGGAGATCAGGAAGGGGACCAAATGTCCAGATGGGGGATCAACATTCACCTGGGGGAATGTTTTTTTTAAACTAATGCTTATAATTTATGAGGGGACTGAGGGTTGTTTTTTCTGCTCCTTTTAAAAATCCAAGATGCGTGTTGGTTCAAGGGACAGCGAAGTGTGTTTGGTACCCGTGCTGCCGGAGAGGCATGCTTTGAAAATTAGCGGGGGGCAGAGTATTCCCCAGGACATTTCTGGGACCCATTTTTGAAATGACTGTGGAGCTACCAAGCACACTTTGCTGCCTGAGTGGTATGCATCTTGGAAACAATGCCACCTTCAGCATCCTCATTAACTGCGTTTTTATGTATTTATGAATTATATTTATATTTTATGAATATATTTACAAATATTCGTAAAAACACACTCAGATCTGAAAGAATTAAGAATTTTGTCCCCCACCAATATATCTTCCCCCCACATTGCAGTGGAGTCTGGCATAGGTGTGTGTGTGTGGGGGGGGGAGGGGAGGTAGACTTTCTTGTGGTCCTAGTTTAACTTGACTGAATTTCTATTAGCTTTTAAAGCTATAACCCTTCTTCAAGCTTTGTTCCCTTTAAGAATGTGTTTCAGCGTTTGATCTGAATGTCAATAAACAGAATTCATCTATTTTGGTGCCAGTCTTTATGCAAAAATCTACAGCAACATTTACAGCAAGGAGAATTTGACATGTGCCTCTAGAAACCAGCTGCTCAAGCTCTTCGCATCTTACTATTTAGAACGTCAATTTATTTTTGCACAACTTATGCACTCATATAAATAAATTTGAGACTATTGCAAAATGAGACATGGTAATCAATTCAAACTCAGCAGTTGGCAGCTATTAATTGCCATTTGCACACATTTAAATGCAAGACTTTTGATTGCTTTGATTCATAAAATGTTGAAGATGTTTTTTAATGGGCAAAGAAATCCTGTACTCATTTGGAATTGGGGAATGATACTCATTTTTTTTTAAATGAAGCCAATTTTTTAACATATTAAGTAGGCCAAACTGTAGAATGCCCTTAAATATGAGGTGGTAAGAATGTATTTCTGCTGTTTGGAATATTGTTATTAATGACAGAAAATGAAAGTTTGAACAAGATGATGATGTAATGGTATTTATTGAAAAAACTTCTATTTATGAGATCTCAAAACGGGTTAATCTTCTACTTATTCAGTATAAAAGAATTTTGAAAGCTTGTACGTACTAATTATATATGAACTGTGGCAACAGGATAGCTTTCTCAGCTGTCTCACGATTGGCCCAGAAGTTTGGGGAAGGAGATGATGAGCTATGAATTAATATTTCAAATATGAGTAGAAATGAAAGGAAAAATAATTTGTCTTGGGTAAGGAGGAAAATTTAGAAGAGAAGAGCTCAGCAGTGAAGTAACGGAAACATATGGAATGCCAATTCACATGAACAGTTGGGTATGTGGAGGCTGTCATTCAGATTGCGTGTGACTGCTCTTTAATATATACATATGAGAGATTTGCCTGTGGTACATCACAAATTTGTGGTGTGTGTTGACTTGTGTATGCAAAGCTCAAACCAATTCTCTTGCACATCCAGTTTGAGTTGTATGAGGTAGCAGGTGGAACATACTCTTCTCTGTGCATCCCATAGTGTGCTTTCCTCCTTGGCCCAAGGCAGGCGTATACCTTGAGGGGTAACCTTGCTATAGCACCCATTTCATAAATTCCAAATCTGAATCAAGCCTGGGAGCAATTTGTTCTTTCTGTTCTCAGGAGAAGCCAACTTTTCACAGTGCTGGTAATTATTGACACCCCCCCCCCCGTTTTTTTTTAAAAAATAGAAATATTAAACATCAAATGGATTGGCTTCAAGGGGAAAAGGCAAATAAACACTTCAATGACTAAATAGGCACATGGAAAAATGGTTAAAAGGCACCTTAACCTTGTCCAAAGCATTAGGGGTGGGGGGCTGAGATGAACTTTAATCCTTGAGTTAGAAAATTTACCTGTGTCAGTATAGGAAAGGGTGGAAAGAAGCCACAGCAGGAAAAACTGGACTTGCTCCAGAAGGGGGAGATACATCTGTCTCAGACCTGCAGTTTTTAAAAGACCTATTGGTATTATCTTCCTGTTTTTGTCTCAGGTTCCTCACACCACGCATGGACTAAAACTGCACTATTTACAAGGGACAGCCCTCCTTTCTAGTACTTGTCCATCATATACACTAACAGCAATGTCAGTTCTACCAAGTGCTCAAAGTTATGTAGACAAACCCATGCACAAGAGGGAGGTATCAGCAGGCTTGGACAAATGCCAAGTTTTGTTAAAAGTACAAATTAATATTTCTGGAAAAAACTTGGGTGGGGGGAATCCTTAAAACATCCCAATAAGGACTAAGCAGGCTTATTGGGCATAGAATGTTGACTCTTGGGGAGGAGGGGGGGAGACACCAGAGGAAGGGGCAATGAAATGGAAATTTTCATAGAATCATAGAATAGTAGGGTTGGGAGGGGCCTATAAGACCATCGAGTCCAACCCCCCTGCTCAGTGCAGGAGTCCAAGTCAGAGCATCCCTGACAGACGGCTGTCCAGCTTCATCTTGAATGCCTCCAGTGTGGGAGAGCCCACTAGATCCTTAGGTAATTGGTTCTAGTGCCGTATTGCTCTAAAAGTCAGGAGGTTTTTTCTAATGTTCAGCTGGAATCTGGCTTCCTGTAACTTGAACCCATTATTCCGTGTCCCGTATTCTGGGATGATCGAAAAGAGATCCTGGCCTTCTTCTTTGTGACAACCTTTCACGTACTTGAACAGCGCTATCCTATTTCCCCTCAGTCTTCTCAAGGCTAAACATGCCCAGTTCTTTCAGTCTCTCTTCATAGGGCTTTGTTTCCAGTCCCCTGATCATCTTTGTTGCTCTCCTCTGAACCCTCTCCAGTTTGTCTGCATCCTTCTTAAAGTGTGGTGCCCAGAACTGGACACAGGTAGGTTGGGCTGAGAGTCTGTGACTGACCCAAAGTCACCCAGTAAGCTTTCATGGCCGAGTGGGGACTAGAACCTTGATCTCCCAGCTCCCAGTTTGAGAAGATCCCATTGATAAGGACTCTTTGTTCGATTCTGTAGCCAACTGTGGATCCACCTGATCGTTGTTTCGTCCAGCCCACTTTGAGGTAGCTTGCTCATCAGGCTATCATGGGGCACTTTGTTGAAAGCTTTGCTTAAGTTGAGGTATATTCTGCCCACAGCATTCCCACAGTCCACAAGGGAGGTTACCTGATCAAAAAATGAGATCAGATTCATCGGGCACGATTTGTTCTTGACAAATCCATGTTGGCTTCGAGTAATCACTGCATTGTTTTCAAGGTGCTTACAGACTGATTGCTTTATCACCTGCTCAAGAATATTCCCAGGGATTGATGTCAGACTCAGGTTCCTCCTTTTTACCCTTTTTGAAGATAGGGACAACATTAGCCCTCCTCCAGTCATCTGGCACTTCACCCATCCTCCATGATTTCATAGACCCTCTTTTGGCACTTCACCCATCCTCCATGATTTCATAGACCCTCTTTTGGGAGAAGACTGAGCCAAAGTAGGAATTGAGCACTTCTGCCTTTTCTTTGTCATCTGTTATCATTTTGCTATCCTTATTTATCACCCTTTCTTTCCTCTGTCTTTTACTATGCATGTATCTGAAGAAAGCCTTTTTGTTGCTTTTAGCATCCCTCACTAGCCTCAGCTCATTCTCAGCTTGAACCTTCCTGACTCCATCCCTGCAATTCTGTGCTACCTGCCTGTTCTCTTCCTTGGTTGCTTGTCCTTCCTTCCACTTCGTATATGTGTGGTTTTTTGTTTTCA
This sequence comes from Heloderma suspectum, assembly GCF_057233095.1. Lineage (NCBI taxonomy): Eukaryota > Metazoa > Chordata > Lepidosauria > Squamata > Helodermatidae > Heloderma > Heloderma suspectum. The sequence goes on along the minus strand of NC_139462.1, from coordinate 31,884,315 downwards.
GGTCATCTGTAAGCTTTTTGTGAAGCCACATTGGCTTCTTCTATTGTCTTCCTCCTTTTTCTTGTTGGAATTGTTTGTAATTGTGCCTTGAGAATTTCCTTTTTTAAAAAACTCTCACCCATCTTGGACTCCTTTTCGCATTAGAGTCGCTTGCCATGGGACCTTACTGATCATTGTTCTGAGTTTATTAAAATCGGCTTTTCTAAAATCCAGGGTACATGTTTGGCTACACTTGGCTTTTGCTTCCTTTAGAACCAAGAACTCAAGTATAACAAGTATTTTGGAATCCTGAACTGGAGCACTCTGTACTGCAACATTTTGTTGCAGGTCCCATTGTAGTAAATAACATGTTAGGCTCTTTGGGCATATTTAAGGGGGTGCCTTTAAAATAATTGTTACCACGTCCCCCAGAATGCAGTAGTTTCTTTTCCATCCTCCCCATATGTTCTTTAGTTTTTATCCTCTTCATTGATTGGCCCTGGACATTCTTTCAGTCTGTCATCCTAGCTGTACTGTTGTTTCAGGGAATTGCTCTTCTCCCTTCCCCATCACTTCATGCGATAGCAGCCCTAGTGTTTAGAACTAAAGTTATGATTAAAAGAGCTACTACCATCTTTCAGTTAAATGTATTTTTGAAAACATCAAAAATTGCTCCAAAATAAAGGGTAGTAAAACAGCCTAAATATGTGTATTTTAGAAATACAACATGTTTGTAAGCTAAGAAACTACAAAAGAAATGTTGGACTGGAACTAGATGTTATAGAAAGGAGCAGCCTTATGTTGTCTCTTCAACCCTTCCCTGACGACACCTACTGTTACAAAATGCATAATGTAATAAGTGTGCCTGTGCATGCTTGGGAGTAAATAGTTCTAGCCTTGAGTGCAGTAATTTTGCAGTGATGCTTATGGTATTCAGAATCAGGCATCAAAAGTATAACTCTTGGATAGTTCTTATGTATTGTTATTGCTTAGTTTAAATTAGATATTATAGGGTTTTATTACCGGAACCTTAAAAATGTGGCTGGCTTAGAAATGCTGACAAGACTCTTAACTTAGGAGGAGTCACTGTAAAAAAAAATAATGATTGAGTATGATGGCTATAAATAGATGAGGCATTTTAGTCATTTGCCACTGAAAGTCGTTTAATAATTCCATGCTGAGACCCCTTTCAACAAATTTAATGAAAACCAGCGTGATATTGTGACAGTTTCTATTGGATTTTTCTGCCATTTTCGTATGCTCCATGGTGTGAGTGATTAAAATAGTGTCTAATAAACTAGTATTAAAGGCTCTCCATCTTTCTCATGCCTCACAAACTGACGTAGACCTTTATAGACTTTTTCTCCCCACCTTCCGAAGGGTGTCCTTGTTTTTGTCTTCATTGCTTGGGAACTAAGAACGGTTAAAGAGGGGTTTGGGGGCACTATTCCCTACTCCTAATAACTGGTGTGAAGTCATTCTGAGGCAATCGGAGCAGGAAGTAATGAGCTGATTTTCAGCCTACTGTGAAACTTTATTAATCTGAAGAGACCATTCTGAAATCCACTTGATGAGCACAGGAGAAGCAGAGCCCTATATCCATGTCATTATTTATTGGTCTCCCTGGATGCATGTGATAGAGGGTGATATTTTAAGCTATGAGGTACTCCCCTCTCCTTGCCTTAAATACACGAGGAACTTTCCTTATGGTTTGCTTTAACTTCTTGAATATCTTTTTACTGCATTTGAAGACATCAAGCAATGTATGTGATATAGCACGCCAACATCTACACTGACTTGCATATAAATTCGCTCTGACTTCTGCTTTTACAGGGTATTTCATTGTAACTCCTGAAAAGCCACTTCAAAAAGTCAGGGGGCCATCAGGTACAGCTTCCAAGGCAGCATGAGAGACTAGATTATGAATAGGAAATTTGGACAACTTTTGTGCACATACTGATGTACTTGGTCTTTGGATCCTAAACAGTTTAGATGTGACCTCCCCCTGCCCAAAATATCTCATCAAATTTATTTTCAGTTTTCTTGAAATTCTGCCATATGTTTTAACTTTGAATTTCACTTCAAGCAAAATCTGATGGAGACTTTAGATGGGTGCTGCACAAACCTTATTAAATCTTTTAACTTTCCTTGAAATGTTTTGCCTAAGCATTTTAAATTTCAACCCTCTCAATGTAGGCGTTTACAGTGTTCTCATTTCCAGATGTGATGGGTTTTTAGTAATAAATCAACTCATTGGAGCCCCACAAGTTGCTGTCATAAATATTGTGACAGACAACTAAGAAAGAGAAAAACACTCTTGGTTTCTGAATTTTCATACCTAGCCCGTAACAGTTTAACAGTGCTAGATTCCATATAGGATAGGATGTGTCTCGTATAGGAGCTCCTCCCATTATAATGTTGCACTGGATCTTTTAAGGGCTCTCTCCTTTTCACAAATATTAAAGTGCAAGTGCTTTATCCTGTGTGAAGCTGATAGTACTATGTCAGTAGATATTTCTAGTTCATCAGGTATTCCCCCCCCCCGCCCCCAGTAGCAGACAGAACTGTATTGTACACCCTTAGAGAATTACACCTCAATAGAGATGTCCTTTGGGTGAAATAAATGCTAAGTTGACCATTAATAAGCAATTGATCCCTTAGTTGTTTATATTGATGGATGTGTTGCACTGACCCCTGACTACTGATTTAGGGAGCACTCCCTGGCAACAGGGGAAATCCTTGGTTTGTTCCAGATTTCAGGCAACATAAATCAAATCAGTCAGATGTCATTAAATGCACACAACACAAATAAGTTTAACTGTAGGCAACAATAAATGGTCCTACAGAGACTGCTGTCATATATTCCAAGGAGTTGTCACCTGACAGCTTTTATTATTTGTGTCTTGCTTTTTGATAAATGATTGGCCCTTGATAAAAACTAATTTTCAGATATTTTATGATGGGCTCCGCCCAGCATCTTCCTCAACTGCAACTCCCAGCTGGCTCAAGTCATGCAAATTAGAAACAGAACACTGCCATTAGAACATGTGGCTGTTTATATGCTGGCGCCTTGTTGTGGACAGGAAAGTGACTCATCTGAGATCTTAGGGGAAGCTACTGGAAGAATCCCAGCAACAGTGCCCTCTGCAACAAGAGTCAAAGAGTAGTACTGAAGTGCTGAACTTCTGTAATGTTAATCACAGGATTCATTCCCGCAAAATAATCTCAGGTTGGAGGAGGGACATCATGAGCATGAATGTGAGGCAGTATGGGGAAGGGTCCCCCCCCACTCCTCTGAAATCAAGCTGCAAGATGGTAATGATCTCACTGAAGTTTGTAATTACCTGGTTTGGACAATGCATTTACCCAGCTTGAATAGAGCACCCTTTCGCCTAGAAGTTCTTCTCCAGCTTGGAATGTAACAAGAGTGGACAAGCCCAGAGAGAGGCTTACAGGATAACCTGGAAATATCAAGGCTCCCAGAAGGTTTTGCCTTTGTTGGGGAAGGAGTCTCTTGTTCACATCAGCCAAGCTCCCATGTCATGACAACCCATGCTGTCTGGTTATTTATCCCTGTTGTAACCTGCTTTTCTTTCACAGAGCTTAGGGTGGTGTACATAAGGTTAAACTTCCAATGTTTATCTCAGATTGCTAACCTTTCTTGCTACTCACTTGATAAAACTCTGAAGATTAAAGACAAAACAGCCAACATGGACAAGATGACTCCTTCACTCTGGGAAGGAGCTGCTCCTGTGAGTAATTGCATATGGGAGGGCCCAGCCCTCCTTCCAGTGAGAGCAACAAAAGGTAAGGGGATGAGCAGCCAGTGCAGTAAACCTCTGCCCCTCCTGCCTCTAGCGACAATTTCCATGAGGGAGGCTTCAGTATTCTCTCCCAGCACTGTCTTTCTGCTTGCCACATCAGCAGTGTACATGTAGACAGGCTGTGAAGTTTGCATATGTCAGAGAGGACCTGTTTTTACGGTGTTTATTTACTTTATACATTTATACACCGCTCTTTAATAAGACACTTCTCACGGCGGTTTAGAAGAAAACAAAATAACAGTAAAATCTCTTAGAAGTTCTTCCCCAGATCAGAATCTTGTCCTCTACCCCAAAAACGAAATACAACTTCCTACAAGCAGAAAAGTAGCATATCAGGGAGAAATAACATTTTCTTTCTTCTTTTCTATCTGCAAGAAGTTTTTAATGTAGGAGAATATTAAAAAATGTGGTCACTCACCTGCTGTCTGAAGTGGTACAGTTCATTGTGAGTGGACAGGGGGAGAAATGACGAGATGACACCAATCGATTTGGGATAAAACAGGGCCACATTTATTGATAGATTACAATATGCGAAGAAAGCACCGGCAGGCACACCACCAACAAGACTAACATGACGGGTGTAGAGTGAGGCATTCGTTGTCCGTGGCGAGGCGTCTACCCTCGCCCACCAATCGGACATACCCAGTTCTGGGCTGGGAGACCTTCCCCTGTCATCCCCCCTCGAGCCACAGAACCCGAGTGGGTGAGGAGGGTTGGCCTCAAAGGTAAGCCGTATCTCCCAACTGGGGCCACAAAACCCAGAGCCGGAAGCCTTGGGCCTTACCAGTCACCTGAAACAGTGCCTACGAATGCTCACCTGTCCACTCCCCCAGTGGAGTGCCTGCCCGGAGCCGCCACAGGATGGCGACAAGCCTCTGCTTACTCGCTCTCCCCCCACCTGTGCTGTAAACACTCCCAAATGCCCCTTCGCAGATCGGCCAAAAAGACATCATTGCCTAGTTCGGTGAGATGAACACCATCCGCCCTGTAGAGCATCCCCTCAGCAGGAGAAATGTCGGGGAGGATGATAGTCCGGTCGCCCTGTTTGATTAGAAAGTTCCTGATCTCTCTGTTGACCTTTTTACGGGCCCTATCTATAGCATGAGGATCCAAGCCATCCCTCCAGGCCACTCTAGGCAGCAGGTTGGACCAGATAATGGTGATTCCCGGCCAGCGACGCCGAATCAGCCGCAAGTCCTCCCAAGCTTGAAGAATCAGGGCCTTGCCTTTCAGCAGGCCTAGATCGTTTCCCCCTAAGTGCAATACTAGAATCTGTGGGGGAACCTTCACCAGCCCTTGCTGGAATAAAGTGGGCAGGAGGCGCGCCCAATGCATCCCGCGTCTGCCCAACCACTGAATGGTGGCATAGTGGCTGAGCCTTAGCTGGGATCCGCAGCTGGAGGAGGCCCTCCAACTGGCCCAAAAAACTATACTGTGCCTGCAGATGAGCACCTTCAGTGGATCACTCACACTCCAGCCATCTAGAAGAACAAGAAAAGCAATGAACAGAAATGTCCACACAGGCTAAAGGCCCGGCAGTGGCCTCACGTATGCCCGATACACCTTGGAGCGCCACCTGCCGACCGACTGCACTTTGTCTGATGTGAACCCCAGAGACGCAGCGGTGGAGGCAGCCCCAATCCGGAAGGAATGTGTGCCGAAACGAAGAGCACCCAAACCCAACGCCTTTAATGCCCGCTGTGTGACTGCCCAAAATTGATATTTGGTTAAAGGAGAGGAGTCGCTATGGCAAAAAAGGGGGCCGGGCAGATTTCCCCAAACCTTGAGAAAGTCTCTCAATGCGGTGACCGGACAGAGGTCCGGCACGGGGGCTGGAAACAGGGACATGCTGACGCCCCTCCCCTCCTGGTCACTCTTGGACCTCCTAAGCTGAATAAGGGCCCCCTGCTGAGAAAACTGTAAGTCATTAAACTGCAAGGCTCGTCCCAACAGGTCGCCCCTAGCAGACACCACCAACTCCAATATCCTGAATGCCCCAAATAAAGCAGTAAGAGCCACAGCATGAAACAAAGTGGCTTCATGAGAAGATTTGCACAAGAAAGGCCACAGATCCTGCAAACCCAGCAATATGTCTGGCGACAGAGGGCGTCTAGGGTCAGGAGGCACCAGGGACCCCCTGGACCAACCCTGAAGCATCCGCCGGACCGGGAAGTCCACAGTGTTATCTGCTACACCCTTCATTTTAGACCAGAAGGCAAGTGCAGCAAGCCTACCCCCGATGGTCCGGGCCACTAGACCCCGCCTGTGGGCATCCACGCAAAACTGCAGTAAGTGATAAACTGGTATTGGCCAGCACTGTGGGAGATGTGCAGCCACCTGGAATGAAAAGAACTCCCTACCTGACCTCTCATAAGCGGCTCTCGTGCTAGGGGCTAAGGACTGCAGGATGGCCTGCTCTGCCTCTTCCAGCCAACTTCCCAAAGAGTGGCTAGCATGGTGTCCAGCATAGCATGTGCTCAGGGGGCCATTTCTCGGAAACGCTGCACCTGGTTACATGACAATGCATCAGCCAAGGCATTATCCGTGCCGGGAATGTGCCTTGCATGGAATAAAATATTACACTGGAGACACTGCAGAGTGAAAGCCTGAAGCAAGGCCATGACACTATTGTTGTGCGATGACAAAGAATTAATGATCTGGACGGTGGCTTGGTTGTCGCACCAGAAATGCACGACAGAATTAGCAAGCTGGGCCACCCACAGGTGCGCGGCAACATATATCGGAAAGAGCTCTAAGAAGGTAAGGTCTCTTCCCACGCCTAGCGCTAACCACTCTGCCGGCCAACGTGCATGGCACTATCGATCACGAAACACAACCCCAAAGTCTAGGGCCCCAGATGAATCGGAATGTATCTGTAGTTCTGCTTCCAATAGTAACTCCTTCCTCCAGAAGGAAACGCCATTGAATGTGTTAAGGAAACGCCATTGAATGTGTTAAGGAAATGCAGCCACACAAAAAGATCATCTTTCATGGCTGATGATACCCGAATGCGATGGTGCGGCAAGTGCAGACCCTGCATGGCGTTACAAAGGCGTCTAAGGAAGGCCCTGCCAGGGGCAACTACCCGACAGGCAAAATTAAGATGCCCAACAACTTCCTGCAATGCCAACAGTATGACTTTCTTCGAATGAAGCATGTGCAGAATCCTGTCCTTTAGGGCCTGTAATTTGTCGGCCGGGAGCCTACACAACTGATTCACGGAGTCCAGTTCAATGCCCAAAAACTTAATAGTGGGGCCCTCAGTTTTTTCCCCTGCCAAAGGTACACCCAGCTCATTTGCGAGGGTGGAAAATTCCCGCATTAGCCACGCGCACTGAGGGGTGCCAGATGGACCCGCAAATAGGAAGTCATCAAGGTAGTGCACGATGCTATGGGACCCGGTTTTATCAATCAGAGCCCATTCCAAAAAGGAACTGAACTTCTCAAACATAGCACAGGACAGGGAACATCCCATGGGCAGGGCCCTGTTGATGTAAAACTGACCAGAAAAACTGAATCCCAAAAGGTCAAAGTCATCGGGGAAAATTGGCATGAGGCGGAATGCGGATTTAATGTCACATTTCCCCATGAGGGGCCCAGTGCCTTCACCATGGATACTGCCGTATCAAACGGCGTGTAGTGAACAGAGCACAGGTGCTCAGGAATGGTGTCGTTCATGGACTCCCCCCTGGGGAAGGACAAGTTATGGATCAACCGGTATTCACCTGCAGCCTTTTAAGGCACAATGCCCAAAGGGGAGGCCCTGAGGTCGGGGAAAGGGGGGGAATCAAATGGACCAATGACCCACCCCATGGCCACTTCCTTATTGATCTTATTTAAGACTAGCTGTTCGAAACCTGCAATAGATTTCTGATTCTGGGAAATTTGGGCCTGGTGTTGGCCCCGAAACGGAATCCTGAAACCCAGGGAAAATCCCTCTTCCAAGTAGCGGGCGTCCTCCTGGAGCGGGTAGCACTTCAAAAGGCGCCGTAGGAGCCCCAACTTAATTGGACTGGGCCTCTTTTGGCAGAGGTTGTGGGCTGACTCTGGACTTCCTGCCACCCTGCCATTCCCGATTTGGTCCCTGCTGACATTTGGCCTTTGGGCAGCCAATGAAGGCATGTTGTCCCCCACAAATGGAGCACGCATGGCGAAATCTGCATGGGTTTTTAAAGCAGACGCCCTTGGAGCCAAACTCCCAACAGAGAGCGCGGTGTTGAACCACCTGTCCCACCCCATCCTTAGGGGCTGAGGCGGGCGTCGGCTTAGCTAATATGTGCCTACTATCAGATCGCTCGCCAAAACCTGGCCTGGCAGGGGTCATAAACTGCAGCCAAAGATCCTGATCTTTGGCGTCCCAGAGCAATGTGAGGTCAAATGGGTGCTCCCCCCCATCAACCCCACCAGCAGGGTTCGGAGCAGGGACAGGGGCCCCATGGGTTTGGGCAGACACAGGGATGCCCACCGTAATGGCGGCCCCACCCGGTGCGGCATGGCTTAGCACCAGGAGTGTGTATCCTGGGCTGAAGCAGTGGAGTGGTACACCTGGTGGAGGGAACCCTGGGATGCCACCTGCTGGTGTGTGAAAAGGCCAACTCATCGCTGCCGTAAAGGGGAACCACCCGTTTGGCGGGACCTGGTTCCAGCCAGTCAGTGCACTAACCCCCCAGGTACTGGAACCTCACCTGAACCAAGGTTGTTTGCAATGTCAGGGATCTGGCTGCGGTCCAAAACTGCAGGAGCCAGTGAGACGGGTGCCGGTGACACTTGCACTGGAAGGGGTTGCTCTGAAAGTGAGCATGCAGGCGCTGAGGCCGGTGCAGATGCTGTTTGCCCAGTGACGACCTCCTTGGAAGCCTCGATTGCTTCCAGCCTCTCTGAAATAGATAGCAATAGATCCTTGCGAGCTTGCCCTCTAGTAACCCTTGAACCCGAAGTCCAGGGAGCCCGCCTGGCAGGGGTGGTTAATGCAGGGATCCCTAAGTCCCACTCAGCAGCCTCCAGTCTGGCCAGAATGAGGGCCATGTCTTGATCCTCATTGTCGGATGAGGAAGAGTCGGCCCTACGGAAGTGGCACTTAGCTGGGGAGCAGGGGGCTTCGGCGGGGGGGCAAGCAGCTTTGCCTTTTTTTACCTCTCAAACCCTTCTTGGGCGGCATTGCTGTGTGTTGGGAAATGCGCTAACCAACTTTAGAATGGAACCCTGGATGAAATGTGCTTACCCTACTTCCCTTCAAGAAATTTATGTATGATCACTGCCTTGTTGTGGTGAAGGGGCTTGCGTAACTCAGTGAAGCCATAAGCTATGCCGTGCAGGGCCACCCAAGATGGACAGGTCATGGCAGAGAGTTCTGACAAAATGTGGTCCGCTGGAGAAGGAAATGGCAACCCACTCCGGTATTCTTGCCAAGAAAACCCCATGGAAAGTATCACAAGGCTAAAAGATATGACGCCGGAAGATGAGCCCCTCAGGTCGGAAGGTGTCCAATATACTACTGGGGAAGAGCCGAGGGAATTTCCAAGTAGCGCCAGAAAGAGTGAAGCGGCTGGGCCAAAGCTGAAAGGACACTCAGCTGTGGATGTGTCTGTGGTGAAAAGAAAATCCGATGCTGTAAAGAACAATATTGTTTAGGAACCTGGAATGTCAGATCAATGAATGAAGGTAAGCTGGAGGTGGTCAAACATGAGATGGCAAGATTGAACATCGACATTTTGGGAATCAGCGAACTAAAATGGACAGGCATGGGTGAATTTAATTCAGGTGACCATTATATCTGCTACTGTGGGCAAGAATCCCTTAGAAGAAATGGAGTAGCACTCATAGTCAAGAAAAGGGTGGGAAAAGCAGTACTGGGGTACAATCTCAAAAATGATAGAATGATCTCAGTACGAATCCAAGGCAAACCATTCAGCATCTTATATATATTATAAATATATATACCTTATATATAATTATAAAATTATAATTTATTAATTATAATTAATAATTAATTAGACAGTAATTCAAGTCTATGCCCCAACCACTGAGGCCGAAGAAGCTGAGGTTGATCGGTTCTATGAAGACCTACAACACCTTCTAGAACTAACTCCAAAAAAAGATGTCCTCTTCATCATAGGGGATTGGAATGCTAAAGGAGGAAGTCAAGAAATCACCGGGATAACAGGCAAGCATGGCCTTGGTGTACAAAATAAAGCAGGACAAAGGCTAAGTGTTTTGCCAAGAGAACACGCTGATCATAGAAAACACTCTTTTCCAATAGCACAAGAGGCGACTCTACACATGGACATCAACAGATGGTCAATATCGAAATCAGACTGATTATGTCCTTTGCAGCCAAAGATGGAGAAGCTCTATACAGTCAGTAAAAACAAGACCTGGAACTGACTGTGGCTCAGATCATGAGCTTCTAATTGCAAAATTTCGGCTTAAATTGAAGAATGTAGGGAAAACCACTAAACCATTCATGCATGACCTAAATCATATCCCTCATGAATATACAGTGGAGGCGAGGAACAGATTTAAGGGATTAGACCTGATAGACAGAGTGCCTGAGGAACTATGGACGGAGGTCCGTAACATTGTTCAGGAGGCACCAACGAAATCCATCCCAAAGAAAAAGAAATGCCAGAAAGCAAAGTGGCTGTCTGATGAGGCTTTACAAGTAGCTGAGGAAAGAAGGGAAGCAAAAAGCAAGGGAGAAAGGGGAAGATATATCCAACTGAATGCAGAGTTCCAGAGAATAGCAAGGAGAGACAAGAAGGCCTTCTTAAATGAACAATGCAAAGAAATTGAGGAGAACAATAGAATGGGAAAGACTAGAGATCTTTTCAAGAAAATTGGAGATCTCAAGGGAACGTTTTGTGCAAAGATGGGCATGATGAAGGACAAAGAAGGTAGGGACCTAACAGAAGCAGATGAGATTAAGAAGAGGTGGAAAGAATACACAGAAGAACTATACAGGAAAGATCTGAATGTCCCTGATAGCCATGAGAGCGCGGCCACTGAACTTGATCCGGATATCCTAGAGAGTGAAGTCAAGTGGGTCTTAGGAAGCATTAGTAACAACAAAGCTAGCGGAGATGAGCTATTTAAAATCCTAAAAGATGATGCTGTTAAAGTGCTGCATTCAATATGCCAACACATTTGGAACACATTTGGCCACAAGACTGGAAAAGGTCAGTTTACATTCCAATTCCAAAGAAGGGCAATGCCAGAGAGTGTTCAAACTACCTCACAATTGCGCTCATTTCACATGCCAGCAAGGTGATGCTCAAAATCCTACAAGCTAGGCTTCAGCAGTATGCGAACCGAAAACTACCGGAAGTACAAGCTGAGTTTCGAAGAGGCAGAGGAACTAGAGATCAAATCGCCAACATTCGCTGGATCATGGAGAAAGCAAGAGAATTCCAGAAAAACGTCTATTTCTGCTTCATTGACTACGCTAAAGCCTTTGATTGTGTGGGTCACAACAAACTGTGGCAAATTCTTAAAGTGATGGGAGTATCAGACCACTTTATCTGTCTCCTGAGAAACCTGTACGAGGGTCAAGAAGCAACAGTAAGAACCGGACATGGAACAACCGATTGGTTCAAAATTGGGAAAGGAGTATGACAAGGCTGTATATTGTCGCCCTGCTTATTACAGAATTAAGATTGCCGGGAGAATTATCAACAACCTCAGAGATGCAGACGATACCACCCTAATGGCAGAAAGCGAAGAGGATCTCAAGAGCCTCTTGTTGAGGGTGAAAGTGGAGACTGCAAAAGCTGGTTTGAAACTCAACATTAAAAAACCTAAGATCATGTCATCTGGCCCCATCACTTCCTGGCATATGGAAGGGGAGGAAATGGAAGCAGTGACAGATTTTACTTTCTTGTAGTCAGACGGTGTCTGCAGCCATGAAATTAAAAGACGCTTGCTCCTTGGGCAGAAAGCTATGGCAAACCTAGACAGCATAGTAAGAAGCAGAGACATCACCTTGCCGACAAAGGTCCGTCTAATCAAAGCTATGGTTTTCCCAGTAGTAATATATGGCTGTGAGAGCTGGACTATAAGGAAGGCTGAGCGCCGAAGAATGGATGCTTTCGAACTGTGGTGCTGGAGAAGACTCTTACGAGTTCCCTGGACTGCAAGGAGGTCAGATCAGTCCATCCTAAAGGAAATCAACCCTGAGTGCTCATTGGAAGGACAGATACTGAAGCTGAAGCTAAAATATTTTGGCCACCTAATGCAAAGAGAAAAGTCACTGGAAAAGACCCTGATGCTGGGAAAGATTGAAGGCAAAAGGAGAAGGTGATGGCAGAGGATGAGATGGGTAGGTAGCATCACCGATGCAATGAATATGGACTTGAGCAGACGCCGGGAGAGAGCGGAGGACAGGAAGGCCTGGCATGCTGTCGTCCATGGGGTCACGAAGAGTCGGACAGGACTTAACGACTGAACAAAAACAACAAATTTGGAGTGTTTCCAATTTCTATATTCCTATAATTCTTATTTATTTATTGGTAATATTATATATTTATTTTATGTATTATTTTTTTGTTTTGTTTTATTTGTTTTGTTTTTCATTATTGTTATTATTATTTATATTAAATCGCACCCTATTAACTTTCCAGGCAATGCCTTGTGCCTTACAATAGCTCCCCTCAAACCACCCCTTGTTTGTTTGCTTTTTCTTTTCTCCTTTTCTCCTCCCCCCTTCTTTATATAGCAAAGGGGGTTCAAGGCACAACAGGCCACCAGGGGGCGGCAGAGCGCTAAAAAAAAAAAATCCAGGGAAAATCCCAATGTACTCCTGGGACGAAAGGCAGGGAGCAGCCGATAGCACGCTGCAGGCAGCCGCAGATAAACGGCCTACGGAGGTGAAAACGGAGGAGGTAAGCCCAAGGCACGGGAACACTTTCCCTTCCCTCCCCTTGTTAATGCCTACCCGGAAGTGCCGGGGGAAGCGTGCTAGGGGCGAGACAAGAGACTTCCCCCCTCCTGAAATCAGTGGAGGGGGACCTGAAACGCTGCGGCAACCCAAGCCAACCCAAGCTTTCCTAAAGGAAAGGGAAGGAGGTGCGAGAAGCCTCTCGCTTGTGCCGGGGGGAGAGGGGAGCAAACCACGCCGCTGAGTAGCTGCCTTGTCCCGGTGATGCCGCCACTGAGCCACCGCCGCTGCGCCACCGCGGCCGAGTGTTGGGAGAAGTCGAGGACAGGATGGAGGACACTGCTGCTGTACTGCCACTGCCACTGACGAAGAGGGCGCAAGAAATTCCAGCTGAAATGGCCGGAATGAGGAGGCAGTGGGGCAGCGCGGCCTAAATAGCGGCCGGCTTGACCCACGCCTTGGTGACGCCAGGGGTGAAGGCCAGTGTCCTTTGCCCTTGTCCCGTCCTTCCCCCCGCCACCCGCAACAGCTCCCCTCCGTGGCCAGGCAAGCCGGGCACGGGGTGAGGGCACTTGTACCACCTAATTGTGATGCATGTTTAGTCTAAACCTGGAGTCACCTTTTTCGTAGTATGAAACACCAAATACATTTGAAGCATTAAATATGACTTTTTCTTTAGATATCACAAACCTTTGACAGGTAAGTTACAAATATGCTAGGTCTTTATTGTAAAAGAATATTTTTGCAACGGTTTAAGCACCCAAATAAACAGAATATGCATAGATTTGTTTACCCAGCTGAAACTTCAATCTAATGCCAGTTCTGTAGGAGTCTGTTAGAACAGAATAAGAAAGGAAGATACTCATTTATTTCAGAAATAAGACAAGATCATTTGATATAGTCACCTTTTACTTTCATACCATTTCTGTAGAAGTCATGGCCTAGAGAGAATATTGTTAAATTTCTTATGCTGTAATTACATTCTGAGAGCTACCTTCATGGATTTATTTTCTTTACACCAGGAGAGAGAGTTTTAGGAAAATCACAACAATACTTAATTTCTTTCCTGGTGCAGTTTCATGAGGATTTGTCTTCGGAACATTGACACAATAATCATATATGAAGGCTCCCTGAGCATCAGTGTTCTTTCCCTCCCCATTCAATATCACAAATTACTTTCATAAATCCCACAGATTTGAAATGCAGTGCTAGGGCTTCTCTTGATGGGAGAGAGACAAAGGCCTGGGTGCATGAGTAGATCTTACTGCCCACCTTCTCTGGGAAAGTCTCCAAAGTAGCATTTCATTTGGCACCAGGGGCTGTAGCCAGAGAGGAAAACTAGCTTCCTCCTTCTTGCATGTGGGGAAGCACTTTGTCCATGGGCATCTTTTGGATCCTGTGCATGGCTTTCAAAATGCAAGGCAGGCCTTCCACAAAGCCTTGGGAATTTATATTTGAACAATACGACATGGAATTGCACTCTGAAGTCTGCAGTAGTTTTCTTATTGAATACAGAGGCATATATGTGTTTAATATATTGAAAAAATTTATAAATGGCACTCTGGAATTTGGATGAAAGCAACCATAACCGTACAATGTGAAGACTTGATGATAATAAGGATATTTCTCATGTTATATTGCAAGACCAAAAATTATCACCAGAATTTTTACGTTTAGTTCTGATATATTGAGCTGTAGTTTCACAATGACTGTGATCCAGACATTTAAAAATTATGCAGTGAATAATGCAAACCACAATTTAGCTTAATCCTGTAAAATATATGAAAAAATTAAAAATAACTTTTGATCATGACAGTTCTTCAGTAGTATTAATGAATGATAGACTCCTTTATAAAGTGTCTCATCCTTTTATGTCTAATATAGTTATTAGTAGATTACATTACACTGAGAATAAAATTGAAATACAATTACATGTCAGTCTTTGCATGCTTCAGTATTTGAAACATAGTTCAAAACCTGCTAGGAGTATGATTGGATTTTTAAGGAGTTGCACCAGAGAATTCTTAGATTTTAATAAAAAGCACTTATCAGAATAGTAACTCATCTCAGATGAGCATCTGACCTGAAATGTGCGAAGATCCTAGAAATGTGCGAAGATCCTGATGAAATTCCTAATTCCTTCTGGCTGAGGAATGCTGGGAGATGTAGGACTTTTTTCTGTCTAAACATAGAATCATAGAATAGTAGGGTTGGAAGGGGCCTACAAGGCCATCGAGTCCAACCCCCTGCTCAATGCAGGAATCCAAGTCAGAGCATCCCTGACAAATGGCTGTCCAGCCTCGTCTTAAAGGCCTCCAGTGTGGGAGAGCCCACCACCTCCCCAGGTAATTGGTTCCATTGCCGTATTGCTCTGACACTCAGGAAGTTTTTCCTGATGTTCAGCCGGAATCTGGCTTCCTGTAACTTGAGCCCATTATTCCGTGTCCTGCACTCTGGGATGATCAAGAAGAGATCCTGGCCTTCTTCTCTGTGACAACCTTTCAAGTACTTGAAGAGTGCTATCATATCTCCCCTCAGTCTTCTCTTCTCAAGGCTAAACATGCCCAGTTCTTTCAGTCTCTCTTCATAGGACTTTGTTTCCAGTCCCCTGATCATCTTTGTTGCCCTCCTTTGAACCCTCTCCAGCTTGTCTGCATCCTTCTTAAAGTGTGGTGCCCAGAACTGGACACAGTACTCCAGATGAGGCCTAACCAGTGCTGAGTAGAGGGGAACTAGTACTTCCCGGGATTTGGAAGCGATGCTTCTATTAATGCAGCCCAAAATAGCATTTGCCTTTTTTGCAGCCACATCACATTGTTGGCTCATATTCAGCTTGTGATCGACGACAATTCCAAGATCCTTCTCGCTCGTAGTGTGGTTGAGCCACGTATCCCCCATCTTGTAACTGTGCATTTGGTTTCTTTTTCCTAGGTGCAGAACTTGGCATTTGTCCCTATTAAATGCCATTCTGTTGTTTTCTGCCCAGCACTCCAGTCTATCCAGATCACTTTGAATTTTGTTTCTGTCTTCCAAAGTATTAGCTATCCCTCCCAATTTTGTGTCATCTGCAAATTTGATCAGCATTCCCTGCACCTCCTCCTCCAAGTCATTAATAAAAATGTTGAAGAGCACTGGGCCCAGGACTGAGCCCTGCGGTACTCCGCTCGTTACCTCTCCCCAGCTTGAGAAGGTCCCATTGATAAGCACTCTTTGAGTCCGATTCTGTAGCCAACTGTGGATCCACATGATCGTTGTTTCATCTAGCCCACTTCGAGCAAGTTTGCTCATCAGGATATCATGGGGCACTTTGTCGAAAGCTTTGCTGAAGTCGAGGTATATGATGTCTACAGCATTCCCACGGTCTACAAGGGAGGTGACTTGATCAAAAAATGAGATCAGATTTGTCTGGCAGGACTTGTTTTTGACAAATCCATGTTGGCTTCGAGTAATCACGGCATTGTTGTCAAGGTGCTTCCAGATGGATTGCTTTATGATCTGCTCCAGAATTTTCCCAGGGATTGATGTCAGACTGACTGGTCTGTAGTTCCCAGGTTCCTCCTTTTTACCCTTTTTGAAGATAGGGACAACGTTAGCCCTCCTCCAGTCATCTGGCACTTCCCCGGTCCTCCATGATTTCTCAAAGAGAATAGACAGCGGTTCTGAGAGTTCTTCTGCCAGTTCCTTTATTACTCTAGGATGCAGTTCATCTGGCCCTGGAGATTTGAACTCATTCAAAGTAATGAGGTGTTCCTTGACCATATGCCTGTCGATCTCAAGCTGCAATCCTGCCCCTTCAGCCTGTACTTCGCCTTTGCCAGGGGGGTCATAGACCCTCTTTTGGGAGAAGACTGAGCCAAAGTAGGAATTGAGCACCTCTGCCTTTTCTTTGTCATCTGTTATCATTTTGCCATCCTTATTTAATAGCTGAACAACCATTTCTTTCCTCTGCCTTTTACTATGCACGTAGCTGAAGAAAGCCTTTTTGTTGTTTTTAGCATCCCTCGCTAACCTCACCTCGTTCTCCGCTTTAGCCTTCCTGACGCCATCCCTGCAATTCTGTGCTACCTGCCTGTACTCTTCCTTTGTTACTTGGCCTTCTTTCCACTTCTTATATGTGTCCTTTTTTGTTTTCAGGTCATCCCTAAGCTTTTTGTGAAGCCACATTGGCTTCTTCTGTTGTCTTCCACCTTTTCTTCTTGTTGGAATTGTTTGTGATTGTGCCTTGAGAATTTCCTTTTTTAAAAGTTCCCACCCATCTTGGACTCCTTTTCTCGCTAGCATTGTTTGCCATGGGACCTTACTGATCATTGTTCTGAGTTTATTAAAATCAGCTTTCCTAAAATCCAGGGTACGCGTTTGAGTACACTCGGCTTTTGCTTCCCTTAGAACCAAGAACTCAAGTACAACATGGTCGCTTTCCCCCAGAGTTCCTGTAACTGCTACTTTATCCACTAAGTCATCTCTGTTGGTTAGGATCAAGTCAAGGATAGCCGATCCTCTAGTTCCTTCCTCTACTTTCTGTAGGAGGAAGTTATCCGCCACACAAGTCAGGAATTTCCTGGAGGGGCCATGTTTTGCAGAATTTGTCTCCCAACAAATATCGGGGAAATTGAAGTCCCCCATTACTACTACATCATGCTTCCTTAAAACATTGGCTATTTGCTTTTCAAAAGTTTCATCCTTGGCTTCTCCTTGATTGGGTGGCCGGTAGTAGACTCCGACCACCAGGTTCCTTTTATTCTTTGCTCCATTTATTTCAACCCAGATGCTCTCGATGGGGCTACCAAGCTCCTCCTCCTGTATTTCTGTGCAGAGATATGTATTTTTCACATACAGTGCAACCCCGCCTCCCTTTCTGTTCCTCCTGTTCTTTTTGAACAAGTTATATCCTTCAACTGCTGTATTCCAGTCGTGAGAGTCATCCCACCAAGTCTCAGTTATACCTATCAAGTCATAATTTCCCTCCTGTATTAAGAGTTCAAGTTCATTCTGTTTGTTTCCCATACTCTGGGCATTAGTATATAGACATCGAAGACCATGTGCTTCATAGTCTGGCTTTCTTCCTACATGTGTCTGAAGACTATTATTGGGCGCTATCAGCGCTGTTCTCTCCATTGCAGTGCATGCGCCTACGTCCATTGTTACCCCCAACATTACATCTCCCTTCCCCGTAGGATTCAGTTTAAAGCCCTCCTGATGAAGTTCTTCATGCTGTGTCCAAACACATTCTTCCCAGCCTTTGTGAGGTGCAACCCATCCCTAGCCAACAGCCCATCTTCCAGGAAGTATAGCCCGTGGTCCCAGAATCCAAATCTCTCTCGTCGGCACCACCTTCGTAGCCAGTCATTCACCCGGAGTATTTTTCGTTCCCTTTCTATCCCTCTTCTAACTACTGGAAGGATGGATGAGAAAACTATCTGGGCCCCAAAGTTCTTGAGTTTCCTTCCCAAAGCTTCAAAGTCTGACGTGATCTCTTCGTAGCTCCGCTTGGCGGTATCATTTGTTCCCACATGGATGAGAAGAAAGGGATACCTGTCAGTGGGCTTTATGAGTGCAGGCAACCTTTCAGTCACGTCTCTAATCCGTCCTCTCGGGAGACAACATACCTGGCGAGTCCACGGGTCTTCGCGACATACTTGGGTCTCGATCCCACGCAGCAAGGAGTCTCCCACTACTACCACTCTTCTCTTCTTCTTCTTGTAGGCCTGGGTTTCATCGCCTCTGTTTGACTGACCTTTAGCCTCTTGCTCACTCTCATGCAGGTTCCCCTGTGATTCTTCCTCTGCAGGCTGTCCTCCAGTCTCATCTGCAAGTACCTGGAATCGGTTCCACAGCTCCACCGCTTCCACTGGTGCAGAGTGGCGTCTAGTTCTTCTTCTCCTAACTGTCACCGTTTTCCAAGGAGTATCCTCTACTCCATTTTTCTTCTCCTCAGCATTTCCCACTTCTGCCTCATCTTGCTGTTGCTCTTCAAGCTTCTGGTCTGCCCTTTGCTGCTGTAGTTCCCCCATTCTGTCCAAGAACTCTTCGTGTTCTCTTATTCCCCGGAGGGTTGACAGTCGCCGCTCCAGTCCACTTACTTTTTCCTCCAGCAGCGTGATCAACTTGCACTTGTTGCAGGTGTAGGCCATGTTGTTCTCAGGCAAGAAAACAAACATTGCACACACCTTGCAGGTCACCACCACTGGAGAGTCTTGTCCTTCCATAGCCCCTTTTCCCTTTTTGTGTCTAGCTTTGTGATTGTTCTAGACTAGCCTGTGCCTGCTCCTCTACTCAGTAGAGGTTAAAAGCAGAGTCCCACTGGTGTGGAAGTGTGTGTTACAAGACAAATAAATGGGAAAAAGTTAGTTAAAAAAAAAAATGTTAGGGGCCTCCCCCTTGACCTCCCCTGCCGAACTCCCCTGGCCAACTCCTGTTTGCTCCCCCTGTCCGCTCGCTCTGGTCACTCACTCTCTGGTGAGCTTGCCTGCTTCTGTAGTCCCTGGACCAGCTGGAGCAGCTTGCTCTGCTCTGCTCTGCTCAGCTGGGAGGCGGGAAACAGACTGAAGCTTCCCGCCCAGTCAGCTGCTGGGAGTACTCAGGCCACACCCCTCCAATTCAGTTGGAGCTCTCAGAAGCTCCTGGTGAGCTCACAGCCAGTCAGAAGGATAAAGGGCAGCGCCCTGGGCTTCCTGCAACCCACTTACCTCTTAGCCTCTGTCTCCTTTGTCTCCTTTGTCTCTTCAACCACTGCAACTCCCCTGGCCAACTCCTGTTTGCTCCCCCTGTTCGCTCGCTCTGTTCGCTCGCTCTCTGGGAGCTTGCCTGCTTCTGTAGTCCCTGGACCAGCTGGAGCAGCTTGCTCTGCTCTGCTCTGCTCAGCTGGGAGGCGGGAAACAATGCATAGGATTGCACGTCTAAGCATTTTTCTCCGCATGATTATGTGAAGTATAAGGTGGTGTGAGACTTAGCTGGCCTCCTAGTATTTATTTATTTATTACATTTCTATACTGCCCAATAGCTGAAGCTGTCTGAGCTCTAGTTGCTCAGACAAGAAACCTAGGCCAATCTACAACCTTATATAGGGATCTGGAAGTATCACCTGACCTTCACTGGCTTATTTTGCAAGGAGGCTTCCATGGCTGATGTGGCTTGTCTCCCTGCAGTTCCCTGCCTTGGCTAGAGCTGATGGTGGAGTACAGGTTAAATGCTTACCTTTCATCCTTCAGATTGCTTGAGTCCTCATAACGAGTTGGAAATGTGACATTGGCCTGCTTCGCATGACACAAAGGTGGTTAATAAGCCACGGTAGCTTGTTAATCACCTCTGCACATGCTGGCTCATTTTCCTAATTACCCTCGCTGGATGTGGCTTGTTGTCATGTATGAACCTGGTGAGGCTAGGTGGCTGGGGTGGTTTAACAAACCACCCAGCAACCATACAGTAGAGCATGGGTTCTTGGGGGGGGGAGGGTTGTTAACCACCCCATCCACCCACCCTTGATGGGTTCGCACATAATGACAAGCCGCATCTGGTGAGGGTATCTAGGGAAATCAGGCGGCACACACCCAGCGTGCTCAGGGGTGGTCAATAAGCTACCGTGGCTCATTAACTACCCTCACGTGTGTGAACCTGGTCATTGTCAACAACTGTGGACATGCTATAGACAGAATTGGAATTGTGTCTACAGCAGGAATGGAACAGGGAATTGAAATGTCCAATTTTGTCTAATCGACTGCCATTTTGGTGTCTGTATCTGATATATATGTGGACCTCCAGTTACATCGTATTCAGCAAAAACGTTTGTTTTGGGTCCATTGGACGTCGCAACGTCTCTTTAACAAAGGTTTTTCAAACTCAGCTAATTGCTGGAGGTGTAATGCAGTTAATGCTTCTTTTATTCATATGTTTTGGAAATGCCCAATAGTTGCCTCCTTTTGGGAGGAAGTTATCATATGGATAAACTTTGAATGGGAAAGCTCTTTAATATTTACTGATGTATATGTTCTCTTAAACTATTTACCTGCTTTTTGGAATGTAACACATAGTCAGCGTAAATGGATTTTTTACTACAATACTGGAAGGATAAAAGCTCACTGCCTATAATGTAGTGGATTAAAGACTTAACAACGCTAGCAACATTTGAAAAAGTGATATATAGGCATCACTTGTGAATGGACCTATATTTGAATATCTGGTCAGCTTTTACTGATGTTTATATGTAATCTGTTCTTTTTTCCTTCCTCCCCGCTGCCCCGAATGTTGTAATATTTGAAACTGAGAATATGTTGTTATATTTGCAATTCCTTGGTTTTGTTATGTTTTCATTTGTTTTGTTTTGTTGAAACTCACAATAAAAAATTGATTAAAAAAACAATTGTGGACATAACAATATTTAGCATTATAGAGAAAAGGGTAAGGAAGAAAAAGGGAGATTGAAACCAACAGTCTAGTATTCAAATGAGTTTATATGTCTGAATTCTTCTCAAAATCTGTTTTTTTAAATTCAGAATACCTTCAGTTCAAAAAGCAATCTGGGAATTCAGCATTGGAAGTTTCAAGAGCTAGAAATCAAAGGAAAATAGTTGCATGCTGATGGCACATTTCCCCCTTAAAAGCCCAAAAGTTGTTTAGAGTCCAAATAGAGTCGGGGGGGAGGGGCTTCTGAGGAAAAAGAAATCCTCTTGAGAAAAGTGTGTGTGTGTGTATGTGTCTATTAGTCATGATGGCTGTATATTACTTCCAGTATCAGAAGCTGAGAAGCGGGAGGATGCTGTAGCACTCTTGTCCTGCTCGTGAGCTTCTCACAGGCATCTGGTTGGCCACTGTGGGAACAGAATGCTGGACTAGTAGGTCTTTGTCTGATCCAGCAAAGCTCTTCTTACATTCTTATGTGTGTATCCTTCTGGATTTAATCTATAATCATCAGAATAAAGAAGTATATTGAAATAAAGGTCTTATAGCATGCACTTCCATGATTTTTCCCCTGGCTCACAAGCAGCGACATGTTTGCCATGTTTCAGCAGTAGCGCACATTCAGTTAGGTCTATACAGATTAAGGATGTTTCACCTTGTGTGTGTGCGCTGGTCATTCAAAAGCATATTCGATGGGTGAGAGAGAGAGAGAAGTAGGGAATGTTCTTTGTCTGCTGTCAGAAGTTATTATAGTAACCCACTCAGTTCAGTAGCCCAGAGGCTTATGAAACATCCTAAGAAACATAAAGGGCTTAAAAATGTTCCATTCTGTCACATTTATTTCAGTTTGGAGCTAATTTACATTAGAACTATAGATCCCTTAGCACATACCTTTTTATTCATTTTAAATATTTACATCCCAGCTTTCTGTTAACAAATTTACAAGGCAACATTCATTAACATAAAAAAGCAATTATATTAAAACCGAACAGCACCACCACCACTGTCACAATACAACAGCGGCATTAGTAGCAATAAAATGCGGAAACAACTAAGGGAGCAATCCTATGCAGGTTTAGACAGAAAAAAAATCCTGCAACTCTCAGCATTCCCCAGCCAGCATGACTGACTGAGGAATGCTGAGAAGTTGTAGGACTTTTTTCTATCTAAACCTGCATAGGATTGCCCCTTGAAAGTTGCAAGGACATGAACTGCCCCAGCTGCCCTCTGAAATAAAAAGAATGCAAGCCTCCCACAGGAGAGAATTCTGTTGCCTATGTAGAAATCCATACCTACTGCGAAAGCCCTGTTTCACGTAGCCACCCGTTGCACGATAAGGGGTGGAGAAGCCCACAGCAGCACCTCCAGAGATGATGAAAGTGGGCAGGTTCATATGGGACAAGACGTCCTTGAGATATAGTAGCCCCCAATCATTTGGGACCTTAAAGGTCACTTTGAATTGTGGTCAGAAACCATCTTGGAGCCAGTGAAGCTGGTACAATATTGGAGTAATATCTCTGTGTAGTAAGGTGCATTGCAACCTGATCTTGGGCTGTAAAAAGCAGCCAGTAGGCATTGTCAGCCAGGGATTGTGGAGGCTTTCCTGGTTGTCAAGGCCTAGTAGCTGCCATCCGCAGCTTGCATGCACCCCAAGCCAGATTGCAGAAAGTACCCAGTAGCCTCCATAAGTCAGGAAAAAGAGCACTCCCAACTGCAAAAAGCAATCACTCTGCAGAGCCAAATGGAGTCCCTGTCAGGACTACCCTTGGTTTGGTGGGGCTACCTGCCTTAGTTTGAGCGCTTTACCTAGTCAGGGCTCCAGGCTGGATGAAGCTGACAAAAGGCAGTCAGCCCTGCACAACGAAGAAGAGACCTGGTGGAAATTCTTTCTGTCTGAGCAAGCTCCTTTGCAGCCTGAGATTGGGGCATTTGTGCTCCATCGTCTGGTGGAAAAGGCAGCCAGTGCCGTTTATCAGACAGAGACCTGCGGGCTTAAAAGCCCCCATGATCCCTGGCTGGCAAAGGGTCTGTGCTGCCAGGAGAGAGTGCAGGTAGGCTGAATTTTGCTTTGCAAAGTATGAAAGTAAATTGGGCTTTTTTGCATTTTTTTTTTCAGTGTAGCTTGGCTTATTTCAGAGTCAAAAAGGGGTGAGCGGGGAGCTGCTTGAATTAACCTCTAATTCATATTGTAGTGGATTAACTGGGCTCTCTTAATAGCAGCAGTAAGAGCAGAATGTCCCACTATAGAGGAAGGCGGAGGCTGCTGATCGCAGCTGACAGTTTCAAATTCCTTTCAAATTTCGGTTACGGTGGTTAACTAAAGCTTCTACATGAAAGCAAGACCTGTTCAGCAAAGCTCCCTGAGGTTAAAATAAAATAACAATGTCTATGCTGTTGTGGGACTGTAGCTCTCACATTACGTCACAGTGTGCTTCCGTAAATCAGGAAAAGAGTGATCTAAATAATCCCATATATCAGTGAAAAGCTGAAGGGGTGGGAAGTTTATTTATTTAATTAGAACATTTCTATCCTGCCTTATATCATTAGGATCTCAGGGCGGCGTACACATAAAATCAATTTAGACAGAATAAAACAATAAATAATTTAAACAACTAAAAATATATTAAACTATTAAGCAAGCTAATACCAATTTAAAATCTAAAACAATAAAAAAGTTAAAACACTGCTACTTTAGGGAATGCATTTAGCACTCAAAGGCTTTGATAAAAAACCATGTTTTAACTTGGCGCCGAAATGAAACCGATGTCTGCGCCAGTTGGGCCTCCAAGGGGAGGGCATTCCACAACCAGGGTGCCACAGCAGAGAAGGCCCTCTCCCACATCCCACTATAGTGTATGTCTAGACACAGAGGAGGGCTCCTCCAGCAGATCTCAGTCCTTGGGCAGGCATATATAGGAGGAAGCACTTCCTCAAATATTGAGGTCCCAAGTTGCTTAGGGCTTTAAATATCATCACTCGCACCTTGAATGCTGACCAGAAGCGTATTGGCAGCCACAAATACAGCCACAGAAAATTGACAAGGGAAGAAATAGATTAGTGAACCAGGGGGAGAACAAAGCTTGGGACCTGTTTGACTGACAGATACTCTTGTTAACTTCTGGGAAGGAGCAGTAAGCTGATAAAAAGCTGAGGGAGCAGAGCAGGGCCGGCCCTACCATTAGGCAGAGTGAGGTGTGTGGAATAGAGAGATTTGTATGTGTCATGTGACCTGCTGTGCCCCCTAGCTACCCTGCTGCCCCAGGTACAGATTGGACAGTATCCTGTTGCCAGTGTTGAAAGAAAATTCCAGTCTGTTTGGCTTTTGTACATGGAATTGGCAGGGGGTGGTGGAAGTGCTATTTTGTCATTTGCCTCAGGCAGGAAAATGTTTGGGGCTGGCCCTGAAGCAGAGCTATGTTGGCTTAAGATGTTTTATAGATCCTGGGTCATGTGCTCACGAAACACTGTGTACAGTGTTATTATCTCTTCAGTTTTGCCTGCCACATATGCTGTCCAAGGTTACAGTTTGCACATAGTTCCCTACTCCTACCATCATTGAAGTTATTGAGCTAAAATGTAACTAATTTAGTGCAGGATTACAGATCAAATCTATATTCAGATAGTAAAGCTGATATAGAGGAAATCAAGGGGTGACTGAGAAAAATGATTTACAGTGCAATCCTATATGAGTCTACTCTGAAGTAAATCACATTGCATTCATTAAGGCTTACTTCCAGGTACATGTGTATAGGATTGCAATCTTAAACTGTGTTTGCCTATTTAGTTACTCTATTTGCTAGAAGACAGGCTATGTAATGAAGCTACTGATAAGGGCTCTTGGAAAATGTAAGAAATATTTTATATGGAAACTCTCCATATATGGCCTTTTTCTGGCTTGTTAAATATTTGCATTCGGCAAGATATCTTAATTGAGAAAATTCAGATAGGAATGTTTGCCTCGCTTTGCAGAATACATAGAGCAAAGCAGAAGCAACATAGATTAAATTCTTAAAACTGTAAATTGTTGAGCTGATTACTTCCAAGGCACACTGTCAGTCATCATGGTTGATTTGCCAGACGTGAAAATAACCTAGTAGATGAAAAAACAAGTGTTAATTTTGTAATATATATGAAATGTTTAATTTGCCTGTTGGTTTTTTCAGTATCTTTTCTCATGTGATTAACATTTGCATTTTTAACATTTCTGCAGTGCCTAGAACATTTTGAGATAGTAAATAGAAACAATTATAAATAACATGTCTTGCAACCTTACAAACTCAATTGCAACAATAGAAAAATTAAGATATTGCTGAAATGTAGCAGTTTCTTTGCATATTTAATGTAGGTGTGCTGTCAAAGAGAAAAATCTATTGTATTCCCAGTATTATTGTATTAGAATAAAGACCTATGGTCTTGGAATCCTTAGAAAGAATCAATAGCAAATTAAAACAAATAAGGCTTCTTGGTATTAAAAAAAATAAATGAAGGGCACAATCTCGTGCATATTTAGACAGAAAAGTATCTTACAACTCCCACCATGCCAGAGCCAGCCATGCTGTTAATTGTCCAAACTATATTGTAATTGTTAGTTCAACACAGGGTATATGAATGACAGAAGCATGCATGCTGTACATTATGATCTCCATGGTGTTAACAGACCCTTAACATTCTCCCGGGTTTTTGAATAAAGAGACTTCTGACTGTAAATCCATTAAACAGATGACAATCCAGGGATTATTGTTATTGATTACATTTCTGTACCACCCCATAGCCAAAGCTGTCTGGGTAGTTTACAGAAGTTGGGGTTGGGGAATCTTGTACAGGCCCATGGCCACATTTGCTCATGCTTAATCTTCTGGGGGGCACATGCCAGTAGTGGGCATGGCCAAAGTCAAAGGTGGGCATGGCCAAAGCAACATTCTCTATTACCCCTTCTTTCTGTCTGTCTTTCTCTGTGGGCATCTCTACACCAGCCTACAATCCTGCATTTAAAATGGGGCTTTCTGCTTCTGTTTTAAATGTAGGATCACAATGACTCCCCTTTTCATGTGCTTCCTTTCCCCTCACCCCCTTCTTCTTCCTTCTCCCCGTATCTGAGTCTTCCATTGTCTTTCATTGATCTCATTCCTCTTCTTGCCGCTTTTACTCTTTTCACGGAGGAAACTGAAGCGGAACACAATAGGGTAATTTGATAGCTCATTATCTGCGCTCTATTTAAAAACAGAACAAAGCGTATTTAGTGCAGGAGATGCCTTGAATGATCATGTAATGTAAAGAGCCCGCAAACTTCCATGAAGGAGCAGTCTGAATCACAGGATAAAAGCTCAGTATGAAGGAGCCCTGTATCCTCCTCCTCACTTTCTCTTTCACTCTTTATCTCACCTTCTCTTTCACTGCCTTCTTTTTCATTCCTTATTTCTTTCTCCTCATTCTCTTTCCTTCTTTCTCTTGCTTTTGCTATATCCCCTTCTCTCCCCATTTTCTTCTAAGAATATAAGAGCCCTGTTGGATGAGACCAAAGGCCTTAGTCCACCATTTTGTTTACACAGAGTGGCCAACCAGCTACCTGTGGGAAGTCCACAAGTAGGACATGAGAGTAATAGCATGATCCCGCTTGTGTTCCCCAGCAACTGGCATTCAGAGGCATCATTCTCTCCTTACCAGTCTCTTCCCCTTCTCTCTTGCTCTCTCTGTATCCCTCTTTCTTTCCTCCTTCTCTTTCTCCCCTTCTCTCTGTCCTTTATCTCAGGGCTGCAGAGGGGGTACCACCAGCTTGCTTGTCTTCTGTGCTGTGCATGGAGAAAGGGAAGTTTCTTTTCCAGTGCACAGCAAGCTCCTCAGCCTATTTTATCTGCCTCTCAGTTTTTTTCTGGGGATCAGCTGAGCAGGGTGAGGAGATTGTGGTGAGGGGAGGTTGAAACCTCCCCTCCCCATGATCTTCCTTTCATGCTGCTCATCTGAGAAGTGGGGAAAACATGGCTGCAGAGGGGCCAGGGCCAGGAAGAGGGGCAGGGCTTGGGATGAGGCTGGCAGAATTACAATTTTGGGCAGAAGTGTGGCTGAATATTATGAGTTGGATCCAATAGTTGCAAATGAAAGGGATCATTCAGTTCCTTCAACAAAGGGAAGGAATCATTCAATTAGAACAGGAGTGAACAACTTGTGGACCTTCAGATATTTTAGCCTAAACCTCCCATCTTCCCTCACTATTGGCTATGCTGGCAAGGGCTGATGGAAGCTGTGGTCCTCCAGATGTTTTGGCCTTCAAGTTGCCCACCCCTGAAATACAGGAACGATAAATAAATGCTTTACTCCCTGAACTCTTACTGAAGTTCTTTTAATTGGGTTGCATGTAGACTAATAGGCTAGATTCCAGCTCTGCGTATTTATTTTAAAATATTGTTGTTGTTTATTCGGTCAGTCGCTTCCGACTCTTCGTGACTTCATGGACCAGCCCACGCCAGAGCTTCCTGTCGGTCGTCGCCACCCCCAGCTCCCCCAAGGTCAAGTCCGTCACCTCCAGAATATCATCCATCCATCTTACCCTTGGTCAGCCCCTCTTCCTTTTGCCTTCCACTTTCCCTAGAATCAGCATCTTCTCCAGGGTATCCTGTCTTCTCATGATGTGGCCAAAGTACTTCAGTTTTGCTTTTAATATCATTCCCTCAAGTGAGTAGTCTGGCTTTATTTCCTGGAGTATGGACTGGTTTGATCTTCTTGCAGTCCAAGGCACTCTCAGAATTTTCCTCCAGCACCACAGTTCAAAAGCATCTATCTTCCTTCGCTCAGCCTTCCTTATGGTCCAGCTCTCGCAGCCATAGGTTACTACGGGGAATACCATTGCTTTAACTATGCGGACCTTTGTTGTCAGTGTGATGTCTCTGCTCTTCACTATTTTATCAAGATTTGTCATTGCTGTCCTCCCAAGAAGTAAACGTCTTCTGATTTCCTGGCTGCAGTCAGCGTCTGCAGTAATCTTTGCGCCTAGAAAGACAAAGTCTGTCACTGCCCCCACGTTTTCTCCCTCTATTTTCCAGTTCTCAATCAAGCTGGTTGCCATAATCTTGGTTTTTTTAAGGTTTAACTGCAACCCAGCTTTTGCACTTTTTAAAATATGCAGCCTTTTTTATAGGTGAGCTCTCAAAGCAGTTTACAAATGGACACTTTCATAAGTTCACAAGGAAAACAATGAATTCATTGAAACCAGTTATCTAAAAAGCACACATTTCAAGTACACAATTCATTTGGAAAAGTATTTCTGTAGAGCCATTTTGGCCATCTTTCTAAAACTCAGTGAATGAGTTTGGCAGACTTCTCTACGGCTTTTGCTTCCGTAACAAAGAGATAACACCAAGAATGCCCTGTTCTGTGTGCTCACCTGCCTTCTTTCAGAAGGTGTGGTGCTTCTAAGCAGGGTTTCCTTGGAAGATTTTAAAGCATACAAAAGTATATAGTAGAGAAGGTGATCTTTAAGGTGTATCAGCTATTTGCTATTAAATAATATGTTTGGGCTGGGGTGTAAGGTGGGTTTATTTAACCTCCAATATGGTATTTGTTTGTTATTTTATGATGATCTAACCCTTAAAATTCTGCTTTTGCACATTCCATCCAGTATGTAGTTGCTAAAATGGTCATGGTAATGAGCAAGAGCTGCTGTAGCATGGAGGCTAAGACACAGAATTATGAATCAGGAAGTCCCTGGTTCAGATCTCACCACTGCCATGTATTAACCAGTAGCTTTAAGCAAGCTACTATACTCGCAGTAGCCTCCCCTATAAATCTGCAATGTACTTATACTGGTCTACCTTCCAGGGTTGCATCTCCAATTAAAGAAAGGATCAGGTAGCAGGTGATGTGAAAGACCTCTGCCTGTGACCTTAAGAGTTGTTGCCAGTCAGAGTAGAGAATAGATGGACAAATATTCTGATCTCCTGACACTCCTTTTCTTCTGCTGGAAGTGGCTACATGAATGATGGAAGGAGCACTTACTATTAACTATAGGCATTGGCTTCCAAATATTTTACAAGTGGAACCTATCAAATCCATTGTACCATTGTTAGAGTCCCACAACCTAACTCGGAGCTCTTTCTTTCCATAAGCATTGTCTTCTATTTAGTCCTTAATGTCAGCTGCTGATGTGTCAAGAGACCAGTAAGAATTACTTCCCCCTTTTTAATAGAAAGGTAAATTACCTAAGTCTGAATAAGTCTACAGTCACATTACACAGAAAATGGATTCCAATGCTAATCTAGTTAGCCAAGATAAATCAAATGCTAGAAAATTCAAGAGGCTCATACACCTTAAGTATGCCAAGATGATGATAATACAAGGTTAGACAAGTAGGATGTCAGAGAATTCCGCCACGGATCTCGGTGAGGCCAAATGCCAGTGCATTCGGCCCCCGGAAATCTGTGGCGGAACGGCCTGCCCGCCCCCCGCGGATCCCACCCGGGATGAGACTTACCTGGGGCGGATGTTCTGGGCGACGGCGGTGGCGGTGGCTGCGGCGGCTGGTCTTCCGACCGGCTGCCGCTGCCGCCATTTGCAGTCTGGAGGTTTTTTTTTTTTTTTTTACAGGGATGTGATAGGCTACATAAAGATTTACGTAGCCTATCACGGCTGGGTTAAAAAAAAAAAAACGCGTACGCAAATGGCGGTGGCTGCTGCCGCTGCCATTTGCATTCCTTATTTTTCACCGTCTTAGTCTACGTAAATATTTACGTAGACTATTACGGCGAAAATAAAGGGGAACGCAAATAGCGTAGTGGGCGCTATTTGCGTCCCTTTTTGATTCGCCATTTTAGCCTATGTAAATATTTAGGGCTCTGGGTAAAAAAAAACAACCCCCCTCCTGCGTACGCAAATGGTGGCGGCTACGACCGCCGCCATTTGCGTTCCTTATTTTTCCCCGTCTTAGTCTATGTAAATATTTAAGTAGACTAAGGCGGCGAAAAATAAGGAACGCAAATGGCGGCGGCCATAGCCGCCACCATTTGCATACGCTTTTTTTAATTATTTTTTTACCCAGAGCCCTCCGTGGCCGGAAATCTGGCTGCGGACGGCTCTGGCCTGGTCTGGGCCTGGCCGGCTACTCCGCAGAGCGGCTGCGGAGCACAGCCGGCCGTCGAGGATTCTGGGGGGGAGGAACAGATCGCCTCCCCCCCGTCGAGGATTCCGGTGGGAGGGACGGAACGCCCCCCCCCCATGAACATAATCCGCGGAAAGGTAAGTGACTTTCGTACATCCCTATAGACAACGCTGCCAGACATGCTAGGCCTTTTAGTCAGCCCAGACCCACTATACGGGATTTGTTGACCTAACAGAAGCCTAGTTTACTTATGTTCAGCTGTTTTGAGGTATCTATATCTGAGATAGTGTAAACACCTTCTGTGGCCCACATCCAAGACTGTGATTTCACAAAACAGGAGCTTTCTAAAAATGCAGGCATCTGGCAATTGAAAAAAATCCGGGGCATTAAAAAATGCAGGTAAAAGCATTCCCAGCACAATATAAAATGACATTGACTATTTGGATGTTCAGATGGAAGCCTTAGTTGCACTTACAATTTAAGCTTGCTGCTTGCAGCATTTGATAGTTAACCTAGAATTATTATCATCATTATTAATACTAATGTTTCTGTGATGTTGATTAAAAATATTAATATAGCAACTTAGCAGAAAGAGTTTATAAATGATGGAAGAGTAAATGTTTTAGCTTAATTGGAAACTATTAAATTTGAAGTAAACAGGTTCATCTTGGATAATAAATTAACACTCTTCAATTGGAATGAAGCGAGAACTGTTAAATTAAGAATCGCTGAATAAGGAAATGCATTATCACTTCACACTCAGTTCATAAATGTAAATAATCACCTGCCCATTAAAAAAGTGGATAAATTAAAAGTCTTAATGTTAGGCTGAGACTCTTGCAGGCTGTAGCGTTATTTTGTCTTCTAGAAAGAAATGGTTAAGTACTTAGCATGTTTGGTGGTTCTTTCTCTCCTCCCAACTGTAATGGGCACCATGACCCTTTGAACGGTGTACTAAAGCGTCTGGCATATACAGCAGAATGCTCTGTTCGCTAAACATGACAAGTCTTCCTGCTACATTCAGCTTGTGTTCTCAGGGGTTACTGCCCACTATCCAGTATGTGTTAATCTAGTAATCTCTGCAGTGCTCAAAAGGCGGTTGGACTCTGCACAGTTGAATTGTTGCTACTCCTCCAGTCTATCCCCACCTTGTGCTATATGACCAACGTGACACTGCTTGTGATGGTAGCTGTTGCAATTGTAACAGTGTCGACCTCTGCTGCACGGTAGTGATGTCATGGGTTAGATCACCATTTAAATACAATTGCATGGTTTTGTTGCAGGCACTTGCATTCCATCCTAAACACCCAATTGCCAGCTCTTCGGCTTGTATGAACTGGCTGTACATTTTTCTGGTGGCGGGTGCTTTTTCGTGTGCCACTTGTAGCGTTTCTACAGTGGAGACAGAGTTTATGGCGACTGTAATGTAGAATTTGTGATGCCTGCTTCAGCTGATAACTTTTCTTTGATATTACAGGAAGCTCCTGCACCAGGCTCCTATGATGTTCAAAAGTCGTTTGAAAAATCGCAGTGTAGAAGCGAGCACATGCCTCCACGAGACCCGGTGGCTAAAAGGAAGCATGCTTCTTTTCTCAGTGGAACATTTAGGGAAACTGTATCGAAGGTTGGGATGGATGTCCCAGGTATGTTTATACTGTTTTTCAAACAAAACTATAATTGCATAAAATTTTAAGAAAGGGGAGATTGTGTATATGATTACTTTTGAGGGCCTCCTGAGATCTCTGCATTACCTCTGGACATTTTGTTTTTAGTTGATTAAAAAAGAGGTATTCTTTAACATATTGTGTTAGGTAACTTTTAATCTATAGGATAAAATTGAAGGCATATGGTTGTTACCATGCTTGCTTGGGAGATGTGTCTCTATACACACCTGGAACTGCATCTCTGTGTTGTGGAAATAAGTTTTTCTGGAACAGGAAATTAGCTCCAGTGCTAGGGAGGCTTTTTCCCCACTACGGCCCTATTCAGCTGGAGGACAGATTACTGTTGGTCCAGAAGAGGTGTCCCAGAAACTAGTACATTTACTGAAGCACAGGAGCACAGTGTGTGGAACTTTAGGGATATAGTCTAAAGAATGTAGTAGAATATAGATAGTAGCGAAATGACCTTGTAAGGCACTAAGCAGGGAGCAACAGAGACAAAATCAGAGCTTTTCCCAGAAATTGAGACTGTAACACAAAAGGAAATTTATTAACTACTGAACCTGTCCCAGAGAATGGAGGGTTGGTGAATGAAACTGAGATGGTGGCAGTCCCAAGGAGGCTGCATGGTGTGTTCAGTGGAAGACGATGGAAGACTGGAGAGGGAGAAGGAGAGGGAGATCCTTCCTTATGATCTTTCAGAGAACTGTGTCAAAGGAAGTGGGAATGAGCACCCTTAGTGTCAGGGTAAAGCCCAAAGAGATGCAGGAAGAGAAGACTTTTCTTGGCTATAGCAAGGCTTTACTACGCTGAGACTACTGGATGTGAGAGTACAGAAAGCTGAGAGCTCCACAGTCCATCAGGATGTGTTTATCCCAGCAAGATGCCTTCTGGAATCATCTTGAGTTGAGTGGTTCAGGGTTGCAAGAATGGGAGTTCCTAAGGCTAGTCTGGCAGAGTGTCTGCCAGGACGACTGCTCTTGAAAACACACTGAGACAATTATAGTCTTAGAAAGCGAACAATACAATAGAACAGGGGTATGCAACTTGCAACCCTCCAGATGCTTTGGTGATAAACATAAGAACATTATATAGAGATGTCAACCAGGTAATTAATCTGAATTTAGGTAATTATTCACAGCACTTGAACAAGCCTACCAGGAAGAGGGCCTTTCTGCTGGGGCATCTTGGCAGTGGAATGAGCTCCCTAGAGAGATTCGTCTGGCACCTACGTTGTACTCCTTCAGGTGCCAGGTGAAGAACTTTTTATTTCCCCAGCATTTTAGCTTTATAGTCTTTTAACTTTGCTGTTTCAAATTTGTTATTTTAAATTTCTGCGATGCTGCTAGGTTTTATTCTGGTTGTATTTTTATACTGTAGTTTTAAGCTTATATATTTTATACTATTTTATTCTGTACTTTGTGGTTTTAATTTTTGTGAACCATCCAGAGAGCTTCGGCTATTGGGTGGTATAGAAATGTAATAAACACACAAACAAATCTAGTTCTAGTAGCAAACAATATCAGTATCATCACCATCATCATCATCAAGGTGATGCAGACTGCAACTAAAAGAGCTGTTTTATATGTAATGGAAGCATGTATGCTGTATGAACGTCTTGTGTATT
The DNA here is from genome assembly GCF_057233095.1 of Heloderma suspectum. Taxonomy (NCBI): domain Eukaryota; kingdom Metazoa; phylum Chordata; class Lepidosauria; order Squamata; family Helodermatidae; genus Heloderma; species Heloderma suspectum. The sequence continues at coordinate 31,850,870 of NC_139462.1, read as the reverse complement.
TTTTGCCGTTGCAAATGTCATATTTGGTGAGGTAAGTAGCTTTTAAATTTCAACAGAGGCTTTCATCATTAGGTGTGGGAAACGGTGTGCTAAAAATTGTAGAAAACCTCTTGGCTGAGTATATGGTTCCCTTAAACCAGGAATGCACAATCCACAGGCTGCATGCAGCCCTGAGTTGTGGGTTGTGTGCCCCTTTGCAGAAAAAACCACAGAAAGGAGGACCTCAGAAAGACCAGAAAAAGGAGGCTTCCTTCAGGAAACAAGGAAACCCTGTTCTTATCTCTACTCAGTGACTGGAGATAAGAGCAATTTGAAGACATTTAGTTTTAAATAATCTGCGGTATATTTGAAGTTTATCCAGGTGGGTAAAGTTTAAATACCTTAACATTTTAGAATTGCCTGAAAGCTGTTGCACTGGGGCTTACTTCTAGGTAGACATGCATAGAATTGGGCTGTGCTTTGTATGCTGGATGGGGAAATGTCCAAACTGATAAGAATTACATTCACGTAAATGCACATGTGTGGCTTCCAGTATACCCCAGATGCGGCCCTTAGGGCCTAAAATGTTGGGTACCCCTGCTTTTAACATATGTAAAAAGACTTGTGGGCACAGCTCCATGTTTCTGGAAGGATCCTCAAATATTATTTTTTGGAATGTTTACTATCAAAGCCAAATTTACTATATCTTAACTATCCATCAATGATTGCATTCCCAGCATTTTGCTGTGGAAAAGGCAAATAGGTGTATTTGGAATTTAGGTTTGTGACCTGCTCTACTACTTTTAGGATGCAATCCTATGTGTGTTTAAACAGAAAAAAGTCCTACAACTCCCAGCATGCCCGCAGACAGACATGCTGGCTGGGGTATGCTGGGAGCTGTAGGACTTTTTTCTGTCTAAAGACGCATAGGACTGCACCCTTAGGAAATGCGTTTTTGTGATGCATTTTTATACAGAATTGTGATACAATTTATATTTTATCTCAGGAGGGAAATCTGCCACTCTCAGTTTGTTGCATTATAAACAAGAGGCGTTGAAATGTTTAACACATTTGTGGCAATCACCTGTTTTGGGGATGAGGTGGGAGGATTGATTCCAGGCATACACACTCTCCGAACAAGTGTTAGCCATCTGTTCAGTGGGGGAAACCTTGTGTACTTCACTGTGCATGCAACTGAAGATGTCTGGATCTGGGCAGACATATTTTTAGTGCTGTGAGACAATTGTATTAAATGAAATTAAAGTACAACGATTGTGTCAGCAGATGTTCATTTGTGTTTCATTAAAATTATAGTAACCTAATGCAAAAAAATCACTTGCACTAACTTAATGAAAGTATTATGAAATGATGTGACTCTCATTATAAAGCAATATCTTCTCATAATTAAGTTTTCCTCTAGAGTTTTGCAAATGGTTTCATGAGTTATTCCCACATGAAATGGAGAACTAGTTATTATATGTGAGGTTAAACAGGAAGAAGTTACTGGCCAGAATCCAAAGAGCTGTTTATATTCACACAGGATCTTGTACTAGCCAGGTGGAATTTGAGCCCCCCCCCCCGCTGAAATAATCCTATGTGCACTTACTTTAGAGTAAGTCCCATTGAATTCATTAGGGTTTACCTCTGAGTAAATATGGAAGGGATTCATGCTTCCAAAACAGGGCTAGTTTAGGATCCTAGGTATTGTAAATAAAATAGAAATATGCCTTGGATGTTCATTTAAAAACAAAACCTACAGTCATGGATATAGATAGATTCATTCATTCATTCATTGCATTTATATCCTGCCTTTTTTCCTCCTTAAGGAACCCAAGGCAGTGTACATAATCTTCCTCTTCTCCACTCTATCCTCATAACAACAACCCTGTGAGGTAGGTTGGGCTGAGAGTCAGTGACTGGCCCAAAGCCACCCAGTGAGCTTCCATGGCTGACTGGGGACTAGAACCTGGATCTCCCAGCTCCCAGTCCAACACTCGAGCCACTACACTACACTGGCTCATATATATTCATGTCAAAGTATTGGAGGCAATTCTTCCTTAGGAATTAGCTCTGTTTCCTTTCTGATCTCATCCATCAGTGCTTCTACTGCTTTGTATTTGGTAGCTGATATGAGTCTTGTGCAGCACAGACAACTTCTCATGTGTTTGATGTTTAACAAATAATTAGTAATAATGTGGAGCAGTGCACTCCACCATAATTCATTCATTGCGTTAGTTACAAAAGCCACTGTTTGAATCACCATCCCAAACTCATTATGTTTCTTGACACATTCCCAGACGAAATTACTTTGGGTAACAAATAGAATTTATCTTCAAAATTAATTGGACAGATCACATAAAGGTAGTTGTGTCCACTTTTTCTATGACTTTGCCCAGTACCTTTTTATATAAAACTTACTGTAGTGTGAAAACTAATTATTTCTTCTATTTGCTTGTTGGCTTGTAATATTACATTCCAAAATACTTGGAAGTCTTTAAATCAGAACTGAGTTCTTAGGCTGCAAGAGCAACTCAAATGCAAAATTTTTTACATAGTTTTCTCTTTTTCTTCTCCCTGTTGCAAATATAAGTAACAGAGAGCTTTGGTTATTGGGTGGTATAGAAATGAAATACAATACAATACAATAAAATAAATAGGTGTTCTTATATACAGTGAGATGGCCTGTATATTAACTACACTCGCAGAAAATGCAGGATCAAAAGTTGGAGACTTTGGCCACTTATAAACAATTGCAACTTTAGAGCCACAGCTACACCAAAAAAGAAGTTCTTATCAGGTGAGGGTGGAGTTACCCAAAAATGAAATTTTGAAAAAATAGATGACCAAAGTTCTGTATGAGTGTGCTTATGCAGAACATCACTGAGCATGTTCTGTTAAAAACTATAAAGGGTTGACTGTCAGGTTTTTTTGTTCTGAACATGAGCATGTTAAACTCAGATGCTCACCAAATGAAGGGAATATATATGAAAATGTGGCATAAAAGGCGATATCTGAGTTGCTGGGTATATACCGCTAGCCCATTGTCCTATCTGACTTAGCTCCACCTTTCTTTCTCCCAGGCTGTATTCTTTCCCAGGGCTGACAGGAGTTGAAGTCCAAAACAACTGCAGAGCACTGTCCTGTGCCCAGCCTCTTGCTCCCTTTGTCCTCAAAGGGCCTTGTCTTCCAGTCAAACACTTTTATTATGCAAACTACAGACAGATGAGCATTGCCTTGGGTTACAGACATAATCCGTAGTAATTAGGAGCAGACTTCACTAGCTAGCTTTGCATAATACAGTCCTACATAAGCTACAGGTCGTTATCCCAGGATATAACACTATGAAAGAAGATTGTGATGAAACTGCCTGCCCTGAATGTCTCTTTGCAACACGAGTGGGCTATCAAGTCCCGCCCTCAAGGTGGGTCCTTCCAGGGGGTCGCCTCCCTGGCTGCAAGCCTCTTGGAATGCTTCGTGATTCTGCGTTGCTCTTCCCTTCTCATTAGTAAACCTAGTAATTATTGTTAGACTTAGGCATTGTCTGCCTGCAACCATCTTGTTCCAAGGCAGCCATTATATGGAAATGAGTAGAGCATGCAGCCTACATGTTCCATACAATAGTAGTAGCAGCAGCAGCTGTAGCAGCAACAATAATAATTTGTATAGTACTTTCAAGTGTTCACAGCTCTGTTAATATTATCCCTCATATTACAGATTGGGAGACAGAGTCTGAGAGAGAGTAAGTTGCTTAAGGCTATCTGCTGAGTTAATGGCAGAGTTGAGATTTGAACCAGGAACCTTGATTCTTAGTGCAGTCTTTTAGGCACTCTGCTAGACCAGCTCTAGCAATACCTTGCACAATTCCTCCCTGGAACACGAAGATAAGAAGAGTTGGCATACATCATGTATTATCGCACCTGAAAGATTCCAAGAATGTGGTGAAACCTTCATTTTAGCTTGCTAATATTGTTGCTGGGAGGATTAACTACTCCTCTAGGAGTATATGCATTATTCAATAATTTTATGAAACCAAGGGATATAAGTAGTAGAGAAATTGTGTTAGATTTCAGTATTTGCTTGAAAAGAATACTTAAAACAACATGAGTCAAGAATACTGTCCAGAGTGTCATCATGCTTGGCAGTGTCTCAGCATATTGGAAGACTCTGCCAGTTGTAATTGCTGTTGTACAGAAGAACATGAGAAGAACTGTGCTGGATCAGACCAAGGGTCCTTCTACTCCAGCATTCTATTTACACAGTGGCCAACCAGCTGCTCACGGGAAACCCACAAGTAGGACATGAGTACAGCCCTCCCTCCCATGTCCCCCAGCACCTGGTGTACACAGTACTTCCTCTGATACTGGAAGTGTCTCTGGATATATATATACTGGATTGCACCTATTTTTACTTCCTGCAAATTGATACTGTAAACCAGCTCCACAACCCACTAGTGTGCTTGTGTGCACCTATTGGCAAATCCTCCTTTGCCTGAAAACCTTGGTAACGTTGTGCTGGCTTTCACTTATACCTTTCAGCCTACCATTATTCTTCTCCTTGGCTCCCATGTCTGGTATGTATGGAAATTACTGCTTTCTGTCCTTCTAGGCATGAGTTGTTGTGTGTCCTTTTCAGTCTTTCTCACGGTTCAGCATATTGACCAACACTCATTTCTTACTGTGTTGCGGTCATACACTTCCGTGTCACACAAGTTTCCCTGGGGCTCCACAGGAGGTGAAGTGCTGCTGGGAAGCTCAGGATAGGGTGGAGCATTACCAACTTGACTTGTTCCACCTGTGACTTCCCTTCCACCTCAGAGAATTCTCTTCAAATACCTTTTTCCCTCTGTACACATTCATTGGTTGCTGGTTGCCTTTGGTTGCTGGATAATCTTTTGGTGTTGCAGTTTTGAGATATTTATCATTACTGGAGGGTGGAATGATGAACAGTTTGGGAAAAAGGGATTGGGAATAGGATATCAGTTGGTGATGTCATAAAGGTACTGAAGCCTAGCTTGTGGCTTGCATTTCTGTAGTTCTTAGGAGGCACAGGTGGACCCATACTATCTTACTTATGGCCTTTTATCCGACAGCCCTGCCGTTCATAGGGGTAGAAGATTCTAGCTCAGAGACAGTGAACCTCTGGTGAGGGGCTGTCAGGATTGATTCTGAGTGCAGGGAGATAGCAGCTCAGATTCGGAAGAGGAGCAACCAGAACTGGGGGAGGCATTTTCACAAGCCACTTCAGATATGGGTAGGTGTGCTTCTCAGGTTACCACCTCCCAGATGGCCAGGCATGAAGCTTCCTCCTTGCCCCCCTCTGTGAGAAGCTGCGAGCAGGAGGAGGAGGGGCTTGAGGATTGTGACCTAAGAGACGCGAGGCGGTGGCGCAGAGCAAAGAGGGAAACATCAGGGGCGGAGCTCAGATGGTTGACCCGGTTAGCGATGCGTGAGAGGCTACACAGGGAAGCATCACGTGAGGGGCGGGACCTCCCTCCCTAAGTTAGCCTAGCCAGATAGCCTCCCTTTCAAACTGCGGGCAACTTTCGGTGATCCCATTTGAATCCCCTGGAGGCATTCATTTGTAGCCAGAGAGTCTTGGAGGATTTGCATCTGTAATGAACCTGTGAATAATGAAGTAAAGGCGTGAGACTGAAGCCTCTCTATTTGTGTGTGTGTGAGTGCTTAAGGACAGAGGGGGCCGAGGGATTTGTGACAGGGGCCTCACTTGACAGGCTCGAGTGAGGCCCCTCCCTGAAGCCCCAGTAGCAGGAAGAATGGTGGGGGAGTAACTGAGCCATACCTCCTTTGCTTCACTCCTCCTTTGCTTTTCCCTCATGGGGACGGTGAAGGAGGAGTGATGCCGCTGTGCACTCATCTGGTGCTTTGAGGTGCTATCCGAGTCCGGTGCTCAGGGCTCAGGCAGCTGCTCGGTACCTCAGTGGGCTTTGCTTCCACCAAGCTTTCTCTAGCTGGGGAAAGCCTGGGTAGAGTTCAGCTGGCTGCCTGACTGTGGCATCAGCTGGGGGAGTGCTCCTCCAGCTGGAACCTCAGCCTGGGAGCCGGCTGAGCTCCTCCTGGGATTTCCCTTGGAGCCTGGGCAAATCCTCCATGGAGTCAAGCAGGCTCCCCGAGGAGCTGGCTGGAGGAATTCCAGATGGCGCTTCGGTGGGGATTCAATGACGTTGGATGTATGTTAAGAGAATATGTACGCTAGGAGAAATGTACATGAAAGTGCATTTGAACTTTTGTGCAAAGTTCTTTTTTTAAAAATCGCACACTGATGCAGAAACGAGATGAAATGAACTGAAAAATGAGAAACTGAGCGAAACCAAAATTCACAGAATTGTCTGTCCCTACGCCAGAGGAGATTGCCCTGATCTTTTCAGGATATGTGGAGAAGCTGTCTTTGAGGGTGGTGGAGCAGATTTTGAGGCTGCAGGAGGGAACTGCAGGGGGGAGGGGGAATGTGCAGGCCATTCCATTGGCAAAAGCTGGTAATTGCATATCACCCATAGTTTAGATGTTGTGTCAGCAGGTTGCGTTAACTAAATCAGACCCGGTTCCTGGTTGTGTGCTTCTTATAGAACCATTGTATATCAGTGACTCAGCATAACTGTCTGATAGCAGCTGATATAAAGGAATAAAACTGATTTTTTTTTTTTAACCATATGATATCACTGTTGTTGTTGTTCAGTCATTAAGTCGTGTCCGACTCTTCATGACCCCATGGACTATAGCACGCCAGGCCTTCGTGTCCTCTGCTCTCTCCCAGAGTGTGCTCAAGTTCATATTCATTGCATCGGTGATGCTATCTAGCCATCTCATCCTCTGCCGTCCCCTTCTCCTTTTCAATCTTTTCCAGCATCAGGGTCTTTTCCAGTAACTTTTCTCTTCGCATTAAGAATTTGCCACAGTTTGTTGTGATCCACACAATCAAAGGCTTTAGCATAGTCAATGAAGCAGAAATAGACGTTTTTCTGGAATTCTCTTCCTTTTTCCATGATCCAGAGAATGTTGGCGACTTGATTTCTAGTTCCTCTGCTTCTTCGAAACCCAGCTTGTACTTCTGATAGTTCTCAGTTCACATACTGCTGAAGCCTAGCTTGTAGGATTTTGAGCATCACCTTGCTGGCATGTGAAATGAGTGCAATTGTACAGTAGTTTGAACACCCTTTGGCATTGCCCTTTTTTGGAATTGGAATGTAAACTGACCTTTTCCAGTCTTGTGGCCACTGTTGAGTGTTCCAAATTTGTTGGCATATTGAGTGCAGCACTTTAACAGCATCATCTTTTAGGATTTTAAATAGCTCAGCTGGAAGACTGTCATCTCCGCTAGCTTTGTTGTTAGTAAGGCTTCCTAAGGCCAACTTGACTTCACTCTCTAGGATGTCGGGCCCAAGTTCAGTGACCGCACTATCATGGCTACAAGGGACATTCAGATCTTTCCTGTATAGTTCTTCTGTATATTCTTTCCACCTCTTCTTAATCTCATCTGCTTCTGTTAGGTCCCTGCCTTCTTTGTCCTTTATCATGCCCGTCTTTGCACAAAACGTTCCCTTGAGATCTCTGATTTTCTTGAAAAGATCTCTAGTCTTTCCCATTCTGTTGTTTTCCTCGATTTCTTTGCACTGTTCATTTAAGAAGGCCTTCTTGTCTCTCCTTGCTGTTCTCTGGAACTCTGCATTCAGTGGGATATATCTTCCCCTTTCTCCCTTGCTTTTTGCTTCCCTTCTTTCCTCAGCTACTTGTAAAGCCTCATCAGACAGCCATTTTGCTTTCTGGCATTTCTTTTTCTTTGGGATGGATTTAGTTGCTGCCTCCTGAACAATGTTACGGACCTCCGTCCATAGTTCCTCAGGTACTCTGTCGATCACGTCTAATCTATTCCTCAGCTCCACTGTATATTCATAAGGGATATGATTTAGGTCATACCTGAATGGTTTAGTGGTTTTCCCTACGTTCTTCAATTTAAGCCGAAATTTTGCGATAAGAACATCATGATCTGAACCACAGTCAGCTCCAGGTCTTGTTTTTACTGACTGTATAGAGCTTCTCCATCTTTGGCTGCAAAGGACATAATCAATCTGATTTCGATATTGACCATCTGGTGATGTCCATGTGTAGAGTCGCCTCTTGTGCTGTTGGAAAAGAGTGTTTGCTATGATCAGCGTGTTCTCTTGGCAAAACTCTTAGCCTTTGTCCTGCTTCATTTTGTACACCAAGGCCATGCTTGCCTGTTATCCCGGTGATTTCTTGACTTCCTACTTTAGCATTCCAATCCCCTATGATGAAAAGGACATCTTTTTTTGGTGTTAGTTCTAGAAGGTGTTGTAGGTCTTCATAGAACCGATCAACCTCAGCTTCTTCGGCCTCAGTGGTTGGGGCATAGACTTGAATTACTGTGGTGTTGAATGGTTTGCCTTGGATTCGTACTGAGATCATTCTGTCGTTTTTGAGAGTGTACCCCAGTACTGCTTTTCCCACCCTTTTGTTGACTATGAGTGCTACTCCATTTCTTCTAAGGGATTCTTGCCCACAGTAGTAGATATGATGGTCACCTGAATTAAATTTGCCCATTCTTGTCCATTTTAGTTCACTGATTCCCAAGATGTCGATGTTCAGTCTTGCCATCTCATGTTTGACCACCTCCAGCTTACCTTGATTCATTGACCTTACATTCCAGGTTCCTAAACAATATTGTTCTTTACAGCATCGGATTTTCTTTTCGCCACCAGACACATCCACAGCTGAGTGTCCTTTCGGGTTTGGCCCAGCTGCTTCTCTCTTTCTGGCGCTACTTGGAAATACCCTCTGCTCTTCCTCAGTAGTATATTGGACACCTTCCAACCTGAGGGGCTCATCTTCCGGCGTCATCTCTTTTAGCCTTGTGATATGTTCCATGGGGTTTTCTTGGCAAGAATACTGGAGTGGGTTGCCATTTCCTTCTCCAGTGGACCACATTTTTCAGAACACTCCACCATGACCTGTCCATCTTGAGTGGCCCTGCACGGCATAGCTTATGTCTTCACTGAGTTACGCAAGCCCCTTCGCCACAACAAGGCAGTGATCCATGAAGGGGTATCACTGTAGACTTACTGAATATATTATATTTACCACCAGACCACAGCATCTCCCTCTCTCATTCACATATCCATCTGAGAAAAGAAATTATTGAGATACCAACATTTAAATTTTAGTGTACTAGCTACATGTTTTAAAATTTAAATCCAATTAGGGAGCTGCCAGGTTTACTGTAAGGGGTAGAGGGAAATGAAAAATAGAGAGTCAAAGAATCAATGCAAACTGCATTTAAGTAGTAGAAGAAAGATGTCTGATCTTTGACATCTATGGCTTACAAAACCAGTTCGTTAGATTATTTTTCTTGCCAAAGTTTGTTAATGCTTTCATCCAATCAGGATTTTTTTTCATATATGTCTTAAATGTCATCGATTAAATTTCCTCTCATTGCTTTTTAAAATTAATTTTCATGTAGAAACGTAATACATCCTGTAGAAAATGTAAAATCAAAACATAATTTGATTAAACATAGGAATTGCTAGGTCACGGTATCCATGACCCACAATTAAATTTTATCAGGAATGTGTTTGCAAAGCAACTCCATTAATTTTGGGGAAAGAACTTTGCTTCTGTTTTTTATGATTGAAATTGGACTCTGTTTTGGTATAAGGATATAAATGTTCATTTTTAAAGATGGATGTACACAACTATAAGTATGCTTTTGCAGTCCTGTCATGATAATAACTACAACATAGAAGATGGTTTTGTCTTGTAAATGGGTCTGTGGTCTAAAGAGGCACAGTCAGAGTCTCAGTTTGTTTGTATAGATATTAAAAATCAATAGCAAGATCCTTATAAAAAGGGAAACTATTGTTCTCCAGAGACTCAGGGAGGGCACTGCTTCACCTTGGGAAGTCACCTTCATCCTGACTGGTCCTGCATAAACGAACTATGTGCTCAGGTGAGCTAGTGGTCTTAAAAGCACATCTGCTGTTGCTTACTAGGTTCTTTTTGTCTCTTTGTTCTTTTGTTTTTTCCTTTTCTCTGTTTCTCTCCCCCCCACCCCCATTCCACCTGACACATCCTAGTCAGTGACTAGGGGCTGAGAGTTGGCCATCACCCCCTATGGGTGGGCTACCCACAGCTGATTGCCTGAGAACAAGACGGCAGATGTTTTCCACCCCTGGCCTTTCCGCTCAGGTGCTGGACAGAGAGGAACTGAAGTGACTGGCAAGAATAGACTATGTCACACTCACAACACAAACTCCCTCCCCTTTCCATAGAGTAGGGAGTGGAGACAGTGCTCCTGATTACCGCCACCAGCAGAATCTGCTATGGTGGCGAGGCGTGTGGAGGGCCACATGGACTCTGAGGCCTCAGACGTACCGATTGCGGTGTGGACCTGGTGCTGAAACCAGACCAGAGCCAAGGCACAGATGTGAGTCCTCTTCCCCACCCATGCCAGATCTGTCTGGAGATGGAGCAATGTCATCGTTCACCTCTTGGATCCAAGACTTGGTGTCTGTACAGGTTACTAGGGCCCTGCCTGATAGAGGCAAAGAAGATTCTCAGGAGGAGTCTAGAGCCATTTCTCTATCAACCCCAAGGAAAGAAGGGGGCAAAAGGAAGAAAAGCCACTGGTCAAGAGGCAGATCTGCTCATAAACAGAAGAAGGGCTGCAGACTTAGGAAAAATCATAGAATCATAGAATACTAGGGTTGGAAGGGGATCCTGTTCTAGGTCTTCAGAGGAGTCTCAACCGTTGGTGCTTCCCTCAGTGCCCTCAGGGAATCCTTCCTTGTCAGTCTGCTCATCCAGAAAATCCAGCAAGCAAGGGAAAAAGTCATAGATTTATAGAATCATAGAATAGTAGGGTTGGAAGGGGCCTAAAAGACCATCAAGTCCAACCCCCTGCTCAGTGCAGGAATCCAAGTCAGAGCATCCCCAACAGATGGCTGTCCAGCCTCATCTTGAATGCCTCTAGTGTGGGAGAGCCCACTACCTCCCTAGGTAATTGTCGTATTTTTCTAACAGTCAGGAAGTTTTTCCTGATGTTCAGCCGGAATCTGGCTTCCTGTAACTTGAGCCCATTATTCCGTGCCCTGCATTCTGGGATGATCGAGAAGAGCTCCTGTCCTTCCTCTCTGTGACAACCTTTCAAGTACTTGAAGAGCGCTATCGTAGCTCCCCTCAGTCTTCTCTTCTCAAGGCTGTTCTCTAGGACCTCTTCTCAAGGTCCTTTAGCTCCTCCAGTGCTTTGGGCAGGGGAAAGGGGGAAACAAATCCAAGGTGGTCCTAGGAGAACCTGAATTCCCTTAAGATGCAAGTGATATAGAAGAGGGGGAACTTTCTGAGGAGGAGGTTGAAGCATCCACTACCCAGGTCAGGCATTTTTCTCCAGATCTTTTCCTGGCATTCTTGGCAAAACTGTCCTTTAGGCTTCAGCTTTCTGGGGAAGTTCTGGAGCCACAGGAAGCAGCAGGCAACTAAGGGCAAAAAGGGGAAAAGTCAGCCTTCCCTTGGAAGCCTGCCCAACCCATGTGTATCCCTTTTCCAGAATCCTTTAAGGAAGCACGGAAGTCAGAAGCCAAAATCGGTTCATAAACTATCCAACAAACTTCATTTCCTCCAAAGTAAAGCTGTGGCGTTACTTAAAGTGCCTAGTGTTCATGCTCCATTTGCAGCACTCACTTCTACTGCAGTTATCCCTACAGAAGGTGAAAGGGACCAAAGGGTCTGTGTGACAAACATGTTGGGTTGTGCTTCGTAAGGATTTTGAAGTATCAACTGCAGTGTTCTAAGCTTTGGCTATGAACTCCTTTTTCCCCCAGAGCTGTATGTCATTGGACAGAGGACCTGACAGGTGCTGACACTACCCCCAAGCCACTGAAGGATGGTTTAAAAAAAAAGCCTTACTGGCAGAATCTACAGCAGCCTTATTGGCAGAGCCTTCTTCGGATGCCTTCCATTTCAGTGCCAGGGCTTTGGCTTCAATCATGCTGGCAAGGAGAAACATTTGCCTGTGTCACTGTTGGACGCTGTTTTAGTGGAAACCAAGGACAAGAAAAAAGCACACCCATTGACCAGAAGGAAGAACGCAACCTAAGGCAGCAGCATTCCTTTCACTCCAATAAGAACAATTCCAGGGCCTGATCCTCAGGAGGATTTAAATCCAGATGGGACTGTTACTCAAAGCCACCAGGGAAGAGCTCTAGTCCCCCTCCAACTGCTCTTCTTCAATCTGCAAGGAAGAAACATTAGTTGGCTTGACCCCAAAGGGACCCCCACTCAGCTTCAGATAGGGGGGGGCGACTGATGCACTTCTCACAGATGTGGGATTCAACCACCTCATATCTGTGGGTAAGAGTAACCGTCTCAAGGGGATATGCCCTGGAATTGGTGACTTACCCTAGGGACAAATTTATAGCCTCTCCAAGATCCAGGAATCCAGAGAGGCACAGAAACTTCATAAAGGCAATAGATCATCTGCTAACAATAAGGGCAATAGAGCCAGTACCAGTGACAGATGTCTACTCTGGAGTTTATTCAATTTTGTTCCTGGTTCCCAAGAAAAATGGGGATATTTGAGTCATTTTGGATCTAAAGTAGCTCAACAAATGAATGTCCAAGAGACATTTCAAGATGGAGGTTCTCAGATCGATAATTGAAGCCATATCCAAAGGACAGTTTCTGGCATCCATAGATCTCTCAGAGGCTTATCTATATGTCTCCATGAGAGACTCCAACAGTTGCTACTTGAGATTCTGTTATGACAACAGACACTTTCAGTACAAACTGCTACCCTTTGGCCTCTCCTTGGCTCCTTGACTGTTCACCAAGATTCTGGTGGCACTCGTTGCACATCTGAGGAAACGGAATACAGCTGCACCTTCTGATTTTGTCACCATCACACCAGAAGAGCCTGCAGGACATCCAGACCATGCTGTCTTGTCTACAGACCCACAAACTTATATTGTACATGGAGAAGAGCCATCTGGTCCCTATGCAATGGATTGTCCATCTGCGGGTGATCCTTGATACTGCAGGATACAGGATATTCGTCACAGTGGAATGCTGCATAAAGATCCAAACTCTGCTGTCTAAGCTGCTTCTATCGAAGTGAATGGACCTCATGGAGCTGACTTGACCCCTGGGAGTCATGATGTCATATCAGCAGCTGGTGCCCTGGGCATGCCTTCACACCGCGCTACTACAATGCTGTGTACTGCTGTTCCAGGGTCAGATATTGAACCAATTACATCTATTGGTGAGAATATCCTCCCGGTTGAAAAAGACATTGCTCTGGTGGAGGGAGGTCAGGAGACTGGAAGCAGGATGCTCTCTGGAGGTGCCATCCAGGAGGATCCTCACCATAGGTGCCAGCCTGTTTGGGTGGGGAGCACACTTGGACAACTAGGCCACTCAGGGGACTCAGAGAGACATTGCAGCATAAGTTGGTTGGAACTGAGAGCAGGTTTTTTGGGCCCCCTTCCACTCTGTTGTGACAGTCAGAACAGACAATACAATGGTCAATGCATATGTTAACAAACAAGGAGATACCAAATCTTCATCCTTGAACAAGTTGGTGAAAGAGTTGCTAATGTGGGCAGAGGGTCACACTGAATCCATAATGATGGAATATATAAGATTTGAGTAGATACTTATGACAATTTTATCAGATCTTTTTTGCCTTGAAAGGTGAACAGAAATTCTGTTGGTCTTTCTTGACCTTGTTTTTTTATTTTATGCTATGGTGTTACTGACATATATTTTCCAGAGGTTGGTTAGAATACCATGTGTAAGCATCTGAATAGTATTTTGTTATATTTGTAGTACAATTCTTACCAAAGAATGCAATTTATTTTTTTCACTCAAATTAAATGTAATGAGGCACAGCAGCTATTAAAATGATACTATCCAGCTCCAGTGGGTTAAAAAATTAGCTTTTCTCTCAACATATTGCAAGGTGAATATAAAGTATAGGCTTGCTTATGAGAGCATATTAAAATCAGCCAGAGAGAAAAGTTGTGTTTTCCTTTCACTTACTTGCTGTTGCGAGTGGAAAGGTACTCTTTACTGAAATATTGGAAAGAAGGGTATAATTAAATTTGGGTTTGTATGTCGCATATAGAGTAGCTGTGGCTCAGGGAACCCGGGGATTCTATAGAAGATGAGTAATGGTGGATAAGCTTTCCTGACAAACAGCTTATCCATTCATATTACTCTTCCCCCACAATGTGTAGCCAAAGGAGAATTTTAGGTGTCTTCTAGGGCAAGGTGGGCGGAAGGTAGATCTAGATCGACTGGTAGATCTCTGGGTGATATTCAGCAGATCGTAAAGGATTTCAGTTGATTAGCAACAAAATGACTCCCCTCCTGCTCTAAATTATATTGCTGCAATGAAGAAAGCTCAGGGTAACTAGTAGTGGATTTTTATGTGGAAAGAGTATGAGCTCCTTTCAGTTCTTCTGTACCTCAGAATAAATTCTTGGTCTCAGAATTCTAAGTGTATGCCTTTTTCACCTGCCTCTGGTTGATGGATCTTGGGGTTCAATAAAAGGACAAAGTAGATCCAGCAAGCCTAAAATCTGTTCACCTCTGTTTTAGGGTATACTCTCAGCTGAGGCCAATAGGTTAGCGCCTGGTTCAGATGTAATAATATTGGTCCAATAAACCATGCTTGAAAGGACTATGAACAACAAGCCATGTGCCTGCACACTTCCTTCCTCTCCGCCAACTCCTCCTCTTGCATTCCCACCTTCAGCACTTTTATCCTGTCTTGTTAAACCAGAGTTTTCTGTGGTGGCTGGACTTGGAACTGCAGTTTAGTTGTGGCTTACAGAGCGGATATTAAACCACGATCTGGCACAGCCTTTCAGGACAATCCTATAGACATCTTCTCAGAAGTAAGCCCCATGGAGTTCAATAGGGTTTACTCCCAGGAAAGGGTTGCATCCAACGTTGCATGAGCAGACCTCTGCTTTCTCTTCCTTTCCTCCACCCTGTTCTCTCCACACACACCCTCTAATCTGTTCCCGAGGGTCACCACAATCCTTCCTGTCTCACTGACAGAAGCCATTGTTATCATCTGAGGATAAGGATTTCACCGTGTGTGTATAGGATTGCAGCCTCAGTAACTAAATCATAGCAGCTGTGGATATATATGGAACCTTTTTTTTACCCTTCAACATTGAAATGTTAATGTAGAAGAGTTTATATTCAGTAGTCAAAGTGCTAAAAGGCTATATGAGAAACTGAATAATTTATTTTCACCTACGCAGATACTCCGCCCCCAGTTCTTCAGGTATTTCATACTGCCACAGTGTTGAAAAAGAGCTGTAGCAGTAGCAAGAATTTCTCTTATTCACTGATCCTTTATTGCTTTATACGTGAAACAAACATTTTGTCAAAGCAACAAACATTATTTCAAACTCAGCTATCTTTTCTGAGTATTGAAATAAATGTTAAGAAATTATTTCTTAATTTCTCAGTGCTTGTAGCACCATCTGTTTTCTGCTGCAGCCTGAGCTAGTAAAAATGATTGAGTCTTGAAACTGAAGGTTAAGAAAATTTATGTACTAATACTGTGCACACAAAATGTTTACATCCTGCATGCTGTTCTGTTTATTGTAGTGATTTCTTTTTGTTGTAAAAATTCTTTTTATTCCACTTATTTACCTTATTTGGTCATCCCCTGTGTCTTGTACTATTTCTCTTTTACTTCCATGCACCAGTTTCTTTCTAACCTATGTGGGAGTTATTGAGAATACTGGTGGAGAAAGTTATTGCTCTTTGTGAGAAATGACTGGGTGGAATTTGGCCCCAAACCATTCAATTTTAACTTCAAAGCTTCTTTTATTAGTTGCTGTAACTAAATGCTCATTTTGTCCAGTCTGGATTTCAGTGATGCCATGAAAGCAAAAAGAAAAGAAAGAATTGTCTGCATATGTCTTTAATTCCTTGAACAAGGCTTTCATCATAGTTTCACTGATTTTCATTTCAGACAACAATTCTCTGATGTCTGTCACTGTAACAAGTTCATCCCTGTCTTTCTCACTGTGTTTTGTTTGGGAGTGGAAGATTGATCTACAGGGACCTCAGCAGTAAGTCCCAGTGCTTCTCTTTACTTGTACTCTTAATATCAGAAGTGCATTTCTGTGGAAGCTTTTGGAGATTTGAAGATCTCCAGACACTTGTTAGTTGGAATAGCAGGATCTGAAGGCCTCTGAGTAATTCAAATTGGTATGCGTAGAGACAACTGCCAGCGAAATTAGGGCTTGATCCTAAAGAATATTGGAAAACTCTGGCATGGTATTCACTGCAGTGTTGTTGTTTTACTGGCGGTGGGGGGTTAGCTGATGAAGTGATTTTTGAGTATGTGCTTAAACCACTTGGGCCAGTTAGAGAACAGACTCTTCATTATTTTGGACTGCAGGAGTATTAATGAAGAAGTCCTATCTTGCTACCATGATTTCTTCTGTCCCCTCTGCAGTGTTCCTGTGAATATACATGCCATCACTGATAACCACTTCCCCTTTCTCAGAGTGGCTTCAGACATTACACCAGTGCAAAGCAGGAAGCTCATTCACCTCATGCTTCATGATCCTCCATATCATCATAATATCTAGAATAATTCTTCATAGCTTGTGCATCATCAGAGGGAGATGCAGAAGATATATTTTGGGCATTTCAAAGATGTGGAGGAATTTGTGTTTCCTGCTCTATTGCATCAACATAATTTCTCACTCTGTTCTTTATGGTAACCTTCAGGACCAGATTGGATGATATCTGGTCCCTGTCCAACTTATACACTTTGTGGGGAGGAAGAGCACACCTTTCCTCTCTCATATCCACCACATCTGGTCAGCCTTCAATATCTTTGGACATCACATGGGGCTGTAACATTTGAATACGTGTGTAAATTCAATATGTGTAAGTCCAGATTGCATTATTCCTGGATTTTATTTGGGAAATCAGCTGTGCATTCTGGGCCTGCAAATATTGGATTTTATCTGAGTAGACTGCTAGAATATTACAGATTCATGTGGATATCTGGGGATGTTGGAGGTGGGCAAGTATGTGCCATATTGGTGGGAAGAGGAGTGATGTTCTTACTTCCCAACATGCGTATGGGCCATGTCAGGTACAGGTAGAAGTCTATCTGGGTCTCAGTCTGAGAGTATCCTACTCAGAGCAACATCACAATTTTGCAACATCTCTTCTTGCTCCCTTTATCTTTGAATGATGATGGCTAACTTTAAAATGGCTGTTTCTCTCATCCTTTTCTACTTACTAGATAAAAATAACTTAAATCCTCCCTAAAATGTTGCTAAGACCATTTCTTGGGCCAACAAAAACTATTAGTTTGTGAAAGAGAGAAATGGTAAAAGTAAACGATGTAGTTAGGTAATTTTAGATTCTGGACTTATATGTTATGTCAGGCTTCTAGCTGACCTGAGCTCAGGGGAGGCCTCTTCGGAGGAGGAGGAGGTTCCACAGCAAACCCCACTGTGTAAGAATTGGCCCAACATTTTTGCAGGAGCAATCCAAAAAGCTGTGGGAACAGATTCAGCGTCAGATGAAGAAGAAGGGGAAGGGGTTGTGGAGCTACCAAGGTCTTTGGAGATAGTGCAGGGTAGCAGTGGCAGAGAGGAGTCTTTCCAGATGCTGGCTAATCAGTTGGATCAAAGCCAGCCAGAGACCTCTCCATTCATGGGAATGCAGGATCTTATGGTGGGGGAGGTGTTGGGAGCGATGGTCCCAAGAATCAGATGTTGGGTGAGAAGGGAAGAGTAACTTTGGGATGTGAGGCATTCTAAAAGACTGGCTTTTCAAAGACGTCCTTAGGGGAAGACCCTCCCCAAGAATGGGACTCGGGTTTCATACTGTCAACTGGCACCAGTTTTCATTGCAACTTCCTGACATAGTGTATTCATCAAAAGTAGCTTCTTGTAGTCTAAGTAGTATTATGCAAAGCTGACCAGAGAACTTATCTTGGTGTTGCTGTATGTGGATTACATCTGTACCTAAAGCGCGACTGATCTGGCTCAGATTGTTTTCATTGTGGGACTACAAAGATAAGCAGAGGCTTGGCACTCGACACACTGCCACCAAAGATGTGGGGCAGCCTGAGGAATCCTGTCACAGGGATGCCTTGCCTGGAGTCCTGAAGAATCCCTTCAACCCCATCCTGAGCCCTGCTTTGGTTTCCGAATCTCCTCCCTCATACCACAGCTCTCCAGAGTACAGGTGGCAAAACTGGTAGGAAGAGTTGTTGTTAGGGTGCCCAGAAGACCCTTTCACCCAGGATGTACTTAGGAGGGAGGATCTACTCAGGAAGAAAGAATAGTCCCAGCTGAACACAGTGAAGAAGTAGACCCAGTTTCAAGTGCTGAACCACCAAGAGGGGTGGTTGACAACATGC
The DNA here is from genome assembly GCF_057233095.1 of Heloderma suspectum. NCBI lineage: Eukaryota > Metazoa > Chordata > Lepidosauria > Squamata > Helodermatidae > Heloderma > Heloderma suspectum. The sequence continues at coordinate 31,832,450 of NC_139462.1, read as the reverse complement.
ATATAAGCCCTCAGTCCCCTCCCAGACCTTTGCTGGGTTAACAGCTCCCTTCAAACCATTTCCTCCAGCTCCTTGACATCTTGCTGCCCCCACTTTAGATGATAATATGCAGCCCTCCTCCGGGTTTTTATGGGACCTTGGGGCATTATTCTGAATATCATTGGGTACCTTTGGCATCATCTCTTCAGCCCTCTCTTTGGACACTCTCTGTGTGCAGCCAGCGCTGCCCACTCACTTGCCCTTGCCTAAGCCCCCTCCCCCCCAACCCCCAGAGCTGGCACTGAGATGAATGATCTATCTAGTCCAGCATCCAGTGGAGGCTGGTGGCTTCTATGTCAGAGTGGCTGTGAATCCACTCCAGGTTTCATTCAGAACCAGTCGCACCTTGGATAGCTCCTTTAGAGTTCTGACTGAAACCCGGAGTGGATTCACCACCCCACTGATATTGGAGCCACCAGCCTTCACTGCTAGCATCCTATTTCTAACAGTGGCTGGATAGATGCTTTCAAGAAGCATTCAACAGGACAACTGTTACTCAGAGATATGTTGCTTTTGCACATGGATGTTCTGTTTAGCTATCCTGATTAATAGTTATTGATAGACCTGTCCCCTGAAAACATGTCTAATCCCCACACCTACCAACACTATTGCAAACATTTAATTAAAAGACCAGAAAAAGAAGTATGCTGGATTTACTGTTCCAATTATTTTAAAATATATATTATAATACATTCTGGAATGGCTACTTTTGATATTATGGAAAGTTTTCCTTTGCCTGCTTCTGCCTGAGTGAAAAAGAAACCAAAAGAACAGTTGTAACAGGGTCGTAAAATATTTGCCAAGGAGATTATATGTATTTCAAGTCAATCCAAAACATTTTTGACAACTCCAGAATTGTATTCACTACTAGCTATGGAAATAGCATATGAAATCATGACCCCACAGCAGTGCATGTGGAGAGATTATAGTTCTACTGCGAGTCATTTTATTTAATTTATTGTAAATGAAATACAGTGTACAATATAGCCCTTTGAACTATGCTTTCCAGTCAAGTTATTTTTAAGGATTAAATTAAATTCATTGTAAGATACATGGATTCACAGGTTATGACAGTTCCTAGCTCTTTGAAATATACCAGGACCTTAATACACATCCACACACACACATCTCCCCACTCCCCACTCCTATACAGTATAACTTTAAAATGCAGCTTTCCACCTCATTGCTCCTTTTTATAATGATTCTTACACCTTAATGGCAAGATTTCATTGAATATAAATGGAAGCTAACATATATTAGAAAAGAAATAACAAATCATACAGAGATGAGCCAAGCTTTGTTCATTACTTTAGTGTGTGAGTGTGTGTACGTGTGCGTGCGTGAGCACGCATGTATGCGCGCACGCACATGGTATGTTGCTTAAGAATTGTGTTGTTTGAAGGCTAGAGCTGCATTATGGTTTATCTTTTTCAAGATTCATTATGTTGGGAAAGCCAAGGGTCAGGTGTGTGAGTGTATGTGTAGTATATGTAATGTATATGTGTGTGTGTGTGTGTGTGTGTATAAGGCTTTGGAAGAAGAACTTCAGAGTAGCTACCTAGAGGAAGAAGCATAGTTATAGCCTCTGGATGGCTTAATTTGCCTACTAGGAGGGAGTACAAAAGAACCATGGGAGTTCGATTAAGATGCCTGTTAAAGAGTTGGTGGTAATCTTCATTTTAGAATATGGTATTTGGGATGTTTGGACTGTGACTCAAGTTTTTAGAGAGGGATCTGCTTGAGTAAGGCATAAATCTCTTGTAAGTAAACCAGCTATGGGGAGCAACTGTGAGTTTTGTTGGAAGCTGAGAGCTTCTTTCTAGTTGCTGGATGAAGTCGCACAGTTACTGACGAGTATGTTAAAACAATCACTAGGTTGACAAGTGGATCACACTCTTCAAGGAAGATTTCATAAGCTGACAATTTCTCATGTGCATTCTGGCAGAAGCTGGGTTGACTATCTGCAAAGAGTCAGTAGGCGCAGGATAACTCAAGCGGAAGTGTCTCTTTGCTAAACTAGTTTAAAATCCTTTTCCTGATTTTCTTTTCCAATAAATCTGAAAAAGATGTAGAGACCAAAGATGATAAAGTATTTGGACCATGGTGAAGGAAGATAGTATTATCAGGGATTGGATAAGCCTTGAGATGGATTGGTGTTTGTAAGTGTTAAAAGTAGTGCTGTGCTGAAGATTTCAATTCTTCAATGTTTGGTATTTCCAGGGCGGGCGGGACAAAAACTCTGGCGAAAGAGGCTGGGTAGGCGAGAATTTCAAGTAACTTTCTCTTTGGGGAAGAGGACAGGATTTCTGCTTACCTTTTTAAGTGTAGGTGAGGATCTTCTATGTATTTTTTTAACTTTAAATATGCCTCCCCACACACACTTGCAGATACCCAGACTCTTTAGAGAGAAGCTTCTCCAGCCTGGTAGCTATTTCTGAACTCCCAGGGGATGTCATGACCTCGCCCTCTCCTATAGGTATTGAGGAATAGCTCCGGGGCTACAGAAGCTCTGCAAAGCAAAAACAAACTAGGCTTTTAGAGCTTTAGAAAAATTATCTTCTTCCTTGCAACAACACAGAGCAAGCAAGATAAAGAGTTTTTTTCCCTAAGGCTCCAGAAGTCCCATTTGCTCTTGTTTGCAACAGCCCGGGACTCTTTGCAAAGCTTCTGCAACCTGGGAGTTTTTCCTGAATGCCTGTAGGAGAGGGAGGTTACATGGTCTCATGGGAGTTCAAGAAGTGCTGCTGGGCTAGAGAAGCCTCTCTGTAAACAGTCTCATGCTGGGAATGTTTTTCAAGTAAAAAAGAAAGAAAGAAGATCCTTCATCCACCTCCCAAACTTAAAAAGGTATGTGGAAACCCTGTCCCCCTCCCGAAGGAGAAAATTGTCCCCCTTCCTGCAAAAGAGGCAGAAAAAACAATGCCTTTATCACAAGGAGAGAAAAAATACCCCAAAATAGGGCAGCAGGATTTGGCATAGCAGTAGTTTAAAGCCCTGTACATATATTATCCCAGTAATCCCTACAACAACCTTGAAAGATAAATCAGTATTTCCATATTGCAAATGAGATGTTGAGGCCTAGAGATAATGACTTGCCATCTACCAAGTTTGTAGCTGAGGAAAATGCATGATTGGAACTGCAATCATAGAATCATAGAATGATAGGGTTGCAAGGGGCCAACAAGACCACCGAGCCCAACCCCCTGCTCAATGCAGGAATCCAGGTTAGAGCATCCCTGCCAGATGGCTGTCCAGCCTTGTCTTGAATGCCTCTAGCATGGGAGAGCCCACCACCTCCCTATGTAATTGGTTCCATTGTCATATTGCTCTAACAGTCAGGAGGTTTTTCCTGATGTTCAGCTGGATTCTGGCTTCCTGTAACTTGAGGCCATTATTCCATGTCCTGCATTCTGGGATGATCGAGAAGAGATCCTGTCCTTCCTCTCTGTGACAACCTTTCAAGTGCTTGAAGAGCGCTATCGTATCTCCTCTCAATCTTCTCTTCTCAAGGCTAAACATGCCCAGTTATTTCAGTGTCTCTTCATAGGGCTTTGTTTCCAGTCTCCTGTTAATCTTTGTTGCCCTCCTCTGAACCCTCTCCAGTTTGTCTGCATCCTTCAAAGTGTGGTGCCCAGAACTGGACACAGTACTCCAGATGAGGCCTAAGCAGTGCTGAGTAGAGGGGAACTAGTACTTCCTTGGATTTGGAAGCTATGCTTCTATTAATGCAACCCCAAATAGCATTTGCCTTTTTTGCAGCCACATCACATTGTTGGCTCATATTCAGCTTGTGATCGACAACAGTTCCAAGATCCTTCTCGCTTGTAGTGTTGTTGAGCCACGTAGCCTCCATCTTATAATTGTGCATTTGATTTCTTTTTCCTGTGTGGCCACTACATTATACTACCAGGCTCTAAGGTGACCTTTAAGTGACTTTCAACTTTTAATCCGCCATCCTAATCTAGTAAGAAATATGGTTTACGGTGAAAATCATACATCCATATCAGGGGCAGTATCAAATGTGATGCTACCGCTAATGTAAATTATGTTGTACTAGTATAAGCAGCCTCTAGCACCACACCAATAGAGCTTGCTGGTGCAAGGGGTTTTCCGGGAAACCCATTGTGCAAACAAGCTCTATTGGCATGTCGCTAGAGGTTATTTATGCTCATGTTTACAAAAGGGTGTTGCGCAGGTGTTTCACCTCACAGAATCCCTGTCTTCAGCACCTAGATCTATACATGCAATTCTCCTTTCTAAACTGGGATTGTATGCCCAGAACTAAAAAGATGGCTCAGCACTTCCTCTCTTGCGCAAACAGGGCAGTGATCAGTCCTGTCAAGGTTGGCAATATGTGACGTTGCCTTATACCAAGTCAGACCGCTGGTCCATCTGCCCCGGTATTGTCTATCCTGACTAGTGATGGCTCTCCAGGGGCTCATGCGGAGGTCTTTCCTGTTACCTGCTACCCATTTCTTTTTTAACTGGAGATGCCAGAAATTGAACCGGGGAACTTGTGCGTATGCTTCACCACTGAGCTGTCTATTTGACAGGTGTTCAAAGAAGCATCTGTTAATCATGGCCTACACTTCAGTATTACTTTTCACCAGAGGAACTGATGTGCCAAAACAGTCATATCATGATTATTTGTTTGTGTAATGGGTTCTGCACCCCACACCCAAATTCACCAACTTCATTTTATTGAGACTTGAACAGAACTGCAGGTCGCTTTTGCAGCCCAAGATCAGTTGCCAGCATTCATTTATCACGTACCAATATTCCCAGGGGCATTTGTGGCCCCATTTTCAAAGTGTACGGCAGCTGGGCTGAGCTGCTGAGTGTGCAGCCAAGCCTATGTTTGGCTTCTAAAGTGTAACCGGAAAAAAAAAGAAAAAGCTGTTGGTCACCTTGTATATTATTATAAATACTACAATTCCCCTCCCCAAATGTTCACACTCCCAATGTCTTCTTCCCCTTCCTAATCTTTCGGAAGGGTTATCCTCCCTATCCCCCTGAATGTGTTTAGAAAAGAGTCAGCGGAAATTTGTTCCAGCCCTATTGTAAAGTTTAAAAATGAGTCATAACAGAAATAAAAATTATGCCAATGAAACAAACCATGCATAGCCAACAACAGCATCAAAACCTGTAGCATTAACTTTAACAGAAGCTCATAACATATTTCTGTTAGACCCTGGAAGAAAATGAAATAGTCTTCACCTGGTGCCTAAAAGTGTATCCCAAGTTACTACCCTCGTAACCTCTGAAAGTTGGGATGCCTGGACAAAGAGCTTAGTAGATTACCTAAATCACAAGTTTCCAACTCTTTTTTTTGGCCCCTGGGCCCATTTGGAATTTTAAAAACATGTTGTGGGGTATGACCACAAAATGGCTGCTGTGAGTTGTGTGGCTAGTCGCTAAATGGCTGCTATGGGGATATCCAGTCACAAAGAGAATACACACACACACACGCGCACAGTCCTTCACAGATCCTGGTCTCAAACAGCTTAGGGGTTTATAGGTCAAAATCAGTGCGTGGAATTATAGGGGGTGGGGAAGTAGGGGGAGGTCTTAATGAAATCCACAAGCCCCACCCCTACTCTCACCCAATTTCAGCCAAATCATGCCACCCCAGTAGCCTTTTAGGGAGCAATCCTATGGCCACTAGACACTGTCTAGAGGGCCATAGGATTGTTCGGTTTCTTGGAACTGAAGTTGGAGCTAGGGTCTGACCTTGGTTCCCAGAAACTGTGCTCCCTGCCCCTTCCTCCTAATACTGGCATGGTTCTCTCTACGCTGGCTATGTCTCCATGCTCGGAAACAGAGTGTGGAGATGGGGAAAAGGGGACGGTCCTGGGGGTAGGGAGGGGAGGAAACTGTGGAAGCTGCTTTACACAACTTCCTATTGGGTCTCCAGGCCCCTCCCCCCTCCCCAAAGCCGCACCGAGACGGGTGAAATCACCCATTTAGGCAAAAATGCAGGGCGGCCAGAGCACAGAGGAGAGAATCCCTTCCGTGCTTCAGCCGCACTGCATAGGATAGTTGGCAGCCTTTGCGTTCAGAGGCTGGTGACTATCCAGATATGACTGCACCCTTAAGAATGGTAGCTAAGAAGGCTTGCCTTCCATTCTGTAATTTTAGGATTGGTTAAAACAAGCACTTTTAATCATACTCAGAAAGATACTGGATGCCAGTGCGGATCCTTCAGTGTATATTAGCAATCTTCAATTTACTTCATACATTCATTTTTCCCTTCTCCTCTGATATGTAAACAGATATCTCTTCCAGCTCTTGCCCGGTGGCATTTTGTTGTTTGAATCCTATGAAAAAAAGAATCTTTAATAGTTATGTTCTTTCCCTTTTCAAGCAGCCAGTTTAACAAGTTGCTTAATTCTTTTTGTATCTTATTTATTTTTCTTAATTCCCAGAAATCAGGAAAATATATATGAAAGAATATAATAATTAATCACTGTGAACACTTAGAAGAGTGTTGCTATACGTTTCCTCCCTTCTCCTTTTCATTATATGATATTTTGTTCCAGACGAACATTTTATTGCCTGCTGCTGTAACTTTGTAACGTTCATTTACTTCTCCTTCTGCAAAACATTTTAAATCTAAGATCGGGAAGCTCAGAGCGGACTCGAACCACTTGGAAAGCATGGCTTATGTTTATATGAAATACATTTTACAGAAGATTATCCTTTCTGAGGGGAACAAAAAAGATGGCAAATTAGAATAAAATTCTCAGAACATACAGGCAATACTTCTGATGCATTTTCTTTTTTGTTGTGTAGCATTGCTGTTTACAACAATAAAGAATAAAAAGATTCTTTATCTCAAAGTTTATTTTTACTTGTTTGGCAGTCTGTTTCGATCTGATTGCATGAAATGAGAAAATGAAAGCAGAGTTTCTATCCTATGGAGTTCTACGCTTTCTTTTTCATAAGATCAATGATTTAACATCAGTTGAGTATCATTCGTTCTTTCTAATGTCTATAGTAAACTAAGAGACAAGTGTTGTTGTGTTTTATTCAGGAAAAAGGAGCTTTATTATTATTTATTTATGTATATAGTGCCACCAGTGTGTATGGTGCCTGACAAAGCAAAAGAGGACAACTTCCTGTTCACAGAGGCTTATAATCTAAAATTTGACACTGGGGAGACTACAGAATTAAGCAGAGGGTATAGGTGAGGGGTCGGGCGGGGAGGGGGAAGAGGAAGAATGTGCCGTAATTTCAGTTAAGTTGCCATCAGGTATGCAACTTTGTGGATTGGGCCAAAGTCTTCACAGAAAAGGTGGGTTTTGAGGAGGGATTTGAATGAAGTAAGAGAGGTAGTATCACAGATGTGTTCTGTGACAAATAAAGAGCAGCAAGGGAGAAAGCTAGAGTCATTTGAAGGAATGGCTGAGGGTATTGAAGCTGGAGGAGCAAAGGTGTAGGACGGGGATGTGTAGGGATATGAGGGTGGATATTTAATGTTTAAAAACATACAATTATATTGGTATGTTAGGTCGCTTCTATATTTTCTCCTGAGCCTTAGTGATTGGCTTGCAGAATAATATGCCCTTTTCTGATGCTCATCAAAGCAACTCTATAAAATTATGCATGGTGTGGAGAATGTGGATAGGGAGACATTTTTCTCCCTCTCTCAAAATACTAGAATCCAGGGTCATCCTATGAAGCTGATTGGTGGGAGATTCAGGACAGATAAAAGGAAGTACTACTTCACACAGCGCATAGTTAAACTGTGGAATTCGCTACCACAAGACATAGTGATAGCCATAAATTAGAATGGCTTTAAAAGGGGGTTAGACAAATTCCTGGAGGAGAAGGCTATTAATGGCTACTAGTCTTGATGGCTATGTGCTACCTCCAGTATCAGAGGCAGTGAGCCTATGTACACCAGTTGCTGGGGAACATGGGTGGGAGGGTGCTGTTGTGCTTATGCCCTGCTTGTGGGCTCCTGGTTGACAGCTGGTTGGCCACTGTGTGAACAGAATGCTGGACTAGATGGACCCTTGGTCTGATCCAGAATGGCTCTTCTTATTTTCTTATCTGAACATGTGGAACTGCAAATTATTGAATCCCAGAATGCTCAGGGTTGGACCATACATGACCAATTTACCTGCATGAACATTACTTCCATGTACAAAATTGCATATATACCATCGTGTGGCAAATACCTATATCTTTCAACATGCATATATCTGGCAGGAATATAATACAGGATCAAGGCTTCCTGGTGCATCTAAGTGTTGCACGGTATACATGTGTACTATCACACATAATGGAGTATACACAGTTTTCTACATTAGTGTGTTCAAACAACCCCTTCTTTGCATGCATCCAAAACATGGAAGGGGGACAAGGACTGGCTTTGCTCTCAAAATCATGTACCCTGCTGGCTTTGTTCCTTATGTCCACACACTCAGCACAAGGTTAAAAGAGGAGACAGCTGTAGGCACAATCCTTCATTGTGGGTGAGACCTAGGCTACCCTTTCAAACATTGTGCTGAATGAATGCACAGTCATCACCGAGCCGGGCCAGTGGAATATGTAATATTTGATGTGGGGCTGTTAGGTGTGGTCCCACTCCCCCCTCCACATGTTGGATGTACACACGGAAGGCATCATTTGAACACTTATTAAAAGGATATGTGTAGGAAACTTATCATGTATGAAGCAGCTCTCTGTTTGCCCAGCATATAGCATGGAGGTTAATATATACAAGTGGATCCTGCATCAAAATCTTGCAGTGTGGAGTGCTCCTATTCAGGGTGTCAGCCAACCAGCCATGCTTTCCTTCAGGAGACTCCATTCCATTCCCTTTCACCTCCTAGTTTCCCCCCTGCTCCCACAATGGACACTCAGCATTCTGTGACTGATGAGTATGTTCCGTGCTCATTGGGCTTTGGGGGTGTTGTTGTTGCCCCATTAGGATGTTTTCTTCAAGATTTTTGTAGTCCTGCAGACTACAGGATTCCTCTGGGCATGCTGATATCTCCCTCTTGCTTTTCAGTAGCCCTGTTTTGGTTACATAGCCATCATAGTCCAGCACCTGAGTTCACTACTAGTATAAATGATTATTTTGGTAAAATGAACAGTCTTTTGTGAGATTTGGCTCATGCTAGTTGTTCACTATACAGTTACCATTTTTTTTTATCCCTCTGCTGTTATGTAAAATTTCTAAGATAATACCCTATGAAAAAAGCATATTGTATGTATTTATTTTAGTCTTACGCTAATCAGAAGGTTTCTTGTGAAGTTCTTTACCTTGGAATTGATTTGTTGCTACAGGTAGATAAGGACTATTGGTTGCTCTTATGCAGTCTTATAATAAATATGAAATCATTTTGAAGTCATTTTTAGAACTAACATCAGAATACATTTGCCTTGTCAGATCAAATAAAGAACACAGTGGAAAGTGCAGGTATACTTATAATCAAATGATAACTGCACCAGGATTCAATATTGTCTGAAGCAGAGAAAACCGAGAGGGCATTATTTCTAGGAATTTAAATGTGAGAGCAAAGCTAGTGAAACAAAGAACACGGGGGGTACATATTCGGAAAACAGAAAAATGTATTTCTTTCAAAAAAATAGTAACTGATCAATTATATTAAAAAGAAAAAGGGTAGGCAGATTTATCAAAATATGCATTTAATAAATTAAACTCAGAGAACTCGTCTTGCTGTGAAAGCTTAAAAATACATATTTTATGCATTCTAAGACGTTTTATGTGCTTGCAAATTTCTGAGAACTTCTGACAATTTTTTCACTTTTGTGGATCTATTTTAAGCTTTAAAAGAATCTGCAAAATTCAGCTCCATTTAGCTCCAGGGAGAATTCCTATCAACTGTTAAAAGTATGTATTTTATCTGTCTTCATCACATAGATCCCAGGTTCTGCAAAGATCTGCATATTTTTTAACATTATGCATTGAAAACAGTGCAACTTTTGGGATGGCAAGAGGATGTCGACTCCAAACTTTTTTATGTGTCACCTGTTCCCCTAGTAATAGAAGCAGTAGGCCTATGCAGGCATAAAGGTTTCTATTTAATGCAATCTTAACCCTATGTTGTTCATTTTGGAAATCTTCCTGCACGTCTAAGCATAGAAAAAATTAATATGCTTAGAAATGGAGATGCGGACAGACATCCTACTCCTGTGGGAGTACAAAGGTGATTTTAAAATCGACCCCAGAATTGCTAGAATTTGTCCTAAATAAATCTGCTTTCCTTCATGGTTTACTTGTACAAGTTTACACTCATGGATCAGGTATCCAAAGCGCTTGGCATCCATTTTGGTATAGAAAGGAGATCACCAAACTTGTGTTTGTGTGGCCTACATCAGCCTCTAGAAAGCCAAAGTCATGCTTGTGCCACCTCTTTTCTGTACCAGAATAGATGCCAAGATAGTCAGCTGTTAATCTACAATGCTGCATCTTGGGATGTATTTAGTTCTCAAATCTGTAGGGAGAACCTCTTTTCTGTAAAATGTTGGATGATACCATACCTGATCATTGGCTCCTCCTAATTTGGAAGTTCTAACTATCAGGGCATTCTGTCTAACACCTCTGACATAAACATCTTTGCTGTGAGAAAGAGACTTTTGATTGTAATAATACTCCAGTTCACAAAATGATCACAAAAATGGTGGTGTACTTTGCACATCTTGGATAATTAGGCTTGTATTCTGAGGTCCACAGAAGTGTAAATTAAGAACAGGTTACCATAGTATAGACTAGAGAACGTTTATCTGTTGACAAACAAAACATATAAGAGACACGATTGAAGAAAAGTATTACAGAAGGTGACAGAATGTTACGTGGATATCTGAGATACCATTGACCTCCATATTTATATACAGTAGTATCTGTGGATACGATATAAATCTATCATTTATATCATATCTACAGAACATTAATTGTTTTGAGTATGTTGGTATGTCCTACAGTTTTACCACTGGAGCAGTTCTGTAGTCCCTGTAACTTACTTGAGGGCCAATGACTAAGAAGTAATTCCAGATTCAAAGAACCGATTTGTGGCTATACAACCAACATTATATAGATTACAACACCATACATTGTCTTGCCTGACGCTTTTTCTCCAAGCACAGTAAAACATTAAATAACAATTGAATATGCCCAGTGACTTAGTCATAACTTCTGCACAAAGAGTCAGCAACAATAATGAATCTTTAGTTTCAGCAGTAGGAATTGAGACAGCTACTCATATGATACAGCAGATAATTAATAGCAAATATTTTCTTATGCTACATCTTCTGTTGTCTTTCTAAAAACTGCTGAAGCAATTCAGTGATCAGAGTTAAAATTCTGTACTTCACATTCTAGGCCATATTCTCCAGCTTAGGACAAATCCTGTTTTAACATTAGGATACATGCAACTGATAACAAAAAGATTTTGCAAGAATGGAAGAATAAGGAATGGAAAAATAGCTTTAAAATTATAGTAGCATACTAGCATCCTTGAAAATCAATAATACTTTTGTCTTTCAAAGCTCAAAGAAGCAGGTATTTTGTTAGTTTTCTTAAATCATAATAATTGTTCAACAATTTTGAGCTTTACTTTCAAGTGTCAGACCACGTGATGAAATGTCACCTGCCTCCTATATTTCCTGAATCTGCCTGATGCCCTCCCAGCTGCCTGATGCCCTCTGTCATTTTATAATTTTTTATAATTCAAGGAAGGTTAATAATGCCAGATAAATTAGAAAAATATTAATGTATAGAAAAATCAGTTCATATGCCCTTGATGTTCAAAATTCAAAATTTCATTTCCAGACTGAAGTTGACTTCGTAAAGTTTTTTTGTCTTTTATGCTCTAATTATGTAGCACTATACAACACATCCCCTTCATGGATCACTGCCTTGTTGTGGCGAAAGGGCTTGCATAACTCAGTGAAGCCATAAGCTATGCTGTGCAGGGCCACCCAAGACGGACAGGTCATGGCGGAGAGTTCTGACAAAATGTGGTCCACTGGAGAAGGAAATGGCAACCCACTCCAATATTCTTGCCAAGAAAACCCCATGGAACTTATCACAAGGCTAAAAGATAAGACGCTGGAAGATGAGCCCCTCAGGTCGGAAGGTGTCCAATATACTACTGGGGAAGAGCAGAGGGTATTTCCAAGTAGTGCCAGAAAGAGTGAAGCAGCTGGGCCAAAGCCGAAAGGACACTCAGCTGTGGATGTGTCTGGTGGTGAAAAGAAAGTCCGATGCTGTAAAGAACAATATTGTTTAGGAACCTAAATGTAATGTAAGATCAATGAATCAAGGTAAGCTGGAGGTGGTCAAACATGAGATGGCAAGATTGAACATTTGTTCTCAACTACCCTCTGTTTGTGCCCACTTTGCTCGTGCTCAGGTCTCAGTTAACAGCATTAACAAAGTCTGACACTAGCCACTGCAATTGGCCGATAGTGGCTGCATTCATACATAATGGGAAACCATTATGCATTATGAGGACAAACCACAGTGCTCTCCCCACTGGCATAGTCATGAGGAGAACATTTTAATCTCCTATCTGAAACGTAATTGTGGTTAATGTGGTTTCATTAAATAAGACAGCTTCATAAACTAGAGTTTGAAGTTGGCTTGTTTCAACAAACCATAGTCAAGATTAATCACTGATTGTCCAGGTTTCACATCACAACAATCTGCAGTTGATATAAAATGAAAGCAAAAGCTTCCAAATGCTTCCTCACAGCTGCGCTGCAGGAGGAGGGAGGAGTATGCAAGCCCATAAGTCACTGTAGCTCATCTTTGTAATGCTAAACCATGGTTAATGTTAAATGTTAATGTTAAACCATGGTACTTGATAGTTGAGCAGTAATTTTTGCCTCCTGCCCATCAAGTTGTGGCTCAAGCTCCCAGTTCTAGTAGTTGACCTCAAGGACACATTCCAGGCCTGGAATCAGGTATGGCTGCCATGGCTACACCTCAGCCCTGACAATATTCAAGTGAATGTTTCATGCAAATTCTTGATGCTTTTGATAATAGGCATGAAGACTTCTCAATCAAAAAAATAAAAGAGGGAGGATTGTACCAATCAAGCCAATACATGTATGATTTCAAGTATGAAGTATCTTACGTGTATAGGGGTGGGGGTGGGGAAAGGTGTTTCTTCAAGACATGAAGAGAATCCTTGGTTGGAAAGAAAAACCATGCTCTAGCATTATGAGGATAAATTTCAGCAAGCCTTGGATTCTCATGGTTCCTCTCCTTCTCCAGCTGTGGATACTTGGCTCTATTTTTCACTGAGGTGGTAAACCTGTGTTTAGGCTGTACCATTTCAGACTGCAGGTGGGGGCTCATATGTTTGAATGTTCCCCAGGATAAAAAAATAATCTTCCTCATAACAAATTATTTGTCCACTTTCTCCTTTGATATTTGATTTCTTGCTTGTGCTATTAGACAGAACAGTAGTATAAGTATACATGGCTTTGTGCATGATCATTTAGAATTTAAAACAATTATTCATGTTGATGATCTTTTATTGTTTATTTCTGTCGTGGCCCAGCCCCAACATGGCAGTGGGCTCTATAGTGTACAATCATAATCTGATCAGAAGTGGTCTGGAAGGGTTTGGAACCCAGTGAGAAGCCCAGGGCCTAAGAGTTTGGCTATGCCTAGTTCTTCATGCAACTGTGGCTGGCTACTGCTGCTAGGCAACCAGGGATACCTAGGGGATTGTACAGTGACCCCTGATGCCTCCTCACAGTTGGCATCTTTATTTATTTATTTATTAAATTTATTAATCGCCCATCTGACTGGTCACCCAGCCACTCTGGGCGATGTACAACCCACCATAAACAATTTAAAACAATAAAATTTTACCATAATTTTTTTTTAAAAAAAATACCCTAACCCACCCCAAATGCCTGCCTGAACAACCACGTTTTTAATGCACGACGGAAGCTCATTAAAGAGGGGGCATGACGGAGTTCCCTAGGGAGGGAGTTCCACAGAGTGGGGGCCACCACAGAGAAGGCCCTCTCCCTCGTCCCCACCAGTCTAGCTGTCCTGGCTGATGGGACAGAGAGAAGGCCATCCGAGGCTGATCTTGTTAAGCGGCCTGTCTGGTGTTGCTGGAGGCGCTCCTTAAGATAGGCTGGGCCGGAACCATATAGGGTTTTAAAGGTCAAAACCAACACCTTGAATTTGGCCCGGAAAACAACTGGTAACCAGTGCAACTCCTTCAGCACTGGAGTGATGTGATCTCGCCGGTGGCTGCCTTTAATCAGGCGAGCCGCCGCGTTCTGTACCAGCTGCAGTTTCCGAACCGTCTTCAAGGGTAACCCCACGTAGAGCGCATTACAGTAGTCTAAACGAGAGGAGACCAGGGCATGTACTACCGATGGGAGCAGATGGTCGGGAAGGTAGGGGCGCAGCCGCCGTATCAGATGGAGTTGATACAGCGCTGTCCGGCTCACAGCTGACACCTGAGCCTCCATGGACAGCTGGGAGTCCAAAATGACCCCCAGGCTGCGGACCTGGTCTTTCAAGGGTAGCTGTACCCCATTCAACACCAGGTCAACATCCCCCAGCTTCCTCTTGTCTCCCACCAAAAGTACCTCGGTCTTGTCAGGGTTGAGTTTCAGCTTATTCCTCCCCATCCAGCCACTCACCGTCTCCAGACATTTGGATAGGGATTCTACGGCCAACCTTGGTGAAGATTTGAATGAGAGGTAGAGCTGAGTGTCATCCGCATATTGATGACACTGCACCCCAAACCTCCTGATGATAGCCCCCAGTGGCTTCACATAGATGTTAAATAGCATCGGGGAGAGGATGGAACCCTGTGGCATCCCACAAGTAAGTGGCCACGGGTCCGAAACCTCCTCTCCCAGTGCTACCCTCTGGTACCTGCCAGAGAGGAAGGACTGGAACCACCGCAATACAGTGTTTCCAATGCCCAACCCCTCCAGGCGGTCCAGGAGGATACCGTGGTCAACGGTATCAAAAGCCGCTGAGAGGTCAAGGAGAACAAGGAAGGAGCATTCACCCCTATCCAGAGCCCTCCTCATATCATCCACCAAGGCGACCAAGGCCGTTTCTGTCCCATGCCCAGGCCTGAAGCCCGACTGAAATGGGTCTAGATAATCAGTTTCTTCCAAGTGTGCCTTCAACTGCACCGCCACCACCCGCTCAATCACCTTGCCCAAAAATGGCAGATTTGAGACTGGGCGAAAGTTGTTCAGAACTTGAGGATCCAAGGAGGGCTTCTTTAAGAGCGGTCTTATCACTGCCTCCTTGAGGGCTGATGGCATCACTCCCTCCTCAAGGGAGGCGTTCACCACCGCCTTGATCCCCTCACCCAGTCTCTCTCTGCAGCTCATAATGAGCCAAGATGGGCAAGGATCAAGTAAGCAGGTGGTTGGCCTTACAGATGAAAGCACCTTGTCCACTTCATCAGGAGGAAGAAGCTGGAACTGATCCCACAAAACCGGTTTGCCACAGGCCGCCTCTTGCTCACTAACTGTATCCACAGTGTGCAGAGTAACACACCTAATCTGATCAATTTTATCTGCAAAGTGACTTGCCAAAGCCTCACAGGAGGCCTTAGAATGCTCCAGTGGTTCCGGAGCCACAGGACCGACCAGGCTCCAGACCACTTGGAACAGCCTCCTGGGGCAGCACTCTGCAGACGCGATGGAGGCAGCATAATATTCCTTTTTTGCTGCCTTCACCGCCACGTGATAGGCTGAAGATATAGCTCTAGCCCGTGTCTGATCGTCTTTGGAGCGAGACTTCCGCCACCGGCGCTCTAGCCGTCTCACCTCCTGTTTCAGAGCTCGTAACCGCGGATTGAACCATGGTGCAGTCCGAGCCCTGTTCAGGGGGAGAGGGCGTTTCGGAGCCACCTGATCTAATGCCCCAGTGATTGCGGCATTCCAGCCACCCACCAGGGTCTCGACCGAGTGGCCGTTGGCATGCCCCAGAGAATCCCCAAGCGCGTTCAGGAATCCATTTGGATCCATAAGACGCCTGGGGCGGACCATTTTAATGGGTCCTCCACCCCTGCGGAGGGGTTGTGGAACCGAGAAGTCCAACATCACCAGATAGTGATCTGACCATGACAAGGGGGTGGTGGATATACCCCTGACTTCCAGATCACTCCCTGCTTCTCCAGAAACAAACACAAGGTCTAGTGCATGACCGGCTACATGGGTGGGCCCAGTTAGAATATGGTGCAGCTCCCAGGAGGCCATGGTCTCCATGAAGTCCCGAGGTGCTCCTGTGAGGATGGCCTCCGAATGTATGTTGAAGTCCCCCAACACCAGTAAGTTAGGGGACTGTACACGCACATCAGAGACCACCTCAAGCACCTCGGCCAGGGAGTCAGTCGTGCAGCGGGGTGGACGGTACACGAGCAGAATCCCCAGACTGCCCTTCGGGCCCAACCTCCAGTACATGCACTCAACAACCTTGGTCTCCCGGAGAGGGGGTCTGGTGAAGACCAAGGACTCTCGGTAGATAACAGCCACTCCCCCTCCCCGATCCCCAGCCCTCGGCTGCTGTGCATACGAAAATCCAGCTGGACACATGGCTGCAAGGGTTGGAGCAGCAGCCTCGGCCAGCCAGGTCTCCGTAATACATGCCAGGTCTGCACCCGCATCCAGGATCATGTCATGGATGAGGGAGGTTTTCTGGGTAACAGACCTGGCATTGCAGAGCAGCAAACGAAGGCCAGAAGATGGGGTCACGCCTCCCCCAGCCATCCTTTGGCTCTGGACAGGCCCGGAGCAGGGGACAGATACTACACATCTCTCCCTCGTTCCCCTTAGCTGGCATGGCCTGCCCCTAGCGCTCCGCCAGCGCCTGCCGCCCAGGTGAGCTTGTGGGGTAAGGTAAATACATTTAAGATAAATACTATACCTCAGATTGTTTATGTTATACATGAAATTCTTTTATTTATATCTGGCAAATATTTTCAGAAAATCAGTGCTTTGTTTTGTAATTTTTTGGGGGTGGGGGTTCCTCTCCACCTCTATTATCTTTGAAAAGGATGCAACTTCCAGTTAAAGAAGGTGGATTTGGCTTTCCGGAACTTGCTCATCTGTTGACTTGTACTGAATTTTCGTCTTTCCCGTCTACATCGGATCCTCCACCTTGGCCAGTTTTAGAATCTTTTTGTCTGGTCCCTCTCTCTAAATGGATGACATTAGGTTCTAGTCATACAAGAACATATAGGGTTCCCCCCATAATTTCTACAGTTAGACATGTGCAGTGTATAATGTCATGTCAATTACATTTTGATCTATTTTCTCATGCTAAATTGACTCTATGAGGCAATCCAGATTTAAAAATTGGTAAGCAAATGTTTTTGTGGTGGATATGAGCAGATATGGCAATTTTTACTTTGGATCAACTGATTGGTGCCGATGATGAGTTGATGTCCTTTCCTATCCTGCATTATAAATATAACTAGCCAGCTACTGCTGAATGGCAATACTTGGAATTGCGGCATTTGTTAGTATCTAGGTTTGGCCCTGCTGCATTACAGAATTAGAGTCTCTATCATTATTGGAAGCACTTGTTGAGGGTGGTCAGGCAAAGCGACCGACAATCCATGTCTATAAATACTTGTTATTGGTAAATAAATATGTAAGCAGGGATGGAATAGGGAATTGGATTGTCCCATTTTGCCTAATCAGTAGATCGCTTTTTTGGCATTTATACCTGTCATATCAATCTGCATCTTATTAAGTGAAAATGTTTGTTTCATGTCTGTTGGTCACCACTATGTCTCTTTAATAAAGGATTGTCTAATTTGGCTAATTGCTGCTGGTGTAATGCAGCTAATGCCTCTTTTAAACATATGTTTTGGCAATGTCCAGTAGTTGCTTCTTTTTGGGAGGAGGTTATTATACAGACATATTTTGTACTAGAACATAATATTCACTGATGTATACGCTCATGGAAATTAATCAACAGACAGCATAAATGAATTCTCTGCATCCTCCACATGTTCTGGCTGTTCTGGCTTGGGTTGATGGGTGTTGTAGGCCCAAACATTTGGAGGGACGTAAGTTGTCCACCCCTACACTATAGGATCAATGTTGTTGCTCTAGCTGATGCAGTCTTTGAAAGAACATGCTTCAGGTTGTACTGGAATGTTAAGTTTAGGCAATATTTCCCTGCCAAAAGTATGGTGTATGGAGAGATTACTTACCTATGAACTAGTTTGCCATTCTGATGTTCTGACTTTATTCGAAGCCTTGTTTTGGGGTGTGTGACAGAAAAGAGATTTCTGGGGCAGATCTCAGGTTTCCCAGCCAGCTCATTGGCTGGGGAGACTTATTGCTATATCAGTCATATTGGTTCTAGAGCAGAAGTAGGAGGTACCTCCTACTCCAGCCCCCAGCCCAAATTTGTCTTTTAAAGAACCTACTTCCCAGTGAACAGACAAGAGATCACTCAGTGCCTGGACCACTGAATGGCAAACAAATAGAAGGAGAATCCACAAGGAAGCAAACCGTTTTTCAATTTCTGTTTTAAATCTGGTATGGTATTTTAAATCTTTGCACCGCAGCTAAGTTCTATTTGCTTATTTTTGTACTGTAGTTTTAAACTTTTAAATTTTTATATTGTGTTTTATCTTGTATTCTGTGGTTTTAATTGTTGTGAACCGCCCAGAGAGCTTTGGCTATTGGGCAGTATAGAAATGTAATAAATAAATAAATAAATAAATAAAATAAAATCCTTTTGACAGCTAAAAGACTTACATTACAACATTGGAAGGATGGGTGTTCACTTCCTATAGTGCACTGGATTGAGGACCTTATTTGAACAATAAGGTTGTATAGGTGCCACCTTTGAATGGATAACTATCTGGGTATTTGGTCCACTTTTGTTGACGTTTATGTATAATTGCTAAAAAGTTGTATTTCCATATATATGCATTTCATATTTATTTCTTTATTACATTTCTATATTGCTCAATAGCTGAAGCTCTCTGGGTAGTTCACAACAACTAAAACTATAAAATACAAGATGATAAAATACAATGTAGAAGTTTAAAGCTACAGTATAAAAAGTAAAAACAATAACCTAGAACCAGTGCAAAGATTTAAAATATAGTACCAAATTTAAAACAGAAAATGAAAATGCCTGGGAAAATAAAAAGGTCTTCACCTAGAACCAAAAAGAGCACCAATATGTATTCATTGCTATGGATATATACAAATCCATGTATGTATACTAAAAAAAAGGCTGAAAAAAGGAGTAAGAAAAATTCTTCCTCATAACAAATTAGTTGTCAGGGAGAAGGGAGCTAAACTAACCTTCTTCTTGACACCTAGTTTTCTATGTATTTGGAATGTTACTGCCCAGATACAAGTTTATCACCTCAGTGAGAACTAGGCCAAAGTTAGCTAGTACTGTGCTAGCAGTGAATTGAAGATTCAGTATTTTCTGGAAGTTATTTAATGTAGGAGAGGTTTGTAGCTCTATTATGTAGCTGAAAAGAAATCCTATTCCTCCTGAAGTATCGATTCTATGATGCTATGATACTTCAGGAATTAAAAATGCTTCCATAATACAGAATATGCATTCTGTTCCATCTTGTTTTATAATATTAAAAGCAGAGTGCTCATTTTAAAATTACAAGCATGTAAAAGAACAAGCCTACATTTTAGACCTTTGTTTTCCATTAAGTGTGGAAGAATTAGATGTTGTTATTGGAGGAGACTGACCATAATTGGAGACAGGGTGCTGGTACAACTTTGGGAAGCAGTGAGAAACACCTGTGTAAAACTAACCTTCTGCCAACCTTGAAGGTCCAGTTATCCATTTTTAATGGTGTAAAATTAATCCCGGAAATGGTATGAACATGCCATTTAGATCTCCTTAAGCAAGTCTTTTGCACTGCCTTTCAGTAACTTCATGACTGCCCAAACGATCTCTCTCTCTCTCTCTCTCTCTCTCTCTCTCTCAAATCCCTCTGCATTTATGGATTTTTGCATCTTTTTCCAAGATTCATTTAGGAAATCCAAAACAGAAACCTGAACTAGTTCAAAGACACAAACTGTTTTCACATGTGATACATAAAGGTGTTGCTTCTTCTTCCTAAATCAGTTTCTAATATTAATGTGATACCTACAATAGTTAGCATGTGCATTTGAATTACAAATATCTCTTTTCTGTTTTCTGTTCCACATTAACAGCAATCACACATTCACATAAATAATGTGAGAGAGGCTCAAGGGTATTTTAAGCTTTGCCTATGAAAATGCTTCTCATGTTGACCTCTGCTGTGGTGGGGTGTGAGTTCATTTGATCTTTGTTCAAGGGAGAGCATCAGAGAAACTCATTTGTGGGTTTGTAAAACTAAAATAAAATCACCCTTTCTCTACAAAGTATCCCTTTCAGCAGGGGTATAAATGAGTTAGTTGGCTGAGCTTAGCAGTAAGATGTAGCTGTGTTCCCTAATGGTGCCAATGAAGTCAAAAGGTTTTGAAGGAATATGGGAGAATGTGATCAATGCAAAGGACATGGAAGGGGTGCATTCCCTTTGGGTTTTACAATACATTGCTTGAACTGAAAACACATAATTGTATAGGTTGGTTGGTATGAACTTAAATAGGCTGTAATTGCTTTTTGCTGATGTGATTTTGATTTATTATACCCATTAGAGACACTTTCCTGTACTCTTTTTTCATGTTTTTGCAAATTAGGCACTGAAAGTAGAGTCACTGGCAGTTCAGATTTTGGCTGAAAGCAGTTTTGGCAAATGCCCCACTTTCAGAGCATCCAGATGATTTCATAATTTATGCAGCCTGACAGAGAAACTGTGTTTTTCAAAGTCCCTTTTAACCTATCCTGGCTACTGATGTGATTGTCCTTTGTAAGACCTAATCTATAATTTCATATAGAACAGTTCTTCAAGCACTCATTCGGAATGATCCAGAGGATACACTTGGCTATTGTGCTTTTTTAAAAAACACAGTGTTAGTGTCATATGTGCAGGGATGCTGTGACCTAACCTCCCTAGGGGTTGCAACCTTCTGAAGCAGAGCCTGCCTTGATCATACTAAGTGCCAGAGAGGGCGTTAAGGGCTTTTGTACCTTAAAGGTCAACAGCACCACTTTGAATTGGTCAGAGGTACATTGATGTTCAATGCAGTTGCATGAGCAGAGTTGCTGTGTGTCTCTCTCATCCGTGCCTGTCAAGAGACATGCAGCTGCAGTTTCTGGACTGCCTTCAAAGGTAGAGCCATTAACAATAGTTGATCTGTGAAAATACCACAGCATGTATTCACAGTTGCAAGTTGCATCTCTAGGAAGGGATGAAGTCAGTGAATCAGGTGGAACTGGAAAAAGTACCCCTGGCTACAGCAGCCCCCTGGACATGAGGCAGCAAAGCCATATTCTAGGAGTACACAAGATGATGCAGCTGCTTTGTCAAGGGATGTATAACACCCATTTAAAACTGGAAGAGCCACCTCACGTAGCATGAATCTGCAGCCACCACATGTACTACTTCATCAGGATTCAATTTCAGTTCCTTAACCCTCATCTAATCCATTACAGTATTCAGGGCTGATTCCAAATCGAGACCACTGTTCAACTGAAAATGAAAAATAGAGTTGACAGTCATCTGCCTTTTGCTAACATATGACAATCTGGCTTCTAGACAATTTTTCCCAATGGCTTCATATAAATATTTAATCACATTGGGGGCAGAAGAGAACCTTGGGGAACCCTGCTGGCTAAAGACCATGACATGTTGTATTGCCCTGGCTGTGGGCTGCGAAGGTTTGGGGGTGCTGAGATAATGCTAAGCCAGATCCAGGTTTGCTTACAAGGAGACTTTATTGAGTACTTACAGCACACAGGCATACCCAAAGGTTGGATCAGACAGCTTCTCTGAACCCAGAGCCATGGGGTAAAATGGGTTTTATACCATACATGTTAGCAGTGAGGCAGCATGACAGCAGCCAGCATTAATTAGCGTTCATCTGCAACTTCCCAGCATAGGCTAACAGCCCCGTGTCAGAGGGGAAACAATCAGAACTTTCCCAGCACAGACACCTGTAGCTCGGCATAAACAGAGCCTCACTTCTCAGGCACATCCTAGGCCCTGATAAGATACTACCCTTCATTAGCATGGAATGTGCTGAGGCCACACTATTGATCTTTGACTCATCTCACAAGCTCAGAGGCCCACTAGCAATGAAATTGCACTTAATAATGAACCAAAGCAAAGCATTAGGGATCTCTAGGCCCTTCTAAAACTACAGGTGACTTGGTTACAGGCCTGGCGCCATTACACATGTCTTGTGCTTAAAAAAAAATCTTGCCTTCCTATGTTTGTCAGCTGACCTGATAAAGAGCAGTAAGAGTTGAGACTCCAAAAAGAACAGTGCTGAGGGAAGGCTATAGCAAGAGCGCAAGATGAAGGAGAGTAGTGAGCACTGGTCTCCGTCTCTGAGAAAGTTATACCTGTGAACTTGGAGCCTGGGAGACAACTGCCCAGCAGACTTCTCAGTTGTCATTTAGTATTGGTTTAAAATAGTTCTGTCTTGCCACTGTGCTCAAAAGCACCGGAGGTGGCTATCAGCAAATATAAGATTAAAAAGTACCTTATCATCCATAATTTACTAAAATATTGCAAAACTATAATTAGAAGCGAAATAATTTCCCGCTAAACTAAAAAAGGTAAAGGTTTAAATAGCAGCAGACAGTGCTTTAAGATACATGTCCCCATAGAGTCATTGAGCAGGCTACATTTAAAAAGGCATTCACTGATCTGCTCAGAAAGATGGTAAATAGTTACTTTGAAACCTGGAAACTGGCAGGACTGAATTGTCCAGGACAGCACTAAATTATTCTAGGGCTCTCCACTATTGATATCCACCACTGGGGTCCTGGCATTGCACTTGCTCTACTAGCTAAGGATGGGCAAACCTGTCTATTTCAGTTCATGTCAGTTTCTCATATTTCAGTAATAAGTTTATTCTATCTCATGTCCGCATCAGTTTGCAAAAAAAGTTAAAGAACAAATTAAAATATGCATTTATTTCTGTATATACTGCATATGCATTTCTGTTAATATATACATTTTATGCAATTTCCTCTAATATACATATTTTTGCAAGCAAATTTTCACTAATATATCCATTTTGGAATACTGTTTTCCCTAATATATGAAATGTATGTATTTTTGTACTTATGGTTTTATCCGCGAATAGAATTGCAAAATTCTGAGATGTGCAAAAAACAAAGTTCAGCTACTGCAGATTAGATTAGATCGGTTCCATGTAAAATGTGAACCGAATGGAATTCTCCCCCATCCCTGTTGCTAGCACAGGCCTGCAGAGGGCTGCTGAATGTTGCTATATCCAGCACAGAACGGCTTGCTGGACTAGGTTCTTTTGTGCAGAACTGGGGGACTTGGATTCAAGACCGATATTGCCAACACTATGCACCATGTACCTTAGTTCCCTTGCATGAACCCATTTGTTTGACAAATAGCCATATGCATTAATTTACACTTGCACTCTGCTTATGACATACCTGTGGGCTATGGAGGGTAAAAAAATAAATGATGACAGTTGGCCAGTAAATAGACTAGAGGTGCAGTCCTATGCATGTTTAGATAGAGAAAAGGCCTTGCTGGCTGGGGGATACTGGGAGTTGTAGGCCTTTTCTCTGCCTACACATGCATAGAATTGTGTCTTAAATGACTTTTAGTTCCTTTCAGCTCCATCTGAAAATGCACATACTTCTGTAGGGCAGACACGTCTTCCTCGCACCACTAAAAAACAGGGAACTGTTGAGTCTGTACTTGGTTGTAAAAACACTGCAGTCTACTTCCTTAATTGTCTGTCAATTGAAAACATCTCTAAAGACTTAAGAGTCTTTAGTACATAATCATTCTAGTTATGTGCTGCTCACGTTTGGTTACTCTGCAGTACTTTTGTATTCTTTCCAAAGCATGGTCTTTGTTGTAGATTTCATTAGTAAGGATATTTTCAGATATCAGAGAAGTGGCCCAGGTTAGCAGCTCTTGTGTTCTAGTAATCATGAGAAGATTTGGAAAGTATTTTTATAGCCACATAGTCCTGTTTGAAGGAGGGTTTGTTTTTCCTCCCTGTGCAAGTTCTTCGAGCACTTTTCCCCTGCTGCACAGTGACAGACCCCGCTGCCTCAGAAGTGGAGATGTGGGCATGCAGACAAGGGCTGCAAAAGCCAGTGGAAAAATGGCTTGAGGATACAACTCAGGTCTGAATTAGAGCAATCACTTGCCAATAAATCTGAATTAGAATAGTTGCTTTGAGTGCAGTAACTCTGGTTTATTAGGCAAGAAAGCAAAGCTTGTGAGAATGGGACTAATATCTCTACTTTATGGCTAGAAGAACTGAGTCAAAAATGTAAGCTATACGATCATGTTTACAGTGGATTCGGGGTAAAAGTTAGCAAACATTTCTAAGCTTGACTGACGGTAGTATGTATTTGCTACATATTTTTAATACCATTACAGAGGGAAAATACAGAAATATAATGCCTGTGTAAGACACAGGTATTTAGAAGGAAAATAGATAATTATTCTATGGAAAGGATATATTTGTTTTAGAAAACATATTGTCATGAGAAATAATGCCGTTACAGATCTCATCTAAATGTTGAACCCACCAATTCCATTTCAGAATAGAACAAATATTATGAGTGAGGACTCATGAAATACTGTGTTTTGAAATAGATTTCATTAATGTTTTCCACTAATAATTTATTCCTCCCTTTATGCCTCTCTTCTCATACTAATAGTGGATAGGTTATTTGCATATAAATAGATTTCAGTATTTACTGGAGCAAAGACTTAATATATTTCTCTTTTCCATGGACATAGTTAAATAAGTGGAGATATTGCAATGATCAGCAGTTATGAATTGTTATAATTTTCTTGGTCAAAATTCTTTAGAGTACATCAACAGTCTTTGACATTTTTGAGTGCTACAAAGGGTTTAGATCTCAATTAAAATAATAGAACCATGAAAATATATCTTTTGGTTCCTGTAGAGATGTTTTAATATGACTCTTGGTTAACCCCCACCTCTAAAAACTTAAGATGAGCTATTAGAAAGGTTGACTGTGACCCTCAGGAAATCTGTTGGTAATTAGTTTTTTGTTCCTGTGCCACTTGTCTTCTAGTGGCATGTTATGATTTTCAGAATTTAAATGTCAATAATACATTGAAAATATTTAATTAAACAATGCAGAGAAGTGAGATAATCCAGGATTCCATACACAGACCCTTTTCAGGATGGATAGAATGGAGCAGAACTTCCATCAGCCTCCTATGACCTTCTGAATGGGTCCAAAGCTTTTGCTACCACTACAACTTTACATTGGCTCTGAGCTATAGCAAGGGAATTTTCCTCTCTCTCTCTCTCTCTCTCTGTCTCTCTCTCTCCCCCTCTCCCTCTCTCTCTCTGTGGTGCGTGTGTGTATATATAATATATTTGGAGGCACAGTTGTGCTGCCCATAGATAAGGCAATTAGTCAAAAAAGGATTCCGCAGTGTTAAATGAAAATCGGGGAGGGGGGTTTCACCAATCTTCCTGAAAATTGCACATGCCAGACAGAAATGTCTATTTTACATAACCTGAAAATTTCAGGAAGATTGGTTAAAGACCGTGGGAGAAAAGGAAGTTAACAGAAAAAATAAAATAAATACTCAGTCACGCAGTTTTGACACTGACATAATGTCTTGGCAACCATTTGCGTCCATCATTTGCCAAAATGCTGGAGGCTATATATGAAAACCATATATGTTTTCCTATTCCCTTTCTATGGTAGTTGGTGGAATAGAATTTCTTTTTTTTTAATTCAATGTACTTATTTTTAAAATAATTTTTATTGGTATAATGAATCCCTATGATATTTCATACTGTGGCACTCAGAATGTTGAGGGTGGCGGCGGCAGCGGCGGCGGGGCGGGGTTGGGTGGGTGGAATAACTTCTGTGCAGAGAAAAAGCAGCAGCAGCAACTAACTTGAGTTTCTGGGTCCTCTGTGTGTGTGTGTGTGTGTGTGTGTGTGTATACAGACAAGCAATCCCCTCAGAGTAACCAGACCCCATTGCTTCTGCTTACTTGCCTGCACTCCCAGCCATTCCCCTTCTTCCTCTCCTCCCCCTTCCCCTTAATAATTTGTGTTACTAAGGTCCCTTTTTTGGATTAAAGTGCTGGAAAGAGAGGCCTGAGAAGGAAGCTATGGCATGGAATGGGAGTGAAACTTTGCTTCATAATCAGGCCTGTCTTTTGTTGAGGGCAGAAAGTTTTGGTGCCTGGAGTTTGAGAAGCAGGCAATCATGCTGGCAATGCTGTGGTCAAGCCAGGGAACAAAGAAGCAGTATGAGAAAAGGTTTTGTTTGTTACTCCTTGCAGCTAGAAGCTCCATGAGTCCGGGGTGTTCCCATGTACCCTGATGAGGCCTAGAGTTAGGGAAGTCAGAGAATTCTGCCACGGATCTCGGTGAGGCCGAATGCCAGTGCATTCGGCCCCCCGAACTCCGTGGTGGAATGGCCTGCCACCCCCCGTGGATCCCCCCGGGATGAGACTTACCTGGGGCAGATGTTCAGGACGGCGGCAGCTCCAGCGGTGGCTTCGGCGGTGGCTGGTCTTCCGAATGGCTGGCGCCGCCATTTGCAGTCTGTTTCCCCTCCCCATTTGTGATAGGCTACGTAAAGACTTACGTAGCCTATCACGTCTGGCTTAAAAAAACAACAACACGCGTACGTAAATGGTGGTGGCTACGGCCACCGCCATTTGCGTTCCTTATTTTTGGCCGTCTTAGTCTACATAAATATTTACGTAGACTAAGACGGCGAAAATAAGGGGAACACAAATAGCGTAGCGGACGCTATTTGTGTTCCTCCTTATTTTCGCTGTCTTAGTCTACGTAAATATTTACATAGACTAAGACAGCCAAAAATAAGGAACGCAAATGGCGGCGGCCGTAGCCGCCGCCATTTGCGTACGCGTTTTGTTTGTTTTTTAAGCCAGACGTGATAGGCTACGTAAGTCTTTACATAGCCTATCACGGCTGACTACAGGGACGCAAACAGCGGTGGCTATGGCCGCCACCATTTGCATCCCTGCTAGCCAGCGGCTGGATGTCCGGCTTCTGGCGGAGCTGGCCGGCGGCCCTGCGGAATCCCCACGGAGCGGAGCCGGCTGGCCAGAATTCCGGGGGGAGGGACGGAGCGCCCCCCCTCCCCAGCGGAACCTGGCGGAGCCAGGTAAGGGGGGTTTCGTACATCCCTACCTAGAGTAACATCAGCAGCCTAAAACAATGAGAAACTATCCCTGCAGGTTTCTGCCCCCTACATATGTCGTTCAGAACCAATTCAGAACCACATTTTCCAGTTAGCAACTACAGAAAAGAGCCAATCAAAAAGCATAAAATTGAGGGTTGTCAGGGGTTTAAAGAAAGCAACAGCACCCCGTGAAAAAGTCAAGAACCTTGTTTGTTCCAACCTGGCTTGCTTGATTTTCACCTTTTGCTTAACTCTTGAACTTTATTAGCAGATTTGGATTCACTTTGAGACCTTTTTTGGTTCTTGCCTCCCATTTGGGGGAAGAGGCTTCTTTTCTCTTTTTGAACATGCTTTCTCTTGGCTTTGAGTTGTGAAAAAAGGCACATTCCATGTATTCCAAGGCATAATTAGGAAAGGAATCGACTTGGCTGAGGGGATGGGAAAATGCTGCAAGGCACTGATGTTTCAACACACTCTTAAAGTGTTGTTAATTGCTGTTCTGATTGCTGTTCTGTTCTGTTCTGTTCTCCTTCTTCATTGGCATATACTAGCAGTACTCCCCAGCACATGGACCCTTCTTTTTAAATATAAATTTTTGATAGTCTTCCTCTTCTGTGCTAGAACAGCAGACATCCGTATGCATTTTTTACATGGGAGAAGGGTATAAACAGCACAACTACCTACTTCTCTCCTAGCAGCAAGACTATGTCATCCCATCCTTTTCATGATGAATGTATGTTGCATCACTAGTGGTTTAAGTATCATGTTTTCTCATAAGCCCCACTTTGTTCAATGGTACAGGTGGAGTGCATAGAATTATTGCCTTAGAGGCAAAGCGCCCAGAGTGCCCACCTCTGCCTTTCTTGCCTCATAAAGGATGCAGCCATGGAGATAGCAGTACAAGCTGCTGCTTGTTCCAGTATCTTTTTTTTCTCACTGTTCAGAACACATTTTCCCTCCTCCCGTGAGGCCTTCCCCTGCTGTACTATGTATTGCTACAGGGCTGCCAGCTCCAAACTTGAACATTTTATATATAGTGGGGAGGGAGATGTAGTTTTGGAGAATGGGAAAGGAAAGATGTCCATTTTCCTTTCCTGGCATCTTGAATCACCCCCCACCCCCGCCTTTAAGCTTATGGCAAGCCATACTTATTATAAGCTGTCAGGGGACTGAACAAGTCGATTCCTTCTCTGCACCTTTCCTCCATTTTCTTTTTACTTTAGTTTTGTTTTAGTTTTCAACTGACACCCCAACATTCTGTGTTCCAGTTGCTCACATCCTTGGACTTCACTGATAATATGTCCGACTTCTGCTTCTCTCTCTCTCAACTGCCACCAACATTCTGTAAATCTGGAAGCTCGCAAATCCCTATCAGGCTGTTTTACTTTTAAAAAAAACTTATTTCCTTTAATTTACAAATGTATTTATAAGTCTGTATGAATAGGTAGAAACCACTCTATTATTTACGGGTGGTCCCGTTTTGTTTCCAAATTGATAGCTAGACTTGTTGTGTGCATGTTTGACTATTAAGTGGGATTGGTGATTTTTACTTTTAGACTAAACAGAGTGAAACATGACATCCTTTGCCTCACCTCCTTGCACTCTGCCATTTAAAGCTGTGTCCTCCTCAGTCTGGCACCAATACCATAAGGCTCCAAAACCATAAGTTAGCTGTTTTAGGGAAAAATTACATCAAGCAGTGGAGCAAGGGGTGAGGGGGAGTTTCAGAGTTAAACAATAACCCCCCCCCCCCCGCTTTATACCCAAATTGGCACATGTGCTATCCCAGTTCAGGACTCAGACCCTTTGTCCTCAGCAGATTAGGCCTTTGAGTTAATAGAACAAGGAGAGGGCTTGCCTACAGAAGGGTCCCACAAAGTTTCCACCTCCTTAGGACCTAGTTCCCCAAGAAGGCCCTGGGGATCACCCTCCTTGTGTCTGAAGGAGGTTGCATTGCTATCCTCAGATTCTGAGAATATGAAGATGCCACAGCCACTTCTGTGTCACTGCAGCCTGGGGTTGCTGAAACAGGCCAGGCCCCTTTAAGAAAGAAGGCCTCAGTCACTATGGAAGTGGGGCTAGCCAGCCTACAGGAAGTCATAATCATACTTATGGTTCACTCACAATCTGCTGCTTGTTGGAGCAACATACAAGTAAGCTTCCAACCCAGCATGGCTTGGAGCTCTCCATGGTGCTGATCTATCCTGCTTCTCTGGAAAACCTGACTCCTATTTGGTCAGAATTCAACTGAACCTGACTTGTCCTAATAACTTGGTCTGAACCAGATCCATAGTGGACACCCAGAAACCTGGATCTCGCATCTCCCAACAGTGCTAGGCCCTGACAGCAGCAGAGCTCACTGGCAGAAACACAACATGTGCATGTTTGGTTTGACCCTCAGCCACAAGAGATCACAGTTAGAAGAAATTATGTAGAGCTGATGAATGTATTTGAGAACGTATAATGTTGCAATCCTGCACATTGTTATTTGCAAATTTGCCTTATTCATTTCCATGAGAGTTCACATTCATAAATATGCACAGAGTTGCTGCTTTTTTCCTGAGTTCATGAAAAAAATATTGGTCTTACAATAATTATACTGGTTACAATTTGAAAATGTGCTCTTAAAACAATGTACTTGAAAACTCATGAAGTAAAATAAAGACAAAGTAGGAGGATGGTGTTTTCCATTTGGGAATTTCTCTATTGTTGAATAACATTATGTTTCAACTCACAACACTGGGGGAAACCAAAACAATGGACAACTTTCTTGCTGATATATGTAATCTGAAATGCCAGAATTCATTATCTTTCTGCAAATAATAGATGATGATAGAGCAGATGAATAATTTGACATACTTTCAAAGTATAAATTGTAAATTCTTTTGTATCTGAAAGAATATTGATTACCTAATTGGTGCATATGCATGTGTGCTTCCCTCTGACCAGGAGAGGTCACTCTGTGTAAAGTGAACGATTCACTTTCAGGTTTTAAGGAAAATGTTAAATATCACCAGACTGCTGAAACTCCTTGAAAGTGATGAGGCTTCTTTTTGTTTTCTTTACACATAACCACACACATCTTATTTTCTTGTTGCACTGTTGGAGAAATGTGTTGGTGATAGGAGTACATTTTAAATGTAGAAGTATTTACTCATTTCAAACTTAGAGAGTAAACAATGGGTTAGATTCAGAGACATCTTAGTCCTAGTAGAAAGCACTCCACCCTCCCAGCTTCAATTTCTGCCAGTGCTCCCCTTTCATCTGTGTCACCCTGTGCCAGATGGCACCTTGTTCCAGAGAGTTTCCCCACCCTCCAGAATTGGCTTTGAGGCATGTGGGACTGGACAAAGAAAGCCCAGTGGTTAAGTGGAACTAACTATGAGGGCCCTGATGTAGTGTAATAATTGTCTGGGAATCTCTTTCTGTGAAATGTGTGACTCATACAGAGGAGTCAATATGACACTTGGATCAGGTATGTATGTGTCCTCAAATTCAGAATTTTCAATGAATTTCTACTAGTGTAGTTGTAGGTTTATTTTCGCAAACAAAATTGTCCTTACTATTGTACAAAGTGGAAGATACTCAGCTTTCAAATCCAATATTGAATTTCTAAGGTAGTATTGAAGCCACGCTTGAGTGCCATTTTTCTTGGCAGAAAGGCATGGTACAAATAAAAGAAATAAAAATGAATAACATTCTAGTAAAATAAAAATTATGACTATGGATATTATTGAGAAACAACGCTAAAACTAAAAACACACACAGTGTTAGTACTTCTATAAGCAGTACTACCCATTTTGGAGCATTATTGTAAGTTGCCTGAAAATATGAATGTAGAAAGCTGGCGTGGTACTTTACTTTTCGATACCACTAGATGTCCATATTTAATAAGGTTTGTATTTTGAGTCCAATGTTAAGAGAGGATACGTTCAGCGTTCATTCTAGTTCTAAGTAATCCTAAATTCAAATATAGGATCATATGTATGGTACACAGGAGTAGTGATGGGGTGCAAAAGTTATGAGATGGCGAATAGGCACAAGTGTGATATTGTAAGTAGTCAGGACCAAAGGGCAAACCGGGAGAAGGTTGAAAAGTAATCCAGAACTTGGGACTGAAAAGTAACCAAGGATGCAGCAGGAACGTGCTGGAACTCAGGACAACCTGGTCGCTTGAGCAAGGCTCAAATGGAACAAGTAAGCCCGTTTATACTCCTTCCTTTCTAGCGAGACCCCATGGCTAGTCAGGGTGGGTGGAGTCAGTACAGGGCCTGAAGGTACTTCATTCAGAAGGTACCACCTGCAGTTCATTGGTTCGCCATATGAAGGAGCTGCTCACAGATCTTGCAGCTCCATTCAGATATGAATTTAATGAGATATTCATGGTATAATACAGCACTTTGTATTCTATGTCCCATATGTCTTAGGGAAGATGGGGTTGCACTCTCCCTGAAGGGCTAAGTGTGCAATTTGACAGTGCTCCTGGACTTGGCACAAACTGGGCAAGCTCAGGTGGCTACAGTAGCCAGGAGTACTTTTTACCGGCTTAGATGGTATGCTAGCTGCGACCCTGTCTGGAGAGGGAGGCTCTTGCCATGGTTATTCATGCTCTGATAACATCTAGGCTGGACTACTGTAATACATTCCATGTGGGGCTGCCTTTGAAGATAGTTCAGAAACTTCAGCTGGAGAAGAATGTAGCCATCTGGAAACTGGTCGGGGCTAAGTAGTCTGCTCATGTGACACCAATATTGTGCTAGCTGCACTGCCTACCAGTGCATTTCTGAGCCCAATTTAAAGATTGGTTTAACCTTTAAAGCCTTAAAGGGTTTGGGCCAAAGTTACTTCAAGGACCACCTTCTCCCGTACCAGCCTGCCCACACTCTGAGATCGTCAGCAGAGGCCCATCTTACCTGTCAAGGGCAGTTAGGCTGGTGAGTACAAGGGAGAGGGCCTTTTCTCCGGTGGCCCTGCACCTCTGGAATTAACTTCCACCATGGAATCATCAGCCCCTTCTTTGCAGGAAGGCTCTGAAGACCCATCTGGTTTTGTTGGCCTTCCACAGTGTGTGAATTATAGGTTTTATTAGTGATAACTGTTTTATAGAATGTTTATTGTATTTGTTTTGCATTGGTTTGTACTGTTTTTATCTGTATGGTGACTTGAGAGGTTCTATCCTTAAAGGCTGCCTAAAAGTTTTCTTAAATAAAAAATACATAAAAACAGATACAGCCTGCTGGATACACATCACTCTCTCCTAGCCTGCTAAACGTGAATGTTACGGAGTGAATAGATGCACAGATTGTCCATGGCGAGCCTATGCGCAAGCACATTTAGTGTACTTGTGATGAATGTAGGTTGTTTTCTGGATTGGGCTCACGGTGAACTTGTTTTGAGTAAGAGAAGCTGGATTTGCACAACACTGATTGGTTGGCCCTTTTGTTAATCAAGGAGCTGCTTTCCCCACTCTAAAGGCAAGATTGTGTACAGCTGATTGGCTTGAAAGCCTTTCCCCTTGTCAGAGCTGAATTCAGTGTGTGTGGTTTTTAGGAGGACAACAGCTTTAAAAAATAAAGCACCAAGCAAACTTTTAATCAGGTAAGTATGGCTAGCATGTTGAAAACAAAATCGAAGTGGGTAGCTCACCTGAAATCTGTAGGGAGGGTTGAGCAGAAAGAAGCAATCAGAATTAATTTCATAGGCTGCATATGTCAGCACAGTAATGACAGCGAGGCAAAGCGAAGTTTGTTCTGCAGTATCCTTCCCCATACCCACTCCTGTTTCCAGGCACATCTGTACTTAGCCTTATATTTACATATGATGTCAATTAGAGCTAGGCCGTTTAGAGACAATAAAATCTTTGTGTGTCAACATTAGAATGGCAGATACAGATTTAGATTTGTATTAATGTTTGCCATCAGAAAAGTCTGTTTTTGTTGACTCCTTATAAATTAATTGTATGGGGGGTGCTATTTTCCATGCCTGGGGTATGCCTCAGGCTGATTTTTTTTAGAGCATCAACAACTGAAAGCATCACCTAGTGTTTACATGTTTTGGGTGTGTTAAAAGTGTGATGTGATATTTGCTGTTCGTTGGGTTGGCCCTTTTGTTAATCAAGGAGCTGGGAGGGAAAACCACAATGTTATACATTTCTAAAAAACAAAATAGCATTTCACACAATATTTATATTCCATTATTAATGGCCTCTTGGCATGGGAGGGTAAGAAGAAATTATCCCTCAAGTGGTTTTCTCATTTGTCAAGGTCCAGTATGGCATAGACACAGAAATAAAAACTCAAGGATTATGCTCAAGTTGCTGCCCTTGTTAATGAGAAAGATTCTGAGACAAAACCAGATAATCAGGAATGAAGAGAGATGGGGGGGGGGGAAGCTAAAACAAAAAAAAAAAGACCTAGACATTGGACATAGCAGTTGATACAGAGAAAATAGACATAGGGCAGACGTGGACTGTAGGACTTCTTTTCCAAAACAGCAGATGTCATAAGACATCTGTATAGGTGTGTGATACTGACTCACCTACGGTGGCCATGTCCACTTCAGAGATGAAGATATATGTCAAGATGTTGAAAGGCTGAGCCTGGAAGAGTGGCCTGGGAGGGTGTGAGGCATGGGCAGCACTCAGGCCATAAAAAGCCCCTGGAGAACCGAATGGGAGGAGTAATGGGACCAGAAAGGCAGAGCATCTGTCTGGCTGGTTAGAGGGGGGGAGGAAGGAGACTGGGGAAAGGCATGGCAATAGCCCTTCACCTCCAGGATCGGGGTAATTCCCACATAGGTAATTCCAGGGTAATAAGCCTCTTCCTAGATTGCCTAGGAGGAAGTTGAAGGAGTATGAGAAGAACAGAGAAACTTCATCCTCCCTTATGGGCTGTATAACCCAGACGAAAGGGGAGCTCTGTGGGCCTTCCTCCAATCCCACAAATAGGGAGGGCACCAGAAAGGCAGTTCAAGTAGTTGTAGCCATAATATTAATAAAAGCCAAAGGCAATGCTATAAAGCAGATTTCCTCCAGATGTTTGGACTTCAACTCCCATTAGCCCCAGCCAGTGTAGGCAATGGTCAGGAATGCTGGAAGTTGTAGTCCAAAATATCTAGAAGGTGCCAGGCTGGGGAAGGCTGCTATAAAGCCTTTGGGCTCAGGTCTGTTTTGGGAAGATGCAAATGCCATGTCTGTCTACTATGACCACCACAAGAATGTGGCAAAATAAGGTGTAGATCTGAAACCACAAGATTTCTTAAACCAAATTCAAGATTTTTGTGTACCACTTTTGTTGCTTAACAGAAATAGTTGATTAAAATACTACTTGCGCAATATTTGACCCGTACCCTTTGTTTGCATGATCCACATGTGCTATTGTAGTGTGCAGGAGATTTTTTTTGTTAGGTTTCCCCCCTTTCTTTTATTAACTCAGAAAGAGCTGCATGCAATACAAGATGGACAATGGGCTTGGGCTTTTTGGATCTGCACAGCCTGTTTTTGGGTGCGCCTGGCACGTATGCAGGCTGCTGCACTAAGATGTAGCCCAAGTGATCAGCCATATGTGGCTGATCTTCCCCCAAGAGAAAGGGATATCTGCCATCTGAAAGCCATGGTTTACATACAAGCAGTGACAAAGACGGTTTAAAAGCTCCGAAACAGAGAATCTTTCTACTCTATCCAGCGTCTGTTTCTACAGGACCTCACATTAAATACCAAGAGCTTTCTCCATGTTTGATTTATTGTATTCATAACCAGCTGCAGAAGGGCTGTGGTTGTCTAGTGATGGAAGGGTATTACTCTACTGTTTGTTACTCTGCTGTTCCAGTGGTATACTCTTGAGGTCTAGAAGGAAGGAAATTAACATCCAGTATTGTGTAGTATGTCCTTAGTGTCAGGCACTAAATGACCACAAATCAAAATGATTAATGGTTGATCTGTATGTGTTCAATGACTGTCAGACTTCAGTAGCAGCTTAGAGTCTTACAATGCAATCCTTTACAGATCTAATCAGAAGTAAGCCCCACTGAGTTTAATGGGACTCTCAAGTAAGTGTTACAGGACTGCAGCCTCAATAGTCCTATTGCTCTCTCAGAACAGCACCCCAAAAGATCAAATGAAATGGTACCTTTTATTAACTTAATTAATTAATTAATTAATTATTACAATTATCTCCCAATGTTTTTCCTCCAAGTAACCCCAGGCAGCTTACATAATCCTCCTCCTCTCCATTTTATTCTCAAAACAACTCTTTGAGGTAGGTTAGGCTGAGAGTCAGTGATTGTCCCAAAGTCACCCAGTGAGCCTCATGGCCCACTTTAATTGTGGTTGTATTGTTATATTGTGGTTTTAATGTTCTATATATTTTAAATTGTTTTATTGTGTGTTGTTTGGTTTTAATTTTTGTGAACCGCCCAGAGAGCTTCGGCTATTGGGCGGTATAGAAATGAAATGAATGAATGAATGAATGAATGAATAAATAAATAAATAAATGGCCAAGTGGGGACTTGAATCCAGATCTCCCGAGTCCTAGCCCAAAACTCTAACCACTACATCACACTGGTTCAATTAATTAATAACACAATTATTAATTAATAAGGTCACAGGCCTCATGAAAAGCCCTAGCCATGTAAACTTTCCTTGAATGTCCAATCATGTTTCAGTGCATTTTCCACATGTACCGTTAACACACCCACCCAAGCCATAGATCGCTGGCATGCTATGCTAACACATGAATGACCCAACACATATGGAAAGTACCGTTAAATATGATTTACACAAATCTATGGTGTGACCAAACTTGAAATACTGTGTGCAGTTCTGGTAATTGCACCTAAAAAGGATGTTGTAGAATTGGAAAAGGTGCAGAAAAGAGGGACTGAATGATCAAGGAGCTTGAGCAACTGCCCTAGGAGGAAAAGTTATAACTCTGGGACTTTATAGATTAGAAAAAGAGTGAATATGGTGAGTAGGAATGGGTAAACTCACTGTAGTCTGGGTTGCATGCCACTCAACGGGCTCCCACCCGCCAACCACTGCTTGCCATGAGCAGCGAGTCACCAGCAGTCCTCAAGTGCTGGGTGAGTGGTGTGCAGCTGCCCAATCCCTCGCCGAACTTTTTTTTGTAAAGGCCGATTTTACACAAATGGCAGCCAT
The DNA here is from genome assembly GCF_057233095.1 of Heloderma suspectum. Lineage (NCBI taxonomy): Eukaryota > Metazoa > Chordata > Lepidosauria > Squamata > Helodermatidae > Heloderma > Heloderma suspectum. Next base: position 31,795,971 of record NC_139462.1, on the reverse strand, counting down.
AAAGCGGCTGTTTATGCAAGATTACAGTCGTAAATGGCCATTTACACCTTTAATATTGCATAAGTGGTTGCTTTACAGCTGCCATTTGCATAAAATCGGCCTTTACAAAAAAGGCTGAGCTGCCATTTTGTGGCTCGCCGAGGGATCAGGGATCCCCACGCTTTCCTGACTCGGCACACGCTGAGTCAGGCAAGCACAGGGACCTGCAGACAGGCATCTGGGGGTGCTGGGCTGGTGATTTCTTGCTGGGCTTCGAGCCCCAGCCAGACACCATGACATCCCTAATGAGGAGGCATGTTAGATGGAGAAAGTGCATAGGAAGATGTTTTTATCCCTCTTTCATGCTACTAGAACCTGGAGTCATTCAATGAAGTTGATTGGTGGGAGATTCAGGACATATAAAAGGAAGTACTCCTTCACAGCATGAAATTCACTTCCATAAGATGTAGCAATGGGCACCAACTTGGATGGCTTTAAAAGGGGATTAGACAAATTAATGGAGGATAAGGCTACTAATCATGATGGCATGCCTTTGTATAGCAGTTGCTGGGGAACACAAGTGGGAGGGTGCTATTGCACTCATAACCTACTTACGGACTTCCCACAAGCAGCTGATTGGCCACTGTGTGAACAGAATGCTGGACTAGATAGGCCCTTGGTCTGATTCATCATGGCTCTTCCTGTGTTCTCATGTGCTTGTGACTGGCCAAATGTGGAAAGCTTATACAAATAAAGGCATACCCTTGGCCCACATCCTGTATAAATCAGGCTCTATTATAAAATTATTGAAGAGACCTTCTCAAGTTACAAAAACCCTTGGGCATTCATATTCAAACTTCAATATCATATTTAGTTTTGAGTGCCTGATTTTGAAACCTTAATTTCTTTTAACTTGGAGAAATGGATTTGCATACTTTCAGAGAGAGAGAGAGAGAGAGAGAGAGAGAGAGAGAGAGAGAATGATGCAGCAGACATTAAAATTTTGTCCTTCATCTTTAATGTAGCATCATCATTTCTCCTAACTCCACCATCATTCATATTTAGTGGAAGGGCTATCTGGAGATTACCTGCAAAATATCACTTCCACAAGGCCATTGCTGTACTCTACATAAAATGTCTCTGAGTGTTTCTTTTATGGAGTTAACCTAGAGTGACTTAGAGCCAAACATGATTTCACAGCAGCTCTGTGGAAAGCACTGCTTTCTTGAAAACTCAGCAGGTTAGATCTTACCTTCCTTTCACAGATTGTTGTGAATACTCCACTGAGTCCTATTAACCTAAATGTTTTACTTATCCAGCATTTATGGAGTACTGTTATAGAAAGCAAGCTTTTAACTCCTCTTTGTTGATTTTGCCTCTGTAAATTAACAACACAAGTAGTCTCACAAATGCTCTTCATCCTTTGGGAGAGACATGCTTTATTGCCTTTCAAGGCTTTTGGAACATGTAAAAAGGCTAGCATTTACATTGTAAAAGTCCTAATACTGATATTAGTATCAGTATATAAAGTACTGATATTTTCTAATATTCCTTGCTGATGGTAATCTGAGGGTAGTGATGTTGATGGTGCTTACCAATATCAACTAAGGGTGCAATCCTGTGCGGGAGTCGGCCACCTTGGAACTTGAAGGCAACCGACTATCCAATGCAGGGCAGGCGGAACGCGGAGGGGATCTTCTTCTCTGCGCTCCAGCCACCCTGCATTTGTGGCTAGATGGCCAATTTTAGTTGTCTAGCCGGGGTGCCTCGGAGTGGGGGGGGGAGGCCGGATGGTGCATAGGAAGCATCTTAACCGTGCTTCCACTGTCCCCTCCCAGCCCCCAGGCACACCCCTTTCCCCCGCACCATGCTGCTCTTATGAGCGTGGAGCTGGGGATGAACGACACCACCTATGAGTGGGAGGGGTCGGGGAGGTGGTTTTCTGGGAACCGACCCTGGAGTGCTGTCTCTGAGCTTGGTTCCCAGAAAACAACAAATCCAATGGGCATTGTAGGATTGCACCCTAAGGGTATTTGCAATTTCAAAACATTAAACTGTAGTTAAATAAACACTCGTGGTACTTTCTGTTGCACAAACTCTGTTGAAATCAGTGGGAGCTTCACATGCTCTTGTGCTGATCCCATTCAATTTAGTGAGGTTTGACTAAAAGCTTCCTACTGGATTGACAGCTACAGAGGTAGCAATCACTTTGGTAAACTTCTTGAAATTCTTTCCATTTATCTTCCATGAGATTCCTCATTTGAACTCCATACGCTGAAAGAGAGAACTGCTACATATTCAGCTTACATTTTGAACTGCCTGAAGCAAAAACAAAACCGAAGAAATCGAATGTTCTCTTGGCAGGCCAACAGCCAAATTTCTTATTCCTATAGCTTTTTGCCTTGTTTGTTGCAGAAATTGCATCTCTCTCTCTCTCTCTCTCTCTCTCTCTCTCTCTCTGTGTGTGTGTAGTTACTTTGCAGAATATTAACAATAGAGCATCAGTTTAATATTCCAGTTTTATTCCTTTCCCTTATTATATATTTGTCTGTGAATGCACATTTGGTATGTGAATGCACCCTGTCCAATAGGGTGCTGAGCATCCAGCAGTCGCAGCATACCCAGAAAGGGCTGTACTAATAATATGAGAGAGGTTCCCAAGGGTGTGGCTATAATGAAAGGAGTGCCAGTTCCACTCCGAAAAAAGAAAAATGAATTCTTAAGGAAGCTACTTGGGTCACTTCTCTGATGTCAGGACTGCTAAATGGTGGGAGTCCTGCCTGCTTGGTCCCATCCTTTTAGCCCAGGCAGCTGCATGTCCCATAGGGGCAGGGCTATAATTCATTGCTAGAGCACATATTTTGAATGTGGAAGGTCTTGGGTTCAGTCCCTGGCATCTGCATTGCCTGAGATGGTGGAGAACTGCTGCCAGTCAGAGTAAACCCTATTGGGCTATAGAGATCAATATGACTCAGTATAAAGCAGCTACAAATGTGACTTCATAGGTGTCATCCACCAGGGCATCTGGAACTCCATTTGCAATTCCAGGGAAGGAGCTGCCTCTTCCCTCTTTGCCAGTTCAGCTAGAGCACTCTCTCTCCTTCCCTGTGCCTCCAGTTGTAGCTGGCAAGGTTCCTGCATTAGTTCTCCCTGAATGTTTTGAGGACCGTTTGGTACAGATCTGAGAGCATGTATGTCTCATTATGACCACTTCCAGAGGGGTAGCTGTGTTAGTCTGTTGCAGTAAAACCCACAAAAAGTCTTATGTCCCCTTAAAGACAGATTCCTAAATAATATTTTTGTTTAGGGAAATGTTAAGCCCCCACTTCCTTGTATTTTGCAGAAATGAGTGGAGATTTAAATGTGTGTGTTGCATTCAGAGCTGATGTGAAGGACCTATGTCTTGTACTCAGGTTTTGGTACTCAAGTTGTTGTTGTTGTTCAGTCGTTAAGTCATGTCCAACTCTTCGTGACCCCATGGACCATAGCACGCCAGGCCTTCCTGTCCTCCGCTCTCTCCCGGAGTGTGCTGAAGTTCATATTCATTGCATCGGTGATTCTATCTAGCCATCTCATCCTCTGCTGTCCCCTTCTCCTTTTGCCTTCAATCTTTCCCAGCATCAGGGTCTTTTCCAGGGAGTTTTCTCTTCGCATTAGGTGGCCAAAATATTGGAGCTTCAGCTTCAGTATCTGTCCTTCCAATGAGCACTCAGGGTTGATTTCCTTTAGGATTGACTGATTTGACCTCCTTGCAGTCCAGGGGACTTGTAAGAGTCTTCTCCAGCACCACAGTTCGAAAGCATCAATTCTTCGGCACTCAGCCTTCCTTACAGTCCAGCTTTCACAGCCATACATTACTACTGGGAAAACCATAGCTTTGATTAGACGGACCTTTGTCGGCAAGGTGATGTCTCTGCTTCTTACTACGCTGTCTAGGTTTGCCATAGCTTTCCTCCCAAGGAGCAAGCGTCTTTTAATTTCATGGCTACAGTCACTGTCTGCGGTGATCTTGGAGCCCAAGAAAGTAAAATCTGACACTGCTTCCATTTCTTCCCTTTCTATATGCCAGGAAGTGATGGGGCCAGATGCCATGATCTTCGTTTTTTTAATGTTGAGTTTCAAACCAGCTTTTACACTCTCCACTTTCACCCTCAACAAGAGGCTCTTGAGATCCTCTTTGCTTTCTGCCATTAGGGTGGTATAGTCTGCATATCTGAGGTTGTTGATAATTCTCCTGGCAATCTTAATTCTGACCTGTGATTCATCCAACCTGGCGTTTCTCATGATGTACTCTGCATATAAGTTAAATAAGCAGGGTAACAATATACAGCCTTGTCGTACTCCTTTCCCAATTTTGAACCAATCGGCTGTTCCATGTCTGGTTCTGACTGTTGCTTCTTGACCCTCATACAGGTTTCTCAGGAGACAGGTAAGGTGGTCTGGTACTCCCATCTCTTTCAGAATTTGCCACAGTTTGTTGTGATCCACACAATCAAAGGCTTTAGCGTAGTCAAAGAAGCAGAAATAGACATTTTTCTGGAATTCTCTTGCTTTCTCCATGATCCAGCGAATGTTGGCGATTTGATCTCTAGTTCCTCTGCCTCTTCGAAACCCAGCTTGTACTTCTGGTAGTTCTCAGTTCACATACTGCTGAAGCCTAGCTTGCAGGATTTTGCGCATAACCTTGCTGGCATGTGAAATGAGTGCAATTGTACGGTAGTTTGAACACTCTTTGGCATTGCCTTTCTTTGGAATTGGAATGTAAACTGACCTTTTCCAGTCTTGTGGCCACTGTTGAGTGTTCCAAATGTGTTTGCATATTGAGTGCAGCACTTTAACAGCATCAGGATTTTAAATAGCTCAGCTGGAATACTGTCATCTCCACTAGCTTTGTTGTTAGTAATGCTTCCATAGGGATGTACGAAAGTCACTTACCTGTTCGAGGATTATGCTGATGCTGGGGGGGAGGCGCTCCGTCCCTCCCTCCAAAATTCTGGCCGGGGGGGAGGCGCTCCGTCCCTCCCCCCCCCAAATTCTGGCCGGCCGGCTCCGCTCCGCAGGGATTCTGCAGAGCTGCCGGCCGGCTCCGCCAGTGGCCGGACATCCGGCCGCTGGCTAGCAGGGATGCAAATGGCGGCGGCCGTAGCCACCGCCGTTTGCGTCCCTGCAGTCAGCTGTGATAGTCTATGTAAATGTTTACGTAGCCTATCACGGCTGATTAAAAAAACAAACAAAAAAACACGCGCGTATGCAAATGGCGGCGCCCATGGGCGCCGCCATTTTCATTCCTTATTTTGACACATCTTAGTCTACGTAAACATTTACGTAGACTTCGGCGAAAATAAGGGGAACACAAATAGCGTAGTGTCTAAGCTATTTGCGTTCCCCTTATTTTCATAGTCGTAGTCTATGTAAATGTTTACGTAGACTAAGACGTGCCAAAATAAGGAACGCAAATGGCGGCGCCCAATGGGCGCCACCCTTTGCATACGCACATTTTTTAAAAAAAATCAGCCGTGATAGGCTATGTAAAGATTTACGTAGCCTATCACGGTGTTTTTTAAAATTTAGCCGTGATAGGCTACGTAAATCTTTACGTAGCCTATCACTTTTTTTTTTTTTTTAACTTGGAAATGGCGGTGGCGGCAGCCGGTCAGAAGACCGGCCACCACCGCCGCAGCCGCCGCTGGAGCCGCTGCCGCCAGGAAGATCCGCTCCAGGTAAGTCCTGTCCTGGGTGGGGGGCGGGGGGCGGGGGGCCGTTCTGCCACCAATTTCGGGGGGCCGAATGTGCTGGCATTCGGCCTCCCCGAGATCCGTGGTGGAACTTTCGTACATCCCTACTTCCTAAGGCCCACTTGACTTCACTCTCTAGGATGTCCAGCTCAAGTTCAGTGACCGCACTATCATGGTTATCAGGGACATTAAGATCTTTCCTGTTCCAAATTTGTTGGCATATTGAATGCAGCACTTTAACAGCATCATCTTTTAGGATTTTAAATAGTTCAGCTGGAATGCTGTCATCTCCGCTAGCTTTGTTGTTACTAATGCTTCCTAAGGCCCACTTGACTTCACTCTCGAGGATGTCCGGCTCAAGTTCAGTGACCAGTACCATGGCTATCAGTATCAGTATCATGGCTATCAGGGATATTAAGATCTTTCCTGTATAGTTCTTCTGTGTATTCTTTCCACCTCTTCTTAATCTCATCTGCTTCTGTGAGGTCTCTGCCTTCTTTGTCCTTTATCATGCCCGTCTTTGCACAAAACGTTCCCTTGAGATCTCTGATTTTCTTGAAGAGATCTCTAGTCTTTCCCATTCTGTTGTTTTCCTCGATTTCTTTGCATTGTTCATTTAAGAAGGCTTTCTTGTCTCTCCTTGCTCTTCTCTGGAACTCTGCATTCAGTTGGATATATCTTCCCCTTTCTCCCTTGCTTTTCGCTTCCCTTCTTCCCTCAGCTACTTGTAAAGCCTCATCAGACAGCCACTTGGCTTTCTTGCATTTCTTTTTCTTTGGGATGGATTTCATTGCTGCCTCCTGAACAATGTTACGGACCTCCGTCCATAGTTCCTCAGGCACTCTGTCTATCAGGTCTAATCCCTTAAATCTATTCCTCACCTCCACTGTAGATTCATAAGGGATATGATTTAGGTCATACCTGAATGGTTTAGTGGTTTTCCCTACATTCTTCAATTTAAGCTGAAATTTTGCAAGAAGCAGCTCATGATCTGAGCCACGGTCAGCTCCAGGTCTTGTTTTTACTGACTGTATAGAGCTTCTCCATCTTTGGCTGCAAAGGACATAATCAATCTGATTTCGATATTGACCAAGTACCAAAGGTCAAATGAGAACTGGCCTTCTGGTCTCGGCTATACACTTGAAATGTGGAAATCTGGTCTTTTAGTTCATGGAAATAAAATGTCATGTACTAACAAGGCTTTTACTGGGTATAGCTTTTAACTTTGATTGGCATTTATACAGTGCCACATATCTTTTCGTGAAAAGGCAAGTGTATTTTCGTTACACATTTTTGAATGTCCTACACATTGGAATCTTTATGCACACATATGTACATTGTTTTTCAAGCCTGGGGACTGGTTGGTTAGTACAGTTCTCTGACCCTAATCTGAAGTGTCATTTCTATCAAAATGAGCCATGGGCAGAGTGCAAAAGAACAATTACAGCACAGAAACACTACAAACATCCATCTTGACTGCCTCATTGCTCACTTGTTACTTCAGAATAACATACCATATGAATACATTTCTCAGGAGCCACAACATTTCTCAGGAGCCACAACAGTTGCTGTGGAGTAAATTAGGTCACCTTAATATTACCTTGGAAATATCCATGATTGTTAACTGGTTCTTAAATGTCAGAAGACTAGCTGTGTGTGTTGGAGCAAAAACCAATCAAGATACTTACGGCATATTAAAGTTTAACTAATTTTTATTCGGTGTGAGCTTTTTTTGGCAAAGGCCTACTTTTATCCAATAATGATTTATATGTGAAGGAAGGTCGGAGGACCAATCAAGATAACTTCAGCTGTGAGGGGAGAAGGTTCCTCTGCACACCCTTGGCCATCTTATTAGCTGCTTTCTTCTCTTCTGGTGATTAGCTGCAGCTTTCTTCCCCTTGGCTTCCCCTCATGCAAAGTCCATCACACTGCGTGATCAATCCCTCTGGACTTAACAATGGATGGCTACTGATGGGGCAAAGCCCTTTGGTCATGTTGCTGATCTGGGTAACATTCCTCACTATTCAGTGCATATTTTATGGAACTGGTCTTGCCTCTGGAAGCTCATGCTACTATAAATTCAGCTTTAAGGTGCCATGACTGACAGTTTAGAGCTGCATCAACTAACGCATGGGTAAGCAACCTTTTTTTCTGTGGAGGGCCACATATTGGTAGTGAGCAGGGCTAAAGTCAGCAGTGGACAGGGGTAGAACCAAAAGTGGGGCATGTCACTCCTTTTTCTGCCATCCCCTTTTATCTCCCACTTCCTTCCCATGCAGTGGGCTGCCAGAGAAAGGACAGATTGCTCTTGCCAGAGGTCTGAACTGCTTGCATGCAGAGGGTTTTTGAAATCAGTCCAAGGGCCACATGTAGCCCTACGGCTGCAGGTTGCCCACCCCTGAACTAGCATTTTAGAATGGTATCTTCTGATTTCATTATTACAGATTTCTCCCATGTCCTTTTTTCTTTAAACCCTTAATTCTGGACTTGGTTTGAAACACTCAGTTTTTGTAAGTGTATAACAGGAGCCAGAAGTAAAGTAGATGGCAAGAGAATTACTCTGGATCCACAAATGTGCCTCCCACTGCAAAGAACATTTCTGTTGGTTTTTCAAACTCCATTTTGTGAAACAATCATTTCCCAATCCTCCTCGACTGTACTGAAAATGTACACACTGTGGGGCCAGCAGCATAGATTTTCACTTTAAATTACCCATTGCGCCTGTTCTGTGCTGCCTTTGCCCTGTAGCGTTGGTTGACATTTCATAGAGAATGAACCTGCATAGGGCCAGAAAATATATAATTATAAGAATCACCTTCTTTGATTTTCCCATTACGTACCAATCACAACACAGGCAGGCTTTTCCTAGGTGCTTGCTGTGGAATGAAAAAAATTTATTCTTAGTTGACCTGTGATTAAAATGTGGCATTTTGGTAAATAAATAGAAGATAGCTTTTGCATAATTCAGTTCTCAACTGGTTCTATAAGAAGCTGGTAATGCGAGTCTTTGACCTATGTCGCATAAGCAACAGCATATGTATAATGGAAACTGTGTCCTAGGATGGTGTTACAAAATGAATTTTTCAAGTGTTCAATGTACAAAAGCAGAGTCTTATGCAGGAATATAACAAGAAGGCTGACATGAGGTTAAGTATAAGGGAGGCTTAGATTAGGGTTTTCTGTCTTCTTCATCTCTCTCCCCATCCCCACCCCCTGATTTAAACTCTGTGTCACATTTTAAACCAGCTTGGCTGTGGTATGTGGTGTCCAAGAATCATGGTATTGATCTGTGTATCCAGACAGTGTGCTGAGCTCAGAAAGGAAGCTGGTGCAGGGGATTTCTGTAATGTCCTTGCGCTAGTTGAGGGAGGAGTCATGACCACAGCTGGGCCCCTGAAATGAAATGGCTTGAGGAGGATGTGTGGCGAATACTCACCCACTTCGGAGCAATGCTGCAAAGAATTCTGCAGTGACACCATTGTTCAGCAAGAATTTCCTGCCACTAAAGAGGGCCCAGATTTTTGTTTCCCTGGAGTGAGAACTGGATGGCCGTTGTACACAGTAAATATGGTTGTTGCCAAAGCAAAGATTCAGCCTCAACAGGAAGCCTTTATACTCCTTCTTGGGCACAACAAGCTAATGGCCAGACTGTGTAGGCATAATCACCCAGAGCCCAAGAACCCTTTGCTGTTCACGTAACTCTTCGATCCACAACTCCACTGGCTCATCATAGAGGGCAAGAGCATGCAGATCTCAGGGATCTGCTAGTTGCAGCCCTGGCAACTCCTGACAACCCTGCCCTGAATGAGAGAACCAACCAAAGTACAAATAAATGGAGGGCAAAGTTTGGAGTGATGGAGAATACTTTGTGCTCAAGGTTATCCTGTAACTAGGGCTGAAACGAGACACATTGCCAATTTTGCCATTAAACCACAAAAATCATTCTCAAGGGATTTGTTTTATACAAATTCTGATACAAACTGAGCTGATCTACACCTCCTGGACTAATGTGCAGATTGAAATGTAGCTATCAATCAAATTTCGCACTTCAAACGTTGTGATGCAGTTTTTGGCTTAAAAAAAAATTAAAATGTATTTTAAAATGCATTTAGTATATGTATTTTGAGCAAAAATATGTTCAAAAATACAAATTTAAGTGTGAATTTTGCCTCCTGGGTTTGCACAACACGACAAGTTTGGGCAAGCTGGATGCCTGCGAGTGCCATGCAAAATTGGCTCTTGTAGGCACCTGGCATGATGTACAACCACCATGGGTAAATTAAGCTACGGTGGGCTGTTGTGTCATGCAACCTAGGTCATTGTCATTGTATGGTAATCGCATTCTGATCTTTGCTGCAGTGTTTAAGCCTTATTATATATTTGCGGAGAATGAAAAAGCTACTCACTGAAGGTGCCTGTAGTGGATTTTCATGGAAGAGAATGGTGTGGAGTCAGGTGTGAACTTTTTACAGAGCCATATAAAGAGTCTAGTACCATATGCATACTTACTTAGTAGAGTAGTTGCCAACTATAATGGAGTTAGAGTTGGTTTACAGAGCTGTATACAAATATAGTGAAGGTCACTGCTTCTTGCTACTAACACCAAGCAGATAGCTGTTCTGTACACTTCATACTTTCTTTCTGATGAGACTGTTCTTCTCTGCTATGAGAAACACTCTTTCCTGCCAAGAAGTTAAGCCCCTCTTTATCTCCTTAGTGAAGACAGGGATGTCTATGTGTCTTCTTACAGTTTCTGGAATTTAGAAGAGATACCTATAAAATCCAAACACACTGGTTTGCTGTCTGTTCTCTGAGAGGGGGGAAGTGCACCAATTGCTCAGAAAAACAGCCCCAGGGGCAATGTCTTCTGCTTCAAGGGAACTGGAGCAGTTACAACTTTGAGTTGAGGGGCGTGCGTAAGCTTGTCTTTCCTTTTTTGCATGCATCCACTTTCCATCAATAAAATGTATATCATTCTTTCACACAAGTGGACTTGAGTCATATTTATATCCTTGAATCTGTTTAGTGTGGGTCCTGAGTGGATCAGACCCCAGGTTTGAGACAGTACCTTTTTGTTGTTTTTTGTGCAAAAGAACTGGACAATCACCCACTCTATAAAAGAGCAGGATACTACTTCACCAGGACAGAAATTATTCTAGCAGTGCCTGAGAATGGCTTGAAGCTGTATGATGCTGTTGCATTGTTAAAGCTAAGCAGGTTTTAGCCTGGTTATGGCCTGGGTAGGAGAATCCTAGGATGCCCTATGTAAACTGTTTAAAGCTTCCTAAAGGAAGAGTGAGGTGTAAATGTAGCAGACAAATATCATCTTGCATACAAATAATCTGGGGCACTGCTAACATTTCCATTTGTCCACCAATCAGTACAAGTGCATAGAAGATGTTATAACAACATGATTGTGTTAATGATGTAAGTTATTGGTACTTTTTAAATGAAACTCTGGGATACTGACTGTGATCTCTCATTTCTCTGTTATGACCTATAGTTTTGAAAATAACATTTCCTTGAAAGCATATGCAAACAAGCTTCTTTGGAGAATCATAGAATATATTTATCTTATTCCATTTTCTCTTTTTAGGACCAGGGGCATACAACCCAGAGGCATACAACTCAGGAGCAAAATTGCCTTCCAGTGTTACAGTATGGGTTTCCCGGGAGGAACGTTTTAAAGAGGCAAGAGACGACACGCCTGGTCCTGGAGCTTATGAGGTATGTTGATATGACAGTGTTATTAGGCAAGTGTTTGCTGCTGTCCTTTTATCAGAAATGTCACATGTACATAACAATCTCCTATGATACTGTAGGAGATTAGACATTTAAACAGTAGGGGAGCAAAGTGTTGAAGTTTCATTTAACAGTAATACAGGGGGATACAGATATTGCTTTGATTTTTGGCTGCAGCAAAATAGTACAGTTTGTGTGTGTTGCGGGGGCGGGGGGGGCTTGGAAGTGTTAAACTATACTTTAAGCATCTCATGATTGAGATGAATGGAACACTTCAAGTGTCTTAAACAGGCTCTGTGCAAATTTGAACAATCTACTTATTTACACCCCTTTTACAAAAAAGACCAAATTACTTCCAAAGCCATAACATAGAGGAGCACCTTTTATTGTTTTTTTTAGGTATTATGCATTTATGGAATTCGTTCTCTGCACAGAGAAGCTAGTTCGTCTTCTGTAAGAAGGTGAAGATGCTTCTAATTCAGGAGGCATTTACTCTTCTGTAGATGAATTGAGTTGAATGAAGTGTCATCTTCTGGGCCGTGAACCAATGTTGTCTGGTCTTTGCCTTGAGTGTATTTGGTTTTATGGATGTTTATGATAAATTGTCTTATTATATATGTTACTGACTTTTATTGTGAGACACTTTGGCAAAGATGGAGGATAGAAATCCAAATAACAGATAAGGGTTTCATGTAAAACTAATTGTGGAAATTGTGTAGCTAACTGTGTAACTACAATATAAGAAAATGCAGAAAGTTTTAGACTGAGCTAGGAATTGGTGAACTGAAATCTCACCATTCTATAACTTGTCAGAGAATTCATCCAACCTAAAGCACATGCTCAAATCACTGGGTGGTAGCTTCTCTACATTCCCTACCACTCATTATTTGCGTCTTCACACATTAGCTGCATTTGAAATGTCTTTTTATTGGGACTTGTCGTACTTGCATTGATCCTTAATCTAAAAAAATCTGCCCATTTCCAAAATCGGCAACCTTCAAATATATGTATATAACACAACTTGAAAGAACTCCCTGTTGTTCCAGTTATTCTTTTAGTTCATGAATTTCACCCGCATAATTGAAACATACACATACGAAGCTGGTAGGGATCCTGTCAGGGCAGTACTTTGGGGCAGAGGTTTATGGCCCATTCAGTAGGATGAGCAAGAGGGTCCCCAAATACAGCAGGGCTGGCTTACCACATTTTGAAGTAAGGTGATACACTCCACCATCTAAAGAGGGGGACCCCCTGCAAGTCCATTAAGGCCTAACTGTACCACTTCTCTTTGGTTGTTCCAGCCCAGCGACATCCCCTCTGATGGGTAGCACTCTCCAAGGTCTCTGTGAGAGAAAGCTCTGCTGTCTTTGATCCTTCCCAGCAATGCTGTCTGTGATCCTTTAGTTGGAAATACAGATTATTGAGCCTGGGACCTTCTATATATAAAGCAGGTGTGGTGGCTCCTCCAAAAGGAGGATCAGTAGACTTCTTTGTTTCTCTAGTCTTTTTATGAATGAGAAAGGAAAAGCACCTTAATTTTCACACACACGCAACATTTGTCTTTATTTCACAACTATGTCTCAATCTAATAGCATAGCTGAACTGTACATTATCAGAGCTGCAATCTAAATGAACGCATACAGTGAGGCTTAGGAGCCCAACCAAGCTGCTCTCATCACCAGACAAAGCACAGAGAAACCGTAGGTGGTACCCACTAGGAGCTGCAGACAGAGAAGAAAATGTAAGGAAGCTGGTGCATACACCCATGCTCGCAAGCCTCTTTTGTGTCCTAGTTGAGAACATATTTATTGTAATGGGAGCAAAGGTGTTTTTTTAGGCTGAGCACTAAACAAAACTCTATTATACAAGCTTTCAATAGTGGCACCGTACTTCTGGAATGTTCTCCCTCTGTGTAGACTTCAGGGCTAGATTGCTGATCTCCCAGAGGTAGGTCAACACTGTCCTGTTCTAGCAGACCTTTGGAAGATAACACTGATTGGCTCACCTTTCCCTGGTAGAAATATTTTTCCATGTGGCTATTCTAGATTTTTCAAGCTCTTATCTTTGCAGCCTTGCTAGAGCAAATATGAGGTAAATTCATTTTCAGAAGGCAGCAAAATGTTCCCTGTGTGTATTTTTTTTTAGTATTACATTTACATCCCGCCCTTTTCCCTCTTGCAAGGAACCCAAGGCAGTTTACGTGGTCCTCCTCCTCTACATTTTATACTCACAGGGTTGCTGTGAGGATAAAATGTAGAGGAGAAGGACCATGTAGGTTAGGCTTGGTTCTTCAGGTGTTATTGAACTATGACTGTCATCATCCCTGAACATTGGCCATGTTGTCTGGGAAGGAGTTGGAGTCCAACCTGCTGGGGACCCAAGGTGGGGAAGGGTGCCTTAAAGGGATGGAGAGTGAGGCTGGGCTGACACATGGAGTTATATGGCCTAGAAAATGTTATAAAGGCCAGCAAAACAAATATGCAAAATGCTTTGCCATCACATACAAATGTATACACATTTATTTAAAACAAACAATTCTAGATTAAAATGCAAACAAATAAAGTCAACAAATTATTGGACACAGTGGTCACCTGGGTATGTTATGAGCAAACAATTCAACTGATTATGCTTGGGTATAGACATAGGGAATTGTCAATGAAAATGGTGAATAATAGTTATAATTGTCCAATACTTTTCAATCTTATGAAGTTCTTCAGTGTTATGAATGTAAAGGATGGTAGATGCAGAGTTTAAGAAGGCACTTCAGCTTTGCATTCATCTGGAGTCATGATCTTAAAGTGAATATATTTCAATTGCTCTGTACACAAATCATGCCTGCAGCCCCCCCTGTAATGGCACTATAGGCAGAGCTATATGTAATAACTCACCATGTATTTCTTTGTGCCAACAGAAGAGATGTAAAAGCTTATTCGGGAAATCTTCCACTACCCAGTATCTCTAAATCTGGATACAAAGAGTTGAGTCAAAGTCTGTAAGAGTGAATATATAAAATTACAATTATGCATATGATTTAAACTAAACCATTTAAACTAACTCCCCGCCCCCACGACTGTGTACTCACTCCTGAGATGTCCATCAAGTGTTATATGTCTTAAGATACATGTTCTCATATTTTTCAAATTAATCTCTGGAGAAGCTCATTTCAGACACAAAGACAGCAAGAAGCAACCAACTTTTCTGTTATCTACTGTTCATTAGTCAAATGGCAAGACAGACTGACCTTCATAATTGGCAGAGTTAGAATTAGCAGTCCTGGGTAAAATAATTTTCCTGTGTTAATACTCTCTGGATTTTATCATACAAGAGTTGGTTTGCTTAAAGCAACAGGTAGGCATGACTTTTAAAGTGCAATCATCATACACAAAACAGCTTACTGCTGCATACACTGTATATGTTGCTAACAGAAACAATTAGACTCTACAAAACAGTGGCAAGTGTTTGTGTAAGCAAAATAAAAGAGGAACATTTACTTTTTTATTCGACTTATTTCTAAATTGCCCCTCTACCCACTGGGGGCTTGAAGTGATATACAAAATTCATATAAAAACTGTAATAAAAACAGAATAAAACTAAAGCGTTGTTAACAATAAAATGAAAAACGGGAGCAGAACATTAATTAGAATAAAATCAGAAAGTGACATTAGAAACCATTAATAGTACTTCAGTGCCTGTCCAAAGCTTGATAATGAGAGGGCTAGGCTGACCTCCCTGGGGAGGGCGTTCCCCAAACAGGGTACGGCTACAGAACAGGCCCTGTCTTGATAGCCCATCAACCTCACCTCTCTAGGTGGTGGGTCATATAACAGTGCCTCCGATGACAATAGCAAATTATGGATAAGTTCATACAGGAGGATGACATATTTCACGTATCCTGGCCCCAACTTGTTTAGGGCTTTATAGGTAAGAACCAGCACCTTGAATTCGGCTCAGAAAAAATCTGGAAGCCAGTGGACCTAATCCAAGACCATATAATACTGGATCATGTATCTGTAAGATGCAAGATGGACCTCAGTCTGGCTGCTGTGTTTTTTTCACTAGCTGTAGTTATCAAACACTTTTCAAAGACAGCCACGCATAGAGTGCATTGTGGTTGTTGTTCAGTCATGTCCGACTCTTCGTGACTCCATGGACCATAGCACGCCAGGCCTTCCTGTCCTGCGCTCTCTCCCGGAGTGTGCTCAAGTTCATATTCATTGCATCGGTGATTCTATCTAGTCATCTAATCCTCTGCCATCTCCTTCTCCTTTTTCTTTCAATCTTTCCCAGCATCAGGGTCTTTTCCAGGGAGTTTTCTCTTCGCATTAGGTGGCCAAAATATTGGAGCTTCAGCTTCAGTATCTGTCCTTCCAATGAGCACTCAGGGTTGATTTCCTTTAGGATTGACTGATTTGACCTCCTTGCAGTCCAGGGGACTCGTAAGAGTCTTCTCCAGCACCACAGCTCGAAAGCATCGATTCTTCGGCACTCAGCCTTCCTTATAGTCCAGCTCTCACAGCCATATGTTGCTACTGGGAAAACCATAGCTTTGATTATACGACCCTTTGTCGGCAAGGTGATGTCTCTGCTTCTGACTATGCTGTCTAGGTTTGCCATAGCTTTCCTCCCAAGGAGCAAGCGTCTTTTAATTTCATGGCTACAGTCACCATCTGCGGTGATCTTGGAGCCCAAGAAAATAAAATCTGTCACTGCTTCCATTTCTTCCCCTTCTATATGCCAGGAAGTGATGGGGCCAGATGCCATGATCTTCGTTTTTTTAATGTTGAGTTTCAAACCAGCTTTTGCACTCTCCACTTTCACCCTCAACAAGAGGCTCTTTAGATCCTCTTCGCTTTCTGCCATTAGGGGGGTATCGTCTGCGGCTCTGAGGTTGTTGATAATTCTCCCGGCAATCTTAATTCTGACCTGTGATTCATCCAACCCGGCGTTTCTCATGATGTACTCTGCATATAAGTTAAATAAGCAGGGCGACAATATAGAACCTTGTCGTACTCCTTTCCCAATTTTGAACCAATCGGTTGTTCCATGTCCGGTTCTCCAGTTAGAGTGCATTACAGCAGTCTAAATTAGAGGTATCTGAGATAGGGATCACATGGCCAGATCCACCTTTCGCAGGGTGGGGTGCAGCTAGCACATCAGCCAAAACTGGGTAATGGCACTCCTGGACTCCATTGCCATCTGGGCTTCCAGAAGCAGAGCTGTATCCAAGGGTACCCCCAAGCTGCTGACCTTGTCCTTAAGAGGGAATGCTACCCCATCCAGAATAAGTTGTAATTCTAATCCTGGGTTGGCATGTCTACTAACCATCAGAACCTCCATCTTGTCTAGACTGAGCGTCAAATTGTTTGTCCTCATCCCTTGGCTGTATCTAGGACTTTCACAGCCTTCTTGGCATCAGCTGAAGAGAGAGAGGTAACCCCAAAACTCCAGATGACCAGCCCCAATGACTTTATGTAGATATTTAAAAACGTAGAGGACAAGGAACCATGTAGGCCAATAGTGAAGGGGCTGAGCAATAGTTCTCCAGCATTACCTTCTGGTAGTGATCAGCTAAATAGGATCAGAACCATTGCAAAATGCTGTCTGCTAGTCCCATATAAGCTAAGCATTCCAGGAAGATGCCACTGAGAGATCCAGTAGAGATAGCAAGGGTGCACTCCCCCTTCCTAGTTCCTGGTGTAGGTAATCCACAAAGGCAACTAGGGCTGTTTCCATCCCCAAATGAGGCATCAGTCCAGACTGGAAAGGATTAAAATAATCAGCTTCATCTAAGAAAGCCTAGAATTGTGACACCACCACCTGCTCCAGGTCCTTACTCAGAAACAGGAGATTAGAAAAGATAGGACCAAGAGCTATTTAATGCCAGACTGTAGCTCTATATCATAGAAATGTTTAAGGATTGGTAATACAGATCTGGAAGTTCCAGTTGCACCACTGCCACCCAGTTTATATCTTCATTTAACCCACTGGATGGCAGATCCAAGGATCTGGATTCTTTATTCTACGAATCCAGTATACCCCGTGGGCTAGTATCTTCTCTAGGCACCAAAAGCTCAATCCTTCTTCATAATGAGAAAATGCTCTACTAAGGGAGCTTGATTTTGCCAGCTCTTATGCCATGTTTGTGTTCACAAACGTGGCTCTTAACTCCTTTTGTCGTCATTCCAATATACAGCAGATGGCAAGGGCACTGCACTGCCTATATCACTCCCTTTGCACTGTAGTGAAAAAAACCTTCTGTATTTTAAAAAGCAACTGACCTTTTCTGAAACACTCTCTGCTTGGTTCTTAAATATAGTAAATTGGAAAAATTGAGTTGATTAAGTTCTTTTGCCTAGCCTGAGGTTGGTCTTGCTCACATGCTGGACTACTTCACATAGATGATAACTACAGTTTCAAGGAGGTTGGAAAATACCAAAAAGTATAAAAGTCTGAATCTCCCATGTGTTCAGGCTTAGACTTAATAGTGATGTGGATGTGGTAGCTCTTTTCTGAAATATACAACAAAAGGTGTCTTGCAGTCTTTCTTACCTAGCAGGGTCAGAAGTGCAGACTCCCATTTGTCAGCAACAACAGATGCTAACAAGATTTGTATTGCTAGACACAATAAGTTGTTTTGCATTTGACTGTATTTAAAAGGTCTGTCAACTTGTTGCATTAAGGGAATCACTGTTGGGTGATAAGTCCTGGCATGATTGTTTACATTTTTAAACACTTCAGTATTGTTTGCTTCAAATAAATTATTATAGGCTTGTATGTCATAATAAAGCATTTTGTATATCTTTGTTTCTGAGAGTTTCTTTTGGTCAGGGATTAATTCTCACTCTCTGTATTGGTAGCCTAACCCAGGGGTAGGCAACCTTTTTTGGGCCCACAGGTACATCTGCAATTTGAGAAACTATACTGGGCAGCACCACAAAATGGCTGTCATGGCAGGTGTAACTTGCCCCAAGACTAACTATAAGGCAGAGATGGAGTCTGAGCCCCAACACACTAAACAGGCCCTAGGGTAGAGATGTCCTCAGAGACCCACAGTTCAAAGGATAGGGGGCTAATGATGCTGACAGGGCTTCCATAGCCCTCTTTTAAGGTGTTGGCAGAGCTGGGGTCCTGGGGTTTAAATTTCAGTGTGATATTTAAATCATAGTTTGTTGTTCAGTCGTTCAGTCGTGTCCGACTCTTCGTGACCCCATGGACCATAGCACGCCAGGCCTTCCTGTCCTGCGCTCTCTCCCGGAGCGTGCTCAAGTTCATATTCATTGCATCCGTGATGCTATCTAGCCATCTCATCCTCTGCCGTCCCCTTCTCCTTTTGCCTTCAGTCTTTCCCAGCATCAGGGTCTTTTCCAGGGAGTTTTCTCTTCGCATTAGGTGGCCAAAATATTGGAGCTTCAGCTTCATTATCTGTCCTTCGAATGAGCACTCAGGGTTGATTTCCTTTAGGATGGACTGATTTGACCTCCTTGCAGTCCAGGGGACTCGTAAGAGTCTTCTCCAGCACCACAGTTCGAAAGCATCAATTCTTTGGCGCGCAGCCTTCTTTATAGTCCAGCTCTCACAGCCATACATTACTATTGGGAAAACCATAGCTTTGATTAGACGGACCTTTGTCGGCAAGGTGATGTCTCTGCTTCTTACTATGCTGTCTAGGTTTGCCATAGCTTTCCTCCCAAGGAGCAAGCGTCTTTTAATTTCATGGCTACAGTCACCATCTGCGGTGATCTTGGAGCCCAAGAAAGTAAAATCTGTCACTGCTTCCATTTCTTCCCCTTCTATATGTCAGGAAGTGATGGGGACAGATGCCATGATCTTAGTTTTTTTAATGTTGAGTTTCAAACCAGCTTTTGCACTCTCCTCTTTCACCCTCAACATGAGGCTGTTTAGATCCTCTTCGCTTTCTGCCATTAGGGTGGTATCGTCTGCATATCGGAGGTTGTTGATAATTCTCCTGGCAATCTTAATTCCGACCTCTGATTCATCCAACCTGGCATTTCTCATGATGTACTCTGCATATAAGTTAAATAAGCAGGGTGACAATATGCAGCCTTGTCGTACTCCTTTCCCAATTTTGAACCAATCGGTTGTTCCATGTCTGGTTCTGACTGTTGCTTCTTGACCCTCATACAGGTTTCTCAGGAGACAGGTAAGGTGGTCTGGTACTCCCATCACTTTAAGAATTTGCCACAGTTTGTTGTGATCCACACAATCAAAGGCTTTAGCGTAGTCAATGAAGCAGAAATAGACGTTTTTCTGGAATTCTCTTGCTTTCTCCATGATGCAGCGAATGTTGGCGATTTGATCTCTAGTTCCTCTGCCTCTTCTAAACCCAGCTTGTACTTCCGGTAGTTCTCGGTTCACATACTGCTGAAGCTTAGCTTGTAGGATTTTGAGCATCACCTTGCTGGCATGTGAAATGAGCGCAATTGTGCGGTAGTTTGAACACTCTTTGGCGTTGCCCTTCTTTGGAATTGGAATGTAAACTGACCTTTTCCAGTCTTGTGGCCACTGTTGAGTGTTCCAGATTTGTTGGCATATTGAATGCAGCACTTTAACAGCATCATCTTTTAGGATTTTAAATAGCTCGGCTGGAATACTGTCATCTCCGCTAGCTTTGTTGTTACTAATGCTTCCTAAAGCCCACTTGACTTTACTGTCTAGGATGTCCGGCTTGACTTTACTCTCTAGGATGGATTTCATTGCTGCCTCCTGAACAATGTTACGGACCTCCGTCCATAGTTCCTCAGGCACTGTGTCTATCAGGTCTAATCCCTGAAATCTATTCCTCACCTCCACTGTATATTCATCAGGGATATGATTTAGGTCATACCTGAATGGTTTAGTGGTTTTCCCTACGTTCTTCAATTTAAGCCGAAATTTTGCAAGAAGCAGCTCATGATCTGAGCCACAGTCAGCTCCAGGTCTTGTTTTTACTGACTGTATGGAGCTTCTCCATCTTTGGCTGCAAAGGACATAATCAATCTGATTTCGATATTGACCATCTGGTGACGTCCATGTGTAGAGTCGCCTCTGGTGCTGTTGGAAAAGAGTGTTTGCTATGATCAGCATGTTCTCTTGGCAAAACTCTATTAGCTTTTGTCCTGCTTCATTTTGTACACCAAGGCCATGCCTGCCTGTTATCCCGGTGATTTCTTGACTTCCAACTTTAGCATTCCAATCCCCTATGATGAAGAGGACATCTTTTTTTGGTGTTAGTTCTAGAAGGTGTTGTAGGTCTTCATAGAACCGATCAACCTCAGCTTCTTCGGCCTCAGTGGTTGAGGCATAGACTTGAATTACTGTGATGTTGAATGGTTTGCCTTGGATTCGTACTGAGATCATTCTATCATTTTTAAGATTGTACCCCAATACTGCTTTTCCCACCCTTTTGTTGACTATGAGTGGTACTCCATTTCTTCTAAGGGATTCTTGCCCACAGTAGTAGATATGATGGTCACCTGAATTAAATTCGCCCATGCCTGTCCATTTGAGTTCGCTGATTCCCAAGATGTCGATGTTCAATCTTGCCATCTCATGTTTGACCACCTCCAGCTTACCTTGATTCATTGATCTGACATTCCAGGTTCCTAAACAATATTGTTCTTTACAGCATCGGATTTTCTTTTCACCACCAGACACATCCACAGCTGAGTGTCCTTTCGGCTTTGGCCCAGCCGCTTCACTCTTTCTGGCGCTACTTGGAAATACCCTCTGCTCTTCCCCAGTAGCATATTGGACACCTTCCGACCTGAGGGGCTCATCTTCCGGCGTCATCTCTTTTAGCCTTGTGATACGTTCCATGGGGTTTTCTTGGCAAGAATACTGGAGTGGGTTGCCATTTCCTTCTCCAGTGGACCACATTTTGTCAGAACTCTCTGCCATGACCTGTCCGTCTTGGGTGGCCCTGCACGGCATAGCTTATGGCTTCACTGAGTTACGCAAGCCCCTTCGCCACAACAAGGCAGTGATCCATGAAGGGGAAATCATAGTACTGCTTGTGAAAAATCCAATGGAATAATTTATATGTTACTTTACCCAAAATGTGCAAATATGTTAACACAAAATTACAATGGTTAATTTATATACAGTACATGCAAATTAAGCCGTCATTTAAAACCATTTCTACCTGTTAGCCAACTTTATGACATTTCTGTCATGTTGAATGATAGTCAGCTCTTTAATTTGACAGTATGAAAGTTGGTGGTATGTCAAATCTCTTTAGTATTCTAGAAGATCTACATGACTTCTCTTTAGAATGCAGAATTTTCTTTTATTTCTCATATGTGGAACATTTGCTGCCTTTAGAAAATGTATTATTAACCTGATCTTTGGCCTAGCGTAGGCTGTAATATGAGAGCTTGCAAAATATGATTGAAATGGAACAGTCACATAGAGAATGGCACATATTTCTGCTAACTGTGTTGTGTTGCTTAGTTACTTATTATATACAATATATTTGTTTTAATTTTTATTTAACTGATGGCGTTAATAGTTTATTTATTTATTTACAACATTTGTATATACCACTCCACATTAAACCGATTCTGGTGTGGTGAACAACAAGAGATAAAATGAACAAAAGAGAAAAAGAAGAAACATGATAGTTAAAAATGGTCCATAAGTACTTCATGTCTAGAGAATCTTACAGTGTCATAGTTTATGTTGTTATGTTATTACATAATATTATGCACCAGACATAGGTTTAATTAAAGATTACTGCATATGCCATCAGCCTGGTTGTACATATAGGAACTTAAGTTAAGGATGTGCAGAGCCTCTCAAGGTATTTTCCCACCCTGGTGAGGTATAATTTCGGCGTCCTCCCTCCCTGCACTAATAGTCACTGGAAAGCATGGAATGTGTTCATGGGAAAAAATATGAGTTTCCTGGAGTATTGATATCTTCTATTTTTAATTCCTTTCATTAGCATGGAAATATTTATCCTTGGCACTATATTCTAAGGTGCTTTAAATATTTGTTTGGAATATAATATATGCATTCTTTAAAGCAGTAGTCTTCAATATGTCCAGAACTGAGACCCACCTCTGATTCTCAGCCTGTAACATAAGACGGCAATAGCAAGCAGGCAAGGCTTGGCACACAGCACAGGAAAGTGCTGCATCGGGGAGTCCAAGCTGTAGCTACACGCCATTTTAAATCACAACACTTCTGCTGGTATGAGACTTGGCTGTGTGTTTGGGGCCAGAAGTGATGAGGCCATTTGAATCTACCTGGGGAAGGAGTTCCAAAGGAGTGGGGCCACCACTGAGAAACCCGTCCCTAGTACCCATCAGCCTAATGGAAATAATATAATGTAAGATTATAATTATTAATTCTAATTATTATATAATTATTGTAATGTAATGGCAATAATAATAATGATAGTGATGATGATGTAATAGTTTAAGGCAATGATTTTCAAACGCTGTTAATGTTGAACCCTGGGGTTTCTCTGATGTTTATATGAGGTTTACTCAATGAGATCAGTATGGTGCACAAGCTTCATTCTGAAATATAGCTTCCTACCACAGCTAAGATTCCTGTACAGTCTGCAGCCAAACAAAAGTATGGGGTGTTTTCTAGGTCATACTCTCAGTGGGAGCAACAGTGAGGCTTAAACGTCTGGCCAGTGCTCACATGAACTGAGTATGCTCCCTTGAATATGCCCTACATCCTTGGGATGCACTGAATTTTGTGATGGATGTACTGAGGTTCTTCAGCACTGGAATCAAAGACTGAACCACACTAGTTTAATGGAATGTGAACAGCTCTCTGCAGCATCCAAATTACATATGCTGGTGAGATGTTAGCTTCTGCTTTTCTGTGAGAGTAAATTATTAATTTGGTTCCAGTAGACAACTCTAATGGCATTCTTCAGCTGGTCAGTGTATGCCAAAATGTTATGGCTTCAAATTAATTGCAGTTGGAGCCTTGAAAATAAGCCTGTCATGGTGCTATAAGGGCTCAAACGATGAGTTAGTGAAATGTTGTTGATCCGCAGGAAGAAAGACCAGCTGAGGCTCCAAATCTCAACTGCCATGTGTTGTGGCCACCACTCCAGCTTAATACCTAGAAGATGACTTTATTATACAAATAAAGAATCTGACCACATCCACACAGCATGAATCAAAAGGCTATGCTTCTACAGTGAACAGCTGTGCTATTGGCCAGGAGCCTCTGTGTTTATATCTACATCAGCAGTCTCTTGCCTTGGCATGGGTATGTGTGCACAGAGCTTTGCAAGTAGAATGAAAGATGGCTTCTATATAGCTGAGGCTTTTAAACATAGTTTTGGTTCTCTTCAGCATCATGAGTCATATGTTGAGGATATTGCTTGGTAGGTACATTCGTATACATAATGTGATACAAAAGAATCATTTGCACTGTCTATGGAGGAAAGCCGTTAGTTTGACAACAACCTGTGTAGCATTTTGAAGAGTTGATGGAAGAAGGTAGAAGGGCTCTTGATAGCATAGTATATTGTATCAGTCCTTCAATTTGCTAGGACTGCCACCAAACCCTCCCTCCCCAAAGTAATTATAACCTTCCAAGATCACCGCAGACAGTGACTGTAGTCATGAAATTAAAAGACGCTTGCTCCTTGGGAGGAAAGCTATGGCAAACCTAGACAGCATAGTAAGAAGCAGAGACATCACTTTGCCGACAAAGGTCCGTCTAATCAAAGCTATGGTTTTCCCAGTAGTAATGTATGGCTGTGAGAGCTGGACTGTAAGCAAGGCTGAGCGCTGAAGAATTGATGCTTTCGAACTGTGGTGCTGGAGAAGACTCTTACGAGTCCCCTGGACTGCAAGGAGGTCAAATCAGTCCATCCTAAAGGAAATCAACCCTGAGTGCTCATTGGAAGGACAGATACTGAAGCTGAAGCTCAAATATTTTGGCCACCTAATGTGAAGAGAAAACTCACTGGAAAAGACCCTTATGCTGGGAACGATTGAAGGCAAAAGGAGAAGGGGATGGCAGACGATGAGATGGCTAGATAGCATTACTGATGCAATGAATATGAACCTGAGCACTCTCCGGGAGAGAGCGGAGGACAGGAGGGCCTGGCGTACTATGGTCTATAGAGTCACGAAGAGTCAGACACGACTTAACGAATGAACAACAACAACAGTTCTGGTGACACAATTTCCCTAGCTAGTTCTTCCATTCTAAATTTCAGAGCACTAGCATTGTTGAACTGTTTCTTTTTCGAATTCCAAATAATGTGATATCCTTTGCGTCTATGTTCTTGCCACCCATGGAAATGACCAGTTCTTCTGTAAGCAGCTTAATAGTTACAATATTATTCACAATGGAAAGTCAGCAGAAGAAATCTCTTTTTCACTATATTTTTTTCCTGGAATGTACAGCAGTATCAGTCTCTGTGCACACCCATGGAGTCTGCAAAGGATGGGGTTGTTTGGCATCTTGGCATTTGTTTTCTTGGCTGGCTGGCTGGATGAATGGCTGAAGCAAAGGAGAGGATGGGCACTCTTTGACAAAAAGCTATGGGCTAGGGGTGGTGGATGAATTGGTGTGTGGCTACCAAGGTCATTGAATGGGAAAAAATATGGCTGCCCCTGTGGCTCTATGGCAGCCACTATGTTTTTTTCTGCACAATCTCCCTGAGAGGGATGGCACATCATCAGTACCATCACTCCCAGTGGGATATGTACAGCACCATCTTCAATATGTGAAGCAGGAGCCAGGCTTTCTAGTTCCTTTAGTGATTCGTTTCTGGAAGAAAAAAGAGAAAATTCAGTCATTGGGAGTCTGACAGGAGTGTGAATTCAAAGCGGCCCTCAATCCAACTCACATATGAGTCCAGGAGATGCAAATCAGCTGAGATGAATTTGGAATCCAAGCTTCATTACTGTAATGTGATATACGTGGGTCTGCCTTGGAAATGTTTTTGGAAACTTCATTTAGAGCAGAATATAACAGCCAGATTGTTGACAGACATTGACTAGTATTTGCATATTGCATGTATAATGGAGTTTGATTGTCTCCCAGGGCAGTATCCAATGGTAGTCCTACTTAGATTAGGCCCATTCACTTCAATGGGTCTACTCTGTGTAGGAGTACCATTGAATACTACCTCCAGTTTGTTTCTGGACACACTTTAGATTGATGGTTTGGACCTTTAAAGACCTAAATGGGCTGGGACCAGCACTTAATGATCTGAAGTACCTCCCACTCTTGTATTGATGTACCTGCAGCTGAGACTATCATTGGAGGCCCTGCACAGATTAGGTGGGTGATCTACTGCAGAGGGGGCATTTTCTGGAGTTGTGACCTGATTGTGGAACTCTTTCATAAGGGAGATTCACCTGGTGCCTTTGTTACTTTAATTTAAGCATCAAGTAAAGTCTTGTTTACTTGGGCTTTTAGTGGGTAAACTGACTTGTTGAATTTGCTGGGTTTGGGGTATTTTTTTCTGTCTTCGTTTAGGTATAGTTATTCTGGCAAAGAGAAGACTGAGGGATGGGGGAAAACATGGTAGCACTCTTCAAATACCTGAAGGTCTGTCTTATAGAAGAGAGCAAAGAAACTTGAAATGTGTCCTCGCCCACTATCAGGAGTGCTGCTCAGGGATTCCAGTCTGCCAGTCTTGCCCTTCCTCTAAGATAGTATAAGCTATGAGGACTCTAGCAGGGCATTCCACTTCTTTCATACTGTTATTCAACATTTTATGGCTATGAACAGGCACAGTTTTCTTTGGATTATTTTTTGGGGAGATTGCCCCCTTAGGTATTTTTTAAAAGTGTTTTGCATTCTGCAAATCTGAAGGTTCTCCCAAGCTTGCTGATACCTTCCTCTTGTTTCTGAGTGGCCCTATTTTGGCTCTCACTACTTGAGTTTGCTATTACAGGAAGTGGTGGTATGTTCTCTGATTTTTATATGCTGTTTTATGTTTTTATAATATTGATGTTTTTATGAATGCTCCTCCCACCACTGGGTCTCAAAGGAGTGCAAGAGCTCCATTCTGTCTGGCACTTCTCCCATTGGGAAACCAAAGATTTTATAGAGGCCCCTGTGAAGGTGCAGGGGCTTCTAGGAAGATGTGTTTCCCAGTGGGAGGGGTATCTGGTGGCAGCAGAGGAAATAAACCTCTGATTTTTCTTGTTTTCAGATTGTTTTTCCTGGTACCAGGTAGTTCTCCCATTTAGGAATGGGGAATGTTCCAGAGCCTCTGACTGGCAGTGGGCCACTGCAGGTTCCCACACACAGGCCTCTGCCTCTACCCCTAATAACTAGTGCTCCTTTGGTAATTCTAGAGGGGCCTTTGCTTATATATGACATTGGATATTTGGTTGTTTTTATCTTATACTATACTTGTACTTTACTTGTCCTGTTATACCATTAGGTAAACAGACGTTAAGAACGGAATGGAAACTATTAACTCTCCAGGACATTTTGCTTGTATTGACCAAATCATGCTGTACCAAGACTCCAAATTAACTGCTTAACCCAAGGTGCCCTCTTAAGTCACATCTTCACAAATCCCATTTTAGTTTTAAATGGACCCTGTAGGAACTAAAATACAGACAGACACAAATACGTGACTTAATTAAAATCCATCTTTAGCCACTCACGAACACTATTAAATTAGCACTAAACAGATGGGGCCAATCATTATTATCGTTACGGGGGAAATGCTCTCTTGAAAATAAGCTTCCCCTGTCTCATCAACATTTGTGATATCGTGTGCCAGTAGAAGTCTCTGGGCTACACATTCTAATAAACACCATATGAAATGAAAATTTTATAGTATCACAACACAACAAAACACCCACTAATTCTTTGAGTAACCAAAACCTGTGGAGGTCTGCATTTCCCAGGCAGTCAAATCTAGCAGATCTTTGTTTGTGTTACAAGAGTCCTTATCTCAGAAGCACAAGAAAGACTGGCTGGACTGTTTGTAGACATTTCAGCAGGAAGAGGCCATTATATATAATTCCTTGAACTTCCCAAAGGTGCAACAGTCTCTGGCATTCTCTGGTTAGTTTAAACCAGTCCTCGTTGTTCAAAATACAGGAAGCCAAACAGTCAACCGTTCCACATCTTGCTGAGCTCCAGTTATTTTATGCTTATATTTGCATGTTACACAGTTCCACAACATTCTAGCCTGCCCTTGCATTGAGCACGGCAGTCACTACACTGTGGAAAGAAATGGGAAATTGACAGACTTCCCTGTGGTTATTAACCTTTGATGCCCTTTTACATGCCTCATGGTGAGACCTTTTCCTTCCTAAAGGAATGGTGCTTGTTTGTGATATCTTTCCATATATGCTCTGAGCCAGAAATAAAGAAGCAGTCTGGGACGTGTCTTTCTCTTTTGTTTCAGAGAACAACATTTTGGGGCAGAGTAAAAAGCACCATCGAAGGAAATGGAAAAGTTATCTCTTAGCTGTTCTCCTGTACATTAACCTCACCTGTACCCTGCACATTTAAAGGATCCAAGCCCCCAGACAATGTTGCTTCTGCACACACTTTTAATAAGATCATAAGAAACATGCTAAGCAATAGCAAGAAAAACAAGATCCTGTTTGTGATTGTGCCTAATCTAGATGCCTCACTAATTCTAACAGCAGTGGTGTCAGAGTATTTGTCAGAGTACCATGCACTTGCATGGTAATTCGTTGCATTTATTTTAAACATTTATATCCTGTCTTTCTGCCATAGAATTCAAGGCAGCTAACCAATAATTAACACAACATAAAATCTCATAACATCTAAAACATCTAATAATGTTTTGATGGGAAATTTGGGAAATGGGATATAAACCCTCTTAGTTTGGATATCCCTGGTCCATTACAAGTTCAGCCCTGAAACCAGTCAATGTAGACAATAAAAACTTGGAGACAATACTAAGCTAGATGGTTTGACTTTATAAGGTAGCTTCCTAAGCAACCCATCCTAACAATGTGGGGTGAGGCTGATGGTAGGTGGCCCTACTGGAGATAGGAAAGGCTCTGCAGGCTTAACTCCCAAGACCCAAGTGACTCATTTTGCACTCGGAAGTATTGGGCCTGCAGTCCCCATTCATTGTCTACCCCTTTATCATACACTAACCTCCCTTTCATATTTATTTTATTTATTTATTGCATTTATATCCTCTTGCAAGGAACCCAAGGTGGCTTACATTATCCTCCTCCTTTCCATTTTATCCTCACAACAACAACCCTGTGAGGTAGGTTGGGCTTAGAGTCTGTGACTGGCCCAAAGTCCCCCAGTGAGCTTTCATGGCCGAGTAGGGACTAGAACCTGGATCTCCCAGCTCCCAGTCCAACACTCTAGCCACTACACCACACTGGCTCTCATACTCCTGGTTGGGGAGATTTAACAAGTAGGTTTTTCCTAAGGAAGTTTTTTCTTACACAACAGGAAGTGATAGTTTTTCCAAATTAATAGAGTATAAGAATATGATCTGATGATGTACTGTTATGACACCTGAATATATTGGCTTGTATGTTTTAAAACACAATTTTTCTGAAATCCTAAGAGCTGTATAGCTTTCAAGTCTTAAAATGTATGGCACACCCAACAGAATTTAGTAACTGGTGATGGGCAAACTCCACTCAGCTCCATTTGGAATTGGGTCAGCAATGGTGAGAATTATTTGAGAACTCTTAAAAAATATTCATATTATGAGCTAGGCAAAGTTTGTATTCTCAACCAGGAAACTACTAACTTTACTAACATCTTTATATAATATATATTATTAATACATTAGCCCACTCCTTGTATTTTCGTTTCATTTTTCATTATATTTTTCCTGTGGCCTGAGCATCATAACCAAAAATCTGGGTTGCATGGAAGAGAAAGCAGCTACATTTTGTTTCAGTTACAGCCATTAACTGTAGTCAAGGTGCCTTTCAGCTGGAAGGGATGACAGATAGGTAACATTCTCACTATCAGATGCATCAGGGGACAGCAGGATACAAAGTGCACTGGGATACAGGTGCACCTTTTCCAGAGCACTAGCAAGATGAATGCACCTATTGTCACCGCTCCCCTGCCTCCCGTTAGCCATTAATATGACAGCATTGTAATTGATGGCATGACATGGGACCTGTTCTGAAATTTCTTTCCTCTCCTTTGAAACTACCCCATGTAGCTTTTGGACAGAGTACGGTTATCTAATGTGTCAACAGATCTGTCTTCCAATTTCATTCCATGCCATCCTGGTAATGATAGAAAATCACATGCACTTGTAACACAAAGAAGACATTTTTTAGGCCTGATGATATCTTTGTTAGTTGCAGTGCCCTGCAGTGGTCTGCTACATAGTAATGTCTAAGGTCAGAAAGATATTTATTAGGGTAGAAAGAAATGTCAATGTAATTTAACTCATCAATCTACCGTAGCAAGATATTTTGCATTTTGATGCTCTTCATTTTACTTAAATGTTTCCCTGGATGCACTATTCCAAATTGAAAAAAGAAAGACTTCAGCAGCTCTGCTTCAGACTATGCTGTGTACGATAGATCATCAGTATGCATTAAACAAATGAAAAGCTCTGGAGTCCAGGGCAATCTATAAGTGAATGTGCAGATTATGAAAAACACCATTTTCTTTCCATTCTAATAACTGCTGGAAAAATATGGAGCCCCTCAGAAACTAATGGAAAGTATTTTTTGAACATAATTACTATTTTAAGCTTGGCTTTATAATTACTTTCTTACCAGCTCATCAGTATGTCACATCTGGGAATTTTATCAAATTGCCACAAATGTTACACCAATGCCCACAAAAAATGTTCAGGCTTTGAGTCTGTTACCAGATTTTTCTGAAATGTTAAGTCACCACCGTGCTAAGCAGCACCCAAATGTAAAAAGAATTGATAGCTGTAGTTTGGCTTGCTTTGACTTAATGTTTCTCTTTACATAAGAGGTAAATTAAAGTATTTGAAATTTTGTGCTTAACCAACAATTTACTTCCTCTTTGAGAAAAGCTTTTCTAGAATGGTGATCCTATTTCACGACAAAATTTGCAAGGCTATGCATGCTTACTTAGAAATAAGTTCTACCGTTGTCAAATAAGTGCGAATATGATTGCAACCTCAGTATAATTAGAAAGCATCGGTGGTTTTTTACTTAGGATAGCTGGGAGTTGTTTCAGGACATATTTTATTAAATCATAGATGATTTTTTTTCACATTTCAGGCAAAAGTGGAAAAGCATTACAACAATAATGTGTATCTGAATTATACTTTGTCATTAGAAATATTTGATAGTTCATTCTTGGACTGTAAAAGTTCTTATTTTACAGAATTTATTTACAGCCTAACTAATTTGGTTTCAAAATTGGTTTTAAGCTAGAGTTGCCATTTTATATCATAGTCCATGCTTCTCAAAATAGTTTAGAAATGTACTTCGTGCAATTGATGTTTCACATTCCATCTTGCATTTTGAGATGTGGAGCCTTCAGGAACCCTCAGTAATTAAGCTACTATGGAAACAGTGACAGATAGGGCAGCTATGTTTCCTGCTTTAAAGGGACAGCCCTCCATTTGAAGGGGTATCAGAGGGCAGTCCTCTATTTTAAGGTGTCTTATATTTGAAGGGCTGTCCAGTGCAAGTCCAGTTTAAAGATAATGAACCATAAAAAGGGAGAGCAGCAGGGGCCTTGAAGCTTCCCCTCATCTGTGCAGCAGCCTGAACAGGTACACAGGCCGTCTGGTCACAGCTATGGTAAAATGCATTGTATTCCTGTTTAAATTATTGTAATTTCTAAATTTACATCTATACATATAAATCAGCATATGCAAATTTTATGCAAATCCATGTCCTCTTTTTTGGCAATGCATAAATGGCCATGCTATTGGTAGAACAGCATAAAGATTTACATTTTTAGATGTTTCCCCAGATAGAATGTTGATTTGGATCAAGGAGAGGTTCATTGCTGAAATTAATGACGTAAGACCAGAAAAGCACTTTGCCCATTAAAGTAGTATATTTTTGTGAATTTTGTCCTCTTGGCTCTCCCCCATCCTCAGACTTTTAAATCTGCCCCCGGGCATATGACTTAGGTTCTGCCCCCCCGCCCCTTCCGTGTTGCTGGTTCTTAGTTTCATTCTGTACTTTTAATATATTGAGGAAATAATTAGAGATTCAGAAATGTCTACACCCAGTCAATTTAATGTCTTCAAGGAAATTCATAATCATTCAAAGCTACCATTGTCAAGTTAGAAAAATAATCAGACACAATAGGAAGCTTCATTAAAAAGAAACACATTGAACAGCTGCATTATGGTATTATTTCAAATGACGTTTCCCATCCTTTTGGAAACTGCTTTAATTCATGATGACAGCCATATTTATGGTTCTTGTTTGTCATTTGGAATTGTTTGTTTTGGCAAACCGTTAGTGTCAAACTAGTATAATTTTATTGATGTAATATTTTCTTTCACTATAGCAGAGCCTGTAAGTACAGCCATACTTAGAGAGACTAGAAGGTTCTTTTCTGAAACCCATATTTCAAAATAACAACAATAAGAATATAGTTTAACCTTAAAAGTTTACATTATAAGGTGAAGTTATCTAATCTTGCACTTTCAAACCAATAAACAAACCAAAACTCAGTAACCGTTTGAAATTCACACTTCTCCAAATTTTGCAATAGAGTTTTCCAGACAAAAATGCGTACAAAAAATTGTATATTAGGGAAACATGCACGCAGAATACACACATGTGAAAAAACACTAAAATGCATTATATTAGAAAAATTGCATACACAAAATGTATATATTAGGCAAAATTATGTCCAAAATGAATGTATTAGGAAAATGCATATAAACATGCATACACATTTTCATGACTTTTTTTGTGTGTGTCAAAGTTCAGGATGAACCGAATTTAAGATTAGATAAATTCTCAAAGTTTGGGATGAACTGGACTTAAGATGAAGGACTTGCCGAACAAACAGATGGCATAAACATCAATGGAAAAATAATTAACACAGCTCGATACACTGATGATACCATAGTAATGACAGATAATATAGCCGACTTACAAAAATGGCTAGATCAGATTAATAAAATAAATAATGAGTATGGCCTTAAAATAAATATCAAGAAAACAAAATATATGGTGATAAGCAAAAAGCATTGTAGTGCATTTAATATTACGATAAATAATATGCCAATTGATCGAGTCATAAAATACAAATACCTAGGAACTTGGCTCAATGAATTAAATGAACAAATACAAGAGATAAATGCAAGAGTGGAAATGGCAAGAAAAGCATTTGTTAAAATGAAACAATTATTATGTAATTAGGACCTTAATCTTGCAGTAAGGATTCGGATGGTAAGATGCTACGTGCTCTCAATATTACTTTACGGAGCGGAGGTTTGGACACTAAAAAAGAACAATCTGAGGAAAATTGAATTCTTTGAAATGTGGATATACCGACACATGTTGAAAATACCATGAACTCATCGAGTAACAAATGAGAACATACTATGCAGAGTAAGCAAACAAACAGAATTGGTAAAGACCATCAAAAGAAGAAAGTTACAATACCTTTGTCATATTATACAAGGCGAAAAATAACCATACTCCAACTCATTATGCAAGGGAAAATGGAAGGAAAAAGATCAATAGGAAGAAGAGAAACATCATGGTTAAAGAATCCAAGGGAAGGGTTCAGCTGTACTTCTGTACAGCTATTCAGAGCAGCAGCATCAAAAACAAAAGTAGCTGTAATGATAGGTAACCTCCGATAGGAGATGGCACCTTAAGAAGAAGGACTTAAGATTGGAAAAATGAAAGCTGAGACAACCCAAAACTGACAGATTCGTCCATCCCTAGCCTAAAATGTGACATATAAAGTACTGAGAAAGGGAATATGTTTTTGACAGGAAGTTTTCAAAAGTTTAGTTAGACTGATTTTAAGTTACTGGTTAGTCTGGACTATCTTGAATGAAAGATATTTGCCGTAGTGACAGCAGTGTGTGGTTAGCTATGAAATGTGTTTGCAATTATTGATGTTAAATTGTATTACTTTTCTTGGAAATGCAACTACTGGCAGCTTATATTGTCTCAAATATCAAGCAAGAATTATGGCTCCAGATGTTTTATATTCAGCTCAGATTTGCTTGTAAATAGACACTTGCCCAGTTGCCTCGGACAAGTAAGAATTGCCTTCAGGGGAATTGGACGTGAAACCTTTACAGAAGTTTGTAGTAGTTTGCTGGTAGTAGTACATTTTCTTTTCTGGCAACAA
This sequence comes from Heloderma suspectum, assembly GCF_057233095.1. Taxonomy (NCBI): domain Eukaryota; kingdom Metazoa; phylum Chordata; class Lepidosauria; order Squamata; family Helodermatidae; genus Heloderma; species Heloderma suspectum. Next base: position 31,762,267 of record NC_139462.1, on the reverse strand, counting down.
ATGGCTAACCTAGTTATGTTTATTAAGCTAGTAACAAAGCTTTGAGGGCTAGGAATTTTAGTGGGCTTATTTAGAAATCTGGACTAGTGAAAAACTCAGCCTGCAATACCAAACTAGGTATCCTGCAATGATAATATAGTGTATAGTTAATGATATGGGCAAGTATTTGCAGTTGTGTGTTCTAATATAATATTCATGTTCAGTTATTTGGAAGGAGAGAACCATCCATCACCAACCTGCCCCAGGTACATAAAGATAAATATAGTTGATGGCATGCCCTCACAGCACCCCATACCTCCATCTGAAGGAGCTGCTGCTGCTTCTCATTGCCACCACCAACATGATGCTAATTTTAATGCACATGTGCAAATCTTACACATGAATTTATTGATTTATTTATTACATTTCTATGCCGTCCAATAGCCGAAGCTCTCTGGGCAATTCACAAAAATTGAATGGGCAATGGCAACAGCTGGAGGCATGAGTTCTAAGATTGGCAGCAGAGGACTTTGAGCTTGCTTGAGAGATGATTCCGAGCTTTGGATCAGAGAACAGAGGCATAAGCAGCTCCATTTTGGGATTGTACCGGCAGCATGCTCACCTTTCCATTGTGCCTCATTCTGAGCTTTGTGTCATGCAAAAGCTTACATATTCCTAACAGAAACAAATTGATCCAGTAAGATATCGCATTGTGCTCCTCTATTTCTTTGTACGTTAGAAAAAGGAGAAAACTTGCAACATAGTGAGAAAGTTTCCTTGCTATTTTGTTATTGTCTACTGTGCCTGCTGCTTGCAATGTTGTAAAATGACTCTGACAAGCTTGATGTGTGCCAGAAACCAGCAGGCCCACTGGTGGGAAGATTATTATCATCCTGATATAATAAAAAGCGTCTAGAAAAGTGCCTGTAATATGGGCTTATTTTTCTGGCACTGACAAAGATTTCTATTTATTTTAGTAGTGCCCGCTAGCGCCATTGTATTTAAGGGGCTGTTAGCATTTTCATTAGAAATTCATTTTCAGGACTTTTAAACTCAGCTGGAAACATTTTGCTTGGAGATGAAATGTTGCATAGAGGAGTTCTGCCAGGGGCAGCTTCCCTCTCCTTCCCTCCCCCCTGCCCTGATTAGAGATGAGGATGATGGAAGATCAATCATTAGTGCCTAATTGGTCCTTTTCTCACATAACCAGTGATAACTAATTTACTTTCCGAAATAATAATAGTATTTCTGAAGTACAAGCATGTGGAAGAAGTTAAGCCGGTTACGCACTTTAGTTAAGCACTTTTAATACTGGCTCCAATGACAGGTAAACGCAATGAACATCAAAATAAAAATTGAGTGGTGAGCAAAGGTCCACATATGCTCTGGAAGAGTCAGGACGAGTGAATTAAGTTATTCATCCACCACTCCAGCCACTATTCCCAGAGTTGCTTCAGTTTGCTCTAAGGGATCCTAATAAAGGCTTTCATCTATACTTTAGGCCCTGGACTCCTGGTAAAATAGGCCTCTCACAATGCTTAAATTATTGGAGTGCACTCTACTGAGGAAAATGTGCCTGTCCCATTTCTTGAACTGGAGTCTTTATAGATCCACTGTAATTTATAACCCTTGCTCACTCACTTCTCCCATATAAAAGGAATATCCAGCTCTAATGGGTATACACTGAAAATGCCAGTAGCCTTGCTAATGAAAAGAGCTAAAAGGTTATGCTTATCTGGGTTGAAACTTGGCAAAGTATTGGGAGTGTGACCATCCAGCTTCTGCTTAAACACCTCTAATGGCAAATCCACCACCTTCTGAGTTGCTTTGTTGCATTATGGAGGGGAGGAGGCTGTAGCTGAATGGTACAGCACGTGCTTTGGATGCAGAAGATCCTAGATATGATCCCTGGTATCTCCAGGTAAGGCTGGAAAAAGTTCCCATCTCCATGGGAACTACTTCTAGTATGATGCTTTTGCTCTTATCAGCTAAATACAATAAGCAAGTGACTACTTCAGTCCTTCCTCAGAAATAAATAATTTAGCACAGGGTTTTCCCTGCCAACATGATTCTCTTCCTCATCAAGATCAGACATACTGTGCAAAGACTTTGGTGAGGATTAAATCAACTGGATGATCCATTCTGCTGAAAGATTTACCCCCCCCCCCCGCCCAAGTCCAGAACTGATCCAGTGGATAAATGATTGTCATTGTTTCACATTCCCTGGTTCCATTATCCTTAAAATAAGCTTGTTAGTGATTTGCTCTTCAGAATTATTGTGAGTATGAAAGAGGATGGAAGCTGGTGCAGTCGTTAAGAATGTGAGCTTTGAGTAGGCTGACCATATTTCCTTGAGACAAAAACGGGATATTGGGGTGACAGAAACGGGACGGGGATATGTAATATTCCGTATTCATGAAAAACAACCTAAACTCACTGCAAAAGAACATAGAAAGGGGCACAAATGAATAACACTAATTTATTGCATATACACAAAAAAACACTCATAAATATACATATATAAAATTCTTATAAAATATCACATCAGCAGTAAACAAATCTGTATGGCATACCACACTGAACGCTCTAATGCAGGACTGCAGTGGCCAGACTGCAAAAAATCGTAAGCATACACCAAAAAGAAAAAAAAGAAAAAAAAAAAAGGAATGAACACCCTGGCTGCTATCACAAGCCGGTATATGTTAATGTCCCACCGGAGAGTTCCGCTGTAATAAAAACATAGCTAACAGCCTGCTGAACCGAAATATGAGTCTGAAAAGTCCGAATCAAACTGAATGTAGGGCAGAAAGAATATGGGCGGAATGATGGTAGAAATAACAGTAAGACTCACCCGCCTGGCTCCCACACGCTGAATGGGGCTTAGCGACCGCCTCTTGAATTCCCCACCACTGCAGACAAGCAAGGGGGTGGCACCTGATCGTCGCTAGCTCAAGAAGCCTGGCCCTGACTAGATAAAGTAAATGGAACTTCCTCTTTCGTCACACTAGTAGTTTTACTGCATGCATTGATTAGCATAGAGCCTTATGATAAACGCGTTCAGTTTTTTTTACAAAAAATTAAAAACGGGACAAAATTGACATTTATATTAAAATGACGGGACGGTCGGGCAATATGAAAAAAACGGTATTGTCCCATTTAAAGCGGTACATATGGTCAGCTTAGGTTTGAGCCAAGAGGTCTCAAAGCTCACCAGATGGCCTTAGACAAGCTACTATCCCTAAGCCTCAGCCTCCCATCTGCGCTATGGGGATAACCATATTGGCTTACCTCATAGGCAGAGTTTCCTGATAAAAAAAACTTGTAAGGATTACTGAGAAACTGTATGTGAAGCACGCTGAACTACTATTGTATAAAATATATGTGAGGTTCAGTTTTTGATGTAAAAGTGGCCATTGTGTGTGTATGTGTGTGAAAGTGTCTGCAGCCCCCCCTTATCACTCATCATTTCACAGCCATTGTTTCTACAATCTGTTGCTGCTTTAGTGCCATTTCTCATATTCCAGCATAACATATTGGGGAGTAGAATGGGAACTGGGGTGTAGATTCAGATGTGCAGATAAATGCGCTACCATTGAATCTCTCATTACTGATTCCCCCTCTCCCCTGCACACCCACCATGCAATGCAGTTTGGTTGACTACCTGCAATAGGATTTGAGTGAGGGAGTGTTGGCCCTGTTGCCTTGATACTGGGATTGTGTTCCCCTTTCCTCCCAAAATATGCTCTCTTGTAAACAGGTCTGACTGTTTTGCAAAGGGGTATGAAAAATAGCTGGGAATCTTATTTCACAGGGACCGGATATGTTTGTGAGGAACACCTGCTGTTTTGGCTAATAGCTACTTCGAATCTTATAAAACACTATATAAATTCAAATTTGATTAAAGGACTGTAATTCACCTTCCATGCTAATAGGTGCTACAGAAATGAGAGGTGAGAATAAGTTGACTTGTTGAATGGGGTGTCTGAGTGAGACAACTTTGGTACTCCAGGCTCACAGTATTTTGCCTAGAGTCATCTTGGTTCAGATAAACCCCAAAACTATGTTTTAAAATTTATGATTAGCTCGACAAAAACACTTGTCTTTGGAATGAATATTTAATTAAGGGACAACATCGGCAAAAATAAATGTTCCAATATACAAATAAGAATGCTTCCTATATATTAATATGGATGATTCATTTAAAAGAATCTGACAACTCCACATAAAGATTTTTCCAGGCTTTTATCCAACTTGCCTTCTGAACATTTACAGGAATTTTCTTGTTGCTAATGGCTTTTTTGGATTTAATAGCTATGCAAAACAATGGATAGCCCATTGGCAGACGTGCGTTTTTGATATTCCCAGAACTGCTTGTGAACATGTGTCACAGCAGTAATTACCAGCAGAATAATAAAAAAGTTTGTTGCATTATCTTTTTGTGTGGGTATAAAATTGTTAGTTTAGTGGCGTAAGTCAGCAGCCTCATTGCTTATTTGAAATACAGTATTAATTGGATATTGGCAAGCAAGTTTAATAGCTTTCTGTGTGTAAAAGGTGATAAAATAAAAACCACATCCTAAATGTGTTTTGGAGATTTGAGGATTTTCCCCGTTCGGTTCCTTTATTGTTCTCTCCTTCTGAATCTCACTTTCACTAGCAGAATTCCTAAAATTAATACTGGAATTAGAGCATCAGCAGTAATAGTTTGCCACAACTTTTTGTTCCTTCAGTTCATTTGCATGTTTCCTTCCTTCTGCATTACTAATGTGCATATGTGCATTTATAGAACATTGCGAAGCATTCCTGATATGATTCTATATGATTGCAACATGATTCTTTTTGTGCAGTGCTTTACTGATACACACATGCATTCTAGTGCATTCACACTAAAATAATCTTGATACAATTATGTGTGCAATCGCATCACATTTGCTTTCTTTGTGGTGTTTTAGCAATCCACACAAGTGCACATACATAAGAAAAAGAAATCTTGATGGACTGACGCATACAATTACATCATTTTTTTTTTACTTGTTTCATCAATGTGGATATACACATCAGTAATGAAGAAAAAGGAAATGGCCTGAATGACCCAGAAGAGGAACTGAAAGTTGCAGCAAACTGTATGCACAATGCTTTGTACAAAATACATGGAACAGTGGAGAATTTCTGATACATCAGTTCTACTTCAGAATCTAGACTAGGTAATTTGGAACTTCAAAATCAGATGACAAATTCAGATAAGTATTTTGAAAGCATCCCTCCCTAAATATTGTTTACCCAGTGTACTTCTCTACTATGCTGGTTTTAGCATACACTTACCATACTAGTTTAGAGAGCAATCCTATGGTCCCTGGGCAAATATCCTGGGGATAATAGGATGGCTCAGATTCCCCGCTCCGTTTCTGACCTCAGAAGGGGGAGTCAGAGATCCCCCCTTGTAGCTTGTGTGGGGAGAACCATGCTGGTTGTCTCTCCAAGGTCAAACAGTCAGAGAGGGGGAAAAGGAGGCATTCTGATAGGCAAGGAGGGAAGGAAACAAAAGAGGCCAAGATATGATTCATTCTGAGCCTCCTCCAGCCTCCCCCACAAGTACCCTCACTAGCTAAAACTCAAAGATTGGAGGACGGGGAGGCAAATATCACCTCTGCCACTCCTCCCGCCCTGCCAGCTTCAGCCTGGCAGGACACAGGAATCTTGGAAGCCTCCGAATTTGGAGTCTTCTAAGCAGCGAGGGCGCAAGCTATAGGCTTGCACCCTTAATGACATTTGGGATATTGTTCCCATGCAGTGATCAGAACATAACATTGAAAGCCCTGAAGTTGTTAGGAACCTGGTCATCAAATGCATGTAAATCACTTGATTTCTTTGTACTGGATTACCATGCTCTTGATAACTGGCAGCTGAATATGCAAGCTGAGTCCATTTAAAAGTATTGCGTTGGAGGAGATGTTCCATCTAAGGTGGAATATATGTGATGGCTCAATCACACATATGAGAAATCACCTGATATTGCTGTCATCAAGTAGTGAATGCTCATTGTGAGTCAGCTCTTAGTGTTGGGCTCTTAAATTTCCTTTAACTATATATAACTCTAATAATATGTAATTGCTCCCTCTACTTGAAATAGTTTTCCCTTTTCTCTTTGTCAGGTCATGTATGTCTTTGCCTTTGAATGCCTCCTTAATAGTTCAAACTTGTATCTCTCCAGGTGTATGTTCCTCTAGATGGCAGGTGGAGGTATCACATTTTTCAGTGCTCATCCAGGTTGAAAGCCTTTGAAGGTGAAACATTAGCATGTGAGGGGAAAGAGTTTTTGCATAACTTCACTGCTGACATGCTATCCCTCTATGTACAGAGGTTTGTTTTTGTTGTGTGTGTAAATACAAAAAGGACCCCCCCACACACACACTTGTAATAAGAAGTGGTACAGTCCAGGAATTTAAGAGTTAAGTAGTAGTAGTGGCAGTAATAAGCTTATGGAACTCATCTGCTGGAAGGATATTTTTCATGTACTTTTGTGTATCACGTTTTTGTGCATCAGATATTCAAACTAAGGTGAACTACTTATTTTGGGGAAAAGTCTTAAAAACAGCAGGTTTTATGAACCATTTATGGAGCAGACAATATGTGGCACTATTAGTGCATGATGTTGCATTTAAGTAGGATCTAGATAGAAAATCCTACTCTCTGTACAATTGGTCTTAATAACAACATTCGATGAGTGTTACCTCCTACTTGTCATCTCCTCCATTGTCTTGCAGCATACTGGATGATGTATAAATGTTTATTTGTTTCAGTTGCGTTCCATTAGAAATGGAATTTGACATTTAAAAAAAAGAATGTTCTAAATGCTGTACTTTGTTATGCATTAGCTTTGCGTCTCAATCAGTGATAAAAGCAGTCTCATTGAAAGGATTTTTAGTAACTACTTTTCCATGGGCACTTACTGTATTAAATTACATTTGGTTTATATTACTGGAAAAGTTTCAATAACATAAATGGCTCCAAACTTTAGCTTTTATATAACACTTCTGTAACAGCCTCTTGAATTGATATCCATTAAACCCTTTTAAGCATAAGACAATAAATCACACATCATTACTCAATCATACTGAAAATATTTTAAAAGAGTAGCTTGTGTTTAGAGATGCGCAGAACAGGCACTTCACACAAGCAAAAGCGTTTGTTGTGAAAATATTCATAAACTTCCAAAAAAATATTCTGGTTTGAGCAGTTTTTCTTTTTTCAGTCACCTCACCCCATCCCAAGGACAAGGATCAGAGTTTTTCTTCTATATTAGTGCCCCTACCAATATAAAAGAAACTATGCCAAAACACAATTTTTAAAAAGCCTTTACAGCAGTGTGATTAATGAACATGCTTAATGTTTTGCTTAGTTGCTCTCCCCCCCACCCAATTTAGAATCTTGTATATAAATTTGTGTAGGCATTGGGTTACGATTTTGGCTATAGTTGTTGAATATCATGTAAAAATGGGGAGGGTGCAGTGTCTATTTTCAGGCCATAGAGATTGAGACTACTACTGGTTGTCCCCATCCCCCCGCAAGAAAGTCACGCCTCTTTACCAAGAACCACTGCAGCACTTTTAGGTTATTCTGTGAGGATTTTATGACACTAATGGAGTACCAGAGCCATTAGATAATTATACACCTTGGTTTTAGAACCCTGCAACAAAACATTGTTATGTGAAGTGCTCCTCTTTGGGGTGCCAGTTAGCCAATATCTTCCAGGATACTCCATCCTATTTCCCTCCCCCCAGGCTTTCTGTTGTTTTTTTTCCTTTCAACATTCAGTCAGGATTCTGTGGCAGCCAAGCATGTTCAGTACTTATTGGGTGGTGGTGAGGGGGAGGTGTCCCTTAGTTTTTTTCTAAACTTTTTTTGTATTTCTGCAAACCTTGGAGTTCCCCCAATCCTGGTGATACATCCCTTTTGGGTTTGGCTGGCACTGCATAATGATCCACACTTGGATAATGAGTTTGTTATTAGCATGCACTGGCATTTACCATTTCTTGGCTGATTACCACAGACTGGGGACGATAGCATTCATGTTGGAGGGAAGAGAAACCTCTCCCTCCACCTTATGGTTGCACAGGGAAGGCCATTTGAGCACAGAAGGTTGTGTTATCATAGCTGCCATTTTCCTGTGCTTAGGGATCAGTACACGGATGGGGAAGAGTTCCAGGCCCACTAGAATCCATGGTAGCAGTATCCTTTTTATCTTAAAAACTTGTATCCCAGTTTTCTCAAAAACTGAAACAAACCAGATCAAAAGCGGAAAAATAAAAGAAGAACACAAGAAGAGCCTTGCTGGATCAGATCAAAGGGCTATCTGGTCCAACATCCTGTTTCCCATAGTGGCCAACCAGATGCCTCGGGGAACCCCACAAGCAGGACATCAGCAGAAGAGTGCTCTCTTACTGTTGTTCGACAGTGACTGATATTCAGAGGCATTCTGCTTCTGATCCTGGAGTTAGCTTAATAGCCAGTGATAGCTTTATTCTCGAAGAATTTGTCTAATCCCTTTTTAATTTTTGTGAACCGCCCAGAGAGATTCGGCTATTGGGCGGTATAGAAATGAAATAAACAAACAAACAAACCTATCTTAGTTGGTGGCCAGCACCACATCTTGTGGAAGTGTCTTCTGAAGTTATTAAGTATTCTGTGGTGAATTTGACACCAAAAGAAATGGTGAAGAGTCAGGTCTGGTGCTGAACTGACACAGTGTCCGATATGCTGTTTATTAAATGAATACAGGCCTGTTTAGTATAGAATAAAGGGCAGTTTTTCTTTTTCTTAGAGGAGGCCCCACATATATTGGGCAGATTCATAGGCTTCTCACAGGGAGAGATTGGTATCAAGCAGGCACCAGTCCACATATTTGCTAGCTATCTGATGCTGTTAAGGGTATAATCCTCATATCAGCAGTTATGCAGCTGTCTAATTTCCTCTGTTTGCTCTACTGTTTTATCCCACTGAGGAGATAAAGAGGGTTTCTTTCTGCCTGTGTTGGAACATTGGGACCTGTTAGTCATAGGAAAGGTAATTCATTCCCCAGCCTGCGATGCTTTGAGCACGTTCTGAACTATCAGGAAAAGGTATAGAAGATTGGACTAAGAACCAACCAGTTTGGTCGCACTCCAGGAGGGAATACGCATGCTACCAGCCTGGAGAACGTTTGGTCCTGGAACAATGTCTCGCATGCTGTTGATTCCACACCCCCACCCTGCATAAATGCAGCTGTGATTAAGGTGCCAGCTTCATCAGCTGAAGAGATTTATGAGCTTTCTTTGTACTTTTAGTCTGTATCCATTTTCTATCAATAAACTGTCATTCCTTTCACAAGTGGTCTAGTTTCATCTTGGTAATCCAAAGAATCTATTTTGACTGGGCCTTGAGTAAATCAGGCCTCCAGATTAATACATTTGTGTTGTGTGTTGCCTGTCCTCCATTTCCCACCATTCCTTTTCATTTGATGACTCTGGGTTCTAGTATTGTGAGTGAGGGAGAAAAATTTTTCTGCATTCACTTCCACCACACCATGCATAATTTTATGCATCTCTACCATGTCCCCTTTTATCATTTTTATAAGATAAAACGCCCCAAATGTTATAACGTGTTCTTCTGCTGTTGCTCCAGCTCCCAATCATTTTGGTAGCCCTTTTCTGCACCTCTACAATATCTTTTTTGATATAAGATGAATAGAACTGCACACAGTATTCCATGTTGTCCCATAGGTTTGTATAATGGCGTTACAATATTGGCAGTTTTTATTCAATCCCTTTCCTGATGATCCCCTACATGGAATTTGCCTTTTCACAACAGTCACACACTGGGTTGATGTTTGCATTAAAGCACCCACCATGACACCAAGATCCCTTTCCTGGTCAGTCACTGCCAGGCACCAGCTTAGACCCAATAATCAGTGTTAGGATTAGGAATGTATGAGAATTTTGTTTGTGCTCACAAAACGGTCGAGCATGCCCTGTTGGCAACTGCAAGTGGGGGAATATGTTCTCTGAAAATGTTCACAATTCTCCCAACATGTGGTCATGTTAAAAAATTGCACAAATTTCAGAGAAAAAGCAGTTCGAAGTAACCCAACTTTTAAAACTGTGCAATTTCACACTTTAGTCTATGGGGAAAAGTTGCACAACTTTGAAAAAACAGATTTTTGTGCAATTTTCCCATTCATGCAAATCGATCAACAATTGTAAGCATTTTGGAAATCGAAGGAGAGATGAGTGTCAAGGTGATGGAACTCCTAGTTAGGATTTTTTGCCCTAGTGTGCAACACTTCATACTTATATTGAATCACATTTGCCATTTTATTGCCCATTTTGAAGAGATTCTTTTTGAGCTTTTCACAACATACACAGTCTTTGCTGTAGCTGTACCCTGCAGTGCAGAGCCTGCCTTGAACAGAGTGTTGGACTAGATGATCTCCAAGGTCCCTTCCAAATCAGTGATTCTATGATTTCAATAATACGTATTTTAACAACAGCAGTAGTTAAAACAAATCTCCAAGCAAACAGAGCAGGAGAAACTGAAAATCAGCTTCCAGGAAAGCAAAAGATAGCAAGTCAATTAAGCCCAAAGGACTTCCTCAAGAGCCAGGTCTTAAGCTGACATCTTAACGATTCAGAGTGAAGGTGCCTGTCAGGCCTTTCATTAAATTGTGGCTTCCAGGATGGGCCCATGATCCTCTGGCCCTGTCTGGAAATAAAGGGAACATATATCCTTCACTGAGGCATGATCTAGCACAGCCTCCAAGCTGTGCTCAAGCCCTCTCACATCTAAAGGTTTCTTATTGTGTGTTTGTTATCTTCACCTTATTGTATTGGAGGGCTTCAGGCATGGATGCAGAGCGCTCTCTGTATCACAGAACAGAAGCCCTGTAATCTAGCAGGGGACTTGTTGGATCAGAAACTTTGGGGTTGTAAGGCATATTTAAAGTTTTGGTCTAGCACAGACCAGGGGTACCTGGAGCTCTGAGATATGAAATTTCCAGGGTTCTTGACATCCGTACTAAGGCTTCAGGACCCTGCAGAATTGCACTTCTCTGGATCCCTGGCATCTGGGATGCTGCCCTTGCAACATTCAAGATACCAGTGAGGCAAAGAGACTTCCTGGAGAAGCCTCCAGTAAATTATCTCTGCTGCTGCTACGAGGTAAGTCAGAAAGGAAGGTGCAGCTGTTGTTATAGAGACCCATGATAGTACCAGTGAACTAATTATGATCTGAAGCTAAACTTCCTTTGGGTTCAGCTTGTAATAAGTGGCGGGGGCAAACTGGGAAGTTCACCATTATAAGCTCCTGTTTGTGAATTTTGGTGCCACTTCTAATCATATCATGACAAATCCCTAGTTGGAGAGTTTACATATTCAGGCTCTCTTCTCATGTTGATATTGGCCCTTTTTTCAGTCATTAAAGACTATATATCCAAGTATCTTATCGTAACTGTTTTCTTTTTAGCCGATTTAAATTGTTTTTACAGTTTGTATTGTGAAGTTTTTATATTATGTTTTTGTTTTGTAATTTTTGTGAGCCACTCAGAGAGCTTTGGTTATTGGGTGATATAGAAATGAAATAAATTAATGAAATGAATGAATATCTTGTAGTTTACTATTTCCTGTAAACTAGGCATTTGCAACTTGTGACCCTGAAAGCTGCACATTGGCCATGTATAGTGGCTCACAAAGGGCCTGATAAAACCACTTGTTTTTCATGCCAACCAGGCATTGCAAAAGCCATGGAAATTGTGAAGGAAATGGTAGAAAGGCTGTGTTTTGTTTGGTGGGTTACAAATTGTGGAAGCATGCTTTAATGGAAGGCTTCACTAATGCAGACAATTCTGTGAGCTGGCCAATGGACATATGGAAAACATTTTATGTGACTTGTTTGGCATGTAGAAAGATATCTGACCTTAATTTGTGTTCTGTTTCCATTCCCCCCTCCTCTGCCCAAGAATACTTCTTGCATTCATCATCTTGTCTTTAGTTTTTCAAGAACATTATCAGGGGGCACATCATCAAAGGCAGGGTTAGGAGGGAGCTTGAACAGATAAGTCAAGCTTTTTGAGCCTCATCCATATGGCCGGAATGATAAGTTTTGAGTGAGGTTTATGCCTTGACATTAAAACCCTCTATTCCTTTTTAAGGCAAATATGAGAAGTTCTTAAAAGAAGGGATACTTTCACTTTCCTGGTCGCCTTTAAATCTAATGTTGTTCTTTTCCATAAATGGAAGAAATTCTTAGCCGTCTAGAATTAAATGCAAAGGGCACCACAATAGCTGGATCATAAGCCTTGAAATAGATAGAATTTAATTTTCAGAAGCTAAGAGTTTGATGCATTGGAACATTTACTCTTAAAATAGATTCCACACCTTTGTATTCATGAGTCCTGGGAGAGATGAAAATGCCCACAATAAAAGACGCATCCTGCAGTAAACAGGAGATACACTAGTTTCTAAGGTACTCACACATGTATTCTAAAGAAAACCTCAGATTGTTTTCTTCTTTAATGAAATGATAGGGTTTTGCCAGCCTCAGTAACACAAAAAGACTTTTAATTATAGATGTATTCAAGCAGCTGCTCTAGCACAGCCGCGTTGCCAGTTTTCACGGCCACAGATGTCCTACAGAACCAGCTGTGTTTGTTTAGTTTGAATATGAGTTGTGTGTCATTACTTATCATTGTGCTTATTTTAGCCTCCAACCTCTCTCGTTGTTTAACATTAAGGTTTTTTCTTGCATGTCTGAAAAGATGTAAAATATCTTTGTCACTCTCTCTATAGTTTTGGGCAAATCATCTTTGTTTTAAACTCTGTGACAATATTTAGCATACAAATTTATTTTTAAGTATACATTAGATCTCAGATACTGTATACAATTAATGGGTAAGAGGATGGTTGAAGGACAACAGATGGGACTTGTCCCAAATATGGATTTTTGCTTGTTTGTTGTACTGAGGGCAAGTCTGAAAGTTTCAGGATATCTTGAATAGAACCTCTTGAGTTTGTTGTTTATTTGTTCAGTCGCTTCCGACTCTTCGTGATGTCATGGACCAGCCCACGCCAGAGCTTCCTGTCAGCTGTCGCCACCCCCAGCTCCCCCAAGGTCGAGTCCGTCACCTCCAGAATATCATCCATACCTCTTGAGTAGTGACAATCATTTATTTCTTTTTGTTTTCAACTTTTTCTGATTTATATCAATGGTGCACATGCCAAAAATGGCCGACCATCATAATCACAAACTGAAGGATGGAAGGGTGAGAAATAGGGGAGTTGAGGGACCCAGCAGGGCCAGTGGCATTAGTGGGCAAACATGGTTGGGGTTTGTGTTTGACTTCTCAAAAGTCTGGAACTACTAGCAGTAGGGTGGAGAAGAAGAACTGTGTTTGGGGTTATCTAGGGTGGAGAAAGACCAGGTGCAGCATTCTCCAAGCCTGGGATCCCAAAGTACATGTTGATGGGCCTGACACTGAGGTTCTCACTGCCCTTCACTACAAATGTATTAGCACTGAAAAAAATACTATGATATCATAATCGTCTGTATTCCTCCTGCAAGCTCATTAGTTCCCATGACAAGATTATCATTTGATGATTCTTTGAGTAAAGGTTAGAAGATCGTTTTCTTAAGGGAACCTATACAACCTTTCTTCAGCACTTTCTCATTCCCATTTACCATTCAGAAAGAAACATGACCCCCAAAGGCTGATTCATAGATTTTGCCTGTCCTGCCAAACATACTGGTATCAGTTGATAAGACACATTCTCCATGTTCACACTCGTACAAAAGAAGTATGTATTTTATTGACATTTTTAAAAAAGATAGAACAATTCCTCTGATAAAACCTTATTCTCAGCTTCATATTAGCAAAGTTATGCACAAATATAACGTGTTTTTTAGTTAATTTGGATAGATTTCAGACTAATCAGAAAACATTTCTTTAGTGAGTTTAGCACGCAGTCCTATTGGGATGCCTGTTCAGAGGTCAGCCTCTGAACTTGGAAGCTGATGGGCATCCTATGCAGAGCAGGAGAAGCACAGAGGAGATACTCGCCTCCCTGTTCCTCTGGCTCTGCATTTTTGCTAGACAGGGTTTTTTTTTTGCCCATCTAGCTGGGGCTCTGTGGAGCAGGAAGGAAGAATGCTGGGGAAGCTGGAGGAATGTTTATAAGCTGACCTCCCTAGTTCCCTGACCTCCCCGCCCACAGAACTGCCAACTTTCCCTCCTCTTCAAGGTCACCTATGAGACCGCGGAGAGGCAGCTGGTGCGGTTCTCTCTGCACTGGCAATAAAGGGGGGAAGCTCGGACTCCTGGGTTAGAGCGTTGTCTCTAACCTCAGATCCAGGAATCCGAACTATTCGTTGGCCCTCCAGATGCTGTCTAGGGGCCATATGATTGCTCTCTTAGTTTATTAGATTTTTATGCTACATTCTTATAAAAATATCAAGGTTGCTTACACTTCTGAAACACTTGCACACGTAAGAATACAAATAAATATAAGTAAATAATATAGATAAATACAATATTTATTTGTATTTGGGCCTGATGAAATGAACAATTTACAAATTATAAAATGTCTTGCAACTTGAAATGTTTCAGACATATGATACTCTGATGGGACATATACCACAAAATATTGTGTTTTTTATTTTTTTATAAAAAATATTTTTATTGATGCTTTAAATGATTTATTAAAATGTTGACAGTGCTTACTAATATAAATACAGCAGCAGCCAAATAAAATGGGAGGGTGGGGAGAGGAAAAGGTGCTGGGCAGGAGCATAGTTAAAGACAATACTGTAAGAAAGGTTATACGTAGGAGTTCAGGCTACCATTGGGTGAAGCACATAGACAGGCAAGTCTATATGTAAGATTAGTAAAATTCAGATCCCTCGACCCAAGTCTTAGGCAAAGGTGCTGACCAGATCTTCAGAAATGTGTCCATACATTGAAGCCATTGGTAAAGAGGCATGCTCAAGCACTGAAGTTTTAAAATTATTGTTTCCAATGTACTGTACAAAGGTAAAAAAAAACCAAGGCCCTATTCAGAGGCTCATTTTTTTTCTTATCTTTAAATAAATAATGGACCTAAGGAACCAATGGTCTACTCTATTTGCATGTGGGTGTAGCTGCCTGCTTGCAGAGATATGGGCATAGGGCCCTGTTCCCCTCCCCGGCTTACTTGGTAAATACGCATCGTGGATACCTGGCCTTTATGTGGACTGAGAGGCCCATGTCTGCTTCCTGTATTCCCATCCATTCCTTCCTTTGCCTGGTGCATAGTGATTTCTGTGTTTGAAATAAGCAGATATTATTCTTAATAGATCTCCTAAGTAGGTGATTCTTCTTAGGATATATCTGTGTTTCTCTGCAATAATGAGTGTGTGTGTGTGTGTGGGGGGGGGGTTCTGCAAAGCAATAAATTGGGAGACAGCAGAATTCTAGTTTACAGTGCATTCCCAGTGCCTACAAATATAACTCCCACTTGAAATTTACTGAGATGTACCAAATCCTTTTGTATTTGGACAAGCCTTTTTCTTTTTCTTTTTCTCACTTACTACAGCGGAATTTCAAAACATTTAAAATACTCCCATAAGTCTAAATCCAAGTGATAGTGCTTTGAAAGGTTGTGGCACTCAAACAACAAATTAGGTATTTAATTGTTGTCACAGCTCATGTTCTACTCTCAGCATACCTCTAGAAACAAACCCCCAACCCGGTGTTCCATTGTAAACCCAATTTAGGATTTATTATACAGCAAATCCAAAAGTGACAACTTATAGTTCAAATAAATTAATTCTTTCTTCCTTCTCATAGTGTAGGCTGGCAGCCACACAGTTGGGGGTGAAGAACAGGGAGCGAGTCCTGGAATTTGGCAGTCTTTCAATACTTGTATTACAGAATTGCTTCACTTCTATATTTTAAGAACAAACATATATCCTAGCCTGAAACTTTTATAAGGTGAAAGTAGTATTACTTTGAGGTTCACAGTCTTGCACAGACTTAATATATAATGGAGTAACTTTTTATTTTGTTATATGTTTTTCTTCATCATAACCTGTTGATCAATATTTAATCTACAAACAGTCCTATGCAAGCTTCTCCTTGGGAAAAACTCCTCCCTTTACTCCCGAAATGAATGGCTTGTGGATAAGCTGCCTCGTGTAGGATCATGAGGTGTGTAGGAGGGGGGAAAGCCATCTGAAAGTTTTCTCAATTTACCAACTCAAAGCTGTCTTGGGAGTGTAGCACTAGTTGTGCAGTTCTTTGTATCCTGGCCAGAACTTATTTGATACAAAACACACGATGTAGTTCTTCTTAGTAGAACCAAGTCTTGGCAAACATGGACCAGCTGTGTCCACTTTCAATTTCCTCCTGTATTCTCATTCTCTCTCTCTCTCTCTCTATCATCATCGTCATCATCATCATCATCATCATCATCATCTTTGGCATATGGAGAGAAAGCCTGTATTCTCCAAGAGGCACATTTAATGATCTGGTGTGGTTTGATGGAAGCAGTGGGCACATAGAGCTTTATTATCATTACATTTAATTTTTTTCCTGTGGAACTGAAGACAGTATGCATAGAGTTCCCAGGCTGTATCTATCCAGACATTGTCCAGACCCATACCTGATTACTTTCAGCATGTTTGCTGTAACATGTACCTTTGGACCATATTATCATTATCGTCATCATCTTCTTCTTCTTCTTCTTCATCATCGTCATCATCATCACTTTTCGTGCTTCTCCTCCCCACCATTTTATCCTCACAAAACCCCTGTGAAATAGGTTAGATTGAGAGACAGTTACTGGCTCAAGGCCACACAGTGCGCTTCATGGCTGATTTGGGATGTGAACCCCAGTTTCCGCACTTGACACTTACCCCTACACCACACTAGCTCTCTAGCGGATGTAGTAAGTGATAATTACTATATTTGAGCAGAAGAAATTAGTATAGGCAGGATGGTGGTATAGTGCAGGTCAGGATGGGAAAAGAGCAGCTCAAAGTATATTTGGGCAATCTGAATGTAATTAGTTCAAGCAGGATTTGATGAATTACAGTCTAGGCAGCTGAAGAAAGAAGCTAAAAATAAATTTTGAAGAGGCATGGAAGACGGGTGAGATGAGGTCCCAGAGGACTGGAGAAGGATAAATATGCCTATCTTCCTAAGTGGACAAAAGAGGAAACAAAGCAATTTGGATTAGTTAGACTTTCAATCTAGTCTTTAGTGCATTAAAGCATTAAATAGACCACATACAAATTCAGTATAAAATTTAGAGATCAGAGGAAAAGTATCCTTCCTCTTCCCAGTGGCCAGTAAAAGCAAATCTTTAAAAAGCTTTATATTTCTTCCAATATATTGAGCTCAAGTGTGTTTCTCAGAATATGGTATTACATTACCTAAGGATTACCATTGGGAATGCCTTCTCCCATGGCTTGATGTTCTGACTTGGCACACAGTACCTCTAAACGTGTGGCCTCAACTTATCCCAAATGGCCACATGATGCAGCAGCATATGAGTGGAAGGTGTCTTGAGAAGTTATTAATAACAATTCAGATGAAGCCAAGTGAATTCTTAGTTGGTTCTTAGGGCCCCCATAATCTCAAATATGCTACATCTTCTTGTTCAGGCAACTGGTCCTCAGGCTGGTGGATCCCCACAACTGTAAACTCTTGCATTAGGTCTCCTGCTTTGCTATATCTGCCTTTGAAATCTTCACTCCCTATGTCAATACCTGAGTTCCTGGTTCTTCCACTCCTTGTTTCACTTCCTTGAATTCCTCTACTACTAATTAGTGATGGCAGCAAAGTTTCCATGGCAGGGCCCCCAATAGCTCTAGGCATTGCCACTTTTGCGAAGCAGTGTCTAGAGCACCAGAAGCAATGGAAGATGTTCCGCTCCATTTCGCATTAGTCAGGATTTGGAGTACTGTGTCCAGTTGCGGGCACTACTTTTTAAGAAGGACATTAACAAACTGGAGCATGTCTAGAGAATAGTGACCAGGATGGTGAGAGGTCTGGAAGCCAAGTCCTGTCAGGAGCAGTTGAATGATCTGGGTATGTTTAACCTGGATAAGATAAGATCAACAAGAGGAGATGATAGGTCTTTGCATATCTGAAAGGCGGTCATGCAGAAGATGGGGCAGAGTTCTTATCTGTTGCTTCAGAAGGCAGGACTAGAACCAATGGTTGGAAGTTGCAGGGAACAAGATTTTGGCTAAACATTAGGAGAAACTTCCTAAGAGTGAGGGTTGATCAGCGGTGGAATAGACTGCCTCAGGAAGTGGTAGGTTCTCGTTCACTGGAGATATTTAAGCAAAGGCTGGTTGGCCATCTGTCAGGGATGTTGTAGCCTGCATTGAGCACAGGGTAGGATGAGATGATCTCCAAGATCCCTTCCAATTCTATGTTTCTATGTACTTCTAATTGTTCTAGGGGGGAATGGATGGAAAAATTTAGTAGTGGTGGGAAAATATTTTTCCTCCACCTCTATCTTTTCGTCACAGACTCTTCCTGCCCCTCAATTTTCCCAATACAAATTTTGGAACTTTTGAGTCCACAACCCTGTAAAAATGCTTTCTTTAATATTTTTTCTTTTTGGGATGAGTGAAGATACAATACTATTTAAGATACATTTTTACTCACTCAAAATGTGTAGTATGAAGATATTTATGTAAGAGTCTACAGCAGGGTTGGGTAATCTTTTCCCCCCATCAACAGCCATTAATCTGCAAGAAAAAAAATAAATCAGGGAAATATCAGGCAGGGGGTGGAGCACATACCTGAACCCACTGTGTTGTTGGTGCCAACTGTGGGCCAGATGAAAGTTAGCAGCTATGTAGGCCGTAAACTCCCCACTCACGATCTATACAATGATAATTTCTGTGTTTACTGCATTTTCAATGTTGATAGAAAGTTTAACTTGATATCCAAAAACTGTGCTAGTCCTTAATATCGGCCTCGTTTGTCCATAACGCTAAGCCACGATTTGTTGAAATCATATATTTTGGATGGTTCTGTTTGTACACATTAGAATAGTTTTCTGATACTCTTAGAATCTACATCATTAGAAGTATTCATGAAATTAATTTCACCACCGTGTTCTTTGTCACAGAAAACTAGAATACACAGTAAAATCACTTTCAATGTTCATAATTTTCAGAGGTGGCTAGAAGAATGCTGGTAATTCACTGGTTGGAACCAAGGTATATCATCCTGTGAACCTAATCATTTCTTTTAAAGAGAATGAGCTTGTAGCTTCTCTGTTCTCTATCAGCTCCAACAGTGAACCATGAAATAAAGGCATAAAGGAAAGAGTTGCTCAGTATGCATGGTTTGGTCTTAAGCAAATGTCTTTTATCTATTAGAAATGGAAGAAAAAAAAAGGCAATTTGGATGGCAGATTGAAAAGCTTCTTTGACACAACACTGTATCATGTTTGTGAAGCATTGAAGAAAGTGCCCTTTCCTTTTGTATTTCATTTTAGGATGTGTTTCTGAAACACAGACAATTCTTTCTTTTTTGGAAGTGCAACTTTCATCTGTTTATGATATTACTCTGCTGACTTTCCTTTCCTGATCAGTTACATCCAAAAAGTAAAAGGTCATAAAATCACCGAGTCAAATAGTCAAAGAAATAATGAAGTGGAAAATTGCAAAAATGCTTTTCATCCCACCCTTTTAAGAGCCAGCTGAAAAGATGTTATACAAGAAGAGCAATTCCAGTGTAAACAGAACTGTATGGAAGTACAAGTGCTCCTATAAATGCATAGCCAGTGCAGTTGTGACCTGCCTCCTGAAAGTCTTAAATCTTTGGCCAGTTTCATCCAACTGTTCTTGCTGTTTATAAAGACCAGGCCTACAATTTAGCAAAGTGAGCTGGCCTGTTTCTAGGGCTGAAATGCTTAGCTATTTAATAAAATATTGTATTTTTACTAGGTAGTGAGGAGTACCATTTGGATATTTTGTCAGACATCAAAACATCTTGGACCAGCCTTGCCAAATCTGCAGCCAGCTATTACTGCATCTCCAGTTTTTCATCAAGGTTGTTTTGAAGTGCACCTTGATGGCCCCAAGTTGCTGGCATTACTGCATTTTTAGGAACACAGGAAGCTGACTTACGCTGAGTCAGACCACTGGTCCATCTAGCCCAGCATTGTCAACACTGACAAAAATGACTGGTAGTGGCCCTCCAGGGAGGATGTCTCTATGACAACGGAAGTGCGAATGGTGGCTTACCTGGATTTTTCAAGGAACCGGCTTTGGTCTGCTCAGGGCTCCACGAACAAGTGCACCTCACCATTCTAAGTCGCTTCACAGGAACATACTTCCAGGTGGGGTGGGGCATTTGGAGTGAACGTCATCAGACTGGCAGGGGCCGCTCAACCAATAAGAGAAGCTCCTCCTCCCGATCCAGGCTCTACCCACCCTTTCTCCTTCCCCTGAAGCTCCCATAATGTGAAGGAGCGAAGCTTCACATTAATTACATCCTTACAGCAAACAGTAAATAAATGCAGCATCGATATTTAGGGAACAAGCCTCATGGACCACAATGGAAGTTACTTCTGAGCAGACACCTGCTTCCCCTACCTATGCCTGATTCTGCCATTTTTAAAAATTTATTTCCCTTTAAAACCACATTAGCAAGCACTACCCTCATCTCACTATCTCACTATCATGCATTTGCCAGCAATTCCTATCCCCCCATCTCACTGTTGTGTGATAGTGAGATAGTGAGATGGGGGGTAAAGGAATTGCTGGCAAATGCAGGATAGTGAGATAGTAAGATGGGGGATACACGTACTGCTGACAAAACTGCTATTTCTCTTTCATGCTTTACTTTTTTTACACAGTTAGAAGCTGCCTGGAATACACCTATACTTTGCAGAGGTGGCCACCAGAGTTTAGCGGTAGGAAAGGTGACGTAAATGCCATGAGGTGGCTCAGAACTCTGACGGCCAGCCGTGAAATGGTGGAAACATTGGTGAAACACCCCTTGATTGGGTCAGTGAGGACATGACAAGGTGAAAGACACACCCCTTGGCAGGGAAATCATGTTGGAGTAAATGCAGAGGGTGGTGCACACCACATCAGAAGTGCAGACAAGCCAAATTAAGGAAAACAATCAGACTAAAGGGAGTCTCAGAAGAACCGTTTTTTTGGCATGAAATCCCGGGGTGGCTGCGAGATGGCCATGACATCATGCTCCCTGAATGACCTCCGAATGCAGCAACCTCACAGTAAATCACTCATGGAGACACCCCCAGGATGTCAGGCAGGAATTTTTCCAGCCCTATCTGGAGATGCTGGGGATTGAAACTGGGATCTTATGCATGCTAAGCAGTTGCTCTACCACTGAGCCATGGCCCATTCATTCTTCCAGTGAATTCATACCAGCATATACTTCGCATGGTGGTGGCAGCTGCTGATTCTTAATAGTTAAGACTAATCACAAGATTTGGACTTATGGTCAACTGGGGAACTAATTGTTCAAGCCATGCAGAAGAAAGCATGGTCCCAGACTAGGTGAGAATGCAGCAACACCACTTATTACTATTAGCCGAGTACATAGATTTCCCCCCATCACAACAGATCCTTCATCAATGTCTTGGCAATTTATCAAGAGTACCTGTCCCCGTAATTTATTTTGACAACAGTATTTATGTCCATAGCTTTGTTTGACATAATTTTGTTTAATGCAGACACTGTTATCTTGTTGACAGAGACTGACATAGTGAGATGTGTATAAGAACACATCATCCCAGGAGATGAAGCTCCTACCCTTATAAGACTGATAGCTAGAATTTGTGCTGTTTGTATTTCCATAACAAAAATAGAACATGCTAGTATTTTCTAACTGTTAAAAATTAACGAAACAAAAATAAATGTTCATCATGATCCTGCCAACACATGCAGCCTGTTCCACAAACAAGTGAAGACGGAGTATTTGGATTTGTGCTAAATCAAGTAGTGGTTTGTGGATTGGACTGCTAAGATGAGTGTTGACAGCTGGTGTGGTGTAGCGGATAGCAAGATGCCTTTGGAATTGGGAAGCCTGGATTGAAATCCCAACTCAGCCATGAACCTCACTGTGCAACTTTGAATAAGTCACACGCTTTCACCATAATCTACTTGAGGGTAATCTACTTGAGCATGTACACTGCTTTGAGCTCCTTGCAGGGATGTGGGAGACAACTATGATACAAAAGATGACACCAGTCTAAATAATGAATGGGGGTGTGGTGGGGAGGAGAGAAATCTCTGAATGCATGGTCCTTTTTCTGTTTCCAACATTTCTAGACTGTGAAATATGACAAATATGACATATGACAAACTAAAAAAGAAGGTACATGTTCTGAAAAAGGTTTAAGCACATGGGGTTATATTTTGCTGATGGAACGGCTTACATTATTGGACCAGGAGGGAATGATTTCCCCTACCCTGCTATGTGCCCTCAAAATCTGCTCTGGAGGGCTGAGCAGCCATCCCTCCCGCTTGAGCAGATTTTTGGGTGGCACAGGGGACTGCAGGGGGGAGGAGATAGGGAGAAAGTTCCATCATGCTAGCAGACTTTGGCTAGTGCAACATTGGATTTAACCCATGGAGAAGGCTACTCACCAAATGAGATATCCAGTGTTGTGTAATGGACTTCCCCTTGCGCAATGGAACTTTTCTTTCCTTACCTTGCAGCCTTTCCCCTCCATCTGCTCCAGAGGGTTCAGAGGGGGAATTTGTTCTGCTGATGGATGCCATCCTGTTACTGGATGGACACCACTGGATACAAGGCTGTATTAAGACTGTGAACCAGACAACCCCAGATTCCGAAATGAATACTCTGGGTTATTCCATGGCCTTTGGGGATTTTTTTATGCTTCACTTGGGCAATCACAAATGTTTATATTCACCTTCCTCAGATGACTGAGCTGTGGCCACTGCATGCATGCCAAAAAGATTTTTCAAGCTCAAGATTTGCAACTTTCTGCTCTATGCAAAGAACTGAAACATAGGATTCAAGGTGACCAGTTGCCATAGACAAATATACAAACACCTGTCAGTATCCTATCTTGCCTGAGTGCCAGCAGGACCCACTGCTAGTGCTATGGGGAGTTAGCACCTGGTAAGGGAACCAGAAACAAGTGGGAACATTCATTTCCTGAAAGGGGCAGGTCAGTGGAACTCACAGGAGGGAGTCCTGCTGACCCGTCCCAATCCAAAAATGAGCATTTTCACTCATTTCGGGGCTTGTTTTACAAAGCCCTAACTCCCTGTTGCACTGGGTCCTGCTGGCACAACTGAAATAGCAGGAGTGCAGCAGCAGTATAGGATCATGTCCATTGTGCATGATTATGGAAAAGGGTAAAATGGTAATACAGTCTTAATGTTGTCTCACATTAATATAGCATATTCCAACCATTTTAATCATGTGCTTAACAATAGCCTAGGATTCAGCAGGCAGACCTCTGGGCTAAATATGGCTACTTTGAGGTACATTTGCACCCTCCCTCAAGTTGCCAGCTTCCGAGGGGAAAGGGGTGCAGATATGAACTGGTAAGAAGGAAGTACGTTAGCATCACTATGCATGTTCCAAAAATTCAATACCTTTTTGCTCTTAGCAGTTTCAGATTAATTTAGCCAATATGCGTAAATGTCCTAAACCTATTGTAACCAAGTAACTGGTAACCTAACTCTGTTAAAAAAGAAAGAAAATGAAAACATGGATTACACTCCCATTTTTCAATCTCCCATCAGTTTGCAGCTCACACATGCACTTAAACTGCAGAAGAATGATAATGGATGGAATAGTCCCAAATGGGTCTCAGGGCATTGCAGCAATGACATTCCTCCCCAATCACCTTCATTTCATTTATTTTATTTCTGTACTGCCCCATAGCCGAAGCTCTCTGGGAGGTTCACCTGAGTGCTCAAGACCATCTTATTCCCAGCACAATGCTCAGCAGATTTCTAGAGGGCTTAGTAAAGAGGTCCCCAACCTTTTGGGACCTGTGGGCACATTTGGGAATTTGAGAAACTGCTGTAGGCACCACCATAAAATGCCTGATCAGTGGATCACCGCTCTGGCATCTACCTGTCGCATCTATGGATCTTAGGCTGCATCTTATTCACCCTCCAAAATTGTTTCATATCTGTTGGGCACCGCAACATCTCTTTAATAAGGGATTGTTTAATTCAGCTAATTACTGGTGGTGCAATACAGCTAATGCTTCCTTTATGTTTTGGCAATATCTAACAATTGCTTCTTTTGGTGGGGGGGGGAGGTTATTACAGAGATACATTTTGTACTAGAACAGTCTTTAATATTCACTGATGTACACACTCTTTTAAATTATTTTCCTGTTTCGTGGAAATTAACAAATGGTCAACGTAAATGGATTCTCTGTGCCCTTTTGACAGCTAAAAGACTTATATTGCAACACTGGAAGGATAAACACTCACTTCCTATAATGCAATGACTCAGGACCTTACAATGCTTTCAGTATTTGAATGGGTGGCATATAGATGCCACATTCAAATGGACACTTATTTGGATATTTAGCCCACTATTCTTGAAGCCTACGTAGGTATAATTGCTAGAAAGTTGTATGTATTTCATAGAAATCCATGTATGTACATTAAAAAGGGGGGGTGACTGCAGGCACCATGGTGGGGACCCCCTTCGCGGGCAGCATGGGAGGTGCCCATGGGTCTCATGGCATATTCTTAGTATAGCTTAGTATATTCTGCAAACTGGGATGTGCACAGGAACAGTATAAGTTCCCCACTTTGCTGTATTAATTCAGTTTGTATTAGGACAAGATTGCTTAAGACATTATCTACCATGATTTTTGCTACAACACAAATCATGTATTGACATCAATAATTTGTTTATAAACCTAAAGCAAGTTATAATGGCCCCATATAGTTGTTACATGGATGTTATTCTCATGAAGCATCAGCCACTGAAGCTGAATTCCAGAAATATAAACAAAGCAAATATTAAAATGTAACGATTATAAGTATATAATGGTTTATTCTACTTCTCTCTGGTTTCTTAAAGCTAACCTGGCAAGAAGCTAAATTTAATTGTCAATAATGAGAAATATATATTTTTCATTTTGAAATGTCCTGATTTTTGAAAGTTGAATTATGTACTTTTTATAGTGTGATGGGGAGGGGGATACTGCATTTTATAACCATTTACTTTACTCTTCAGGTACCTTTTTTGTCTAATAATAGGAAATGTCTGTCTAGATACATCTGAGTTTGATGGATTCATCTGTTCTGTGTCTTTCATTCTCTCTGTCAGTCTTTTTCCTATGTACCTTTTCAAAATAAGCAAAAGCAAAGTCAAAGAATAAATATTCAACTTTTCTCACAGTACATAGCCTTGCACTGTCAAAAATGTCACAGGTTAATGGTACAACTGAGCTTCATTTATCTTATTCTGACTGCTCAACCAACCTAACACAATCTAACAACAACATCCCTCCTCAACCAGGTGACATTCCTAGCCATTGTTCTCTTTAATTTGAAGCTTCTTGGAACATTTGCAGTGATTTTTAAAGGCAGTTTCTGTTTTGTTTTTTAATCGTTAGGTATAATTATGCTCAGATGGAGTGGAGGAGATGGGAATGGACTGGGGGAGGGGAGCATTGCTCATTTACTGAAATGGTTCAGCATGAAGTCACCCCCATTTTTAAAACAGGAGGTTTGTTAACTAGAAATTACAGGGATACCATGAAAAATGACAGTTATGTATTTTTAATTTTCAGCCCTTTCTATTATGCTTGTTTAATTATTCATTAAAGCTAAAAGGCTAATATGTGGTGGAGTACAAGCCCATTTTATCCTGCAGACTGATAGGATTTCTAATCAGAACTGTCTCAGTCAGATGGTAAATGAGTTGCAAAGGACTGTGGCACTGAATTTCTTTGGACATAATATGAATAGAACTGAATAAACAGTGGCATTCACCACATTCTAAGGCAGCCCGATCACTTAGTCTGGGTCCTTTGATTTCCTTTTTGGACCATTTCTAAAGGCAAGAGCCCTGTCCTAGCCCTTAATTATCACACCATTTCCCAAATTGCTGGCAATTTCAAATAGTAAGAATGGTTGGGGTCCAAAGGGCTATTTTAGATGTACCCAAAGAGTGCCCAATGGAAGTTTTGACGTTCCCCCTTTGAACCCCCATTTCATTCCTTTTCAAAATAATTTGTTGATGCAGCAATGGGTAGGTAGTCATTTGAGAGATATGTCCAAAGCTCCCTTAGGCATCTGGAACTAGTCACAAGGTTACAGAACAGTCCAAACAGACCGAATGTCCATCTAGTCCAGCATCTTGCTTCCCACAGTAGCCAGCCAGATGCCCCCGGGAAGCTGATAAACAGGGCATGAAGTAATAGCCTACGTCTGCTGTTGCTTCCCATTAACTGGTATTCAGTGGCATACTGTCTGTGAATGTAGAAGTTCCATAAAGCCATCATGACTAATAAGCCATTGATAGATCTATCATCCAGGAATTAGTTGAATCCCATATAAGAATCTGATGAGATAAGAAACAGAAGATACTTAATCCAAGATCCAAAGCAGGACAAAACTTTTATCTGAACCTACAAAAATGTCCCCAAATGGTGAGCAAACCTACGAGGTCTCAGCAGTCATAATTAGGCTAGATGTAAAGGAAAAGGTGGTGGAGTGGAGAAAAAGCTGTCATGATGTCAAAGTCACAGTGCCGGCAGATTTCAACAATCTTAAAATGGATCTCAGGAACTGTGGGGTAGCTTTAATTAGATGAACCTCTGGCTAGATGTTAAACTATTTTCCAGGTTGCACCAAGGGCTGCTGGGAAAAAGTAACAAAAATGGCTCAAGTCCCATTTAAAAAATAAAATAAAATAATAATAATAACATGCAGTTACTTGCAACTGTCCACAGCCTAGATGAGAACACACAAGTCCTTTGAGAGGCAGATAAAAGAAATAAAGAGAAATGTGATAGGCATTATATCAGCAAACGTGGAGATTAATTTTAGGTGATTAGTAGGTTAAAAGCCAATAGAAGCAGATCAGGTAGCATTACCTAGTGGTTCTCTTGCCTACCTGGTCCTAACAAAGGTATTGCCTCACTGTGGATTTTTTCTCTAATGGATCAACATGGCTATCTAGGCTTTTAGAAGATCTTTAAGTCGGTTCGGAAGGAGATATTGGTTCACATGAATGACAATCCCATCAGCTTTAAAATGTGCATGAGCTGGGATGAATGGGCAGTGCACCCACCACTTCCACTTTTACTGCATGACCCACAAGTGGGTCCTTTATAGGTTGATGAGCAAGATGTGTGAACCCAGACCAGTGGGTTGTTTAGGGGCTAAACAACCCAGCATTAACCCATGGTTTGTAGTTGGGTTAACCACTGGGGTGTTTAGCTCTTAAACAACTGGGTTTGCACATCACACTCCCCACTTGTTCATGACAACTCATGGGTTGTTGAATCGATAGGTTGTCATTATATGCTAACTTCATCACCACACTTTCCACTTCTTCATTATGTGGTCTATAGAGTTTTTTTAGTTCAGTTCTTGGCGGTAATGTCCAAGCACAGTGGAATATACAAATATACATATTTTGATATTTTCTGATTATTCATGACTTCCCATCTCTAGCTCTATGTATATTAAAAGTGTCTTCCTATATCAGGATATTAGTGTCAGGTCAAGTCAATATCCAGATTTCCATGTAGTCAGAAGAATGTAGTCAACCTGATGGTGGCCATGTGCTTGGAAGATGTCTGAATTCTTTAGGATTTTTCCATGGTGAATTGCCACCTGCCGCAGTTGACCTGTGATGGTCTGTGTTTGAACCTCAGGTCATTTTATAATGTGTGAAAGAGTGTAAGTAGTTGTGACAAATGAAGTAAGGCCTTTAGAAATCTATTCTACACAATCAACTAAGAGTTTTGTGGCAGCTTAAAGACTAACATATTTATTGTAGTATAAGCTTTTGTGGACACTGTTCACTTCATCAGATTCTAAAAAATGTTTTGTCATATTTAGACTATTTATGTTAATACATATATATCACTCTCTTCCCCATTCTGTATGGCCCATTATTTCTATTGGACATGGCATTTTGCTTGTAGACTTAGCAACCATATTTCATATTTGCTTTTTTCCCTTAATCTCAGCAGCCAATATTTATTCCATGGCAAGTTTTTAAATTGCAACCCCCACCCCCAAATCTAAAGATTCAGGTTGATGCTGAAATTAGAAGGGGTGAGTAGACATAGTAGTGAGATAAATATAAGCATAAATAAAATCAACACAGATGGGTGAATCTTATCCCTTATATGATTAATAATGAAGGATGGGAGGAATATAACACTAAGCTTCAAGGTGGTGTCATGCTTACAATATATTTTAGAGTAATTTATGTTGTTTGCTAAAAACTGAATGCATTTTCTCTGCTGAATTGTAGCTAATAGAGTCCTAGCATAATGGAAGTTTTATGACAATGGCTCAAGTAGCTTGAGGTATAATGCTTCAGCAGATTGACACAGAATAATAATAACCACAATCATTTTATTCACCATTTAATACTGGATTGAAAAGATTAATAAATCAACCAAAACAAGCCCTTTGGCTTGTTATATTTTCCATAAAGGTATCCATTACTAAGTAGCACAGTTGTGAAATTAGTATGAGCAGAGAGATAAAGGTACTTTGAAATGTTTTTTGGGGTGCACATTGAATAGACTTACTGCAATATTTGTTTATTGGTGGATTGATCAGAAATTCTGTTGTCCAGAAGTAAGAAGAGCAGAATGCCTGATTACATCTTAAAGTATAGTCAGTATCAGTGGATGGTGATGTTCCCTTTAAAAAACAATCCTGCAACTATGTTTTATTTTCTCCTTACATTTTTAAATTTAATTATGTTCATTTCCACCCCTAGTCATGGCTTGGAGGACTCATGCAAATAATAGTTTGCCAGTCAAATCATAAGTGCAGGGTGGCGGGTGGCGAGAGTAGGTGGGTATGTAGCATGCAAGCTAGATTCATTCCCAGTTCTACCATGCTCATTCCAACATCTACCATGGTTTAAACAATCAAAAACAGTACATCTAAACCAAGTTTTTAACAACACTTCAGAATATCATTAACTTAAAGCATCCACATAGAGATAGAGGTTCTTCCTTGCCTTCCAGTGATGTCCTTCAAAAAGTGAGAGGCTTTAAAATTACAATTAGTTTAGAAAATTTAATTTTGCATAACTTATAAAGCACATTAAAATAATATATAATGCAGATAACGGCATAACTAACTTTTTTAGTTTACTGAACCAGTAATAACAACAACTATCATAATACATCACATTACATTACATTTGTGTGCTTTTGTGGCCTTGATGAACTTCCACAACTGGATGAAATTAAAATATTGACAATAGTAAGCATAATTATAACAGTTAAAAAAGAAAGAAAGAGAATGTAGTAGCTACAAAGTTAAAAAATGATGACCTGCAATTATAATGTCACTGTAGTTGCAATGTGGTTTCTAGAGAGAATGCTTAGGAAAGTAACACATTGCCAATATATGTTCAATAAGTTATTAACTTGAATAGGATGGGAAGCAGAGCATAACATTAAGGACCAACAGTAAAGCTGGGCAAAATGGTAACATCTTATATTGCATTATTATCTATTCCAAAAAGGATCTGAATGTAAAACCTTTCCACTATATTAATTTACAAAGGGTATGAGCTGGAGGAGTGGTCCAACTATAGGACTTTGGCCTGTGACTATAAGCAAAAGTAGCCAGCCTGTAGACAGGAACACATTTTACTTCAATGTGACCTTGTAAATCCCAGCATTTCCCCAAAGGGTTTCTTACGTATTTCAGTGCTCAAAACTATTCTTCCTTTCACATTTTATGTAGAAAGGAAATGAAAGCTGGGCTCAAGACTCCAAGTATTGGTTCAAGAGGAACCCTGTTCACTTGCTCCAGGGTAGGGTGCTTGCCTTGCCCCCTACTCTAAAATAGCAGCAATAATAAATGGGAGTGGGGTTCATGATGACACCTGGTGCCCCATTCTAAGGTCTGCTGAGCAAATGCAGTGCATCAGGAGCTGCCACAAAGGAATTTTCACTTTCTCTTAGAGGCATGCTGGTCAGTAGCAATTGCAGTGCAAGCAACTGTTTGCCCCACTGCGAATGGGCTGCCCAAAGCAAGTTCTGGTTTCATGCTCTTACTTGGATCTTCATGTGCCACCTGAGACAGATGATCTAAGTGAATTGAAGTATATTGCTCTTTACATTTTCATACTTTTAACTTGATATGCTCTTCTGAATAATTCCAAGCCAGTTTTCCCCTGTGCTACTGAATATGGCTGAAGTGCAAAAGGCCGGGGAAGTTACTGGCCGTGTTGTTTAAAGATCAGCTTTTGGTGCACAGTTCACAGGAAATGCTATGGCCATATTATTGCAAAGTACATAGAAGCTGATATGCTGGGATTGTAGTGCTGTTTGCTTGGTTAGGCTTTTATGTAAGGTTTTAAATGAGACTTACAACCTCAACAGCATAAGGTATTTGGGCAAATTGTGCTTGAAGTAATGCACAATTGTATTTTTTGCTTTCCTTATGGTGTATTTATTTAGATTTGTTGTTTCCCTTCTCCCAAAGGGCTCCAAGCAGGTAACTGTATTATACAGAAAGGCCAGTTCCCTATTGGGTCACAATCTATAAAAGTGAACTGAATGCGGAGAGAGGTAGAGGGGAATAAAAGGACAGACAGGAAAGTACATAGTTATAGAGGAAATATACAGCACCTTCCATCCTCAGCTGTGTTTTTCATTTCAATTAAAAAAAGGTCAAGGGACAATCAGTTTCAGACAGTCCATGCTATCATTATTAATACTATTAACATGCTATCATTATTCAAGTATCCATCTTTGTCTTCATTTCCACTCTTAGTGCCCCCAGTTTTATTTCTTTGTTACTTATTAAAGGTGCATTCCTATGCGTGTTTAGTCAGAAAAAAGTCCAACAACTCTCAGAATTCTGTCTAAACATGCATACGATTATGTCCTAAATCTATTAACATAGTTCAGTCCAGCATCTCCTCTTCTGTTCATCCAACTACCCAAACCTTTCTGCATCCCAGATAATTTTGCCCACGGATTATAGTAAATCCTAGTCCTTTATCTTAGCACTTTTAATCTTAGGTCCCTAGTGAGCAAGTAATTTTAACAGAGGCTATATTTTGAATTGAGGTAGGCAACCTGATGCTCTCCAGATGTTTTTGACTACAACTCCCATAACCCCTGACCATTAGTCATGGTGGCTGAGGTTTATGGGAGTTGCACAAAACATCTGGGGGGCACCAGATTGCCTACCCTTAAAGGGTCAGCAAGATTGGTTCTACCCACTTTCTTATTCCCACAGAAGCCAAGACACAGACAGAAGGTTCTTTATACATCTCAGCTACTCGCTCACATTTGCCTCTGTTCTGGGTCGATCATGGGAGTGAGCAGCTAAGACGATAAGGGGAAAGTTCTAGAGGGGAGAACTCTGTTACTGTTCATACAGTGGGAAGAAGGTGTTAAAGAACTATGGCTTTGTGTTAGCTTGATAGAAATTGGTTGAAGTATACAATAGTGTATTGAGGCCAGTCGTGGGATTAAGGGCCCTATGGGAAGCCTTTGGGGACTGGGTTTGGCCTTTGGGCCTCTAGATGCTTATCCTTAACTCAGGGCAGAACTCTGTATCATATACATAAGACATGTAACAAAACCCCATGGCTGCTTTTCCTTCAAAGACAGCTTGGAAAAGAAACTTATCCAAAATACGGCAATAAAGCTCTTAATGGGCATTGGCTTCATACAGTTATCTGCCACTGGTTATCCATGGAAGATGAGAATATCAATGGCTACTTGTTATGAGGGCTATATATTACTTCCAGTATCAGGAGTATGCCTTTATATGCCAGTTGCTGGGGAACATGAGCAGGAGGGTGCTGTTGCACTCGAGTCCTGCTGATGGGCTTCCCATAGACATCTGGTTGGCCACTGTGTGAACAGCATGCTGGACTAGATAGGCCTTTGGTCTGATCCAGCATGGCTCTTCTTATGTTCTTATGTTCTAAGTTAGTTTTCAGGCCATATTAAAAGCCTTGAGTTTGGACCTGTAAAGCCTTAAATCTCCCCTGTTATTCTTTCTCTTCCCTGCCTCGGAGGACTTGGATCATGTGAAGGGGTATCCTGTCCCCAAGGCCCCCTGGCAAAAGGAAAAAAGCTAATTTGAACTCATAAGGAGAAGTAATCATAGCTGACATTTCTCTGTAGGTAGCATCCTGTAGATATGTGCTGGAGATGGAGGAGAGATGAGATCAGGGTAGGGATGGGGAAATTTCCGGCCCACCACAATCCACATTGGAAGTATTTGATTTATTCTGCTTTTCTCAAAAAATGAAACAGACCAGAACGTAAGCAGAAAAATCAAAGAATAAGAACATAAGAAGAGCCCAGGTGGATCAGACCAAAGGTCTATCTATCAGGTTTATCTAATCCAGTATCCTGTTTCCCACAGTGGTCAGCCAGATACCTATGGAATTCCCGAAAACAGGGCATTAGCACCCTTCTGCTCTTGTTCCCCAGCAACTGGCATTCAGAGGCATAGTGGTTAATATATAGCCATCATGGCTAGCAGCCATTGATAACTTTATTGTCCACAAATTTGTCTAATTCCATTTTAAACCCATCTGAGTTGGTGGCCAGAATTGCGTCTTGTGAAAGTGAGTTTCAAAGGTTAATTATGTGCTGTATGAAGAAGTACCTTCTTTTGCCTGTCCCGAATCTCCCATCAATTTGCTTCATTGGATGAACCTGAGCTCTAGAATTACGACAGAGAAAGAAAAACGTGTCTCTTATCAATTTCTCTATACCTAATGAATATGCAGTGGAGGTGAAGAATAGATTTAAGGGACTAGATTTAGTAGATAGGGTCCCGGAAGAACTATGGACAGAAGTTCACAACATTGTTCAGGAGGTGGCAACAAAAAAGGTCCCAAAGAAAAAGAAAACCAAGAAGGCAAGATGGCTGTCTGCTGTGACACTGGAAGCAGCTCAAGAAAGAAGGAAAGCAAAAGGGAACAGTGATAGTGGGAGATATGCCCAATTAAATGCAAAATTCCAGAGGTTAGCCAGAAGAGATAAGGAGTTATTTTTAAACAAGCAATGCACGGAAGCGGAAGAAGATAATAGAATAGGAAGGACAAGAGACCTCTTCCAGAAAATTAGAAACATCAGAGGTAAATTCCAGGCAAAAATGGATATGATCAAAAACGAAGATGGCAAGGACCTAACAGAAACAGAAGAGATCAAGAAAAGGTGGCAAGAATATACGGAAGAACTATATAGGAAGGATAATAATATCGGGGATAGATTTGACGGTGTAGTCAGTGAGCTAGAGCCAGACATCCTGAAGAGTGAGGTTGAATGGGCCTTAAGAAGCATTGCTAATAACTAGGGATGTCTGAAAGGGACTTACCTTGTCCCGCAGCTTTTTTCGTGGTGGGGGGGAGGCGCTTCGCTTCTCCCCCCGAAGTTCAGGCGAGGGGGGGGAGGCGTCCCTCCTCACCCGGCTGAAATTCAGGCCGGGGGGGGGAGGCGCCCTGCCTTGCCCGGCCGAAATTCAGGCCGGGGAGAAGCACCCCGTCTCCCCGGCCACGAAAGAAAAAGTAAAAACAAACAAACAAAAAACCCCGTGATAGGCTACGTAACGATTAACGTAGCCTATCACGGCTAGATTTCCAAAGTCAGCCACGATAGGCTACGTTAATCGTCACATAGCCTATCACGGGTGACTTGGGGGGGGGAAAGCCCGTATGCAAATGGCGGCGGCCCATGGGCGCCTCCATTTGCGTTCCTTATTTTGGCACGTCTAGTCTACGTAAAGATTTACGTAGACTACGGCGAAAATAAGGGAACGCTATTTGCGTGACGATTTACGTAGCCTATCACGGCTGACTTTGGAAATCTAGCCGTGATAGGCTACGTAAATCGTCACGTAGCCTATCATGGGTGTGTGTTTTTTTGTTTTTTGTTTACTTTTTAATTTTGTAATGGCGGTGGTGGCAGCCGGTCGGGAGATTGGCCGCCGCCCCTGCCCCCGACGAACCGCTGCCGAAGCGCCACCGGGACCCGCCGCCGAGAGGGACATTCGCTGAAGGTAAGTCCCATCCTGGGGGGGGAGCGGGGGGCCGTCAGAGAATTTCCCCAACACTTTCGGGGGGCCGAATGCGTTGGCGCTCGGCGTCCCAAAGATTCGTGGAGAAATTCTCCGCCATCCCTACATAACAAGGCAGCAGGAGATGATGGTATCCCAGCTGAACTGTTTAAAATCTTGCAAGATGATGCTGTCAAGGTGATGCATGCCATATGCCAGCAAATTTGGAAAACACAAGAATGGCCAACAGATTGGAAAAAATCAACTTATATCCCCATACCAAAAAAGGGAAGCACCAAAGAATGTTCAAACTATCGAACAGTGGCACTTATTTCACATGCCAGTAAGGTAATGCTCAAGATCTTGCAAGGTAGACTCCAGCAATTCATGGAACGAGAATTGCCAGATATACAAGCTGGGTTTAGAAAAGGCAGAGGAACTAGAGACTAAATTGCCAATATCCGCTGGATAATGGAGAAAGCCAGGGAGTTTCAGAAAAACACCTATTTCTATTTGATTGACTTTTCTAAAGCCTTTGACTGTGTGGATCATCACAAATTGTGGCAAGTTCTTGGTGGTATGGGGATACCAAGTCACCTTGTCTGCCTCCTGAGGAATCTGTATAACGACCAAGTAGCAATGGTAAGAACAGACCACGAAACAACAGACTGGTTTAAGATTGGGAAAGGAGTACGGCAGGGTTGTATACTCTCACCCTACTTATTCAACTTGTATGCAGAACACATCATGCGATGTGCTGGGCTTGATGAAGCCAAGGCTGGAGTTAAAATTGCTGGAAGAAACATTAACAATCTCCGATATGCAGATGATACCACTTTGATGGCTGAAAGCGAAGAGGAGCTGAGGAACCTCATGACAAAGGTGAAAGAAGAAAGTGCAAAAGCTGGGTTGCAGTTAAACCTCAAAAAAACCAAGATTATGGCAACCAGCTTGATTGAGAACTAGCAAATAGAGGGAGAAAACGTGGAGGCAGTGACAGACTTTGTCTTTCTAGGTGCAAAGATTACTGCAGATGCTGACTGCAGCCAGGAAATCAGAAGACGTTTACTTCTTGGGAGGACAGCAATGACAAATCTTGATAAAATAGTTGAGCAGAGACATCACACTGACAACAAAGGTCCGCATAGTGAAAGCAATGGTATTCCCCGTAGTAACCTATGGCTGTGAGAGCTGGACCATAAGGAAGGCTGAGCGAAGGAAGATAGATGCTTTTGAACTGTGGTGCTGGAGGAAAATTCTGAGAGTGCCTTGGACTGCAAGAAGATCAAACCAGTCCATAGTCCAGGAAATAAAGTCAGACTGCTCACTTGAGGGAATGATATAAAGGCAAAACTGAAGTACTTTGGCCACATCATGAGAAGACAGGATACCCTGGAGAAGATGCTGATGCTAGGGAAAGTGGAAGGCAAAAAGAAGAGGGGCCAACCAAGGGCAAGGTGGATGGATGATATTCTGGAGGTGACGGACTCGACCTTGGGGGAGCTGGGGGTGGCAACGGCCTACAGGAAGCTCTGGCATGGGCTGGTCCATAAAGCCACGAAGAGTTGGAAGCGACTGACTGAATAAACAACAACAACAAATAACACATAATTGTATAAACCTCTATCATATGTTCTGCATAAGTTGCTTTTTAAAAAAAGTACACCCCCCCCAATGTTGGAAGATGCTTCAGCCTCCTGATAATTTTTATTGCAATTTTGTGTGGTCATCAGGATAGGAGGTGGAGGGGTCATGCAAGCCTAGAGCTGTGGTAGATCTCTGTAACTCATCTCAAGATCTCTCATGCAGTGGGGAGGCTGGTTTAATCACCCCCTGCCAGACATCTGTGCTGGGTTGCTTAGCAGAGCAGGGCCATGTTTCCATGACAATGGAAGGAGGAGTGAATGGAGGAGTACCGGATTTTTTTAAATAAGGAATCAGCTTTGCTGCGCTTTGGTCCATGTAGGGCTCCATGAGCAGGTTCTCTTCGCCAGTAAAAATCGCTTCACAGAACATACTTCCTGGTGTGGGTGGGGGTTGGAGTGAATGTAATCTGACTAGCGGGGGCTACTCAATCAATGAGAGGCTTCCCCCCCTCTCCCCTTTCCCCTGAAAGTCCAGATGCACCTGCATTTTAGGAGCAAGCCTCATTGAGCACAATGGGAGTTACTTCTGAGTATACACACATATGCTTGTGCTGGGAAAGGTGGGGTGGGACACAAAGATGGGAAACCAGCCCCTATTTGAACCCACAGAATCTCAATTAAACCAAACAAAGGAGAATCGGAGCCTCAAGACCATGCTTTAGTGCACTTGGGGAATTGGGTTTTAAACTGCCATGTCAATTGAGGGGGATCTCTGTAAGTTCTGATGTGGGCATTCAGAGGGCAAGCCTCATTGACCACTAGGGGAGCTACTTCTGAGGAGACACTAATGGGTTTGTTGTAGGAGAGAGAGCAGTAAACACAAAGATGGAAACCAGCCCCCACTTTAACCGCAGGACCTCTATTAAACCAAACAAAGGAGAATCGGAGCCTCGAGATGGCACTTTACGACACTCAGGGAATTGGGCTTTAATTGTGCCATGTCAATTGAGGGGGATCTCTTTAAGTTCTGATGTGGGCATTCAGAGGGAAACCTCATTCAGCACAATGGGAGTTACTTCTGAGGAGGCACTAATTGGTTTGTGCAGGGACAGGAAACACACAGGAAACCCCCCTTGACCGGGGTCATGGTGAAAGGCATACCCTTGGGCAGGGCTAGCATACCCGAGGTAAATGCAGGGGTTGGGGCCCACAGCAACTATACTGGGGAGAACCTGATTTAAGGAAAAGAATCGGACTTCAAGCAGTCTCTGGAAATCCAGTTTTTCCATGATAAGCTCCAGGGTGGCTGCTGGATGGCTATGATGTCATGTAACCCTAACAAGCTCCAAACGCAGCCAGCTTGGAGTAACTCACTGGTGGAAACACCCCCCAGCGATTTGGGGCTTGCTATGGCTCTGTGGCCCAATACAGATAGAGCAAGAGCGCAGTTGACACACTGATCATTCTATATTAATACATGAATCAATAATACACCCTTCCCTCTACATGTGTGCACTCTGGCTTCTGCATTT
Organism: Heloderma suspectum; assembly: GCF_057233095.1. Classification (NCBI taxonomy): domain Eukaryota; kingdom Metazoa; phylum Chordata; class Lepidosauria; order Squamata; family Helodermatidae; genus Heloderma; species Heloderma suspectum. Next base: position 31,724,916 of record NC_139462.1, on the reverse strand, counting down.
CACTCCAAAGTTTTGGTAGAGCACAATTATTTAATTTGCTCTCCACTGAAACTGGGTGAGTTGTGTGATGGGGTTCTATGCATCTCCAGGAAAGAGTGGATTCAATATAGTGGCTGTGAACAATTGAAGTTTTACTTAAATTATGAAATGTGAGGGAGCATGTTTACTCACTATTGTCCTAACATGGTTGAACTTCTTGGCATACCGGAAGAAATAGCCTCAGTATTTGGTACATGCAAGTCCTGGAGAAGCAGCAGACATAGACACAACCATAGAGAAAAAGTGGTTTTCATCTCATCAGGAAACAGTACTGTATTAACTGGAGATCTGCTTCAACACAGAAGATTATTTAAATCAAACTGTTTTAGTTGAAGAAGATGAGATCTAAATAATTTCTCAAGTGTACAAATCACATTTTGACCCTGGAGAGTTCAATATGCCTTTTGAGGGTTTCTTTCTTTCTTTCTTTCTTTCTTTCTTTCTTTCTTTCTTTCTTTCTTTCTTTCTTTCTTTATTTATTTATTTATTTCTGTTTTACATGTCAACAGGTTTGTAATTAGAAACCCAGGGCACTAACCCTGGGAAGAACATCACGTCTTTTGGTAGGAACAGCAAGTTTTTTGACTACCTTTCAGTATTTTCCTTTTTCATATTTGAGGCCGTTTCTGCACCGCCACTGTAATTACAGCATAATATTATGAACGTGACTGGTAGCAATATTAAGTGTGGTGTGCTGTGTTGTGTATTGTCACTGTAAGAGCCAAGCCAGAAGGCCCAGCACAAGCAAGCTATGAGAGTGTACTGGAAGAAACAATTTAACAATCCCTAATTGGGTGCTTTCATAAGGGGGGACCATGAGTTTGTGCTTCCTGGTGTCGTTCCCTCTGCTGCATCCTCGTTGCCCAATCTGTGAGCCTCTTACATGTTGTAAAGGTAACTTCTACTGTGGGGAGCCCATTGTATTTGTATAGGCACTCCCATAATGTAGACACCAGCTTGGATGCCATTTTGCATTCTGGGCATCTGGTTGATAAGTTGGCCTGGGAACAGTGATGGTATGGGGATATAAGTTGATTTTTTCCCAATCTGTTGGCCATTCTTGTGTTTTCCAAATTTGCTGGCATATGGCATGCATCACCTTGACAGCATCATCTTGCAAGATTTTAAACAGTTCAGCTGGGATACCGTCGTCTCCTGCTGCCTTGTTATTAGCAATGCTTCTTAAGGCCCATTCAACCTCACTCTTCAGGATATCTGGCTCTAGCTCACTGACCACACCGTCAAATCTATCCCCGATATTATTATCCTTGCTATACAGATCTTCTGTATATTCTTGCCACCTTTTCTTGATCTCTTCTGCTTCTGTTAGGTCCTTGCCATCTTTGTGTTTGATCATACCCATTTTTGCCTGGAATTTACCTCTGATGTTTCTAATTTTCTGGAAGAGGTCTCTTGTCCTTCCTATTCTATTATCTTCTTCCGCTTCCGTGCATTGCTTGTTTAAAAATAACTCCTTATCTCTTCTGGCTAACCTCTGGAATTTTGCATTTAATTGGGCATATCTCCCACTATCACTGTTCCCTTTTGCTTTCCTTCTTTCTTGAGCTGCTTCCAGTGTCACAGCAGACAGCCATCTTGCCTTCTTGGTTTTCTTTTTCTTTGGGATGGTTTTTGTTGCCACCTCCTGAACAATGTTGCGTACTTCTGTCCATAGTTCTTCCGGGACCCTATCTACTAAATCTAGTCCCTTAAATCTATTCTTCACCTCCACTGCATATTCATGAGGAATATTAGTGAGCTCATATCTAACTGATAGGTCATCCCTATTCTCTTTAGTCTGATTCTAAATTGTGCAATAAAAAGTTCGTGATCTGAACTACAATCAGCTCCAGGTCTTGTTTTTACCAACTGCATAGATGTCTGCCACCTTTGGCTACAAAGGATGTAGTCAATCTGATTTCGGTGTCGACCGTCTGGTGAAGTCCATGTATGAAGTCGTCTCTTAGGTTGTTGGAAGAGAGTGTTTGTTATGCACAGTGAGTTGTCTTGGCAAAATTCTATCAGCCTATGTCCTGCTTCATTTTGTTCTCCCAGACCATGCTTGCCTGTAATTCCAGGTGTTGTTTGACTACCCACCTTAGCATTCCAGTGTCCTGTAATGAAAATAACATCTTTTTTTGGCATACTATCCAGTAGGTGCTGCAGATCCTCATAGAACTGATGTACTTCTGCTTCTTCAGCATCTGTGGTTGGGGCATATATTTGGATCACTGATGTTAAATGGCTTACCATGAATTCGAATTGAGATCATTCTGTCATTTTTTGGATTGTATCCAAGCACTGCTTTAGCCACTTAATTATTAATTATGAAGGCTACTCCATTTCTTCTGTGGTCCTCTTGTCCACAGTAGTAGATCTGGTGGTCATTTGATGTGAGGTGGCCCATTCCGGTCCATTTCAGTTCACTGACACCCAGAATGTCTATATTTAATCTTGACATCTCCCCAATAACCACATCCAATTTGCCTTGGCTCATAGATCTTACATCCCAGGTTCCTGTGGTGTGTTGATCTTAGGGATGTACGAAAGTCACTTACCTTTTCGCAGGGGTGCTTCGCGGTGGGGGGGAGGCGCTTCACTTCTCCCCCCAAAGTTCAGGCGAGGGGGGGGAGCCGTCCCGCCTCGCCCAGCCGAAATTCAGGCCGGGGGCGGAGGCTTCCCGCCTCGCCCGGCCGAAATTCAGGCCGGGGACAAGCGCCCTGTCTCCCCGGCCGCGAAACAAAGTGTAAAAAACAAAAACAAAAAAAACCCATGATAGGCTACGTAACGATTAACGTAGCCTATCATGGCTAGATTTCCAAAGTCAGCCGTGATAGGCTACGTAAATCGTTACGTAGCCTATCACGAGTGACTTTGGAAAAAAAAAAGCGCGTACACAAATGGCGGCGCTCTTTGGGCGCCACCATTTGCGTTCCTTATTTTGTCCCGGTAGTCTATGTAAAGATTTACGTAGACTACGGCGTAAATCTTTACGTAGACTACTGGGACCAAATAAGGAACGCAAATGGCGGAGCCCATAGAGCGCTGCCATTTGCGTACGTGCTTTTTTTTTTTTTCAAAGTCACCCGTGATAGGCTACGTAATGATTTACGTAGCCTATCACGGCTGACTTTGGAAATCTAGCCGTGATAGGCTACGTTAATCGTTACGTAGCCTATCACGGGTTGGTTTTTTTTTTTTTACACTTTGTAATGGTGGCGGCGGCAGCCGGTTGGAAGACCGGCTGCTGCCCCCGCCCCCAACGAAAGGCCGACGAACCGCCGCCGGGACCCGCCGCCGGAAGGACATTCGCCAAAGGTAAGTCCCATCCCGGGGGGGGGGCGGGGGGGTGGAGAATTTCACTGCCGATTTCAGGGGGCCGAATGCATTGGCGCTCGGCCCCCCGAAGATTCGGGGAGAAATTCTTCACCATCCCTAGTTGATCTTTAGAACATCGGATTCGTCGTTCACCACCAGCACCATCGGCTGCTAGCCGTCCTTTCAGCTTTGAGCTAGCTGCGTCATCACATCTGGGGCTAGTTGAACTTATCCTCTGTTCCTCCCCAGTAGCATTTTGACCATCTTCCGACCTGGGAGTCCCATCTTCCGATGGTATACCGACATATCTCTGGTTGTACTGATCCATTTAGTTTTCATGGCAAGAATACTGGGGTGGGTTGCTGTTTCCTTCCCCAGGGATCGTATTTAGTCTGACCTCTCTGCCATAACCTTCCCGTCTTGGGTGTCCCTTCACGGTTTAGCTCATGACGTCATTGAGGTGCTCAAGCTCCAGCACCACGACAAGGTAACGATCTCCTTTGCTGAAGAGATTAAGCTACAAAACTGGATTCTCAACCATTAACAAAAAGCATCTCTTGCAATCCAGTTTTAGGGAAATTCACTTAAACTCTTATTCCTGATCATGGTGAGTGTGCTGGGAATGGGCATGAATGGAAAAAATGTGCTGCAAGAAGCAAGGTAAGACCCAGTGAGGAGGAGAGAGAACTTCAGGCTCCTGCTGGGCTCTCCCAAGCAGCAGCATCAGAGCAGCAACTCCTCTTTTAGTTTTATTATGCCACAAACATTTTGCTTGGAGAGAACCCACGTCTATGTGAGAGTCCCCCTTATACTTTAGAGCTTCTCCCAGCCTCCTCTCCCCATCTCAGAAAAATGTTAATCTGGTATTAAAAGGGTTAAATCATTTTTTTTTAAACAAAAGACTAAAGAGGCTAACTCAAGTTAAAGATGGTTAATTTGATCTGGAATGGTCGAATGATCTGAATGAGTTTTTTGGGGAGACCTACAAGAAGACCCGTCAAAAGACCCCAGCTTCATATTTTAAGAAGACCACATCCTTATATTCCAGACCCCAGATACATGGGCAAGAAGACCTTGCAATTTTGTTTCTATGCTAATTGATGGTATGGCATTATAATACCTCTAAGACTTTGCAGGACTGGCTCTGAAGAAGGGGGGGGGAATGCAGCTGTCTTTGCAAGCGGCTACACAGAGTAAGCTCAAGGTCACGGTGAGCTGTGCCGGCAGACGAGGTGATATGAGTGTATGCGTGTAAGAATAGAAGAACTAGGAGGAGGAAGATAATTGTTTGACATCTTGTGTTGTACACCTGCAGATAAGAAAATTTCCTTACTCAACGCTAGTTGTGTGGGGGAAGCCATAGCACTGAGCATGAGCAGCAATTGGGAGGAGGTGCTGGGGAAGATATGACCAAAGATGACCAAAGTTGAACATGAGTTCAAAGAGGAGGTATCAGGGAGAAATAAGTTGATCAAGATAACATGCCCAGATGGTAGACTTTTAGCCACATTTTAGGGAGGTTCAAATTAATCCATCAATGGTAATGCCAGAGATGTTCCCCAAACACGTGAGCATAAAAGATGAGATTGTTGGGGATAGATAGGCACCTTATTGGTGAAGGGTGGTCTAACCACTCATGCTCCCCATTTTTGATTGGTAGATGGTTGTCGCATCACTCATTGGGGCCCCCACCTTTGGCCGGAACAAGCGTATAAAACCACAGCTAACGAGAGCTGCACTTCACTCTCTCGCTGCTTTTCCTCTGATCTTCTCTGGACTACCAGACCCAAGGGTTTGGGTAAATATGGACCTCTCTAGACTCTTAGGCTTTAAAACTTGCAAATAGTTTAACTCTTTACTTTCTGAAGTTAGGACTTACAATATTTTCTGAGGGTGAGACTTAGAATTATTTCTGAGCTTGGGATTTAGGATGGTTTCTAGTTTAGGACTTAGAATTATTTCTGCAGATGGAACTTAGAATTATTTCCAAATCTTTCCTTTCACTCTAACTTCTACCTTTGACTAATATAATTCTTCGCATGCCTTGAGGAACTTAGTAATGCTTTAGCTTAGTTTCTTATCTTCAAGTAATGTGCAGGAGGAAGTAAAAGGGAGAGTTAACAATTTAAGCATGTTTTAGTTTATTGTTTAACCAGAAGTAATAAGCAGGAGGATAACAGATCCTCAAGTTCTTATCTCGCTAGCTACGTTTGTACTGCCAGCTTTGTCAATTGCAATTCTTTTAGTTTTTCTCATATTTTTGTTACATTCTCTTTCCCTGTAATCACAGAGAAAGTTTCTAATGCTCATAAAATCATGCTACTTTCTTTAATTTTGTAATTTTCTTAAATAAAGCATTAAGGGCACAATCCTAACTAGATAGGCTGCCGCCTCTGAACTCGGAGGCGACCGCCTACCCAAAGCAAGGCAGGAGAGGCGTGGGGGGGATCGTTCCCTCCACGCCTCTCCTGCTTTGATGTTTTTCACTGGACAGCTGTTTTCGGCTGTCTAGCGATGGGGGGGGCTGACTGGGAGAGGAAGCTGCCGTACGACACATTGGATGTGTCATACACGCAACTCTGTTCTCCCTGCCCCGGAACTCCCCCCCCGGAACGCCCCTTTTCAGTCGCTCCACACACCTCTTCTGAGTGCAGAGGATGGGGCTTCTCCACGCTGCCTCCAAGGCAGCACGGACGAGGAGGGAGGTCGGTTTTCCGGGAACTGACCTCAGAGCGTGACAGTGTCTAGTGGCCATAGGATTGCTCCTTAAGTGGATTTCAATTTACAATTTTATCTGTGGTGATGTTTACCTGGCTGGACTTAGCTTGGTTACCCATTGAGCTGTTTAGAACTGAGTTAGTGTCGGTTTTGAAGTTAAGTAGGACTGAATTAACAAAGAATGTTCTGTTCCACCTCAAATTCTCATGTAACCTGACTTCTTGTTTCAACTTTCCTCCTCACAGAGGTTGTGAGCTGTGTTTTAGGACTCCCTAACCTGCCTATTCTGCTCTTGAGCCTTCTCCTTCTCTTACTTTTCTCTTCCTCTCCATCTCCCCTTTTCCTGCCTTTTCTTTTCATGCTGGCTCGTCTCCTACCAAGCAAAGCTACCTTTTTCTTCTCCCCTCACTTCTCCAGCTCTTTCCTGATGTCTTGGCTCCAGACCCTGCTGCTTTCTCCCTTCTTGATTATCTGCCTTCTTCCATATTTCCACCCATCTTCAGGCCTGCAAAGGACAAAGGCATGGCAGCAGCACCAAGGTCCTTCAGTCCTTTGTCTTCTCTCCACTGTTTCTTTCTCTCTCACACAGATGCAAAGTTCTGACTTTGAGCCTCAGTCATGGTATGCCAAGAGCAGCAACAACAGGATTGGTTGGGAGCATCATTCACAGACAGCCTACTCATACACAAAGAGCTGTATCCCCAGTGGTTGAGGGACACAATTTAAAGCAATCACAGGTGAAACTAGGGAAAATAGCTGAGTGTTCATACTGAATCCCTACTTGGAGACAGATAACCATAGGTCGTTGTTTTTAAGTAACTGCAGATGATGGAGCAGGCCATCCTGGAGATCAGTGCCCATTCCAGATTTTTGAGGGCCCTTGGGCAAGACACCCTCCATGGCAGCCCTCCCTCACTGAGTCTACCTTGTTACTGTCATTGTCACCAGCCACTATTTCTCCTCATTCTCCTTCCCATCACTGTTTCCACTTGGTTGCTTGGAAGGCAGAAAGCCGATGAGCAAGTAGGCAGGGGCATCTATTCCTCCTCTTTCACACCACCACTGTTTCTGGGCCAGAGCGAGATGGAGGTGAACAAGCAGGTCGCAGTGGGGAAGAGAAGGAGCAACTCCAGGTAGTTCTTGTTAGTGGGCCCCTGCTGGGGTGTGGGCCCTTGGCAGATGCCCAACCATGCCTACCCTTGATGCTGGCCCTACCAGAGATTACCACATTTATAAAATTCAGCAGGGTGATGGAGCTCTGTTACATAGTCTGCTATACTTTCACTCACTTTCTTACCACACTTTTAAAAAACGAAGCCTGGCAGAAAAGTGCCTTCAGCAGAGCAGTCAGTTCAGCTTGATGCTTGCTGAAGGTGCTGTAAGGGAATGGACAGCAGCAAATGTTTTTGCCCCGTGGAGAGTCAACAGAATTGTATGCTTCTGTTCTGCACCTTCAATTCTATTAGTTTCCAAGTAATAAGATAATCTTTCTGCATAAGAGTTCCAAGATGCTGGTTGACTCACATCAAGTTCTTCAGTTTTGCTCAATGGTCATTTAAAGCACAGAGGCAATATGGAGAAGAGAGGGAGTGAGTTGGCTCTCAGCTAGAAGCCTGCTTAGGCCGCATTTGGACCAGGAATGTCCAGTTGCTGACCCCTACTTAGCAGATAGCATATACTCATCAAAACTTGGATGTTAGGTAAAAGTTAAACATTAAAAATTTTCCATACCAGAATTGTCTTTCTGAATTTGAGGGGAAATACTCCTTTGTTTAATTTTTTACCTGAATGCAAAGGAAAGCTGCATGTCTTGCCTGCTTTACGTTTTTTGTTCATTTGTTTTTTTTTTAATTTAACTAGAAAGCTTAAGGAAGGAAAGAATACAGTGGTATTTATTTACATTTGAAGGCTTTATAGCAGGTTGTTTGCTATAATTGCTATCGACATTATTAAGTGATAAAAGTTAGAGCATGTTTTATTGATTGCTGTGTTTCCTGAAATACCTATAAAAGATCTCTAGTTAAGATTTATATCCTCTAACAGCCCATTTGTTTTTGAATAATTATCAGTGACTTTAAACATGCCGCTGCTCTTCATTGCTGAAATGTTGGCCCTGATGTTCTGTGTTTATTCCTTTTATTTACACATTTTATTTACACATATAAAAACCAATTCTCAATATTCCTTCACCGTTTTACAGTGAGCAAGGCTGAGTTTTCTCATTGAGGTGGTAAACCTATGCTGGGTTATATCAATCCAGACTGCACTGAGCATTCCTCCAGATTCATATACTGAACATTCTTTAAAAAATCAAATAAAAAAACAAATCAAACTCCCTGTACATAGGAAACCGATATGTCAGGGAGAAGGCTTGGCTAGAACCCTTGTCCCTTACATGCTAGGTTTTTTTTTTTTAAGGGGAGGTTTAAAAAGAATTATAAGGAAGGTACCTTCAATCATATGGGTCCCCAACCTTATAAGAGCATAAGAAGAGCCATGCTAGATCAAACCAAAGGCATATAGTCCAACGTTCTGTTCCCAAAGTGGCCAACCAGTTGTCTGTGGGAAGCCCACAAGCAGGACATGAGTTCAATAGCATGCTCCTTTACACATCAGCAACAAAACCTTAAATTCAGCTTGGTAGTGAATAGGCAGCCAGTGCAATTCTTGCAGCACTGATGTAATATGTACACAGTAGGCTGTTCTGCTAAACGTCCTAGCCACTGCATTTTGTACTAGCTGCAGCTTCCGAACTGACCCCAATGGCAGCTGCACATACAGCACATTGCAATAAAACAATCTAGAGGTTACTAATATGTGAGTTACTGTGGCCAAGCCGTCTTCGTCCAGGAAAGGGTGTAGCTGGTGCACTAGCTGAAGCTGGTAAAAGGCTTTCCTAGCTACCGAGGCTACTTGAAACTCCATTGACAAAAATGGATCAAGGAGCACTCCCAAGCTACGAATCTGCTTCTTTAAGTGGAGTGCAACCCCATCAAGAACAGGCAAACTACCAACTCCTGGATCCAAGAAATGCTTACTCACAAGGCTTCAGTGTTGCCAAGATTCAGAGTCAGCTTACTGGCCCTTAGCCAGCCTATCACTGCACGCATGCTTTGGTTCAGAACCTGCATGGTCTCATCTGATTCAGATGTAACAGTGAAATAGAACTGAGTGTCATCAGCATATTGATGACACCATGCTCCAAATCCTCTAATGACTGCTCCCAGTGGCTTCATATAAATGTTAAATAGCACTGGGGATAAGTTGGTACCCTGTGGCACCTCACAGCATAACTGCCAGGGGGTTGAGTCATAATCACTCAGTGCTATTCTGTGAAACTGGCCTTTGAGGTAGGAACAGAACCACGGAAATACAGTGCCTCCAATCCCCAACCCATGGAGACAGCTCAGGAAGATACCATGGTTGATGGTAGCAAAGGCTGCCAAGAGACTGAATAAGAGTAACAGGGTCACACTCCTCCTATCTCTCTATCAATAAAGGTCATCCATCAGAGTGACCAAGGCTGATTCAGTCCCATAACCAGATCTGAACCCAGACTAGAATGTGTCCTGATAGTCCAGTTCCTCCAGGAAATGTTAACAAGCCACAAACCACTTGAAAAGCTCTGGGGACAGCCATCCTAATAAGTCCCCCCACCCCCTGCTGCCAATGCATTCATTGTGATGTAATAGTAAATATGTATGGAAGGCAAACAGCATGGCTCTTAGGTTCTCCTTGATATTCACCTGACCTGAGGGCAATGAAGCAGAGGGAAGATGGCTAGAGTATAGGTGGGGGGAGGCTCATGCCAAGTCTGACTGAACATATCTTAGAGCTTATCATCAAGGGGGCTTCTCCATGACAACGGAAGGAGAGGGAAGGAGCAGCCTATCGTGGGTGTGGCTTACCTGGATTTTTCAAGGCAGTGGCTTTGCTCCAAGCAGGGCTCCACGAGTGAGTGCACTGCAGCATTCTAAGTTGCTTCACAGAACATACTTCTGGGTGGGTGGGGGGTTGGCGTGAACGTCATCTGACTGGCAGGGCCTGCTCAACCAATAAGAGAGGCTCCCCCTTCTTCTTCTTAATTACAAGTCCCATTGAGCACAATGGGAGTTACTTCTGAGTAGACACTAATTGGTTTGTGCTGGGAAAGACACGCAGTGGAAACCAGCCCCCTTTCTAACCCAGTGATGCGCAGGATCGCTGTAACGGAGGTGTGAATTAGTTACTTCTGATTTGCGCATTCAGGGGACAAGCCTCATTGATCAGAAGGGGAGTTACTTCTGAGTAGACACACATGTTTGTGCTGGGAAAGAGACGTATGGGAAACCAGCCCCTTTTCTAACCCGATGGTGTGCAGGATAGCTGTAACAGAGGTGTGAATTAGTTACTTCCAAAGGCAATAAACCAAACCATGGAGAATCACAGCTTAGTAAAGCATTTTATGGCCCTTAGGGAATTAGTGCTTTAAAATTCTCTGTAAATTCTGAAGTGCACATTCAGGGGACAAGCCTCATTGAGCACAATGGGAGTTACTTCTGAGTAGACACAACTTGGTTTTGTGCTGGGAAACACAGGGGTGGGAGACAGGAAACACCCCTTGACCCAAGTCATGGTGAAAGGCACACCCCTGGCCAGGGCTAGCATACCTGAGGTAAATGCAGGGGTTAGGGTACACAACAACTGTACTATGGAGAACCCGACTTCAAGTAGTCTCAAGAAATCTGGTTTTTCTGTGATAAGCTCCGGGGTGGCTGCTGGATGGCCACGACGTCATATACCCCTAACAGCCTCCAAATGCAGCCAGCTCTGAGTAAATCACTCATGGAGACACCCCCAAGCCTACTCTGTGGTGGTGCTAGTGGCAAAAAGTTGGCTTTTTGCACTATCAGTGCATCTTCTCAGTGTTGTATGGTGGACCTTTTCCAAGTGCTTCATGGCCTGTTGTAATCAGGACCTGGGGGAGAGATGGTGGACCCCCCCCCCCACAGCACACTGTGACAGGTTTTCACGACACCTTGAAAATAAAGTTGCTCGAATCCGTCACAACTTGGACACCACAGTTAATGCAATTCCATTAGTAGAAGTGTCCAAAGCACTGACTGGTTTAGTTTTATTGGATGAGTTTCAATTGTTGAGGCCAAAGGATGTGGACAAGTTGGTTGGCCAAATCTGGTTGGCCACCCGTATACTTGATCCTTTCCCTTCATGGCTTATTGCTTCTAATAGGGAGAGGATGTCTGGCTTGGTCCAGGAGGTTATCAACTCCTCCTTGAGAGAGGGGGTGGTACAGGCTTCTTTAAAGGAGGTGGTAATTAGGCCACTCCTGAAAAAGCCTAACCTGGACCCAAAAGATGTTAATAAATATAGGCTAGTTGCCAACATCCTCTTCCTAGGCATGATGCGCAAGCATGTGGCTGTTGGTCAACTCCAGACACTCTTGAATGAAACTGATTATCTGGATCCATCTCAGTTGTGTTTCATGTCTGATTTTGGAATAGAAAGTGCCTTGGTCAGTTTCCGGAGAACGTTAATAATTATAGGCCAGTGGTCAACATCCCCTTCCTGGGCAAGGTGCCTGAGCGGGTGATTGCAGGACAGCTCCAGGCACTCTTGAATGAAATGGATTATCTAGATCCATCTCAGTTGGGCTTCAGGCCTGGTTTTGGCATGGAAACCGTCTTGGTTGCCCTGTGGGATGACCTCTGCTGGGAGAGGGACAGGGGGAGTGCGACCTTGTTGATTCTGCTGGACCTCTCAGCGGCTTTCGATAGCATCAACCATGGCATCCTTCTGGATAGGTTGTCTGGGTTGTGAGTTGGAGGCACGGCACTGGTTCCACTCCTACTTGGATGGCTGATTCCAGAAGGTGGTGCTGGGGAATTATTGCTCTGCGCCATGGCAGTTATGTCATGAAGTTCCACAGGGCTCTATTTTATCCCCCATGCTGTTTAACATCTACATGAAACCACTGGGGGAGGTTATTTGGAGATATAAGCTGAGGTGTCACCAATAGGCAGATGACACTCAGCTCTATCTCTCCATATTTTCCTAGGTATTTTAGTCTTCCAGTTTCTCATGTTTTAAAATCTGTTACTGTATTTTTAAATCTTTACGCTATGGCTGGTTTTTATTTTGGTTTTATGCTGTAATTTTAAACTTTTAAAAGTTTTGTACTATGGTTTCCTGTGCTGTATTTTATGGTTTTAACTGTTGTGAACTGCCCAGAGAGCTTCGGCTATTTGGTAGTATAGAAATGTAATAAATAAATATTTCAATAAAGCTTGTAGTACCCATATTGTCATAATGGCAGAAACAAAGTGGTGGGATTTTGAGTGCCATCCAAAACATGTTCTTCATAACTGGCCCCAATGGAGAAATATGACTATTTACAATATGATGTTAAAATAGAAATATTGTAGCTTGACAGAAAAATATGACATTTCATTAATGATTTCTTAAAAATCAATTTTAAGATACTTGGAACCTTATAGTTGCAATCGGTACCTTCCTCAGTTAATTTATGCAATCTCAGTTCTTAATATTATGGTTTTAATATGCTTGTCATGTTTCCATTAGCATTACATTTAAACCCCTCTGAGTACATCACTTTCTATGGATTGGTTACATAACATTTTGCCATAAAAACAGAAAAATATGCAAAAGGAAAGAAAAGTGTTAAATCAGAAAATAATAGTGTAATAAAACGAAAGCTGGTTAGCTTGAATATTATTATACTCCTAAAGCATTTTGGAAGTCAACATTCGGCTTCTTTTTGAATAATGCAGCAATTAAATAACCCTAAAATCTTTTCTGCCCTGAAGGAATGGAAAATTACGTTTCACAAGACTATGTGAATTAGGGACTGTGACTCTTATGCTCTCATGTCAAAAGACAAATTATATGCTTTCTGGTATTTGTTGACCTTAATGGCGAAGGTCAACTGTTTAGCTTTTTCTAATATCTTAAAACTGCTTAGTTAGTATAAAATATTGCAAATTAGTTGTATACCATCATTAGTCATTTTTTTTGGAATTAAACATGCACTTGTCTAGAAAATTGTTACTGCTACTTGTTTAGATGACTGTTTACATCTTTAAAAGGATCTTGTTTGCACAATTTTGATTTTTTTTAACCACCTCTTAGTAATGGGGCTGTTGATAGTTCCAAATGCTACTCCAATTTATTTTTTACAGTGTAAATCTCAGTTTTAGAAATTGGATAGTGCTTATCTCTTTGACATGGCTGTCATGTTATCTCAAACAATGGGTTGGGGGAATGTATGTAAAAAACATCCATCTTACTTCCTCCCCTGCTGATCATTGACTAACCTGTTCAGCTTTCAGAAAAAATTGGGATATTCTTACATTATCCCTGATGGACAAGACAACACCAAGCAGCTGTACCAATCAGCCAGTCTAAGGAGTGCATGTGGGCTCACCTGCTATCTCAATGCACACAAACTGGGATTTCATCTCCAGTGTTATCTGTGACATTGCAAAGGATTTGTGGGTGTGCTTCTCATTGGCAGTCCAACAATATTAATGCCCCTAGCAATTGCTTAGTTTTCTTGTGCAATTGGGCTAAATCTGTTGAGAGGACTTGATTTTCATCACCTGTCCTTTACATTGCCTTTAAATGTCTTCTACGCCCTGAAAAAGCAGTGAGTCTCTGTGTGTGGGGAAATAAATTAATATTGCAGTTATTTTGAATTCGACACTGTACGATGTATGTGTCTAGACCAAGAATGACACAGTTTTAAGTGGAGTCTTTCGTGTCCCCAATGGATTTCTTTCAAAGTTGGGTGGGGTCCTGAGACTGCAAGCAACAGGACCTTCCCACGTCATGTTTCCTGCTACAACCCATTTTGTGCCCTCTCCCCACACAAGCCACTTCTGAGATTCAGGAGATTGCCGAGAATGGCCATGTGCAAGCGGGGAGGGTCTGCTGCTGTTAAAAATAAGTAGAAATTCAAGAGCTCACCTTGCAGAAATGTTGGCTGTCTGAACCCAGCCGTTTCTATTGATTTTCATTGCTGAAAGTGGCTACATGTTTTGCCGCCAGTGATGTTTCAAGGTGACATAACATATTGTAGGCTCACATCTCCATTTCCTCCCATTTTGATTTGATCAGGTTGCTCTTCAGGCAAGAATACAGACAAAAGCTGCAAGATGTTCCCTCTGCCATCTTATGTTTTGGGAAACTACCAGCCTGCTGCTGTGCATGTTTACTCAGAAGTACTACCTCAGTGTGGCTTACTCCCAGTTAAGTGTGAATAGCTACAATCCTCTGCATCCTTTCTTTGGAGTAAGTTGTCATATATTTATTTGTACTTACTTCTGAGTAAATGTGCATAGCATTGGATCATTTGATTTTGGCTTAAATTGGGGGTATCCCTAAATAACAGTCATTATAAGACACACACACACACACACACACATATTTAAGGTAAGTATATGCATGAATAGACAGTGATGGCACTGTAAGACCTAGATGGATAGGGATACTGTGATAAGAATGTGTATGCCAGTTCTAAAATGAGAGGATTATTTTCCATTATTTAACAAGGACAGATATGGATGCCTTTATTTGACTTCTCCTTTTCTCAAATAAACTGTCTTGATGTGGCTTTTGGCCATCCCTGTTTCATTAGAATTTGCTTATAAAGTTAACAACTTCAAAGGGTGTGTCCTTAAAAAATGCAGGATGTGACGAAAATTGCAATACGGGAATTTTCATGGATATTTTCACCTTCTTGTCCCTATGTCAGGCCTTGGACTAGCTCTAAGGTGGGCCTCAGATAGGGATGCAGGCAGAGAGAGCAATGGATGTTGTCGTAGATGGGCTGGAGGTCACACATCAGATCAGGCAGAAGTTGATGAAAGGGCCAGAGGAAAGTACAGAGTCAGAGCCAGACTGAAGATTTAGTTCCAAAGCAACAGTAGAGGATTAGAGGGCCCAGAAGCACCTGTGAGGTCCAAGGCAGCATTCAGGAAAAGGAAGTAGTTGAGTAGAGAGTCTTCATGTTCAAGAAAGTTGCTTGGACTAATAAGCTGGTTTAAGTGCAAGAGTTTTATAGGGCTTAGTGTGTCCTGATTTGCTGACAGTATTCAGGCTGGGTAACCAGCTGACTCTCTTCAGGATGGAATGGAAGCCTAGAATGCACCCTTTTCCCTAAAACATAGTCTCCTGATAACCCAGAATGCTGGTAGTACAGAAGGCGCTGGACAATGGTTGCTACAGGCCTTGGTTCAAGACCTCCCTTCGACCTCGAGACACTGATTTTGACCCTCTCTGATATGTTTTGTATCTCTTACCTAGGCCCAGTTCTCATCACCACTGCTGATGTCATTTTCAGATGGGGAACATATAATCTGAGTGCAACTTCGTACAATGAGAAATTATACTTACTACATTGACACAAACTTTACAGGAACATAGGAAGCAGCCTTATATTGAATCAGACCATTGGTCTACCTAGCCCAGTATTGTTGACACTGACCAGCAGCAGCTCTACAGGGTTTCAGATAGGGCTTTTTTCCCAGCCCTAGCAGGAGCTGCAGAGATCGAACCTGGGACCTTCTGCTTCCAAAGCATGTGCTCTATCACTGAGCTACGGCCTCTCCCCTACCAGATTGTAAGGTATATTCCAGATAGTTAATACCAGATCATATAGGTATAGTCAAAAGAGATGCTTTTGAAACTGACATAGTAACATCTTCATAATATCAAAAACATACTATTGAAAATCAGGCATATGTCTGCATTTTGCATAATTTGGGGCTGCTTTGCTTGCTGCTTATTTGGCTACCATGTAAGATTCTTGTTTCGTTTCCCCCACATCCACATGCATTGGATTAATCTGGACTGTTCCTTGTGATACTTGGGTAGTGATGATCACTCTGCTAAACTTAACTTTTAAAAACCTTTTGACAAAGCCAAGTTTTTTAACTTGTTGCAGCCTTGTGTGACACTACAACTGTGTAATCATACCGCAGTGCAAACCCTAGGGTTGCAGCAAGATTCTGTCCGTATACACTTCTTCTTCGTCATCTTTTTTGCTTTCAAATTGAAATGATATAATTTGAACCTCAAGTATGACATAATGAGAGCTAACCAGTTATGCAACTGGATAAGATGCATGTTAAATTCACATTGTTTAGGATAGGTATCCGCTAAGGATGTAGGAAAGAATATTCCTAGGTTGAGTATCGCAGCAACTATGATTCTGTGTTGTTGTTAGAAGCTGCGCTGTAGTATTCATTCTGTGTAGTAGAATCATTCCCTTTTGTATTCATCTCATTTGGGGTGAGTGTTCAGCTATTTATGTAGCAAAAATGTTAGCAAAGCCACAACTTACTGTCTATATATTGACTTTATTTCAGAAGATTCCTGTTATTTGGTTGAATTGATTCAGACCACTTAAAACAACATTAGCAATTGATGCTGTTTCTCTGCTATGTTACCTTTATTTTCAAAGGAAGTCACCTAAGGACAAGAAGAAACATTTAGCTCAGGCTAAACTAAAAAGAGGTCATCATTATTTTTCTGCAATTATAGCTTTTAAAAAGTGCAAGGGAGGGCAGAGCACAGAATAAGGGGAGAAAATGCTGTTGATAATTTTGTGTGCCTAATGTGCATGCTCTAAATAGTTTTCTTGATTGCTAACTCATTTCCCTTTATTTCTAAAAGAGCATGATAATCCACTGATTGTATGTGTGAACTCCATGTTCTCAGAGACATACAAATCACAAAATTCCCTTCCCCCTGCCCCAGCTCTACTTCTGCTGCTACGTTCATGGTGAAAAATAGCTTAGAAAATTGTATTGGGAGGTTTTCTCAAGACTTTGATGTGAATTACACTAATATTGTGAAGTGCTTTTGTTTAAGCCGTTTGTTGTAAGATAAATTAAGGTTCTGGAGGGTTTGAATTAGATGAAGCTGATTATAACAAAGATATTATTCATTTCAAACCACACCAAATATTGGCTAAGTTCGTTTTACTGTGAATGCCAGTCTTAAAGAACTTTACAGTTCCTGTTGCCTTCTTCCTTATCAGTAAACAGAAGGAAGCCTTTTAAAGACATTTTCATGTACTGTTGCTCATGGAGTTTTTCTCCATGATTCTTTTTTTGAATCATGATTCTCTATTGATTCTTTTTTTGCATTAGTGCTTACTGTGACTAACAGGACAACAGGCCATTCAAGATGTGCTAAAAATGTTTACTATTTTTTTTTCTCTGCCCTCATTCCAAAACATATAGTCAGTTCGGATGAAATTCCAAACCATTTTTAGTGTCACTTGGGTGAATCTTAGGCTCACATTCTCCCTCCCTCCTCCTTTTGTGCCCTTCCTGACTTCTTCTTTTGTGGGAAACCATATTTGCTTATGGTTGAATCGCCCCCTCCCCGCCCAAAACTGGTTCCCACAACCCATAGTTAGCTTGCAAGCCATAACTGAAAATGATAATCAAATCATGGCTTCCAATTCTGGTTTGCATGTAAACTACAGCTTACCCTAACCAGGCTTGCCCTAATCTCTTTGGAGAGATTTGGAGCATGTGGGGTGATAGGCCCTAAGATTTGCACATGAAATGCCAAATCATGCTTTAGCATTAAGTCTGAACCAGCCCATTTTGTCTCCAGTGTATCCCTTTAAAGTTGCGTGTGCAAGATCATTTCTCTTACTGAGAAAAAAGACTATTGGTGCATACTTTTAAGAAGTTTCACAAGTGTTGTAGACATTGACCGGGTTTGCATGTTCATGGAGGGGGAAATAGGCCACGGTGGCTTATTTTCCCCTCCATACCTGCCTGTTGTGTGCCTGGGGGGGGGGGGGATTAGCATCATTGACCTTGGCAGTGCAGCTTGTCATGTCATGTGAACCCAGGAGGGTGGCTTGTTGCTGTGGGTAGGGATGGTACGGGCGCCCGATTCTCTATGGGAATCTGGCACAACACCCCCATGCCCACAACCCTGAGCCCCACTTGCTGAGCCCTTGCCCCCACTCACCCCCTGTCCCTGCTCGGTGAGTGGCTTGCACTCATCACAGCCGGTCTCATGAAGCTCCACGGTTGCCATTTTTTGAAAAATATAATGGCGATTGCAAAAATGCGCATATTTGTGTCTGTGCAAAAATGTGCATTTTTGTGCTTGCCATTATATTTTTCAAAAAATTGCGACCTCAGAACTCAATGAGGCTGCTAGGGTGAGTGCAGGCTGCTTGCCGAGTGCAGGAGGGGCTCAAGCGCAGTCGAGGGACTGGTGAGTAGGGGCAGGGATTGGGTGGGTGCCTGGAGAACTTGGACAGGGGTGGGTTTGCACATCCGTAGCTGTGGGAAACAAGCCATCCAGAACATATTGGCTGTTGTAGGGTTCTGGGTGGCTTGTTACCCTTGGCAACAGGCAACCCTCGCCAGGTCCGCACAGCATGACAAGCCGTGTTGCTAAAGGCAATTATGCTAATCCCCCGGCATGTAACAGGCACACTTGGAGGGCGTGATCGTCCAAATTGGCACAATGTATTTTGTCATTCGTTCTCCCCACCCCCACTCCAAGATAATTTGGGAGCTAGCCAATTCAAATGATAATTGCTAGAAGTCTAAACATTCAATAAGAATATATCTGTGATTCACATTTTTTAATTCTCATGAATTGATACAGCCTTTGGGCAGTTTCACATATTACAGAGAGGCAAACCTGGAATTTTGATTGTGTACCCTTAACAGGAAGCTGCAGTCAGTTGTAACTTTCTGCGGAGGGTACCTGTACTATATGTTTGCAACATTTGATTGTTGCATTTTCATCTTACATTTTTAGATACATTCTTAAGATATCTTAGGTACACACCTAAGAAGTGCGATTTATGAAATGGTCCATAAAGAACACTTTACTAGTGTTACAGATAGCTATTTTTTTGCCATAGAAAACCACAATATTTAGGTTCTCCTCTTTGGGGTGTGGACTCCCCTCTACTAGAAATGCTGCATGTATAGTGAGGAGTGTGAATTCATTAGCATTTGAACATTTCAAATGCCTGTTGATGTGACATGATCAGAGCACTGCAGGAAACTGAAAGGGCAAATACGGATTTTTTTGTGAATGGCCCTGAGGCAATCACTGAAAAAGGGCACTCTTTCCCTACCCCTCCTCTCTCAACACCTCTGTAATGGATTTAGCCAGACTGTCAGTTTGTACAATTACATACGGTGAAAATATTTTAATAACTAGTCCAATCTTTGAAGTCAAAGCTCTGGAACAATTTGAATGGGGCTTTTAATACTCTGGTATATTTGACATCCATGAGTAAATGGCAGCTTGGGTCATACAGGTCTGATTCTTCAGTAACTTTGTCTGCATATCGTAGTTGGTTCTCTCTTCTGAGAACAGATTTTCCAGCAGGAGATCAATTCAGCTGTCTGAGAGTGCAAACTTGCAATGTCAAGTAAAGTACAAATTTCCCTGTACACAAAATTTAATGTACTCTCTGTCTTCTTTAGAGATACACTTGTCATTGTATCTATCAACATGTGCTCTAATAAGGCTATGAGCAGTCTTGTGCCTTTTGACTTGGTGATCCTGAGAGATTTTGGTATTGCCTCTGCTATGATTTGTGGAGGGGTTTGGGATTTATGGTGTTACAACATTTCTAAAATGAAAAACATATTTAGTACATACAAATGATATTGCACTAGAAAAGGTCTTAATTTCTTAGGAAAGGGCTCAGCACTGGGAACATGATAATTAACCCTACTATGTTCAGTTAAAGGTATTTAGCTTTAAAGCCAAAGACAAACAAATCACAGCTTAACCACAGACAAAAATACTTCAAATACAATTTCATTTCAAAAGATGCATTGGCTTTGGTGAAACTCCAGGAGAAGAGTTCTGCATTTATTGGATCTTCTTCCTTTGACTCAAAGGTACATCAGACTTCGTTCCCATGTTATCTCCATGATAGCACAGCAATTGTAAAGAATGCTGTCATCACTTATTCATATTAGCAGAATATTCCCATATTTATGGCTACTGTTCTCTGAAGTGAATTCTGAAGTGAACTTTTGAATTTGATTGCTTTGAAACTACTGCAAATTGACCACATCCAACTTTGGGGACATTCATTGTGGATGCATTTCTGATAGACAAAATCAGTTTGAAAGCAAGAATAAATTGGACATAGTGTGTATAGACTCCTTGGATCCTCCATATATATAAGAAGTGAATGCATGATAAAAATGTTAAATGTCTTGCTTCCACAAAACTCTCTCTAGGCTACTGTGAGTGACATGTGAAATCTAGCTCACACAAACAGGTGAGGTGGTATAATAGAACCTTACAGCACCCCATTAGCCTGTGGGGTGCTGTAAGGTTCTATCTTGTCCCCCATGCTTTTTAACATCTACATGAAACTGCTGGGGGAAGTCGTCAGGAGGTTTGGGCTGAAATGTCACCAGTATGAGGATGATAATCCGCTCTACCTCTTGTTTACATCTGCACATCCCAGGGAGGCTGAGGAATTCTTGAACCAGTGTCTTGGAGGCTGTTTTGGGATGAGGGTGAACAAGCTGAAACTTAATCCAGACAAGACGGGGTACTGTGGGTTGGGAAACCAATTACTTTGGATGGAGGTCCACAACTGGTCTCAGATGGGGTTGCCCTCTCCCTGAAAGACCAAGTGCGCAGTCTGGGAGTCCTCCTGGACTCTGAGCTAACTGGGGAAGCCCAGGTGGCTGCGGTGTCCAGGAGTGCTTTTTACCAGCTTAGGCTGGTACACCAACTGTGGCTCTATCTGGAGAAGATGGACCTTGCCTCAGTTAACCACGCCCTAGTCATGTCTAGGCTGGACTACGCTATACGTGGCGCTATAATGCGTAATGCGCTATACGTGGGGCTGCCTTTGAAGACAGTTCAGAAACTCCAGCTTGTGCAGAATGCAGCTGTCTGAGTATTGGTGGGGGCAAGGAGATTCAATCACATGATGCCTATACTGCGCCAGCTGCGCTGGTTACTGGTGCATTTCCAAGCCCAATTCAAAGTCCTGGTTTTGACCTTTAAAGCCTTAAACAGTTTGGGACCAAGTTACTTGAAGGACCACATTCACCCATATCAGCCTGACCGCACTTTAAGATCAGAAAGAGTGGCCCTTCTCATTTGCCCACCTGTGAGAGCAGTCAGGTGGGTGATCACACATGAGAGGGCCTTCTCCGCAGTGTCCCCACACCTTTGAAACAAGCTGCCATTGGAGGTCCACTGTGCTCCGTCATTGCAGACTTTTAAGAAGGACTTGAAAACATACTATTTTACCCTGGCCTTCTCTTAATATGACTGTTATTTTTGCTGTTACTGCTGCTAAGGTTGTTGCTGGTTTTATTGTTGGCTTTTATTGTTGTTTTTATTGTTTTTGTTTTTATTACTTTTAATATTTTAACTGTTTTTATGTATTTTATCATTGTTCAGCTTCTGCTCTGAAAGGTGGCCAAGAAATAAAATGAATGAATGAATGGCTCCTGGACTACACTGCTTCAGAACACAAGTGGAATATCTCATCATTAAATACTCTTAATAAAAATGAAATGTCATGTATGTGTGAAATCGCATGTCAGAGAGAAGACTCTAACCTAGCTTTTTTCCTGATACATTAGACTAGACTTCTCTGTATGCACAATTTTGTCATTGAGAAACATTCAGCCATGCGATCTTCCCCCTGCAGTCTGAAGTGGTACAGTCCATTTTTACCATTTTATCTGCTGTCACACGGTACATATTTAAACCCTGAAATATGCCACCACAAGATGTGATGATGGCCACTGTGATGTAACCCTCCCTCAGGTGTGTCCGCCTCCTCTTTGGGACAGCTGTCTTCACTGCCCCACAAGCTTTAGCCCCTAAATTCACTGGGTAAAAGAGACACCCAATATGTCTCACTGGTTTCCTTTACCCAACCAGGAGAAGTACCCAGGAAATATGAACACTATTGATAGTGCAGAAAGATGAACAAGACATGGGATTTTATCATTTAAAAACAAACAACTTAAAGTTTATTTAATACAACAGATGTTATATCTTACAATTAATCACTAAGTTCTTGATCTTACCCTGCCTACTGTACCCCTTCTAACTCCTGTTCCTAAACCCCCACTCACAAGATGTAGCTTCCTCAATCCCCAAGGCCCTGTCTAACCAACTGTCTGCTCCTGCCTTCTATAAACTCAGTCTCCTCTCTCTCTCTCTCTCTCTCTCTCTCACACACACACACACACACACGCCCCTCCCACCTTTCACTCCCTCCCTCCCTCCCTCCCAAATAGTTAACCATAACTTACCTGGGATCTATTTAACACAGCAAACACATATAAACATTAGTATAGATTCCACATGGCAAACACTGTGACTTTGTCACAGTGACCAATTTGTATGGCTTTAAAAGGGGATTAGACAAACTCATGGAGGGTAAGGCTAAGAGACAAGAGTTGGAGGGGGCTATTTCACTCATGTCCCGCTTGTGGGCTTCCATAGGCATCTGGTTGACCACTGTGGGAACAGGATGCTGGACTAGATAGGCCTTTTATCTGATCCAGTAGAGCTCTTCCTATGTTTATGTGTACTAAGCCTAGGCCTAAGGGTCCGTTTTGACATTACTTTTAATGGTGTCATTGTAGCATGACTCTTTCCCCCAAAACCTGGTAAAATCCACAGCCACATTGGAATAGCCCATTCCACAGTTCGTTCCAATGCCAATATTGCTTTTCTGAAAGCCGGAATACAGCTGGATAGAATGGGAAAGAACTGTGACATGGACTTCTCCCATGTGACCACAGACATCTGACATTAGTAAGTGGCACAAGGCAGAACCACGCTGCAGATGCTGTCTTGTTGAAAAAAATAAAACAGTCTGTTATGTCCAGATCTGTGGGCATAGATTTTAGGATGTGTGGAGAGCAATGTGGCAAAGACTGAGTGTTTGACCAGTGCAATATGGGCGCTGTTGCTTTACTGAAATGTACAGCTGTTCCTAACTACATTTAGCCAGTCCTATTTCTTTCAATGTCAGCAATCATAGCATTGCAGCTTTGGCCTGCTGGCAGGCCATGGTCTTTAGATCTTGTGTTCCCATGCAGGGCATTGTTGTCTGTCTCCACAAATGACCAATCTCCAGGGAAGAGCTTTTTAGCATTTACATTTTGGGCAACAGGGCTTTCCAAAGGCTGCCAATTTCTTCAAAGGCCAGATCTGAGGACACTGTTTTCCAATCTTTGTCAGGAATGCAACATATGGAGGGTTTATGCATAAAAGATTCTTAAGCGGGTTAAAAAGCAGAGTGATTTCTGTTTTAAATATCTAGCACAGAATTATTTACTAGAGAACTATCAGAATACAGTAAAGCCATTAGGCAGAATCATTTGGAATATAGAGTCATATCACTTGAAGTTATGAATGACTTCTTGAATGTGTCAGATTATTTGATTCAGAAAGTTGCATTATTGTTGATTTACTGTATAATGAGCAATGCAAATGGACTTCATATGAAAGAATCTCTACCCTTACCAGTCATGTGATTTTAAAATTTTAATATGGTTGCAGAAGGCAGCTGAGCAAAGAAAAGCCCACAACCAAAGTAGCACTACTAAACTTAGCCCCAGCCCCAGTAATGAACACTGAATGTTTGGTTTTTTTCTTAATCTAGAAGTAGAAAAAGGAAGGATAGGCTTCTGCTACTGGACTAGAAAAGTCTGCTACAAAGAACCACTGCAGTTGAACGTAGCCAGGAATTAGCAGGGACTGCAATCTCATCTTTATAGGCTAGTCTTTCAATAATTTCAGGAGTAGACTTAAAAAAATACAGACATGGAAATTGCTGCCTGTTATTTGAGAGAGGAAAATTCTAAGACCCACCCCCTCAGTCCATGTACTGACTGAAAAGGACAATTTGTTCTTTGACAGATTTTGACTTGTTCTTCTATGTAAAACCATAAGTTTTACACAAACCTTTAAAACACTCTTTCTGCTGTTGAATCTCAAATGGCAGTGTTTTTCCGTCTCTGAACAATGAGCTCTTAATCCACTGCTAAAACATATTGCTAAAATGAAATAACAGAGTTGTTTGGCTTCCTTTATAGGTAAGAATAATATGCTTTACTTCCACTTGAAGAGCTGTGGAAACATATTTAAAAAACCCAGAGCCAGTTAGGACAAGAAGACAGACTTCTGTGCGAACAGAACTTGACATTTAGATCTACAGTGTTTGACAAATAAGCCCCCTTTCCTCGATTTTCAATAAGCTAGTGCGAGCTGTCACATAAAAATCCCAGGAGGCTCCCTGGTTGTCTACATCTCAGGTTCTTTTGAGAAGAAAACCTGTGGTACCAATGGATGCTGCTGCATTATTAATGAGATTGTGGGGTTGGGTTCTACTGAACCTAGGAAGCTACCTTATACCAGGTCAGTCTGTTTGTGGCTCTCTGCAGACTCAGGCTGAGGTCTTTCTGATCATCTTCTGACTGATCATTTTAAAACTGGAGATATCAGAGATTGAACCTGAGATAGTCTGCGTTCAAAGTGTGTGCCCTGTTACTGAGCTATAGTCCCACCTCCACTCTTTTATTGCTAGAGCAAGCATTGTAGTTGAGTGCTTGCATGAGAAACAGGAACTTTAAACCCAATACTCCTATGCACAGCATTTATTTATTTATGTATACCCCACCGCATAGGCCCTTAGGACAGCTAGGAACCTAGGATTGTAAGATCAGGCTCCATAAAACAAGTTTTAAAAATGCAAAACAGATTGAAATATTCAAGTGTTTTGTTTATAAACTGCGTAGAGGGAGCTGAGGATGTGCACACCACCCCCACCACACCTGGAATTCCAGGGTTCCCAATCTCATGGAACTTTCGCTACAGATCTTCCCCATCAACACAGGAAGGTCAGGAGTCGAGGGTGAGTCCCCAGCTGCCTCTATACCTGAATAGGGCTTATATGTATGTGTGTATGTATTTATGTATGTATGAATACATATATTTACCCTTGTTTGGGGCCAAGATTGGCTTCCAAAGCAGTCTGTAATTAAAATTCATCAGAAGATGCAAAATCACTAATTGGGTGTGTGTCTGTGTGGAGGATAGAGAAGGAGGGATGATGTATACCTCTGACCACTGTAGCTTCATGTTGGTGCTTGTATTTTGAGTTGCACTTCCACCACCTGCTTGGCTAGCTTATTCCTTCGGTTCATTTTTATGAACCTTCATAAATACCACAGTTAGCATACTGATGATGGCAGAAAGATATGCTCAGTTGCTGTTTCTACACAATTAAAGCAACTTCACCAAACACTGCAGCATTTGTTAGGGCCTGGTGGAATACTGAGAAGCTGGCTCTGTTAGTTGCTGGAGATGATGTGAGGAGAGCATCTTCATAGAATCATATAATAGTAGGGTTGGAAGGGGCCTACAAGGCCATCGAGTCCAACCCCCTGCTCAATGCAGGAATCCAAGTCAGAGCATCTTCAATAGATGGCTGTCCAGCCTCATCTTGAATGCCTCCAGTTTGGGAGACTGGAGGCATTCATGTAACATCTTACATGTTAGCCCACAGTTTTCACCCCACTCCTATTCCAGCATTTCAGCTGTTGGGCCCTATACTATCCCTGCCTAAAGATAAGGGCTTCCCTCCCAGAAGTGCACCCCAAACAAAACAGGCAGCACAGATGACCTTCCTCAGGATGGTCCAGTGTCTGCTAGGGCCTGGCAGAATGCTAAGTGACTGGTGCTGCAGGTTGCTGGAGATAGTGTATGGATGGTAAGGATGTATATTTAAAGAGTCATAATTAAAATCACCCTTCTTACAGAATGTGATGTATTGTAACGCTTTAGTACTCCAGAACTGTATGAGACATTATGTAGGACAGGAAGCAGCAAGCTTTTCTTGCTGATTTAGCAGTCAAGCCATGTTAGGTTTTTTTAGCTAAACTATTCTTCAGGAGCTCATGCAGCCTTTCTTCATCCTAGTGCACCTGATAGCCATCGGTGCCTGGGTGGCCTGGAGCTGGCTTTGAGATCAAGTGAATTTCAACCCGTGCCCTTAAAGAATGCATTGCAATCAAGTTTCCTAGCCACTTGGTTTTGAAATGTTAGAGCTCAGCAGGGCTGGTAATAGCTCTACAGGATTCCTTCCTGTTCCTGGCTTCTGCTTTTAAGTTTGGAATTTTGAATTTCAGGCTCTGTATAATTTACCTTTTAACCACATCAAAGAGAGCTATGAACATACTTAATATTTTTGATCCTTTAAAAAAAGCACACAACTCCACCCCCGTCCCCCGCAAACTTACTTTTTACTAATAGTGTTATAGCAGAGATCCGTACAGCTGTCACCTATGTGGGCTTGGTGGCCCAGTTTGTGTACCAGAATAAAACAACGGTCAAGAGCTTCTGTGTAGCTCAGTAGGTGCTACACAAGAGGCTTTTGGGGTGGGAAGGGGATGGAAAGAAAGGCAAACTCACCTGCAGCTCCCAACATGGTATTCGAAGATCTGTGGGAACAGCTTTGTCCCTGTAGCACCTGTGTGTGTAACTGTGATATTCGATTGTAGCAAGGGAGCTGAAGGCTTTTGCAACTATGGTGGGCACAGCTGCGGGGCTGTGTCTCATTGTGTTCTTATGATGCTGATTTAGGACAAAACTAGATGTGCAATGTCTCTTTAAAAGCTTTACAAATAAATGTAAGGGAGGGGCAATCTGGACTAGGATTGTTGGGGTGAGGGGAAGATTTTTTAAAAATCCTTTCCCCCTAGTGCTGTCTTCCCAATAAAAATTGCACACTCCCCAGCTTCTGGGGAGTCAAAATAGGAATACATATTTTTTCTTATCAGGGCAAATAGCAGCGGAAGGGAAGTTTTTCATTGGGAAAATAATGTGAGGATGTGGTCCAGATTATGCCTCTCTGCAGTTGCTATTTGTTAAAGTTCTAAAGAGCCAGGGATACATCTGCCATGATGGTCCTTAGCTTTTGAGGTGAGAAAGTTTGCTTCAAAAAACTAGCAGCTTAACTTTCTATGTAAACATGCTGTATTTCTTAAAGAGAGAAAATATTTGTTTCATCTTTCTTTTTCCTTCCTGTTTCATTGTACAACAACCCTTAACATTTAATCATTTTTTTCATATAAGAAATTAAAATCACTACCTGTATTGATACATTCTATTTTAAGTAAGAGAAGAACCTTGAAGAAAATGGATAATTTTTATATGTGTGCTTGAAGTCTCAAGGTTTGTTCTCCCTACAATAAAGATTTCTTCTTCCTGAGGGGTTTCAGTAATACAAAACTAGGTGCACATTTTCTCATAAAGCAACAAGATAATGTTTTGATTTTTTTTAAGATCTAATTTTGTTTTGGATTATACTTTCTGTCACCTCTTAAATAGTTTCTTTTAAAATAGCATTTTAAAGATAAAATCACAGACTGTATTACATTACATTTTCCCTGGCTTTTTATCAGATGTGGTCCTACCATTGTATGATGGCACATAACACTGTTGGTACTGATGGATTAGTTCTTTACAAATAATATAGAAGACTCTTTTGACTCATATAGATGTCCAGCTAATAAAGATTTTCAATATACTAAAAAATATGAGATACCTTTATCTAATACAACATAGAGAGTATGTTCCCAGTAATAAAAATTTCAGAAAATATGGAAGGGTATACTTTCTTTTTAGTTGGCTCTCCCAGCTACTAATGGATCTTAAAAATAATGTTTATATAGGGCCACCAAAGAGGCTGTTAATTACCTCATCCTTGGGGTATCTGTTGGAATTCTTTTGATAGTTAATACCCCAGAGCAAATCATGAGTATTTACTTTCAGGTATTATTGTTTATTCAGTCAGTCGCTTCCAACTCTTCGTGACTTCATGGACCAGCCCATGCCAGAGCTTCCTGTCGGCTGTCGCCACCCCCAGCTCCCCCAAGGTCGAGTCTGTCACCTCCAGAATATCATCCCTCCATCTTGCCCTTGGTCGGCCCCTCTTCCTTTTGCCTTCCACTTTCCCTAGCATCAGCATCTTCTCCAGAGTATCCTGTCTTCTCATTATGTGGCCATGTTGTTTTACATGGTTTAATTATTCTTGTGACAAGCCTGAGGATCTTTATACTTGCGAAGAAATATGTGAGGACAGTACGTAAGAGAGTTTGAAAAATGAGAATATACATAAGCAGTCCCTAAAGGCATTCACTAACACTCATGACTGAGATTACCCAATGATTGGTTTATTGGAGCATAGCCATGGTAGGGATCTTGATCTGCAAAGATGATAGGAAGAATTAGCTGGTACAAAAGAACTTGATACCCACACCTACCCACAAGGAATTGTGGCACAAGATACAGAGCTAAAAGAATGGATATTGGCTGGCAGCGATTCCCATGATTGCAGGAGGACTTTTCTGTGTGATTATTAAAGTCGCTGTCAGCCAGTATTTGTAATCGTGTGCCTTGGATGGATGGATGGATGGATGGATGGACGGACGGACAAGAAATGTCATGTGTGAACTCAGACCAGTCAGATATTCATTTCTACTATGGCATGGCAAACTGAGTAATGTCTAATAGCAAAAGACTGGCATCAATCATGGTTTGCACAAAAGAAAATCTCACGGTATGCATATAAAATATGAATATCAGTTGCAGACTTTAGCTTTTGCTACTGTTCTCCTTGATAATGAAGAATATCCCCACTTCTTTTTTTATACTATGCCATATAATGTTAACTCAGTTGATATATGTTATTTACCCGGTGTTAGCACAGCCTTCTTGAAAATATAATAGCTACTAAAAGGGTCTACGCTTCATTGGTCCAATGATGTCAGAGATCCAAAAGTCAGAGATCTCTTAACAAGTCAGCTAAGTCAATTCACATCAGTATTGTTATTCTATGTTTATTTGAACTAATATTGGATTAAACTTGCTTTTCCACAAGACATTTTTAAAGAATGATTCATTCACCATAAACCCAATTCATAAATTTTTCCCTTTTTGTTTTATAATGTGATTTTGTTTGTAGTCAACTGAGATAGGAACTAACAAAGGGAACAGTTTGAATGTTGTGAATATTTCACAAAATACATAAAACTAGAAAATTATCATACTTCTCACCTAAATTTACCAATCTTTCATTATTTCAGTGGTCTTTGCTTTTTGCCATGTGTCCATACTATGCACAGCTAATTACTAAACCTGACAGCAGATGGCCATGGCAAGTGCTATTCCCTGGCTTTCTTCACATGGAGCTTTTATCCTGCGATTGAGATTGCTCCTTCACGGAAGTTTGCGGGCTCTTTAAATGACACCATGATCATCCAAGGCATCTCCTGCACTAAATGCCCTTTGTTCCATTTTTAAATAGATCGCAGATAATGAGCTATTAAATTACCCCACTGTGTTCCACTTCAGTTTCCTCTGTGAAAAGAGGAAAAGTGGCAAGAAGAGGAGCGAGATCAATGAAAGATAATGGAAGACTCAGATACGGGGAGAAGGCGGGGGGGGGGGGAAGGACGCAGGTGAAAAAGGGAGTCGTTGTGATTCTGGATTTAAAATGGAAGCAGAAAGCCCCATTTTAAATGCAGGATTTTAGGCTGGTGTAGAGATGCCACTTATGTCATCCACCACTCCCCAGTTCTGATGAGGATAGAGAACAGGGATGACTGTCACCAATATGGTCTGCTCTTGAGCATTCCAGGTCACTATTGGGAGTCAGACTAGATTGACCTTGGTCTCATTCACAAGGCAATGTTTATGAGTATATGTTCTTAAGATTGGCATTTAGTGACCAGAAAACAGGTGTCAAGACAGCTTACTTACAGCAAAGTTCTGTAAATGTCTACTCAGAAGTAAGCCTCATTGCATTCAGTGGGACTTACCTAGGTAAGTGTATACAGGATTGGCACCATAGGGTGTTTTAAATACACATGCCCAGCTGTTGGAAACATGTTCTTATTTACACTGTTTCTTTGAAAAGTAGCAGAAGCAGGTTTAGAACAAATGTCAACATAACTAGAAGCAGAAATCTTTCTGTTTAGCATTGTTCCACAGATTTCTGTCCTCTGCATGTATCAGCTGATACCTTCTATGAGAAAACATACTTATAAAAGTCAAGTGGTCATTTTGTTATATTTACCTTTTGTGCCATGTGTTAGCAAATTGTTCTTTCTGGCCTGTGAGAAGCATAGCTTCCAATCTGTTGTGTATCAGATGCATTTCCTCATATACTAAAATATGATCATTGACTGATGGACATTCACCATCTGACAGCATTTCCTTGATAACAATCTGTGAAATTTTTGCTATGGACATTTTGCTCAAATTCAAATAATGGCCCATCATTGTGTCGGGAAAGATAATGTAGTGGAAGAGTTGATGAAATTTTAATTGGCAATACATCGACCTTAATTGAATTTTTAAATGTTTGGGATCATTTATGTAAGTAATGATGTTCTCTGTTGTTGGTCTGGGATGCCTTTCACATTCAACTGATTCTAGAAGCCTTAGGGTGCCACATTAAATCTAAAGCAGAGCAATGAAGATAATATAGACAATATAGGCTTGGCTTCCTATTCTCCTTTATCTTTATGATTAAGCTAAAATCTACCATTAAGGATTAATGATCAAGGAGCCAGTTCTGCATCTAAAAGGACCATAACATCTCATGTAGCAACTGTCATGAATAATGGCATTACACTGGAATCAAAAGTGCAAACACCATGGCAATATTACTGTGTAGACAGAGGCGACTCTCAGTTCTAGTGATCTGGACTATGCTTGGTACTTCTGGGAAGAAAGGACTAAGAAGTAAATGTGAATGTGAAGTAAATCCCCCATCCTAAAGGGATTTTTGGCAACCTATAGTCTCATTCCTGCAAACGTAAAACTACTTAAGGCAGCAACCTGTCCTTGTAAATTCCAAGGGTTACTTCATCAACTAACAGTGCAGACTCCACTAAAGTGTCCTGAAGAGCTAAGATGGAAAAAAGAGGCCTGTAAAATCTACTGTTTCTGTCTGGTGGTGTAATCCACTATAAGAGGGTTGGCCAACTAGCAGTTTATATGCAAGATGCCACCTGGGAAGCAATTCTTATCTGGCCCCATGTGTCCTACCAAATTTTAATCAAGGTTGCCTAACGTGTTGGGCCAATTGATTCATTAAGAAACTAAAATTATTCTCAAAAGTTGTAAAAGACAGAGATATTCCACATTTTAATGCAGCAACGTGCAGCCTGTGGAAGGACCACACGTGGCCCTCAGCCTAATTTCATGCATATGTGTGAAGCCCAGAGGGAGAGAAGAAGCCTGGGGGGGGGGAATGGGGGGGAAGCCAAAATGAACAGAGCGATGGAAGGAGCGGGGGAAGCCTTCTGTAAGTGATCAGTTCAGACATCTGTCAAGAGTGATCTGTCCCTCCCTTGGCAGTCTGCTGGACATGGAGGAAGGATGGAGAGAGAGAAAAGGGGGTGTGAACAACAGGGATAGTGGCAGAAAGAAAGGGAGAACAGGGATTGCCCTGCTGAATTTCCGCTCCTGCCCCAACCACTGCTGGCATGCATCACCTGCAGATTACCTCCAAAGTAACAGGACCCTGAAGACAAAAAAGGTTTCTCAGCCCTGCCATTGTGATACATACCTCTCCAACTGCCTCCTGCAAAGCTGGACCTAGTACGGTGGCCATTCATCCTACTTTACAGAGGACCATCCTCTATTTGAAGAGCTGTCATAGGACAATTCTCTATTTGAAGGGCTGCCCAGTCCAAGTGTGGTTTAAAGATCAAGAAACAAAAGAAGTAAGAGCAGGGTCCCTGAAGTTGCACTCAAATGTTAGCATCTGGGTAGTAGACTAAACAGGCACACAGATCACAGCCTTCCCCACTATGGACACTATCCAGCCCCAGAGGTCTGCCAGGACCAATCACATTTTGCCAGTAGAAATGACTGCTAGCACAATGGGAACCTACTAGTTCCTAGCACAACCCTGGAAACCAGCTCAAACTAGCACTTCTTGAACAGGATAAATCAGCAGAATTCCCTTCTGTGAGCTCCGCTGACTCATCCCATTCTGGAAGCACTAGTTTGGGCTAGTGTGGGTTGTGCTGTCACATACTAGCAGTTGCAGTACTCGTCATTCCTTTGGATACTTCCCTATGGTAAGAATGAGATGTATTGTTTTTCAGTGTATACTATAATTATTTCTATTACGTATTATTTGCATTTCTGTACTTCCCCATAGCCAAAGCTCTCTGGGCAGTTTACAAAGATTAAAAACATTAAAAATACAGTATACAAAGTTTGAAAACCAATTACATAAAACACACAAATAAACCCTATACACGGAGACAACATATATCTAAAAACAACTTTGAGCAGTCAACCATAACCATAAGACAGATCCAGGACCAATTAAAAACCCAACATATGCTGCTAAATGCCTGAGAAAAGAGATAGGTCTTAACCTGGTGCCAAAAAGATAACAACGTTGGCGCCAGGTGGGCTACATGGGGGAAATCCTTCCACAGTTGGGGGACCACCACTGAGAAGGCCCTCTCCCTTGGAGGCACCCAGAAGAGGACCTTAGATGCTGAGTGTAGAGTACGGGTAGGTTCATTTCAGGAGAGGCACTCCATCAGGTCCCAAGCCATGTAGGACTTCATAGGTTAAAACCAGCACCTTGAATCGAGCTCGGAAGCATATAGGCAACCAGTGCAAGCTGGCCAGAGTTGGTCTTATATGTTCAGACCTTCTGTCGCTGTTATCAATCTGATTGCCACATTTTGCACGAGCTACAGCTTCTCAACCATTTTCAAAGGCAGCCCCACATAGAGTGCATTGCAGTAATCTAACTTGGAGATTACTAAAGCATAGACAACTGAAGCCAGCTTATCCCCATCCAGATAGGGGCATAACTGGACCACCAACCAAATATGCATCTATACATATAAATTAGCATATGCACAGTTTATGCAAATCTCTGTCCTCTTTTTTGATTATGCATAAATGGCCATGCTAGGGACAAGGTTCTAGTCTGTCTGTCTGTAGTTAGGAGCCTTTAAAGAGCCATAGAAATCCCACATCTCTACAGTTTTGAGCCATACACCAAGAGGCTGGACAGTGGTTTCTTGCAAAGCGTGCTGACTGCCCCTTTCCTTTGGCTCCCACTCCCAAAACCTTTGTCTGACCTTGTGGTCATCAATTAGCAAAGTCATGTAGAAAAATGAAAAAGACTCATTAAAAAAAAGCATGAGGAACTGTATGGCTTTGACCCACAACAGCTAATTTGCAGGATCCTCTTATGTATGAAGGAAGGTTGCTTCCTAATATAGGAGACTCCAGAAAGGCTCTTCTTCCAGTTCCAGTAGAACACATTCAATGATGCTATGAAATATGATTTTGCACTTTACAGGTGATTGAAGCAAGAGTCTCAGGAGACTCGGTTGTATAGCTTGCTTGGAGGCCAGTCTATTTAGACCTGTCAGTCACTTCCCTTCCCTTTCAGTTCTGCACTTCCAGTTAGCACTGTTGGTTTCATACTTTCATACTTATTTAATGTAATGCATTTCACAAGTAAGATGCACCTTATATAGTACTACGGGAATATTTTCTTTCTGCACTACAAATATATCTTTAATTTGCAGCCTACAGCTATGACTTATGATTTCTTGTATATATTAAAGTTTCCTATGTGAATATTAATTTCCTCCCAACAGCTCAATCCTATACATGTCTGCTCAGAGGTAAGACCCATTGAGTTCAAGGGAGTTTACTCCCAGGTAAGTGGATATAAGATTACAGCCTGACAGCACAAATCTATTCCCGTCTACTCAGAAGCTCCATTGAGTTCAATGGGACTTACTCCTAGGAAAGTGTAAATAGGATTGCAGCTGATGTTGATTAAAAGCATACATCTAAAAATATTTCACAATATTTATTTATTTATTTTATTTATTATTAAACAGTTTAAAACAATAAAATTCTACAATAAAAACATTTTCTAAAATACCCTAACCCACCCCAAATGCCTGCCTGAACAACCACGTTTTTAATGCATGACGGAAGCTCATTAAAGAGGGGGCATGACGGAGTTCCCTAGGGAGGGAGTTCCACAGAGTGGGGGCCACCACAGAAAAGGCCCTCTCCCTCGTCCCCACCAGTCTAGCTGTCCCGGCTGATGGGACAGAGAGAAGGCCATCCGAGGCTGATCTTGTTAAGCGGCCTGTCTGGTGCTGCTGGAGGCGCTCCTTAAGATAGGCTGCGCCGGAACCATATAGGGTTTTAAAGGTCAAAACCAACACCTTGAATTTGGCCCGGAAAACAACTGGTAGCCAGTGCAACTCCTTCAGCACTGGAGTGATGTGATCTCGCTGGCGGCTGCCTTTAATCAGGCGAGCCGCCGCGTTCTGTACCAGCTGCAGTTTCCGAACCGTCTTCAAGGGTAACCCCACGTAGAGCGCATTACAGTAGTCTAAATGAGAGGAGACCAGGGCATGTACTACCGATGAGAGCAGATGGTCGGGAAGGAAGGTGCGCAGCCGCTGTATCAGATGGAGTTGATACAGCGCTGTCCGGCTCACAGCTGACACCTGAGCCTCCATGGACAGCTGGGAGTCCAAAATGACCCCCAGGCTGTGGACCTGGTCTGTCAAGGGTAGCCGTACCCCATTCAACACCAGGTCAACATCCTCCAGCCTCCTCTTGTCTCCCACCAAAAGTACCTCGGTCTTGTCAGGGTTCAGCTTCAGCCTATTCCTCCCCATCCAGCCACTCACCGTCTCCAGACATTTGGACAGGGATTCTACGGCCAACCTTGGTGAAGATTTAAACGAGAGGTAGAGCTGCGTGTCATCCGCATATTGATGACACTGCACCCCAAACCTCCTGATGATAGCCCCCAGCGGCTTCACATAGATGTTAAATAGCATCGGGGAGAGGATGGAACCCTGTGGCACCCCACAAGTGAGTGGCCATGGGTCCGAAACCTCCTCTCCCAGTGCTACCCTCTGGTACCTTCCGGAGAGGAAGGACCGGAACCACCGCAATACTGTGTCCTCAGTGCCCAACCCCTCCAGGCGGTCCAGGAGGATACCGTGGTCAATGGTATCGAAAGCCGCTGAGAGGTCGAGGAGAACAAGGAAGGAGCATTCACCCCTATCCAGAGCCCTCCTCATATCATCTACCAAGGCGACCAAGGTCGTTTCTGTCCCATGCCCAGGCCTGAAGCCCAACTGAAATGCGTCTAGATAATCAGTTTCTTCCAAGTGTGCCTTCAACTGCACCGCCACCACCCGCTCAATCACCTTGCCCCAAAATGGCAGATTTGAGACTGGGCGAAAGTTGTTCAAAACTTGAGGATCCAAGGAGGGCTTCTTTAAGAGCGGTCTTATCACTGCCTCCTTGAGGGCTGATGGCATCACTCCCTCCTCAAGGGAGGCGTTCACCACCGCCTTGATCCCCTCACCCAGTCTCTCTCTGCAGCCCATAATGAGCCAAGATGGGCAAGGATCAAGTAAGCAGGTGGTCGGGCGTACCGATGAAAGCACCTTGTCCACTTCATCAGGAGGAAGAAGCTGGAACCGATCCCACAAAACCGGTTTGCCACAGGCCGCCTCTTGCTCACTAACTGTATCCACAGCGTGCAGAGTAACATACCTAATCTGATCAATTTTATCTGCAAAGTGCCTTGCCAAGGCCTCACAAGAGGCCTTAGAATGCTCCAGTGGTTCCGGAGCCACAGGACCGACCAGGCTCCGGACCACTTGGAACAGCCTCCTGGGACAGCACTCTGCAGACGCGATGGAGGCAGCATAATATTCCTTTTTTGCTGCCTTCACCACCACGTGATAGGCTGAAGATACAGCTCTAGCCCGTGTCTGATCGTCTTTGGAGCGAGACTTCCGCCACCGGCGCTCTAGCCGTCTCACCTCCTGTTTCAGAGCTCGTAACCGCGGATTGAACCATGGTGCAGTCCGAGCCCTGTTCAGGGGGAGAGGGCGTTTCGGAGCCACCTGATCTAATGCCCCAGTGATTGCGGCATTCCAGCCACCCACCAGGGTCTCGACCGAGTGGCCGTTGGCATGCCCCAGAGAATCCCCAAGCACGTTCAGGAATCCATTTGGATCCATAAGACGCCTGGGGCGGTCCATTTTAATGGGTCCTCCACCCCTGCGGAGGGGTTGTGGAACCGAGAAGTCCAACGTCACCAGATAGTGATCTGACCATGACAAGGGGGTGGTGGATATACCCCCGACTTCCAGATCACTCCCCGCTTTTCCAGAAACAAACACAAGGTCTAGCGCATGACCGGCTACATGGGTGGGCCCAGTTAGAATATGGTGCAGCTCCCAGGAGGCCATGGTCTCCAGAATCCCCAGACTGCCCTTCGGGCCCAATCTCCAGTACATGCACTCAGCAACCTTGGTCTCCCGGAGAGGGGGTCTGGTGAAGACCAAGGACTCTCGGTAGATAACAGCCACTCCCCCTCCCCGATCCCCAGCCCTCGGCTGCTGTGCATACGAAAATCCAGCTGGACACATGGCTGCAAGGGTTGGAGCAGCAGCCTCGGCCAGCCAGGTCTCCGTAATACATGCCAGGTCTGCACCCTCATCCAGGATCATGTCATGGATGAGGGAGGTTTTCTGGGTAACAGACCTGGCATTGCAGAGCAGCAAACAAAGGCCAGAAGATGGGGTCACACCTCCCCCAGCCATCCTTTGATGGCTGCCTCATCACTTTGATGGCTCCCCCAGCCATCCTTTGATGGCACACCTCCTCCAATAAAGGAGGTCAAGGAAAATATTCCTTTTAATAGGAAGGAATAGCTATATATTTCATATTCAGTGTATCCAAATATATTTTACTTGTGTCTGAGAATCTTTATGGTCAGTTTTAAAAGAGAAATTGCATTATATACTTGGTAATTATGCAGCCAATCACCACAATGTAACATGGGTGGGCTGTATGCAAAAGCAAGTGTAGATGCTGATTTGCATCTGGATTTACATCTGCTTCCATATTGCAATGTTCAGCTGAGACTTGCTGAACTATCTGGATGCACCTTTTGATTTGTATGGGGAGGGGTGTGCATCTCCATCAAGGGACTTTAGATGTATGTGTCTAAAACTCTACTGGAACCTATTTGATTTGTACATTTACCTACCAAACTGTGAAGATAACTTAATGACATGTTTGGGATAGGATGAGCTATTATTTGAGTAGCTAAGCCTTAAATATGTTTGCAATACATTGAAATAATTATAAATAATAATTTATTGGCGAAATGCTCTGGATAATCTTTTATAGGACCCAGTAAAACTTTTTCAAGTATGCAGCAATGTGACTGAAATTGTCTAATTTCCAGAGGGATGTTTTATTCTACATATATATTCAGGGCATGAAATACATAAGAATTGAAATAATACATTTCCTGTGGGATAACAGCTGAAACCACAAACAGATCCTGGCCCCCATGAAATGTGACTGAGTAATAATTAGAATAATTATAATTGCAGATCTTGCATATGGAAATGCAAGCAAATTTGAAGATTAGCTTTTTAAAAATGAGCTCTTTTACTTCATCACATGGGGAAGTGTATTTTACTTCACTTTTGCATTAAATGTTGGTATCTGCATAACACTACAGTTGTTGTTGTTCAGTCGTTCAGTTGTGTCCGACTCTTCGTGACCCATGGACCATAGCATGCCAGGCCTTCCTGTCCTGCACTCTCTCCCGGAGAATGCTCAAGTCCATATTCATTGCATCAGTGATGCTATCTAGCCATCTCATCCTCTGCCGTCCCCTTCTCCTTTTGCCTTCAGTCTTTCCCAGCATCAGGGTCTTTTCCAGAGAGTTTTCTCTTCGCATTAGGTGGCCAAAATATTTGAACTTCAGCTTCATTATCTGTCCTTCCAATGAGCACTCAGGGGTGATTTCCTTTAGGATGGACTGATTTGACCTCCTTGCAGTCCAGGGGACTTGTAAGAGTCTTCTCCAGCACCACAGTTTGAAAGCATCAATTCTTCGGCGCTCAGCCTTCCTTATAGTCCAGCTCTCACAGCCATACATTACTACTGGGAAAACCATAGCTTTGATTATACGGACCTTTGTCGGCAAGGTGATGTCTCTGCTTCTTGCTATGCTGTCTAGGTTTGCCATAGCTTTCCTCCCAAGGAGCAAGCGTCTTTTAATTTCATGGCTACAGTCACCGTCTGCGGTGATCTTGGAGCCCAAGAAAGTAAAATCTGTCACTGCTTCCATTTCTTCCCCTTCTATATGCCAGGAAGTGATGGGGCCAGATGCCATGATCTTAGTTTTTTTAATGTTGAGTTTCAAACCAGCTTTTGCACTCTCCTCTTTCATCCTCAACAAGAGGCTCTTGAGATCCTCTTCGCTTTCTGCCATTAGGCAGAAATCTATCTGCTATCATCTGCGTATCTGAGGTTATTGATAATTCTCCCGGCAATCTTAATTCCGACCTGTGATTCATCCAACCCAGCGTTTCTCATGATGTACTCTGCATATAAGTTAAATAAGCAGGGTGACAATATGCAGCCTTGTCGTACTCCTTTCCCAATTTTGAACCAATCAGTTGTTCCATGTCTGGTTCTTACTGTTGCTTCTTGACCCTCGTACAGGTTTCTCAGGAGACAGGTAAGGTGGTCTGGTACTCCCATCGCTTTCAGAATTTGCCACAGTTTGTTGTGATCCACACAATCAAAGTCTTTAGCGTAGTCAATGAAGCAGAAATAGACGTTTTTCTGGAATTCTCTTGCTTTCTCTATGATCCAGCGAATGTTGGCGATTTGATCTCTAGTTCCTCTGCCTCTTCGAAACCCAGCTTGTACTTCCGGTAGTTCTCAGTTCGCATACTGCTGAAGCCTAGCTTGTAGGATTTTGAGCATCACCTTGCTGGCATGTGAAATGAGCGCAATTGTACGGTAGTTTGAACAACACTACAGTTACGCACTACCTTTGAATGGAGAGCCGTGCCAATACAATAAAGTTCCTCCCAGGTTAAATACATTTCTGGAAGAATATTGTCCTTTCCATGGTTTCCCAGAAACTTAGCAAATTGCAGGGAGGGGGAATATATGGTGTACCAGGAACCTTTTGGTGGCCAATTCATTTTGTAATTAACTAATTCAATAGATTGTTCCCATGATTCCTCACTCTCTGAGATGAAGACTTCTGTGTATGCTTATGGGACTACATTGCTAAGCAAAACTGCATTGCTAAGAAAAAGAGGGATATTTAGCTGGTTAAATCTACTCAACATGAAATGTAACATTTAGCAAGGAGCTGAACATTTAAAAAGGGCAGGTATAAGAAATGAAAAAAGGATAGGTACCGAAGGACGATTACAGATGAGTAGACGAGATCTGTAGTGACAATGTCATGAAAGCTAAAGCTCAGAAAGCTCTGTGATGCTCTCCCTGCTGACTTAAATATGCATGAGAATATAGAGAGAGCCCCTTGGCCAAAAAGGAAGGAAGAGACAGAACAGATAGACAGGCATACTCACATGAACCAGCCTGCCTGGACCCCTTCCTGAGCCTCTGCTAATGGAGGTTGGGAGGAGAGGAAAGGAGTCTAGAGATCAACAGTGACTTGCTCTTCTCTGGGGGAAGGAAGAGGTGGTCTCTGCTGGCAGATCACTCCACCGCCTGCATTTAAGAAGAAATTGCCCCTGCATCCTAGGGAACTCGCTGCATCCTAGGATACTAAAGGATGGTGGATACCTCCTTGGCAGTAATACAGGTAAAAAGCATCTCAGCTTTGAAGTTGATCACAAATTGCACATGAGTCAGCAGTGTGATGAGACTGTAAAAACTCTTAAGATGATTTTAGGCTGTATTAATAGAAACATAGTTTACAAGTCACAGGAAGTAATACGCTTTATTCTGTACTAGTCAGACTGCATCTGGACGACTGTGTGTAGTTCTGGGTGCCATACTTTAAGAAGGGCATAGACACATTGGAACGAGTTCAGAGGAGTGCAGTGAAGATGGTCAGCAGTATGGAAAATCAGTCCTATGAAGAAAGGTCAAAGGAGTTGGGTATGTTTAGCCTAGAGAACAGAATACTGGGGAGTGCGGGTATAATAGCACTCTTCAAATGCCTGAAGGGCTGTCAGTCACATAGGATAGGAGACGGCAAAGAATTGTTCTCTGCTGCCCCCAAGGGCAGGATGAAATCTAATGGGTTTACGTTACATGGCAAGTAGAATAAAATAGATTAGAATATTTTGGGAAACCTCTTGGCAGTAAGAACAATTCAGCAGTGATATCCATTAATATAGAGAGGTAGTGGGGTCTCCCTTGCTGGAGGTCTTCAAGCAGAGGCTGGACAGCCATTTGTTGGGGATGTTCTAGCTCTGGGTTTATGTGATTAAGAAAGGGGTTGGATTATGATTCTATGATTTATTCAATAATGAGCTTCAGGATTCATTATGTAATCATTAATGACAGCAATAAGTGACAGTGTGATGACCAGTCATTATCCTGTGAGTGTATCCTCATATGATCCGGTATTTAATATTAATAATAATATTTAATAATATCTGATAGCTAGATAAAATAATGATGAATCAGAATAAGATATTATGATTAAAAGGTTACTACAATGATGGGGAAAGATCACTACTAAGTGGCATTTTATATATATATATATATAGAGAGAGAGAGAGAGAGAGAGAGAGAGAGAGAGAGAGAGAAAGAAATTATCACAACCTGAGAGAGGCACTATACATTATTTCTAGTATTCTCTCTCATATGGTACACATAGGACTAAATAGTGTCATAATTTGTTTTAGTAGTAATTTATTTATTTGTGCTGGATGGATATCATGAAAACTTGCAAGTGTTTTTCTTATTTTATTTTTCAAACTTCAAGTCTGAGTACCTTACACATTTGGCATTTGCCTAGTCTTTAAAAAAGTGTTAAGTTTGTATTTATCATATTAGAACATTATGGGCTGTTCAAGTGAACACTGGAATTCAGTGACTCATTTACACTATGGCAGAAGCTACACAAGCATAAATATGTTATTATAAAGCAGTTGTCATCACTGTTTAGGGCAGATTATTTCCTTTTATACCGTTATGAATGAGTTGAGATCTGTTACTAAACCACCGTTATACTTTCATTTATTTTGTTTTGACCTCGTCATAAATGCTCTAATGTGGGTTTTCTTACCGTTGTCATCCCCAAGGTTTCCCCTTTTTTCCCTCTTGCATTTCAGTGCACATCCAATAGCAGAGTGGGTGTGATTTTTCCTTTCTCGGAGGGTTCTGTTTCTCTGGCAGTTAGTCGCCTGGCCCTCGCCATTTTTGAGCCTGCTACTTAGTGGCCAGTGGAAGGGGTGCCCCACATCTCCTCTTGCTCCTGGTTCATGGGCTGTCAAAGGCAGCTGCCCCAGCAGCAGCAGCAGGAGGAGGCATGGGGCACCCCAGCCGCTAGTTGTCTCTTGCTTGCGAGCAGAAGACGGCCAGTGGAAGGGGCGCCCTGTGCCTCCACTTGCTCCTGCCTCATCAGCTGGGTTCGAAAGAGCGCACATGCGCAGAAAAGTGAAATGAGGAAAAAAGGGGGTGGTGCCTTGTCTACGTTCCCAATACAGGAGCAGCCAATAGCGGTGCTCTCAGAAGCCCGGCGGTTGTGTTTCTATTACTAACTCTATGGGCCGTTTGCCTTTAAATATTGGGACAATGCAGAAACAGTAACGTTACAGAACAGGCAGTAAAATCCGCAAAGGGATTGAGTAGTACAGTGCAGTATTCGAAACGTTATTAATGAAGGTGTAGCTTCAGCCGTAGTCATGTTGATTTCAGATTGTAGAAATATAAGTGATGAGCAAATCATTCCTTATGGCTTGAGTTCTTTCAGTCCATAAGTAGTGAAATCCCTGTTCTTCAGTGCAATCTCTGGCAGCAAATCCCATTCAATCTTATTAGGTTTCCAGTAACCCCTCTGTTTTGAATACAGATAAAACAAAGATAGATGTGGTGGCTGTATCATATCACATACATTATGACGTCCTGTGTAGGCTAAGAGGTGGTGCTTGCAGAAGACCCCAAGTTCAGACCCCAACACCTCGAGTGCTAGAGCAATACGACAGTGGAACCAATGACCTGGGGAGGTGGTGGGCTCTCCCACACTGGAGGCATTCAAGACGAGGCTGGACAGCCATCTGTCAGGGAGGCTCTGACTTGGAGTCCTGCATTGAGCTGGGGGTTGGACTCGATGGTCTTGTAGGCCCCTTCCAACTCTACTGTTCTATGATTCTATGATTCTAAGTTAAAAAAAATCTCCGGTGGCATAAATTGATAAAACCTTTGCCTGAGATCCTGGAGACCAACTACTTATGTATGACATTGGAAACATGGCTGTTTTATCTTACTATACCAACCTTCTTCAACTTGGTGCCTTCTAGGTATTTTGATCTACATTTCCCATCATCCCTGCCATTGGCCATGCTGGCTGTGGCTGATGGGAGTTATAGCCTAAAACATCTGAAGGGCATCAGGTTGTCAACTCCTGGAGTAGATGATGCTGGGCTAGATGGACCAATGAGATTATATGTCATTGATTTCTGATTAACATCTCACATGAATATCTCCTCAAAACTCCAGCTGAAGTCAATGAGCCAATTCACACATTCAACTGTTAGTCTATGAGAAAAGCTTATCTCCATTGATAGGTATTGAGATTATGTGATGAGAAAACTCTGTCAAGAATACTGTTTGGTGATATACCTTTCAATTTATCATATGTCAGTTGCAGTTATTATGTGATAAAGATGGCTGTGTAAATCAGGCCTGTATTACTGTTCAAAACTGGCTGTGAAACAACATACACCAAGCAGATGAAAACAACCACTTCCCAGTAATATATCACCGTATGGCTTTATTGATATGACCTCAGCTATATATTATTTCCTGAAAGAAACATTTTGAATGGAAGAGCCTTATTGTGATGTCAGAATACATTACATATTTTTTAATTAATACTGCTTTTCTGTGTGTGGTTCATGTGTCATCTTCATTAAATAATGCTTAAAGCTTTATGTGCATTCTGTCAGCAACAGAAAAGTATGATACACTGCCATAAAGGGGCCGTGATGTAGAACTTAAGTGGTAAAGCCCTTCAAACCATGTTATGCAGAGGATATATGTAGAGGGTGTCATTTGATATTTTCCCTCCAAGGCTTTGACATGTTTGCTGTTCTTTTGTGTTGATCACATTACAATCCTTTGAGCTGTTCTAATGAATCCTAGGTTTCAGTGACCCATTTACACTAGTGTGGTCCCACTGATTGTATTGAGACTAGACATTCATGTGATGAGAAAATTATTCCCTGTGACTTGCGTCATTTTGGTTCTTATATCAGGGGGGTGGGCAACTTCTGTGGGTGAGGGGGCTGCATTGCCCCCTGAACCCACTGGGGGGCACACCTCTCACCCCATTACCAAAATTGCCCCCACTACAGAATTTGCTACTGCAGTGGTAGCAACCCCCCCCCCCCCGATTTTAGAAGGTAACAAGGCATGCAGGGAGCATTGTTTACAAGTAGAATCGCACTTCAGGACACTTCAATTCTGCTTCCAAATACGGGCACGTGTTGCCAATCCCTGTCCTAAATGGTAACATCCCTATTCTTTTCCATGGAAATTTTGCTAGTAAATCCTATTCACTTTAATTAGTGATCCCCCATTTGGAGTACAGATGACCCACAACTGAATAGGT
Organism: Heloderma suspectum; assembly: GCF_057233095.1. Lineage (NCBI taxonomy): Eukaryota > Metazoa > Chordata > Lepidosauria > Squamata > Helodermatidae > Heloderma > Heloderma suspectum. The sequence goes on along the minus strand of NC_139462.1, from coordinate 31,681,079 downwards.
GGCCATATCACATTCCATCCTTTATTTATTTATTTGTTTGTTACATGTATCCTACCTATCTTTAATGGAACTCAAGGAGATGTACATGAAGTTCCCCAGGTGTCTTTGACCCAAGTAAATTACCAGACAGAGGCTCACTTAGTTTCAGCAAGGCTGCCACATCATTTTTCTTCAGACTATGGTCTTGGAAGTAATGTGAAGAGGGACCTTAGGTCAATCATGTCCTTTGCATGCAGAAAGCCCCAGTCTTCCTCCCCATCTCAGGAAGCAGGACTGTGACACACCTCTTCCTGAGACCTTGGAGTTCCTGCGCTAGTTAGAGTAGGCAATACTGGGTAAGACGGGCAAATGGAAGAGCTACGTCTGAAGTTCTGGATGTAGGAATGACTACCAACTGATCATGAAATATATTTAGATATACAAGGGCTACAAATGCAGTAATAATGGTATACTATTACTAACCATGTGGTATACTATTAGCATGCTATTGCTAACCATGTATACTACAAATGGCAGTAAGTTCTTCGACTTTATTCTATAGTGAGTGTAGAATGACTGAATCACCAGGATCACATAATTGTATAAATAATCAATTATTTCAGTTGTATCCATTTATTGTGTTAGATTTACATGTTGTAGCCACTTAAGCTATATTAGAAGCAATTGTGATAGATCTGGGCTCAGCTCATTGTTTCTGTTATGCATTTCCATATTTTTTATTATTAAAAATATCTTTACTAACTTTTGATTATGCTTTGGTTGTATAAAATAGGTGAGTCTGCTCATAATTCAATTATATATGCTCTTTAAATGTCCTTCCTTGTGTAAACTAAAACACTTGGGAATACCTTTTTCTACTAAGTGAGCTGAATTGTGAGATTGGGAACAATTAATAGGCCATTTAAACTGGCTTTGTTCCACTGAATTCAACAGGACAATTCCTGTGTGAGTCATCTGTGATTTAGGCCCATTGTCTAGCATTAAGAACTCTTCCCACTCAGGCTCTTAAAGCAAAGTAATTCCATTTTAGTGCTCCATATTGCAGGTTTATGTCATTCTCAAAAGGCAATGTCTTTGATCATAGCAACAGCTTTGTTTTAAGGTCAGGAGTTGAGGCCTCTCCATGCTTCCCAGCTTCTGAAAATCAGTTGTTGTGGTAGTGGAACAAAGGGAAAATGAGTAATATTTTGATGCTTATATCAGGACACCATGGGTGAAACCCAGCTCCATTATATCCAACGGGAGCTTTGGCATGACATTGGTGGCATATGACCTACACTCCCATGTTTCTCACATTCCATGACCAATCACCAATGATTATTACTGTGTGTCTGCTTTTCATTTATATAAAAAACGGTATCCCTTCAGTTGAGTAAATACACATCAGGCAGGGAGCTGACTTTCATATCTAAACCTCCTAAGCTTTACACAGAACACATGGTAAATGTGTCATATGTAAAGGACATGATTTTAAAAGCCATTCCCAAATTATTGGCTCCCAGACACAAGCAGATGAGACGTGGGGTTTACCAGCATGACAGCTATACATTTGAAGCTGTGCCAACAATGCTGACTTTTCTTTTGGGGGTCATTTTGGGTAAGAGCCAACACGTGATCCCTGAACAAAGATACGATTCTGTGAGAGGGTCTCTTGAGTCAAAGGTTGGGACCAATGCTTTAGACAGGCAAAAATGTACCCTTCATTCTACTGAAATGCTCTTAGTTCATAAGATTGTGAACCTTTTTCCCTTCCTTCCATTTTATCATCTGTAGACTGTATAAAGGCTATGGCATTGTTCAAGAGTAAGCTAGCAAGTAAATATTACATCAGATTTGCTCTGTCCTTGTGGCAAAGGTGGGAGACATGAGAAGAAGCATCAAGAAGGACAAGCTGGAGCCTCTTAATAAAAGTGTGAGAGGTAGAGCGCACCAGTGTATTTCAGAGCTACACAGCCTCCATTTCTATCATAAATCTTTCTAGCCTTAATGTAAAATTACATGCTGGACTCCTTTCTGAAGCATTCCTAAAACGTTAATTGTACTAACTGGAAATAGGCTGTTGCTTTCATTTTACTGTTTATGAACAAGCACTTCAAAAGAGATGTACTGATTTAAAACAGACCCAGTCCAAATAACTTTGATCATTTATATGTTGCCCAAAGTATTGTGCTTTTTTATTCAGATTTTAATGTTTTAAAATTAAAATCTTAATCTTTAATTTTACTCTTTTAAAAGAAATATCCTAAACATTTTAGCAGTATGTTCAGCTGAACAGAGAACCAAGCATATAAACAGCAAAGTGAAACAGGTTTTTATACCAGTCTCTCCCTGTCGAGTAAAGTTCTTCCTCAACACTTAAAATACCAGTTCACACACATGTACACCATTTTATTTTTTATTGCTTCATTTGTCAGCATTTAATGATTTAAGCTGACTGTATGAATTTATTCCCTTGAAAAGCAATTCCACTGATTTCAATTGGTCTTTTCTAACTATGACTAGTCTGGATCCAACCCATTGTGTTTGAAGTGATGTTAGGTGCCACAGAAGTTCTATATGTGTTATTTGATATGTGACTAACACATTCAGACATTAAATTCTTCACTTGATGTGGCAGCAAACAAATGATAAACATTGTGTGAGTTGCTGCTACGAATATAAGAACTGATATGGAGGTAATATGTAGCTCGGTGGGCATACTCTCAGTATGATAGTAACAACACATCTTCAGTCCTTATCAGGCTGTTTTATGTAGTTTTTAATCCTTTAGGGTTTAAAAAATTTTTTTTAGTGCTTCTGCAAACGTTGGGGTTCCCCTGAGCATGCCAAAATCTCCTGTCCGCACTCACCACCCAAATTCACTGTTAGAAGGAGTTACATAGGATAAAACCCCAAACAAGCATGGTTATGTTTGTACCTTTCAGCATTTTTCTGACACTAAGCCTTACAGTGTAAGGAATGACACTAACTTAAAAATATACTTGCAGTTCTCAGCTGCTTAAAAAAGCCACAAACAAGCCTGCTTTCATCACTTTCCACCATTCTCCTAACCTACGTAAGCTACTTGTGAAAGCTGAATTATTTAAATCCTCCCTGTTGTGAATCCTGCATCCTCATTGTTGTGACTGTAATAGCTGGATCATTTGTAATTACCTTTGGTGAACTGTCATTTTAAAAAGCACAATGACAGTTAAAACCATTTTTTCATCAGACATAATATTACCTGCATATTCACCAACATTATACATATGATACAATGCAAGCTCTCAGTTTGCTACAAGAAATATATTGGAAAAACCACTACATTTTTTCTATCCTGCTTCAGAAACCACAAGTCAGCAATTGAGCAACTTGTGGGTAGACAAGTTTTGATTCTACTAACCGTAGACACTCTGTTCTTTTTTTCAGTAGAGAAACCATTTAGTCCAGAGAGTTTAGAAGCACAACTACTGGGTATACAGGCTCTGACTTAAAGAACAGAACCGAAACAGGTGCATAGGTTTCTAAATATTATATAAAGCCTATGGTGGAGTCATGAATATATATAATAATACCGTTGCCATATTTCTGAGAATTCTCTCCATCCCACAGTATTTTCAGAGCTGTCTGCTTTGTGTTTACCTAAAAAACCCTAACAACTTCTTCCAGTTGCTATTGGAAGTGGACACCACCATTTCTGACTAAAACTATAGCTGATCTTTTACTTACCTCTGTTTTAACAATGACTTATTGGGTTGAAGAGTAAGCAAGGCAATTTTATTTTATTTACAAAGACTGATTGATATGCCTTGCCACCATTTGGATAAAAGGTTGTTATTTAGAACAGAAGTACAGGGCTGGTTGGCTTTTACCTGTTTTGAAAGACTGTTGTACTCTCTCGTTGGCTTCTTTCCATTTAAGTGACTCTAACTTTAAAATTAGAGATCAGTTATACTCACAGGATGCTAAGAAAGATGTGAAAACCATTCAACAAACAGGATTTAGTGGATGGTACCGTCTTTATAAATGTGAGTGATTTTCTTGATGTACTCTGAACTTAGAAGGCATTTAGAGAATTATGCTTCCAGACTATATATTCTTCATATTTGGAAGGCAGATATGCAAATGTTTCCATATTTCAATGTCTTCGTGTATGCAGGGCCCCACACAGAGGATACTATTCATATATTCGTCTATGAATTGTACACTGATCTCAGGAGAAGATTTCTCGCACCTTTGTTGAGAGGAATGTCTGATGGAACTTCAGCTGAGCAAATGTGTACACTACTTGTACATATGGATCTTTATGTAACCAGTCAAGTAGCTTTATTTGTTGTGGCTGCTAAAAAGATTAGAGGAAGGATCCTAAAATCTGTTGCTGTAAGCCGTGCACTTGATGAATTGATTTGATTGGTTTGTTCAGTCTTGTACATGTGGCTGCCTCTTTTTTGGTAATATCGTAAGAACCTATTGTTATATGCAGTAAGATCAACTAAAAGAGCAATCCTGTGGTCCCTGGGAGAGCATCCCAGAGACCATAGGATGGTTCGTAAAACCCCTCTGCGGTTGGAGACAGCACTCTGTCCTCGGAAGGGGGAGTCAGAGAACCAACCCCCACCCCACCCCCTTGCAGCTGGCGTGGAGAGAACCATGCCGGCTGCCTCTCTAAGTTATCTTGAGCCTCTGCCAGCCTCATTCCCTCCTCTTCCAAAACACTCTTGCTGGGCCATCTGAAAAGCCCATCCAGCAAAAATACAGGAGATTGGAGGATGGGAAGACAAAGATCGCCTCTGCCGTTCCTCCGCCTTGCCGGCTTCAGCTCAACAGGGCATAGGAAACTCAGAAGTCTCTGACTTCAGGGGCTTCTGAGTGGCGAGGGCACAATCAATAGGATTGCATCCTGAGTGACTTATTGGGTTGGATCCAATGTGGCCATCTGCTAGCAGAACGGATTTCCCCTTCCCCCCTGCAGCCACCCACACAGTTGGAGGACTCTCCAGAGCAGATTTGGGGTGTGCACGGGGAGCTTCAGGGGGAAGGAGAAGACAAGGAAGTCTTGGATCCAACCCTTAGCCCTCTTAAATCATCCACACTGAGCTGTAGGACAACCCATCACCAGTACTGCTGTTGACATCATGCTGGTGCAAGCTTGGCATACATAGGAGCAATTGCTCTGGTCTGTGGTGCAGAATGTGCAGTTTGATGAACATTCAGGCATCTGCATGGATCCAGTATACAACTGACCAGCGCCGTCTACACATGCTAGTTTAGCATATGTACATTAAATACAAACTGACCCACAGAGTTGTGCTCACTCAGACAGAAAATTAATGAATATAGTGACTGGAGCAGCAATGCAGAATGAGAAAATCAGTGAGAATTTTGTAGACTTTAATTTAACATTTGTGCTCAAGATAAATGAGCCTAGGGAACTCCGCCATGCCCCCTCTTTAATGAGCTTCCATCGTGCATTAAAAACGTGGTTATTCAGGCAGGCATTTGGGGTGGGTTAGGGTATTTTAGAAAATGTTTTTACTGTAGAATTTTATTGTTTTAAACTGTTTTATTGTATGCTGTACATCGCCTAGAGTGGCTGGGTGACCAGCCAGATGGGCGATTAATAAATTTAATAATAAATAAATAAATGGGGGACGGATCTATTAACTACTCATCTTAGTCATTTCAGTGGATAGCATAGAAGCTCAGTCAGTGGGTTGTGTCCCAGATTTGGCTTAGATGAAGGAGGGAAATATGGCTTGAGATTATTCCTATTTGATTTCCTAGCCACTGGCAAAACTTATTACTATACTTTCATAGGTATGCATTTGGCTATAATAATTCTAGATTAAATTCCACTGAATGGTGGCATGACAAATTACATAAAATGTGCCATCTTCATTAGACATTGGCTTGAGTCCTATAACTTATAATGGACTTGTTAGTAATAGCTAATCAGGAATCTAACCACTTAATGGACCATAATGCCAGATATTCTTCACCACATTATGGCTTTTCAACCCTGTTGTACTGAAATAAGTTAACTAGTTGAGTACACAGTCATCTTTTTCATTCAACTGTCTCTATGCTCCTTGATGAGTCTCTTTGACAAGATTCCTGGCAGGCAATCCTTATCTCAGAGTTTCCCCCCCATCCCACCCCTAGTTTCTTAATTATGTGCTGTCAGTGACAAATGGGTGCTTAAAGGATGTCTTAGTATTTACATACTCTTTTGTCACCTTTCTTAACTTTGCTGTCCAGCTGGAAGACATCTAATAATTACAATAATAGTATCTCAGAGAAGTTATGTCAGCCTTGTGCTTACCATTAATCCATTAATGTGTCAAAACAGCAGTGAATGACACAGCTCCAGGCACTCTTAAAAGCTACTAATGGGAGCCCCACTCCAAGGAATTGATTTGTAAGCAACCCTAAAGCTATAAAACTTTCTTACTGATATATGGCTTCACAAGCTTTGTACTTACCAGCCATCTCATTTTTAGTAGATAGCTAACAGCTGTTTGAATAAGAGAACCATCTACAAAAAAAACATACTTCATATTGCCCTGTTAGACAATTACTAATGAGAGCTAATAAAGCCATAGAATAATGGAAATAGCCACTTTGCCAAAGGTCCAAATTCTGTGATTAGATATTCCAAGGCAAAGTCAGATTTATACAGATACTAATTGTATAATTGGTTGCTATAGTTTTCTGTACTGATCAGTTTATTGGTCAAGCAAAAAGGTTTTTTTTAACCATTTACAACAACAAAGCATTCAAGCAGTGAGACAAAAGTGTAGTATGAGATAACACTAATGACTAATACATATAATCAGATTGATAATCAGCCACTTGAACTGCCATGAATTTCTTCCTAAGTTTCCAGGCCAGGACAGTGAATCTGGTCACTCTAAATATTTTGAATGCATTACTGCCAGAAAGTAATAAACTTAATCTTATCAGTATTGTCAGCTCTCCTAAACTGAATTAATAACTCTCCAGTTTCTTCCTTGGGAAGTCATAGATGGGATAGCACAATAAATAGTGGCAAACATCTTCAGTTTCAGCCATTTATATTACCATATATATGCTTACAGAACTGTTACTGCTTTTAATTAGTTGCCCCAAAACATATGGCACCCTACTAACAGTAAAGATGTAGTAATAAACTAAGGGTGCAATCCTATGCATGTTTAGACAGAAAAAAAGTCCTACAATTCCTTGCATTCCCCAACCAGCCATGGCTGTCAAAACATGTTTTTCTGTCTAAACATGTATAGGATTGTACCCTAAACCACTGACAATTTGATTCTCATGGTTCCCCCAGTTTCATGACTGAGCCAGGTTGCCTCACTTTGCCTGTTGGTAAGATTTATTAACAGTGCAAATATTTTAGTTATTTTTACTGTCTTAGCAAAAAGTGTTTGGCATATCAAGGTGGAAGATGTTTTATGAATGCAGCTCTGCAGATGCTTTTTATAATAAAGAGAAACAGGTTTCTATTACAAGACCTTTCAGTAATTAACTTGTTCTGATGCATGTATCTTTTGCTCCCCCCCACCCATCACCAAGAAAATGGAGGAGCTAGTATGACTATCTTTCATTTTTAAAAGATTGCTACCAAGATATAGATGTTTTCAGCTAAGTCCTGTGTTCTGTTTTTTCAATATCTCTTTTGCAATCACATTTTGACAAACCCTGATTTTGAATAGGTGCTAAAGTTTGAAATTGTGCAATCATTTATCATGAATTCATGTAAAATTATATTTCTGTTCTATCTTGGGATGATCCAAAACTACTCCTGGATTTTTGCTTTCCATCTAAACTGCCCTTCCGGGGGGTGGGGGCCGCTTATATTTGGAAACCTTTTTGAAATGTTCATATATGTTTGTCAGTTGCTTAAATTGCACAGCCCTTCAACAACATCTTGACATTTAGGGACATCTTAATGGCATGTGTAATGATGTCACTTCATTATTTTACTGCACAGCTTCTTTACTGGCTTCATTGAACCCCATTTCCTGAATTGCATGGGTCTTTGAGTAACATCAGTCCAATTAATGTTATTGTACAAATCCCATGATTTTATTTACAGAAGTCACTGCCAGGAATGGAGGTAAAAACAACACTGCAAATATGCTGTTTTTCTCTTATGAAAGATAGTTTGATCACTTTTTGTCATCGTTCTAGCTATTGGTTGTGATTTAATTTACAAATTATCACTGTACATCATAAGCAATGCTCTTACTCCTAGCCCCAATGGCAGGCAAGAACCTTGGGACAGGCAGGCAGGAGAGTGGCAGGCAGGCAGCAAGGAGGCCCACAGTCTGGCAGCACAGAGGGATAGCCTCAAGGCTGGCGGTAAAGGCAGGCATGTTTGGGGACCTGCAGAGGATCCACACCACAGCAGGGGCCTGTTGACAAGAGCCCCCTGGACTTGCTCCACCTCTTCACCATTGCAACCTGCTTGTTCACCTGCCTCTCACTCTGGCCTAGACAACAGTGGTGGTGAGGAATAGGAGCAGTAGATGTTACTGCCTACTTGGTCACTGGCTCTTTGCCTGTCAAGTAATCAAGCAGTAATGATAAGAAAAAGGATAAAGAGCAATAGCATTTAGTGACAGTGGTGGTGAGCAAGTAGACTCATTTTGTTGTGTGAATCAGCAAAAGTTAAGATTGCCGAAGTTCTCAGAATTCCATCTCAAAGTTTGTTCCAACTGAGTCCATATCAGATTGTGAGCTTTGTTTTTTCTTTTTGCATGAAAATCATTGCGTATTTTTGTGCACATTTTTTCCAAATGTACACATCAATTGCATACATTTTTGAATCATACTCATTTTTGAAATACACTCAATTTGATATGTACTCATTTTTTAAATGTACGCAGGCTGTCAGATGCATTCTTTTTTTTCTGCAAATAACATTGCAAGCTTGGAAATTTATGGTCTTTGATTGCGGAATGTGTCTGAGTCCGTGTACAGTCCAGAAGATGTGAACTGGGTAAAATCCTGATGAAAAACAAACTGAAATGAATTTCCCATACATCCCTAGAAGGGGGCCCATTGGATGTGTCTTGCCCAAAGCCCTCTTAAACGTAGAGCCAACACTGAATAGCCTGATGGTTTACTCAGAAACAAGTATCCCTGACTGAGGATGTATTGCAGAGTTGGGAACTTTATATTGTATAATGGCATAGGATTGGCATTTTCGTGATTCTCCAGACCAGGAGAATTCTGGACTGTTCTGTGAGTTTCTCAGCTTTAACTGTCTCCAGTTCCCTCCTTCGACGATTCACCCCAGTAGTACAGGGAGTAGAGAACAAATGCCCGATCTTCAGGACTCCCACTTGGAGTAGCACAGTGCCTGACACTGAGTCTTCTGTTCATGACTGAAGACTATATGAAGGATGTGTGAACCCACCGCCCCTGCTCCCACTTGCTGGTCCCTTGACTGGGATTGAGCCCCTCCTGTGCTCGATGCACAGCTGGCACTCACCCCGGCAGCCTCATCGAGCTCCATGGTCACCTTTTTTTTAAAATGCAATCACAAAAATGCACATTCACAAAATGCACACTTTCGGGCATACACAAATATGCACATTTTTGCAGTTGCCATTTAATTTTTTTTTAAATGGCGACCACGGAGCTTGATGAGGCCGCTGGGGTGAGTGCGGGCTGCTCGTTGAGTACAGGCAGGGGGCGAGCAGGGAAAGCAGCTCAGCAAGCAGGGCTTGGCAGTGCGGGCGGGGGGGTTCCACTGGATTCCCAGATGGAATCAGGCATCTGTGCTATCCCTAACCACATGTGAGCCATTGCCAAGCTTGTTGTGGATGCAGCCCTAAAGCGGTAGTTCAGTATCAGGACTTGGGACAGCACACTGTGTGGGAGCTGAAGACTGGCTAACTAGCAGGCTAATGATCCTAGGCCAGGAGAGCAGATAAATCTTAAACGTTGCTCCGCTGCTGGTCTGAAGCCTACTGGGGGCTGTACTTTCTGGCTGGCATATGTTGTAAGTTCTGCCACCCTGGAGAAGATCACTCGTCTTGTAAAGGGTTAGTTTTCTGCTTCTAAGACATGCACTCCAATGAGGCTGGTATTCATTTTATTTAAGAATTATGTATCCTTTTCCCTCTAGGACTGGTGTAATGGGGCAATGGGATGTACTGAACTGGTCTGAGGAATAGTGAACAGTATTTGAGAATACTGACATTCTTGGGAGTTGGTGATAGCATGGTAGGTAGCACAGTTGTTTGGGGTTTTTCCTCCTCTTCATTCAAGGAAATCAGTACAAGAGGGATTGTCTCAGTAACTCCTTCCTGGGATGGTTCAAAGAGAGTGTCTCTTGCCCATTCTAAGGGCCATTGATGTAAAGGCTATATTCTTCTTATACGGTTGGCAGTATCCAACAAAGTTATTCGGCAACATCAAATAGTGCTAGTGGAGCTCCACTGAATCTGTCCGTTGCGGAAGCAGTTGCCCATTACACTTACACAACCAGTTGTGTGAGCAGTTGCACAACCTATTATTGCAAAACAGGTTGCACAAGTGGAATGTGAAACCGGTTGCACAACAGATTGCACACTAGATGCAAAGCAGTTGCACAACCAGTACAACAGGTTGCACAAGCAGAATGCACAAGCACTTGTGCAACTGTGCTTGCACAAACGTAACTTTAGTTAGATTCTTCTCTGTTGCATAGCTCGGAACCTAGTTTGTGCTAGTGCAACATCATTTGTGCTAACAGAATGACACAGTTGGAAACTGCTCAGAGTGTCCAAGTCCTGAAGCATGTCATGAAGCACATAGAATGAGAGATTTTGATGGTATCTCATGGGCAAACTGCAAAGCTGAATGCATTCAAGATTACTAGGAGCTGTTGAGTGCTCCTTGATCTGCTGTTGAATTTCAGATGATGGTCAGAAAACAAAATTTGCAATTTTTACCTGGTGTGGAAGCCATAATCCTGTCTTTCAGATTCAAGCTTAATCATTATATAGTTCCATCTAAACTCAAATCTGGATTATGATAATAATCAGTATCCCAGTAGGAGTGGGACACTGGAACAATGCTTCAGTCTCAGCACTAACTTCTTATAGTCAGAAAAGTTCAACTTAGTGATATCCCTTTATAAAGCCTTTTATAAAGGGATATTTATAGGTGGGCCCTACATATTTAAGGAATTGCTTTTTCATATCTCATCATGATCCCTGTTCTTCTAGAAATATTGAAAGACCCTTCTATGAAAAGGAGGTTTTGTATATTTTAAGGACACTTTATCATATATTATAGGCTTTTATTTTTACCTGCCTTATTTTCCAATGGAAAGTTAGAATAAAATACTGTACTGTCCAGGGTGGCCTTGATTGCCAATGACTTCAAAGTGTACTTGATAATATTTAATGTTTTCGAAGCTTTGATTCTAAGCACACATACTTGAAAGTAAGTCCCTCTGGTAAAACTTAAGAAGGCTAAAGAGTCACTGTCTTCTCCAACCTTCCCTTTTCCATTTTTTTAGTTTTTCATAACCTATGAAAAACATTGTGAATTAAGTACTTAATACTTCCATTGCTTGGGCCCTTCCTGCACCAGTGAAGAAAATGAAACGGAAGTCAATGAAACTGAATTACAAATAAAACATTTAGAGTTGGTATGGAGGATTCAAATTCAATAGGAACGTATTTTTAATATATTATACCTCTTGTTATGTGTGGTAAAACATCATTAAGGGGAGGGTCTTTTCAGAATTATATATAAACCACAACCATATGCAAAATTGTATCTTGGCAATAAAATGGTCCCTCTAACACTCTGTAGGAAATAGTCTGAAAATAGCTGTGAAATGATAGGTATAAACAGGATTGACTTAAACAACATTTAAATGTCTGTAACAGTGTACCACATGGAGTGAATAAATTCTGCTTTTATGGTGCTGATGTTAAATTTTTAAGATGCATATGGAAACAAATGCAAAGGATCACATGTGCAAAATTCTCAATATAGAGGCCATCTGTCTTCTAAAACCAACAACTCCTTTCAGGTGCCCCCTGAATGTGCCATATATTTTGCTTTGTAACTATGGCAGTGTAATAATTCTCCATTGAAATCATTGTTTGGTATTCGGCTTGTATTTCACAGACAGGAAATATATAGCTGGGAGGGCAGATCCGGAATAGATTTTTTTAGAGAATATGCCTGCTGTGTAACTCTGAGGTGGATGTGGATCTGGGGTGGCACACTTAATAAATTCCTTTTCTGAGGTTTGCTTTATGTCTCCCATCTACAGAGACGGTACAATTACTGCTTCAGTTTCATTTTGGGGGCGGGAGGCAGAGTGTGCTCAAGATGTAATTGTTAAAATCAAATTAAATATACTAATTATTTTTCTGCCATCCTCTTGCTGATATATCCGCTGATTGGAAAGTTTGCATATTTGTCATTAAAGAAAAGTGCCATTACCTGAATATATGTTCTGGAGTCTGAAACATGCAATAAAATGACACAGATAGAGAAAAAAGTAAATGATGGAATTAATGTAGCCTTCTTTTTTGTATTTCAAAAATCGCTGACAGCTTGTAGATTCTTATCAGCACAGTTCATTCAACCTTTAAATTGCCTCTTACACTGTACATAGCTCATATACTGTATGATCAGGAAAAATTATACCAGAGTTGTATGATAATGTTTGGGAGACAATATTATTTTATCTACTTCTGAACGCATTCATTGAGTCTATTGAAATGCATGTAATATAACAACATTATACTAGTATTCTCCTGAGGTTTGTCATAGACCATGGAAATACTATATAAGCACGCAGGCAGCCATTTAGGTGGAAGAAGCAATTGAGAATTATGTTACATTTTGAATTCCCACTAAGCTTATTTCTATATTGTACGCTAGTACAGAGGTATGAAGAAATCATCTCATCTTCTGTGAAAATAATTTCTACTCAGCATGTAATATGAGAAAATCTCTTAACCTGTTTCTCCTAGTTATTTTTCTGGTTATGCAGGCCTAGATTTTATGGAGCAATTTAACAGATGCTTACATATCTCCTAATCAGGAACGTCCTGTAATTAATACCATTTTTATTCATTCTTGTTTATCTAACAATTACTAAGCTTTTTACTGAAACACATCATTAAAAAAAAAGTCCCCGTCTAGACAGTCTGACACTCAAGAAACACAGGGGAGGGGAAGAAAATAAGGCGTATTACATCTATATCTATATCTAATCTATATCTATATCTGTGTGTGCACGTATGCAGGCATGTACTGAACATCAGATGTGCCAGTGTTCATTGTTTATGAATGATTCATTCCATAATCTTAACCAGTATCCTAGATAGTCCTAAGTAATTACAATAACAAAGGCATCCAATTCAAGTCCTGTGTGAGAATGAAAGATTAGAGAGCACTCAGCGAAGAACCACTAGGTATCGTTTTGGCTGGTTTTGTACAGTGATCTGAGTTGCCTTGCTACTGAAGCCTACTGGATGATACAAGCATCCTGCATTAGTATCATATATTTCCAAGGATTTCAGGATAATGGAATATTAAAATTTTTTTTTACTCTTGTTGCTGTTTTAGGTTTACACAATTGTGTGTCAAAATATTTAAATAAAATTCAAACTTCCAATTCAGTAGTGTTCCCTAACATTAATGTCTTAGGGTGCAAACCTATGCATGTTTAGACAAAAAAAAAAAGTACAGTTCCCAGCATGCCCCAGCCAGCATGGCTGGCTGGAGGGATGCTGGGAGATGTAGGACTTTTTTTCTGTCTAAACATGCATAGGATTGGGCCCTTTGCCCATTGGCCTTGTATCTCCTAGCTTGGCAGGGAGCTGCTCTTTTTGCCACAGCTATAACCAAGAACTTGATGTCTTACTTTGTTCTGTTTGGGATACTTAATTGCATGCAATTTTAATGTACAGGTGCTTTCAGGTCATTTGAATTGTAGATGAGAAATTGCATCCATTGCTTTTGTGTCCTCATTCGTCAAAGTGATATGTATTGAAATTGGAGCTATTTAAAAGGATTAGGCCTACTTAGCCAAATTACTACATGAAGAACTCTAGTTTTTAATATTTACAGATGAGAAAATTATTTACTAGATGTTTATTTTATGCAAATACTTTTGTCAAGCTGCCTAATGAGCTACAGCACTAAAATTGACCTAATTACATAATGTAGTATCCGCTGAAAATATAACGAGTGGGTTGTTTTTCAATATGTTGTAAGATCCTCTTAGATGGCTCATTATTACAGCTTTTTATGACAGTGGGTAAGGAGTATTTCAACCTGGAGGAAGTATAATGACAAATTATTGCAGAAAATACATCAGTCAAACATTCACTGCAAAGGATCCATTAATTTCTTGTGATTTTAAAGTTTTTATTTTTAAAATATCTCTATATTTTTGTGCTGATAATATTGTTGTAAAAACATGCATACCTTATTTTATTGAGACTCATCATTTAACATTACACAGTTAACATTATTTTCTCAGTTCATTTCAAGATGTCAGGGATTTGTACATATTATATTATAATGTATGCATTAATTTGGCCTGCCATGGAATGAAAGAGATTTAAGGGACCAAAAGACCCATATAGCTGCTGGCACAGAGGCCCTGCTTACAGCCACTCACAACCACCTCCAATCTGCTTCTCCGTGCTTTTATGCCATGTGAAGAAATAGTTCCAGGTGACTCAAGAAAACGAAGGCCAGTTCAAATACATTTGAGAGTTGATACATCTGTGTGGCAGAGCAATGGGCCCGTATGTATCCCCTACCAGATGTACATTATAGTTTATTGTCTGGGGCGAGCAGGTGTGTGGTCAATTCCCACAATAATTCCTCCTCAAAAAGTAGGGTAGAAGGATTTTAGAAATGCAGGCATTTAATACACTGCTGTATGTAGCTAAGCCCAGTGGCCTAAGTTCATTAATTCATTCATTTGAACATTGACATATCATGCTTCAATCACATTTTCAAGGTGGCTTACAATAAAATATTAAAAATTAACAAACAAATAAATAAATCTTATCTCAATCTCACATATAGCAAGGGGGTGTGCATGAGAGTATAGAACTGCAAACTCCTGACCCGCAAACTTGGCCCCAAATCAAAATGAATACTATAACCCCCCACCCCATGTCTTTAATAATAGCAACAATAGATAATCAATGTTTTGAGGGAGCACAAAGGGCTATTGCGAGCGGAGATGGGTCAAAGAAGACTCAGACAACAAAGTTTGGGTTGAAAATTGGGCCACATTTATTGAAAATATCTGCAAAAGGGTACCTGGGATGGGCACCTGACTGTCTCAGCGACTAGCTGGCACTTCTTTGGATGAAAACACACCCACCATCCCTCCAGACTGCCCCTTCTAGGGGAGGTAGACCTTCCCCTGTCACCCCCTCCCGGTGCTGCACAACACCTGGGTGAGTGAGGAGGGTTGGTCTCCCAGGCAACCCTTATCCCCCCTGCCGAGCCGCACAACCGGTTCAGGGGGCCTCAGGCGTCACCTGTCACCATAAGGTGCCTCTGCATGCACACCATCCGTAATCTCTTTCTGCTTTTGCCCATCCTAGTCGCTACAGGAGTCACAAGCCTATTGCTTGTGAAACTCCCCCCACCTGCGAAGAAGAATTTCCTGCAGGCCCCTTTGCAGATCAGAAAGAAATAGGTCATTCCCTGCGTTGAACAGGTGGACACTGTCCTGCCTGTAAAGCTCCCTCCTAGTCCACAGAATGTCCTGATGGGCAATGAACCCATCGCCATGTTTCAATAGCCCCTAGGGATGGCGGAGAATTCCGCCACGGATTTCAGTGAGGCCGAATGCACTGGCATTCGCCCCCCCCAACCCATGGCGGAATGGCCTCCCACCCCCCGCCACCTCGTGGAATAGCCCCGGGACGAAGCTTACCTGGGGCGGATGTTCCGGTGGTGGCGGCGGCAGTGGCTGGTCTTTTGACCGGCTGCCATGGCCACCATTGTCGTCCTGCTCTTTGCCCTGATAGGCTACATAAATATTTATGTAGCCTATCACAGCAAGCCCAAAACAACAACAACAACAAAACAGCGTACGCAAATGGCGGCGGCTATGGCGGCCGCCATTTGTGTTCCCTATTTGTGTTCCCTATTTTTCGCCATTTTATCCTACGTAAATATTTACATAGGCTATTACAGCGAAAAAAAAGGGGAATGCGTTCCTCTTTTTTTCCGCCGTAATAGCCTACGTAAATATTTACGTAAGATAAAACGGCGAAAATAGGGAACTCAAATGGTGGCCTCCATAGCCGCTGCCATTTGTGTACGCTGTTGTTGTTTTTTTTGCTTCCCGTGATAGGCTATGTAAATACTTACGTAGCCTATCACGGCAGCCTGGCTGGACGCAAATGGTGGCCACTATGGCAGCCACCATTTGCGTCTGCAGCAGCCTGGCTGCGGCCAGAAATCTGGCTGCGGACGGCCCTGGCCGGCTGCTCCGCGGAGCTGCCGTGGAGCGGAGCTGGCCGGGGGGGAGGACTGGATCGCCTCCCCCCCCATCGAGGATTCCGGGGGGAGGGACGGAGCACCTCCCCCCCACCGCGAATCACTTCCACGAAAAGGCAAGTGACTTTCATACATCCCCAATAGCCCCCATTGCCACTTCTCTGTTCACCTTCTGACGTGCCCGGTCAATGACCACATTACTCTGCGCCCTGCAATTGGTTCCCGGGAGCATTGAGGACCATACTATGGTTACTTCCAGCCAATGCTGCCAGACCACCTGCAAATCGACCAACGCCTGCTCAATCAGATCCTTTCCTGGCTTGCAGCCCAAGTCGTTCTCTCTCAGGACCAGGACCTGCAGAGGAAGACTTGACCAAACCTTGATGAAACAGGGTGGGAAGGAGAGAGTCCCACCACATGCCCCGTTTGCCAAGCCACTGGATCAGCACCTGGTGGGGTAACTGCAGCTGGGATCCGAAGGCTGATGTAGAAGCCCTTTGAGCAGCCCAAAACACCATACTGTGTCCACAAATGAGCACCCGTACCGGCGTTGGTCGAATCCAAAGATCTAAAGGATAAGAACATCAGGGGGAAGCGAAGAGAAGCATTATGAGGGAGTAGACAAATCGCGAACATATGACCGGAAAGCTCTGGAGCGCCATCTCCCCACAGCCATCATGTGCTAGTGTGAAAAACCTACGACAGCCGCTGTAGAGGCCGCCCCAATGAGGAAAGAGTGGGTCCCAAAACGACAATGGCCCAGGCCTAGTGTGGATAAGGCCGACTTGGTGACAGCCCAGAACTGAAATTTAGTCAACGGTGAACCATCAAAATGGAAAAATAGAGGGCCTTCCCTTGCCCCACGGTATCCTAGAAAAACCTGCAAGGCCCTGACAGGGCACAACTCATCGACTTGGGCCTGGCCGAGGGCCACAATTGTGCCCTTGCTGGACTGATGGGTCTTCGAAGGCAGAGGTGAATCAGGGTGGGATGGACCAGCACATTGGAGTACCTCAAGGCCCTCCCAGACGAGTCAGATTTGGAAGCCCAAACCAATTCCGAAATCCTAACGGCCCCAAAGAAGGCCGTCAGTGCCGCTGCGTGGAACAGGGAAACCTCGTATGGGGAAGAACAAATGGAGGGCCACAATCCCTGGAGTCCAAGAAGGATATCCAGAGTAAGGGGGTGCCTGGAGTCTGGCTTGGCAGGAGACATCCATGCCCAACCTTGCACCGCCCGCCTAACTCGGAAATCTGACGTGGAGTTCAGGCCCAGAAGGCCAAAGTGGCAAGCTTCCCACTCATGGTCTGGGCAGATAGCCCCTTCTTCCTTAAATGTACACAAAATTGCAATAAGTGGTCTACAGGTAAGGGCCAGGAGTCCTGTAGCTAGGGATGTACGAAAGGCACTTACCTTTCGCGGATTCTGTTTATGGTTGGGGGGGAGGCGTTCCGTCCCTCCCCCCGGAATCCTCGCTGGGGGGGAGGTGCTCGGTTCCTCCCCCCCCAGAATCCTGGCCGGCTGGCTGTGCTCCGCAGGGATTCTGCGGAGCCACCAGCTGGCTCTGCTAGCAGCTGGACATCCGGCCGCTGGCTAGCAGGGACGCAAATGGCGGTGACCGTAGCCGCCGCTGTTTGCGTCCCTGCAGTCAGCTATGATAGGCTATGTAAATGTTTACATAGCCTATCATGGCTGACTTAAAAAAACACAAAAAAACGCACGTACGCAAATGGCGGCGCCCATGGGCGCTGCCATTTGCGTTCCTTATTCCTTATTTTAACACGTCTTAGTCTACGTAAACATTTACATAGACTAAGACGACGAAAATAAGGGGAACGCAAATAGCGTAGACGCTACGCTATTTGTGTTCCCCTTATTTTCGCCGTCTTAGTCTACGTAAACGTTTACATAGACTAAGACGTGCCAAAATAAGGAATGCAAATGGCGACGGCCATGGCCGCCGCCATTTGCGTGCGCATGTTTGTTTGTTTTTTAAGCCAGCCGTGATAGGCTACATAAACATTTACGTAGCCTACCACTTTTTTTTTTAACTGGAAATGGCAGCGGCGGCAGCCGGTCGGAAGACCGGCTGCCGCAGCCGCCACCACCAAACCCCCGCCGGCGGAGCTGCTGCCACCAGGAAGATCTGCCCAAGGTAAGTCTCGTCTCGGGGGGTGGGGCGGGGGGGTGGCAGGCTGTTCCACTACCGATTTCGGGGGGCGGAATGCGCTGGCATTCGGTCTCCCCGAGATCTGTGGCGGAATTTTCGTACATTCCTACCTGTAGTGGAAGTCCGTTCCTGAAGGCTAGGGATGGGGGAGAATAGCGTTGCCCTTATTTTCGCCGTAGTCTACGTAAATCTTTACGTAGACTACAGGGACCAAATAAGGAATGCGAATGGCAGCTCCCTATGTGGGCCGCCATTTGCGTACGCGCTTTTTTTTTTTTAAGTCACCCGTGATAGGCTACGTGACGATTAACGTAGCCTATCACAGCTGACTTTGCAGATCTAGCCGTGATAGGCTACGTAAATCGTTACGTAGCCTATCATGGGGCTTTTTTTTTACTTTTCTTTTGAAGTTCGCAGCCGGGGAGATGGGGCGCTTCTCCCCGGCCTGAATTTCAGCCGGGCGAGGTGGGAAGCCTCCCCCCCAGCTTGAATTTCGGCCGGGCGAGGCGGGAAGACACCCCCCCCTCGCATGAACTTCGGGGGGAGAAGCGATGCGCCTCCCCCCCACTGCGAAAAAAGCTGCGGGAAAAGGTAAGTCCCTTTCGTACATCCCTAGGTAGCGCCCTAAAAGCTGAAGGAGCAGCAAAATCTTAATCGGGCTGGGGCCCTTTGGGAGGTGGTTGTTGCCCGCCCCTGGGCTTCCTGCCACCATGGCTGTCCTTTGGGGGACCCCTCCACCCCTTAGCCCTAGGGCAGGCGTTGCAGGAGTGCTGACCACCACAAAGGGAGCACTCGTGACGGAAACAACACGGGTTCCGGGAGCAGGAGCCTTTGCAGCTGAACTCACAGCTAGGGATGTATGAAAGTCACTTACCTTTTCGCGGAATTGATTCGCAGTGTGGAGGGGAGATGCTCCGTCCCTCCCCCCGGAATCCTTGACGGGGGGGAGGCAATCCGGTCCTCCCCCCCCCAGAATCCTGCCCGGCCGGCTCCGCTCCACAGCGGCTCCAAAGAGCAGCCGGCCAGGGCTGTCCACAGCCAGAGTTCCGGCCACGGCTGGGCTGCTGAAGATGCAAATGGCGGCTGCCATAGCGGCCACCATTTGCGTCCAGCCAGGCTGCCGTGATAGGCTAGCCATTTGCGTTCCCTATTTTTCACCGTTTTAGCCTACGTAAATATTTGCGTTCCTTTTTTTTCGCTGTAATAGCTTACGTAAATATTTACGTAGGCTAAAATGGTGAAAAAAAAGGAACGTAAATAGCGCCCACTACGCTATTTGCATTCCCCTTTTTTTGCCGTAATAGCCTACGTAAATATTTATGTAGGCTAAAATGGCGAAAAATAGGGAGTGCAAATGGCGGCCGTCGTAGCTGCCGCCATTTGCGTATGCCATTTTTGGGGGGGGTTGCTTGGCTTGCCGTGATAGGCTATGTAAATACTTACGTAGCCTATCACGGCAAAGACCAGGATGCAAATGGCAGCCGCAGCAGCCGGTTGAAAGACCAGCCGCCGCCGGAGCTGCTGTCGTCCGGAACATCCACCCCAGGTAAGCTTCGTCCTGGGGGGAATCTGTGGGGGGGCAGGGGGGCAGGCCGTTCCTCCACGGATTTTGGGGGCCGAATGCTGGTGCATTCGGCCTCACTGAAATCCATGGTGGAATTCTCTGCCATCCCTACTCCCAGCACAGCCAGTGGTGTTGAACCCCTGGACCCGCAATGGGCCTGGTGGCCATTGCGGGGGACAGCTTGGCGAGAATGTGGCCACTGCCCAATCTGTCACCGAAGCCTGGCCTGGAAGGGGTCATACGTTGGAGCCAAAGGTCCTGGTCCTTCAAGTCCTAGCGCATAGAAGGGTCAGTGGTGGCCCTCCGCCGGAAGGCCTCATCATAGGCCAGCCAGGTGCTCCCTTCGTACCCCCTGTAAGCCCTGTAGCTTATGTCAAGGTACTTGGTGAGGACTCACCCCCTCTCGCGGAATCCCTGCTGGAGGATGCCAGCATAAATCAAAAAACCAGGCAGCCAAGTGAGCAAGAGAGCTTTGGTTGGGAGGGGGGCAGAGCTTAAGGCAATTCTGCCTGCCCCTCCCTGCTTGGTGGTGCCACTGGGTGTGCCAATGACTGCACCCATGTCATCTCTCCCCACCCGCCCGCAATATCCCCCCCCCCCCTTAAAGCCAGACAAGCTGGTGCCGGGGTTAGGGCATTTCTCCATAAACAGTTACCATTGTGGTGGGAAGTGCATCTAAACTAAAACTTCCTTTCGTATACAAAAATAAACCACTATGAGATAATATTTGGGAGGAGGTGTTGGAGATAAATAAATTATCGGGTCAAATTCAGACTTTGTTCAATTCCATACAAACATACTAAAACCTGCAGAAGTACAACCATGCAATGGAAGGCTGGTTTTCCCTCTTGCGACCAGAGCACTACTGACAGAAAAATTAATATGTATGTGCTGCATTTTTGCCTTCCATTTTAAATAAAGCGCAGTAGAAAAAAAGGTATTTTAAAACCATTTTGAATTCAAATGCCAAATCATGTTACTTTTTTGCATCCACTAGAATTGCATAGCCTTAGGCTGTAATCTCAGAGAGGTTACATCTTGCATCCTTCTGAATTTTCATGAACTGCTTTTTGATTGGGTGCTGTTTAATGGGAATGAAGAATATCTTATTGACAAAAGCATCTCACTGTAGCTGCACAGTCCACTATATGTGTTACTATTAGGTTCTTAGTAAGCTTATATTTAGCTAATAACCTTTATCTTGAGACTGATAGATTGATAAAATGTTTGTATATATAAACCTTCAGGCAAACTTCAAGGGCCCATTGTCTCGCAAGATGGCATTTTGTGTGAATATATTAATTTGGTGGTGCTGGTTTTTAAATATATTCTATTTTAGTCTCAGATTCAATATGTGTGAATTTCTTTGCACGTCCATCTTCAGGCCTCCAGACATTAAATGAATAAATCATATCGCAAACAGCTCAAATCATTAGGTGTGTAAGGCTGGCTCAGCTCACAAGATTGGTGGCTGAGAAGTGATTCAAGGTTTCAGTGGATTTCCCACTAGTTTTCTGTGTATCAGGAGCAGATTTGCAACAGGGTCCCTGACAAATGCAGGCCTTAAACCAGTTGTTTCTGTCTTTTTGCATTGCCATGGGACTACTTCTGATATGTCTGGAGAAGTGAATGGGAATCCCATTGGAAGTCTCATATATGGAAGGACCTGACTGGCCAAGGCTAGATGCACTACTACTATAGCTCTAGGATTTATAATATTCATATTCTACGCCTACGCTTGTTTGAGGCAACTAATAGCTATGTTTCTCTTGCAACCACGAGCTCCCTTCTGACCTTGTGTAGGAGGCTCTGCAGCATGTGTCCTTCCCATGCCGATCCAGTAACCTAAAGATCTCAGCTGTGTGGGAGAAGCCTCAGGGCAGCACTGGCATGGGAAGCGTCCACACTGTGGTTACTGGAGCAACTCCATACAGGCAGATGCAGCAGTTCCTCCCACACCATTAAGATAATGTGAGAAGGCAGTAAGTTTGCACCCTAAGCACATTTACTAAAAGCAAGTCCCACTGAAACCCATAGAATGTACTTTCACATGAAGCATCATAGTATCAAACTGCAAGTCACGTTTGCACCTTAGACCTGCCTTCTGAAGTTTTTTTTTTACTTTCATACTAGAAATGAGTTAACATTGCAAGTTGAAATGGACTGTCTACTGATGTTCTAGACTTGGGTAGCAAAACTATATATATCCTCACTCATCCACAGTTCCTTGTTCCATGCCTGAACTAATCACTTTACTCCGGACATGTAGCCACTGACCTCAGCCTCTAATCTATGCTGATCAGTACTTCTGAGGGTGTTTTGCTGATGACTATTGATTTGTCTGATGCACGGCCAAGTTGCTTGCTGCCTGGGTCAATATCTATGCAAACTGATCAAAATAGTTTTTACCTTTGAAATAGTCTTGTATTCAGATCACCATTGCCTTTTACCCAAATAACAAGGATTGTTACTGTTATTCCAAGTATTTTCATATTTAACTTTCAGCTTAAGTGCCACATAAAGACAAACATTCCACAGCTATGTGCTATGCTTTACAGCAGCATAAATATGTGTCTTCGGCTCAGAACAACAGAGCAGTGATTTGCAAACTTCCTACCTTCAAGCAACCCTTCCCACATGGATTTGTCTGCTACAGAACCCCTTTGTAGGGTTCTGCTACAAAACCCTTGCACACTCAGTCCACATGGGGCATTCGTTGGACTAGGCCTATTAGGCCTGAGTTCCTGTATGAGAGTGCACTATTGAACATAAGTACTACTCCTCTGCATTGGAGGAAAATATCTGTACCGGTGGTCATGCAGTCTTTCAGGGAACCTTATTCACCATGACTGATAAACTCACTGAAGAAGCCCTGATAAGTTTGTGTGGAACACCTAGATTCCCTGGTATGTAGTTTGAAAACCACTGTCATAGAGGAATGGTGCTGTTTAGGTTTGGACCATAATGCCCATTGTTGCCCAGTATTTTATTCCAGATTCAGTTTTCTTTTATGTTTGAAATTTTAAATTCAGGAAGTTATGGCCTAGACAATTAAAAAAAGCAGGAATCAATTTCAGTAAACTTTGCTGAACTATCTGAGAGCCAGTGTAGTGTAGTGGTGAGAGTGTCGGACTGGGAGCCGGGAGATCCGGGTTCTAGTCCCCACTTGGCCATGGAAGCTCACTGGGTGACTTTGGGCCAGTCACAGACTCTCAGCCCAACCTACCTCACAGGGTTGTTGTTGTGAGGATACAACGGTGAGGAGGAGGATAATATAAGCCGCCTTGAGTTCCTTGCGAGAGGGAGAAAGGTGGGGTATAAATGCAATAAATAAATAAATCTATAGGAAATTAAAGTATTCTGCATTCACAATTTCAATAAAACATAATGGGTTTTTTGATAAATGTCTAGGTAGGGCATTCTTATTATTGACTGTGTACAGTTTGACAGTGAAAGAACTTAAAGTAATTTTGAATAGAGGAAGCAGCTCTTTGATCTCTTTTTAGGAAGATCCATGAGTGGAAATGCATTTCTCTGCAGACAGATGCTGTCTGGATCATGAGTCTTCATGCATCAGAAGCTGTAGTTCACTTCTGTTGCATAACGTACATTGCTGTAAGATTTATGTGTGTATTTTTTCTGAACATCAGTGTTTGTGTGTAAATATGTATTTTGATAAACTGAAAAGTAATAAGTGAGAAGAAGGTGAGAAGGGCAGCAGCAGAAGAGTAGTAGAGTGAGATGGGTTATAAATCAATTCAGGTGATACTGTTTAATAGATTTCAGTCAGATATTTCCAGGAAGGTGCTTGATATTTCACAAAGTTTGTGCTGTTTTTCTGCCTGATATTTTCTTATGACAGTCAGACCTGCCATGCTGATATATAAGTCATCAATGGTTGCATGAGTGTTGGTGTTTCAGGTTTGTAGTTGCAGTCTTCCAATATGTCTCTCTTGAGCCATAATTTTCCCTATAACCTCAGTTCATTTGCAGTTATTCTTACCTGGTTCAGATATCAACTAAGTCATAACTCCTGGTTTAATAAGACAGGATATGCATGAGTGGCATGCACCTGCATACAGGCCCTTTTCTGTCCTTCCCTCCTGTCTTCATGTGAGCAAGCAAACAAGTCAGCAAGTGAGCAAACAAGCTAGGAGCAGCACATAATCATAGCTTCCCGTCACATCCAAACTAGGAATTATAGTTAATGGCTTCCATACAAATCAGGATTTGCAAGCCAGCTTTAAACCATGATTTAAAACTGGCTTACAATCCTGGCTTATTTTAACATAACAGGAATCTATGATTATGTGTGATTTCCTGATTTGTTTTGCTGCTTGTGTGAAGGAAGGAGCAAAGCAACAGGAAAGAGACTTCATGTGAGTACTCACTACTCCTGCATATTCTGGTTTATTAATCCAAGATTAGATTGTCCAAAAAAACCCCCACCCCATATGCCTCAGTGCATATTGGCTTAAAACGTTTACTTATAGTAAAACAAAACATTCATTCTTCCAACACACATGATGGTATACATGGGTATACAATCCCCTACAAATACTATCTCCTTGCAGGAACAGTATCAAGTATGAAATGGCCCTTTAGGTCTTCAGTTCACTGAAATCATATTCTTTTGCTGCTACTTCATTGAGAACTGGAAAGATGAGTAGCATTTATAGGGTCAGATTCTTTACAACAGAGTCTACTGAAAGCCTCTGGTGTTTTTCTAATACTCTGGTTATTACAAATCTGAAGACTGATTTGTTATTATAGTTATGCAGCAATAAGCACACAGTAGGTTTCGTCCCACAGTAATCTTACTCCAGGTCCTGCAAATAAGATCAGCTCTGAACATAGGAATTCTCATATTGCTCCCACAGGAGCAATTTAGAAGTTGCTAAGAAAATCTTCATGTGGCTAATATTAACTTTCTTTTCTAAAAGCTTTATTTTTTCAAGCAACTTTTCAACTTATTTTATGTTGTCTCATTGCTGATCTGTAAGATACATCAATAATATATTATATGTGTTTATTTTCACAGCTGAGCCCACTCTTTAGAGATACAGTCCTGAAGAGAACATATAATACTACATTAAATAATCCGGTTGAGATACAAATGGACAATTCTATTTACAAACCTCCGACAGACAAACAAGACCTTTTCTGTTTGTCTAATAAACTGATCTTGAAAGCGTGAGTATGGCAACCTATCTACTTCTATATTTATTGAGAAATGCAGACTGGTAAATAGTTGGGAAATTACAAGCCTATTTTGGTATGAAATTCTGTGCAAATTAAAGCAAACAATTTTCACTTGGAAAGCTTATGTTTTAAGATTTGAAACCTATACATAAATGTAGATGGAAGGTTTTTCCAATAGATTGTCTCCTTTAACTGATGTCCAAGCCACATAACCATATCTAAGGGAAGAGGTGGACTAGACTTTATTTTACTTGGTAGTAATAAAAGCAAGATTCTGGAACTATTGAATGGACAGACACAGACAAACATCATTATCATGAAAACCCTAACAAGCATCTGTACAGAGTAGGGATGTACGAAACTCACTTACCTTTCTGCAGATTATGTTGATGGTGGGGGGCGGAGGCATTCTGTCCCTCCCCCCGGAATCCTTGACGGGGGGGGAGGCAATTCGTTCCTCCCCCCCGGAATCCTCGCCGGCCGGCTGTGCTCCGTGGCGGCTCCACGGAGCAGCCGGCCAGGCCCAGCCAGGCCAGAGCCATCCGCAGCCAGATTTCCAGCCGCGGAGGGCTCTGGGAAAAACAAACAAAACAAAACCGTGTACGCAAATGGCAGCGGCTATGGCCGCCGCCATTTGCGTTCCTTATTTTTGGCCGTCTTAATCTACATGAATATTTATGTAGACTATGACGGCGAAATAAAGGGGAACGCAAATAGCGTAGTGGGCGCTATTTGCGTCCCTTTTTGATTCACCGTTTTAGCCTATGTAAATTTTTACGTAGGCTAAAACGGCAAATCAAAAAGGACGCAAATAGCGCCCGCTACGCTATTTGCGTTCCCCTTTACTTTCACCGTCATAGTCTACATAAATATCTACGTAGATTAAGACAGCCAAAAATAAGGAACGCAAATGGCGGCGGCCATAGCCGCCGCCATTTGCGTACACGTTTTTTTTTTAAACCCAGCCATGATAGGTTACGTAAATCTTTACGTAGCCTATCACGCCGTTTTTTTTTTTAAAACCCCAGCCGTGATAGGCTACGTAAATCTTTACGTAGCCTATCACGTCGTTTTGTTTTGTTTTTTACAAGACTGCAAATGGCGGCGGCGGCAGCCGGTCGGAAGACCAGCCGCTGCCGAAGCCGCCGCTGCCGCTGCCCGAAAGATCTGCCCCAGGTAAGTCTCGTCCCGGGGGGAATCCGCGGGGGGGTGGCAGGCCGTTCCGCCGCAGAGTTCGGGGGGCCGAATGCACTGGCATTCGGCCTCACCGAGATCCGTGGCGGAATTCTCTGACATCCCTAGTACAGAGCTTTTCAGGGCATTGGATGGACTTATTCAGTGCATCTAATTTCCCCACTCAAAATGCATTGTGTCTTCAGGCCAGGATGGTTCCCTGCCCCAGACATGTTCACTTTCATCTGCCTTAGGTAGGAGCAATGGGGAAAACCACATTAAATACACCATATTTTTTGTTCTCTTTTTATACAGGCAAATCGAATCCTTAGTAAATTATCATAAGTGAGTCCCATGGAGTGCTGCCTTGTGAAGAAATGTCTACAGTTTGATGATGGCCTCCATCAACTACTCAGATTAACCAAATTTGTCTTATAGCCTTCAGAAATACAAAAACTGTTATTACAAGATAACTTCTTTATTTTCTTTTTTCTGAACTTCTCTTCCTAATACCAGGCCTTCTTTCAATGTTTTCCCCTATGCTGCTGATATTTCTGCTTGTACACCTATAGGAGTTAATAAAGTTATTTAGCAAATTAATTGTGCATCCTCTTCCCCAGCTTTATTTTTTCCTTTTGAATTGATTATTTGCAAATTAACATATACACATTTAGGATACACAAGCCCAGATGTTTGGATAATATTTGAAAGCCAGAATACGTTCATAATATGTGCCAGTGTACTATATGAGCAACCAGTCAGCACAACTTGCGAACATAATGGCTTTTGCAACTTTATAGATATTTCTAAATTCATAAAGATTGCAGAAATAACCACAACCACAAAATATGCATATGAGTTCGCTTGTTACAATCCCATCTTTTAAAAAGGGAACCTTACTCATTACTCGTTGTGTATCAGGGATTTGCATCCTCTCTTTCAATCTCTATGCCTGGAGATTTGTGTATTTATTTTTAGACTCCTCAAAGACTTCAGTCAATACATTGCTGGAGGTTTCTTAAGGCTAGGGATGTGGGTGAGAATTTTTATGTTTGTTTTTATAAGAACTTTCAAAAATTCACAGATTTCTTCATAAATGTGAGGGAAACAACTTGTGATTTTTTTAAAGAAAACTGAATGTGGGAGAAAGTGAAATGGACAGATTCAGCCATCTAGGGAAAGGGCTTTGAGTTTTTAGCTCTTAAATCTGGTTTGGATTCATGTGTATTTGGCCATGTCTATGGTGCTGAATTAGGGCTTCCACCTCTTCTTTTCTGATACAGTCCTCTTCGAGAGCCTCGTGTGGCGCAGAGTGGTAGGCGGTATACCATGCATACTGAGCATCTTGGTTCTCACTGGAGTGTTTTGGGGATTTTTGCCCCCTTATCATGTTTTGTTTTGCTTTGATTTTGTATTTCTGCAAATCGCGGAGTTCCTCTGAGCATGATGATGCCTCTCTCTTGTGCATGAATAGTACCATTTTGGCTACATAAAGATCTACACTCAGAAAATTAGTATTTAGGATGATGTCCCACATACATATCTTTGAAGATTTTGACAAGGAAGATAGTACCTTGTGATGTCTTCCTGGATAGCTGGAGACAGGTTAACTTGCCCACATTGCTAAGGTCACAGGTATGCCATAAATTATTTCTCTCTTGATGGTGTTTGCAAACTCATGTTACTCTTCTAAACTGCATCTTAGGTAAATAGAGAATGTTGGAGGACCTTAGACATTCCCGTTATCATCGGGCTATTTTATTTGCATTTTATTTCTGATGTAATTAAATCCACATATAGGCTGCAGCAGTTTACAGTAATCAAAATCAAGGAATCAACTTTCAGTTGCAATCCTTTATTTCTAAAATGAGAAGTGCCAGGGATGTCATTCACCTGTATGTTATTCCTTTTGACTTGCATGTTTTTCTTTCTGATCCAAACAGTTGGTAGTTGCTAATGCTTACAGAAAAGAGTAGGAGCTAATCATATGTTCTAAGACACTTGCTTGTTACTTCACACATTTCACGACTGGGCCTGGATACTGAAAATTTAGGGACTAAAGCCAGGTGAACCTTGGTTCCAACTAAATCAGATGGCATTAGATTATCCCACGGCACTTTGCTGTCATCTTTGGGTTCTTTTGGAATCTTGAAAATCTAAGTAGTGCTACAGAGAGATAATAAAAAATGACTAGTATAGTTTCCAGTGCTCAATAAGCTGTTCACCTTTAGATTAAAGTATTCCATCATCTGAAAGCAGTCAAATTTTGTTAAACACAAAGAGGAATTCTTAAGGTTGATTCAGACAATCGTTTTAGCATGGTAGAATCTTTAGCATGGTAGATGTTTTAGCATGTTAGAAGACAGAAACAAAATTCAAAGTGATCTTGATAGACTGGAGAACTGGGCAGAAAACAACAGAATGAAATGTAATAGGGATAAACGTCAAGTTCTGCACCTAGGAAAAAGAAACCAAATGTACAGTTACAAGATGGGGGATACGTGGCTCAACCACACTACGAGCGAGAAGGATCTTGGAATTGTTGTCGATCACAAGCTGAATATGAGCCAACAATGTGATGTGGCTGCAAAAAAGACAAATGCTATTTTGGGCTGCATTCATAGAAGCATAGCTTCCAAATCCCGGGAAGCACTCGTTCCCCTCTACTCAACACTGGTTAGGCCTCATCTGGAGTACTGTGTCCAGTTCTGGGCACCACACTTGAAGAAGGATGCAGACAAGCTGGAGAGGGTTCAGAGGAAGGCAACAAAGATGATCAGGGGACTGAAAATAAAGCCCTATGAAGAGAGACTGAAAGACCTGGACATGTTTAGCCTTGAGAAGAGAAGACTGAGGGGACATATGATAGTGCTCTTCAAGTACTTGAAAGGTTGTCACAGAGAGGAAGGCCAGGATCTCTTCTCGATCATCCCAGAGTGCAGGACACGGAATAATGGGCTCAAGTTACAGGAAGCCAGATTCTGGTAGAACATCAGGAATAACTTCCTGACTGTTAGAGCAATACAACAATGGGGCCAATTACCTAGGGAGGTAGTGGGCTGTCCCACGCTGGAGGCATTCAAGACAAGGCTAGACAGGCATCTGTCAGGAATGCTCTGACTTGGATTCCTGCATTGAGCAGGGGATTGGACTCAATGGTCTTATAGGCCCCTTCCAACCCTACTATTCTATGATTCTATGAATCTGGATGAAAATCAACCCGGGTTGAGACTGTGCTGAACAGAGTGGTTCATAAGGAGCATAGAAAGACACGTTGAGCTTGACCTAGTTCTAAAAATATTCTCAACAGTACCTTGTCAGTTTTATGCTCTTATGATTATGATTAATCATTTAGATCATTGGTTCACCATGGTTATCTTCAACCTAGATTCAGGAGAGGGGCTGTAGCTCAGAAGTAAGGCACAACCGTTGCATACAGAAGGGCCCAGATTCAATCCCTGCTTATCCAGTTAAAATTATCTCAGGTAGAAGAGCTGAGAAAGACTTCTGCCTGAGACCTTGGAGATCTGCTGTCAGACAGCACAGACATTACTAGACTTAGACTAGATCAGGCTGCCTCACATCTGGTGCCCTCCAGATATTTTGGATTACAACTCCCAGAATTCCTAACTATAGGCCATGCTGGTTGGGGCTTATGGGAGTTGAAGTCCAAAACATCTGGAGGGCATCAAGTTGGGAAGGCTACACTAGATGGACTAGTGATCTGTCTTAGTAGTCCATATGTTGAATTTAGCCTGGTTGGTGTCACCCCAGATGCAGCCATGACAAAATCGGCCAACCACTCTGGCATCACTATTTATTTTTTATTTATTATTAAATTTATTAATCGCCCATCTGGCTGGTCACCCAGCCACTCTGGGCGATGTACAACATACAATAAAAACAGTTTAAAACAATAAAATTCTACAATAAAAACATTTTCTAAAATACCCTAACCCACCCTAGAATAACCAATCCAAATTTATCCAGTGAAAATGGAAACCAGTTTAAGGATGTCTGAAAAAAAAGTCTGTTGAAGATATTGGTCTACTTTTGAGAAATAGGATTTTGTTTTAAAGAGGGCACAACACTAAAACCATCCAGCCACTAGACGTTACCACAAATTTGACCTAAATTGACACTTGTTATGCTGTGTATTTTCCAAATTTATCCCCAGTCCTGCTATACAGACTCACTCATGTTCTGGTTCTTCCCCAGTCTGTAGTGTTAGATCTAATCGCTGGGTCACTTCTTTGAGACTTAAAAACTGCTTATCACTAGGTAGCCATAGGAATGCAGGATTCATAAGGGACTGACCCCACTATTTCTTAAAGTTGGACCTTCCTCTGCCCTAGTTTAATGATGGCTAAAGCCTAATATTTAAACAGGCTGTCAATGGATATAGGAACCAGAATCATTAAAGAAGAACTTGAAACTGGAAAATGTACATAATCCGTACTCTGGAGTGTAGGCTCAAATCCAATTTTATGTGGGTGGTATATGGATACAAAGTGCTGGTCTTAGCAAAACATTGAAACCTAACTACCAATTAAAAAGCATTCTGCAATATATCTTTGCTATATTCAGCAATAAAGTGTCTTAAATTCACTGTAACCATTGATAACTTCTTTTATCACATCCTAATAAAGGCTCTGCAGAGATACTAGATCACATCCTATTATGGAGTCATTTGTGGCAATATTAGCTGTTTGGTATACACTGAGCAGCATGATTCATAGCCACCTTCTTTCGATTCACACTTTTAAAATGGAAACAAAAAAGTGCAGCTGGCGAAACGTTTTAAGGCCTGATACTTTAAGCATAAAATATTTAAGAAAAATATTTTCTCTTTAAGGTCCAAAGCAAAAGGAGCACAAGCAATTAATTTTTTTCCGACTGTGATTGTGCTCTCCACAGGAAAACCAGAAATCTCCTTATGTTCCGGACTCTCTCCCATTTCCTTTAATTTGGTTGCTTCTGTCAGTGAATTCCACCTAGCGCATACCTGCCTTCATTTTGACCTCAAGTGGATTTTACATGCATTTGATACCCACATTAGTTGACAGAGGCTTAAAACACTGTGAAATGGATCAGTTCAATTTATTTTCCAGAGAACACCTCAAACTATGCAATAGTGACTAACGGTGCACACCTATGGACGTTTACTTAGAAGTAAGTTCCATTGTGGTCAATGGGCTTACTCCCTTGGAAGTGGGTATAGGATTGCAGTGCAAGGCTCCCCAGGCGAACAGCTTTCTCTACAAGATAAGGCTAAGTTTCTTCACCCTACTGTGCTGTTCCCTACCCAATTTGAAACTGTTATGCCTTACTATAGGAACTAGGAAGAGAAGAGCCTTTCACTTAAGGTTTTGAAGCAAGCAACCGGAGGCCTCACAGTGAGGGATTCACACCATCATTTTTTCTGTGTTTTTGAACAGCTCTCTGTGATCTGACTGAATCCCATAGATCAGAGTTGGGCAACCTCTGCAGGGAACCCTCAGCTTAATTTCATGGGCCCCCAGCCTAATTTCAAAATCCCTCTGAATGCAATCAATTCAGAGCTCTGGTAAGAACAATCAGTCCCTTCCCTGACAGCCAGCTGCATGGGAACAAAGAGGGAGAGAGAGGAAAAGGGGTGACCCAACCACTTCAGGATCTGGCTGTGCCCACCACTGGCTTTACCCCTGTTCACTGCCCACATGTGGCCATTGACAAATTACCCATGAGGGAATGTGGCCATTGACAGAAAAAAGTTTGCCCAACACCTCTACAGATAAACAAGATGCTGACCTCTGTGGACTTAAATGGACATTTTCATAGTTTCATGCTCAGACCTGAGAAATTGGCTGGAGCTATATGGACAGGCAGAAGGTTCATCAAAACTTTATTCCCTAACCATTAGTGGACACATGGTCAGGTTGGGTTTAGGGGAAGAACTTTGATGACCTTGATCATATGAGAGGAGACCATAAAATTACAGGTGTTTCCTTTTTCTTCTTTCATATTAAAAAGTTACTTGCAACTTGTAGTGTGTAGAACATGCAATCCTAAAAGCTTAAAAAAAAATTTCAGGATATCCAATAGCTAGAATATGACTGATCGAGTAACAAGTGAGAATGAACTATGTAAGCAAGCAAACAGAACTACCAAATACCATCCCATCAAGAGAAGAAAATTACAGTACTTTGGTCATATTATTCAAGGTGAAAAATACACCATGCTCCAACTTATTATGCAAGGGAAAATTGAAGGAAAAAGATAAATGGGAAGAAGATGAACATCATGGTTAAAGAATCTGAGGGAATGGTTCAGCTGCACTTCTGTACAATTATTCAGAGCAGCGGCATCAAAAACAAAAATAGCTGTAGTGATAGCTAACCTCTGATAGGAGAAGGCACCTTAATAATAACAATAATATGATAATATTGACGCACACTCATATACACACACATTCTATCTCCCCCCCTTCCCTCTCCCCCCCGTACTCTCTGCTTCAAATGGGAGGCACTCTAGTCATAAAAACCACAGTAAGAAAGATTGTGACACTACTAAGTGGAACGACATGGAATGGTGCCAACATCCTATTTATTTTAATAATAGTTGGTGTCATTGCATAAAATGGTAGGAAAGTTAACTACTGTGCATAATTAGCAGCTAATTTTAAACCTCCCACAACTCAATTATTTAACTTCTTATAAACCAAGCACACATCTTGAAAACTGACACACAAGCTGCATTCATCGCACTCCTTCTAGGGTTATAAATATGAATTACAGCAGGTAGTACTTCACAGCATTTACTGCACCAACAAGCTTTTTTTTTTTAAGTTCAGACAACAGTAACCCAATCATTTTATTTCAGTCGTATATTTGAACAATGAAAGTGACATTTTCAAACTGTTTTCCCTAAAAGGTTTGATTTGTAAAGGCCTTGTGAGTCTTCTTTTGGTGATTGGTGATACATCTAGGTAACACTTGCTTATCTCCATCTCCAAGACACCCAGTTCCCTAAGTATGCAATCCTATCTACAACTAATTGGGAGTAAGTCTTATTGGCCTCAACTGGATTTACTTCTGATAAACTTCTGATTTACTTCTGATTTACTTCAACTGGATTTACTTCTGGACACCTAAAATTACTTGTTCAGTCGTTCAGTCGTGTCCGACTCTTCGTGACCCCATGGACCATAGCACGCCAGGCCTTCCTGTCCTGTGCTCTCTCCCGGAGCGTGCTCAAGTTCATATTCATTGCATCAGTGATGCTATCTAGCCATCTCATCCTCTGCCGTCCCCTTCTCCTTTTGCCTTCAGTCTTTCCCAGCATCAGGGTCTTTTCCAGAGAGTTTTCTCTTCGCATTAGGTGGCCAAAATATTTGAGCTTCAGCTTCAGTATCTGTCCTTCCAATGAGCAGTCAGGGTTGATTTCCTGTAGGATGGACTGATTGGACCTCCTTGCAGTCCAGGGGACTCGTAAGAGTCTTCTCCAGCACCACAGTTCGAAAGCATCAATTCTTCGGCGCTCAGCCTTCCTTATACTCCAGCTCTCACAGCCATACGTTGCTACTGGGAAAACCATAGCTTTGATTATGCGGACCTTTGTCGGCAAGGTGATGTCTCTGCTTCTTACTATGCTGTCTAGGTTTGCCATAGCTTTCCTCCCAAGGAGCAAGCATCTTTTAATTTCATGGCTACAGTCACCGTCTGTGGTGATCTTGGAACCCAAGAAAATAAAATCTGTCACAGCTTCCATTTCTTCCCCTTCCATATGCCAGGAAGTGATGGGGCCAGATGCCATGATCTTAGTTTTTTTAATGTTGAGTTTCAAACCAGCTTTTGCACTCTCCTCTTTCACCCTCAACAAGAGGCTCTTTAAATCCTCTTTGCTTTCTGCCATTAGGGTGGCATCATCTGCGTATCTGAGGTTGTTGATAATTCTCCCGGCAATCTTAATTCCGACCCGTGATTCATCCAACCTGGCATTTCTCATGATGTACTCTGCATATAAGTTAAATAAGCAGGGCGACAATATGCAGCCTTGTCGGACTCCTTTCCCAATTTTGAACCAATCGGTTGTTCCATGTCTGGTTCTTACTGTTGCTTCTTGACCCTCGTACAGGTTTCTCAGGAGACAGGTAAGGTGGTCTGGTACTCCAATCTCTTTCAGAATTTGCCAGAGTTTCTTGTGATCCACATAATCAAAGGCTTTAGCGTAGTCAATGAAGCAGAAATAGACGTTTTTCTGGAATTCTCTAGGGATGTACGAAAGTGACTTACCTTTCGCAGATTATATTGATGGGGGGGGAGGCATTCCATCCCTCCTCCCGGAATCCTGGCCGGGGGGGAGGTGCTCTGTTCCTCCCCCCGCAATCCTTGAACGGCCGGCTGTGCTCCGTGGCAGCTCCGCGAAGCAGCCGGCCAGGCCCAGCCCAGCCAGGCCAGAGCCGTCTGCAGCCGGATTTCTGGCCGCGGAGGGCTCTGGGTAAAAAAAACAAAAAACAACAATGTGTACGCAAATGGCGGCGACTATGGCCGCCACCATTTGCGTTCCTTCTTTTTACCGTCTTAAACTACGTGAATATTTACGTAGACTATGACGGCGAAAATCAAGGGGAACGCAAATACTGTAGCGGGCGCCATTTGCGTCCCCTTTTGATTCCCCGTTTTAGCCTACGTAAAGATTTACGTAGGTTAAAACGGTGAATGAAAAAGGGACACAAATAGAGCCCGCTACACTATTTACTTTCCCCTTGATTTTCGCCGTCATAGTCTACGTAAATATTTACGTAGATTAAGACGGCCAAAAAGAAGGACCACAAATGGCGGCGGCTGTAGCCGCCACCATTTGCATATGCGTTTATTTGTTTTTAACCCACCCCCAACCATGATAGGCTACGTAAAGATTTACATAGCCTATCACATCTTTTTTTTTTTTTTTCACAAGCCTGGAAATGGCGGCAGTGGCAGCCGGTCGGAACACTGGCCACCGCCTTCGCTGGAGCCGTCGCTGCCGCCGCCTGGAAGATCTGCCCCAGGTAAGTCTCGTCCCGGGGGGGATCCGCGGAGGGCCAGGGGGGTGGCAGGCCATTCCGCCACAGATTTCGGGGGGCTGAATGCACTGGCATCCCTAGAATTCTCTTGCTTTCTCCGTGATCCAGTGAAAGTTGGCGATTTGATCTCTAGTTCCTCTGCCTCTTTGAAACCCAGCTTGTACTTCCGGTAGTTCTTGGTTCGCATACTGCTGAAGCCTAGCTTGTAGGATTTTGAGCATCACCTTGCTGGCATGTGAAATGAGCACAATTGTACGGTAGTTTGAACACTCTTTGGCGTAGCCCTTCTTTGGAATTGGATTGTAAACTGACCTTTTCCAGTCTTGTGGCCACTGTTGAGCCCTTGTTAGTAAGGCTTCCTAAGGCCCACTTGACTTCACTCTCGAATCAATGGATTGAGTTGCTGCCTCCTGAACAATGTTACGGACCTCTGTCCATAGTTCCTCAGGCACTCTGTCTATCAGGTCTAATCCCTTAAATCTATTTGTCACCTCCACTGTATATTCATAAGGGATATGATTTAGGTCATACCTGAATGGTTTAGTGGTTTTCCCTATGTTCTTCAATTCAAGCCGAAATTTTGCAACAAGAAGCTCATGATCTGAGCCACAGTCAGCTCCAGGTCTTGTTTTTACTGACTGTATAGAGCTTCTCCATCTTTGGCTGCATAGGAGATAATCAATCTGATTTTGATATTGAATATCTGGTGATGTCCATGTGTAGAGTCGTCTCTTGTGCTGTTGGAAAAGAGTGTTTGCTATGATCAGCATGTTCTCTTGGCAAAACTCTATTAGCCTTTGTCCTGCTTCATTTTGTACACCAAGGCCATGCTTGCCTGGTATCCCGGTGATTTCTTGACTTCCTACTTTGGCCTTCCACTCCCTTATGATGAAGAGGACATCTTTTTTTGGTGTTAGTTCTAGAAGGTGTTGTAGGTCTTCATAGAACTGATCAACCTCAGCTTCTTCGGCCTCAGTGGTTAGGGCATAGACTTGAATTATTGTGATGTTGAATGGTTTGCCTTGGATTCGTACTGAGATAATTCTATCGTTTTTAAGATTGTACCCCAGTACTGCTTTTCCCACCCTTTTGTTGGCTATGAGTGTTTCTCCATTTCTTCTAAGGGATTTTTGCCCACAGTAGTAGATATGATGGTCACCTGAATTAAATTTGCCCATGCTTGACCATTTTAGTTCACTGATTCCCAAGATGTCGATGTTCAATCTTGCCATCTCATGTTTGACCACCTCCAGCTTACCTTGATTCATTGATCTTACTAGGGATGTACGAAAATTCCGCCACGGATCTCAGGGAGGCTGAATGCCAGTGCATTTGGCCCACCGAAATAGGTGGCGGAACGGCCCGCCCCCCGCACCCCCGGGGACGAGACTTACCTTGGGCGGATCTTCCTGGCGGCGGTAGCTCCGGCGGTGGTGCGGCGGCGGCAGCGGCCTGGTCTTCCGACTGGCTGCTGCCGCCACCATTTCCAGTTTTAAAAAAAACAAAACAAAAAAGTGATAGGCTATGTAAAGATTTACGTAGCCTTATTTTGGCACTACGTAAACATTTACTACGTAAATTTACTACATTCACTACGTAAACATTTACATAGACTAAGTAGGGATGGGGGAGAATTTCTCCCCAAAACTTCGGGGGGCCGAGTGCCAACGCATTCAGTCCTCTGAAGGTTTGGGGAGAAATTCTCCGCCGCCCCCCCGCCCCCCCCCCCAGGATGGGACTTACCTTTTACGAATGTTGCTCCCGGCGGTGGGTCCTGGCGGCGGTTCGGCAGGTCTTCGTCGGGGCGGGGGCGGCAGCCGGTTTTTTAATAGCGTTGCCCTTATTTTCACCGTAGTCTACGTAAATCTTTACGTAGACTACAGGGACCAAATAAGGAACGCGAATGGTGGCTCCCTATGGGGGCCGCCATTTGCGTACACGCTTTTTTTTTTTTAAAGTCACCCGTGATAGGCTACATGACGATTAACGTAGCCTATCACGGCTGACTTTGCAGATCTAGCCGTGATAGGCTCCGTAAATCGTTACGTAGCCTATCACGGGGCTTTTTTTTTTTTTTTACTTTTCTTTTGAAGTTCGCGGCCGGGGAGACGGGGCGCTTCTCCCCGGCCTGAATTTCGGCCGGGCGAGGCGGGAAGGCACCCCCCCCGCATGAACTTCGGGGGGAGAAGCGAAGCGCCTCCCCCCCACTGCGAAAAAAGCTGCAGGACAAGGTAAGTCCCTTTCGTACATCCCTAAGACTAAGACGGTGAAAATAAGGAGAAAGCAAAAAGTGTAGACGCTACGCTATTTGCGTTCCCCTTATTTTCACCGTCTTAATCTACGTAAATGTTTACGTAGACTAAGATGTGCCAAAATAAGGAATGCAAATGGCGGCGGCCCTGGCCCCCGCCATTTGCGTACGCACGTTGTTGTTTTTTTAAGTCAGCCGTGACAGGCTACGTAAACATTTACGTAACCTATCACGGCTGACTTCAGAGACGCAAATGGCGGCGGCCGTGCTGGCCAGCGGCCGGATGTCCAGCTGCTGGCGGAGCCGGCCGGCGGCTCCGCAGAATTGCTGCGGAGCACAGCCGGCTGGCCAGGATTCCGGGGGGGGGGAGGAACGGAGCGCCTCCCCCTCCGGCGAGGATTCCAGCGGGAGGGACGGAACGCCTCCCCTCCAACCATAAACAGAATCCGCGAAAGGTAAGTGCCTTTCGTACATCCCTAGATCTTACAGTCCAGGTTCCTAAAACAATATTGTTCTTTACAGCATCGGATTTTCTTTTCACCACCAGACACATCCACAGCTGAGTGTCCTTTCGGCTTTGGCCCAGCCACTTCACTCTTTCTGGCGCTACTTGGAAATTCCCTCTGCTCTTCCCCAGTAGTATATTGGTCACCTTCCGACCTGAGGGGCTCATCTTCCAGCGTCATCTCTTTTAGCCTTGTGATACGTTCCATGGGGTTTTCTTGGCAAGAATACTGGAATGGGTTGCCATTTCCTTCTCCAGTGGACCACATTTTGTCAGAACTCTCTGCCATGACCTGTCCGTCTTGGGTGGCCCTGCACGGCATAGCTTTATGGCTTCACTGGGTTACGCAAGCCCCTTCGCCACAACAAGGCAGTGAATTACATACTGAGAATTTAAGGAATCATAACAAATAACAGGTCTGGGCATGAACAGTTAGCTGACTCATCTATAACCCTTGAAGCTTTATGTACATGGGCCAAAATAGACTTGACATCAATTACATGATTGTTCCTTGTGTGCTTTGTCTTAACCACAGGAGGAGGAAACAACTCAAGACAGTTCAAACTGAGGCCCCCTACCGTTGCAATTTAGTAAAGAAAGAACCCGCCCATAAATGCCAATCATTAATTAATATTATATCTAGTTTGGCCTGGAGTCTCAGACCAACTTCCAGTTTACCTGAATAACCTGTCCAGGGAAGTCAACAACAATTGGATATAGTGGTAGTCACACCAGCGTTGACCTAGAAAAGTTTCATTTTTTTCCTCTTAACTGCAACTGCAAGACCAAATAGGGAAGTATTTCTTTGTTCAATGCATGCTCAACCTATGGAATTAGTATTTTGATGACTGCTTGTACAAATGCTTGAAAAGGAATAAATATGTCACTAGCTACTAGTCATGGTATTCAAGAGTGTAACTACAATGTTCAGCATGCCTCAGGTGTTCAAAATCAAGTATAGAAAGTGGATATATTGCCATCATTGCCTTCTTGCAAAGTTTCCCGAGTTCTTAATTCCTTATATTCAAGTACTGTTGCTACTCCTTCTCCACGGCCACCATTTCCTATTGAGGCCCACAGTGTGTTTGACAGTGAATTCATGCATCCTCTGTCCAGAGGGTTTATAATGTACAACAGATAAGATGTGATAAGAGTTCAGGGATGAACCACTGAGTATTAGGGATAGGAAGCTTTTAGAACAGACATGCAATATGATGGGGATCAATGGCTAATGGTGTGATTAGTTTGTGAATTGAACCCATTTTATGCCTAGATACATCAGCAACTATTAGGGATGCATGGATTTTGTTAAATCCGTCCCATCTGTGTTCCACAGATTGTCAGGAGTTTCATTCCGCCATCTGCTCATTGACGGAGTCAGATTTTTTGTATGAGAATTTTGTTCATTTGCGAATGCTCAAGTACACATTTGTGCATTACTTAATGTGCACTTGGGCTAATGCGCATTTGCAAATGAACAAAATCGTGCAAATTCTCCCAAGAAGTAAAAAAACTGGTTCTCAAATCCTCACAACCTGGAAAAAGCTGTGGAATCTGAAAGTCAGTTTCATAGATATCCAAAGTCATTTGAATCCATTGCAAACTTCTCCAGCATCCCTACCAGCTATAATAAACTCTGTCATATACAAGGAA
Source organism: Heloderma suspectum (assembly GCF_057233095.1). Classification (NCBI taxonomy): domain Eukaryota; kingdom Metazoa; phylum Chordata; class Lepidosauria; order Squamata; family Helodermatidae; genus Heloderma; species Heloderma suspectum. Next base: position 31,641,036 of record NC_139462.1, on the reverse strand, counting down.
GAGAGTCAAATGAGAGGAAAGGTGAATGGAAAATAAATGAGCTGTGATCCTTATATACACCTAACTTATTTTCAGAGGGTTAGATCAGAGGGTGAGATTTCAATAAAATCAACGGGACTTATGTTAGTCACAATTAACTTCAATGGGTTTGTTCTCAGTAGGACTAAGTCTGGATCCAACCCACACGACTTGAGCACCCATAATTAGGTGCACAGTTACTGTTTTGCTATCTAATCTGCCTTCTGTAGTCTTCAGCAAAGGGGGAAGCCACAGACATCTTTCTTCAGGAATAACCCTTGCTCTGACCTTGCTCTCCATTCCATTTTGATCCAGATCTTCAAGAAATCAGGTTATTCTCTAAAGAATTTTAAATTTGGCCAGTCCACAGAAGTAAGCTTGTTAACATTTGTCCTGATTTTCTGCTCATAGCGACAGAAGGGCTGAGTGGTTGTTCTAAAGGTAATCCCTGAACACTTATCTTTTGCCTCCAGGTACTGGAGTGTTGCTGAGCAAGCATGCAGCTAGGATATGTAAAACATATTCATTAGGAGCACAGCCCACAAATTAATTTTGACCTTATGATTTACAGTAGAAGCAGGGGAGGAGTGAAATTTCAATCAGTCTTAAGGCATTGCATGCCACAATCCTGTCAAAAATAACAGGATTTTTGCTAATAAGTTTTACATGCACTCAAGTTTCCCTTATTTAATGTCTCGTACTAGAATCAGGCCAAAATGTGCCTCAATACAAAAGCGAGTAAAAATTGTGTCATTTTTCATAGCCTGAATGAATTGCATATGAACCTCTGTCCGTTCCATTTATTTGAATCCCAGGGTTTCCCAGTTTGTTGTGGGAATTGACTGATTTGTGATTGTATAAAGAAGATTTGTTGATTTTAGAATTTAGAATTAACTTTTAAAGCACGATTTACTGTTTTGACACTGTATTTTTATTGTTTTTACCTCTTTTATTGAGCATCTTCTGTCACATGTCAGAGGTTTTTTAAATGAATAAATATGAAACAAACATTTTAAATGAATAGAATTGTCTTGAGAGTCCAATATGATGGCAACCACCAAAGAAACAACTTTGGAATAGATATTAGTGTAAGTGTTCACGACCATGTTTATATGTTCAAGTCAAAACAGGTTGACATTTTCCAGTACTGAAGAATTTGGGTAAATGTTCAATTTCTTGTACGCACAAATTATTTTAAGGATCAAATTAGTTACCAGATGAAGGGCGTAGGTGGGATTCAGTCACATCTGAAGCCTTATCCAGACATACTGGTCTAACTGGGTTGAATGTTGAATGGTCAATCCAAACAATGCTCATATGACAGGCATAGCAGCATTACCAGTGAGTAGGCATAGTGGAGCGGAAACTGGTTGAAAACTGGGCAGAATACAGGCAAAGACTGGTCAATCCTGTGGGGTCCAGATGTAATGCATAGGGTGGAATCTATTGCCCAGATTGAAGCTCAGACAGGAAGCAGAAATAATATGAAGGTCAAAGGTGAACTAGGACCAATTCAGATACAAAAGGGTGCAGAAGGGAAAGGTTCTGTTATGACTACTTGGGCCCAGTAGGTAAATGCAGAACATTGAAAACAGCAAAGGGCCAAAGGCTGTTGCACAACACAGAGGAGAACCACGTTTAAAGCTTCTTGTCGCCTTGAACCGGGACATTGGGTTCAACCTAAATGACCTCCATCTGTATTTTCTCCCCCCAAAAAGAATGTAGAGTTTTAGATATTCCGAAAAATGACATATGAGCTCGCTGGTTCACCTATTTCATTACTCCTGTGAAAGGTAGAAGTGTCGCCACCTTGCTGTCTGGCCCTACTCCTTTGCCTTTAACAGTTCCCCTAATATTTTCTCGCAGTTGATACACTCTGCATGATGCAAAGTGTGGGGTATACATTTCCTAAAATAATAACAATAATAACATGAAATAAAGCACATGAAACTTTACCTGGTAGAGAGATGAACTGATGTTTAATTTCTTCATGTTGGGCTATTGTTAAAGCATGGGAGCATGAGCAGAAAAAAAGGTGGCAACCTCAGCTCCAAGGATGATTATCATGGAGATGATGAAGGTAGCATATGGAAAATCTGTCCGGCATTTCGTGAGAACAGTATAAGAGTAAGTCTTTGTTCATTCTATAACTTGTTCCTTTCACCTTGGGGCAGGTCCCTCTCCCTCTCATGCTGAACTCAGCACGAAGAAGAGGGAGGGCAATAGTGCACCTTCTGTTCTCTCTTCGCCCCAGGGGCGAGTTTCTAGAGTGAGCATAGCTCAAAGTGGCACCTATCCATGTCACATTAATCTTCACCATCTCGGCTTAAGTTTGCCCCCTACCAGTGTCTGAATTGCATGAAGCAGGCTAATGGACACTTCCACCAATTACAGGCCAACTATTATCATCCCTCAAGCACCAGGTTTATCCACCCACTAGTTGATTAGCAAGGATTAATTTTGTGTTTTGAATGACACAAGGCACACTGCCCATTTTTAATTGGGATGCTTGAAATACTGAATTAAAACAGAATGCTTATGTTGAGCTCAAACTCATCTCATGGCAGGGCTGGATATTAGGGGTAAGCTGTTGAATTTTAGCATTCAGGCAGTTTAAGAAAGTGGAACTGTGGGTCACTTCCCATATTACATGTGTTGCCTCCATTTATAAATGTGGCACCAATCTGCAGCCAAGCATAAGTCCCTGGAGCAGGGATTTACATGATATGCACGGCAGGAAATGTGTTTGCAATGAGTATGCATAATTTTATGGGGATATGTAGAATGCTTTGAGTTTGCCTGTAAAAATGTAATGTGCAATACATATTAGTCCTTGACCCCCTTTTCCAGTCGTATACCTGAGCCAAGTAATTGGAGGAAGAAACAGCAGACTGATATACAAGATCCTAGGATAGTGTGTTCCTTGGGAACAAGAGGAAGACATAATTTGGGGAGGGATAAAATGATGGGACAAAATAATGTGTTTCTTGTAGCCTGCTGCCATATGAAGGCTTTAGGGTGTGGCTCAGAGCACAACTATACTATCCTCATCGGCTTATATTTGTATGTTGCTTTTCCATGATAAAACCACATTCAAAGCAGCTTACAGGATCATCAGAAAAAAATTACATCATGAAATGCAGCAACTTTTCTGGATAATTGATTAAGAATTACAAGTTGTGACTATTTATATAGACATACAAATAGGTTAAACATCTCTCAGTAAATATGCACTAAGATTAAGCAATCCAGTAATAATCCACACTAAGGCCTGACAAAAGAGAAATACAAAAAAAACAGCAGGGGAAAGAACACATCTCATCTAAAGCTAAATGTTCCCTCAGCCACAAGATCTGAACAACATCTGATGGTCTCCAGGCATCTTCATCAACAGCAGCAGCCTTTGTAGCTGGAGTCAGTCAGGAACCTGCCCTCTCAGTCCAGGTGGAAATGAGCCAGAGAGAGGAACAGGGACCAGGTTGTGTAGGACTTGCAGCTAGATGGTCAACTATACTGATCTGGTACAGCAGAGAAAGAAGGGGGGGGGGAGATAGCAGGGTCCACTCCATTGGTTCAGCTAAGAGCCCAGCTGCCATTTGGCCCTCTCCTCCCTGAACTGTTTCCATTCAAGCTGGTCATTATAAGAACTTGGTAACATTTAAAAAGTGCCTGAGTTTGCTTCTTTTCCTCTCCCTTCCCCACCTCTTTAAAGGCATTGCCTTCTTTTTAATCTGTGTAGAACCCTTAGTAAATATTGGATGCTTTAGAGAAGATGAGCAGCAGCTTATGTCAATTGCAATCCTAAAGAGCTGCTGAGGGGCTATCGGATGCTGCAGACATCCCTCTCCACTGTAGAGGCCTCCCCCATCCAGTTGCCATGGTTGATTCACATGCGGTGGTGGCTGGAGTGGGGCATTCCAGAAGCATGTCAGCTGTGTGTTGGGGCAGGCTATGTATCTGCAGGAACCTTCTCCCCACCACCTCATTTCCCAGGATGCCTCCAAACTGGCATCGTAACTATGCCAACCCTGGAGCAGGTGTAATGAATTCCCTCCCCTTAGTTTCAGTGGGAAGGAAAAGTTTGTTTTTTAAGCTGGCTCAAAAATCAGCAAAGAACCATCCCCACCTCGTGTTGAAGCTGCTGTGACCTACCTGGGGCTTTGAATACATTAGACACTCTGCCTCTCAGTATGTAAGATCATGCTGTCTATCATCATATCTCCCCACAACAAAGAAACCTGGGAATTCTAGTTTGGTGAGGATCCTCAGAATTCTCTCTTAGAGATCGCTAATCCACAGAACATGGGGTTCCCTGGGGAAAGGGAATGGCTATTTAAGTCTGTGATGCCCTTGTATATTTTTGGTCTGAAATCCCTCCATAAATGCAGGTTTCATTTCCAGCTTTTCTCTTCAGGTTATATGATTAATCTAATAATAACAACAATAATAATTAATACAAGATAGGATCAATATTGCACATTTTCTATTATGACCCTTATTTTTAACCAAATTAAGTGTGAAATTTTTCAGTTATGTCTACTCCTTTGTTTCCCCTCTGCAGCAAAGTGCATTCATAATGAGTTTAATTAAGTGGAAATGGATGTTAGCCTATAACATTACAAAAGGTTGCTATGCACCGATAAATCATAATTAAATGTATTTAGGGTAATAGCAGGAGTCGTTTACACTTAGGTTGCTTCCAACAAACGTTAATTGTTGCCTTAAATGACAAGTACTCCCCATTAAAAGGCAAACAAATCTAAACCCCACTTTTGCTAACCACCAGGGTATTGCTTTTTGAACAAACAGCATGTACTTTATTCACTAGGAGCTATTCAAAACAAGGGGAAATTCTAGATGGCAGCATGCCTGGGGTTTAGGCTGAATAGGCTGAATTCCAATGTGACAAGTTTGCCTGTTGCTTTGGTGAAAGGTATTTCATGAGAGTTTGTGACTAAGATGCTGATGTCTCCTGGACTGTCAAGGGGAGATGCCCTCAGGAAAATGGAGTCAACCCCACAGAAGAACAAAACCCCAAAATAAAGTCCAATAAAAGGATTTGAATATAAGTATAGATCAAGTTTTAGTAAAAGACAAGGCAGTCCTAAAAGTCAGATGGTTGGAAGTTGGATGGGAAAAAGACATGACACGTCTCCACATCTATACAATCTCTCCTTTCCATGCCTTTTTTTAAAACTGAGTAAACATGCGACCATCTTTACTGCCTTTTGGATTTGAAATCTTGTAATCCTGGGGTGCGGGGGGATTGTGCATCTTTGAACCATGGACACAGGTGTGAAATACGGGTGCTGTAGCAATATTGTAATGGAGGAGCAGCTGCATTCTTATGGGCTGGGAAAAGCAGAAGATTGTATCCATTATGGGATGTACTTCCCCTTGAAAAGAACCCCACAAAAGGAACTGTTGGGTGTGTATCTGAACAAATATATGACTAAATAGCCAGTCAACTTTATTTTATTTATAAAATTATTTTTGAGTTGCATTTTGGCCAAAAAGTCCCCTAAAGTGACTTACATTTTAAAAGTATTAACTTTAAAACAATATGATAACAAACTATCATAAAATAATATACCATTTCTCATAATGATAAGAGAAAGAAAATATTTAAAAAACAGAGAGAAGAATTACTTTAGTTTAGTTTAGTTCATTTTATTTATGTATGGGTTCACACAACCAAAGCCATTTATATCCCAAAGTGATTTACAAAGAAATAATTTAAACACACACACACACAATATACAATAACATATTCATTAAAACCATACACACTTACAAAAGTATCCCATCTAAAAGATTACCTAAGGATGCAATCCTGTGGCCGCTAGTCAGCGGCTAGACGGCCATAGGATAGGTTGGTTCCTGGAGAACCAACCCCCACCCCCTCCTGCACTGCCTTGTAGGCAGTGCGGATTGGCCTCTTACTCCATGCCCATAAGAGCAGTGCAGACGAGTGAAAACAGGGTGTTCCTAGGGGCGGATAAGTCGGAAATCCAGTACGACACATTCTATGTGTTGTCTGGCCCCCAGCCGCTTTATTAGAAAAACTGACAAATAAATTGAAATATGTAAAAGGAGGAAGATATATGGACAATATTGAAGAAACTTGGTTCCCTTTTATCTTATTTATAAATACAGAAAACTCGTGATGTAATCCTCAAAAGCATCAAGTTGAAGTATTGGAAAGACATATTGACAGATTTATCATCAAGGAAGTAGTAAATACAAAATTAATAGATTTTAAGATTTGATATTTTTATTATATACCTAAATAGCAATGATTCCTGATGGAACCCATTATTTAATGTTGTAACAGAGAGTAAGAAGCATCCTGTGTATATTTTAGGTTTCTTGTGGTTTTGTTCTCCTCCTTTTTCTTTTCTCCCCCCCCCCTTTTTCTGTTTTTCTGTTATTATGGTGTTTGTTGTGTGTCATTTGTATCACTGAGATAAAAATAAAATAAAGAGAAAGAAATACTGGAGTCCAGACAGAGCTGTGCAAGCCTTTATAGGTCAAAACCAACACTTTGAATTGGTCTGGGAAACAAATTGGTAGACAATATAGGGGAACCAGAACTGGAGTTATATGTTTGGAATGCCTAGTCAAAGGTTTGGCTGAATGAAAGTGCTGCTCTGGGTTTTTGAAGGCCCTTAGGCAAGACACCCCAACTGGGCCCTCTCCTCAGTGGGTCCATCTTCAGACACCCCAACTGGGCCCTCTCCTCAGTGGGTCCATCTTCAGACACCCTCACTGGGCCCTCTCCTCAGTGGGTCCATCTTCAGACACCCTCACTGGGCCCTATCCTCAGTGGGTCCATCTTCAGACACCCTCACTGGGCCCTCTCCTCAGTGGGTCCATCTTCAGACACCCTCACTGGGCCGTCTTCTCAGTGGGTCCATCTTCAGACACCCTCACTGGGCCGTCTTCTCAGTGGGTCCATCTTCAGACACCCTCACTGGGCCCTTCCCTGAGTGGGTCCATCTTCAGACACCCTCACTGGGCCCTTCCCTCAGTGAGTCCATCTTCAAACACCCTCACTGGGCCCTTCCCTCAGTGAATCTCCCTATAATTGACATTGTTGTTGTTGTTCAGTCGTTCAGTCGTGTCCGACTCTTCGTGACCCCATGGACCATAGCACGCCAGGCCTTCCTGTCCTGCGCTCAGTGGTCTATATCTTTAAGGTTTTCTTTTGATGTCTTTTGAAACAAGCAATGTTTATGCTGTGTGATAAAGAAAGATTGATGAAACAGGAATATATCCAGCATTTAGCCATTCCGAAGATGTATAGATTCAGAAGATGAGATTTCCACTCACCTGAGAAAAGCTCAAAACAGAGGAGATGGGGGAGAGGAAATCTGGAATAATTATTTATGGGTGGGTTGCACCATAAAAGATGTTCTGATTTCTGCAACATTCCCATGCCATTTCCCTCAGAGGAAGTGTTTGGGTTTTGTACTTGGATGGTCATGCCAGGTGGCAATGCTTTAGTTTCTATTTATGCGTGTACTTTTGGAAGGTAAGCACTAGCACCCTATTAAGTTTAATGATAAGCCACCTCCACTTATCCTATGTCCAAATTCTCACAAACATGCATATGTTCAGGTCGTGACTGGTTATTTCATTGACCCATATTTCTGGAGCTGGGAAGAAATTCATCCACCTCATTTCAACTCCTTGGTGAGTACAAGCACCATCCGGTCCATTGACCAATCCAGTATAGCAGTCCTCATCTTGTTAGTGCTTCATGGAAAATCCATCTCAGGGTATTAAGACATCGAAAAGCTGATTGCTATCCCCCCCCCCCAGTATAGCACTATCCAATTGTTCCTATAGATCATTTCCTTCTCTGAATGCTTTGGGAATTGCAATGTTGTTTTCTTCTTTAGATCAATTGAAGCTAGGTCTGATGCTCCTGCCGTCAATTTTGGGGAGGCCCGGAAGCAGAAGATGATTTCATTTTTGTTATAAAATGCTCAGAACTCTTAGGCTATTGAATAACAAATTATAATTGTACTTAAATGGGGAAGGGGGAAATTCTTGTGCAAATCCCTCTCCCACAACACACAAATTTACTTGCCAAAGTTTGAATTTAGAACTTCCCAATTCCATTTGTTTTTCAGCCTTTCCAATTATTATTATTGGATTAAGACTGAACTCAATGGGACTTACTTCTGAGCAGATGTGTATAACATTGCACTGTTAGTTGTTTTAAGAAGATATCAGTCTAAATGTACTGTATTTGACAAGGTGCTTTAATAAATCATCAACACTAGATTAGTTGTATTTTTTATTTTGCTTTTTAAAGCAAATTTTGAATTTTTCCAAATTGAAAAACCTAAAATTGCTAAATTTTAAACTGATGTGAAAATATGCTTCTGCTTATTGAAATGGACAACATTCTCTTGGTTTAGCTTTTGTCCGGATTCTGTCAGAACCATGTCAGAAGAGCGAGGGTGGGAATATCAGTGTTTGGGCAGGTGATGGAGGGCCAGTAAACAATTTAGACAAGATGGGCATACTATTTGTGGGTGGTTTGTCTGTCCCATTGGCTGGTGTTTATCCTATTCTGGAGGGGGCTGCATTCCCCCTAAGGATCAGGTGCATAATTTTTTTGTGGGGTGTGTGTGTGTGCTTTGGGATCCCTCATTGTCACTAGAGGCACTACAAGTTGGCTTGGTGACTTGGAGAGCTTTTTATTAGCTTTGGCTGATATACCAGCTACGACCCTCTGTGATAGAGATAGCACTGCAACAGTTATTCATGGTCTGGTAACCTCCTGTTTGGATTACTGCAATGTGCTGTACATGGGGCTGCCTTTGAAAAGAGTCCAGAAACCTCACTAGTCCCAGCAGGGTGGCTAGGTCATTAACAGGGAATGGCTGATAACAATCACATTATGCCTGTACTTTGTCATCTGCACTGGCTTCTGGAAGTTCTGGTCCTTCTCCAGGCCCAATTCAAAGTGTTGATTTTAACCTTTGAAGTTCTAAATGACTTGAAGCCAGGTGACCTGAAGGTGTGTATAATCCCATATTTACCTACCCAGAATCTAAGGTCTGAGGCCATTCTCTGCGTGCACCCACCAAATGAGGTGAGGTAGGGGGCCACAAGGGTGAGGGTCTTTTCAGGGATGGCCTGTAGAAAGCCCTCCTCAGAGAGGTGTGCCTAGTGCCTACATTATGGCCTTTTCATGCCAGGTGATGACCTTTTTACTTCCCCAGACATTTTAGGAACCGTTTTAGTCCTTTTAGATCTTTGCACAGTTTTATCCCTGTTGTTGCTTTTACTTTTCATTTTATTATGTGCTGCTGGTGGTTTTATTTTGCTTTTATCTGACCTGATATATTGCCATTGTTTTATGGTTATCTTGTATTTATGTTTTTAATGTGTACACCATGCAAAGAACATTGGTTATTGTGTGGTTTAAAATTTAATCAGTCAGTCAGTCAGTCAATATTATTATAACAAAGACCCAGATGGAGTTCAGGAACATCCAATGGTTGTGAATTTCAGATTGCTTTACAAGCCTTGGCAAAGCCATTAAAGCACTATGTGGTTTCCTTCCTTGAGCCAGGAACTGGGATATTATTGCTAAATACATAAATATGCATGTATACAGCCCTCTGCTTTGACTATCATATGGAAAGTGATTTGTGATCGCTAATAACCGGGGGAGCTATTTTGACAGATGTTCAGGAGCGCACATCTAGTTAAAGTGGGCATATGGAAACATGGCTGCAGCATGACCATGTTAGTTAAGAAAGTGGGCAATGGGGAGCAGAAGAAAGGGGTACAAGTCCCCCCTACCTGCCTCTCATATCACATAGTCCCAAACCAATGGCCTTGTGCTCCATTCTGTTAATTATGTTAAAAAGCAAGTCAAACATGAGGAAAGAAAAATGCTGGTATTTGGCCCAACCCTTTAGCATGGGTCGTTGAGAGCATTGGCTTTACACATTTGAAAGCAAAACTAGTATTATCATTCTAGAATCCTGACAGAGGGACTATTGACACAACCTATTCGAGGGACTATCGACACAACCTATTGCCTGATCTTCTCTACCTGATAGTTTGACCATGTTCCCACCACCATCCTGCTGCCCACTTCCCCCTTCCCTTTCCACTGACTTCCTTTTTCCATCAGTGTTCATCATATTACTTTTTAATATCTCTTCATGCTGTCTCCCTATCTTTCTGTCCACCTTATCCTTTGGCCCTTCTAGATCCAATCTGCACTTCAACCCTAGAATTCCCTCTTCTATCGCTTTTGGTGAGCATCATCTTCAAAATCGTATGGACCCCCAACATCCCAGCTGGCTTCTTCCTCTCTTTATCAAAAAGATTTGGTAGGTCCATCTGTTCTCTTTGGTTTTCCATTACAAACATCACTATCCTTTCCAAAGTGGCCTCCTCCTTCCTCCCCTGATGTCAATTTAGATTGTAAGTCTGTGAGCAGGTATGGTAATCTGTGGGCCTAGTAAGCTTAGATGCTCAATACATAGTAATGGTTACTGCAACTATCACATAGGAATCTTCCTGTGGTTTATCTACTCTTGCTCTGAGGAGCTCAGGGCAATACACAATACAGTAGGTAGCCTGCCAGTTTCTAGAGCTGCATAAGCTACCTGCATAGCTTCCATACTTACAGAACCATATAATGTGCCTTCATACCACCCTTAGACATTGGTTGAGTTGAGTTCAACCCAACAAAAGCTTCAGAGAAAGAAGCTATTACTTGAAAGTTGCCATCATGATGTGAGCGGAATAGTGGGATCCAGTGAATGGCCAAGCATTGGTTTTCCTCTTGTGTAGACATTGGGTAAATTATTTGTGATCGAGGCTGTGTTCATTTTGACGGAGTGCTTCATTAGCTGTAAAGTTCTCCCAGTGGTGTGGGCGAGACTTGGTGGCAGGCGGCATGGAGCAAAGGGAGAAAACATGGGACATACCAATGTTAATGAAGATTTATTCCATAGTGACATTTGATCAGATCTACTGGGTGAATTCTAAGATTTCATTAGTTAAAGACAGAGAGGCGTCTGTCTGATTAAAAAGTGGGGAAACAGTAGGGAGCTCCCATAAATTACTGCAGCTCAATTAGGTGCAGACAGTTTAGTGAGTGTTTATTACTGGCAGAAATGAAGATTTTTCCAATTAGATTAAAAGGTTTGGAAAACAACAATTCTAGTGCTCAGTGATTTAGACCCTTTGCTGGAATAATGCATTGTGAGGAGCAGCATTGATTAAAAGCAAACTGATAAGTTATTTGTGCTGCCTTGTTGTTTAGCAATGGAGCCCCCGCTGCTGAGGTACAATTTACCTCACATGATCAATGTGTGGACTTGGCTAATTTTCTTCTTGGCCTGAAGATTTATATGAATGTAAAGGGCAGCTAAATCACAGCGGAAAATACCAACATGATTTATTTGGGGTAATCATCAAGGAAGCAGAGCTGCATAAATCACTGGCAATGTATCCCTGCCATGCTGAGCCCTTCAGGCTGGCATCTCTGCCCTGGAGGTGGGTTGGAAAAAAAATTAATCAGAGGGGGACTTCATTCCACATTCTCACAGCAGAAAGGCATTCATTCATTCGCGCAAAAGCGGGAGTTTATTGGGTGAGTCTAACAAGTGACTGAAGTCATTCAATGTAGGGTGGAAGTCCACAATTCATGCATCTCTGTGTCCTGTATTGCAAATTCTGGTTTACCACAGTGCTGAGCTAGTTGGAATGCATAGTGATTTTTGCCAAAGTATCTAGAGAAGATGGCAGAGGAGGCTGGTGGCTCTGATGTCAGTGGGGCAGTGACTCAGCTCTGGGTTTAAGTCTGCACCTCGGGTAGCTCCTTTTGAGTTCTGCCTAGTTCTGACTGAAACCCGGAGTGGATGCACCACCCCACTGACATTGGAGCCACCAGCCTCCACTGGGAGATGGGTTATAGAGGGTGGGGATGTTCTGTGCTAGCCACTGGTAGATTGATTTCCATGGTCTTTGTAAGATGAGGAATTGGGAAAGAGGAGAGAAAATGGGGTTCGAGGAGAGAAAATGAATGACAGCTAAATTCTTCGTTGTCCTATTGCCCTTAGATCACACATGCTCTTATATCCTTATCTTCTGGAAGCATTTCTCTAACGCAGGGAAGGACAACACGGTGTTCTCTACATGTCCTGGACTACAGCTCCCAGAATCCCTGACCACGCTGTTTGAGGACAGGGATGGTTGAGACATGTGTTCAGTTGGGGTGTGTGTGTGTGTGTGTGTGTTTAAGGGATTCACCTGATTCATACCTCTGGGACCCAAACACAATTTGCAATCAGAAATCCATATATTTCTGAGCTTGCAGTGCGTTCCGCGAAACGAAAAAGGTGCTCTGTTGACATGCACACATTGGAAAAAATTGCATTTCTAAGACGCACACAAACATGCTTTAGTCAATGAGTGCACATGTGCAAAATGTACGCTTTAAAAATGTGCACAAAAATACATACACATTTCTGTGGGTACAAAAAGCCTATATGGAACTGGAACAGAACAAACTTGGTGGTGGAAAAATGAGAAACTCAACAGGATTGAGCTTGACAGATTTGCCTATCTGAAGGGCACCAGTTTGCCTACCCCTGCTTTAAAAGACAAAACAAAAATCTAATCCAAAACTTGTTTCTTGGAACAAAGAAAGCCCTGCTGGATCAGACCAAAGCTTCCCAGAATCCCTGACCATTGGCCATGTTGCCTAGGCTTTATGGGAATGGTAGTCCAAAATGTCTGGGGGGCACCAGGTTGCCTACTCTAGATGAGCAGGAGTGAGCAACTTGTGGTCCTCCAAATGTTTTGGCCAACATCTCCCCTTATCCCTCACCATTGGCTCTATTGGCTAGGGCTGATGGGAGTTGTAGTCTAAAACATCTGGAGAGAACCAGGCTATCTATTCCTTATCTAGAGCAGGGATGAACAACGTGTGGTCCTCCAGATGTTTTGGCCTACAACTCTCATCAACTCTCACCATTGGCTAGGGATGATGGGTGTTGTAGGCCAAAACATCTGAAAGGCCAAATGTTGCCCACCCCTGATTTAGAGAAAGAGAAAATAAAGATCTGGGTTGCATTTGTGCTTTGCTGAGGAGCCTCAGCTGTGCCTGGCTTGTGCATAATCTTAAAAAAGAAGAAATGAAGACTGTTCTTTCCCATTCGGAACAATTTTTTGATTCATGTTCATTCATTTCATTTACATCCAGCCTGTCTTCCACCATGGAACTTTGGGCAGTGCATCCAGGGTTCCTACTAGGCAGTCTCCTATCCTGGCGCTGACCAGACTCAGTTCTGCTTAGCTTCTGCAAGGTTGCTGCTCATGCCTTATTTTCATAAACCATATGCAGATTTGTGTAGATTTAATCAGCAAATCCATCAGCTACGATTTGGCTAACCAGGGGTGACTGCTTTTATGTGAGAAGAAGTCTTGATCTTCCAGAGAAGGCTGGAGAGGCAGCCCTGCTGCTGACATGCTGGTCCCAATCCTTCCATTCCATGTTGTGTGTGACTTTGCTTGCCAGGCACCACCTCACGCTGCCCCTGTCCCCCTTTCCTCTGTGCCACTGGAATGTCTGGCACAGAGTCATTTTTTAATTTCATTTTCCAGACCCAGTGTGTGTGTGTGTGTGTGTGTGTGTAACCCTTTTGCTGATACAGAGGCATTCTTCCACTGCTGCTCCTTGATATACCTCTCTTGGTAATCTCAATGTGGTAATAAATCACATTTCCTTTTTGGTGCGCTTCTTGGTGTCAGTGCACAGCACACTCTGTGGCTCTGGAGTTTTATTATTTTATTTCAATATAAAGGCCTGTGAATATGCGGCAGCCAGTTATCTGATTGTTTGTTCTGCTCAGCTAAGCAAACTAAAATGAGTGGGGTTTCAGCGAGACAATTTGCTGAAGAACGGTGGTTCTGCCCTCCTTATCTGAATGACTCCTCTCTCTCATTGTTTCCTTTTGTTCTTCCCTTTACCTCTCTCCCTTAAAAAAAAAAAAAGTTTTTTTTTTTTTTGGCCGTTATCTGTTTCCTGGTCTGTTCAAACAAACTAGCTTTAGAAGTTCCGTTAGACATTGGGAGATCTGACACCTGCCATTTCAATGACCAAATGTAACCTCCACTTCCTATAGTCAGTTATAGACCAGTCTTGGAGGCATTTATGTCTTCAAATTCACTACAGGAGAAAGATTCCTTATCCCTGACCCATGCCACAGAATAGGACTGCCTAGCTGTAACTGGCTGAAAATGAGAAGTTGCTAACTAAGAGCTAGGATAGGAACATAGGAAGCGGCCTTATACTGAGCCAGACCGTTGGTCCATCGAGCCCAGTATTGTCAACACTGACTGTCAGTGGCTCTCCAGGGTTTCAGGAAGGAGTTTTTCAAGTCCTACCTGGAGATGCCGGGGATCGAACCTGGGACCTTCTGTCTGCAAAGCATGTGCTCTGCCAATCCCCTTAGAGTCAGATACCCTAACTGCAAAATCTAAGAAGTGTGGAGATAGAGGGGGAAATTCTCTTCCATAAACAGTGGATTAAACAGCCCCTCACAATGACATGGCCAGATATTTTCTTAACTGAATGTTGGAAAAATGACCAAAAACTATCTATCTCACATTGAGAGATGGTACTGATGTTTGGAAGTGAAAAATTTGGAGTATGGACATTCAAGGGTTCAGAATTTACAGGCCAATTATGAACTGAGGCCAAACCTCTCCGAAGTTTGGGCTCAGCTCATCAGTAGCATAGCCTGTGCCCAAGCAGCAGCCACACCTTTCCTTGCCCACTGAAACATATGTGGTGGTAGAAGGAGCAATGCTGAAGCTAATACTAGGCAGCAGCGGCATTATGGTCCCCAAGGCATCTGGAAAATCTTGTTTCCTGGAGGGGTTGGTTCATACAATGCTGTGGCTATCTAATGAAGACCATGGTAGCTGTACTTTTCTTCTTCTTTTTTTTTTTTTTTACTTCTGGCATATCAGATTTGGGGAAAGGGGAAGTGGGGAGCGTCATGTGGGGTGCAAAGACACCCACGCTTCTTGATCTTCCCCACTGGGGAGGTCATGAGGGGGTATGGATGGAAGTGAAATGCATCATGAGATATGGAACTTAATGCAATCCCAATGAAATGTGTAAGAACACATGAAGTTTGGAATGGGCCCATGCTTAAACAAGCTAATCCAGTATTTATCCAAATAAAGCCCAAATTAAGTCATCTTAGGTGGGCCCATTCCAAATCGAGCCCTGGAAATCTCATCCTTCACTATTTACAGCACCTGCTGTTCCATATCCATGCTTTCCCTAGTAGTCACGAAGGATAGAAAATTATTTTTAAAACACAAAGGCTGAGATTATCAATATTAGAACAGGTTACAGGAAGTGGATAATGTTTTTATTTTATTATTTATTATTAAATTTATTAATCGCCCATCTGGCTGGTCACCCAGCCACTCTGGGCGATGTACAACATACAATAAAACAGTTTAAAACAATAAAATTCTACAATAAAAACATTTTCTAAAATACCCTAACCCACCCCAAATGCCTGCCTGAACAACCACGTTTTTAATGCATGACGGAAGCTCATTAAAGAGGGGGCATGACTGAGTTCCCTAGGGAGGGAGTTCCACAGAGTGGGGGCCACCACAGAAAAGGCCCTCTTCCTTGTCCCCACCAGTCTAGCTGTCCTGGCTGATGGGACAGAGAGAAGGCCATCCGAGGCTGATCTTGTTAAGCGGCCTGTCTGGTGCTGCTGGAGGCGCTCCTTAAGATAGGCTGGGCCGGAACCATATAGGGTTTTAAAGGTCAAAACCAACACCTTGAATTTGGCCCGGAAAACAACTGGTAACCAGTGCAACTCCTTCAGCACTGGAGTGATGTGATCTCGCTGGCGGCTGCCTTTAATCAGGCGAGCCGCCGCGTTCTGTACCAGCTGCAGTTTCTGAACCGTCTTCAAGGGTAACCCCACGTAGAGCGCATTACAGTAGTCTAAACGAGAGGAGACCAGGGCATGTACTACCGATGGGAGCAGATGGTCGGGAAGGAAGGGGTGCAGCTGCCGTATCAGATGGAGTTGATACAGCGCTGTCCGGCTCACAGCTGACACCTGAGCCTCCATGGACAGCTGGGAGTCTAAAATGACCCCCAGGCTGCGGACCTGGTCTGTCAAGGGTAGCCATACCCCATTCAACACCAGGTCAACATCCCCCAGCCTCCTCTTGTCTCCCACCAAAAGTACCTCGGTTTTGTCAGGGTTAAGCTTCAGCTTATTCCTCCCCATCCAGCCACTCACCGTCTCCAGACATTTGGACAGGGATTCTACGGCCAACCTTGGTGAAGATTTGAACGAGAGGTAGAGCTGCGTGTCATCCGCATATTGATGACACTGCATCCCAAACCTCCTGAAGATAGCCCCCAGTGGCTTCACATAGATGTTAAATAGCATCGGGGAGAGGATGGAACCCTGTGGCACCTCACAAGTGAGTGGCCACGGGTCCTAAACCTCCTCTCCTAGTGCTACCCTCTGATACCTTCCGGAGAGGAAGGACCGGAACCACCGCAACACGGTGTCTCCAATGCCCAACCCCTCCAGGCGGTCCAGGAGGATACCGTGGTCAACGGTATCAAAAGCCACTGAGAGGTCGAGGAGAACAAGGAAGGAGCATTCACCCCTATCCAGAGCCCTCCTCATATCATCTACCAAGGCGACCAAGGCCGTTTCTGTCCCATGCCCAAGCCTGAAACCCGACTGAAATGCGTCTAGATAATCAGTTTCTTCCAAGTGTGCCTTCAACTGCACTTCCACCACCCACTCAATCTTCTGTTGCCCACACCCTAAGCCCAACAACTTTTGATTCTCCATTGAAATTTGAAGAATGGACCAAATGCGAGCAATTAACTAGAGCTGTTCAAAGACACTTCCTCACAGGGATGTGCCAAGATGATGATGGTGGTGAGTGCTTATGCTGCCACCAATTCTCTTATGTCCCACCAATTTCAAGGCCCCCACCCCTTGCGCAATGGTGATTTAGTGCTTCTGCGGCAACCTGAAACATCCGGAAACACTTGTTTCTGGACAGAGGCAGTTCGGTGGAGCTTGCATAAAGGAGCTTTGCCAACCTGCCTTCTTCTAGAAATGAGTGCTTCTACTCATTTCGAGGCTTCCCCTAGGAAGCGCTAAATCTCACTTGCATAAGTGGTGCATCCCATTTGCACAACAGAATTGGTGGGATCACTGCTTTGGAAGGGAATCGGCAGGGTGTAAGGGAATCGGCAGGGTAGAAGGGAATCGGCAGGGGCAGAAGCACCCCATTGGATTCTTCCCAATGATTTTTGGTGATGAGATGGAAAACCCAAATGGTGCACCAACACAGTAATATGTCACAGAACTATAATAATAAATCAACTAATACACAATTCGTTGTCCTTCAATGGCAACCCCAAAATGGGCATTTCAGTAGGGCTTATCATACATCAGTATGATAAGCCCTACTGAAATGCCCATTTTGGGGTTGCCAACTTTACCATTTTGGGGTAAAGCCAACTCTGCAACTCGCTGTGTTTTGCTTCTCTCTGAATATATAGCTGAGTTTCTTACATTGTTCTTATAGTTATGTATGGGAAGGTGGCCTAAGTTGGAAACTATGTGACAATATCCACAGTTTGAAGCTTTGGAGATTGCAGAGGTTGTGACAGCAATTTCCCAGTCCATGTCCCATTGTTCACATTAATAGACAACTCCCATAAGTGAAGAAAGCAGCTCAGAGTAATGTCTGAACTGTCCCTTAGTCCAACAGCCCTTGAATGAGTTGAGAGGATTTCAGTGGTTTTTAGTCAGCTTGATGCAAAGTCAAAACCACTTAATTTCTCCTCACTCGTCAACTCTGCACCAAAGAGAGTAGTCTATTTTACAACATGACACTACAGTGGTGAGAGAATGTGTCTCTTTGCTTTATGTTTACACCATTATAATTCATATTACATGCTAAATAACCCCATTAAGTGGAAGTAGAAAAATGTGACAAGCCATTTATAGATCATGTGAATGTA
The DNA here is from genome assembly GCF_057233095.1 of Heloderma suspectum. Lineage (NCBI taxonomy): Eukaryota > Metazoa > Chordata > Lepidosauria > Squamata > Helodermatidae > Heloderma > Heloderma suspectum. Next base: position 31,622,930 of record NC_139462.1, on the reverse strand, counting down.
ATTGAAGAGGGCGATGGGACAGCTCCTTTATATAATCTAGCTTTAATCAATACCAGGGGAAAATATTTCCCAGGCCATTTAGACTGTACAGCATAAATAGTGCTTGACACACACAATGAATTTTTGTTTCAGCTTAAGTACTGATTTATTTGAGAGGAATATGCTTGCGTTTTTATTTTATAGTTGCACAAGAGTTTGATACACCAGCAGTAGGGCTCAAACAGTGTAGGTATTCACACAGGAACTTAATTCAGATTTTTCATTAGGGACATGGTCCTACACCTTTTTGTGTGTGCATCCCAAGTTTTGTGTGTCCCAAGTGATAGTTAAGTACTCAAGTCAGACGTAGGGAATTTGCATCAGTTCAGCACACCGAGTACTATTGTCATGGTTAAGCTGGAGCCATAGGTAAGCCTAGGCCTGAGGGGCAGATGTCCTCTAGTCCATGTTCCCTGAAGTCAGTTGTGGCAGCTGGAGTTTGGGTCTGGACTGGGAATGTGGAAAAGCTTTACCAGGACAGAAGTCAACAAGACCTGCTCTGATGACCGGGCAAGAGCAAAAGACTCCTAATTCTCAGGGCTGCAGAGACTAGATCGTGGAGTGCAATAACACCCTCCCACTTATTTTCTCCAGCAACTGATACAAAGATGCATATTGCCTCTGATACCGGGAGTAACGAATTGCCATCATGGCCATTGGCCATTGATAGCCATAACCTCTGCTGATAGCCGTCCAGGTAGCCATTGCTAGCCATTCATGTTGGTGGCTATCATGACATCTTGGCCATCATCACTACATAATTTAACTATGCCCTGTGATGAAATCCTTCACACAACTCATGATCATCTGATGGAGTTCATTGCCACTGGGCATAGAAGTCACTAGCATAGGTACTTTTTGGAGGGGGAAAAAAAAAGGATTAAATGAATTTGGGGAAGACAGACCGATCAAATAGTATCAATAGCTATTAGTCATGATAGCTAACAATGGAATCTCTGTGGCTACATACAATATATTTCACAGGTTCTGATGGCATGTTCCCCAGGGGCATCTGTCTAGGTACAGGGAGAGACCAAATGTGGGACTAGATCAATATTTGCTCTTATCCAGCAAGGTTATTGTGACAGGTCAGCAGTGAAGACCCATGGTTTGAAAAGAAACTGGCCATAATAATTTGCCTCCGTCTGTTGCCTTTCTGCCAATCAAACCCTTGGTTCATGGATTAGGTTGAGTTTTGTTCAAATGTAAACACTCACACAATCCAAGTACAAACATTGTATTTCTGCAGGAGCTTTAGTTCTTTCAGATTTACCACATCCCTAGAGGATGGTATCATCTGCATATAGATAAAATTTAGTCAGCGAGAAAGTAAAGTCTTTTGATGTATGATAAAATAAATATAGAAGGAGACATAAATATAAAACGGAGAGAATTTACTATGTGAGTATATGGCTTCAATTTTTATGCTTTCACATTATGTCATTGCAATTCAATCCAGCTGTTTAGCCCTTTAAAGTTGGATAAAGTCCTACATTTATGGACTTGCAGGCTGGTTTCCTTATCAATGTGATACGTAAATCTATGATTTACCTGCAAAATACAGGAAAATGGAATTGCTCTCATTTCTTAGAAAGAAAATGTCTCCTTATTTTTATTGGCTTGTATTTAGAAAATCATGTGGAAATAACAAGCCTTATGAAAAATGGGTACCAAGAACATTGAGCCATCTTTACAAGCTAATGTACCTCTTGGAGTTTTAGCCTTGACCAGTGGTCCAGATGCCAAGTGAGAGGAAGATTTACATTGACTTTAGAGACAAGGTGCTGTCCCTCATGGACCTGAAGCCCCCCTGCCCCCCATCTGTCAGATGGGGACCCAGGAATCAATGCAGCTCAGCTGAGTGGGAAGTGGTGTTGAGCTTTGAATTGAGCTTAGAAGCTAATTAGAACCCACCATGGCAAATACTTCAAACCATGCAGTTATCATTCTTTGTGGCCTGATCCTGTCAATAGCTGGAGTGTTCCAGTCTGCTTTTGCTGGAGCTTCAAAAATATCTTAATGGACAGCCCCATTGCAAAGCACATGGCAGTAATCCAAATTGGGTGTGTGTGTGAGGGTACTAATGCATGGATGACAGCTGCCAGAACTTGATCAGAGTGAAGGACAGGGTGCAATCAATTCACCATCTGAAGCTGAGAAATGTGGGAGTGATGGCCTGCAACTGTGCTCTGGGTCAAGCTCTGAAGGTTCAGGCTTAAAAGCCTTCAGCAATAGGCACAGCAATAGGAATATTTGTGCACCAGCTCCCAGACTCTTGCCTTGTATTTCCTTGAAAACCTTGATATTTTTTGTTTACTGCCCAGAGAGCTTCAGCTGTTGGGCAGTATAGAAATGAAAATAGTAGTAGTAGTAAGAATAGTAGTAGTAGTAGTAGTAGTAGTAATAATAATAATAATAATAATAATAAATATAACAACACCTAGCTCTTCTCTGGAACTCCTGTGTTTGGCCTGCCTACTGACCTTGACTTTGGTACTGATCCTGACTAACTCCTTGGAGCTCTGTCCTTGCACCACTGTGAGCAAGACAATGTCTCCTCTACACTTCTGTGATGTCACACTAGATTGGACAATGCCCATTGGCGAAGTTGACGTTCATAGATTGACATGTCGCTCCCAGCCTTTGTTTATTGCCCCAAACAGACTTTAAATGGGCTATACGTTCAGAAAAAAAACATATTTTCCCCCAAGATAACATCATATGCCATGGCTGTTCTTGACAATCAGCTTCAGGAACCTGGGTCTTCTCTCTATGCTACTACTGCTATTGCCTTCATGTCCTGCTTGGGGGCTCCCCATAGCTGTTTGGATAGCCACTGTGGGGAACTGAATGCTGGATGAGATAGGCCTTTGGTGTTATCCAGCAGAGCTCTTCTTATATTCATATGCTACCTACATTCAAAGACTTACAAACCGTTTCATTCAACCCCATGTATGAATGAGTTGGAGTGTGTCAGTAGCTAATAGCCACCAGTGATCAAAGATCAATAATAATTAAGTAAGCATCTTTAGCTCCTAAACTTTACAAAACCTAGAGGAATGGGCACTCCTTCTCTTTCCATGGCCTCAGCTATGTATGTGTGTAGCTTTGGCCAATAAAAGTTGACAACCTTGCCTTTAAAAAGCCTATATCACATTTTGGGATGGGGAGGGGGGATGTTATGGAGTTGTGGTTTGAAATTATTAGCTGGATTCCAAAATCAGGTGTCTAGAAAAAGTATTTTTAGTCCAAGCCATTCGTTTCTCTTTTCCTCATCTTCATTCTGAACACAGCCTGAGGATAACTCCACGCTGGTTGTCAGTCTGGGGGCTTTCGTTAATTATGTTCAGAAGGGGGAAGCTGTGCAAAAGACAGATGATTCTTATTATGTGTCTTTCGATTACAGACAGAGGTGAGGCAGCTAAGAACATGGCAGAGGAACCATGAGTGGGGGAAGAGCTTATCCGGTCTTCCCTGTTTAAGCAGGTGCTTTTTGTAAGATGGCCCCTTCTCATGTGCTTTCCATGTTCAGGAGGCTGCAAAAGTTCAATGGGCTGTGTGTTCCCCCTTTAGGGTACTTGTGATCATTCAACCAGCCTTGGTATTTCCCTACATCTCAGCAAAGAGTAAGGAATAATAGCTGGTCCCCCAGGAGCTTAAAAAAATAAAGCCAGGCAAAAGACACAGTGCAGCTACTGAACAGGAGGTGGGTGGGAAGTGCATAGACCATTTGATCGGTTGTCAGCAGTTATCTCACAAAGAGGGGCTGCTCATCACGGCTGCGCCAGCTCCCCACACTTAAGCAAGTGACATTTTCACCATGGGCAGCATTGTTCGGCTACTGTATTTTATCCCAGTTTTTCACACAGGCATACAAAGACTTTTTTTTTCTTTTTAAAAGGATGTTAAAGCGAGGCACTGCACAGCACATATCATTTTTATGCAGCTGCAGGACTTATTAAGCAATTAATCATCTCTTTTCTTTTTCTCCTTTTCTCTTGATGTTTGATTAAGGCAAGGAGACAAAAGAAGGAGGGGTGTGATGCCAGCGCACCCTTGTTATGCGTCCTCACAGTGGCTCCGCCGTATGAAACGTCAGCGAAAGCTTCCAAATCGATACATCACCAAGATAAAGACACTTCCCTAGATCTCAATTTAGACAGTTGGTGAGTCAATCTCTTGGCTTTTTGTCTCGCGTGTTGCTGCATAAAGCCAGGCCTGCTTTTCCCCAGCAGTGGCTTGTGCATTTGGGTTCCTCAGCGGCTGAAAAAGTGTCAGCTCTCTGAGATCAGGGTTGAGTGGAGGTTTCCCTCAAACGATTGGGAAAGATGAGTTATCGTCTATTTGCCATCCACAGGAATGGCAAAAGCATGCAGAGTGATTTATGAGGCAACTGGGGTGTAGATGGGTGGCAGCTGGGATCTTCTTCCAGAGTCCCCCTATGTGATATATGGGGATGTGTGACAGTGCATTGTTTCTCATATTTCTTGCTGGGATTGTAAAGGCACGCTAAGGCATGTTGTTATAATTGTGAGCACTGTGGCGATTTTGTTCTCAACACGATCCCTGTCATCTCTTGGGCTTGCTACTTGAGATTCATTCCAGGCATCAAATGATGGCAAGAGCTGGAACTTTGTTGAGGTGTCACTGCGCTTGAGCCACCCCTATCGGCTTCGAGCCATCTCTGGATCTGATCACACAAACACACCACTATAGAAATATTGCTGCAGGGGCGCCTTGCAGAGTGGTTCTCCCAAAGGTATGTGGTGGCACTACATTTCTAAAACGGGAGGTGGCAGCTGGATGTTATATGATCTCTGTCCAGGGAGCCCCTTATTCTGAGGCCAGATCTCAGAGGAGAACACTGGGGAAGTTCAGAATTCCCAGCAATGGGGGGAAGTTCAGAATTTAGGGATTTCAGAATATAAACTCCTCTCCCCCTAGTTTTGGAATCCGCCCTCCATTCTGAGCCAGACCCAAATTCAGGACTGGCTCACAATAGGGTTTGGCTCATCACCAGCCAGCCATCACTGCCAGTGCCCCCCTACAAGCCAGTGTACCCCAACAAGCAGCTGGGGGAGCTGCTGGCAGAGATGGATTGCTGGTGGAGCCTTGTAGGCCTCTCCCAAACAGGAAATGCTGTTCCTGATCATGCTCAGGAGACCCTGCCAGCATTTACTCTCTGTTGGCAAAGAGGTGGAAAGGCAGAAGCTGCCACTTAAGTGGGGAGTCGTTGATCTCGTCACTAGCACTAAGTATGAACATGGCAGAGGCATATTGGGAAGCATGTGCATCATTTGGGTGCATATGTCACAAGAGCCTGGACTGGCTTTGTGTGTCTGTGCTGCGGAAAGCACACACTGACTTGTCACAATGTCATGTGTGAAGAGACTTGTGGAACGGGAAAGAGAAGAGAAAGGTTTGAAGACCTGAAGCAAGCTGGGAGATCTGTGGTGTAGCAGTTAAGAGGGCTGGATTTTGGCTGAGGAGATCAGAGTTAAAATCCCTACTCAGCCATGTCGCTTTCATTGGGTGGCCTCGTGCCAGTCACTATAGGGGAGGGGGGTGTCTTCATGGTGAAAGTGTGGAGGGGCTTGTGGGGCCACTCAAGCTAGCCTCACCCACCACTGGAACGGCATGCCATCTCCCCCTTCTCCTGATGAAGCCTATTGGATGTTTGTGAGAAGAGGTTCTCCATGTGTATAGGATATACGTATTATTTATTTACAATCTTTTTATCCCGCCAGTCTTCCTAAGTCTACCTGGGCACTAAAGAAGAGGCATAAAACCAACACATGCCATATATATAATACAATACAAACATAGAACAACTTTACAGTAATAACAGATCAGAGGCTTCTCCTGGCAAAGAAGCCTGAAGAAGAGTCTCCTCCAAAGGTCTTAAGACATAGGAGGTTGGTTTAGGGAGAGGCGCTCCACATTTTTGAGTCTCAAGCCATATAGGGCTTTAAAGGTAAGCAGCAATATCTTAAATTGGGAATGGAAGCAAATAGGCAGCCAATGTAACTCTTTGAGAACTGGTGTAGTGGGGACCCATCTGGCTGTATCTGTTAAAATTCGGGCAGCCACATTCTGCACTATTTGAAGCTTCTGAGTCATCTTCCAGGGCAGCCCAGTTACAGTAACTGAATCAGCAGGTTGCCAGACCCTAGGTCACCATAGCAGTCCATGTCACTGAGGCCATCTGAGCCTCAAGTGAGAATGGTACATCCAGGAGTATTGCTAAGCTATGTACCTGCTCTTCCAGGGGGAGTGCAACCAAATCTAGAACAGGATGTATACTCAATTCCCAGATATGAGATCTACCTATCCACAGTGCTTCTATCTTGTCAGGATCCAGCTTATGTTTATTGGCCATCATCCAGTCCATGATCGAGTCCAGGCACTAGCCCAGCACTTGCCCAGTCTCACCTCACTCAGATGACATAGTGATGGCACTTCACTCCAACCCCCCTGATGACCTCAACCATGTTAAAGAACGACAAGTGGGTCAAGATGGAACCATGCAGGTAGCTGAGGCATAAATGCCATGGACTAGAGCAGTCTCCAAGACTCACTCACCCGCACCTTGCTACTTTCTGAAACCAGCCCTGAAGGTAGGAGCAGACCCACCATATCACCAGGCCTCCCACCCCCATCCTACAAAGCCAATCCAGCAAAATACCATGGTTAATGGTATCAAAAGCCACTGAGAGATCAAGCAGAATTAGTAAGGTCACACTCCTCAAGTCCTTCTCTTGATAGAAGTCATCCATCAAGGTGACCAAGGTTGTTTCAGTGGCAAACCTGCATTAAAATTGGTCCAGATAATCTGCTTCATCCAAAAGTACTTGGAGATGACCTTCCACCACCCTCCCAGGAACCTTGCCCAAGCAGGGTGTCTCCTTGTTTCCTTTGCAGTTTTCTCCAGCTAAACCCCATATCTCACATCTCACAAAAGACTCGCACAACATCCTCCTTTTATTCCAGTAGTGAGCTGCTGCTGTTGTGACTACATGCAGCTGCCCCAACCAAGTCCTAAACTTCGTTTGCTTTTTATGCTCTTTAGTTGATTATAATGAAAATGAACAAACAAACAAGCAAAGCAGCAGGATAAAGAGAAAACCTTCAAGTGACATACTCCATTGTCCTTTTCGGAAAGCAGACAATATGACTGTTGAACCATAGCTTTCTGTTTAATGGCTCTGGTTCAAACTATATTGCTGTACTAGGTGAACATGTTATTTTGACTCCCCCGCCCCCCACCTGCATGTTGTTGTAAGTTGGAGGAGAGGTTGTCAGAATTTCCAGTGGCAGCCTTTTGACCCTGTTTCATATGGAGTAAAGAAAAAGGGTCAGGGATTGGAACATCATACGGGTGGGACACTCCTGCCTCCAGACCAAAGTTCTTGCCATCTTGAGGGCTTTATGGAACAGCACAGCACCTCCTGAATTTTGATGCCTCAGGTAGCCACAGGTAGAAACAGCTGAAAGTGGTGAAGGGAGTTGAGGGTTTGGGTGAGGAGAAGTACAGGAGCAGAAGCTACCCCAGAAAAAAGTCACTTTGCAGATTTTTTCCGCATATTTTCCACCATTTCTGTTGGTAGCATTGCCATTTTCCTCCCACAATGCTCCAGAATGATGCTAGGTCTGGGGTATCATGGAGGATATAAAATGGCAGCTGGGCGACCAGCGCAGTTGCTGCTGTTGTCACTAGCAGCGGCGGCCGCAGCAAAACAACAACACACCCTTAGACAAAAAGAAAGAAGCTGTGCTACAGCTGCCATCGCGAAGGGTGAGCTCCACCCATGAGAGAACACGGGAGAATTTCTCTTCTGCTTGAAGAAATGTACTGTAACACAAACCCTCCCCAATTTTTCCACCCACAAATAGGGTAGAATCCTTTGAGGGGCCATTTGTGCCCAGCTCCATTGTGGAAGGCTTTGGCCGGACTATCGCTACATGCTTTTGCCTCGAGATTCCTGCTGGTAGTCTTTGGCCAGCCATTTGAGTAACGATCCAGTCGTAACATTTCCCCTTTTTGCCTCACAGAAAATCTGCTCTTACTGCAGCAGAGCAGCACTCACACAGAGCATGTGCAGGGCGGGAGTTGGAACAGCATTCATTCCCAGTGAGTTGTGGTTCTGCTACTGCTGGACATATTGACGTGTCTAAGGACTGGTCTACACTTGCGGCAGAATGAAGTGGGATCATGCTAAAAGGGGACTGCATGACATCAGACTGCAGCTGGGGGATCACTTTTTTGAAGACTCCCTTATGTTAAAATATTCCTTGCAAATAGAAAACCAGCACAGCAAACACTGGGCAAGGCTAAAACGTGACTGCCTGATGTGCTACTTTTCTACTTGCAGGCAGGTTTAAAAAAAATAAATAAATTCAGAGATTGTATCCCACCCCGGTAGTTTGAAGTGATGGAGTCTGTCCTGCCACTTCATTTAGCTGGGTGTGTAGACCTGGCCTGAATCTATGCTCTGTACTTAACTTCGGGCACAATCCTATGCAGGTTTAGACAGAGAGAAGCATAGCTGGCTGGGGAATGCTGGGCACAATCCTATGCAGGTTTAGACAGAGAGAAGCATAGCTGGCTGGGGAATGCTGGGAGTTGTAGGCCTTTTCTTGGTCTAAACCTGCATAGGATTGTGCCCTCCCTTCCTTCTTTCCTCCCTCCCTCCCTTTCTTTTTTTTCAAATGTCCTATGCCACCTTTGGTCACCTTTAAGGGACATTCACACCTAAGCAATGCAAACCCTCAGCAGCCCACAAACTCACAAATGGAGAAGCAAAAGCGGGAAAGCTAAGCACAGTAGGGAGACCTTTCAAAAAAGAGAAAAAGAAATCAATGCAGCCAACAAGATTATCACTTTCTAATATGAAAAGCTGCTGTGAATGCCCTGCCTTTATATATGGGCCTTGAGTCAGTCTCCAGTGGTGATGTATCATCCTCATTTAGGGAAATGATGTGCTGTGGAAAGGCATTATTTTAAAGAGCACAAGGAGAGGATTGAAACACGTCCGTCTGTGTGTAGATAGGCGAGTGTGTGTGCAGCATAAGGAAGCTCCGATCTCGCCTGATGTCTGCTGATTTTGGGGTGTTTCCCATTTGCTTGGCTGTTTAAGCAAGCATTCTAAATGGAAATGCACTTGACATTTTTGTGACTAGCTGTAATCAAATAGCATTAGGATTCGGCTGATCTCGCAGAGGATGATTAAACAAATTTCTCACTCATTCAAATTTCTTCTTAATGGGAAAACAGAAGGAAAAGTCATGTTGATGAAAATGATCCCCAGATGGAAAATGATGTCTTGAAATAAGTACAGAGAGTAATGCTTTTTCTTTTTCAGTTATGAGTGTAAGGGCATAGCCTCACTAGGATTTCCAGAAAGATTTATGATGGGCAGTTGATTCCCTGATTGTAGCCAGGATTCTGGAAAGCCCCGCTTGCGGGTTAGTCCATTCTTCTGGACAAGTAGGGCACAGGGGGCTTGGTTGGGAAAAACCAGGAAGCACTTTTTGCCCTGCAGAACCAGATACATTAAAACTATATGGTGTTTGTTGGTGTCTTCAAACTTCATCTTATAGAGCGATACTATGGTCCCAGGGAGGATGTCCCAAGGATTATAGGATATAGTGGATTCCCCACCCCCACCCCAAGTCCATAGACACAGCTCTAACCTGGGAGTGGGAAATTGAAACAGGGATTCCCCCCCTCCCAGCTGCCATGGAAGGTTCCATGGTGGCTTCTCTTCTGAAGTCACAACAGCGATCTTAGAAGAGGGTCAGGGAGGGAGAAAGGGGGACATGGAAGTGGGTGGGGAGTGGAATGGAGGCGGGAGGAGCACCTCTCCATTCCCATCTCTGCTCAGAGGCCCGTTTAGCTAAATATGCTGAAACAGCAGGCATGGGAGGGAAAATGACTGCCATTGTTCTTCCAGCCCTGCCTGCCAGGGGGTAGGATAGATGGAGGGCTCTAATCTTGGAGCCCTCTGTCTATAGAGCAGCCATCCCATAGGATTGTGCTCCTAGCGTCTTGTATTATTTCGGAGTGTCCTAGTGCACACACAACACCACCCTCTTCCCATGGAACTCTGGGAACTGTGGTTCAGTGGTGGTGATGGTAGGCTAGGAAGCTGTGGCAAAGGGGTTTCGGCAGCTCCCCAAACCACAGTTCCCAAGACTCTGGAGAAAGCCCTGACAGTTAACACTCTACATAAGAATCCAGTCACTGGTTTCCAAGTAAAAGAACACGGTGGCCAGCACATCCCACAGACAGGGTTCTCTCCACCTCCCTGCCCTGCTTGAGCTTTAGTTTTAAGCCCAGACAAATGTATCTCTTTTCATGCTCCCACCAGTCAAAAGGTCTCACTTACTCTACAGTTGGCTGTTTCTACCAAGGCTGTAGCGTACCAATGATCAGTGATAGTTCAGCAGTGGAAGAGTCATAGATCAGCATGCTTGATTCATGTATTGTGGCTGCCAATTTGCTAGCAGGCAGGCTAAGCCTAAGTGAAGGTTTTAGTATTAACCTATAAGGCCCGGAACAACTTGGGACCAGGATACCTGAGAAAATGCATTCTCCCATATAGATCTGCCTGGCCACTGCGAGCATCAACAGAGGTCCTCCTTGTTGCATCACTTCCTGCAGAGGTCCATCTGGTGACAATCAAGAAGAGGGCCTTTCCATGGTAGTGTCCACTCTCTGGAATGCCCTCGCTCCAGAAATAAAACACGTGCTAACTATGTTGCAGTTTAAGCACATGTTGTATACCTTTTTTGACCACAGCATTTACTGATTTATGGTGCCTATTCTCTATTTGTACTTTGTTTTAGCTATAATGTATACTTATATTTTTTTGCTGTACACTGCCTGGATATGTTATACATGACAGGTGGTATAGAAATACCTTTAAATAAATACATAAAAGGGGAGGTGCCGGACTGGCGCTGAATCTACACATAGCAGTTATATCGTTATCATACCATTATCATAACTATTGGTGCACATGACACCAGTGGGCACCAATCATTATGATAACGGTATGATAACAGTATAACTGCTACATGTAGATTCAGCCCCTCTCCCCAACAGGTTTTTCTTTGGCTTGGAAATGTTCCGTGCGTTTGATTCTATGAACTGACATTGAGATCTGTGGACATGACTCAGTGACATGGACCATCTTCTGGTGACATATACATAATGTGGCATTCACAGGATTCTAAATATAACTGGGAATATCACTGAGCTGTTTTTTTTTTTTTAGCAACTTTCTTTTGAAACAGCATGTGCTGTTTTTCTCATATATATTTAATTTCCTTGCTGTTGTTTTGAGAGATAAAGGATGCTTTATAAGAAAGAGTGTAAAATTTCATTATTCATCTACAACCACCAGAACAGCTCCCCCACCCTGCAAAGTGTCTGTGTTCTCAATCTAGAATGGCCAATGTGATTACAACAATGAAATAATGGTCCATCACCATCATTATTGTAATAGGTAGCCCAGAGGCAGACTGTCTCTGGGAGATTGTTGTGACTTGTGATCAGGATTGGCTGCATCATCTGTAGAGAGCTGGCATATGAATCAGAACTCCAAAAATGTACTTTTTCTTCTAATTTCCGATTCCTTGAGGCACAACTGGTATAATGTTGTGGTATCAACCAGCTAATTAGTGGGTTAAATTTGAGTACAAATAATTTATAAAATGCACTTTGTGCTCAAAGGACAGGGATTCAAAACCTTTTTGGTTTGGTGGGCACATCTGGAACTTTGAGAGAGTGTCATGGGTGCTCTCACAAAATGGCTGCCATGGGAATGCCTTGTCCACTCATAAAATGGTTGCCATAGTGGACATGGCCAGTCACAGAACACTCATTTTTCAGAAGCCAAACTGATGATATAAAAAGAAAAATAACGTACCCAAGAACCTAAGTACAAGGCAGTGATGGAGGCTGAGCTCCAAACCACAAGGCCACCATTTTGAACCCAAATGAAGATGGTACTGGAGGGCAGGCCTCCCTGGTAAAAAGTGAAATGAAAAATTTGTTAAGAAATAAATTAACCATCAGGAGGGGCAGGGCAGGTGCCAAGAGAGATGTCTGTGGGTGCTTTGGTGCCCATGGGACCACACTGGAGACCCCAGGGCAAGAGGGTACAGGCACATAACAAAGCCCAGTAGCATAATGAAGTTGAAGTTAAATGAACTGAATTGATTTGGGGTAGAATCAGTGGAATTTATCCAAACCCTGCAGAGCGATGACAGCCTAGAAAGACAGATCTTACATAATTCTCCATCTGTTGGTTGAGCGTGGGCTTTGCTTCAGATATGATTTCTACACATGCAATGTGCATGTCTACAGCTCTAGTTTGGTATTATTGTTGATGTAATTGTTGTGATGGTCCAGGAGGGGTGTCAGTACCAGTTACTGTACCACCTCATTCCTCCTGGGTGGGCACCTTCTCCTGGCTTCTGCTATGTTAATCCAGCTGGAGCAGTAGCTGCAAATGTGTCTCTATGTAGCACTCCTGCTGTTGGTAACATAGATGGGTTGAGGGAAGTGCAGTGTGGTCAGGTCTCCTGGCTTACAGCTACCCTCCTCTGCATGCCCACATTATCCCAGCAATCAATCAACTTCATGCCACAAGTTCAAAAAGGAGGCAACTTCTTCATGTAGCAAGAGAGTGTTTTGTTGCTCTGCATTCTTCCTGGAACCTTGTAAAACAAGGATAGGCAACTAGTGGCCCAGAGGCTAAATTGGCTCCCAAATTGCCCCCCACCCCAATTGCTACTGATCCCTTTTTTTCCCACTGGTCTTAAGTCAGTGGATGCAGAAAATGTTGCTGGACCATTAACCCCCCGCTGGACTCAAACTTCCCCTGTTTAGTAGGATTATTTTCCACCCAGGGCTATGTGAGTTATTTCATATGGAGCCACATTGTGGGTCTCTTGGGTGCAGTTCTCTCGGCTGCAAATGAAAATAACTCTTCAAGATATCAAGCCGGAGGCCTTTCCGAGCCCTAGCATTCTCTGAGATCTTTTAACTGGACAGCCAAGCAGTGGTTCCCAACCTTACTAACCTTACTTAGCAGTGGTTACTAAATGTGGTTGGACTACAACTCCTATCATCCCTTGCCAGCAAGGCAATGATTGGGGATGCTGGGAGTTGTAGTGTAGTAACATCTTGGGACCCAAAGTTGGGAACTACTGGTCAAGAGATAGAACCTGGGACTTTATACTAGAAATAGGCAAAATCCCCATCTTGACGCAGAATGGACCCAGTCTCTCAGACCTTCCTCAATGAATTCTTGGAGAAAGCTCAGACTTTGGAAGGAAATTTGGCTCATAGCTGGTGCTAGTTTTCCAAATTGGAGTATTCATTTCCAATAACTTCATTCCAGAATTTGGTGGTGTTTCTATTTTATAAATGCAAATTTATGTGCTCTTCCACTGAGTGATCACATAGACACTGGATTCATATCTTTCTGGATCCACATCTCCTGTCCAAATCCCTCTGCTCATTTTAGAAATCCTTTTTGACTCCCATTCCAAAAGAGTCTGGCCTCTGTTTTAATTCTGCTGTAACCTTCAAGGTTGCTGAGAGGTATGAGTTAAATCCTTCTATTTTTGACACCTTGGCAAATCCCAGTGAAATAGCTAAGGTGCAAACAGACTTGGGTTCTGGTTGAATGGGTGTAAGTGAAGGTTGAATGTGGCCCTCAAGTGACTCTAGGTAAATGTGCTCCAAAGACCTGAATGAGTCCATCAGGTAATTACATGGTTGGGCAGTTTTTTGAATCTTGTATTATGTACCCACTAGACAGGAATTCCCCCACAGGAGCTGTTCCAGTCAAGAACGTGATTACACAATGTAGTTTGTGTATATAATAATGAAAACATTGATGAAAAGCCACATTGTTTGTGTCACTGAACTAGAAGAGCACAATCTGGAAATGTGAAAAGACTGTGGGGACAATGAGAGTGGAGAAGAAAGAACTGCAAAAATGAAAGTTAAAAGAAACCCAAGATATGAGGTCATCGCTAACATCATTTTCAAATTCAGTTTACTTATCCTTTATGTGTGCAGGTAGGGAGCTGACTTCCCCTTCACAGATCACTGCCTTGTTGTGGCGAAGGGGCTTGCGTAACTCAGTGAAGCCATAAGCTATGCCGTGCAGGGCCACCCAAGACGGCCAGGCCATGGCGGAGAGTTCTGACAAAATGTGGTCTGCTGGAGAAGGAAATGGCAACCCACTCCAGTATTCCTGCCAAGAAAACCCCATGGAATGTATCACAAGGCTAAAAGATATGACTCCGGAAGATGAGCCCCTCAGGTCGGAAGGTGTCCAATATACTACTGGGGAAGAGCAGAGGGAATTTCCAAGTAGCGCCAGAAAGAGAGAAACGGTTGGGCCAAAGCCGAAAGGACACTCAGTTGTGGATGTGTCTGGTGATGAAAAGAAAATCCGATGCTGTAAAGAACAATATTGTTTAGGAACCTGGAATGTAAGATCAATGAATCAAGGTAAGCTGGAGGTGCTCAAACATGAGATGGCAAGATTGAACATCGACATCTTGGGAATCAGTGAACTAAAATGGACAAGCATGGACGAATTTAATTCAGGTGACCATCATATCTACTACTGTGGGCAAGAATCCCTTAGAAGAAATGGAGTAGCACTCATAGTCAATAAAAGGGTGGGAAACAATCTCAAAAATGATAGAATGATCTCAGTACGAATCCAAGGCAAACCATTCAACATCACAGTAATTCAAGTCTATACCCCAACCACTGAGGCCGAAGAAGCTGAGGTTGATCGGTTCTATGAAGACCTACAACATCTTCTAGAACTAACACCAAAAAAAGATGTCTTTTTCATCATAGGGGATTGGAATGCTAAAGTAGGAAGTCAAGAAATCACTGGGATAACAGGCAAGCATGGCCTTGGTGTCCAAATGAAGCAGGACAAAAGCTAATAGAGTTTTGCCAAGAGAACATGCTGATCATAGCAAACACTCTTTTCCAACAGCACAAGAGGCGACTCTACACATGGACATCACCAGATGGTCAATATCAAAATCAGATTGATTATGTCCTTTGCAGCCAAAGATGGAGAAGCTCTATAGAGTCAGTAAAAACAAGACCTGGTGCTGACTGTGGCTCAGATCATGAGCTTCTTGTTGCAAAATTTTAGCTTAAATTGAAGAACGTAGGGAAAACCACTAAACCATTCAGATATGACCTAAATCATATCCCTTATGAATATACAGTGGAGGTGAGGAATCGATTAAAGGGATTAGACCTGATAGACAGAGTGCCTGAGGAAATATGGACAGAGGTCTGTAACATTGTTTAGGAGGCAGCAACTCAATCCATCCCAAAGAAAAAGAAATGCCAGAAAGCAAAGTGGCTGTCTGATGAGGCTTTACAAGTAGCTGAGGAAAGAATGGAAGCGAAAAGCAAGGGAGAAAGGGGAAGATATATCCAACTGAATGCAGAGTTCCAGAGAATAGCAAGGAGAGACAAGAAGGCTTTCTTAAATGAGCAATGCAAAGAAATCAAGGAAAACAATAGAATGGGAAAGACTAGAGATCTTTTCAAGAACATCGGCGATCTCAAGGGAACGTTCTGTGCAAAGATGGTCATGATAAAGGACAAAGAAGGCAGGGACCTAACAGAAGCAGATGAGATTAAGAAGAGGTGGAAAGAATACACAGAAGAACTATACAGGAAAGATCTTAATATCCCTGATAGCCATGATAGTGTGGTCACTGAACTTGAGCCGGACATCTTAGAGAGTGAAGTCAAGTGGGCCTTAGGAAGCATTACTAACAACAAAGCTGGTGGAGATGACAGTCTTCCAGCTGAGCTATTTAAAATCCTAAAAGATGATGCTGTTAAAGTGCTGCGCTCAATATGCCAACAAATTTGGAACACTGAGGAGTGGCCACAAGACTGGAAAAGTTCAGTTTACATTCCAATTCCAAAGAAGGGAAATGCCAAAGAGTGTTCATACTACCGTACAATTGCGCTCATTTCACATGCCAGCAAGGTGATGCTCAAAATCCTACAAGCTAGGCTTCAGCAGTATGCGAACCGAGAACTACTGGATGTACAAGCTGGGTTTCGAAGAGGCAGAGGAACTAGAGATCAAATCGCCAACATTCGCTGGATCATGGAGAAAGCAAGAGAATTCCAGAAAAACATCTATTTCTGCATCATTGACTATGCTAAAGCCTTTGATTGTGTGGATCACAACAAACTGTGGCAAATTCTGAAAGAGATGGGAGTACCAGACCACCTTACCTGTCTCCTGAGAAACCTGTACGAGGGTCAAGAAGCAACAGTAAGAACTGGACATGGAACAACCGATTGGTTCAAAATTGGGAAAGGAGTACGACAAGGCTGTATATTGTCACCCTGCTTATTTAACTTATATGCAGAGTACATCATGAGAAACACCGGGTTGGATGACTCACAGGTCGGAATTAAGATTGCCGGTAGGGATGTACGAAAGTGACTTACCTTTCGCGGATTATGTTGATGGTAGGGGGGGGAGGCATTCCATCCCTCCCCCCGGAATCCTTGAACGGACGGCTGTGCTCCGCGGCAGCTCTGCAGAGCAGCCGGCCAGGCCCGGCCCGGCCCGGCCAGGCCAGAGCCATCCGCAGCCAGATTTCCGGCTGCGGAGGGCTCTGGGTAAAAAACAAACAAACAAACAAACAAAACAACCGCGTACGCAAATGGTGGCGGCTACGGCCGCCGCCATTTGTGTTCCTTGTTTTTGGCCTTCTTAATCTACGAAAATATTTACGTAGACTATGATGGTGAAAATCAAGGGGAACACAAATAGTGTAGCGGGCACTATTTGCGTCCCTTTTTCATTCACCGTTTTAGCCTACGTAAATCTTTATCTTTATCTTTACGTAAGCTAAAACGGCAAATCAAAAGGGGACGCAAATAGTGCCTGCTATGCTATCTGTGTTCCCCTTGATTTTCGCTGTCATAGTCTATGTAAATATTTACGTAGATTAAGACAGTAAAAAGAAGGAATGCAAATGGCGGCTGCCGTAGCTGCCGCCATTTGCATACGCGTTTTTTTTTTAAACCCACCCCCAACCATGATAGGCTACATAAAGATTTACATAGCCTATCACATCTTTTTTTCCTTTTTTTAAAAACCTAGCCATGATAGGCTACGTAAATCTTTACGTAGCCTATCACGTCTTTTTTTTCCCACAAGCCTGGAAATGGCAGTGGCGGCAGCCGGTTGGAAGACTGCCCGCTGCCACCGCCGGAGCTGCTGCCGGAGCTGCCACTGCCCGGAAGATCCGCCCCAGGTAAGTCGCGTCCCGGGGGGGATCCGCAGGGGGGCGGGGGGTGGCAGGCCGTTCCGCCACAGATTTTGGGGGCCCGAATGCACTGGCATTCGGCCTCACCGAGATCCGTGGCGGAATTCTCTGACATCCCTAATTGTCGGGAGAATGATCAACAACCTCAGATATGCAGATGATAGCACCCTAATGGCAGGAAGCGAAGAGGATCTAAAGAGCCTCTTGTTGACGGTGAAAGTGGAGAGTGCAAAAGCTGGTTTGAAACTCAACATTAAAAAAACTGAGATCATGGCATCTGGCCCCATCACTTCCTGGCATATAGAAGGGGAAGAAATGGAAGCAGTGACAGATTTTATTTTCTTGGGCTCCAAGATCACCGCAGATGGTGACTGTAGCCATGAAATTAAAAGACGCTTGCTCCTTGGGAGGAAAGCTATGGCAAACCTAGACAGCATAGTAAGGAGCAGAGACATCACCTTGCCGACAAAGGTCCGTATAATCAAAGCTATAGTTTTCTCACTAGCACCGTATGGCTGTGAGAGCTGGACTATAAGGAAGGCTTAGCGCCGAAGAATTGATGCTTTCGAACTGTGGTGCTGGAGAAGACTCTTACGAGTCCCCTGGACTGCAAGGAGGTCAAATCAGTCCATCCTAAAGGAAATCAACCCTGAGTGCTCATTGGAAGGACAGATACTGAACCTGAAGCTCAAATATTTTGGCCACCTAATGCGAAGAGAAAACTCCCTGGAAAAGACCCTGATGCTGGGAAAGATTGAAAGCAAAAGGAGAAGGAGACGGCGGAGGATGAGATGGCTGGATAGCATCACCGATGCAATGAATATGAACTTGAGCACGCTCTGGGAGAGAGCGGAGGACAGGAAGGCCTGGCGTGCTATGGTCCAATGGGTCACGAAGAGTTGGACACGACTGAACGACTGAACAACTACAACAAGGGAGCTGACTTACATGGGTCAGACTATTTGTTTATGTAGCCCAGCACTGGAGAAGAGAAGACTGACATGAGAGTACTTTTCAAATACCTGAACAGCTGTCACATAGAAGAGGGCAAAGTCTTTTTTGCCTTTGCTCCAGAGGGCAGGACCAGATCTAATGGGTTCAAGTTACAAGAGGGTAGATATTGATTGAACATTACAAGGAAATGTATGCAAGCCATGTGCTCTACTGCTACTGAACTCATTTCATTTTCTTTGTATGCCGCCCAATAGCCAAAGCTCTCTAGGAAATTCACAAAAATTGCAACCCCCAAAATTTTGTTGTTGTTCAGTCGTTCAGTCGTGTCCGACTCTTCGTGACCCCATGGACCATAGCACACCAGGCCTTCCTGTCCTCCGCTCTCTCCCGGAGTGTGCTCAAGTTCATATTCATTGCATCGGTGATGCTATCCAGCCATCTCATCCTCTGCTGTCCCCTTCTCCTTTTGCCTTCAGTCTTTCCCAGCATCAGGGTCTTTTCCAGGGAGTAACCCCCAAAATACAACATAATAAAAACATCATTTAAAATCTTTAACTTAACAAAATTTAAAAACAATTTAAAACCGGATAAAAAACAATTACAATAAAATACCAGGGCCTAATACAAACAACTGACATTTTTCCAGGAATCCTAACATGTTAGAAAGAAAGAAAGAAAGAAAGAAAGAAAGAAAGAAAGAAAGAAAGTCATACAGCTCCAAGCATTCCCCAGCTGCGGAATGCTGGAATTGTAGGACTTTTTTCTGTCTAAACATACATAGGATTTCACTCTAAAAGCCCCATCATATGAGGTAAAATGTCTGGGGGTAAAGTCTTAACTTGATGCTGTAAAGATTACCATGTTGGTGCAAATGGACCTCAGTGAGGAGAGCATTCCACACACATAGAATCATAGAGTTGGAAGTGACCTCAGAGATCATCTAGTCCACCCCCTGCACAATGCAGGCTCTGCACTGCAGGGTGCAGCTACAGCACCCCTGACAGATGGGCCTCCAGCCTTTGCTTAGATACATCCAGTGAAGGAGAACCCACCACTTCCCGAGGCAATCTGTTCCACTGCTGCTGAACCTCTCTCACTGGGAGGAAATTTCTCCTAATGTTAAGCTAAAATCTGTTTTCTTGCCATTTCCACCTAGTTCTAGTCCTGCCCTTGGGAGCAACAGAGAACAAGTCTGCTCCATCTTTTTCATAACAGCCTTTCAGATATTTGAACACCGCTATCATGTCTCTGCTGAACCTTCTCTTCTCCAGGCTAAGCATACGGATCTTTTTCAACCATTCCTCAGAGGGCTTATTTTCTAGACCGCTCACCATCCTGGCTGCTCTTCTCTGAACGTGTTCCAACTTATCAGTGTCCTTCTTAAGATGGGACACCCAGAACTGGAGACAGTGCTCCAAATGCAGCCTGACTAACGCAGAATAGTGTGGAACTATTACTTCCCATGATCTGGACACAATGCTTCCGTTAATGCAGCCCTAGCTTGCAATTGTTTTCTTTGCTGCTGCATTACACTGCTGGCTCCTATGCCGCCTGTGATCCACCAAGACATCTTGGTTCTTTTCTCATGTCCTGCTGCCAAGCCAGGTCTCCCCCTGTCCTAGGCTTGTGTCTTTGATCATTTATTGGTACCAACATGCAAGTCTTTACATTGATCTCTGTTGAATCTCATCTTGTTGGATTTGGCCCAGTGTTCCAGCCTGTCTAGATCCTTTTGAACCTTGATCATGTCTTCTATGGTGTTGGCTTTGTGTCATCTGCAGATCTGATAAGCAACCCCTCTGCACCCCTCATCCAAGCCATCTATCGAAACGCTGAATAACACCAGGCACGCCATCTGAGACTTCTTTTCAGGGGAATGCTGAGCCGTAATTAGCACTGGCCGTGTACTGTTGCTCAACCAGATGTGGACCCACCTAACTGCAGTATCATTCAACCCACATTTGTCAACAAGAATATCAAGGTGGTAAAATGTGAGTGGGACAACACTGGAGAACTTTTAAATCTAAGTGCTGACCTCAGACCTCGTCTAACTAGGAAGAATAGTTTCACTCATACTGCACTGAATCCAAGTTTGTCTTTTCCATCTGCTATGCCTTCTATACCCATCCACAGCAGCAAAATAAAGAACCAGGACTGGGAAACCATCACCTTTTTTTCAGCTTGGAGCTTGAAGTACTATTTGAGGATTTTTTTTGTCAGAGATATTCCCCTCTCCTCTCACAACAAACAAGCATAACATCACCTGCATGTAAGCCACTCATCACTTGAAGCACTGTATATCTTTCCTCTAAATAACATGTTGTGATGTGAGCCCTGCTCCCCCTCAGTTGGATTGGCTACCACTTGCAGGGTGTAGGGTAGGGCAGGGCCATGCTAACCCAATGACATCATGTCACACTCTTCCTTCCTTCCTTCCTTTCTTTCTTTCTTTCTTTCTTTCTTTCTTTCTTCCTTTCTTCCTTTCTTCCTTCCTTCCTTCCTTCCTTCCTTCCTTCCTGGGAGACATGGTGGGGTCAGGGGGAAGGAGATGTATCTCTCATGTAGTTTGGGTTGCAAGGCAAGTTCAGGCATTACAAAAAGCTTCTTCATTCTCTCAAGTGCCTAATCTCAGGGGAAGCCTTCACATGAGAAATAAATAAATATGATGTGAGACAAGGCCCATCCACAGATACTGCCCACTCAGAAGCGATTCCCATGAACATGCTGCTTGGAAAATGCGCTGCAGCAATTGTGCACAATGCCAGTGGGAAGTTCTACCTGTATTTTTGGATGACACCGATCAAACTCTGTGTTGTTCATATGAATGCAGCCCTCAGGGCTGAGGTGGCCTTAAGAGTCGCTTAGTAGGTACATTTAACTAAAACTAAAGCAGTTTGTTTTAGGCATCAGGGAATATTATGATCTGAAAAGGGCACAGTGCATCTACATGTTCAAGACAAACAAGTAACACAGCCCTCCTGGGACTGTACCACTTTAAATACCATCCAGTTCCTCTTTGCCCATGGAAGGCTAGCAGCCCAGGGAAAAGAGTTCCAGCTTAGACTTTTCCCTGACATGCTTGTTCTCTCTCTTTGTCTCTCTCTCTGTCTCTCTGTCTCTCCCCTCTCTCCCCACCATGGTTTTGTGTGTGTGTGTGTGTGTGTGTTCTGAGGTACTTAGGGGAAGTCCTAAAGATGCAATGTGTGAAGTGTACATTTCAGAGGTAGAACTTGATGAGAGAAGCAAGCAAAATTTTCCTGAGTCAGGCTTCAAAATGAACTTTGCTTCCCCCCCATAATTTTTTTCTTTTTCTTGTTAAAGCCAGCCTCAAAGCAGAGGTGACCTTTTAAAGCCCCTGAATTCATTTCCAGCTTAGATGAAAATTCAAGTTGGAGAGTAATTCCTGCGAGGGCCTGTAGCTCAGTGGTACAGCACATGCTTTATTTGCATGTAGAAAGTCCCAGGTTTGGTTCCTGGCACCTCCAGGGGGAGCAGGAAAAACCTCGTGCCTGAAACCCTGAAGAGCTGCTGCCAGTCAGCGTCTACAGAAGATGGACCAGCGCTCTGACTCCTATAAGGCTGCTTCCTAGAGTCCTGTGACGTCTCCCCTGCCCATCTCTGCTGCCCTCCCCTCTCCCCCACATTTGTCCTCATAGCTCCTATCATGCAAAGGCTGGCAGGCAGGAACAGCTTTTGGGGATGGATAAGGCAGCAGAGATGGGCAAGTAATGTTTCAAGCCCTTGAACTGGCTTGGGAAAATTACCCAAGTTCTTCATCTCTCTCTCTCTCTCTCTCTCTCTCTCTCTCTCCCCCCTGCCCCCTCAGTAACTTGGGTAATTTCCAAGTTAATTTGAGATGAGCTTCGGAAAATTTTCCCATTGCTAAATACTATAGCCAGGCTGTAGCTGAAACAAAGGCAAAAGCACCAGACCCAGCACAGAACAGAACAGGTAAGTAGATGTGTCATGTCAGTTACATTCACTTTGCACTAGGGATGGCAGAGAATTTCTCCACGAATCTTCGGGAGGCCGAATGCCAATGCATTCGGCCCCCCGAAATTGGTGGGGAAATTCTCCGCCAGCCTCCCACCCCGCCCGGGATGGGACCTACCATGGCTGAATGTCCCTCTCGGCGGCGGGTCCCGGCGGCGTTTCGGCGGCGTTTTGTCAGGGGCGGGGGTGGCGGCCGCCATTGCAAAAAAAAAAGTAAAGTAAAAAACAACACCACCTGTGATAGGCTACGTAACGATTTACGTAGCCTATCACGGCTAGATTTCCAAAGTCAGCCGTGATAGGCTACGTAAATCATCACGTAGCCTATCATGGGTGACTTTGAAAAAAAAAAAAAGCGCGTACGCAAATGGTGGAGGCCCATGGGCGCTGCCATTTGCGTTCCTTATTTTGGCACGTCTAGTCTACGTAAACATTTACGTAGACTACGGCGAAAATAAGGGAACGCTATTTGCGTTGCCCTTATTTTCGCCGTAGTCTACGTAAATCTTTATGTAGACTAGACATGTCAAAATAAGGAATGCAAAAGGCGGTCCCCATGGGAGCTGCCATTTGCGTACGCGCTTTTTTTTTTCAAAGTCACCTGTGATAGGCTATGTGACGATTTACAAAGCCTATCACGGCTGACTTTGGAAATCTAGCCGTGATAGGCTACGTAAATCGTTACGTAGCCTATCATGTGTGTGTGTGTGTTTTTACTTTTTTTTTTTGCGGCCGGGTAGACGGGGCGCTCCTACCCGGCCTGAATTTCGCCGGTGAGGGATGGGGCGCCTCCCCCCCAGCCTGAATTTCGGCCGGGCGAGGCGGGGCACCTCCCCCCCCTCGCCTGAACTTCGGGGGGAGAATTGAAGCGCCTCCCCCCCACCGCGAAGCAAGCTTCGAGAACAGGTAAGGGACTTTTGTCCATCCCTACTTTGCACAGAGAGATGCTGAAACTGCTAATTACTTCCCCCGAGATGGGGAACAGCTGAAAGCATGATTGAATGGGCCAGCAAAAGCACAGAAGTCATTGTCACCACCCCCCGCCCCGTCCTCAATCTATTAGTTGAAGAGCCCATCCCGAATATATAGTCACTTGCAATGCTGAACATGCAGGCAACTTAACTAGGGCACTATTGTTTGCTAACAAATCTGTCTTGTTTTAGCTGTGCTCTGTTATCACTTCTTCCATTGTAAGGCTCTGGGCTGTTTTTGAATGGGACTGCTGCAAAAACACACATGCAAAAGCAGAATGCCACATTGCTTTGGAATTCATCTGTTTAAAGAGAGGGAGAGGGAGAGGAATAGCACTTTAATTAAAATTGACTTATGAAGATTGTCATGGCGTACATACCAGATGTATCTACTGAAGGCATATTTCCCCAGTAAGTGTAAGCCACTACGTTCTTGCCAGTGTTTGAAACATCCTGATAGAGGGTGCTGGTGCTTTACTTTAATGCTTCAAAAATGGGTCAGCTTTCCTTTCCTTGTGTTTTCAAATCTCATTGGTCTGGGGTTCTTTCCCCCCCTCTGTTGATGTTAAAGCAATTTCTTTCTTTCTCTCTTTTTTAAAAAAGAAAGAAAAGGAAAATAATAATGGTGTACCCTAATGTGCTCTAATGAGAAACTTGTTCTCTAAAGAGGCCTATGTCAAGAACAGATCCCATGATTATTTATTTATTTATTTCATTTATATCCTGCCCTTTTTCCTCTTGCAAGGAACCCAAGGCGGCTTGCATTATCATCCTCCTCTCCATTTTATCCTCACAACAACAACCCTGTGAGTTAGGTTGGGCTGAGAGTCTGTGACTGGCCCAGAGTCACCCAGTGAGCTTCCATGGCTGAGTGGGGACTAGAACCTGGATCTCCCAGCTCCCAGTTCAGCACTCTCACCACTACACCATGCTGGCTCTTCTGATTACTTACAGCAGAAAGAGATAATGTTGTGGGGATATATCTTACAGCAGCCTTCCCCAACCTGGTGCCCTGTAGTTGCATTGGACTGGAACTCTCATCATCCCCAGTCAGCAAAATGATAACTACTGCTACTGTCCTCTTTTGTTTGGACTATATAACCATTGGTGCTCACACACCTAAACATCAGAAATAGAGGGGATGACACACTCCTGCTGCATGTTTGGTGCATGGAAGGTCCCGTGAAAGCTATTTTCTCCTCTGCCCTAGAGTTCGCTTTCAACCGTCTCACCTTATCTGTCTCATTAAGTACCTCTCACCCTTGGCACGTATTCAGCCTATCGTTACTCATTTCAGACTCATTATTGAGCCATGTGAATTGAATGGGAAAAGGTGGAAGTTGTGGAAGTTGTGGGCAGGGGTTGGGGGGAGACACTGGTGGCTGGCTTTCTGCTTTCTCATTAACAATACCCTTTGGTAATGAAGACTTCAAGTGGGCTTCATTTGGGTTTCAGAAGGAAACAATGTGGTAGTTAATTACCTGGAGCCAAGAATCCACATTCTCCCTTGAACAGCCCGGGAGTTTGATCTAAAGGCAATCGACTCGGGTTTTTTGTCTGGCAAGCATTTGGCCTTCTGTTGCAGTGTTCCTTGTAATAAGGCCCTCTCTGGTCTGTCATTAAAAGACAAATTGTTTGTAAAGCGTTAGCCTTAGAGTGCTGCACTACATCTTTTTATCATAATTGAAATTCCAAGATTCAAGGAAACATCCCAAATTGAGAAATGGGAGCTAATTACACAACTAATTGCTTGATAATGAATTGCTGACGCTCATGTAGAAGCACAGTATTTATTGTTTTCTCCTTCACTTTCTTCAGAGGGCTTGGGAGCTGGTGTAGAAGAAGCCTTCCTCAAAGAAAAGCACCTGTCCTTTGCTGCTAGCTATGTTTTGTCCTTAATCTGCAGCCCTGGATGATATAAGGGAGAAAAGGACGAGAGGGATCTTCACTTGGGCATGTCTCATTTCAGTTGCATTGAAAGATGGATAGAGAGGTCACTTGCCTGCATGAAAGCCCAATTGGCAGTTTTTAGACTGCAAGGCGTTCTACGGTTGTTTTTTGTGAATGCCTTTTTTTGTTGTTCTTAGAAGGACTGTCTCTACTGCAATGCCATTGCTGAAATGGAGGAAAACAGTAGCTGCAACAGCAACAGCCAAACCCAGGGCTGCAAAAAAGAATGTACATATACTAGGGATGTACAAATCAGCCTATATCTGGTCCTAGCGATGTCTGTCGCAGGGAAGTCTGGTCCTCTTGGCGGGGTGGTGGTGGTGTCAACGGATTTTCCAGGGTTTCAGCTTGCGGATTTCAGCTTTATTTTTTTCCCCTGTAAAATCAGCAAGATGGGCAAATGTTGGCTGCAATTAGCGTGATTTGTGCAAATTGCGGCCTTAAAGTGTCTTGTGCAAATTGCGGCCGCAATTTTCTGATTGTACAGGAAAAAAAAAATAAAGCCAAAATCCACAAGTTTCACATAACCCTCCTTCCCTGCCGGTGGCAACACCAGCAGGGAGAGCCAGTCCATTGCAGATTCTGTAGGTTGGGTTCTTAGGAATCCAATGTAATTTCAAGCTGTTAAGGATTTCTCCAACATCCCTAGCGTATACAAGGCTGCCATCAAGGGATGCAAGAGCCCACTGGACCTGTTTCTCCTCTTCACCATGGCAACCTGCTTGTTCCCCCACCTCTTGCTCTGGCCCAGACAACGGTGGTGGTGAGAAGGAGGAGCAGCAGGTGCCACAGCTCATTTGCTCATTGGTTCTCTGCCTGTCAAGCAACGATGGGAGCAAAGGGGAGGAGGAGGTGTCAGGATGCAGGTGACAACTCAGTGAGGAGGGGGCCCACTGGGGGCGTCTTGCCGAAGGGGCCTCCAAAGCCTGGAACTGACACTGTGTGTGTATGTGAGGGGGAAATGGATTGCCCAACATTCCTAGAGCTACACAAGGCAGAGCAGCCCTGTTCCCATTGTTGCATCCGTGTCTTGATTGCACACATGGAGTAGGATAGTGGCTCCTGGACTTGTCCTGACATCTGTGTACTAAGTACTGACCAGCTATGTCCCATCCTCTGCACATTCAGTGGAGACTGAGAATGAGACTCTATGCATGCACATAAGGACTGTCTCTGTGACTGGAGAGCTGAGCAAGAATAGATCCTATGCATCTAGTGGAGGCTGGTGGCTCTGATTTCAGTGGGGCTGTGAATCCTTCCTGGGTTTCAGTCAGAACCAGACAGAAGTATAAAAGGAGCTATCCAGGGTTCTGGACCTGTTTTGGGGATAGCTGTTTTGGGGATAGCAATTTGGATAGCTCCTTTAGAGTTCTGGTTGGTTCTGCCTGAAACCCAGGATGGACTCACAGTCCCATCGAAATCAGAGACACCATCCTCCACTGTATGCACCTATGGTCCCTTCTTAGTTTCTGCTGAATGCACAGAGGTCCTGGTGAGGTCTGCAGCTCTGCTCCCCCTCCCCATGTTTAATCAAGGAACATGAGAATAGGCCTAGAATGAGGTGGTAGATGGAGGTGGTCAAATTTTGGACTATCACTTTTGACCAGGGGGTAGGTTATTTTTGAATGCTCTCCATTTAAAAGCTCCATGCTTTCCCTCAAACTAGAATATCAAGGAGAGGACCAGACTAAACCTTTCCCACCAATATTCTACATTGTTACATGCAAGGACCAGGTTCTGAATTGGAAGTCTTGCAATCCAGATCTACCACCTTGGCTAATCACCCAACTTCTATGTAATATGTGGAATGGCTCCAGAAAACTGGTTCCAATGATATGCCAGGGCTCATATGCACTAAAATAAATCTGCTCCTGTGAACAGTCTACCCAGACTGGAAAGTCGAAGAGATGCACACCCTAACCTCATCCATTGGCTAGAGGTCGAAGGACCACTGAGAGGTTACAGTAGAACTTGGCTGAAACTCTCCAACCCCATTTTCATGGGTCCATTCACCCACCCCAACAGCAGAAAATGGGGAGTGAGTTTTTGCAGCTTTTGTCGTGGCATGAGAAATTTCTTGAAATTCATTGAGTGGGGTGCTATCCTGACCATAGCTGAATTAACAACATGGGTAGAGTTCCCCACCCCCAAAGTCATGTCTTTCTTTCCATTAGTTGTTGTTGTTGTTGTTGTTGTTCGTCTTCTCCTCCTCCTCCTCCTCCTCCTCCCCCTCCCCCCTTAAAATGAGCCTTGCAGCTTTTTGCAGTTTTTCAGTCCTGTTACCTTTCTTGGAGTCCATGGAGAACACACATTTGCAAGGAAATTGCAGGGAATGGCCAGGCTGAGTAACTACAGAGAGTTGCAAGGTTCATTTTAAAGGGTATCCCCCTCCCCAAAATGAAGGGGCCTGGGAAGCTACACAGAGCAAAGAGGATCTTTGTAAAGTGCAAAAAAAAAGGGGGGGGAGGGAGGAAATAAACACAGTGGGGCTGCAGACCAACAGAGAGACACAATTCTTCTTTTAATAGTAATGGTGCTCAATTTGTAAGACAGCTACAAAGCAATTACAAACTTCGCTAACATTGGTTGTTTGTGGTAGTATGTGAGTAATAGCATCATCATTTTTCTGTGACTGTGAAGCCATGTGTATAGTTTTTCAGTGCTTTTGTTGTTGTTTATTCGGTCAGTTGCTTCCGACTCTTCGTGACTTCATGGACCAGCCCACGCCAGAGCTTCCTGTCGGCCGTCGCCACCCCCAGCTCCCCCAAGGTCGAGTCCATCACCTCCGGAATATCATCCATCCATCTTGCCCTTGGTCGGCCCCTCTTCCTTTTGCCTTCCACTTTCCCTAGCATCAGCATCTTCTTCAGGGTTTCCTGTCTTCTCATGATGTGGCCAAAGTACTTCAGTTTTGCCTTTCATATCATTCCCTCAAGTGAGCAGTCTGGCTTTATTTCCTGGAGTATGGACTGGTTTGATCTTCTTGCAGTCCAAGGCACTCTCAGAATTTTCCTCCAGCACCACAGTTCAAAAGCATCTATCTTCCTTCGCTCAGCCTTCCTTATGGTCCAGCTCTCACAGCCATAGGTTACTATGGGGAAGACCATTGCTTTAACTATGCGGACCTTTGTTGTCAGTGTGATGCCTCTGCTCTTCACTATTTTATCAAGATTTGTCATTGCTGTCCTCCCAAGAAGTAAACGTCTTCTGATTTCCTGTGTGCATTCAGCATCTGCAGTAATCTTTGTGCCTAGAAAGACAAAGTCTGTCACTGCCTCCACGTTTTCTCCCTCTATTTGCCAGTTCTCAATCAAGCTGGTTGCCATAATCTTGGTTTTTTTGAGGTTGAACTGCAACCCAGCTTTTGCACTTTCTTCTTTCACCTTCGTCATGAGGTTCCTCAGCTCCTCCTCGCTTTCAGCCATCAAAGTGGTATCATCTGCATATCTGAGATAGTTAATGTTTCTTCCAGCGATTTTAACTCCAGCCTTGGCTTCATCAAGCCCAGCATATCGCATGATGTGTTCTGCTTTTACAAAGCGAAATAAAAGTTTGATTTTTTTCTTAAAATCATATTTGTGCAATCAGACTGGCTAGGGGAAACCCATTTGGAGATGACACAGTTCTGTTTGCTGGATCACACTGTATCAGTGCTCACAGATTACTGAGTTATTGTTTGATAAGCAGTTGTGAGTCCAGAATGCTAAAACCCAGCTGTGATTGGATGCATTTCAGAAATCTTTGCCGGCTGGAATGCTCTATAGGTTTAGAGGCAAATCAATGCCCGTGGCTAGGACTGCCTGACCAAGGAATTTCTGGAGTGGCTAATAGGTTGTGTGGTGTCACCCTTCAAAACCTGTTCTACCTTCCACCCACCCCCAACCTATATCTGTTTCACAGGTAAGCATGTAAAGATCAGGGCTGTGCTCATATCACTTGTTGCTGCAGGCAAAGACCGCAGACAACGAGGCTTTTGTGCTTCCGAAAATAACTTGAAATGAGCTGAAATGCTCATTTCTGGAATGGGGAAGGTTAGTGGAGCTCACAGAAGGGGTTACTTTTAGAAGTGCGAGAGAGCTGTTGTGCAAGCAGTTGCTCCTGCAAGTGCCATCTATCTATCTATCTATCTATCTATCTATCTATCTATCTATCTATCTATCTATCTATCTCTATACTGCCCAATAGCTGAAGCTCTCTGGAACTAGCGGAGGGGCCCCAATTGGACCCTACTCTAAGAAAGGTAAGCACAGCCCTCCACCCCCAAATATTTCACATGTGTAGCCTGCCTATAGTCTATTTGTGACATGTACCTTCATGGGCTCCAATCCAGCAGTCAGCATGAGAGCAAGCTTCTTATCTCAAGAAGTGGCTGGGTCCCAAGCTAGTGACCTCACAGGTTTCTGCACATGGATCGTTCCCCATTGCACAAGCACAAGGGTGAACTGCCTTAGGTTGTAGGTAGCCCCAGTTCTCAGACCTGTGAATGAAGAAGCAGGGTACAGACCACCGGTTGTACCTGGGGAGCCCCTCCATAAGTGCTGCACCCTTTTGGCCTGCTAATAATATTTTTGGGCAGGGCTCTGTGAGCAGAGTCCTTCTTGCAAACCTGATGGTGCAACAATAGCCCAAAAAGTGGTGGCAGGGAAAGGCTTGTATTGATTGATTAATTGATGGATTGATTGATTGCATTTATATGCTGCCTTTATTCCTCATGAAGGAACCCAAGGTGGCATACATAATCCTTCTCCTCTCCATTTTAGCTTCACAACAACAACCCTGTGAGATAGATTGGGCTGAGAGTCTGTGACTGGCACTGTGACTTCGCACTGATTGGTGCAAAGTGAGTCCTTTGACTGCAGGCTCCTAGGTATTAATGGAGAAACCGCTGGCATTAGTTTCTCTTTCCATATTTTTAATAATCCTTTTATTGTACTTCCATAATTTCTTATTTGCAGTTTTATATACTTTTTAATATAAAACATATTTTGTAATTCCTCTTCCTTTAATCCCATCAATTCCCTTTCTATTTCTATCCAATTTACCCTTGCTGCTTCCTTCATTATTGTTAACATGTGTCTTAATTGGTGTGCATCATAATAAGCAAATCAATAAATTTGTAAGAATTAGAAGGATAAGAAGGCAAAGTACAGGAGATTTAACAGAATGGGGAAAATTTGTAGATAATTATCAGTTAGGAGATAAAGGCATGGTAACCTGAATATATAACATTCTGATAAAGCAGGAGATAAGGGGGAATCTATAAGGAAGGCTGAGCGCTATAAGGAAGGCTGAGCGCTGGAGAATTGATGCTTTCGAACTGTGGTGCTGGAGAAGACTCTTACGAGTCCCCTGGACTGCAAGGAGGTCAAATCAGTCCATCCTAAAGGAAATCAACCCTGACTGCTCATTGGAAGGACAGATACTGAAGCTGAAGCTCAAATATTTTGGCCACCTAATGCGAAGAGAAAACTCCCTGGAAAAGACCCTGATGCTGGGAAAGATTGAAAGCAAAAGGAGAAGGTGACGGCAGAGGATGAGATGGCTAGATAGCATCACGGATGCAATGAATATGAATTTGAGCACACTCCGGGAGAGAGCGGAGGACAGGAAGGCCTGGCGTGCTATGGTTCATGGGGTCACGAAGAGTCGGACATGACTTAATGACTGAACTACAACAAGGGGGAATGTAACAATAAAGCAGATATGGGAAAGAGTTACTGATGAGGAGATAGAGGAAGAAGACTGGAAACACATTTTGGATAGATATCCCTTTCAAGCAATATCCACCAAAATAAAAGAAGGTGGACTAAAGTTGGTTCAGAAGTGGTATTTGACACCAGTGAAGTTAGCAAAAATGAATAAGAATCTATCACCTTTGTGTTGGAGAGGATGTGGAATTAATGGTACTAAAATACATTTGTGGTGGGAATATAGGAGGGTCAGAAAATTCTGGGACAAGATATTTCAAGAAATAGAAAGAATTACTGATCAAGAGATTTGTAAAACACCAGAATTAGCTTTATTGAATATGTTTGTAAAAGAAAATAGAGAGATTAGAGAAAAAAATTAATTGGTTTCTTGTTGACAGCCATGAGGCAATTCATCACAAGTAATTGGAAGACAGCCCAGATGCTAGCAATATCTTTGTGGAAAAAGACAATCTGAGACATAGCAATAGATGAAAAGTTAACACAGCAGCTAAGAGTGCACAGATGAAGAAAAGAGACACCTTCAAGAAGGACTGGCAAAAATATATAGACCTTATGAAAAAAGAGTAGAATGGAACAACCTTGGGAGAAGCTTTGTAGAAATCTGTGGGGCTCATGAAAAGAAGAAGACAATAGAGGAAGAAACAGGATTAATGAATATATTACCCAGGAATAGAAATAGAAAATAAAGGGGGGGGGGAGAAGAAGAATCCTGAAACTGTTTGAGGAGGGATTGGGGAAGATTTTTGAATTAATATGAATGTTGTTTTCTAATTTTGTTTGAAAAAATAATAATTAAAAAAAGGAAAGAAAGTGTATAGGGATTATCTGTCATAATACTAGAACCCGGGGTCATCTCATGAAGTTGGTTGGTAGGAGATTCAAGACAGATATAAGGAAGTACTTCTTCACACAGTGCATAGTTAAACTATGGAATTCACTACCAAAAGACATAGTGATTAAGGATGGACAGGCTCACCCAACTATTTTTTACTTAAAATGGCAGCTTGGCAGACCAGCAGGGACAGCTGCATTTGCATGACTCAGCATGCATCGAGTCAGGTAAGTGCAGAGGTCCATGGACTGGGGTCTGGGAGGCCAAGCGGGTGGGAGTGGGGAGTCTGCTGGACTCCACCCCTCTCGTGGACTCCCATGACATCCCTTGATCCCTAGTAGTGATGACCACCAATTTGGATGGCTTTAAAAGGGGATTAGACAAAGACTTTTAGAAGTAGAAGGACATGAATTGAGATACGGGTGGCATGGTTATTTGTGGTACGATAAAACAAAAGTGAATGTAGATTTTAATAATCACTACATAAGAAGGGCTGTATTAAGAATTTGGAATAAATATAAATTAAGGTTCTATTAAAAAATACCACATTGGATATCTTCACAAGAAGCAATGCATAGAAGAGAATTTGATAGTACGCATAAATGGATAAGATATAATTATTTACTGGAACTGTCACAAGGGGAATATAAATTAAAATCAAGGGAAAGCTTATTGGAAGAAGGTCATGTATGTCAGTGGTTTTCATATTTGCAACTTAAAGAAAGGTTTAAAATAGATGAAAAAAATGGTGGATTTGAACGAACAGAGTCTGAGTTTGAAACAGCACTGTGTACAAATGATGAACATGTTATTGCTAAACTGTATAAATTACTGTTAAGGTATGAGACAGAGGATGAACAAGTAAAAGATTGTATGATAAAATGGGCACAAAATGTTGGTCATAATATATCAATGGAAGAGTGGAAAAATATGTGGGGAAAAGATTTAAAATTTACTTTATGTACAAGTCTTAAAGATAATTTTTATAAGATGATGTATAGATGGTATATGTCACGTTTAAATTGTCTAAAATGTATAAAGGTGTTTCTGGAAAATGTTGGAAATGTGAAGACCAAGAGTTTTATCATTTATGGTGGACTTTTAAAAAAGCTAAAACATTTTGGAAATGAATACAGTCTTTAGCTCAAAGAATATTAAAGACTACTACAGAACTAAAGCCAGAAACGTTTTTATTGGGACTAACAGATAGATACGTAAAAGAGAAGGGGGGAGCCCTCTTTCTCTACATGACAATGGCTTCGAGGTTATTGTATGCACAAAAGTGGATGAATGAAACAATACCAACTGTGAGTGAGTGGATCATGAAAATGATGGAGCTGGCAGAGATGGCAAAACTTACTAGTATAATTAAAGAAGGGCCACGGTGGCTTAGTGGTTAAGATGCTGAACTGCAGACCGGAAGGTCGGCAGGACAGCAGTTCAAGACCCGAGTGCCGCGTGACCGAGTGAGCTCCCGTCTTCAGTCCCAGCTCCTGCCAACCTAGCAGTTTGAAAGCAAGAAATTGCAAGTAGATAAATAGGTACTGCTTCGGCGGGAAAGGTAACAGCGTTCCGTGCACCTCGGAGTTCAGTCATGCCGGCCACATGACCACGGAAGCGTCTTCGGACAGCGCTGGCTCTTCGGCTTAGAAACGGGGATGAGCACCGCACCCTAGAGTCGGACACGACTGGTTGGGGACACCTTTACCTTTACAACAACTACATTTATGTTAGATTGGAAACCTTTTATAGAATTTGTACAAGAAATAGGGAAAAATGATATCTATGCATGCGGATTTTGAATTTTGAGATGGTTGGTTATCTTTTTTCTGTTGTTGTTAAAATTAAGAGAAAGGAGATAATGTCTGTGAACTCAGTGTATGATATACAACCAAGACAAGAACTAAAGAATAATAATAAGCATTTGTTGTGTAAGGGGAGCCAAACGTAGATATCTTACAATCTTAAGAGATATTTTAATGTATGTGTATTGTTGTTGTCTTTCTGTTGTTGTTGTATTTTGTTTTTCTTTAAAAAAAAAAGACATAAAAAAGGGGATTAGACAAATTCATGGAGGATAAAGCTATCAATGGCCACCAGTCACAATGGCTCTATGCTAGCTCTAGTATCCAAGGGAGTATGCTTCTTTACACTAGTTGCTGGGGAAGATGGGAGGGAGGGTGCTGCTGCACTCATGTCCTACTTGTGGGTTTCCCATGGGCAGCTGGTTGGCCACTGTGTGAACAGAATGCTGGACTAGATGGACCCTTGGTCTGATCCAGCAGGGCTCTTCTTAGATTCTTATGTTCCCTCCTAATTCCTCAGAAGTATCACTTGAATAGGAATGCCCAAATTTGTTTTGAAATTTGACATGTAATGCAAAATTTGACTTCCCTTTCCAAGTCATCCATAAGAATTTAGAAGGAATGTAGAAGAACTTGAATCAGATTAGCAATTTTTTAAAAGCGATTTTGCACATCTCTCGACAATCGGTTGTAGCCAATGTTAGTGTAACATTGTAGTGTCCCATTCATTTTAATGGGTCTGCTTTAAGTAGGACTACTATTGGATACAATCCAATGCCATTTCCAATTGGAGAAATGTCACACTCTTAGGACTGACCGCCGCCCCCCCCAATTAGCTGTGCCTAAGATATCTTTCCAAATTAATGAGTGTTCTTGAGTAGTTCATACTGTCTATGCATTTATACAGTCTATGGAGAGTCATGGAAATAAATCAGGTTCCTACTAAAAGCCAGGGTGAGCTACTTAGGTGGGCAGTAGCTGCTTCCTCCTGGTGATTTAAAGGTAAGCTATCATTCTGGGTTTCGGTGTCAAAGAAATCACTGCGTAGCATGTTTTACAGAAGGCTCATCGCTACTGAATGGCCTATGAACAGCTGTGCATTTCTGGTACACAGGTGTGTGAAGCTTGGTCTTTGCCAAATACCTTCTCAAGCTGTGCAGTTTTGATGGAGGAGTTGTGGATGGGGGTGGTGGTGATATCACCTGTGTACTATTTCAAGGGAGAGACAACATACATAGTCAATTTACTGCTGATGTATCAAATGCACATCCCATGGCATCTCCATTCTATGCGCTGCAAGCACAAGGAACATTCTTTCATACTCTGTCCAATAAGTAGTGAACACTAAAATATGCTTGTTTTTTCATGTCATGGTTACATTCATTTTCAATATTAAAGAACTCAATCATTACATATTAATTAAAGTTGCATCCATTTAGTTATTTACATTCATCAATCTCCATTTCTTGTGTCGTTCCCCCCCCCACTTATGTTTGTGCTGCTGCAGAGCTGATTTTATTTTCCCAGATGCTCTGGATGCTAAGAAAATGGTAACTGTCACAAAAAAGGGTGACTGTTCCACAGGCCCCCATCTTTTTTCTAGAAGCCTGGTTGGATGGAGGGAGAGATGGGCTTCTGATGATGCCACTGTTTTCCTTGGTGCATTCTGGTCTATTCTCCCAATCTCTTTCAAAGCCTTCCTTTCAGGCAATTCTTACTTGAGAGGTATCAGGGTTCAAGCCTACCTTGACATCATGGCTTTTGACTTGAGAGCCCTTCCTCCAACATGTGGATGCTGTTTATGATTACTCTGTGATGTCAGAAAAACATTCTGCATGGGTTTACCACAGGGATCTTGAGGACTTCAGTCTTTGTGAATTCCATTGTGAACTGATTTGATCTGCATCTCACGGACTAATGTGCAGATGGGGAACATAATTATCCTTCTGATTTTGCACTTCTCTGAATTTTGCGAGACAATGCCCAGATTAAGAAGGGTACCGAAATGCATTTTAAAAGGCATATTTTAGGATGAAATAGATTTAGAAATGCAGACATTTATTTATGTATTATATTTCTATACCGCCAATAGCTGAAGCTCTCTTTAGATAGAATGATTTTATAAATGTATATTTTGTGAGCAAATGTTTCAAAATACATGTTTAGATATGTAGCGATATTGTTTTTTTGTGCAGACTTCACCCACCCCTAAAAAATTCCACACAGTAATGTGACAACAGGAATTATGAAGGAACACATGAGAAATTGATGCAGATCAGAAATAGGCTGATCTGGCCTTCCTTAATTTACAGCCACTCTCTATCAAGGCAGAAATCAGTTGCCCAGGCCAATATTTTAGGTCCCATTGGCTACTGGACAGTTGGATTATATGCACCCCGGCTAAATCCTTTGCTATATGCTGTGCAGAGCCACTTTTTGCCACTAGCTCACTCCCTTCTTTCTCAGACTGTTCTCTCATAAACATGTCATTATTTATCAAGCTCCTCTTCAGATACAGAGCAAGAAAGAAGATTCTGAATAATCATGGCAACAGCACTTTTACTGTTTTACTGTTTTACTGTTTTACTTTACAGTCCTTAAATCATTTATCTCCACAACCACACAGTGAGGGAGGTCATTTTTCGATGGAACCGAGGCTGATAGATGAACCTGTTGTACAGGGTTATGGGGGGCTCCATCGTGGGCCTTGGTGCTGAAAGACACAGACTGTGCCTTTCAGCTCAAGGATAGAGAAGGGCTTGTAGGCATCCTGTTTT
Source organism: Heloderma suspectum (assembly GCF_057233095.1). NCBI lineage: Eukaryota > Metazoa > Chordata > Lepidosauria > Squamata > Helodermatidae > Heloderma > Heloderma suspectum. The sequence continues at coordinate 31,586,534 of NC_139462.1, read as the reverse complement.
AGTGCTTTTGAGCTGGTATTTTCAGCAGCCAGCTTTTTGTTTTGTTAGCAAAGCGTTTGAGTTCGTGCCCAGAGAGATATGCATAGTCTATCCTAAGGATGCTCAGTTTCAAGAGCTTCTGTGCATAGAAGGATATTGGAGTGGCACTGCGCTTGGAGAAGCAGGTGGTTTCACAGAAAGAATGAGCAAGAGAGAGGAGGTAAGAGCAGCTGGTGCTTCCTCTTGGATGCTATGCATCCATCCCTGGAAGCAACAGAGCTTTGAGGAGGAAGTGGTGCCAGGGGGTGGGTTTTTTTTGAGTATTTTCCAACTCCTTGGCTATGGGATGTGTGTCCCTCTCCCTATTCTTTTCCAGCTTCTGCTGCAGGGCAGCAGAAGAGAGGGGAGGTTGGTATTTACTCTTTACTGTTTGCTTCTCCTCACCTGCAACAAAGTGGATTGATGCTTTTCTTTCAAAATGAAAGTGGTAGCATTAAGCACACTTCAAAAAAGAAGAAGAATGCTGAATGTAAACTCTCCTCAGACACCTAGTGCCCACCAACCAGCCAGCACTCCAAGCTGAATCCCCTCAGAAGGGGCTACTATGTCTGCTAATTTCATCCAGTTCTGCTGTGTGTGTGTGTTCGTGTTGATTTCCCCATTATAGTCAATGGGGAAACCATCCAAGGCTTCAGAAAAAGAGGTGAGATGACCATCTGCCTTAGATCTGGGGCAAAATGGGATGCCAGTCTGAGTCACTGAAGTGAGGCACCCCCTTGTCTGAGCCAGCAAGGGTGGCTCAGTGGCCAATGTATTTTCTCTGCTCACCTACCAGTAGCCTGGTGGTACCCTAGCAAACACACCAATAACATAGCTAAGGAAAGCACAGAATTGCTCTCTGTCCAACATTTAATTTCAGGATCCACAGCTCCAATAACCACCTCCCTGGTTCCGAACTTGAACTTGAATGGCTGCTTACCCACTCTGAAAAGTTTTTCATTTTCTAGAGTCTTCAATTGCAGGATGCAGGTACAGTTGGTATAGTTTCGATGGAAGTGTACATGAAGAGCAGAGGAACACGAATATGCATTTTCTGCATTCTGCATTCAGAATATCTGCTCACCGAAGAATTAGGGTGGCCACTTACGTATCGTCCCAAAAGAGGAAATGCATGACCAGACAAAGAGGACACAGATTTGCATAAAATTTACATACGCTTAGAGTTATATTTAGAAAGAATTGCTATATTTTAAATAGAAATGCAGTGCATCTCACCATGTCATGAAGTGACCCATATGTCTGCTCAGTTTCCTGCTCAGGTGTTCACCTTTGATGGGCAACTTCAAAGCCTTTGCGCCTCCTTCTTCTGGTTCTTTATCTTTATGTTGGACTTGGGCAAGGCAGAACTTCTAACAGAGGACGCCTTCAAACAGAGAACTGTCCTTTGTCAGCCTTTCAAATAGAGATTGGTCCACTGTAAAGTAGGACATATGACCACCCTAACAAGAAAAGCAGTTAATCTTATGTGACTGAACCCTTTCATTCCCTTACAGTCTCTCCAAGACCTGTAAGATCCTTTCCAAGTGAGAAGTGCTCATTCTGAATCCCTCACTACAAACTGATGAATTGCTTGCATTATCGAACAGGCCCTATTTGGTTGCATTAAGAATGGTCCTATTGTGTGAATCCAGCCAACCTTTCCTATGTTCTCTCCCTACACACTCAATACGTCACTCTAGTAATGTGCAAAACTCCCACTGAGAAATTTCACTTATCATCAAAACTTCTGTTTTTTTCCTCTCTATGTTTTCTCAGACTTTTTTCCTTCTTTTTTTCTGAGCAAGGCCCTCCAAATTCACCTCCATTTTTTTCTTTGTGTAAAATTTCATGGCAACTTTTGTCTCAGTGATATCAAACTTGCCCTCTGTAGAGAGAGTTTCTTCATTAGCCCCTGTCTCCCAAGAGGACATCCTGTGCTGTTGAGAGTCAGATGACACTCACATCATAGCATAGCTAACAAGCCGCATTAATGTGTGTGAGTTTTTTGGCACGGGGGATAGGTCAGTGCATTTAGGGATGTGCAGGAGAAGTACATTGAGATGTGAATCCAAATGTACATGCTATTGAAAATAGACGGTTGAAATTATGGATGTGCAAATTAGCAAATCTCAAGCTTGTCAAGATCCTCTGAATTCCACCTCAAAGCCCATTCTGATTCCTGTTCATATCTAATTGTGAGCATGGGTTTTTTTTGTTTTTGCATGAACATTTGTGTGTATTTTCATGTGCATTTTTCCAAATGTATGCATCCATTCTGTCCATGTTTTTGAAATTCCCATTTTTCTGCCATTGATTTTCCAAAACTATGACTTTTTCATGTGCATTTTTCAAAGGCACACATTTTTCGAACCAGATTTTTTTGTTCTGCGAATCTCATCACAAGCTTTGAAGCAAATGGACTTTGACTGCAGACTGGATTCGAGTCTGTGTCTGGATCTAGAAGGTGCAAACTGCGTAAATTCTGATCAAAACCAAACTGAAACATACATTTCTCATAAACCCCTAGTTGACATCTGGACCTGCATCTCCAATGTAGATGACCATTTGCACTACATTACCTTCACTAGTGAAATGGCCCATTCTAACAGAATCCTCAGCCCTGACTATAATCACATGGGCTGGGGTGGTGGTGGAGTCTTACAGAAAGGCCTTCTTCCTAAGCTTTAACTCAGTCTGGTGGGATAGCTTTGCTGAGCTTAGACAGATAAATTCCATGGATTGCACAGCTTCCTTTCTTCTTTTTATGGACAGCAGGCCTATCAAGAGGCTTTTGTTAGTACTTTATAAGAAGAGACTGTCTAGAATTTGCTGGCAAATCCTTGATCCCAGGGCTCAACAGCATTTCTGAAATGTGCCTTGGAGCACATTAATGTCAGCCTTTGGGGGCTTTTGCACATTTTTGTTTGAATCATGATGAGTTTGAAGGAGTGGGATGAAAAACAGAGAAACACTTTAGATTTTTCTACAATTCACTTTACTATTCAATGAAAGGGTCTCGCCCATCGAACGTGCACATTTCAACATGAAAACAAGAACACACAAAAATTTGACCTGGCTTGAAATTCTCTATCATCATTGATTAGAAGACAAAGTTTCCACATTACAGTATGTGGATTCCGGGAAGGCTTGGACCCTTATTTCACTAATGAAGCATTGAAGCTGAGTTTTTTTCTTCTCCATCCTGAGTGGAATTAGTTGAGGCAACTAGAATATGTGTTTCATTGTGAATAATGAGTCTCCTGTTAAGCTGAAGTAATGAATAGAACTGAGTTCTGAATGAAGGTGGGTTGATAGATCAGTCATTCTAGATTGCCTCTGATCTTCTGCTGGAGCAACACCCCTTCTTTGACTCATGGAAATCATAAATTTCTCCCTTAGCCAGGAAGAATTCTTTGGGAACGAAAGTTCATCTTAATCAGCATCTGTTGGGTTTGTGTGGCCTCACCTAACCATCGCCTAGCCTCTTCTAAATTGGGAAGCTCCAGCTTTTATTCAATATGATGCTGGGAGAAGTTGGAGTGGCATACCTAGGAGACATAATTAAAATCTTTAGCTACAGTGCATCTTGCTTCAATTGAACTGGTCTTTTGCATGTTGTACACGACAGATAACACTTGCTTTTTTCCTTGTCTTTGGGAATGAAAAGTTTTCTGCCTGCATACCTTCAAGGTATCCCTAGTGGGGGATTCTGTGCAATGCAGCCTCTTAAAGGTTACTCCTACTGTTTAGCTAAATGTTATCAGCTCTCTAGGGAGATCTGGCAATGATACTGCCTGGTGAGCAGCTGAAATCCTTCAAGCGCGGGAATGCTTCTGGTAATAAATTCCAAACATTTTGATGCTAATACTTCTTTCTAGTGCAACCTGCTTACCTGTGCTCCTTAAGTAAAATTAAACAGCTATAGCTCCTGATGAGTGTAAAATACCTTTTAGAATCAGAAAAGGTAATTACCTTTTAAGGTAATTGTTTTGAAATCATCTCCTGAGCGACTGGAAACATTCTGTGATTAAATTTCCAGGGACTGCAATGATCTAGACAAAATCATAAGGTAAAGAGGCTTCTCTACCTAATCTGCACCTCCCAACACTAATGGAGAGACAATAGTTCAGTGGAAGAGCACAGACAGTGTGGTGTAGTGGTTAGAGTATTGGATTAGGACTAGGGATGCATGTGGAAATTCATTTCAGTTCATTTTTTATCATGATTTACCCTGTTCGCACCTTTCAGACTGAACACTGGCTCAGATGCAAGCTGCAGTTGAAGTCCATACATTTCCAAGCTTGCAGTGTGATGCGTGGACCCCAAAAATGTGTTCGTCAACATGCATACATTTGAAAAATGTGCACAAATAAACTTCAGTCAATGGGAGAAGAATGCGTACATTTCAAAGATGTGCACAATTGATGAGTGCATTTGGAAAACACACACATGAAAATATGGATGGATTTTCATGTGAAAAGAAAAAACAAAACTTATATGGACTCAAGTTGGAATGAGCATCAAGATGGAATTTGGAGGACTTCGGCTAGCTCAGGTTTTACTGATTCGCACATCCCTAATTAGGACTGAGTGGGGACACTCAGGTTTAAAACCCCAATCAACATGAAGCAGATCTTGGGCCAGTTGTCCTTTCTCAGCCTAACCTTCTTCTCAGGCTGTTGTGAACATAAAGGAGGGCAGGGAGAGGCCTATGTATGCCACCTTGAACTCCTTGGAGGAAAGGCGGGATGTAAATCCAATACTAAATGCAAATATTGAAGGATTTCAGGAGATAAATCAAGGGAAGGAGCTTTTGAGTAGCCAGGATTGGACTAGTCTGAGGTGGGGAACCTCTGGCCCTCTGGATGTTGTTGGACACTGATGCCCATTATCCCCAGCCAGCATAGCCAATGATAGGAGTTAGAGTCCAACTACATCTGGAGAGCCACAGATTTACCAACCTGGGGATAGATGGACTATAAGCCTGCTTCTATATTAGACAGATTCGTATGTTTGTTTTCATGCCAGCTCTCCATAAGCTCTTAGCTCTCATTGCACATAAATGCATGAAAAGCCTGGCTGGAGCAGACCAAAGACCTATCTGAACATCCACAGGGTTTCCCACAATGGACAACCACAAGCCATGGGAAGCCCACAAACAGGACTTGAAGGCAAGAGCCCTTTCCTGCTGTTGCTCTCCAATGACTAGTATCCAGAGGCATGCTGCCTCTGATCCTAGGGGGGAGTATGTAGCCATCATGACTAGTAGCCATTTTTCTCATTGCTGAATTCTTATAGCTGCCCTATGAACATCTAGGTGGCTCTTCAGTGTGACTCTGTGTGTACACAGGTGGGTGTGCATCATATCCCCTCCCTGCCACTATATACTTTGGGGAGCCAATATTCTCAAAGTGAGAAGAAAGACTTTCAGAGGGATAAGAGCAGTAGCAGGGCAACACAGAAACTCCTTCTGAGATACTTTGGGGCCTGTTCATTGCTTCCAGGAGTCAGAATGCTATTGTGCCCTTGCCTGTTCCCTTCCTCCCATTATTATTATCATTATTATTATTATTATTATTATTATTATTATTATTATTATTATTATTATACATTTCTATACTGCCCCATAGCCAAAGCTCTCTGAGCGGTTTACAAAAGTTAAAACATTAAAGACAATATAAAAAAGTTTAAAAGCCATTTACATAAAAGCACACAGACAATATACACAAACAACATATTAGTGAAGCATTCGACTACAGGGTCCTTTCATTTGATTTTTTTGGGTGGGTGGGTGGATGGATTGTTATATCTTTTGGCCTCTGTGTTGCTATAGATCTTCCTCTTTCCTTCACCCTTTCTGCTTATTTCAGCAGACAGTGGTGTTGTGCCTGTGTTGGAAAATGCATGCTGGACTCAGACAGGTGACACAAGAATGCAACTCACACACCAAAAAGATAGTCTGTTTATCACAGGTTGATTGCATGGTAGGCTTGACTTTGCTTGGTGGAAGCCCAGAGTTGAAATAATTGTATTGCACATACAGTATGTGTTGGCACTGGGAGCAGGGAAGAGATTATACAGATGGATCCTTGGGTCAGTAAGCTCTCATGATTGACTCACTGTTGTTGTAGAAATTAAACCACAATTCTCTTTTGGAGTACAATTCCTTCAGAGACTTTATTGGCTAAAACAAAACTCAAGCAAGCTGTTTGAGGAGAAACCCAGGCAGCACAGAGGGTCTGTGTTGCAATATAAGACTCTCTCCCACATTTTACAAACAACCCATTATGTAGTCTTGCAAGTTAGCATATGGATTAATAGAAGCATCAGCAAGATATGGGAGGGGTCTTATAAACAGTCAAGAAAACATGCTTATCAGCACCATACAGTTATTTTCCAACTTGTTGTTACTCAACTGCTAACTGCAAATTGTACTTCTCTTTCCCAAAAATATGTGCTTAGCATATTTTCCACTCTTGACCCCCTTTCTCATTGCAAACTGCTTTTCTAGCATCAAGGCCTAGCAAACTTTTAAAGCCCGAAACCAAAGCACTAAAAGCTTGAACTATAATATGCTCTTACATTTCTTGCTTCTGCACTGACGGACCCAATGTCTTTCAAGATGAGGAAAGGGGCAAGCATAAGGCAGAGGTGCGGCACAGGTAAAGCAAGGTAAAACGTAACATATACGTTAGATAACCCTAAGTATTGCCAACTCAGGGCATGATCCTATGGTCCCTGGAAAGCATCCCAGGGACCATAGGTTTTGTTGGAATTCCCCTACTGAGGCCATAGACAGTGCTACAAAGGGGAAATCTGAACACAGTGGGCAATATCCAATGATGTCATTCCACAAACTCAAATAGTGCTAGTGGAGCTCTGCCACATCTTTCCATCGTGTGAGTAGTTGTCCATTACACTTGTGAAACCAGTTGTGCAAGCAGCTGTGGAACCAGTTGTACATCAGGTTGTGCAAGTGTTATGTGCAACTGGTTGCACAATGAATTGTGCAAGTGAAATGCACAACTGCTTGCACAAACACAACTTCAGTTGGATTCTTCTCTTGGGCATAGTTCAGAACCTAGTTTCTATTCGAGTGCAACTTCATTTGTGATCATGGAATGACACAGTTGGATAAGGCCCAAAGTGTCCCCCCCCACTCCTTGCAATAGTGTGGAAAGAACCATGGTGGCTCCCTCACCTGAAGATGGAGTTCCAACCTCGGGTGAGGATGCAAATGGGGGGTGGGGCAGGGCAGGGAGGGACCAAGGATATGCAGAATCTTGAAACCTCCGAGCTCCTGTCCCTGCCCCCTTCCCTGTGACTAGGGATGTGTCTTGGGCATGCTGGTTGTTGTAGGCCTTTTTTCTGTCTAAACATGCATAGCACTGCACCTTGAGTGGTTCAGCAAGATTGTCCAAAGTGTTTGCTCTAGGGTTGTACGGATTGTGCAAAATCCTCTCTGACTGTGTTTCATGGATTGTCTTTTGCTATGTCATCTGTTCAGAGATGGATTCATTTTTTTGTGTGTGTGGAAAAATACGCAAAGAATTCCATAAGAGGGTTTGCAACACTTTACATAATTTACATTAGTATGGAACATTTAGTGTGTTGTTCCTAGGGATGGTGCAAACACCTGACTGGGCACCCCCAGACTGCGCCCCCTGAACCTCCGGCCTTGCACACCCCTGCTTGCACCCTCCTGGACGTTCTCCACAATCACCTGGACCCATCCACAAATGCCTGCCATTTTGCTAAGCCTATTTTACAGAAAATAGGAGGTAATTAAAATGAGCATATTTAAATATGCACAAATTCGGGGTGGGAAAGGCTGATCCACACAGCATTAGAGGCATAAATGGACCATCCCCTGTGTTGGGAATGAGGACTTAAGAGGCTAAGCAAAAGGCGTTATGGAAAAGGTGGAGCTTTGGGATGGAGCTTGGATGTGAGTGCTAGGATTTAGACATCAGATCGCACCATTGCACCAACCAGGTTCAACCCCCGATGATGTAAAACATGTGCAAGAAACAATCAAGAGAATTGAAAATAAAATAAAATAGGAAAATAGGAAAAAATACTCATCAATGAAAGCCTACCTGGCTGGGTTGTAACCACATGGTTCTCAGCGATCAATGTGTCTTTCATTGCAAGTCAGGGGTTAACATCAAAGAATCTATGCTTATGTGCCTACAAAACAGCTGGCTTTGGGCATCTGGTCTCTAGGTCTCCGAGTCTGCATGCTCAGAATCTCATTTGACACTCCATGCTGAAGAAGCACGTCACAGGGAAATGGTTCTTGATGCAAAATTCAGCTGAGCATTGTGAAATGCAGACATTCGTAAACTCAACCTGATTATTGCGAATTTCGACAAGATCACCAGTAAGGACTTTTATTAATCATCACACAGAACTAGCAACAGTACTCCAAACTTCCAAAAGCATGATATTTTCAAAAAGCCCTGAGCCTCAGAAGACCCTTCACTGTCCACATGCGGGACTCCCTTCTGGGCAGAGGTCAGCACTCTTCATGAACAAGAGAAGCCCTCTTCAAAATGTTCCCTGCTAAAAAGTTTGACAACTGAGCTCTGTCGTGCATTCGTACATCTATTATTCAAACAAAGATAAAAAGGCCACAGGTTATCCTGGTGCTACTTTGCAGCCAACTGTCTGTCAAACATTCATATCCCATTCTTATTTCTAAAGATCATCGCCCTTTCTCAGGTAAGTAACTTCCTCTAGTCCTCGATGGATTGGATTACTTTTCTGCACTTCATTACCAGCATGGCTCTGAATTTCAAGTCCACAATTTGTCTGTTAGACTGTTAGTATGGAGGGCAAATTTGCCCCTTGCATAAAACACTTGAAATGAGACCAGGCTAGCAACAGCAGACAACAGTTGCTTTCTGGTAGAAATAATGGTGGCATGTGGCACAAAATAATTTGTGACATGCCCATTCTCCCTGAATTGAATGTCAAGGGTAAAACCTAGCAAGCATGTTTTCCTAGCTTAGCTTTTGGGTTTTCAGTTAAGGATTATACATGGGATCCTTCCTGAGCATTGTCTAATTGAGTAGTCTAGAGTATATTTGCTCTCTGAAGGAGGACAGAAGAGCATGGAAGAATGACCTTTACATTTTGGGGGAGGAGTGGATATATTCTAGTAGGATTTATTATCTGTCAGAGTGGGAAAAAGTCCCCGCTAATCCTGGGAGAGTTTTTTTTTAGATGCAAAAGATATAACTATGAGAAAAGTGAAGATACAGCAAAGTGATGAGAACACCCCCCACCAAAAGCACCTGAAAAGAATATAACATTTGGCATTCATCTGACAGCCTGCATTCTTGCTGACTTTATCACCCTGCATTAAGAGATGGTTAAAGTCCATGGACAATTGGGTACCCTTCCCATTCATGATTCTTTGAATAATCCCACGAGAGAAAGTCATGCACCAATGGTCCCAATATCAGTACTTCACTGTACTCACTCGGAGGTCTACAGTGAATCTAAATGGACTGATAAATGGAACACATGGTGTGCATGAGGAAGATTGGTTCCCTGGTTCAGTCACTGGCATCACCAGTTAAATGGATCAGGTATTAAGCAGGAGATGCAAAAGGCCCCTTTCTGCCTGGAGAACTCCTGCCAGTCGGAGTAGACAATACCGACCTAGATGGACAAAACGGACTTGGTAAACAGATATTCCTATTTTTATTCCACCCTTCCTCCAAGGAGCTTAGGGTGGCATGCATTCCCCATGTATGCTCACAACAACCCTGTGAGGTAGGGTAGGCTGATAGATGGTGATTGGCCCAGTGAGCTTCAGGGCTGTGGGGCTTTGACCTTGGGTCTTCCCAGTCCTCATCCAGCACTGTGGCCACTACACCACAGCGGCTCACATGTATCAAGTTGGCCACTTACGTATTACAGAAATGGGGGTCGGATCTTGTGCTACAGAAATGTGGATCTTGACCCCCCCTCCTAATAACAGGGAATTATGCTGAGCATAAGAGCATATTGTCACCTTAACCATGCTAATAATCTCTTAAGGGCTGCACATGACACATAATTCAACATCAGCCACTACAAGAGAAGAGCACCTAACATCACACTTTCAAACTGCTATGCCAGGTAGGGATGTCAGAGAATTCCACCACGGATCTCTGTGAGTGCATTCGGCCAGTGCATTTGGCCCCCCAAAATCTGGGGCGGAACAGCCTGCCCCCCGCCCCCCCTGCGGATCCCACCTGGGACGAGACTTACTTGGGGCAGATGTTCCGGGTGGTGGTGGCTTCGGTGGCGGCGGCTGGTCTTCCGACCAGCTGCCGCTGCCACCATTTGCAGTCTTGTTGTTGTTGTTGTTTTTTTTTATAGAGATTTGATAGGCTATGTAAAGACTTACGTAGCCTATCACATCCCAGTTAAAAAAAACCCAAAAAACGTGTAAGCAAATGGCGGCGGCTACGGCCGCCGCCATTTGTGTTCCTTATTTTTCGCCGTCTTAGTCTACATAAATATTTACGTAGACTATTATGGAAAAAATAAAGGGGAATGCAAATAGCGTAGTGGGCGCTATTTGCGTCCCTTTTTGATTCGCCGTTTTAGCCTACGTAAATATTTACGTAGGCTAAAACGGCGAATCATAAAGGGATGCAAATAGCACCCACTACGCTATTTGCATTCCCTTTTATTTTCGTCATAATAGTCTACATAAATATTTATGTAGACTTTTTGATTCGCCGTTTTAGCCTACGTAAATATTTACGTAGGCTAAAACGGCGAATCATAAAGGGATGCAAATAGCACCCACTACGCTATTTGCATTCCCTTTTATTTTCGTCATAATAGTCTACATAAATATTTATGTAGACTGAGATGGCGAAAAATAAGGAATGCAAATGGTGGTGGCCGTAGCCGCCGCCATTTGCGTACGCGTTTTTTTTTTTTTACCCAGAGCCCTCCGCGGCCGGAAATCTGGCTGCGGATGGCCCTGGCCTGGGCCTGGCCGGCTGCTCTGCGGAGCTGCCGCAGAGCACAGCTGGCTGTCAAGGATTCCAGGGGGGAGGACCGGATCGCCTCCCCCCGTTGAGGATTCCGGGGGGAGGGATGGAACACCTCCCCTCCACCATGAACAGAATCCTCGAAAAGGTAAGTGACTTTCGTACATCCCTAATGCCAGGGATGGGCAACTTGTGGCCCTCCGGGTCATTTTATCCTATAACTCTCATCAGTGCTAAGCAGTGTAGCCTATGGTGAGGGATGGTGGGAGCTGTAGGACAAAGTATCTATAAGAACCCAAACTTGTTATCCTTTGATATTCACACTTCTCCAAATTTTGCAGTGGACATCTCCAGTTACTGCATACATTACTGTGTATATGATACATATATTAGAGAAAATAATGTGCCCAAATGCATATTAGGAACATTGCTTACAAAAATATATTTTTGTATATATTAGGCAAAAATGCATAAAATGCATGTATTAGGAGAAATGCACCCAAAAATGCTTATGAATTTTCATGCAAACGTAAAAAAATAAATAAATCAAAGTTAGGGATGGAACAAACTTAGGACTGAAGACATTCTCAAAGTTTGAGATGCTCTGAACTTAAGACTGGAGAAATTCTCAAAGTTCAAGATGAACTGAATTTAAGATAGAAAAAATGAGAAACTGAGAGAAACTGAAATGGACAGATCAGTCCTTTCCTAGTAGTAGCCCATTCAGAACCATTGGTCCTTAGATCAATCTTAGAAAAACAGCACTTTGGTACAGAAAATCCACTATTAATTGTTACCACAAAGAGAATAGTGGGATATTCCCCTATGGAAATGTCTCTCCCTCCCTCCCTCCCTCCCTCCCTCTCCCCCCCTTCTCTCCCCCCTCCCCCTTTCCCCCCACCCCCCACCCACTGTCTCATATCATCAAGTAATATACCATTTCAAAAACCCTGAGTGTGGACAATGTTTGGTACAAAATTGAATTGTGCATAAATATTTATAGGGAGCCCTAGTGTAAAAAAGACAGGTAAAGAACAGTAAAGTGGCACTTGAAGAGAGAGGCTTCGCACTAACAGATGCTCCCAGCTCGTAGCTCTCTGGCATGAAGTGATTTCGAGGTAGCAGCTCTTTCAATCATGCACAATATTATTATTAGATGGTTTACGCATAGGGAAGCAGGGAGATGAGCAGAGGCCCCTGGGTTATGCCGCACTGTGCAGTGAGAGTCCCAGTTCATTTAAATTACCTTAATAAGTTGGCTGACTTCTGATCCGCAGAAGAGGGGGATGAGAGTGAGTGCTTTCTACACACATACAGAAAGGTCATAGCAATCATCATAATCATAAAAATCTCTGGAATGAAATATTTCCTTACCAGTGTATTTACTATTACTGTTCCATACAGGCAGAGTCTAATGGTTCCTAGAACTTATTCCATTTGCACATATTGTTAATTCTTTAAAGCACACAGATTAGTATTAATATTCATACAGTACAATCAATTCATATAATATTTTATAAGTGTCATATGTGCAAGGGGGAAGGGAAGACCTGCCCCAAGGGCCTTACACTGTAAGAGTGCAATCCTATGGTCCCTGGGTGATCATCCCAGGGACCAGTGGATTGTGCCGATCCCCCCTTCCAAGGTCAGGAAGAACCGCACCGGCTGCCCTCCAAGGGCAGAAAGTGACCTCGGAGGACGAGGAAAGGGAGCATTCCAGTGGGAGGGAAGAGGAGGAGAAAAGAGAGGCCAGGATATGATTTATCCTGAGCCTCCTCCAGCCTCCTTCCCTCCCCCTCCAAAGCGCCCTCACTAGATGGGCTAAACAGCCTACTTAGCAAAATCTGCAGGGTTGCAGGACAGGGAGGCAAAGATTGCCTCTGCCGATGCACCACCCCTGCACTGGATGATTGGATGCCTCTGAGTTTGGGGGCTTCCAATCACCAAGGATGCAATTGATAGGATTGTGCCCTAAATTGCAAAGATCTTTCCAAGCCCATCTTCTTGAACTCTTTTCAGCTAGATGCCAGGGATTGGACCTGGAACCTTAAGCATATGTTCTATGGCAGGGATGATGGAAGTTGTGGTCAAACACATCTGGAGGGCACCATGTTGTAGAAGGCTGCTCTATGGCTTCTCATGTTTTTTTCCATGATACAGCCAGCAGCTGCCATGTACCTACTGTTGTTGTTGTTGTTGTTGTTGTTGTTCAGTTGTTCAGTCGTGTCCGACTCTTCGTGACCCCATGGACCATAGCATGCCAGGCCTTCCTGTCCTCCGCTCTCTCCCGGAGTGTGCTCAAGTTCATATTCATTTCATCGGTGATGCTATCTAGCCATCTCATCCTCTGCTGTCCCCTTCTCCTTTTCCCTTCAATCTTTCCCAGCATCAGGGTCTTTTCCAGAGAGTTTTCTGTTCACATTAGGTGGCCAAAATATTGGAGCTTCAGCTTCAGTATCTGTCCTTCCAATGAGCAGTCAGGGTTGATTTCCTTTAGGATGGACTGATTTGATCTCCTTGCAGTCCAGGGGATTCGTAAGAGTCTTCTCCAGCACCACAGTTCGAAAGCATCAATTCTTTGGCGCTCAGCCTTCCTTATAGTCCAGCTCTCACAGCCATACATTGCTACTGGGGAAACCATAGCTTTGATTATTCGAACCTTTGTCGGCAAGGTGATGTCTCTGCTTCTTACTATGCTGTCTAGGTTTGCCATAGCTTTCCTCCCAAGGAGCAAGCGTCTTTTAATTTCATGGCTACAGTCACCGTCTGTGGTGATCTTGGAGCCCAAGAAAATAAAATCTGTCACTGCTTCCATTTCTTCCTCTTCTATATACCAGGAAGTGATGGGGCCAGATGCCATGATCTTAATTTTTGTAATGTTGAGTTTCAAACCAGCTTTTGCACTCTCCACTTTCACCCTCAACAAGAGGCTCTTGAGATCCTCTTCGCTTTCTGCCATTAGCCATGTACCTAAGGGACATGCAAATCAGCAAAACATGAGCTGATGGGGATTCCCTGAATTCAGCCTTGAAGCTCTCTCTGTTGCATGTCTATATCAGATTGTGAGCTTTCTTCTTTTTCTTTGTGCATGAAAATTTGTGGCTTTTTTTGGCGTACATTTTCCCAAATGTACCCATTCAATTTTAGAAATGTATGCCTTTTTCTCCCTTTGATTAAAGCATGTTTGAGTGCATTTTTCAAAAGCATGCATTCTTTCATGTGCATTTTCCAAATGTACCCATTTTTTGAACTTTTTTTTTTTTTGCTCCTCAGATTTCATCGCAAGCTTGGGAATGTATGGACTTCAACTGCAGTTTGCATTTGGGTGTACATTCAGTTTTGGGAGTTGTGAACTGTGTACATTCTGGTCAAAACTAAACTGCAACACATTTCTCATACATCCCTAGAATCCCTCCACTAGGGGGAATGGGGGATTCAAGCCCATCATCCAAGGCAGAAACATAGCAAAAATGGCAGGGCCATGCTTATTTATTTTTTACATTTCTATACCACCCAATAGCCGAAGCTCTCTGGGTGGTTCATAACAATAAAAACCATAAAATACAACATGATAAAATACAATATAAAGGTTTAAAAGGTTCAAACTGGAGTATAAAATACAATAAATAGCAGCAGTGCAAAGATTCAAAATACTGTAACAGATTTAAAACAACAGAAACTAAAAGACTAAATTGCCTGGGAAAATAAGGTCTTCACCTGACACTGAAAAAAGCACAATGTAGGTGCCAAGTGAGCCTCTCTGGGTGGGAAACACATTTCACAATCAGGGTGCCACAACAGAGAAGCCCCTCTTCTTAGTAACCACCTGTATTACTCCGGCTGTAGGCTTTGAACTCTTAATTTAGAGGTGCCAAGGCAGTGATAAATCAGACTCAAAGGTTTACTTACAAGGAGTACTTCATTGGGTAACTTACAGCACACAGGCATACCCAGTGGTTGGATCAGACAGCTTCTCTGAACCCCGAGCCATTGGGTCCAATGGGTTTTATACCATACCTGTTAGCCATGAGGCAGCATAACAGCAGCACATGCCCCTAGCGTCCATTCCCAGCATAAACTAACAGCACTTGGTTCTCAAGCACAGCCTCCTGCAGCTTTAAGGTAACAAACTCTGCTTCTCAGGCACATCAGTGATAAGACATTCTCCTCATTAGTGAGGAATGTTCCTGAAGCTGCTTCTCACCCTTTTGACCCATCTGGCTACATCAGGAGGCCGGTTAAGGGAAAACAGCAGCCCTCTGAGCAAAGGCAGAGAACATTATGGATCTAAGCAACTCTAAAACTACTAATGGCTTGGTTCAGGCCCGGGGCCTTACACCACCCGCCTCACTGCCTTTGGCGGGGGTTCCGCCAGAGGAGGACTGCTCAAGATGAATCTTAGAGTCCAGGCCCCAAGACATTTAGGGCTTTGAACTTTTACACCAACACTTTGAATTGGGCTTGGAAATGAACTGGCAGTGCAGATGGAAAAGTACTGGCATAATATGAGTCATGCTCTTTTTAAGGGGGAAAGTAGTAAGAGAAAAGATTTGGTGTCTGTGTGTGAAAGTGCAATCATTCAGTGTGAGTTATCACTTGCAGCTAGGGATGTCAGAGAAGTCCGCCACGGATCTCGGTAGGGCCGAATGCTGCTGCATTCAGCCCCCCGAAATCTGTGGCAGAACGAAGCCCCCCCCCATGAAAGGCACATGAAACGGAGCACCTACCTGCTGCTGTTCATGCTGCTTTGCTTCTTCATTATAACCGCGATGGGCTACGTAAATACTTACGTAGCCTATCATGGCTAACACAGGGACGCCATTTGTGTCCCTGCGGAGGCTGTGATAGGCTACATAAGTATTTACGTAGGCTATCACAGCAAAAAAAAAAGGGAACGCAAATGGTGGCGGCTACGGTGGCCACCATTTGCATTCCTTTTTTTTTTTTTTTGCTGTGATACTCTATGTAAATATTTACGTAGCCTATTACGGCAAAAGACAGGGGCGCAAATGATAGCGGCGGCTACGGCAGCCACCATTTGCGTCCCTGTGCAGGCTGCCCAGCGGCTGGATGTCCAGCTGTGGGCGGCCCTGGCCGGCAGCTCCGCAGAGTCGCTGCAGAGCGGAGCCGGCCAGGGAGAATTTCAGGTGGAGGGACGGAGTGCCTCCCCCCACAGGCCAGGATAGGGCAGAATGCTTTGCTTGCAGAAGGGGCAGGTTCAATTCGAGGCATTCGGTGATGGGCATAACTCCTGTCTGGAGCTCTGGAGAATTGCTGTCAGTCAGAGGAGAAACAGACAGTTTTGCCTTGATGGACATGGACCAATGGTTGGATGCAGTATAAAGCAGTTTCAAATGTTCACCTGCACTCAGGTATATGGTATACCATTGTGCCAGACTTGGTCATACTTAGAGCACCCATTGAAATCAACAGGACTTGAGTTAGTCATGACTAGGGATGTATGAGAAATTCATTTCAGTTCCTTTTTGATCAGGATTTACCCAGTTCACACCTTCCAAGTCAAACATGGACTCAGACGTAATTTGTGGTCAAAGTCTGTGCATTTTTGAGCTTGCAATGCCATTCGTAGGCCTCCCTGAAATGTGTTCAACAGCATGTGTACATTTGAAAAATGCTCATGAAAAAATGCATACATTTGAAAAATGTGCAAAAATACACTTGCAAGAAGAATGAGGTCATTTCAAAGGTTCCTATAATGATGTGTACATCTGGAAAAAAATACACATGAAAATATACACAGATTTTTTTATGCAAAAAGAAAAAACACACAAAAGTTCGCAATCTGATATAGACTTGAGTCAGAACAAGCTTTGAGGTGGAATGTGGAGAACTTTGGTGAGCTCAAATTTTTCTGACTGGCACATCTGTAGTCATGACATGGAGGGCTCCTCTGCCTGAATGCTGCTTAAGTACTAGAAGGGGAGTGAGCTTGGCTCTGCCTGCTGCTGCAGGTCTGGAGCTCCATGGGCAGAATCCAACTAAAGTCCTACTTAGAGTAGGCCCATTGAAATGTGTGGGACTTAAGTTAGTCATAACTTAACATCAGCTGAACATCAGGAAAAAACTTCCTGACTGTTAGAGCAATACGACAATGGAACCAATTACCCGGGGAGGTGGTGGGCTCTCCCACACTGGAGGCATTCAAGACGAGGCTGGACAGCCATCTGTCAGGGATGCTCTGACCTGGATTCCTGCACTGAGCAGGGGGTTGGACTCGATGGCCTCGTAGGCCCCTTCCAACCCTACCATTCTATGATTCTGTGATAAGTCCCATTCATTTCAAAGGGCCTGCTCTAAATAGGACTTTAGTTGGATTCTACCCCACATGTCCAGATTTAGATGGTAACAGTTACAAGTGTGTGAGCATCATGCAGGACTCCCCTCAGCCTGCTCCACCTCAAAAGGAAGGTGCGGCTGTCCATTACCTTGCAATAGGTGAACCAATAGCCTGCCCTAGTATAAGGCAGCTTCCTATGACCTATTGCATAGGGCATTATTTGATTTTAACTTCCACTTTCCAGATCCAAAGGACTGCTACAGGAAGAAGGTGGATAGGTTTGGGCTGGTTGTATAGTCTTATTTTTGTGCTTTGCTTATCCATTAAAACAGCCTTTCCCACCCTGGTACCTCTCATATGTTTTGAAGAACAACTCCCATCTGCCCCAGCCAGATGGTAATTTGGTCAGGAATACTGGGTGTTGTATTCCAAATCATATGGAGGGTACCAGGCTGGGGAAGCCTGCATTATAATAATGGAAAGGTTTTAGGTCAAGTAATCACTAAGACCTGCATACTGTAGGTTGCTGTTAGTCTGTTCCTTCCTTCATTACTATTTTTGCAGGTAACCTTTGCCTTTGGCAAAGAATTGCCTTTGGTCTCATGCAACCAAGCTGATTTTGTTTTACTAAGGCAGCGCAGTGTTAGCAAGTTTTGATGCAATACTACTAAAGAAGGACGATAGTTTTGGATAGGCATGGCAGAGAATTCCGCCATGGATCTTGGTGAGGCCGAATGCCAGTGCATTCGGCCCCCCGAAACCCGTGGCAGAACGAAGCCCCCCCCCCGGCAAAATGGGCCCAGAATGGAGCACCTACCTGCTCCCATCCGCGCTGCATAGCGAATGGCGGCCGCGTCTGCGGCCACCAATTGCTTTGTCCATATAGCCATGATAGGCTATGTAAATACTTACGTAGCCTATCACGGCTTCCGCAGGGACACAAATGGTGTTCCTCCATTAGCCGTGATAGGCTACGTAAGTATTTACGTAGCCTATCATGGCAAAACTAAGGGAATGCAAATGGCAGTGGCTACTGTGGCCACCATTTGCGTTTCCTTTTTTCCCCGCTGTGATAGGCTATGTAAATATTTATGTAGCCTATCATGGCGGGAAAAAAAGGGAACACAAATGGCAGTGGCTATAGGAGCCACCATTTGCGTTCGCTGCTTTTTTTTTTCATGATAGTCTACGTAAATATTTACGTAGCCTATCACGGGCTGGCATAGGGACACAGATGGCGTCCCCTACACAGGATGCCATTTACGTTCACACCAGCCCGGCAGCGGCTGGAGGCCCCACTGTGGGTTGGCCCGGCCGGTGGCTCCGTGGCCTGGCCGCAGAGTGGAGCCAGTCAGGCTGGATTCTGGGGGGGAGGAACAGATCACCTCCCCCCCATCGAGGATTCCGGGGGAAGGAACGGATCACCTCACCCCACCTGCGGAACCTGGCGGAACCAGGTAAGTGGGGTTTTGTACACCCCTAGTTTTGGAAGGTGAAAAATCTGGCCTTAGTTGCAGAACTTTCTACTATGAACTCATTGCTTGTTCTGGATGGGGTTGCACTCCCTTTGTAGCCTGGGGGTACTCCTAGATGCATCACTGCTGCTGGAGGCCCAAGTGGCCGTGGCAGCTCGGAGTGCCTTTTGCCAGCTTTGGCCAGTTTGCCTGCCATGGCCTCTCCTAGACAGGGATAGCTTGACCACAGTGGTACAGGCACTAGTAACTAGGGCTGTGCTGTGAACCACTGTGGCCCGAGGCCCGAACCCCAAGATGAAGCGGGCTGCTTTGGGTCACTTTGTGCCCCTTCTGGGGTGAAGTGGAGGGGGCATGAAGCGGCCTGGAGTGGGTCGGGGGCTCTCCGAAGTGCTCAGCATGCTTCGGAAATTTGCCCCAACTGGCCCAACCTCCCTGGTGCCTCCAGGTCCTTACCTGAACTGCCGCCACTACCATTGCTGCCCTTGCTACCACTGCCATCACCGCCTCTGCTGCTGCCTCCATCCTTGCCTCCTCCTTCGCCGTCTCCGTCTTCGCCTCCTCCACCTCCGCCTCCTCTGTTGTTGCCTCTGCCGCCACCACCTTCTCTGCCTCCACCCACCAATGCTGCTGCTGCTGTCTTCTTGTCCACTGCTGCCACCTGCCACCGCCAGCTCCTGAGGCCTGGACATGTGGCAACTCTTCTTGAAGGGAGTGGCTGTTTTTAAAATGGAACTTCCAGGACGTTGCCATTTTAAAAATGGCAACTCCCTGCAAGAAGATGAGATGCCACGTGTCCAGGCCTCAGGAGATGGCAGCGGCAGCGGACAGCGGCAGAGAAGGCAGCAGCAACGGAGGAGGCGGCCCAGGTAAGGAGATGGGGAGTTGTGTGGGGGCATCAGGGAGGACCCAAAGCAGGGTTCACCATCCAAACCCCACTTCGGGTTTGGGGCCAAGGTGGGTTGCGGGCCCCCTGAATCTGCCCGAGCTGAATTGGGCCTGCCTTGGTAACCGCAAAGTGGCTAGGTATGGCAGAGAAATCTGCCACGGACTCCAGTGAGGCTGGATTCTAAAAAATTCAGCCCCCTGGAGTCTGTGGCGGAATGGACTCCCTCCCCACCCCCGAAATCCCCCTGGAATGGACCTACCTGCTGCCGGCTGTCTGGTGCGTCCACTGCTGGGCTGCTGCGGCCACAAATGGCCACCCTATGCTAGGCTGTGATAGACTACATATATATTTATGTAGCCTATCACGGCTAAAGCAGGGATGCCATTTGCGTCCCCACTTAAGCCGTGATAAATATATAAACATTTATGTAGCCTATCACGGCTAAAGCAGGGACTCAAATGGTGTAGGGGATGCCTATCGGCCTACGATACGGAGCCTATCACGGCCTAGCATAGGGATGCAAATGGCGTCCCCGACACAGGATGCCATTTGCATCCGCAGCAGCCCAGCAGTGGATGGAGGCCCCGCGGTGGATCGGCCCGGCTGGCGGCTCTGCGGACTGGCTGCAGAGCGGAGCTGGCTAGGCAAGATTCTGGGGGGGAGGACCGGATCGCCTCCCGCCCCGCGGACCCCAGCAGAGCCAGGTAAGTGGGGTTTCATACACCCCTAAAAGCAGCTTCAGAGTCAGATCAGGGGGTCCCTGCACAGCCCTACTAGTAACCTCAAGACTGGATTACTGCAACACACTCTATGTGGGGCTGCCCTTGAGGCTGCTCCAGAAGCTGGAGCTAGTGCAGAATGCAGCAGCTCAGCTCTTGTCAGGAGCTGCCCCTTTTCAGCACGTAACTCCTCTGCTGAGGGAACTGCACTGGCTGCCTATTTGCTACCAGGCCAGGTTTAAGGTTTTGGTAGTAGTGTACAAAGTCCTAAACAACTTGGGAACAGGATACCTGAGAGAGCACCTTCTCCCTTACCAACCTGCCCCGCCACTGAGATCATCTGAGGGCACGCTCCTGGTGGTTCCACATGGACCTATGGCCCTGCTTGGAGTCCACCAGGAGAAGAGGCTTCTGTGTGGCAGCCCCCTTTCTTTGGAATTCCCTGTCCCTGGAGGTCAGGCAGGCACCAGCACTGTGCTGTTTCTGGCGCCTCCTGAAAACAGCACTGTTCCAGGAGTTCTAGTACTAGTGTACATGGTCACTGCAGGCATGGTCCTGCTGGTTCCACATGGACCTATGGCCTGATTCGAGTCCACCCAGAGAAGAGTCTTTGGTGTGGTGTCCCCCTTTCTATGGAACTCCCTGCCTCTGGAGGTGAGGCAGACACCAACACTGTGTTGTTTCTGGCACCTCCTCAAAGCATCTTTATTTAAGGAAGCCTTCCTTGACTATTTAGCCACCGTTTTTATATTCTGTTTTTTTTAATACATTAAATATGGGATTTTATTCTTTTATCTTATTTTTTTATCTTTTATTGTTTATTGCTCCAGAATCTATCTAGATGTGGAGTGGTATATAAATATTGTAAATACATACATAAATTAAAACAGAAAGATAAAATGACAACATTTTATCTACTGATCTTATGGAATAAATTCAATGATTTCATGTTACTAACACACAGGAGAAGTGAGCATCCTTTCTCTAAGACCCCTTTGGCTCTCTCATGTCAGGGAAATCAAGACAAAAAATTCTCATTAAAAGATGTGTCATGGTTCACATGCCAGACAGGTGTGGACAGGATCAATTTACAGCAGGGGTCCAAAGAGCAGAAATTGATGGAGGATATGGAAATGCAATATCTTTGAAAATATATGTGCTCTTTATGATGAAAAGGTGATGCCAAAGGGTTGCCTGGATTAAAGAGGATTTATTGGTACTTGGGATTTCCCCTCCCAGCATGGAGAGTGATCCTGTCTAGTATTTGGAATCTCCAAATAGAGATATTTTAATTACTGCAGTGAAGATTAGACTGCCAAATGTATTAATCTAATATCTGAAAACAAAATTGGAGAACTGCTCCATTGGAATCAATCAGTTGTCCATCTAGAAGAATCAGATATGATGGGGATTAGGAATAAAAAGCTTAGAAGTGTTGGGGAAAAGGAACTTGCACATTCACATGCATGCGCGCGCGCGCGCGCGCACACACACACACACACACACACACAGAAGCCTTTGTACATTTTATTGAAAATCACTTCAGGAAAGAAGGTATACATAGTCTTTAATCATATCCCTTTTATAAAGAACACTGCATCCTAATTCCCCCCCACCCCCAAGGACGGATCCTTAGCTCTGGATCTATCTCCTTCTTCAAGTGTACAGCCAAAGAATTGGCTATTTCGTCTTAAGTCAGTAAGTGAAATTGCCTCAGGTCCTTTCCTCCTTTTCTCCTTTTCTCAAGCCTCCTTCTCTTTCACTACTTTCTTTTGTCTCAGTCTGTAGCTACTCTGCTCCCTTCCTTTGGTTACTTTGCCTGGGCACCCTGCCCATTTTTAAAAAAAAACATTTAAGAACCTTCTGGAACTTCTTCCTAATCTTCAGCCAGCCCCATGAAGCTACGGCCATTCTGAGGGCCATCCCAGCCAAACATGCAACTTTCCCTTTCCTCAAAGAATCTGGACTATAAACAACTTGGCAGTTTATTACCTGAGCACTCAGGGTATTCATGCACATTCTGTGCCATCACACCAAGTTCAGCCAATCAGTGTCAGAGGCTTCACAACCACTGTCAGCCACAAATTCTAGATGGAGTTTGACTTAATCCACAATGCCCATGCATTTTGTTTTAATCCATATTAGTGATGTATAGTTCTCTTTATTGAAGGCATGTCTTGAGGTATCTTAAATGAATATTCATCGCCCAGAACTAGAGCAACTCTGGAACAACACTTGCCCAATGTGGGTTGGCTCCACCCACATTTCTTCTGTCTTTCGATATGATCTGGGAAGGACAGAAAAGAGCTCTGCTGAAGCAACTCTCACAACATCAGAAAAGGCCCTGACAGAAGTCATCTTCAAGCATTATTCTGTGCCATCAGGTTTCCAGGACCTGGGGCTGGGGAAGTCTCCACACACAGAGATTTATATGTGTAGATTTCCCTGCTTCAGACATCAATGCTAATATGTGGATGGCAGAGCTGGGGAGAGCTGCCTGTTGTCAGGTTGGGGCTAGAGATGCAAACCTTCAGAATGCTTTGCCGCTTTTCACAAGAAATGGCTAAGGCAGTGCTTGAGACATAGCTGCATGTTATGTATCAAAGGAATATCTAGTTCACCCTCAGGATTTTGAGCCAATCCTGAATTTTCCCAATGTGGTTTGAACAGCAGGGTGAGAAATCACATCTGATGCTCATGGCAAATGATTCAGTTAATCCTTCTTCTTTTTTTAATTATTTATTTAAAATATTTCTTGGCCACCTTTCAGGGCAGAAAGAAATAGCCCTTCCAAGGTGGCATACAACAATAAAAGACATAAAACCAATACAATGTTAAAAGCAATAAAACACAATAAGACAGTAAGAACACAATAAGAACAGTAATAAAACAATAAAAGCGGCAATAAAAGCCAGCAACAAAAACAGCAATAAAAACAGCAACAAAAATAGCACCAACAGAAATCCTATCAGGAGAAAGTCAGAGTAAAATATGTTTTCGAGGCCTTCTTAAAAGCCTGCAATGGGGACACATGGTGGACCCCCTGATGGCAACTTTGGGGCCACTGCAGAGAAGGACCTCTCACCTGTGGTCACCCACCTAACTGCTCTCACAGGTGGGCAATTGAGAAGGGCCTCTCTTGCTGATCTTAGAGTGTGGGCAGGCTGATATGGGTGAAGGCAGTCCTTCAAGTTTTTTTCTTTTCTCTTTTTTTACCAGGAGCATGGCTTCATATAGGCAAGTGGCTGGCAGGGGTTGAGGAGGAGAAGAAGGTAAACTTATGTAGAAGGGTTGCATGAACTGGGCTTCAGCCTTGAGCACATGTGGGCCAATTCAAATTGCCACAGCGCTAGAGATGAGGATTTAGGATGGGGGCCAGAAACTGCCGTACCACCACCACAGCATGACCTGCTGTCAGGACCCAGCAGCTAAGGGGGCAAGCAGTGCCATGCAGACATCCTGATGGTCAGGTTCTGGAGCAGAAGGGAAGGCAAGCCAAGCCAAGAGGGATGTGTTGAGCAGCTTGTCTGACAGACAAGTCGCCCAGACTGAGGAGCGAAACCTAGGAGAGCACTTGCTATTGGCAGAGTCCCTATTGGCTCCCCAGATCACCTGATTCCTTCTGGGCTAACAGGATTCAGTTTGTCTTCCTGCCACCTGGAAGCTGTCCCAGCAATACAGAGACTTGGGCTCTTATAATAGTTGCCAGATTCCCTGGTCCAGGCACACTGGCTTCTTACACTCGCACAGGAACTCATATGGTGAAGGAACTCATCATGTGATCATAATACCAATGCAGAGCTCTTAAAAAGGAAAATGTGGAACTACTTGGTGGTACGTGATTGTAATTTGCATGCCTAGTGTGTGCTGCTACAATCTGTGTGCACATTTTCCTTGTGTGCATGCACTTACCTTTTTGCTTAGAGTCATATTCCATTACATTTGGAATCCTACATAGAGTGGGAAAAAATAACCAGAACTGGGAATTTGGTAGCACTAGTGTAGAAGTGTGTTATACTCAAACTACATACAAGAGGTATTATGAACTCCAACAAAATTTTATTCGGAGTGAATAAAAGACTAAGAATAAAAAGGGGGGGATCACAGATGCACCAACACAATCCAGCAGGGTTCGGCTCTGTAGCCCTCCTACTACACAGATGGTATCAGATAATAGTTTCAGACACAGATGTTTCATGTAGCATTGCCTCAATAAGGTCCCTGTAAAGAGTATGATATTGAATATTTTCTGGCATTACAAATCTGATCATAACATTGACTTCCCATGACTTGTCAGGAAAGGGGTCTCCCTATTCTCAAATGATTTCCTTCATCTTTGAAAGGTGGGTGATGGCTTTGCGGAGAGGAGCAGTGGAGTCTGTGGGGTGTGTCTTTGACAGGAGGAGGAGAAATGTGTATGCTTGATCAGGGTCTGAGGTTCTAGAATTGCCTGGACTACTTTACTTTATTTTTCACATTATTAATGACTTCTTACATCAGTTAACATAATACCATTTTTGAATTTTTTGCCATCAGCTAACATAATACCATTTTGTATAATACCATTTTTGCATTTTGAACTGCACAAATGTTATTTTGGAACTGCACACTTCCCCTTGGAACTGCATATTTTGTGCCTGGCTGCACATTTTAAAAGGTAATGGGTGGTTATTAGCCATATCCTCAGGCTTTGCACATTGTGTCATACAGATTTTGCACTAATGATTGAATAGCACTTGTACTGCTCAGAGAGAACAGTTGCTCACAGCAGAAGCACTGGTGGCTAACAATGCCATTGCAGTCCATCACCCTTCAAAGGAAACACGTGCATTAGCTGTAAATGCCTCAGAGAGCCCCACTAACAGGCACTAAATCATAAAGGTTGTGACACTTGGATGATGTACTCACATTGATTGCTTGATGGTGGCTTAGGAAAAAGCAATATTTTCCCCTGTGCTTTTTTTCCAGGGCACTGTCAAGACAGAACTATGAAGCTTTGGAGTTTGCAATGTTATCCTGTTCCCCTTTCCACCTTTCTAAACTGAAGGAAGTCAAAGCACATATTAAGGGCAAGGACTGTGGTGGGTTTTACATTGGTGGTACACTGCTGCCCTGTGGCAATGAGCAAATAGCCTTGTCTTGTTTTATGCATGTGTGTCACCTTGGCATCATTTGTGACCAACTATAGATAACCTGCTAAGTAGGCCTCGACCCTTGTGATTATTATGGCATCTCCTATCCTCCTAATGGGCTTCCCAAGAGCATTCTGAAATGTCAGTTGACATGATGGGGCCCAGACAGTTTCAGATATTGTATTTCAGGGTATCGATGTCAACAGGTGTGATGAAACCCAAGAGAGATGTGTGATATGTCAAAATGTGCCATATTAGTCACACCGAGAGGCCTTCTTGGAGGAAATGCACCTTCTTCTGTAGTGCGAGCTGCCCAACCAAAGCCATTCATCCCACAGCAAAGCTGATAGATGACCTATCAGCATAGCTACGACCATTCATAATACATGACTTGTAGAGGCCAACCAGTCATGACCATGTAGAATGATGTACTTTCCATGTGGATGTGGAAGGTTAGATTCTGAGCAAGAGGGGGTCAATAAAATACTCTGCTTAGATTTTCTGTTTTCTAGCTGCCAGTGGATTACATGACACATTCTCAATCAACAAAGAAAAGACATAAAGCACAGATCCATTATGCCAAGGGTGGGCAGAAGGTACATCAGGATCTACTGGTAGATCTTTGCTTGATTTGCACTATATCACTGTGGATTTCTGACTCCCAATTGTTTAACAATAGCAACACTCACCCCACCCCTTCCAGCCAAACCAGGCTGCTGAAACAAATAAAACTTGGAGGAAACCAGGAATGGATTTTTATGCACAACGTCTGTGAGGTTTGTTTTGGTAATGGAAATTAATTCCCAGGCTGAGATGCACTCCGATATGCCCTGTTTCTTAATTCTGCATGTCTCTCTGTTCCCTTTTCTAAGCCACTAGTTTGCATTTGGCTTTTGCGAGTGGATCCTGGGCTTTTAGGAAAGGACAAAGTAGGTCCTAAAAGTCTGATGTTCGCCATTAAGCAATCCACCATAGTCCACAGCTGAAAGCAGGGGTTTGGATCCAGATTTATGCTGGATCAACTGTGCTGGTGGACGTGGACTTCCCCACCCCCTCCTTCCCATGGCAGCCCCTCCACCACCCAGAAAGTGCTACACAGAGAGTCAGGAGACCCTGCTGAATGGGGTGAGCTATGGTTTGGGGAGGGCAGGGAGATCCCCCAAAATCAGGCAGAGGGACCTTCCATGAGCAGAACCCTTCCTCTTGAGGAAAGCAGATCCTAGATGCAACCCAAGAGGCATGTGCCAAAAAAGATTTTCGGTGCTGTTCACAACTTTCCACTCTGGGAATTGTGTGCCTTTGTGCCTTTGGATGTGTAAAAAGAAAGGCATTCCATGATTTAAAAATGAATTTTGTAATGACTAGTGAACCGCAGATTAGGTTCTGTAAGGAACTCAGAGAGAAAATAATAAATGAACCTTTTATCATATTTTGGGTCTTTCTGTATCAAGACCTTACAAGCTTGGCTAAGAAATCAATCCAAAAGGCAGCTGACCTTCTGCCAGAGAACCCATGTCAGCCTTAGTACTGTACTGTGACTGTTGCTTTTCAAGGTGAATAACGTATATCAGCGCACACAGACGGTGTGTGCAGGCAGTTCATAAAACATGCTGTATGTATCAGAGACTTGAGTATATACCATGTGGCATGGGGCTGCCATGCTGGTTATCATTTTTTTTTAATTAAAAGCTACAATAAGCTGATCCTTAGGGTCTCCACAAGCCTGCAAGTTAATGACATGAGGATTACATCTCATGGATTCTATAAAGTTTTCTTGTGTGTCCCCCCCATTTATCTGTCAAATATTTTGCAGACTGTAGGTGGTTTGCAATGAAATATTGATAAATGGATTACAAACCCACTACACAAATGCAATATTGAAATCTAAAGCAGTCAACCATTTAGAACAAACGAAAACATTTCCATCCTCACAGCAAAAATACAGTCAGGGGAGATAAACAAAAAAGTCTAGAACAGCCATCTGTTTGCAGGAATGAGACTGTCTTATAGCTCTTTTGTACATTCTTCAGGTTCAGACGAACATAACCGGCTCAAATTCTTTTGTAAGCTACATTTTAATAATTTAGGGAGCACACCTGTGCCCCCTAGACCTTGTCTGAAGGGCCATGGAATACTGGGGATTCACTCCTCTGAGCTCAGAGACAGCGTTCTGGCCTCAGAAGTGGGAGTCGGAGATCCGCCCCCTCTGCCTCCCCCTCACAGGGGGCGTGGAAAGAACTGTGCTGGCTGCTGTCCAAGGTCAGAAAATCAACTTTGGAGAGGTGGAAAAGGGGCATTTCAGTGGGCGGCAAGGGGAGAAGCCTGCAGAGGCCAGGATACGAGTTATCCTGAGCCTCCTCCAGCCTCCCTCCCTCTTCCTTTGAAGCACCATCACTAGATAGGCAAAAAAGCCAGTAGAGAAAATGCAGGGTGGGAGGACAGGGAGGCAAAAATCGCCTCTGCCTCTCCTCCTGCCCTACATTGGATGATCGAAGCCTCCGAATTTAGGAGCTTCTGATAACTGAGGGTGCAATTGATAGAATTGTACCATTACAGTGCAACTGATAGGATTGTACCATTACAGTGCAATCGTAACCTGTTGAGCTAGCTCACAGGAGAGGGTTAGATCAAACAGAGGTACTCCTGAGTCGCTCCACCAATTAGGTTCCATTCACCTTGGTAGCCCTGTTCCACCCACAGAGAATTTGGTGGGCAGAGAGCTACTTACTGCTGGCAATTCTCCACCCAGGAGAAGCAAGCACAAGGCCCTGAAACAGGGTGGATTCAGGGACAGCCTTTGGCAGCTTTGAATATTCAGGATCCCAAACCCCATGGGGTAGAGCTGATATAGAAACACCCCCCCCCCCGCATTGCTTGTAATGGTGGCGAATTTTTTTTGAAAACCCACTTCACTAGGGGAAAAAGAAGCCAGATACAGACATTCTGCTTTGGCCAGTGTGAGCTGGCAAGGTTTTAGTTGAGGAATGACATCCACCTCATCTCTCTCTCTCTCCCTGCAACCCGGACTGCTCAGGTTTTTTTTTGTCAAAATGTCATGAAGATCATTGGATGCTTTCAGAGTTAATAAGCATTATGACAAGTATCTTGCTTAAGGGAATACTATTTGATGGCATATTGTATTTATTTATGTACATTTCTAACCTTCTTTTCAGCTGCTGGTTCCAAAACGATGTGCAAAAGTAACCAAATAAAACAACTTAAAATTACAGGCTGGAATATTCATATCAAAATGGAACCCAGCTCCAGTTCCTACACCAGCCTTCTAAACATTCAGCTAGTTGATAGGGTAAAAAAAAAATCCTCCAGTGTCACCTAGGTGGTCTCTGTCTGACTTTGGAATAGGCTGGGTTGACTGGAGGCAATTCACTTGAACAACTCTGGGAGGTGGCATCCCATGCATCCACCCAGGGTTCTGTGTTTGTTTTCAGTGTGGCTGTAGTTAGTGGGATTGGATTCAGGGAAAGTGGTTTCATGTGGTATCATGCTGTGTGTTTCCTTCCCAACTCGATAGAATTTGTTCCCACTACTAGGGAGCAAAGAAATGCACAAAGAAATGACATCAGGAGGCCACAGGAATGAATGTCAGGTATCCTATGGGTGAATCTGTCCATTTTGTTTTCACTCATTTTCTTATTTTCCCAACTGCAAGTTCATTTCAGCCCATTTCTGCATCATTTTGTGAATTTAGCAAATGAACTCCACATGGAAATACACACACATTCTTAATATATACATTGTTGGATGAACTTTTCCTAGTGTGTGCAATTTTTGCAAGTGATTTTTCCCTAATATAATGCATTTTTGTGCACACTTTCCCCAATATACACATTTTGTAAACTGCATTTTTGTGCACCTTTTCTGAGTTGTAGATTGCATCACAAAATTCTGAAAATTGTGACTTTCTGCACTTAAGTATGTTCTGGTTTGCTTATAGGTTTGAGATGTGTGAATTGGGTAAGTTCATATAAAAAATCAGCCTAAACAAATTTCTCCTCCATCCCTACTCCTAGATTATCCCTTCACAACAAACAGTAATTTCTCAGGGCCATATACTACCTCACTGTCTCCATTCTTGAGGGCAACTGGAATGCAAATTTGTGGTTCAGTTTGAGTGAAAAACACTGTAGAATAAATTTCTACAACGTTACAGAACACAAATTGCTATTGGAAAATCCAAGTGTCAAAAGAACCATGGGTGAGCAAGGCTTTAAAAATGATTATTAATGATGATGACTTTTAATGCAATAATACTATAATTAAAATAATATTACTGAATAATTATAATTAGAATAATGGTTTTTATAGTATGATGATGATTATTAAAATTTTAATGGCTTTTTTTTCAGTGTACAAAATTTGTATCACATTCCCACATGTCCCATATGTGACAGCGAATTGCTATGTTATTTGCATGTGTTGCTCTTAATGTATAACAAACCTCTGGTATAAAGTTTGCCAATCATTATTGTAAGTGAATTGTTACTCAGTCATTAGAGGTAATGTGAGTTGTACAGCTAATGTGAATAACAAGTAGCCATTCTGCCCATTGAGCGCACTTCATGGAGAATGTACATATAATCTGTCCGTGAAAAGGAAACTGTGCACACTTCCCAATAGACATACTGTCCAACAGGCCTTGGGGAATGTATATATCACAATTGCGTTTTGTGCATTCTCCAGCATTTATGCATAATCCCTAACAGGCCTGCAGGAATGTGAATATCTTGACTGCAATATGCACACTCTCAGAATTGTTGGAGACTATGCATAGTCCCCAGAAATCCTTAAGGACCGTGCATATCTCAGCAACAACCAGGTCTCTAAGGGAAGTGATGATCATTGGAAAGCAAGGTTCAGAGTGATTTTTATGTCTCTTCCAGTGCAATCCTATGCACGTCTGCTGGAAAGTAAGTCCCGTGGAGTACAATGGGACTTACTTTCTGGTACATGCACACAGGATTGCAGCCTTAGAGCTAGGAATGTACGAGTGTTTTATTCTTGTTCACAAATCTTGCAAATGTGTCTTGCTGGCAACCCGGATGCAACTGCGAGCAGGAACGCACTTCTCAAGATTTTTTTGCAATTCCTGCCCCCCACTTCACATTTTCATGCTTAAGCCTATAGGCAGTGGTGGCTGGTGACTCCAGTTCTGGAGGGGCTGTGATTCCATTCAGGGTTTTACTTACCACCAGCCAAAACTCTAACTGTGCTATCCAAGGTGCTGAAAGGTGGTATCCAAAGTGCTGAATCCTATTCACAGAATGGGTTCAGCACCTTGGATAGCACTGCTAGAGTTTTCGCTGGTGATAACTAAAACCCTGAATGAAACTAAAACCCTGAATGAAACTACAGCCCATCTGGAAATGGAGTCACCAGCTGCCACTGCCCATAGGGGAAAATGTGCATTTGTAAATGAGTATTTTTTTTAAATTGGAAAAAATGCACTTTTAAAAATGTGCATTTTCCCTAATGAAAATGCACATTTTCCTTGGACAGACCCCCCCCCCCCGCCTTCTTGTATTCAGGAACACAAATGAGACAAAATGAGCTTTGAGGAAGAATTCAGAGGACCTCAACAAGCCTGAACATTGCATGTTCACCCATCCCTAGAGCACAATCCTGAACACATCTATTCAAAAATAAGTCCCATTGAAGTCAGTGGAGCATACTCACAGGTAAGTGGCTACAGGACTGTACCTTCACTCTCTTAAGAATACAGACATGCTATTCTCTTTTCTGCAAGCCCCAGGTAGCAGGCTACTTTACTGAAGAATTGGCTTCTTTACTGGGAAACCTCTTAAGAACAGTTTGAGGGTGGACTTCTCTTTTTGTTTCCATCGCATAATAAAAATGATTTCCAATTTGACTCTGCCACTGCCACTTTGCTACAGTCGGTGATTGCATCTCATTGCTGAAGTCTTTTCAAGGCTCCAGGACTGCATGCAGGGCTTGGGTGACATTCTGAAATCTTTCTAGAACATAGCGATGTCAGAGAATTCCGCCACGGATCTCGGTGAGGCTGAATGCCAGTGCATTCGGCCCCCCGAAATCCATGGTGGAATGAAGCCACCCCCCCGCGAAAGGCACGCGAAATGGGACACCTACCTGCTGCCGTTCACGCTGACTTGCGAATGATTGCTGCATTCGTGGATCTCCAGAAAATGACCTCCGTGAAGAAAAGAAAAAGAGAGAGTTGCTCTGATGGAAGTGAGAGAGGAACTCAGACAACTGGAGAGAAGTCCCATCATGCTTATTATGATGGGGAGGGGGAGCTGAATTCTACTCCCCCCCCCCAAAGACAGTGGAGTATGTTAAGGAGGAGGATTAGCTAGGTTTGGGAATTCAATTTTTAATGCACTTGAAAGGTATTGTCAAAGAGCCCAATGCCAAGCTTTAATCTCTAAAGTTTATATTTCCAGAGGGGATTAAAAAAAAGAAGAACAAAGAACATAGTTCTTGGAACTTTCAGCTTTCCAAGTCACCACAAATTAACAATACCAGCAGTAACTGCCTGGCATCATGTACTACAGCCAGCTTCTACCTCCAGAAAATGATTTATTAACCAGAGTTCAGCTGCTTTGTGCTATTGTTGCAGTTGACAAAAGGCATGTTTAAACATGTGAAATTGGCTTGGTGCAGTAGACTGAAGTGAGGGCCAACAGGCACAGAACTTACTGCCAATACATACTACTTCTTTGTGCTGTGTGTAAGGAATAGTTAATCTGACTTAAAAGAAAAGAAACATATGCTCCAGCAGATAAGGTGCTCGAGATGAATGAATCTGCCTATTACTGTGTAGCATTTGTTGGTATGGGAGTGAAGAAGAAGAAAAAATACTGAAATGGGGTGGGGAAGAAGGAAAACTCGCAAGCCTTCCAGTCCCCCCAAAGACAGGAGAAGCCGAAGACACAGAAACTGCACAGTGAGAAACAAGCGAGTGGAAGAAGGATGATGGGGGAAAGTGTAGGTGCGGCAGGGATGTTGTTGCTTAGCATTTTCCCCACGGTCACATCGGCTATTTGCTCTTTAGGGCAATCTGGGCATTGGGAAATGTACAGTGAGAAATTCAAACTGACTTAATTCAAAGCTGCGCTGGACTAAAAAAAAATGCCAGGGATACTGTGCATAGGACATAGTGTGCCAGCTTCTTACAGTAATTCTTTATAAGTTCAGTGAACACGAGTGGAAGTTCAGCAGCACCACAGAAGGCTCTGCCCACATCTATTATAGATTAATATTAATCTATATTAATAGATGTAATAGATCTACATCAATTGAGGTTAGGGTCAAATGACAGGATATGTGCCCGTTAGTGCTGTGCCGAATCTTTCCCCCTATTTTCAGGAACTTTTTCTCTTCCTGCAAAAGAGGCATTGTTTTTTCTGCCTGTTTTGCAGGGAAGGGGAGAATTTCAGGGATTTTTCTCCTTGGGGAGAGGAACAGGGTTTCCACATGCCTTTTTAAGATTGGGAGGTTGTATCGCCCCTGCAGTGGGCGTTGAACTCTTAGGTTAGAAGTGCCAAGATAGTGATAAATCAGACCCAAAGGTTTACTTACAAAGAGTACTTTGGACCAGCATGGTCATTTTAGAAGTTTTTTTTCTTTCTTTAAGACAGCGTTGCTTAGAGTTTATTGCTCAGGCATACCTAAGTCAGCCTTCTTTTGGGAAGCCCCTAGGAAGAGGAAATATTTTGGCTGAAAGTAAACAGAGACAGAAGATTTCAATTTAAAAACAACACCCACAAATGCGGTGAGCACAATTGATTTTTTAAAAAAAACTTATGTATTTATTATTGGAATGTATCACACTGTGTTTTTATTTACGAAATTCCACGACTCTTTGCGGACGACAAAAAAAAAGCCGCATGACTTCTGACTCCGCAGGACCTCGTGGTGCCATTCCGCAGAGGATTCCGTGGCACGGACTGAATGGAATTCAATCCCATTTCTGTCCGTGGTGGAATTCTCTGACATCCCTAATTCTTACCCATCCCTAACTAGGATACACCTACAGACATTGCATTCATTTTGCCTCCCAGTCCAGTTTCTGTGTGATGATCCTCACAGATGTCACCAATTCCTCCCCCCATCACCTTTATTGGAAAGAACGATCCAACAAAAGTTTCAGGGAGAGACTTTTGCACAGCCTTAGATAACACACAAAGGCATCATTATTGAACAGAAGTGAAAGAAATGCAAGAAGCATTTCCGCTCTAGTTTCTTCTCCCATTTAGGACCAAACGCTCACATTCCATTTGTTGTAGTCCACAGAAGTTGAATTTTTCGGTGGATCTGGGGATGTTTCACTGATCTTGCAAATGCTTTGACAGATCTGCAGATTGCAGCTCAGTGATTTTGGCTTAACCCATTTTAGAAAGATTTTTCAGGAGGTGATGAATTATGACCTGGACATATGGCGGAGTATTCACAAGACTGATTTAACAGACACAACAGGGGTAAAATCCAACATAAGACCTACTTAAAGTAGACACATTGAAATGAATAGGACTTCTTAGTAATGATTTAGTTAAGTCCCATTCATTTCAATGGGTCTACTCTAAGTAGGACTTATGTTGGATTTTACCCCAAATGTCTCCTTCTATGGACTTCAGCATATATGCTTGTGTGAAATGAATGGACCTTTACTTTGCTGAGTTGCTGCTTGGTGCACAGCCAGTGGGTGGAATGATTTATTATGGAGCATTATAAAGCAGGGGTGGAGAATGTGTGGCCCTTCAGATATTATTTGACTACAACTCCCACCATCCCTGGCCATTGGCCATTCTAAAATGGAGCTGATAGAAGCTGGAGTATAACTACATGTTCCCCACCCCTCCTATATGGAATAACTGACATTGACAGCACAATCCTACGGTGTTTATTCAGAAGTCCTCCGGTGTGCAATAGGGCTTACTCCCAGCTACATATGAATAGGATTGCAGCCTCAATCTAAGTTTTGTAGTAACACGTAACTTTGATCTTACAGTCTTAAAAAGCACTTCATGCAAGTTGCAAGACTTGTATAGCTTAGAAAAAAGACAGCTAACCGGAGACATGACAGAGAAGTACAAAATTATGCATGGTGTAGAGATAGAGGATATTTTTCTCCCTCTCTCATAAAAGTTGAACCCAAGATTATCCCATGAAGCTGATTGGTGGGAGATTCAGGACAGATAAAGGTAGTAGTTGTTCACACAGCACATAGGTAAACTATGGAATTCTCTTCCACAAGATGTAGCGATGGCCACCAATTTGGATGGCTTTAAAAGGGGGTTAGACAAATTCATGGAGGAGAAGGCTATCAATGGCTAGTAGTCCTCATGGCTATATGCTACCTCCAGTATCAGAGGCAGTGTGCCTATGTACATCAGTTGCTGGGGAACATGGGCGGGAGGGTACTGTTGCACTCATGCCCTGGTTGTGGGTTTCTCGTATGCAGCTGGTTGGGCACTGCATGAACAGAATGCTGGATTAGATGGACCCTTGGTTTGATCCAGCATGGCTCTTGTGTTCTTATGTTCTTAAGACCTTTCAAAGCACTTGCATTAAGCACAGAAATTTTCCTGTGAAAGTTCATCAGACTTATTGGTATATGTGCTTAACTTTAAATGCACTAGAACTAAACAGAATGTGACTCTAAATTCAGTTTAGTGTGTGTGTATATGTAAATGTATATGAATATATGTATTGTATTATATATTTAGCATAAGAACTGGATATATGGGATTGCTAAGAAGATCCACGTCCTGATATTTTAAAGTAAAATATCCAGCTGCAAATCCAGTTGCAAATCCATTAGACAAGGAATTTGTGAATGGAGAGAACAAAATGCGTGTTGTTGAAAATGGTTGGTACTGTTTTGCGCTCCCCCCACCCCCCGTGCAGTAACTGTAGGTCATCAACCATTTACAGACTGCTACTAATGGTAAAAACAAGAAAATCAATTAAAACAAAAAAGAGCAGTTCACCTCCCTCTACCCCATGATCAGCAGAATGGAATCTGTTGGTATCAGCAGTAAACCATCAGCTTGCATTTGTCCCTGAGCAGAAGTTAGCCCAAGTTAGTGTGTAACATCTCTCTCTCTCTCTCTCTCTCTCTCTCTCTGTCATTTGGAAAGATCTTTCCTTTTCCCATTTCCTTATTTTCCATGGGAAATTCCATCTTGCTACATATTTGGCAGCTGCAGCGAGGCTGTGAAGAAAACAGCATATTGCCTTAAAAAATAATAGTGCCTTGAAGACAGACACACGTGGACAGATCCACTGACAGGCAGATGTCACCCAAACCCGTCTCTCATTCGGGGACTGGCATCAGCAGCGAAAACCGCTCAGAGCCATTTGGTAAGCGAAGAAGCTGCAGGGAGACGCCTGCTTGCTTATCAGTACGAAGCTGCACAGTGTGGATAGTTTGGGGCTAACTATTTAGGGATAGAAGAGTTGACTGCATCTTATTATGAATTCCTTCTATGAGCATAAACAAAGTATGGCAAGGTTGGGGGGGGGAACCAGCATTGGAAGGGCGGAAGAATCAGCTGGTGACGTGCCACAGCGGCAAAGCAACTCCTTCCCACGCTCTAATTGTCTATAACCTTTTTAAACAAACATGGATTCTGATATATTAGGAGGGTTTTCTCTTTAAAAGGCAAACCAGACCAAGAGTAGATGATGTCTGAATATCCTTCTCTTCTCTTCTGGCCACTCCCATTCTGCATTCGTAGCTATGTACAATAGCATGACTAATGCTGGTTTAAAACTTGTTGGGAATTAGTGCTTCGATTTAAGCTGCTTTTTCCCCATTGAAGTCACTACTGTGCCGCTACTGCTGCTCATCTTTATCATTGTTGGTGTGCAAAGCATTGTGTAGGACCGAGAATGCTTGTTAAATGGAACGCTTGCAATCTAAAGCCTCACATATGAGGACTACAGTTAATAATACTGGTAGAATACCAACAGTGTCACATGTCCTAGTCTGAAGGCATCCATGGCTTCTTGGACACAGATGGAAGGAATGACTTGTACTCACCTGCTTGTAGGGATGCTGGAGAATTCTGCTGCAGACTCAAATGAGGCCAGATTCCAAAGAATATGACCTCTGGAGTCCACGGCGGAGCAGTTCCACTTACCTCTGGGTCCAGAGGAGTTCCAGCAGGGTGGCTCTCCGGCTCCCTTTAAGACGTGATACGCTAATGGTGGCTGCCATTAGCTTATTGCAGGAAAGTTACAGCCATAGATGGCGTATTGTACACCATTTGTGGCTGTAAAGCACTTACTTTGACCTAAACACAGCCATAAACAGCTGCTATTTAGGTCAAAGTCAGTGTGTTATGGCCACAAATGGTGTACAATATGGCATTTATGGCTGTATTTTTCCTGCGATAGGCTAATGGCAGCTGCCATCAGCGTATCGCGTCTTATAGGGGATCGGAGAGCTGCTCTGCCAACTCTGGTGGATGAGGCTCAGGTCTGGAGGATTCTGTGAGGCCATGGGTGGCCCGAATTACCCCTCCACAGACCCCCCCCAGCTGGACAGTAGGGGGTTTGTACATCCCTACCTGCTGGACCCAGAGATGTGATAGACACGGCCACGGGCCAATGATGCAAGAGTGATGTAGAGTCAGTAGCTGAAGTTTCATGTATGGGGGAGCTCATGTACCCGGGGGGGGGGGCACGGGACTTGTAATGTGAGAGCACAAGTTATGGCTGTGACAGGGATACTGCAAAAAGAAAAGAAAAGAAAGAGAAGACTTTCCACGGTGGGATTCTTGGAACGCTTCTGCTCTGTGACTAGTGGGACTGGGATGCCACACAACAAACCCTTACATCCCGCCTTATGTCCTCCAATTCCCAGACCTACATTAGGCAAAGTGAGGCAATCACCTCAGGCAGCACATGCTGGGGGGCAGCTTCACCATCCCTTCAGCTATTGCCTCTGTCAGATAACAGATCTGGCCTGCACCCTGCATGACCTGGCCTGTGCCCCCTAAACTAGCCCGAGGCCTGAGGTGCACCACCTATCTCACCATGAACCTGCTTTGTTATTAAGATAAGCAGGAGAGGTCCTTTTGAAGACACCTTTGCTTACAGAGGCCCATTTGTTGGGCATGCTGGAAAGGGCTTTTGCCAGTGTTGCTCCCAAAGTCTGGAACACTCTCCCTTTGGAGTTGCAGGCAGCCAGTCCCCACTCTCCCTGCATTCAGGAAGGGGATCAAGACACATTCAGGAAGGGGTTCACACATTGTCTCCCCCCCCCCCGAACACACACACATAAATCCAATTCACACATGGCTTTCCTCCCGCTCTTCCACTGACCCACCCTTCTTTTTCTCTCTCTGCTGGGGATGCTGCTTGCTGCTATAGTGCTCTGACTGCAACACAGGACAGGCACTGGTGCAAAGAGAGATTATTATTAAAGGTTAGCCAGGATTGTCTTGGGGCGGCGTCCCAGTGGATGCTTAGTTCGCAAAGTACAATTCTGGCTCATGCACAGGCACAGAAGACTCAAACATATCCATTTATGGGAGGCAGGGAGAGCGTTCCTTGTAGAAAACCTGCCTTCCCTGCCTCCTCTGAGGCCTTCTGAGTTGCTATTAGCCTCTGGGGGAATGTTCTGTGCATGTGCAGCTACTGCACATGCTCAGTAGCCCTAGCGAGGAACAGGGGCCTCAACAATGAAGGAGATTCTGAATGGGAAAGGGAAAGATGAGGAAGGTAGCCTCCCTAAGCTACATTGTTTTTGATTGTGTGTGTGTGTGTGTGTGTGTGTGTGTGTGTGTCTAGACTGGGAGAGGGAGCAGATCACCTCCCCCTTTACCCACAATGTCAGGCCATCAGTAGCCACATACTTCTCCAAAAGAAAAAGCAAGAAGAAATAAAAGATATTTCAGATGACTCATTAATTATGTGGAAGGCCACCTTCACCCTTCCAGCCTGCCTGCACTCTGAGGTTATTAACAGAGGTCCTTTCACTTGCCTGCTGCCAAAGGCAGTTTTGTAGATGAGTACCAGGAAGAGGGCCTTTTTAGTAGCAGCCCTACACAAATGGCATGAGCTTTCATCATGGTTTTATCAGGCCCGTTCTTTGCAAGTCTTCTGGAAAGCTCTGAAGACTGAACTGCTTTTGCTGGCCTTGTCTTCATTTTGAGGCTGATGGTCTTATGGGTATTTTCAACTTTTTTTGACCAGGCAGGGCCTGGTGAAAAAATGAGCAACCCCCATTGCAGCCCTTGCTAGCCTTTCCATCGGTCTCTCTGCACCTTCTGGGAACAAATCTGCTTCTTAATGAAGGAAAAAAGTCCCAAGGAAAATCAAATGATGTCACATTCTGCAGTACTCGGACACTTAAGATCTAAAGTGATGAGATCTAAAAATGTTAATCAGAACTGGGCCTTGGTAATCCTATAAGAGTAACATATGGTTATCTGAACATTTTGGTGAACCTTATACCCTTTCATTAAATTATCATGTAGTGCATTTAAATCTACTTTCATGTTTTCTCGAGAGGCTGAAAGCTTAAGGTACATGCTGCCTTTATTTTGGAAATGAGTGGTTGGAAATCAAGGGTCTTGTGTTCCTTTGTCTCAATACTGAAGAATCTGCAAAAATTGCTAATATCACAGAAGACAGTTTGCTCACTTGACTTAAAAATCTTCAACACTCAGATAATCTTTGTTCAGAGCTTTTAGGGGGCAGGTGTTGTTCCCACCTTTCCATTATTTGCTAGTTTTTTTTGTGAGCAGTGAAGATTTGTGGGCAAGAATTAGATTTTTTTTTCTCATCAAAACTGCCCTTTCGTTTGGCTTGCTTTTCCCTCCTCAGCTTCCCAGCTGGCACGCCTGGCATTGTGACATGGCATGTCAGGTTGCATCAGTCACATTGTTCTACATGACATCACAGAACAGGAGGGGATGCGACTGATGAAAGGTGTTTGTGTCACCTCACAATGTAAGGCCTCATCTAGGGAGCTCGGAACAAATTCTCAGAGCCATTGCTAAAGAGGACACAGATTGGGGGAAGGAGAATGCTGTCTTGGGTCCCTCTGCCTACAACCCTCGCTCTGTTGTTTTACATTTGAGAGTTTTGTCAGCTATCAAATGCCTGCATTAGAATCGGTTCGCATTTTTTAAATCCTCCACTGAAAGAGTTGAGGGCTTGTAGCAAGGAGGCTGTGTATTGCTATCCACTGTGGCATGGATTTATCCGTGGGCAAATGGAGTCGTTCTGATTTGATCCGCCTCAGAATTATGTTTCCAGTTCTGCCCTGGCTCACTGTTGCCACTGCATTGTGTGCTTTCCGACACAGTCAGGCAAATAAATTAAACAAAGCAAGCCATTTCCCAGGAGCCACCTAGAACTCAACAAGGCCTATTGCTGCTAAATTGAAAAAGGTTTCTATTGGGCAAACTCCAGAAATAAAAATGCTTTAGAACTGGAAATGGCCAGGGTGAAGAGAAACGTGGTGGGCAGAGGAACAGCATGTACTGTGGGGCTGTACCCAGGAGCATTGTCATTAGGTATTGATTTCCAGTGGAGGCTGGTGGCTCCAATTTCGGTGGGGATATAAATCCATTCTGGGTTTTAATCAGAACCAAGTAGAACTCTAAAGGAGCTATCCAAAGTGCTGGACCTTATCCCAAAATGGATTCTAGACTGTAAACATTCCCCTGCTGCTGAGCTGAGGAGGGCTGTGTGGCACCCAGTACTTGCAGATCCCCCAAGGGGAAGCCCTGAAATGAAAGAGGCACACAGAGAACTTCAGCCTCCTCTGGGATCAGATGCCTCCTGCTCCCAAATTGCCCATCCAGGCACATGACAGCAGCTGAGAGCCCACCCAGTGGCACTTAAAACTTTCCGCACTCCTTGGGACATTCTTTTGGGAGGCTGCCAAAGGCTTAGCTATGTTGCAGTTTCTGTCCCCTGGCCACCCCACACTGTCACTGACTCCTGGCTCCCTCCAGTGGGAGTGGACAGGTCCCAGCCCTCCAGAACTCTCACTCACATTGGGCAAATGGACAGAGACTGATGTGCAGGCACTGCCCGAAGCAGCAGCAGGGAGGGACTGGTTGGGGCATTCTTTGGAAACACTTCACTAAGGCACCAACAATCTGTGGACTGATTGGCTTAGGGGAATTAAGCACAGCAAATGAGAGTGTTCCTCCCTGACACCCTGTGTTGCACCCTGATGTGTTTTATTTTCCTGGGCTTGGCCTGAGATGCCTGAGGTGCACAGGCAGGAGGAGAAGAGAGATGCATGCACAGGCAGAAGGTAGTGGAGAAAATCTGGGTCTTTGAGCTGACAAGAGCCAGAGACATGTGAGTGCAATGTAAGTGACAGGGAGCCTAGTACATTCAAGTGGGAATCTAGGAAACAGGAGAAAGAGTGTGGGCTCTGGCTAGGGGTCCGTGACAGGTAGGATGCCACTGCCCTGCCCACCCTAAGTGATGAGTCTCTTGTGCACACCATCATAGACCTGGGGTGGGCAGAAAGTAGATCTCCAGTTGTTTTGGACTTCAACTCCCAGAAGCACATGCCAGTATGGTCAATGGTGAGGAATGCTGGGAGTTGAAGATATCTGGAGCTCTACTTTCTGTCCACACCTGTCCTAGTGAATCAATCCCATGCCCTTACCTTCTATATAACTCTTGACTGTCTGTGCTGCATTCCATTAGTCAGGGCCACTAGGCTGCTCCTTGCATTTCTGTATCACCTGGGCTGTTTCCCTACTGCAAGGGTAGGCAATCTTGTTTTATCCTGCAGCTCCCATCAGCCCTAGCTAGCATAGCCAGCAGTGAGGGATGGTGGGAGTTGTAGGACAAAATGTCTGGAGGGCCACTGGTTGCCCACCCCTGCCCTACTGCCTGCCTACTTGTTGCATTTTGAGTGGAAGTGTTTTAAACTATGCTTTAATGCTAGACAAAATGAAATTCTTAGATGTTCTGTTTCATCATCATCTATTTAGACTCCCTGTTTTTGTGTCCTTTGGCTGTATGTTTTGTGCATGCATGTATTGAATATTGTGTTCATTATAATAACACTGTAAGTTAAAAAAAAATACTACCAGTTGGGTATGGAATATCAATTAATCAACCCAGAACCACCCCTTTACTACAAACATAGCCCAGGGCCAGTTCTTGAGAATAATGATTTTACCTTGTATTGGGATAAACCATTCATTCATTCATTTGTTTATTAATTCATCCATTCATTCTATTTCTCTACCTCCCAATAGCCAAAGTTCCCTGGGTGGTTTACAAAAATGAAAACCCTAAAATACAAAAAAGGTGTAAAAAGGCACAATCCTATGAGATCCGCCCAGGCTACTCGTAAACCTCAGAACTTGGAAGCTTACAAGTATCCTATTATTGCACTCCTGCAAGGTGCTGCTGCTGGAATCTCCCATTTAGGCACCCAATTAGTATCCCAAATTATTAGTTATGATATTTGTATCTCCACCCACCCCATAGACCACATAGAATCATAGAACAGTAGGGTTGGAAGGGGCCTATAAGACCATCTTGGCTGTATGTTTCCAGGTGCACAGGATGGGGCACCTGGCGTTATCTCTTTTTATTCTCATGGCAACCTGATGAGGTAAGTTAGAGTGAGACATTATGAAGGGCTCAAAGTCATCCAGTGAGCTTCATGGCTGGGGAAGATTTGAACTCATGTTGCCTTGGGCCAAGTTCAAAACTCTAGTCACCACAGTCCACTAGCCCTCATTGTTGTCCTAGATGGACAGGATTCGGATAACTTACAGGATTTTTACAACGTCCAACGGCTAATGTCCCGACATAGCATTTAGCATACCTGTATTTTGTTTAACTTTGTTTTACAGGGTAGAAAGAAAACTTCATAAGGTGTTGTTCCTGATCATGTCATCGTTTCCCATCCACTATATGATTGCCTCCATTGCACCTCTCAGCAATATTCTTGCCAGGAATCCACTAAATGTTCCCGCTTTTACCGAATCCCAGCCTTAATGGAATGAGCCAGCAAAACAGCCCTCTCTGTCCTTCACATTCCCTTCTGCCTCTGCCCTTCCAGAGCAATGTTTTTTATTATCATTGCGCCTGGGTCCGTGTGATGGTGAGTGACGATGGATGATCAGTCCCTCCTTACAGCATCTTCCTCCCAAGACTCCCTAGAGAGCTGTAGAAAAGGCTGGGATTGCACTTCATTCTGGGGTTTTAACTCCGCACTTGTGATTTGCTAAGGGTCAGCCAATATGTTGGAAAGACGAATCCTTTAACCCCTTCTAATATCCTTCGGGCAGGTTGGCGTGGGTGAGTTTTGAGGCGTCGCCCTCCAGCTTCCCTCTCCATCTCTCTCGCCCTCTCTGACTCTGCGGCTTCTGTTGCTCTGCCTGACTGCTTTCGCCGCCTTCCTACTGCCCCTGGGGGAATTGCCCTCTTATTACCACAATTACAATCTGTACACATTTCATTAAACTAATATTGCTTCGCACAGGCTTTCTCCGCCAAAGTGCACAGCTGGAGGCTCATTCCTTTTCCTCAGCTTAAACACTTTGACAGGTTAAGAAAGCTATTACGGCTGAATAACAGGTGTTGCAAAACAATGTGCATTTGATGTTTAAATGAGAGAGCTTCTTTATTGACTGCCTTTATTGCAGCTAAGTCTCTCCTTTTTCAAGATGACTGGATTTTTATTGGTTTTACTGCTTTTTAAAGTGTATTCTGTTGTTTCGGAATGGGTCCAGAGTGACTCTCTGCTGTTATTTGTTATTCCGATGGCTTCTTTTATTTGTGTGGTGGGGTGTTTTTTTTTTTTGCTGCCCTATCCAGGTGAGGTTTACCATTGTAAAGAGAAGCTTTTATTTAGCTCCGGACTTGTGCCGGTGCAAAGCTTTTCCAGTTATTGCAATGCTCCTGGATGGGTAATGAAGGATGCTAGCCCATTAGTTTGCTGCTGCTTATAATTTCTAACCAGATTTGATTCGCTACCAACCACCCTAGTGTGACTCATGTCTGTCTATGTAGATTTATAGATATGCTGTACTAAAGACGCCCTAAGCCATGTGATCTACATCACCATAATAGTGCAAGAATGAGGTTGACAAGCCTGAAAAGATTCAGAGGATAGCCACGGTGATGATAGAAATCATAGGTAAATCATATAGAATGGGTTGTTTCAGATTACTGAATAGAAGAGGAAGGTGGGATATGTTGGATATTTTCAAATATTCACTGGGAGCTACCACAACTCCACACATCTTAACAGCAGACAGTTAAATGTTTTATTTCAAGATAGTTCAGATGGTTTTTCATATGCAAATTGCAGTTGCAGGAGGGCAATGACCTGGATTGGGGCCACAGTATATGTGTGTGTGTGTGTGTGTGTGTGTGTGTGTGTGTAAATGGTTAAAGCCAATCTGGATTGGGTTCCCTGGACATCCTTTTGAGGAAGGAAAACAGGGGTATCTGCATGCTACACATTAAAGGTAACATTTACATTGACCCTGAGATGGGCAGTTCCTATCAGT
This sequence comes from Heloderma suspectum, assembly GCF_057233095.1. Lineage (NCBI taxonomy): Eukaryota > Metazoa > Chordata > Lepidosauria > Squamata > Helodermatidae > Heloderma > Heloderma suspectum. The sequence goes on along the minus strand of NC_139462.1, from coordinate 31,542,488 downwards.
GAACACAAGAAGAGCCCTTCTGAATTAGACCAAAGATCCCATTAGCCCAGCACAGTGGAGGTTGGTGGCTCCAATGTCAGTGGGGCGGTGAATCCACTCTGGGTTTCAGTCAGAACCAGTCAGAACTCTAAAGCAGCTATCCATCTTGGATGGCTCCTTTAGAGTTTGACTGGTTCTGACTGAAACCCAAAGTGTCTTCACTGCCCCACTGACACAGGAGTCACCAGCCTCCACTGGTCCAGCATCTCTTTTTCGTGGCCAGCTGGATGCTTTCAGGAATCTGACAGGCAGGAATTGATGGCAACAGCCCTCTCCCACTAGTGCCCTCTAGCAACTAGTGTCCAGTGGCAAACTCCCTCTGAACATGGTGGTTCCATACAGATGTTCCATATCAATCCTTTGTGAATAGAAACCATGAGTGGAAAATGGACTGCACAGTATCAGGGTGTGGGAGAAGGAGGGGACAAATACTTGGTGTTCCCAAGTACAGTGCTTTGCTCTATCCCACAGGAGTCAATGACAATTAACTCCTGGAAGGGAGGAGGTTGGGGGTGGTGGCTAAACCTGCCCTAGATGTGTTTTATCATCATGGGGAAAGTCATCTGGGGGGTTTGTGCTGAAGTGTTATCAGCATATAGATGACATTCTGCTCTAGTTCTCATTTCAATCTATCCATCTCAGGGTGGCTGTGGAACTCCTGATCTGAAGTCCGGTGGTGAGGCTTAATCCAGACAAGATGGATGTGCTGTGGCTGGGGAAGCAGACTGCTCTGGATGGAGGTTTACAACTCATCTTAGATGGAGTTTCACTCCCCACTTGATCTCCCGAAAGATCAAGGGAGCAGTTCAGGAGTTCCCCAGGATGTGGCACTCAGTGGGGAAGCTCAGCTGGCAGCATGGTCCAGGAGTGCTTTTTACCATCTTAGGCTGGTATCCTGATTGCCTATATGGAGAGGATGGACCTGGCCTTAGTTGTCCACACACTAGTGACATCTAGGGTGGACTATTACAATGTGCACTACATGGGGCTGCCTTTAAAGACTGTTCAAAAACTTGAAGTGTCACAAAATGAAGCCACCTGAGTGTTAGTGGTCACTAGGTGGACAGAGCATGTCAGTTGCTTTGGTTGCCAGCCAATGTGTTTCTGGGCCCAATTTGGGCTCTTTGTATCCTGATTGTTGTAATTATTGGTTATGCCTAGTTTTTCTCTTGGCTTTGGCTGTCTCTAAGGCTGATTTGTCTCCTTTGTATGTCAGAATGGTTAAGTAAAGGGCTGGGAAGCTAAATGGGAACTACTGGTACATCACTGAACTATTTGCAGTAGATCAGCAGGGGTTTCTAGCTCCCTATTTTTTAACTATAGCAACAACAAAAAGCCTCCCCTGCCCACTAAATCAGGCTATTGGAATCTCCGCTGGTAACTAAAAGGTAGATTTGTACTTGCATATGTAGGTCATTCCAGGATATGGCCCACCAGGTGCAGTATGTAATTGCCTCTACCCACTCAGCAACCATTTTGCATTTGGCTCCATTTGGTGGTATACCTGGCTTCTAGTAAAAAAAGCAAAGTAGATCTTGCAAGTCTGAAGTCTACCCACACCTGGTTGGGTAGACTTCTATCTTCTAGAGTGGGGTGTAAGTATATTTTTTTTGCCTAAAACATGGGTCGTAATTTATTATCCACCTGTTTGCTGATATACTGTTTATGAACTTTGCATTGATGAACTGAACTGGTGTTGTTTATGTCTTGAATTGAAACTTTGCTTACAGCTTTATTGCAGCATTTTTATTATCAGGTAATTCTTCATATTGTTTGTCTTTTGAGTTTGCCTTTGATATTATTGTATTTGGTTTTGTATGATGTTGATAACTGCTCTGAATTCCTTTTGGATGAAAAAGCAGCATATACAAAGAAATGAGGATGATTACGAGTTACTAATTTTTATGGTCACCAATATTTGAACTTAATTTAGACTACTGATCTTCATGTAGACTACTAATCTTCATTAACCTTCATAATATGCTGCTGGGGTTGGCTGGGTAGGAAGGTAGCTGGTCTGTGAAATATATAGGTTGGATCCATGATCTGCTTTCCATGAGAGAAGGTCCCTCTCCCTGATTTTGAGGGATCTCCTCCATACCACAGCTCACCCCATTCAGCAGGCTCTTCTAACTCTCTGTATATTATTTTCAGGGAGCTGAAGGGGCTGCCATGGGAAGGAGGAGGTGGGGAAGTCCACTTCCAGCAATGCAGTTGATCCAGCATAAATCGGGATCCAACCCATAGTGTGGGTTCAAAGACGACTTCCATCAACACAGTTGATGCAGCATAAATCTGGATCCAACCCGTAGTGTGGGGATGAGGCTTGGGAGCATAGGTCAGTGATAATGGTCATGCATACAGGAGGTCTCAAGTTAAATTCCTGATATTTCAAGGCTGCTTTTGTTGTTCTTATTTTATTTATTTATTTATTTTAAAATATTTCTTGGCCGCCTTTCAGTGCAGAAGCCCTCCCAAAGTGACTTGCAGCAGCTTTTAGAAAGGATAAGGTAGCATATGTTGGGAAAAACCTCTCCCTGAGACCCCCAGAAGAGCTGCTGACATTCAGAGTAGAGATTAATGGGCTAGATGGACAAATTGTCTGATCTTGAGCAAGCTGCTTCCCTATTTTCTCTCCCTTTCCCTGCTCCGTGGAAATTCTATTTCTTTTTCTTTTCTCCATGGGCTTTCCCTCCTGTCACTTCTCGCTCAGTCACTGTCTTCCGGAAATCTATCTTCTTGAAGGCACTCATGCTTTGCAGTGAAGCAGGGCCTGGTAATGGTGGTCATTACCTCTTCTTCGTTTACTTTTTCATCCATTTTCTGCCTGTCATTTCCTTTCCTGGGCTCTCCGCCCCCCCTCCGCCACTGTGGTCCATCTCATCAGAACCTGTCACACCCTAGCGGGAGGTCTTCTTCAGTAAGATGATGGATAGGGCACAAGTTGAACGATAACATTTCTGTATGTTTGCTACTTCGTGTGTTTTCGTTTCTTCGGTGAGAAGAACTAGTTGTGGTGGATGACCCAAATTTAATTCCTTGGTCAGAAAGGATGACTTCCATAACATTGCTTACAGCTGAAAATGAAATCATGACCTTTGTGGGTGGGTGGCCAAAGCATGGGAGCCTGGATGGGAAAGACGTGGGGTGGAGGGAAGAGGGATGGAGAGTTGTATGTAATTTCAGCAGGACAAAGTGAATGCCATAAAACAGAAGATGTCAGCTAGTTTTCCAGATGGTGGGTATCCATAAGGTTTGGGTTAGCAGGGAGAGAAACAGAGAATTCAACACTCATGCCCCTAAGAGCTTAAAGTAAAGTACCTTGGAAGAAGGAGGATGGATGGAGCCATGCTGCGAGGTTAAAAAATTCCCCTCCCTGTCTCAGGGGAAAGGAAAAGAAAGGAAAAAGGACAACTTTCCCCTTACCCATTCTACTGAACCAGTACATAGCAATAAAATGCTCAGGTACAGGGCTGGTAGCCAGTTTTAATCATATGCCTTTAGAGACTATGGGTGCTTCCAGATGAGGCTTTTACGCCTACAGATGGACAAATCTATCGGTTTTGCTTTCTCCATTATTTGATGTTCTTAAATCTCAAGTTCTTTCCGTCCTGAATATGAAGAAATTTGTGAATTTTGGTAAATTCTTATTAGTAGCAAACTGAAATGAAATTCTTACCCATCTGCAATGGCAAAATTCATTAGATACAGCTAATCCCAGCATGGAGAGGACCGTGTTGCACGTGCCTGTCATGCAGCTGTTAAAGATAATGAGCCTATCAGAATAAATAGGTGGCAACCCTAATTAAGCACTAACATGGTGGAATACACAGGGATTCAAACCCAGACTTTGAAGAGCAAAGTACTCAAAAGTCCTGGACCTGGATGGATGAATGAATCTGTCAGTTTTGGTTTCTTCCACAAATGAATTTTTAAAATCTCAACTTCTTTCTGCCTCAAATATACATTTGCAAATTTTGCTAAATTCATATCACATACAAACTGAACTGAGATTTTCACTCATCCCTAATGGTGCCATCTCCCTGCCTCATTCACAGAATTTATGGTGTATTTGTGTATTTGTGTGTGCGCCCAGATGTCGTTGTCTTCACCTGCATCCCATTGCTTGTATCATCTTTTTTTTTCTCATGGCAGAAAATCTGTTAAGGAAAAAAAAAAGCATTCTCATCGGTAGTGCTAGGTGCCTTCCTGCTGGAAGCACCTTATATAGCACAGTGAGTGAGGGGTGGAAAAGTAAACATTGGCATCTTTGGTCCCCTAACAGTGCTACAGGGATCCCTTTCAAGGCTGGCTGCAGCCCTGAACAGGAGCACTCCTGCTGTGAGCTGGGATTACACCACAACATTTTGTTGTGGGGCTTCACACGCTATGATCTAACAGATACCAGGTGGCCATGTGTCCTACTTTACAAAGGACAGTCCTCCTTTTGAAGGCTTCCTCTATTTGAATTGCTTTCCAGTCCAAGTCCAGCTTGAAGATCAAGGGCTATCAGAAGGGAGAGCTGGGCTTTGAAGTTGCTCTTCAGTAGCTAGCTATCACCTGGACAGTAGACTGAGCAGGAACACAGGCCACCTGGCCACAGTTTCCCCCACTGCAGTGAGATGGACTGTATTTTTATTTAAATTAATTACAGTGATGATTTCTAAATGTGGATCTGTACATATAAATTCGCATACACACACACTGATGCAAATCTACGTTCACTTTTCTCCTCTTCTTTGGCAATGCCTGCCCTCTTTTTGGGGGGGTGATTCCTATTTGGCCACCCTAAATGGACATATCCCACCTTTGCTCCTCAGTGTTTTCTCTATAGCCACTTACTGTAGAGATGGTTTAGTACAGCATGGGGCATATTTCTTGCAGGTGTAAAGGAGGGATGCCTTTCCCTCTGCTTTTATAGAGTCAAACCTCATTAAAGCACCCAAGACATTTTTGTACAAGGCCAGTGTGCTACCAGCTCCTTTCAAAACGTAAATGAAAGTCTGGGGCAAAAAAGACATTCTAAAAAAGATTAAAACCTGTCACAGTCAGTCTAAGAGAAACTGCGAGATATATAGTCATTATCTCACCTTCTCTTCATATTATTTTTCTCCCCCCTGGATTATTATTGGCATCTGGTCAGCCTGTCATGACGGAGTCCAATTAAAATTATATATCATTGCACTTTCCCCCCCTTTCACTTGTGCCAGTATTCCCGCCAGACAGGGGATCCCTTTGATGGCAACTGTGATGTCCACTACTCAGCTTTTTAATTTCCTGACAAATCTATCATATGTAATTTGTGCTTGGGGGCACCCTGTCTCATAGCGACAGTAAAAAAAAGCCTGGGGCCTGAGACTTTTCTCTTACACTTTAACACAGAGATGATTTTTCACATATGCAGTTCCCTATCACTAGGCCTTCTCTTTGCCATGTTTCTTTTTTTAATGGTGTACGCAACCCTAGTTGGTTGAGTGGTTTTCAACCAGAACAACATTTTTATCACCATTTTGTTACCACGTTGGAATTAGTATCTGGCTTGCTGTGCACCCAGGCTCAAGGATGCCCATTAGCTACTGTGTCGCCTCTTTCAGAACAGAAGAAGAGCCCTTCTGGATCAGACCAAAGGTCTAACTCAGGCATGGGGAACCTGCCGTTGAATATGGCCAACAGAGGTTTCCCATCTGGCTTGACAACTTCTTCTTCAGGACCCGCCCCCTCTCCCAGCAGGGACCAGTGCTTTTCTCCAATCAGCAGCTGCTGAGAGATAAGAGCTTTTCCCTGTCAGGGAGAAAGGGAGGGGCTTGAGGAGAAGCTGTTGAGTGATTCATTCCTGCTTATTTCTGAGTAGACATGCAGAGGCTTGTCCTGCTTGCTTCTGGATAGACATGTTGTTCATCCTTACTTCTGAATAGACATGCAGAAGCTTGGTATTTGGGATGCTATTTGAAAGTGCTACTGAGTGATTCATTCCTGCTTATTTATGAGTAGCTATGTAGAGACCTGTCCTACCTACTGCTGAGTAGGCTTAAATGGGTAAGAATTACACTTTGGGCACATCTGCATATGGAATGTGGCCCTGGAGACTTTTGCCAGATTGGAATTCTGACCTTGGACTGAGAAAGGTTCCCCACCCATGTGTAACTAATGTGACTAGGCAACAGCCACCCCCCACCCCTGGGTGACTGGTCTTATTTGGCCTCTAGCCTCTGAATATTTAGCTATCATTAGAGATGTATGAGAAATTAATTTCAGTTCATTTTTTATCAGGATGTGCCTAGTTTGCACCTTCCAGATCGACCACAGATTTGAACACAATCTGAGGTGGAAGTCTGTACATTTCTGAACTACCAATGTGATTTGCAGACTGAAAAAAAATGTGTTCCTTTGGGGTACCTGAAAAATTTGAAAAATGTGCATGAAGAAGGGTGTACTTGTGAAAAAAAGTGCAGAAATATCCCATTTTTATAAATGGGACAAAAACACTTACATTTCAAAGATGGGCTCAATTGATGTGTACATTCGGAAAAAAATATGCATGAAAATATGCAGGAATTTTGATGCCAGGAAAAACCCAAAGATTGCAATCTGATACAGACATGAGATGGAACAAGTTTTGAGGTAAAACTTTGATGAATTCAAGTTTTGCTTATATGCACATCCCTAGCCATCATGGCGAACAGCCATAGCTGGGAAATCCTTCATGATATAATCTGGGGCTGTTCTAGGGTGTGGGCTCAGCAAGGATATTTATTTATTTATTACATTTTCTATACCACCCAACAACTGAAGCTCTATGGGTGGTTCACAACAATTCAAACCACAAAGTACAGCATAGAAACAATAGAACATATACATGCTTAAAACTATAGTATAACAATACAGTCAGAAACCTAGCAGCAATCGAGAGATTTAAAATACAGTAACAGATTTTAAACAGCAAAGCTAAAAGACTAGAATGCTAAAATGCCTGGGAAAATAAAAAACCTGGTACTGGAAAGAGCACAACGTAGGTGTTCATTCCACAGTTGGGGTGCCACAGCAGAAAAGGTCCTCTTCCTGGTAGGAGGACCCCTGAAGATTATCTTAGGGTTTGGGGAGGTACATATGGAAGGAGATGATCCTTCAGATAACCTGTCCTCAAGCCGTTTAGGGCTTTGAATGTTAATACCAGCACTTTGAATCTGGCCTGGACGTGGACTGGCAGCCAGTGCAGCTGGAAAAGTACTGGCGTAATGTGATCCTGTTGGCTAGTCGATGTTAGCAATCTTGCTACCCTGTTTTGGACCAGCTGAAGTTTCTGGGTGGTTTTCAAAGGCAGCCCCACATCTAATGTATTGCAGAAATCCAGGCGAGAGGTTATCAGAGCATGGATAACTGTAGCTAAGCTATCTCTGTCCAGATAAGGGCACAGTTGGTATATCAGCCTAAGCTGATAAAAGGTGCTCCATGCCACCGAATCCACCTGTGCCTCAAGTGAAAATTCTGGGTCCAAGAGCACCTCCAAACTACGAACCTGATCTTTTAGGGGGAGTGCAACCCCCTCCAGAACAGGTTGAACATCACCTAGCCAGGCAGACGAACCACCCACTAACGGTATCTCTGTCTTCTATGGATTGAGTCTCAGTTGATTGGCCCTCATCCAGTCCATTATCATGCCCAGACACCGATTCAGAACAGCCACTGCCTCACCTGGGTTTGATAAAAAGAGAGCTAGATCATATTGAGGACACCTCAGCCCACATCTCTGGATAACCTCCTCCAGCAGTTTCATGTAGATGTTGAACAGCATGGGGGATACACAGATCCCTGTGGAACCCGGTAGCATAGATGCCAAGGTACAGAGCGATAATCCCCCAGTGCCACATTCTGGAATTGGTAATCTAAGTAGGAGCAGAACTGCTGAAGTGCAGTGCCTCCAACTCCCAGCCCAGACAACCTATCCAGAAGGATACCATGGTCGATGTCACTGAAAGCCACTGAGAGGTCCAAGGGAATCAATAGGGTCGCACTCCCCCTGTTCTTCTCCCAGGAAAGGTCATCCCACAGGGTGACAAAGGCAGTTTCCCATTCCTTAACCAGGCCTGAAGCCTGATTGAAATGGATCTAGATAATCTGTTTCATTCAAGAATGCCTGGACTTCTTCTGCAACCACCCGCTCAAGCACCTTGCCAGGAAGGGGATTTAGCTACCGGCCTATAGTTGTTAACATCCTTTGGGTCTAGGTTAGGCTTTTTCAGGAGTAGCCTAACTACCACTTCTTTTAAAGAGGCCGGCACTACTCCCTCTCTTATTTCATGTGATAAGCCATGAAGGGCAAGGGTCAAGCACACAGATAGTTGACCAGACTTGGCCAAGCACCTTGTCTGCATCCTCAGGCCTCAATAACTAAAACTCATTCAATAAAACTGGAGCAGACGGTGCTCTGGTCACCTCTACTAATGGAACTGCATTAATCGTGGTGTCCAGTTCATGATGAATCTGAGTGATATTATTATTATTACTATATTTATATCCCGCCTTTTCCCCAATACTGGGACTCAAGGCAGCTTATCTTCAAAGTTTATCTTTGAAGATAAACATTTTATCTTCAAAGTGCTGTGCAAACTTGTCACAGCATGTTACCGAAGGTTCCACAGTTTCTCTCCCTGGCTAGGGATGTACGAAAGTCACTTACCTTTTTGCAGCTTTGATTCGCAGTGGGGGGGAGACGCTCCGTCCCTTCCCCCAGAATCCTCCCTGGGTCAGCTCTGTTCCGCGGCGGTTCCGCAGAGCCACCGGCCAGGGCCATCTGCAGCCGGAGTTCCGGCCACGACCGGCTGCTGTGGCCACCATTTGCATCCTGCTAGGCTGCCGTGATAGGCTACGCCGTTTGCACCACTATGCCGTTTGCGCCGCTGCTCTTTCCTTGATAGGCTACGTAAGTATTTATGTAGCCTATCATGGTAAAGGCAGCTATGCAAATGGCATAGTGGCCGCCATTTGCGTGGCTGCCTTTAACGTGATAGGCTACGTAAATACTTATGTAGCCTATCACGGAAAGAGCAGCGGCGCAAACGGCGTAGCAGCCACCGTTTATCATGGCAGTCTGGCAGGATGTAAATGGCGGCCGCTACGGCGGCCGCCATTTGTGGCCACAGCAGCTGGCCAAGAGACCAGCTGCCGCTGCCGCAGCTGCCGGAGCTGCTGCCAGAGCCACTGCCACTGGAATATCTGCCCCAGGTAAGCTTCATCCTGGGGGGGATTCTGCGTGGTGGCAGGGGGGTGGGAGGCCATTCTGCCACGGGTTTCGGGGGGCCGAATCGGCCTCACTGAAATCCGTGGCAGAATTCTCCACCATCCCTATCCCTGGCCCAGAGTGTAGCAGGCCATGATCCACTCAGGAAAGCTCTGCCAGGTGGCACTGAGAAGATGCAATGGTGGTGGAAAAGAAATCATATGCAAATCATTTGGGCTACAAATGAAACAGTGAATGTGTAAAGCAAATTATCTGTGCATTGTCCCCTTAAGTGTAGCAAAGCCTTCAGATTCATGCCTCTCCCTCTCTGGACGAAAGTCCCTTACCTGGTCCCGCAGCTTTTTTCCAGGGGGGGGGAGGCGCTCCGTTTCTCCCCCCAAAATTCTTGGTGAGTGGGGAGGCGCCCCGTCCCTCCCCGCCAAAATTCTGGCTGGGGGGGAGTGCCCCATCCCTCCCCGCCGAAATTCTGGCCGGGGGGGGGAGTGCCCCGCCACTCTGGCCGCGAAAGAAAAAAGTAAAAAAAAAAAAAAAAAGTGATAGGCTACGTAAAGATTTATGTAGCCTATCATGGCTAGATTTTCAAAAAACACCATGATAGGCTATGTAAATCTTTATGTAGCCTATCACGGCTGACTTTGAAAAAAAAAAAAAGCGCATACGCAAATGGCGGCGCCCATGGGTGCCGCCATTTGCGTTCCTTATTTTGTCATGAGTAGTCTATGTAAAGATTTATGTAGACTACCCGTGCCAAAATAAGGAATGCAAATGGCGGCGCCCATGGGCGCCGCCATTTGCATACGCACTTCCCCCCCCCCAAGTCAGCCGTGATATGCTACATAAAGATTTACGTAGCCTATCACAGTGTTTTTTGAAAATCTAGCCGTGATAGGCTACGTAAATCTTTACGTAGCCTATCACTTTTTTTTTTTTTTACTTTACTTGGAAATTGCAGTGGGGGTAGCCGGTCGGAAGCCCGGCCGCCACTGCCGCTGCCCTGCTGCCGCCCCGCCGCTGGGACCCGCCGCTGGGACCCGCCACCGTGAGGGACATTCGCATGAGGTAAGTCCCATCCTGGGGGGGTTGCGGGGGGGTGGCGGACTGTTTCTCCACCAATTTCGGGGGGCCGAATGCGTTGGCATTTGGCCTCCCGGAGATTCGTGGAGAAATTCTCCGACATCCCTACCTCTCTCTCACCTTGGATTTGGAGAAACCCTGGTATAGGTTTGTGGTAAGAGCTCTGCCAAAGAATTGTATATAACCTTGTAAATGAACCAGTTAAGTTACCATGCCTGTGTGGAGCCAGAATACAACAGTCAAGATCTGATGGACAGCACAAAATAAGCCCACTCCAGCTCATAACTTCCACGTTGGATAACTATTACATGACTTATGCAGGACTACTTCAGAAGAATTTGTAAAACTGCAGCTAGGCCAGAATATGGCATCCAGGTTGCCAGCTGGAGAAAAAGCAGGGAAAAAGCACACACATTTTTTCAGTGAGTTATACTGCCTCCCAGTTAGTATCCCGGCATAATTAAAAAAACCAAGAACTGATTCTGAAAGCTATAATACTTTGTGACCAGGGTACCTTAGGGACTGCATACATTCTACATGCTTTAAGCTCTTACCAGTGGAGGCTGGCTGCTCCAATGTCGGTAGGGCGGTGAATCCGCTTCAGGTTTCAGTCAGGACCAGTCAGAATTCTAAAGGAGCTATCCTAGGTGCAAAGCCTCTTGGATAGCTTCTTTAGAGTTCTGACTGAAACCTGGAGTGGATTCACCACCCCACTGACATCAGAGCCACCAGCCTCCACTGGTTCTTACTCGAAGTGGCCCTTTTAATTTTTTTTTTATAAAGTGAGGTGGGAAGACAGGGCCTTATCTGTGGTTGCCCCCTAATTGTGGAACTCACTCCTGAAAGAACCCTACCAGACTCACCCTACTGATACTTGGGAAGCCAGTTAATTGATTGATGTTGATTTGGTCTAGCTAATAATTTGCTGAAAGGGCATTCTGGGAGCTTTATTTGCTGAGAAAAGTGCCGGTTTATATTTGGTAAGGTATCTATAGCCACCACACACAATTTCTTTCTCTGTACCACACATAGAAAATTCCTTCCTCTCTTGGCCTTATGTTTCAGGAAATGAGTAATATTTACAGCCTCACCTCCCCCCAACCCCCATTCAGTATGTAAGTTAAAATAAATTCTTACAGGGACCTAACAGGTTGTATTGTTATATTGTGGTTTTAACGTTCTATATATTTTAAATTGTTTTATTGTGTGTTGTTTGGTTTTAATTTTTGTGAACCGCCCAGAGAGCTTCAGCTATTGGGCGGTATAGAAATAAATAAATAAATAAATAAATAACAGCAGTTCAAGTGTTTTCAATATAATGTTCCAGTATTAACTCTGCCCTTTCATCTGCTTTGAATGGCAAAGAACTTTTCCGCATTGTGCCAGGATACTCAAGTACTTCTAAGCTAACTTCGGTTATTTTTGATAAACAGATTGTGACTGAAAATATCCAAGCTCTGTGGAGAGCAAGGACACTTGAACAAATGCCACGTTGGAAGCATGTGAATAAATTACAGAAAACATACAAATAATACCCTAAAAAACTGTTCTGTTTTTTGCAACTTTTCTCCAAATATTTTGTTAGGCTGACAACCATCTTCCCAAGCCTTCTATGAGCCTGTACCCAAATTCCTTCAGCTTCCCCATCACTCTGTGCTGATGGACCACTCCTGCTCAGTTGTTGCGGTAGAGCACATCCTTTGCATGCAGGGTGCCCTGGCTTTTTTCCCTGATAGCTCCAGTTAAAGAGGATTGAGTAGCAGTGAGAGGAAAGACCTCTCTCTGCAGCACACCCAGAGACCAATGCCAGTCCGAATAGATGGACAAATGGTCTACCCTGAAATAAAGCAACTTCCTATGTTCCTGTGTGTTTGGATTCTCAGGAATTGAAATAAATGGCGTGTTTCTTTCTGTAAAGCTAGTCCATAATGGATAACGCAGAGTCTTGCGGCACCTTGAAAACTAACAACCGGAACATAGAATAAGCTTTCGTGGACTGGAGTTCAGGATGTACGAGGAATTTGTTTCAGGTTTTTGATCAAAATCGACCCTGAATGCAGTCTGTGGGTGAAGTCTGCATATTTCTGAGCTTGTGTGATGCAACTCATGCAAAACAACAACAAAAATCGGAAAAATGAGTACGTTTGAAATATGCACATGAAAAGATGTGTACATTTAAAAAAAAAATACATACACATGGATTTTCAATCATGCAAAAAGAAACAAGAAACAAAGCTTACAATGTGATATGGACATGAGTTGGAACTAGGGATTGATGGATTCTCCCCAGTCCACCTCGCGTGCTGCTTGCCGGATCCCCGCTGGCCAGCTGCTCCTGTTCACTGTGCTGCTGGACAGTCTATGAGTGCCCAGTGAATGGTGCGTGACCACCTGTTCCCTCAGTGAACTGCCATTTTGCGTAAAAATGGCAGCTTGTTCCTTTACGTAAAGGGCCTGTTATGCAAATGACAGCCATAAAGCAGCCATTTGTGCAAGATTACAGGGGTAAATGGTCCATTTACCCCTGTAATCTTGAGTAAATGGCTACTTTACAGCATCCATTTGCGCAAAAGTCCCTTTTCCTAAAATGGCAGCTCGGCGGACCGCGCTTGCCTGACTCGGTGCTTGCCGGGTCCAGGAAGTGTGGCAGTATGCAGACTGGAAGCTCACAGACCGGAAGCTGGGAGGCTGACCCTTCTCAGACTCCTGCAACACCCCTAGTTGGAACACACCTCAAGAGAACTTTGATGAGCTCAGATTTTACTGATTTGCACATCCCTAACTGGAGCCCGGTTCCTCAGATGCATCTATAATTGATTTCTCCTCCAGGTTCATAAATAGGTGGCTCATTACAAGCTTCCAATTGCGGCTGTATTGGTTCCTCTTTCAGTACTGCTTCTGTATGTTTCAGGGGCAGGCTGGGCCTCCCCGCACCCCACATGGCAGAGAGCTGGGCTTCATCTGAGAGGCTCTGCAAATCAGCAACACCAGCAGCAACAGAAGAACTGTGATTATTGCTGCTGGCACTGAACCCCACTCTTGCTCTCATTCCCTTCCCTGCAGCTTCACTTTTCCTCCTTCCTTAGTCTCTTCTAGTTGCTTCCATCACTACCGTCTCCCCTTTCCTAGTTAGAAAGCTTCCATATACTGAGTCAGGCCATGGGTTTATCTAGCCCAGTACTGTCGACACTGATTGGCAATAGCTCCCCAGGGTTTCAGTCCCCTCCCCCCTGCCCTACCTGGAGATGCCAGGGATGGAAACTGGGACCTTCTCCATGCAAATCATGTACTCTCCTAACAAGCTATGGCCCTTCTCCAATTCCAGTTGCATGCTCTGTTCCCTCCCTGCAAACTCACAAATGGTTTGGTTTTTTCCCATTCTCTTCTCTCCCTTCCTTGCTAATCTTTTAGCCCAGTTTGCTAAAAAGAAGCAGGATGGATGCAAACTCGGGCGGCTGTGTGGATGGATGGAAGGATGGATGGATCCATCCATGAATGGGGGTGGGGGTAGAATATGTGAATAGATGGATGTGTATTAGAGGCAAGAGGGTTCCACACCCACTTTTGGCTTTGGTCAATATGCAGCCTGGCCACTTTTCTCCAAGGAAGTGCAGCCCTCCACTTTGAAAAGTTTCCCCACTGTTGTTCTGTATCCCCATCACAGATAGAGTAGCCAGAGGATGATGATGCTTTCAATGTGAGGAAACAAGATAGCTGCCTTTTCCTGATACAATTTTTTTCACTTCCCGTATCTCTAAGTTATGTGCTAACTAATGTATACTGCTGATAGCGTGGGAAACTGATGCACCCAGAGCTTTTTCTTCCATGATGGCTTGTAAATACTGTAGACCTTCTTCCTTGGTGTTACCCTTTTTCAAGCTCCTAGCTATTATCCCTTTCCTTTAAACTTTATTTTTTTCTTCTTTTTCTTCAGAAGAGAGCACTAAATGTCAGCATCTCAGAAGACAATAACTGTCAGGACCCATGTGTGACTGTGACCTCCCACTTTATCATGCATAATTGCATAGAGTTTAATTGGGGTTTGTTAAGCTCCTTGATCAGTGGAGAAATTCACAAGAACAATTAAGGGCCGGATCCTCAGCTGTAAAGAAAAGTCAGCTGGAACTATGATGCTGTGTAGTGCCTGGAACTTTAACGGTTTACATCCAGTTGCTCCGCATCAGTCAACTTGCATTTTGTTTAAATTAACTGCAAATTACTTCTGTTTAGATAATTTTAACAAGCTTTTCTCTCTTTCTTAAAAAAAAATGAGCCTCTTTTCATAAGACACAAAAACAGGAAAATGGAAAGGAGTCACAAGAATTGTTCATTGTTATTGAAATGACAGTTTTGCAACCCCCCACCCCACCCCACCTGCTTTTAGCATACTGTGTGTTTGTGTTGGGAGAGGAATAGAAGCTAGAAACAAAATAGAAGCAATTACAGTGATCATGTTCTTGGTAGTAATGTGCACAGGTTATCCTCAATGGCTGCAAGCGCTCTTGTCAGCCCAATTATTTTAAAACAATTGTTTAATTTGGAATAGACACTGCCACACAAATGCTTGTCCCTTGTCAGTGACACATTCAATTAAAACAACACAGAATAGGAGTTCTGGGGCCTCCTGTGCCTTGTCCAATCTTATCAGTCAAGAAAGAACAACCTTGGAGACTCAAGTGTGTCTTGAAATGACTGTCAGGTGGTTTGAACATGTTGCACCTTTGCAGGGTTCCTTGGTGTGGTCATTTCCTGTGTCTTTTCCAGCCAATGACAGGAATCGTCCCAGCAGTGCTCAAGTTGGCTCTTGCCAAGAAGGCTTATGGCAGTGGAATAAGATGGCAGCTGTCACAGCACTGACAGTTGGTTTGAGCTCAGGGTGGCAAGCCAAACTGAGCTTGTAGCAGTTGGGGTAGCAGTGAGGTATGACCACCATTATTGGCCGGCAGATGTCAGTTTCCATGCTGGCAGTTACTGCATTTGACAGACATCTAGCGCAGTTGCACAGCCAGCACGATCTTTAAACACACTCTTCACCTCCCCTGCAAAGGGCCTATCTGTTCTGTACCATTGTGAAGGAAATATTTAGCAGCTCGTTCAGCCCCAAAAAGAGGAGGCTGAAGAAACAGAGAGAAGGGGAAATTCTCCAGAGGGCTACTGCTTCCTAAAACCCTTATTTTCTGTTGTTCACTGTGATATTCTGGGGCACCAGATGAGGGACATCTAGCAAGTTAAGGTTTATTAACATGGAAAATGAGAGAGAGACGCGCACACACACACACACACACACACACACACGTAAGGGCCAGACTATATGTTACATGAAAAATCTGTGACTGCATCACCTGACTCAGTTTTCTTCTAAAAGGATCCACAGGGTAACCCAATTTGGACTGAGACTATGAAGTGGGGTAAGAGGGGATTTTTAACCCACTTCATATAGATTCCCAAATGCAAGTTGCCCTCTAGAGCTGTTATTAGCCATGGAAGGGGGTGATTTGCACTGGGAAAATCACAATGGGGAAAGAGGTTACCCTTCTTCCCCACTGCTCCACAGACACAATCTAAAATGCTTTTAAGAGAAGAAAAATATACTGAGAGATCCAGTCACAGATCTCCCATGAAAAAAATAGTTTGGTCCTGACTCCTGGCTCCCACTGGAACCCTCCTATTTGCTCAAGTAACAAATCCCAGTTCCCTCCCAAATGCCAGGTAAATATTGCCATTAACTCTTAAGTCTCTTAAAGCTATCACAAACCACCTAGCTTTTAAACAAGATTTTCCTCTTTTAAGTCCTGTAGAAGAGAACAGGTCTTGATTAACATTTGTGTTGATTTCTTGATCCTGCTTGAACTGCACATCTATACTTGACTTTCAGCTGTATCTTATGCATTTCCATTCAGATTATCTTCCAATGGTGTCTGTTGAGCTATTCTTACTTTTTTTTTTTGTCCACTATTGCAGAATTACATTGAGTAGACATCGTATCTGTCTACACCAGGGATGATCATTTGTGGCCCCCTAGAAGTTTTGACCTACAGCTCCTATGATCCCTCACTATTGTCTCTGCTGGCTAGAGCTGATGGGAGTTGTAGGTCAAAACATCCAGAGGGCCACAAGTTGCCCACCTCTACACCATAGAGTCATCTGATGTTTCACCTTGGCTTCCCTTGATGTTGAAGCTATCTTCTGTTTCTCCTGAGCACTTGCCCATGTGGACTGACACTTCATAAAGTCTGGAAGCTTCTTTGTCTGACACCACTGCTTGATATGCTCATGTTGTGCCATCTGATATACTGTGACATCACTTGCAGTGATCACTACCCTCTGGAACATTCATCATAGTACCACTTCTGTTTTGCTTTGCCTAGAATTTTGCAGATGTTTAAGTCATCTTCTCTGTCACTGCATTGTCCAGGAGGTAACCTCACTGATCTTTCAATCAAACAGTATTTATGCATGTGACAGTCCATGTTTCCTGGGAGCTGCCATGTAAAGTCATAGTGACAGGCAAAGTTCTGGATCAGAAGCCAGTGCTTTCTTTAATAGCCTATTCACTATTTCCATTCCATTTTTCACTAGCTCATTGGACTGCGGGTATCTTGGGCTGGACATTTTGTGATATAATGTCTCTTCTTCATTCATACAATCCTGGAACCAGAGATGTGTAAGCACCATAATGCTCATCCCCAAAATTATTTGAGCATTTTGGGTGTTTCTGTCAAACACTCAAAAAACTTTTCAAGCATTTGACAGGAATGGTAGAAAGGCCCAGTTGACAGGAATGTTAGAAAGGCTCTCACCCCTGGTTGCTATTCTTTGCTCCATGAAAAAAGCCTTACTTCGGAGGTGTCAAAGGGTGCCTTCCATCATTTATTACCTTCCCTCTTCACCAAAGAAAGCCTTCCCCACCCCCATAGGAAAGGTGGGAGGCACTAGGAGGAAGAACAGGAACAATGGAGGTGGGATGTGGACCCCATTTAAAATTGGGCATAGTTTGAAGGCACCTCTAGCAGGCTTGAAATGGGGCCACTCTTTTTTTGAGTGGTGGGCATTCATTTTTTGAGTGATGAGTTTACTTTTTGAGTCCCTCCACTGGCCGTTTTGCACCATTCAGAACTGGAACTCATAGCTAGGAATGTATGAGAAATTCATTTCAGTTGGTTTTTGATCAGGATTTACCCAGTTTGCACCTTCTGGACTTGAGTGCAATCTGAGGTGGAAGTCTGTACATTTCCACACTTGTAATGTGGCTGAAAAAAAACCACGTTCGACAGCATGGGTACATTTGAAAAATGTGCATGAAAATAATGTGTACGTTTGAAAAATGTTCAGAAACGGGCTTTTATTAATGGGAGAAGAATGCATATATTTCAAGGATGCACACAACTGATCTGCACATTTAGAAAAATACACGTAAAAATACGCATGAATTGTCAAACAAAAAGAAAACCAGTAAAGCTCACTATCTGATATGGACTTGAGTCAGAACAAGCTCCGAGATGGAATTTGGAGAACTTCATTTGAGCTCAAGTTTTGCTGATTTGCACAGCCCTACTAATGGCAATCAAGCTGAAAGGTATGATTTGTCCCCACTATTTTTGGAATTGCATGGTAAACACACACACACACACACACACACATACACACACACACCATTTATGAGATAAATTACATGAATGGCTGTTAAGTTGTCTTTCTTTAAAATATTTTTATCCTGCTCCTTGACCAAAAAGTCCCCTGGAAAGGCTTACATACCATCAATAAGAACTACACAGCCCCTGCCTGCAGGCTTACTGTCTAAAATGACATGACACAAAAGGCAAAAGGGATGGGGAGGGAAGAAGGAAAAAGAAAGTGACCTTTCAACAGGGCAGGTGCTTCCCCCCACCCCATCTCCCTCTCTTCGTGAAACTGTAGTTGGAAAAGTAATCCATGTCCAGCTGAGACCATGGAGTTGGGGTCTTCTTTGGAATCACCACTGACTCTTTAATTTGACTGGACTGGTATTTCTGACAAACAGAGCAGTCTTTCACAGTTTTTTTTTCTTTGTCAGCATTCACAGTGGGCCACAAAGCTCCTTTTTCGTATCTTCTTGTATGCCTCCTTCACATTCTTCCCTATGCTCAGCGCTCTTCATATGTCCTTTGTATTGTCTTCTTGTAATGCTATCGCATAATTGGCTCTGCTCCTTTAAACAAAATGCCATTTAGTACAGAGAGTTCTTCCTTAATTAACTCCTGATTCTTTTAAAACTAAATTACCACAAACTAAACATGGCTGCGGTGTTCTTTAAGCCTGTTTTCAAAAAATATATGTTCACACCAAGTGCGCTGCTTGCAGGCAAGTAGACAGGCAAAACCCTGTTCTCCACTAAGTACTGCATGACACTGGCTAATAGATGCGTAGCATACAACAGCCCAAGCTACTAAAGATGCTGTCAACGTTTCTTGAGCCTGGGCTTAGAAATAAACTTTGAGGGCTCATAGAAGCCTGCCTCAAAGTCAGGGGAGGCTGCTGGCTCTGATGTCAGTGCGGCAGTGAATCTGCTCTGGATTTCAGTCAGAACCAATCATGCTTCTTGGATGGCTCCTTTAGAGTTCTGACTGAAACCTGGAGTGGATTCCTTGCCCCACTGACATCGGAGCCACCAGTTTCCACTGCTCAAAGTAGAGGGAGCTTTTATAGAGAGGAGCAGAACCTTAGGTTCAGGGGCCAAATTCAGCCCACCTCTGGTTCCCATTTGGCTTTCTGGGGTTCCACAGATGGCAAGGCCTCCTTCCTCTGGCCCCACCCCTTTCCCCAACCACTGATCTTTGGGCAGTTTCCTGACTTTTGTGTAGTCTCCCCCCCCCTTCTAAAAGGTTGAAATGCCTCTCATAAGACTTAGTTACCGGCAGTAAATGGTTTAAGCTAAAATGTGCTGGTATTTATGGCCCTGCCCATTTGCCATTGGCCCCACCCCATTTGCCTTAGATCCCACCCCACCATTGAAATGCAGCCACTGAGAGCATCTCCAAAATATAATTCAGTCCTTGGGATGAAAGAGGCTCAACACCCCTGTTTTACAAGCTCCAAAATTCTTCTCCAGCTCAGATTAAAAACCAAGCCAGAGAAGAATTCCCGGTTTCTCTCCTTTGCCAGCTTTTGTGTTCCCAAAAAGCTCTCCCCACCCATCCCCGGTCTCCAAAACAAAAGTCCCTTTCCCTTCCCTTTCAAGTGGTGGTACTGGGAACAGGTTTTCCCCCCACACCTTCTGTTCTTCCGTCTATGTTCTGGGGGACAATGGGAAATGTAGTTCTCTAGAGAGCTCCTGAAATTCCAGCAGAACTAAATGTCTCATGGTGTCCCAGCAGCTTCTATCCAGAGGAAAACTGATCCGAGGTTTTCTGATTTTTACAAAGATCTCAGATCATTTCTGACTGGTGGAGAGCTCACCCATCTCTATATGCCACATTCCTATTTAACCACAAAAGACTGAAATCAAAAGTGTTAGGTATCAATTCACTTTAATAGGGCTATTGGTTAGACTACTTGTAAGGGACTTCACTGCTTGAACCCAGTTCCTTTAAGATCTGAGGATGGGGTTAAGGTTACTGAGCTGCTATGGATTGTGGGTCCTCCTGAGCCTAGGTCAGACACAGAAGGATACAAGGTGGTGCCCTCCTCTTGTATAGCAGGGTACCAGGGTACCAAGTGTAGCAGGCTGTAGGAGCCTGGTCTTCTCTGATCAACAGAACAATAGTGTCTGCCTGCTACACTTCAGGCTCTAGCTTTCAATCCAGATCAGGTCACTGACATCAGGGGCCCTGAACTGGATGTCTTCCAGGTTTAGTTTGGGGTTTGCTTGCCCATAGCTTCAGCTTTGCTCTGCATTGGTCCAACAACAGAGAAAATAAACACTTCCTTAGAGTCAATAGACCTTGGGAAAATTCCATTTCCCAGAAGCTACTTGCAGCATTAGCAGCACATTATGCACTGGAGCAGTGTGAGAGACCTTCCTTCCTTATTGCATCTTGCTGCTGCTGGAACACAAGTCTGCTAAGTGGGTGGAAGGAAGGCAGGAAAGAAGTTGGGGGCCATAATACTAACCTCATATTTGATTCCATAAATATCACTAACAATTGCTGTGAAATATAATATAATCCTCTTAGAATATATTGTGCATGTTTGACTATGTAAAAAGGGGGGAGGGGGTTAAATATGGATGGAACTGTTACCCTCCACTCCTACAAAATCTTTTTGACCCACTCTCACTGAAATACGAATTGGCACTGCATTTACTGAATTGGCCGTAACTAATGTGAAAAGCAAACCAAATTCTACTCATCCCAAGCCCAAGGGGTGGTGAATGTAATTTTTGTTCTTTTTTATATTGTCACATTTACATCTTGACATTGGCTCTTTGGCACCTCTAAAGTAGCATATTTGCTGGCAGGGATTGAAATAATACTTCTAACATTGGGCAAAGAGGCAGTATAAATCAAATAGTTTTTCAGGTGGTTTTTTAAACCAATTCTAGGATCATGTTTATCTTTTGCAGCCACAAGGAGCAAATTGCAAAGGGGAAATGCTTAATATCCTATGATGGTATTAAAGCATATTGGGGTGGGCATCTGTTATGTATCAAGGGATGACCTGATCTGTTTTCATATCCTCCTTCTCTTCCATGTGCGCTTCTCTTTCTTCTGCACAATTGTGATGTCTCTGTCTATGGACTGGTCCTTTCTTCCTCTCCCCTCTAAAAAAGACTTGGCTGTAAATGACAGATTTTTGGAATGTCATGTTTTGGAGAATCATACAGTTTCCTATAGTTTTGGTTTGTTGCAAGGGTACTACACTGGGCATTCAGGAAAGATAATTTGAAAACCGAAAAATGTATTTGTTAGTCTATTTAAAATAATATATTTACAGAGCTTTAGATTACATGTTTATAATATCAGCAATGATGATACAGAAAAAATGCAACTTTCAACTAGCAAAACATTACATAAGAAATTGAACTACAATTAACAGGAATCACAGGAAGTTCAATATATGAATACCCCTACATTTATCCACAGAGGTTCATCAGTGGTTTAAGGCTTAGTTGTAATTATATAAATGTATCTTTCCATTATATATGAATTATATAAACATATCTGTCCATGAGATGCTGGGTGCTTTCTCTGGGAACCTTTTTTGTTAACACAATCAATACATTTACAGGACTCTTCTACAGGTGTTGTAGGACTTGTCCTTTTTTCTTTTTCTTTTCTTTTTGCCGCAACAGACTAACATAGCTACCCCTTTGGAAATTTTAAAAAATCAAACATTTAAAGGGGATTCACATGCCAAACCAGGATTTGTGCTAGTCTTGCACTCCCTTCCATGCCCAAAGGGACAGAGGTAAGACAATATATAAGCTGGAGTCCCGTGTGTGTGTGTGTGTGTGTTTGTATGTGCGTGCAGTGCTGGCTCAAAACCTTTTGCTTCCTTAAGCAGAGACCAAATGGCAGCTCCCACTCTAGGCCTAACACTTTAAAAAGAATCCAATTCCTGCCTTAATCTATCCTGCCCCCACCAACTGGCTGAAGTAGGTTGCTTCATCCCATTGCCAGTTCCAGGTTTTGGAGGGCCCTTGGGCAAGACACCCTCAATGGTCTCCCTCCCTCAGTGGCTTCTCAATGGCAGTATCGCCAGCTGCTATTTATCCTTATCCTCTTTCTCATCATTGCTACCACTTGCTTGCTCGATAGGCAGAGAGACAGTGAGTAAATAGGCAATGGCATGAACTGCTCCTCCTTCTCTCCACCACCATTGTCTGGGCCAGAGGGAGAGGCAGGTGAAGAAATGGGTTGCAGTGGTGAAGAGGAGGAGCAAGCCCAGGGGGCCCTTGTCAGCAGGCCCCTACTTGGTTGTGGGCCCTTGGAAGGTGCCTGACCATGCCTCCCTTTGACTAGGGACGTCAGAGAATTCCGCCACGGATCTCGGTGAGGCCGAATGCCAGTGCATTTGGCCCCCTGAAATCTGTGGCAGAATGAAGCCTGCCGCCCCCCTACCCCGCAAAAGGCGCGCGAAACGGAGCACTTACCTGCTGCAGTTCGTGCTGCTTTGCGAATGGCGGCCGCGTCTGCGGCTGCCATTCGCTTCTTCATTATAGCTGTGATAGGCTACGTGAATACTTACGTAGCCTATCACGGCTAACGCAGGGACGCCATTTTCATCCCTGCGGAGGCTGTGATAGGCTACATAAGTATTTACGCCACTACGCCATTTGCGCCCCTGTCTTTTGCTGTAATAGGCTACATAAATATTTACGTAGCCTATCACGGCAAAATACAGGGATGCAAATGGCAGCGGCTAAGCCGGCCACCATTTGTGTCCCTGTGCAGGCTGCCCAGCGGCCAGATGTCCGGCTGCGGGTGGCCCCGGCCTGTGGCTCCGCTGAGTCACCGCGGAGCGGAGCTGGCTGGGGAGAATTTCGAGGGGAAGGATGGAGCGCCTCCCCCCTACCGTGGATGTCACCCTTCGAAAAGGTAAGTGATTTTTGTACATCCCTATCTTTGACACCAGCTCTGCTTCACCTTTCTGCATGTCAGGGCTGACCCTTTGTATGTGGACTGCAAGGGCTGCGTACAATGAATGAACTTACCCATTCCCCAGTCCAGACATATCCTTAACAAGCTCTGTGGAGGCATAATTGTCTTTGCAAGGTTCATTGTGACAAACTGAGAGTGTTGCTGTATCACAGATCTAAAGCATTCCTGGCCAAAGTGTTACCATGTGTCCTCAATCACATGTGCATCCCACACACAACTGTAGACAGGTACTTCATTGACCTGTGAAATTTTAGATCTTGGGTTGAAGTGTGCCGTAAAGGAGTTACACTTTATACTTCTGCTGATTGGAATTAGCAATTAAATATAGTGATTGAAGCCCGAAGAATGTATGTTTTATTATATAAGAAATGAATTAATATGTGACTTTCATAAAGAAGGGAAATATTGATTAGATGAACACAATTAAGCTTAGACTAGCAGCTACTGCACTAGAGAGAGAGAGAGAGAGAGGAATGAGGGGGGGGGACTTACTGATGGCAAATAAGGGGCCAAGGAGGAGCTAGGGATCTGGCAGCCTGCACTGTAGGCCTAGACATAACAGGGACATGGAAAAAGCACAGAGTTGGACAACACGAGGGGCAGAATAGAGAGATGACAGAGATAAATTTAGAAAAAAGGAAAGAAGAAAGGTTAGAGTGCAGATATTTACATCTCCGAGCCGCTGCGGCTTGCAGTGCCTTTTACCAGCTTCGGCTCTTCCGCCAGCTATGGCGTCTCCTGGACAGGGATAGCATGACCATGGCGGTACAGGCACTAGTAACCTCAAGACTGGATTACTGCAATGTGCTCTATGCAGGTCTGTCCTTGAGGCTGCTCCTGAAGCTGGAGCTAGTGCAGAATGCAGCAGTTCAGCTGTTGTTGGGAGTTTCCCCTTTTCAGCATGTAACTTCTTTGCTGAGAGAACTGCATTGGCTGCCTATTCACTACCGGGCCACGTTTAAGGTTTTGGTACTAGTGTACAAAGCCCTAAACAACTTGGGAACAGGATACCTGAGAGAGCGCCTTCTTCCTTACCGATAGGGATGTCAGAGAATTCCGCCACGGATCTCGGTGAGGCCAAATGCCAGTGCATTCGGCCCCCCGAACTCCGTGGCGGAACGGCCTGCCACCCCCCGCCCCCCTGCGGATCCCCCCTGGGATGAGACTTACCTGGGGCGGATCTTCCGGGCGGTGGCGGCTGCGGCGGCTGGTCTTCCGACCGGCTGCCGCTACCGCTATTTGCAGTCTTGTAAAAAACACACACACACAAAAACGACGTGATAGGCATAGGCTACATAAAGATTTACGTAGCCTATCATGGCTGGGTTTAAAAAACAAACAAACAATGTGATAGGCTTTGTAAAGATTTACATAGCCTATCATGGTTGGGTTTTTTTAAAAAAACAAAACCGCGTACGCAAATGGTGGCGGCTACGGCCGCTGCCATTTGCGTTCCTTATTTTTGGCAGTCTTAGCCTACGTAAATATTTACATAGACTATGACGGAGAAAATAAAGGGGAATGCAAATAGCGTAGTGGGCGCTATTTGCGTCCCTTTTTGATTCGCCATTTTAGCCTACGTAAATATTTACGTAGGCTAAAACGGTGAATCAAAAAGGGATGCAAATAGCGCCCGCTACACTATTTGCGTTCCCCTTTATTTTCGCCATCATAGTCTACGTAAATATTTACATAGATTAAGATGGCAAAAAATAAGGAATGCAAATGGTGGCGGCCATAGCCGCCACCATTTGCGTACGTGGTTTTTTGTTTTTTTGTTTTCCCAGAGCCCTCCGCAGCCGGAAATCCGGCTGTGGACGGCTCTGGCCTGGCTGGGCCTGGCCGGCTGCTCCGCGGGGCTGTTGTGGAGCACAGCCTGCCATGGAGGATTCTGGGGGGGAGGAACGGATCACCTCCCCCCCCGTTGAGGATTCCGGGGGGGGGGACGGAACACCTCCCCCCCACCATCAACATAATCCGCGGAAAGGTAAGTGACTTTTGTACATCCCTACTTACCGACCTGCCCCATCACTGAGATCAATGGAGAGCATGTTCCTGGTGGTTCCACATGGACCCATGGTCTGGTTGGAGTTCACCAGGAAGACAGCCTTCAGCGTAGTGGCCCCCTTCCTGTGGAATTCCCTACCTTTGGAGGTCAGGCAGGCACCAACATTGTGTTGCTTTTGGTGCCTCCTGAAGACGTTATTATTTTGAGAGTCCTTCTCTGAGTGACCAGCCGTGGTTTATTATGTTCAGAATCTGTTCTTTTAAAATGTTTTGTTTTAATTATGGGGTTTTATTCTTTTATCTTGCTGATGTGGAGGGGTATGTAAATATTGTAATTAATAATAATAATAATAATGATGATGATGATGATGATGATGATGTAAATGATATTCCAGAGATGAAGGGGTTTAAGGAGAGTTCTTTTCCAAGGCCTCAGCATGAACCGGGAGTTTATCAGGTGGACCAGATACCAGGTCAATTGGGGTTGCTGGTCACAACTTAATGGAGCAGTAAACCACCCTGTCTCTATGAAAACAAGTGGGAGGTTGTTTTCATTGCCATGAATGCAAAACCTGCCATGGGGGAACCAAAGGAACATATGCCCTGTTAGTTTCCCATAATCCCCAGTAAATTCAGTGGGTCTTACTCCCAGTAAGTGTGTCTAGGACTGATGCCCGAGTGGGTGGGTGCATCTAGCAAAGAGTAATGGGGGACTGAGGCAGTCACTGATATGGGAATAGGGGTGTTACAATGAGGAGGCTATTTTCAGCTGTGAAATGTTGAAGGGTAGGGACTCTGAGACATTTCCATTGATGCACTGGTGGCTGACTTGCCCTAACAAGACACAGACACAAGTGGTCTACTTTCATGACTAGTGCAACTCAGAGTCATGAACTTGTGCATGATTTTGATCCCTATTTCTCATAATTTATCAGTAAAAAGATACATTCTGCGCATTTTTTCTTTCCATGGAAGTGAGGTGGCAGACAGTTATAGATGAGTTTGACAGTCAAGTGTTTGTGTAAGCAGACCACTTGCATTAGCAGGGTTTTTAAAATTCACATTGGTCATTAGCATATTGTCAGAATCAGCCATTTTCATTTGGCTTTTTTCCCTAGAACTCTGAATTATATACAATTTGGATTGTGCTCATGTTCCTGAGCAAAATTCATAGTGACAGTCAGCTTCCAATATACTAAGAGTGAACTCATTCTCCAACTCATTCTCCAAGTCTGGATCCTTCTGAAGCCAAAGCAGCAGCATCCATGTGTAAAAGGGAGGTATCTGCAGGCTAGGGGAAACCTGAAACTTTCCAGTAGCACCATAATATTTAGGGGAAAAAACCCTTAAGGCAACCCTCCACTAGGGATGTCCCTTGCTGGGAAATCCAGTTCTTTTTTGACTTGACAGAGTTCCATGGCATGGACAATTTGATGTGCATTTACAAGCTGAACTGTGGGCTTTTCCTCGAACTCCTGGAACTTCTTTTGCACAGCCAAATTTGCACAAATTACAGCCACCTTTACACAAATTGCTCAGAAATTGATGCAAGTTGTTCAGAAATGTGCACAAATTTCTCAGAGATTTGTGGAAATTGTGGAACTTGAGGAAAAAAATATGCAAAATTCCTGGAAAATCCATGAACTGCCCCGACTCACTGTTGACTGACTTGAACGCCACGCAGCTGGAACTGGAATGAAGTCCATGGGCTGAACGGAGGAAAACTCATCGAATTCCACCCCCAAAACAGATTTCTCCAACAGCCCTACCCCCTCACAAATACATAGTTTCGGTACTCTGCTTTTTTAAAAGAATAATTTTAATAGCATGTTTCATTCTTTTTATGTTTTATTTATGTTGTCTCTTGTTAACCAGTCCAGAATCTGTTTAGATGTGGAGCAGTATACAGATGTTATAAATAAATAAATACAAAAATTAAAAACACAGCCCACGAAGAACTGACTAGGGGAATGGAATAGACTATCATCGAAGCGGGCATGGCTGGCTGGAACCCTGAACAGAAGCATTTCACACTACAACATTTAGTTGCAGGTCCCACTGGTAAATATTAATCCAACATTCATAGTGGCACCAACACAACTGTGAACATCTAAGGAATATTCTGTAGAGATGTGGTACTCCTGTTACTTCAGCAGCATGAGAACCACAGCAGCATGATTCCATTGAGGCAATATGGGAAGCTTTGGAACAGGTGAAAAAAGTCCATGCTGTGGCTCCTCTCTGCATGTCATGCCCCACTGGAGGAATCTTCCTCCTCTGAGTAGCTTGAGCTCCCAGAGACAGATGGCACCATGGTTTGTAATGTACTGCAGCTGAGCCTTGGGTGGGGCTTAGGAGGCTCTGGTAACATAAGCTTGCATGCTCAGTGTAGCCTTTGCTGGAAACAACACTGTTGATGCAGCGCCTGTATCTTGTATGCTGACCCTGACTCATGTTTGGAGCTCAGTGTTATTGACCTTTGGACCTCTGCCTGGTGCTGTGTTTTGGAACTCTGATTATACTAGGGATGTACGAAACACTTACCTGGTTTCGTCCAGGGACATCCGCGGGGTGGGGGAGGCGCTCCGTCCCTCCCCCTGAAATCCTCGATGGGGGGAGAGGTGATCCATTCCTCCCCCCCAGAATGCTGCCTGGCCAGCTCCACTCTGTGGCCAGGCCGTGGAGCCGCTGGCCAGGCCAACCCGCAGCGGGGCCTCCAGCCGCTGCCGGGCTGCTGCAGATGCAAATGGCGTCTTGAGTAGGGGACGCCATTTGCATCCCTATGGT
The DNA here is from genome assembly GCF_057233095.1 of Heloderma suspectum. Taxonomy (NCBI): domain Eukaryota; kingdom Metazoa; phylum Chordata; class Lepidosauria; order Squamata; family Helodermatidae; genus Heloderma; species Heloderma suspectum. The sequence continues at coordinate 31,514,765 of NC_139462.1, read as the reverse complement.
AGCCCGTGATAGGCTACGTAAATATTTACATAGCCTATCATGGCTAAAGCGGGGACGCAAATGGCGTCCCCTACGCCATTTGCATTCCCGCTTTAGCAGTCATAGGCTATGTAAATATTTACGTAGCCTATCACGGGCTACCATAGGGACGCAAATGGTGTCCCCTACTCAGGATGCCATTTGCGTCCGCAGCAGCCTGGCAGCGGCTGGAGCTGCCGCTGCTGGAACCATTGCCGGAGCCTCAGCCGCAGCCAGGAAGGCTCCGTTTCACGGGGCTTTCGCAGGGTGGTGGTGTGGGTCGCTCCGTTCCACCACGGATTCCAGGGGGCCGAATTCACTGGAATTCGGCCCCCCTGGGATCCGTGGTGGAATTCTCTAACGTACCTAGATTATTCTTGTCTGATATCCTGTGCATTTGACTTTGGCTACATCTCTGACTTCTGTGTGGAATATCCATGTTTGCCTGGCAAACTGTGCTTGACTATTGGCTTGCTTTGACTTCCCTATTGCAATTGGCTTTGTGTTTGCATAACAAAGAGCTGAACTTAGTTGAGGCAGAGCATGGCATGAACCTGTCCCAACCCATAGGAAATTGGGCTAATGCCAGAGTGGAGAGGAATCTGCAGCCTAGATACCTCCCATGTGGGCTAGGGGAGGGGTGCAGAATCTTTTTCAGCCCGAGGGCCAAATTCTATTTTGGAAAAGTGCTCAGGGGGATTCCAGTGATGGGCAGTGCTGAAGGCAAAAGAGCTGGGGCCAAAAAACTAAACCAGCCTGTTTTAGACTTGAGCTCTTTGCTGCCTCTAACTAAAATTTAGGAGAGGAATTTCAACCTATTAAGCTGGGAAACCACCAAATGATTGGTGGTTGTGGGAAAGGGGTGTGGCCTTATGGGGAACCCCAGAAGGCTGGATTTGGCCCCTGGGACTGAGGTTATGCACCTCCGGTCTTGAGCACAGGAAGGCGTGATGGTGTTGTAGTTCTCACAATACTGGAGTGATGCCAGTACTGGGGGAGAAACTGAGAAATGAAAGAAAATTAAAAATGTAAGAAAATTGGAATGATCACTGAATACAGTACAAAATAAAAACTGGGAGAAAAGAAGACATCTATAATATATGCATGCATGCAGCATACATTTATTTATTTAAAAATGTTTCGCCTGAAGAAATCTGCTGAGAGCTAATGTCTCCTTCCCAAGATGTCCCCTGGGATGAATTGGGAGGGTTACAGCTGCTGGGGAAGTTTTAGAAGATGAAAGGGACATACAGGAAAGGAGGCAAGGGAATGATCAAGAAAACCAAGATTGAAAATGAAAGGGAAATATACGCAAGCCGTGAAGATGAATAACAAACACTTTTACAAAGGTAAAAGTGGAAGGAGCAAGAAGCTGATGAAAAAGATGGAAGGCCCTTTGGGAAAAGAGCGATTGGGAAGGAAATGGATGACAGAAGAGTTGAATGTTGATGCAAAAGGGAATAATTTCTTTCCAGTTGACTTCAAGCAGGCAGGTAAAATTGGTAGAACTGAAAAACAAGGGAGAGAAGCTTGAAATTTACTGGATTGGTGGACTCTAGGGATGGTGGGGTGTGAGTGTGTGAGGCTTTTATTTGTTTGCTAGTTTGTTTTAGAAATTCCCACTTTTCCCTTCAAACAAGTACGCAGGGCAGTTTACAAAGAACCCACATTCTGTTAAAAAATCCAGTTAAAATATACAAACAAAATCTAAAAGGGCAGCGTCAAACCATCAGCAGAGATAAAAGGAAGCCTTTGCCTGCCACTGAGACCATTCAGACCTGTCTGGCCATCATGGACCTGTTTGATCATTTGTGGAGCCTCTTTGCTAGATTACTGAGTAGCTACATAGACCAGCTCACTTTGAGCAGTTCTTATGGAGTATGTTAAACTGAACAGCCAAAGACACTCGCTGAGCAGGTGTTGACTATGATGACCTCTTTGTTTGATTAGCTGAGTGCTGGGTCTTCATCTGACTTTGTGCTGCAAGGAAGACGTTGGAAAAAATCCTGGGGGGAAAAAGGATCCACATAATGGCAAATTGGATGCTGCATTTCTAGCAGTAGCAAAGAACTTATTACTGATGGATGTCTCACACTGTCAGGGAAGCAAACATTGAAGCATTTTAATTGAATCCTACAGAGACCAGGATGCCTTTGTTTCTCAGTTCACTGAAGACATCTTGCTCTAGAAGAGAGATTTCCCTTCCTGCATTCAAGTCATTATTAGGCTGACTTCATCTTTCTAACTGTTATCAAGTGGTCTGGTTCCCTCGTTCAGATCGGCATCCGCCAGTTGGTGTAGTGATGATGGCTGCTCCATACCAGGCTTGAATGCCTTCTGGCACTCCTGCCCTTGTTTCACACTGTGTTGGCAATTTCTCCCATCTGTCCCCTCTCTTCATGATCAGCCTGGAGTCTACAAAAAACTAAAATGTTACATGTTTTTAAGGAAATAAAAAAGATGTTATATTCTAAAGTATCTCTATTTCTGGTACAGTTTTGTAGTCATAAGTAATTGTGGCCTAGTTCTTACTGAAGTAATAAAATCTGTGTCTGAGGTGTACCACTTCAGATTACAGGTGGGGACTAACATGACTGAATACTCCTCCACACAAAAAGAAAATACTCCAGGAAATAAAGCCAGACTGCTCACTTGAGGGAATGATGTTAAAGGCAAAACTGAAGTCCTTTGGCCACATCATGAGAACTAAGACAGGACACCCTGGAGAAGATGCTGATGCTAGGGAAAGTGGAAGGCCAAAGGAAGAGGGGCCGACCAAGGGCAAGATGGATGGATGATATTCTGGAGGTGACGGACTCGACCTTGGGGGAGCTGGGGGTGACGATGGCTGACAGGAAGTTCTGGCATGGGCTGTCCATGAAGTCATGAAGAGTCAGAAGCGACTGAGTGAATAAACGTTAACAACACATAGAAAGCAACCATGTCATGAAGAAAACCAGCTAGAACCCTTTCCCCTTATACCTAATTTTCAATGTGGAAGGAAGGGGTGTTCATCTGGGGGAGAATTCAATCATGTTAGCTCCCACCTGCAAATGCTGCAATCAACAACGTAAACTGATCTCTGGACTGTAACAATCTCAGTGAAAACTAGGACTGTGAGGAAAAGTGTGAATAATAACAATAATAATGTACTTAGATCAACCCCTCATCCAATATCACTATTTTTTTTCGCGTACATCGAAACTGCCAGTTTTAATCAGGCTTACTGTAATGCTTTCCTTTAGGAACTTTGACAAGGCTTAATGCCTTCAGCACTTGTCCTTAGATGGCCGGGACAGCAGAAATGAACATGGCAGAGTTCAATAAGAGTCTGGATCAATGGTGTAGTAGTGAATGTTGATGTTCAGATGCTCATCATGACAGTTGCTATAGCCACACCATCCGGGAGAGTCCAAAAATTAGGGATGTCAGAGAATTCGGCCATGGATCTCGGTGAGGCCGAATGCAAGTGCATTTGGCCCCCCGAAATCTGTGGCGGAACGGCCTGCCCCCCCTGCCCCCCCACGGATCCCCCCCGGGACGAGACTTACCTGGGGCGGAACTTCCGGGTGGCGGTGGCTTCGGCGGCGGCTGCTGGTCTTCCGACCGGCTGCCGCCGCCACCATCTGTTTTGTAAAAAACAAAGAACGACGTGATAGGCTACGTAAAGATTTACGTAGCCTATCATGGCAGGGTTAAAAACAACAACAAAAAATGACGTGATAGGCTATGTAAATCTTTACGTAGCCTATCATGGCTGGGTTAACCCCCCCAAAAAAAACTGCGTACACAAATGGTGGCTACGGCCGCCGCCATTTGCGTTCCTTATTTTTGTCCGTCTTAGTCTACGTAAATATTTACATAGACTATGACAGCAAAAGTAAAGGGGAATGCAAATAGCATAGCGGGCGCTATTTGCGTCCCTTTTTGATTCGCCGTTTTAGCCTACGTAAAGATTTACGTGGGTTAAAACAGCGAATCAAAAAGGGACAAAAATAGCGCCCGCTACGCTATTTGCATTCCCCTTTATTTTCGCCGTCATAGTCTATGTAAATATTTACATAGACTAAGATGGCCAAAAACCAGGAACGCAAATGGCGGTGGCCGTAGCCGCCGCCATTTGCGTATGCGGTTCCCCCCCCAGAGCCCTCCGCGGCCGGAAATCCGGCTGCGGATGGCTCTGGGCTGGGCTGGGCCTGGCCAGCTGCTCTGCGGAGCTGCCGTGGAGCACAGCCGGCCATCGAGGATTCCGGGGGGGAGGAACGGATCACCTCCCCCCCTGTTGAGGATTCTGGGGGGAGGGATGGAACGCCTCCCCCACCATCAACATAATCCGTGGAAAGGTAAGTGACTTTCGTACATCCCTACCAAAAAATGAAGGCTGCTTTATTGGTCTATATTTATATGTGTGGGAGTGAAGCCTCCCCCAATCCCAGCACACACAGAGTGATCCCAATCCAGATTCCAGATAGCTCAGGGGAGAAAACCTCCTTCAGCCTAAGGGCTAAATTCAATTTCTGAGAAGCTCTTGGGGGCTGCATAACAGTGGTGGATGGGTCTGGAGGAAAAGGGGTGGGGCTAAAGGAAAAAGGGGTTGGGCCAAAAATTAAAATACAAAAAATAGAGCTGTGTGCAAATGGCCCCTCACAATTCTCAAGCCTATTTGTGGTAAGGATGGACGAAAGTCCCTTACATGGTCCCGCAGCTTGCTTCGCGGTGGGGGGGAGGCGCTTCAGTTTCCCCCCCGAAATTCAGGCCGGGGGGGAGGCGCCCCATCCCTCACTGCCGAAATTCAGGCCGGGGAGAAGTGCCCTGTCTCCCCGGCCACAAAATACAAAAGTAAATGTAAAAAGAACCCCCCCACACACGTGATAGGCTACGTAACGATTTACGTAGCCTATCACGGCTAGATTTCCAAAGTCAGCCGTGATAGGATACGTAAATCGTTACGTAGCCTATCACGGGTGACTTTGAAAAAAAAAAAGCGCGTACGCAAATAGTGTTGCCCTTATTTTCGTCTTAGTCTACGTAAATCTTTACGTAGACTACCTGGGCCCAAATAAGGAATGCAAATGGCGGCACCCATGGGCGCCGCCATTTGCGTACGTGCTTTTTTCCCCTCCCCAAAGTCACCTGTGATAGGCTACGTAATGATTTACGTACTTTGATTTACGTAATGATTTATGTACTGACTTTGGAAATCTAGCCGTGATAGGCTACGTAAATCGTTACGTAGCCTATCACGTGTGTACGTGTGTGTTTTTTTACATTTATTTTGTAATGGCGGTGGCGGCAGCCGCTCGGAAGACCGGCCGCCACCCCCGCCCCCGCCGAACCGCCACCGAACCGCCGCTGGGACCCGCTGCCGAGAGGGACATTCGAAGGAGGTAAGTCCCATCCCGGGGGGGTGGCGGGGGGGTGGCGGAGAATTTCACCGCCAATTTCAGGGGGCCGAATGCGTTGGCATTTGGCTTCCCCGAGATTCGTGGAGAAATTCTCCGCCATCCCTATTTTGTGGGCAGAGAAATTGGGGGGACAATTTCACCGAATTTCTCCTAGGCAAGGAGAAATTCTCAGTTTCTCAGAGATAGGACTCGCTATTGGCAGGGGTTGAATCACAGGTCCTTTCTTTTTTTCCTAACGGTTTTTGGTTTATTGCACTGCTTCTGTAGGTGGCAATAGCATCAACTGTGTACAGGTTCCCACATTTCTGAGGCAGAATTTTTAATTTCTCTTGGTTTTTGAGCTTACCTCAACACTGTGAGGTGGGTGAGGGCGCTATGTATTTGCGTTTTCTCTCTCTATTACACATATTTCCATTGCTCTACAGCCTCCCAGGCTACCTGCATTTTCTGAACTGATAAAGCCCTATGGGAAGAATTGTGTTATGATGTCTTCCTCATGATGTGCAGGAAGCCAAGGAGGCCACAGGCTGCCAGAAAGATGACTGTACAATACAGACAGGACACTCATGCACACTCAGCCACCTCATAAGTAAGGTAAGCACAAGAACCGCAAACCCAACCCATGAGAATTTCTCCAAAATTTCTCCTCCTTTAAATTTCTTTTTGAAAGCAATTTCTTTTCTATCAAATTGAATGAGAAGAGTTGAAAAAGATGTGGGAGAAATTTTCAGCTCAGCACTAACAAAAAATACCAGCATATGTGGATCACAACAAACTGTGGCAAATTCTTAAAGAGATGGGAGTACCAGACCACCTTACCTGTCTCCTGAGAAACCTGTACGAGGGTCAAGAAGCAACAGTAAGAACCAGACATGGAACAACCGATTGGTTCCAAATTGGGAAAGGAGTACGACAAGGCTGCATATTGTCGCCCTGCTTATTTAACTTATATGCAGAGTACATCATGAAAAATGCCGGGTTGGATGAATCACAGGTCGGAATTAAGATTGCCGGGAGAATTATCAACAACCTCAGAGACGCAGACGATACCACCCTAATGGCAGAAAGCGAAGAGGATCTAAAGAGCCTCTTGTTGATTGTGGAAGAGAAGAGTGCAAAAGCTGGTTTGAAACTCAACATTAAAAAAACGAAGACCGTGGCATCTGGCCCCATCACTTCCTGACATATAGAAGGGGAAGAAATGGAAGCAGGGACAGATTTTATTTTCTTGGGCTCCAAGATCACCGCAGATGGTGACTGTAGCCATGAAATTAAAAGACGCTTGCTCCTTGGGAGGAAAGCTATGGCAAACCTAGACAGCATAGTAAGAAGCAGAGACATCACCTTGCCGACAAAGGGTCATATCATCAAAGCTATGGTTTTCCCAGTAGTAACGTATGGCTGTGAGAGCTGGACTATAGGGAAGGCTGAGCACCGAAGAATTGATGCTTTCGAACTGTGGTGCTGGAGAAGACTCTTACGCGTCCCCTGGACTGCAAGGAGTTCAAATCAGTCAATCCTAAAGGAAATCAACCCTGAGTGCTCATTGGAAGGACAGATACTGAAGCTGAAGCTCAAATATTTTGGCCACCTAATGTGAAGAGAAAACTCCCTGGAAAAGACCCTGATGCTGGGAAAGATTGAAGGCAAAAGGAAAAGGTGATGGCAGAGGATGAGATGGCTAGATAGTATCACCGATGCAATGAATATGAACTTGAGCACACTCCAGGAGAGAGTGGAGGACAGGAAGGCCTGGCATGCTATGGTCCATGGGATCACGAAGAATCGGACACGACTTAACGACTGAAAAACAACAACACTGTTGCTTATTGCCAGTGTCTGAGCCTTAGGAGAGGCGTTTGAAACTTTTAGAGGGGGGCGCGGGAGGACTGCACAAAGGCTGGGAAGCCACCAAACAATATGTGCTCAGGGAAAAGAGAGTGGGGGAAGGGGGTGAAGCCATCTGAGGGACCCCAGGAGGGCTGGATTTGGTTTTCAGGCCTGATGTTCCTCACCCCTGACATAGCTGCATCAGTGATCTATTTTCCACCCTACAGTTGATGGCTGATTAGCTGTGTGGTGGGGAAAAGTGGGTGAAGCACCCAGGAGTAGGGATGTACAAAACCCTTACCTGGCTCTGTTCCAGGGCATCCACAGGGGGGAGGGGAGGCGCTCCATCCCTCCCCCCAGAATCCTCCCTGACCAGGTCCGCTCCGCGGCAACTCCGTGGAGCTGCCGGCTGGGTCTGGCCACAGCTCGAATTCCAGCCACTGCCGGGTGGCTGTGGCCGCAAATGGCAGCCGTTGTAGCGGCCACCATTTGCATGGCTGCCAAGCCATGATAGGCCACATAAGTATCCTATTGCTACACCATTTGTGTCCCTGCCTTTTGCCATGATAGGCTACATAAATACTTATGTAGCCTATTACGGCAAAGAGCAGGGGTGCAAATGGCATAGTGGCCACCAGTTGCACCAGTGCTCTTTGCCATGATAGGCTATGTAAATATTTATACTCCATCATCTCACTTCTTGAAGAGTAAAGTGCATTCAATGTAAAGACTTTCCCTACTGTCTGGAGATCTGTGAGTTCTGGGTAATCTTTGGAGTCATCAGTTTCTAGAAGTCCTTGCACAGCCTCAGAAACAGCTCTTGTAACGTAGGAAGTGAGCTGGTTCTTCATGTTTTGGAAATGCCTGTTGTTTATTTTTCATGCCATCCTTCTGCTAAGAAGGTCAGGGCAACATGCTTTCCCCACTATGTCATAAAGAGCCCTACTGATCAGACCAAAGGTCTACAGAGTCCAGCATTTTGCTCTTCCAGAGCCAGTCCCATGTCACTGGGAAGGCCAGGAGCAGGGCATGAAGCCCAGAGCTCTCTGCCCAGGCAGAAACTGAGTATCAGTGGCATTCTGCCTCTGAATGTAGAGGTTCCAGACCGCCACCATAACTAATAGTGATAAAGCTGTTTTCCATGTTAATGTTGATAAACCTGTCTTCCATGAATGTGTCAATTCCCCTTCTAAAGTCACCTAAGCTTGTGGCCATCATCTTCTCTTACAATGGTGAATTCTATAAATTAATTCTGTATTGCCTTAAGAAGCAGGGGGGTTTGTTTTTAGCATCTGTCCTGCTTCTGCAAGTTCTGCTGCCGCCAATCATTCTCACTGGGGGCAAAACAGGCATGATTTTAAAACCATATCTAGCAGCTATGAGTTTTAAAATTATTATTTATTATTATTATTATTTTATTATTTCTAGAGTAGGTACAGGGCCCCTGTTCTGGATTGGGACCCTAGCATGGGGGTAGGGGGGGCTTTTAAGATCCAGATCACCCCCTCTATCTATTCTAGAGTTAAAAAGAAAAAAAGGACATAACTGTCTCAGATTTAAAGTCATGTTTGTTTTGGCCATGGATGAATTCTGGAGTTGTTGTTTCAGTTCTAGAACTGATTAGGTGCCGGATCCAGATTTAGTCATACTTAGAGTAGACTCACTGAAATCAAGGGGAGTTAAGCTGATCATAACTAATGTAATTCCCATTGATTTCAATGGTTCTGCTCTAAATATGGTCACGTCTGGATCCAGCCATAGGAATTTAGTCACTAGCAATAAACATTTTATGTAGAAAGTATTATTAGATTTTGTTTCATTTGCAATAGATTCGATCTTAGATTTTAACATTCATATATAAAATATATTGCTATCCAATCCATATTTTAGAAATAGGATGGGCTGAAGAACCTGGGAAAAATAATAATGTCATCAACCTATCTCCAGATGATCCTGTCAACCCCACATTTTACCTGCATTTAATGAGTTAATCAGTGAATTATAGCAATTATTCAATTAAAGATTTCAATCCTGGCATTGTATGACCACGCTCATTTTTTTTTTGGTATAGGATGCCTTTAGATATCCTGCTCGAAAAAACAGTAATGATAATTACTTTTCTATCTTGCCAATATTTACATTGCAATTCTTAAGGGCATTTTGTTAATTCCCAAAGTCTCCTGGTCGTACTGAAGGAAGACAGAAATTAGAGTTGAGAAGAAAGTGCAGTTGATAGCACGATGCCATGTTCTTATTTTAAGTTAATTATTAAAATTAATAAGCACATGGAAATAATTAACATTTTCCAGTTTTGCTGAGTGCTCTGTGTGTCATAAGGGATTTTGGTGGCCTCAAAACTGAAAATGGTCAATTATAACTTTATTTTCATAATTTACAAATAAGTCTTTCCCATTGTTTCTGTGTTTGAATGCCTTATGCAGACTGATCCTGTGCATGTATGCTCAGAAGGAAATCACACGGAGTTCACTGAATTCAGTGGCGCTTACTCCCAAGTAAGTGTTCACAGGTTTGGAGACTCAGGGTATAATCTTATGCATATTTAGACAGAAAAAGTTCTACAACTCCCAGCATGCCCCAACCGAACATGCTGGGACACACACCACCCATAGTTGGTTATATGATGTCATATAGTTTTTGCCTGACTGGCATCAACACTGGATTGGCTAGGGCTCATGATGGCGGCACTCCTTTATATTTTTAAATTTCAAGCCCAGTGGGGAAGTACCAAGCTGGGCAGGTGCAACATTCCCCCCCTCAATGCTTCTGGTCCTCTCCACAATGTAGATTTCCTCTGCAATGCTATGTCAGGGACCAGACGTGTTGTGGGTGAATGAAGATTGTAATGGCTGTAGCCGCTAGGCCTGGTGTTTCTCTAGGTACTCGGGGGCTGGAGTGTCTTCTTTTGTCAGTGACACGACCATGTGCCCCTCCAAGTGTCTCCCCCTGCTGCCTGGCAAGCTTGCTTGGGGGAGCATGATAGTGGAACTTGGAAGGGCACGTAGGGCAGCTGTCCCAGGGCCTCCTCAAATTTGGTGTTGGCCCTGCAGGCCATTTACTTACCGCTTGCATGGAAGGCAATGAGAAGGTCCCACATGGCTGGATTTGGAGTGTTGCAAGGAGATGCTATCAGAAAGTATTTCCTGGGAAATCCAGATGCTTGTTTCTGATCGGCTGTCATTGGTAGCTGATCAGAGCTCCTCCCAAAATCAAAACTCTGTGCTTGACTGCAAAGAAAATAAATGTCCACACCTTCTGCTAATGTCTAATGCTCTGGTAATCTTTGACTAAAAGCAGCAACAGAACCTTGTGTTATTCCAGCCCGTATCTTCTGCCTCTTTTTATTTTATTATTATTAAGAACTTCTTTCCCTACAGTAATCTTCTGCACTGAAACAAAAGATGACAGAGTGGCTGGTAAGACCAGTATGATGCATAATTAATGAAGACTTAAATGATGAGCTTAGATGCCTGACAGAGCCAGCTGATAAAATGCATTAATCGAGAGAGTGGCTGTGAACTTTTAAGATGACATACATAAATACCTGCTCCTCTAATCAAAACACATGGCTCTCACATGGGAGCCTCTTTAGTTTGATGTGTGCAAGTGAAGAGGGAAATATTATTTACCTTTCCTCAAACCACTAGACAACTACAAATTGTCTATGAAATAATTTTTCTGAAACAAATTGAACCAATTTGTTTCCTTTCATGGAACATTCTTCTTCAAAACCTAGTTTCTGTTTAGTGTTCAGTTGCACCAAGTATGAAATTGCCTATAATGTTTATGCTTGTTCCCTTCCTTTTTCTTACCCTTGTTTCCATAAAGGTTCTGATCAAGGCCAAATCTGATGTCTCTCTTTACACCTTACACCGAGAGATACTAAGGCCTGGTAATCAAGTTACTCCAGTGGTATGGGAGCCATTGCAGTGCCACTCCTTCCTGTGCCATTAGGTAACATGGGAAGCACTGGACTATGCGGAAGGACTGGAGTGCACAGTTGCACTTCCTTTCCATGTTAAGCCAGAGGGTGATGCATGTGCAGGGTGGAGCTTCAGCGTGGGCTTCTTTTGCATTGTCTAGGGCTTTTCATGTTACCTGGTGGTGCAGGAAGGACTGGTTCCCATGCTTTTGGGGTAACATAAGAATCTACCTTAAGTGGAAGAGAAGTGTGGTACATAATCTACCATCTGTTGTTTCCACAGCCCTATTTAAGTTTTACTCATGTGTAGGGCCTTACCATGTAGAAAAAGGAGTGAGGCTTTGGTTTTAGTCTTGCTCACAACATCATGCATCTTGTAACACCCATGCATTGAGCATGGTCATTTGCAAAGCAGCCTTGCCATGTGAACAGCTGCACAAGTGTAAGGCTCTGTGGGATTTGGATATATGATTGCAGGGGTGTCCGAGTGTATGGAATCCCTACATGTGAGGAGAGGCCCATACACTGAGACTCCTTTGTAAGCAACTGTGTCCAGTGCATGAATGTTACAAGACGTATACATGAAGTTGGGGTTAAAAGCAGAGTCTTGCTTCTTCTTCTATATGGGAAGACCCTACATGTGAGTAACACTTGAATAGGGCTCACATGCAATCATTATCCTATTTATATGAGTCCTGAATCATAACTGAACTCATGCAATGACATTAAGGGCCACAGTTGGACATGTGAGGCCACATTGGTGACTCTGAAGAACCATGAGCCCCTAAAGGATATGTGGGACCATATTGATAGCTCTGAAAAGTGCCTATTGTGCCTTCTGTTTCTCTTCTGGCATTTATTACATTTGATCACTTACTTTGTTGTTCAGTCATTCAGTCGTGTCCGACTCTTCGTGACCCCATGTACCATAGCACGCCAGGCCTTCCTGTCCTGCGTTCTCTCCTGGAGTGTGCTCAAGTCCATATTCATTGCATCAGTGATGCTATCTAGCCATCTCATCTTCTGCCGTCCCCTTCTCCTTTTGCCTTCAGTCTTTCCCAGCATCAGGGTCTTTTCCAGAGAGTTTTCTCTTCGCATTAGGTGGCCAAAATATTTGAGCTTCAGCTTCAGTATCTGTCCTTCCAATGAGCACTCAGGGTTGATTTCCTTTAGGATTGACTGATTTGACCTCCTTGCAGTCCAAGGGACTCGTAAGAGTCTTCTCCAGCACCACAGTTCGAAAGCATCAATTCTTTGGCGCTCAGCCTTCCTTATAGTCCAGCTCTCACAGCCATATGTTACTACTGGGAAAACCATAGCTTTGATTAGATGGACCTTTGTCGGCAAGGTGATGTCTCTCTGCTTCTTACTATGCTGTCTAGGTTTGCCATAGCTTTCCTCCCAAGGAGCAAGCGTCTTTTAATTTCATGGCTACAGTCACCATCTGCGGTGATCTTGGAGCCCAAGAAAATAAAATCTGTCCCTGCTTCCATTTCTTCCCCTTCCATATGCCAGGGAGTGATGGGGTCAGATGCCATGATCTTCGTTTTTTTAATGTTGAGTTTCAAACCAGCTTTTGCACTCTCCTCTTTCACCCTCAACAAGAGGCTCTTGAGATCCTCTTCGCTTTCTGCCATTAGGGTGGTATCATCTGCATATCTGAGGTTGTTGATAATTCTCCTGGCAATCTTAATTCCAACCTGTTATTCATCCAACCCGGCGTTTCTCATGATGTACTCTGCATATAAGTTAAATAAGCAGGGCGACAATATGCAGCCTTGTTGTACTCCTTTCCCAATTTGGAACCAATCGGTTGTTCCATGTCTGGTTCTTACTGTTGCTTCTTGACCCTCGTACAGGTTTCTCAGGAGACAGCTAAGGTGGTCTGGTACTCCCATCTCTTTCAGAATTTGCCACAGTTTGTTCTGATCCACACAATCAAAGGCTTTAGCACAGTCAATGAAGCAGAAATAGACGTTTTTCTGGAATTCTCTTGCTTTCTCCATGATCCAGCGAAAGTTGGCGATTTGATCTCTAGTTCCTCTGCCTCTTCGAAACCCAGCTTGTACTTCCGGTAGTTCTCGGTTCGCATACTGCTGAAGCCTAGCTTGTAGGATTTTGAGCATCACCTTGCTGGCATGTGAAATGAGTGCAATTGTACGGGAGTTTGAACACTCTTTGGCATTGCCCTTCTTTGGAATTGGAATGTAAACTGACCTTTTCCAGTCTTGTGGCCACTGTTGAGTGTTCCAAATGTGTTGGCATATTGAGTGCAGCACTTTAACATCATCAATTTCTTGGATTTTAAATAGCTCAGCTGGAATACTGTCATCTCGGCTAGCTTGGTTGTTAGTAATGCTTCCTAAGGCCCACTTGACTTCACTCTCGAGGATGTCCGGCTCAAGTTCAGTGACCGCACTATCATGGCTATCAGGGACATTCAGATCTTTCCTGTATAGTTCTTCTGTGTATTCTTTAAACCTCTTCTTAATCTCATCGGCTTCTGTTCAGTCCCTGCCTTCTTTGTCCTTTATCATGCCCATCTTTGCACAAAACGTTCCCTTGAGATCTCCGATTTTCTTGAAAAGATCTCTAGTGGTTCCCATTCTATTGTTTTCCTTGATTTCTTTGCATTGCTCATTTAAGAAAGCCTTCTTGTTTCTCCTTGCTATTCTCTGGAACTCTGCATTCAGTTGGATATATCTTCCCCTTTCTCCCTTGCTTTTCACTTCCCTTCTTTCCTCAGCTACTTGTAAAGCCTCATCAGACAGCCACTTGGCTTTCTGGCATTTCTTTTTCTTTGGGATGGATTGAGTTGCTGCCGCCTGAACAATGTTACGGACGTCCGTCCATAGTTCCTCAGGCACTCTGTCTATCAGGTCTAATCCCTTACATCTATTCCTCACCTCCACTGTATATTCATAAGGGATATGATTTAGGTCATACCTGAATGGTTTAGTGGTTTTCCCTACGTTCTTCAATTTCAGCCGAAATTTTGCAAGAAGCAGCTCATGATCTGAGCCACAGTCAGCTCTGGGTCTTGTTTTTACCGACTGTATAGAGCTTCCCCATCTTTGGCTGCAAAGGACATAATCAATCTGGTTTCGATATTGACTATCTGTTGATGTCCATGTGTAGAGTCGCCTCTTGTGCTGTTGGAAAAGAGTGTTTGCTATGATCAGCATGTTCTCTTGGCAAAACTCTATTAGCCTTTGTCCTGTTTCATTTTGTACACCAAGGCCATGCTTGCCTGTTATCCTGGTGATTTCTTGACTTCCTACTTTAGCATTCCAATCCCCTATGATGAAGAGGACATATTTTTTTGGTGTTAGTTCTAGAAGGTGTTGTAGGTCTTCATAGAACCAATCAACCTCAGCTTCTTCGGCCTCAGTGGTTGGGGCATAGACTTGAATTACTGTGATGTTGAATGGTTTGCCTTGGATTTGTACTGAGATCATTCTATCGTTTTTAAGATTGTACCCCAGTACCTCTTTTCCCACCCTTTTGTTGACTATGAGTGCTACTCCATTTCTTCTAAGGGATTCTTGCCCACAGTAGTAGATATGATGGTCACCTGAAGTAAATTCGCCCATGCTTGTCCATTTTAGTTCGCTGATTCCCAAGATGTCGATGTTCAATCTTGCCATCTCATGTTTGACCACCTCCAGCTTACCTTGATTCATTGATTTTACATTCCAGGTTCCTAAACGATATTGTTCTTTACAGCATCGGATTTTCTTTTCACCACCAGACACATCCACAGCTGAGTGTCCTTTCGGCTTTGGCCCAGTCGCTTCACTCTTTCTGGCGCTACTTGGAAATTCCCTCTGCTCTTCCCCAGTAGTATATTGGACACCTTCCGACCTGAGGGGCTCATCTTCTGGCGTCATCTCTTTTAGCCTTGTGATACGTTCCATGGGGTTTTCTTGGCAAGAATACTGGAGTGGGTTGCCATTCTCCAGTGGACCACATTTTGTCAGAACTCTCCGCCATGACCTGTCCATCTTGGGTGGCCCTGCACGGCATAGCTTATGGCTTCACTGAGTTACGCAAGCCCCTTCACCACAACAAGGCAGTGATCCATGAAAGGGATCACTTACTGCATAACACTAAAGGCTTTGTTTACATGTCCTCATCAGCATGTACAGCTTGCCCAAGACTGGTGACTTTGTCATGCTTCTGAATAGGCTTCTTTGTTTTTTTTACAAACATCTACCTGCATTTCTTTGGAAACACTAGGCATGTCTGAATTGGCCTGATCTTTGTGTTCTTTGTCTGTGGATGTGTGCAAATTTTGACAGTGATCAAGGGAAACAAAACCAAAATTCTGCTTTTTGTCAATCCAAAGAGAAGAAATCCAAGATAGCCAGTTCTTACTTCTTTTTCATGTCCCAGGGGTGCTCCAGAGTCTTAGAAACAGCCCAGGATTCTGGTATGGGAATGTGAGGGCATATTGTTGAGTTTGGGAAAACTAAGGAAAACTCATCAAAGAGAGAGGCCCGAGAACTCATCTAAAGATGGTACTAGACATTATGATGATTTTATGACTCTGTGACTTCTCTGCTGTGCTCTGTAATGACAAGCAAGTCAAAATGCACGGCACAATGTCATTAGTATCATTTCCTGTGATACCTATGTTTAAATTGGAACAAATAGTCCAGTTTCATTTATACACACACCTTCAGTAATACGCACCCTCAGTAATATCCTAAGGATGCTAATGTTGAAAGAACTTACATTTTCCTTCTGTATTTCTGTTGGGTGTTTTCTGACATCTTACATTAATAACTTCCTTGCACCTTTCATTGTGCCAATAAATCACACAAAGGCATTTCTATTATTTTAAAATAATAATAATAATAATAATAATAATAATAATAATAATAATAATGCTATTTAAAAGTTGTTAAGAAATATGTTGGTGAAAGATGTTCGAAAGGAGATAGGAGGGGGGAAAGTGCATCACCTGTCTTTTGTAAAAAGATAATGCACCAGTTTTCTTCCCCAGTTCTCTGAAACGTATTAGCCATAAAAAAGGAAGGGTACGATTTAGCGATTCTCTCCTGTTCCTTTTGTATTGGTTCTTTACCTACATATAAGTGGAGTGAAAGATACTCACATGTAAACAATCATATGTTTGCCTACATTTTCCACAAAAAATGTTTGCATAAACCTAGGAGTCAAATTAGACAAGAAACAAGAGATCTGATTGGATCACCTGCATTTTTCTTTTAAGTTCAAACTGCAATGGGGAGGGAGACAGGAATCAGATCATGGAAGCTATGCTGGGGGTGGGATTTTTTAAAAAACATTTCCCTCCTATTTCCCCTGCAGGGGGAAATATACAGACACCATACTGGTACCTGTATGTTTTCCACTGAGAGGCAAAGAGCAATAGGGTGGCTATATGTCCTAAATCATAGAGGACAGCCCTCCCTTTAAAGCCATCCTCTATTTGAAGGGTTGTTTAGCCCAAGTCTGATTTAAAAACACAGGAACATTAGGAGAGCTGTGCTGGATCAGATCAAAGGCCTATCTAGTGTAGCATTCTGTTTGCACAGTGGCCAACCAGATGACTATGGAAAGCCCACCAACAGGATATGAGCACAATTATAGCATCTTCCTGCTTATGTTCCCCAACAGCTAGCAGCATACTGCCTCTGGTACTGGAGAGATAGCCTTATCTTCTATGGGATTTATCCTCCATAAAGATAAAGGAACATAAGAAGGGAGAGAAGCAGGGCCTTGAAGTTGCCCATCAAAAATTATAGCAGGCACACAGGTCACCTGGTCAAAGTCTTCCCCACAATGGTGAGCTATATTGTATTTCTGTTTAAATTATAATTATTCCCAAATGTGCCTCTATACATATAAATTAACATATGCACATCTGTCTTTCCTCCTTCTTCTTTTTTGGTTATGCACAAGTGGCCACCCTAAATAGCAGCTTCAGGTGGCTATTTAAATCAAGAAAATGGCACAGTGGCTTTAGGGATGTGAACATACACCATCAGCAGAATGAAGTAGCAAAATGCCTGATGTTAGAATGGCACAGGCCATGTCTGCTCCAGAGTGTAGGGAGCTAGGGATGTTTGAATGCTCCCTCATGATGCTGTGGTTATTATTGTTGTTTTCTTTCCCCTCATGTTAACAAACAACCCAAACCAGGGCTGGCAATGGCATCAAAAGCAGGCATGGTTGGACACCCACTGAGGGCCCACACCCCAGTAGGGGCCCACTGACAAGAGCCCCCTGTAGTTGCTTCTCTTTTTAAAATTATTATAACCTGCTTGGTCACCTGCCAGTCAGTCTGTCCCAGACATTGATGGTGACAAGAAAGAGGAGCAGGAGATGCTAGTGCCGACTTCTTCACTGGTTCTCTGCTTGTCAAGCAAGCAAGTGGCAGCAGTGATGAGAAGGAGGAGAGTAGTAGCTGGTGACAATGGTGGCAAGAAGGTAGACTCACTAAGGAAGGTCTATTTGGGGTGTCTAGCCCAAGGCCCTCAAAAACCTGGAACCAGCAATGACCTGTAACACTTTTTTTTCAGGGTCTCTAAAGGGACTCATAGGAAAGGCTTTGTACAGGGACAATTTACATATATTTTAATTTCTTAATTAAAAACAATAATAATGCACATGTAATAATTTTACATGCATGGCAATTCACTTATCACCAAAGCAATAAAACAGACCACAGCCCTCCCAAAGTGTACTGTCTTTTTTTCAGCTTGAGTCCACAACAAAAATATACATAAAACCTCTCTCTGAAGCTTGTTTTTTTCCTACTGGCTGAAGAAGGAAAACAGTCTCTACTCAGTTCACTCCAGCTCTGCAGCAATCTTCTCAAAAATGGATCAGGATCCAGCAACACAGGAACAACATAAACAGCCCTTTATACAATATAAAAGAACATAAATGAACAAGGAGCTCATAGCATTTGTAAAAAAATAATGACTCTTTAAATTTTTTTTCAAAAGGAAACCTACCTACTAACCTCTCTCAAGGGTTCAGGGTCTTAAAGGGAGGAGAAAGCAAGCTTCTTCCACATTGCATTTTGGTAACTGATGGTGGCCACTTGCGCTCCTTTACTGAGCATATGCAGGAATATTCCCTCAGAATTCTTATTCTTAGAGAAAAATATACCAGTCGGTTACAGACCCAAACCCTAACTATATGAATGTAGAAAACTAACATATCAAGGAGAAAGGCTCACCACACCAGTCCTTTTCCCAATGTCATTTAACCTCAGGCACTTAATAACAGACAAACATGAGAGAACATTTAGACAAATTTAGACATCTGGGGTGGAGCAGTCCACTGCAATACCTCTTCTACCCAGCTGTAGTATATTATGAGACTAACCCTTTAAGAGTAGTCATGCAGACCCAGCAAGGGGACTAGTTACTCTGGCTGAGAGAGTAGTACTTTAGTTCTTAGAGAGGAGGGCATGAAGAAGAAGCCATTTTGCCTTGAGTCCTAAATAAATTATTAAGGCCTAGAGTATCCTGTCTCAGCACATCCTTGAGTATTTGTCTTCTGCACCACATGACACTCTGCTGAATTAGGCCTTGAAATCCATATGTCTAAAATGTATTTTCACACATTAGGCTTTAAAATGCCTTAATGGGCATGTCTCCTGTTTTTGTTTGTTTTCAAAGTGGCTTCATTTACATTCTTCCAAGGGGCTCAAGATAGCATGCATACATGGATTTTCCTCCTACCCATTTGCACAACAACAACAACCCTGTGATGAAGAGAAGGCTAAAAGAGTACCTGGCCTGAGGTCACCAAGTAAACTTTGTAGTTGAGCCAGGAAATTGAGGGCCTCAGTCTATATCCTTATTGCCCTAATGATTAATTGAGCTCTTTTCTCTCCACACCCCACAGTGTTGTTTCCCTGATCTGATCATCTGACTCCCCTCACACTGCTGCTTTTAATTAAAACAAAAATATGGAAGATCTAGGAACAGAGGAAGCCGCCTTATACCGAGTCAGGCCATTGGTCCATCTAGCCCAGTATCGTCAACACTGATTGGCAGCAGCTCTCCTGGGTTTCAGACAGGAGGTTTTCCAGCTCTACCTGGAGATGCCTGGGATCAAACCTGGAACCTTCTGCATGCAAAGGAAGGGCTCTACCACTCAGCCACACCCCCTCCCTTTATCTAAGGCAGATATGGTTAGGTGAGGATGCTGTGAATTTTCTGTTAGGAATATATACCGTCCATTTACAGACGTAGCGTTCCCAGGAAAGGAAATGACTATTAAACCCGTTTTTAAGTCTGACGGTATGCCAGAAATGACAAGTATCCAGGCCCAAGTTGAAAATCCCTGAAAAAAAAGAAAAATGGCTTAATTAAGAGCTCTAATGGCCTGCTCTGACCCACTAACATTCTGTAGCAAACTGTGTAGACTTGAGTAGCAATGCTAATGATGCATGCTAATCTTGATAGACTTTGAGTTCCTTACTAGAATATCCACAGTGCTTTTTTCTCTTCTTTTACCTGTTCATGAAAAAAATGACAAATAGATTTGTCACATTTAATTATTTAAGTACTTACTGATATTTTCCAGGGAGATGAAATTACTTCTTCCAGTAAGAAACAATATCACTGTAATGTTTTAAATGATGGTATAGAATGGAATACTTGTTCTGAGTTTCCCAAACTCTGAAGTCTTAGGGACAAACTAGGCAAGCTGCTGGGAGATCCATCCCTTCTCTTCTTCCCACACACATTTGGGAAGAAGAGAAGGGTTTAAATCTAGATGGGGAACAATAATAACAACACAACATGTTTGTAAGAAACAATAGGGAAAATTGATCTGAACGGAGAAGATACACTGCTCAAGAAGTTTTGATGCAATCATAGTGCATATAATCACATCAAGATAGCTTCTTTGCAGTGTTTCATCAATGTACATGGGTGGTGGTGATGGTGGGGGGGATAAAAGAAAATGCGAATGAACTGTAGGGACAGAAAGATGTAGCAAACTGCATACCCAAATTCTGATATTAATATTAGAAATTCTCCAAGTGCAGGGATGCAACCACTGGGAGTTGTCCATCCTGCCTGCAAGCTGCTTCTGCTATCTCCAATCAGTGCCGAGAGATAAGAGGGTATTTAAAGGTGTTTAAACTTTAAATACCCTGTATAGAACTGTGCTGTGCTTTGCAGGCACGGAAGCGTTTGCATAGACCTGTGCTGTGCTTTGCAGGCATGGAAGCGTTTGCATAGTGCTGTGCTTTGCAGGCACAGAAGCGTTTGCATAGACCTGTGCTGTGCTTTGCAGGCATGGAAGCATTTACATAGACCTGTGCTGTGCTTTGCAGGCATGGAAGCATTTACATAGACCTGTGCTGTGCTTTGCAGGCATGGAAGTGTTTGCATAGTGCTGTGATTTGCAGGCATGGAAGCGTTTGCATAGACCTGTGCTGTGCTTTGCAGGCATGGAAGCGTTTGCATAGTGCTGTGCTTTGCAGGCACAGAAGCGTTTGCATAGACCTGTGCTGTGCTTTGCAGGTATGGAAGCGTTTGCATAGACCTGTGCTGTGCTTTGCAGGCATGGAAGTGTTTGCATAAAATCGAGTGTGCTCAAGACTGACTCAGAGAAGATTGCTCAGTTTGCACCAATGTACCCTGCTGATAAAGAAGATTGTATAAAAAAAAACTTTAATGCAAAAAAAGTGATATGAATGTGATTTAGGAATATGTGTCATCTTCCATCGCATAACTCACTGGATAAAATATATGGATTCAACACCAGCTTGAAGTTACAATTCAATCCACTGACGTATCGATTGAATCTAAAGTTCGTCCTCACAAATAGGAGCATGTCTTTCGTTCCCAACAATTTACAACACTTTATGATCTATTTCATTGCATCGTAAATGTCATAATGACCGAATGTTCCATGAAGCATCATAAAATGGCATGAATTACAGCGTGAGTTCTTTTCTGTCTTTGACAAACTGGCTCCCACTCACGTAACAGTGCTGTAATGCCTGCCAACTGCTCAGTGTTTCAGGAGCTTTGAGGAAAAGCATGCCACTCTCTCCCCCTTGCTCCAAATAATTCACAGCTCACACTAGGAAATTGATGCTTGGCCAGTTTTTACTGTACAACCCATAAACGTAAGTTTTCGTGCACATGCTGCCAATACGGCTAGCTTTTTGAACATATTACCTACTGCCTGTTTGAACTAGAACTGAAATGCTTTTGTCAGATACAGTGATGCTTTACTGCAATGGCTGTTCATTTATAAATTATAATAATCCATATCATTGCAAGGAGCAATTAGATCTTTATGTAATCTCATCATAATTTGGTTAAATGAATCCCATAATGAGACTCAGGTTCTGGTAGTCTTTCTATCATGATTTGGAAGTCAATTTGACCTCTTCCTCCAAAGAAATAGGATGCTGGAAGATGGGAAGATGCCAATAATGCAAATGTTTGTCATATAAGTCCTGTTCTGTCAACCAAATCTGTGGTCAATAAATGCATGGTGTGTGTGTGTTATCTGGACTGTATTTGCTGCTCCCAACCACTGCATAGGGATGCTTCAGGAATTTGCTATTTGCAAATTCCAGTACAAACTGACCTGATACATACCTCCTGGACTAATGTGTGGATCAGAACTTAATCAAGTTTATAATTCTTCTGCAGTTCATGTAGAACCTCTTGCATGAACTGTCATGAACATGTCTCACATGAATCCATATGTGCACAGGCCCTGATCATCTGAACCATCCCATATCACAACCTGCATGAGAAAAGCCATGCTGGATCTGACCAAAGGTGTATCTAGTCCAGCATTCTGTTCCCACAGTGGCCAACCCAGATGTCCATGTGAAGCCCACTAGCAGACACGAATGCGATAGCACTCTCCCACTCATGTTCCCCAGCAACTGATGCTGAAGGGGCATACTGCTCAGTGCCTCTACATCTCCATAGATCAAGGAAAGTGACACATGAAATTGCCTTTCCAATCCTATTCTCTGTAGTTCAACAGCACAAAGGATGGATTGACCCACCACAGATTAAGTAGCATCCAATGCAATGCAAGTGTGGCAAACACATGAATCTCTGCCACACTTGTCCTTAATATATGTATGTAGTGCACAGAAACACACACCAATAGTTTACCAGGGTTTGCTACTCTGGTACCCATTGGTTTGATGCATCAGCACTTGAAGGCATTGATAGCCTAATGCCTGACCCTATTCTTTGCTGCTGCACTACAGGGCTTTGAGGCAAATTCAAGATGACTTCATTAGGAGCTTTCACTGTCATCCAGGGCATAGTGCTACAGTGTACACATGTCCAGACAAATCAATATCATGAACTGCCAAAATATATATATAAACTATTATATTGAATTGGATTTTATCTTCTAAAGAAATGAAATGACAGTTTATGATATTGATTTGGGTGGACATATGTATACTGTATAATTTTGGGATCCATCCTTTCCTTCTCTTTTTCTATTGCCAGTCCAGGGCATAATGACATGCATGCAGGCCCAAAAACCTACAAATAGTGAGATTGGGTGTCTCTCTCCAAACTTCCTTGTTGTCATCCTCTGATATTTTGGCCTTCTCATTTTTCAAGCCCATCTTTACAGTCATGAGAACTAGAAACCAACTGTTTCCCTTAAACAGGATCAGGGATTCTTAGGATTTCAAGGATACTCCATGGTATACCTCATACAGGGCTCCAGGACTGGCATGGTCATTTTAAAAGGTTTTTTCTTTCTTTAAAACAGCGTTGCTTTAAACAAAGAGTGCATTGCTCAGGCACACCTAGGACATCCTTGTTTTGGGAAGCCCCTAGGAGGAGAAAGTGTTTTGGCTGAAAGTAAACGGAGACGGAGGATTTCAGTTTAAAAAGAACACCCACAAATGTGGTGAGCACAATTCATTTTTTTTTTTTAAAAAGTACGTATTTATTATCGGAACATACTACACTGCGTTTTTATTTACGAAAATTCCGTGACTCTTTGCGGACGACGAAAAAAAAGCCGCATGACTGCTGGCTCCGCAGCACCTCGTGGTGCCATTCCTCAGAGGATTCCGTGGCACGGACTGAAGGGAATTCGATCCCATTTCAGTCTGTAGTGGAATTCTCTGACATCCCTACAAGTTCTTTCTCTCCTGAATATGAAGAACTTTATAGAGTTTGGTAAATTCCTATCAGAAATTATCTGAAATGAATTTTTCCCTCATTGGCACCAGCCAAATTCAGTAGGTACAGTTATTCCCAACACGGAGAGGTCCATGTTGCATGTGCCTGTGATATAACTGTGAAAGATGAGGAGCCTGTCAGAATAAAGGGGTGGCAACTCTAATTCAGCGCTAACATGGTTGAATACACACAGATTCAAACCCAGAATTTTAAGAGTAAAGCACTCAAAGCTCTGGGTCTGGATGGACAAATTTGTCAGTTTTGGTTTCTCCCATGCCATGTTCGAATTTTTAAATCTCAAATTATTTTTGGCCTAGATATAGAGAACTTTGTGAATTTTGGAAAAATCTTATCAAAACTGAATTGAAATAAAATGATCATCCATTCCTAACTACCCATGATGCGGGAAGTACTCGTGTTGTACTTTTTTTTCCTTTTTAATGGTGACTAATAACTGCAGCTTCAAGGGGTTATTTGTATCAGGGACTTTGCAGTAGAGAATGAGCCCCAATCCAAATAATCCCCTTTGGCTTTT
Source organism: Heloderma suspectum (assembly GCF_057233095.1). Classification (NCBI taxonomy): domain Eukaryota; kingdom Metazoa; phylum Chordata; class Lepidosauria; order Squamata; family Helodermatidae; genus Heloderma; species Heloderma suspectum. The sequence continues at coordinate 31,490,855 of NC_139462.1, read as the reverse complement.
TTCAGGGGGAAATACACATCAATATGCCTTGGTTTAGCACATGTAGTTTGGCCTAGAGGAAGAGTATTATTCCCATGCTGTTTGTTCTCCTCCCAAATTCTCGGCTCAGGTTGGCTTTCTGACCAGGGGAGATCACAAAAATCTATCTACTTGATCTTCAGCTTCTGTTCCAACCAGATCCATTTTGTAGTTTGCTTCCCTTGCTCATGAGTAGGTCTGTCAGGATCGAGGGAACTGGCTAAAAGGAAGAGCTGACAGCCCACTACCTCCCCTCTCTGCTTTCTGCTTTTTCTTTCCCCATCTTCTGCCATGGATCCCATTCCAGCATCTGGAGGCACTGTATTCTGATTTTTCACAATGTGGAATGGCAAAGTATTGTTACTAGTTGGGACAGCAACCTGTAATTGCTGCAGTTTTTTTTTTAAAAGTAACCCTTTTGCTTAGCTGGTATTAAAACAGCACATAAAATGACACTTTCTTCTAAAGGCACAATCTCCTCCCAACATAGCACATTTGTTCCATCCCTAGTTCTGTTTCCTTGGGCACATCTTTTCATCTCCAAGGGATAATGTCAGTTCTGATGTCACAGTTCCAATATGATGGAAGGATGAAAAGGAAGGGGTTTGGGATGTGTGTGTGTGCGCGTGTGTGTAGCCCAGCTTATGGCAAGTGTGTTTAGAACACTGTAGCTGTTCTTGTTCCCTGTATACAGAAAAAAGTTCAGGTATGGAATGTATTATCCTAACTTCTGGATATATTGGGCCAGGAAAAGTAATCATGCTTTCTTTTTTGTTTCTATGATGTGAGAAAATGTGTCACCCTGGGAACATGAGCATGCCCACTCACTAAGGTCAGCAACAGAAGTCCTTTCCTGTGGCCCACTAGCATCAGATGTGCATTTGGTTATAGGGTGGGTGCCATGTGTCCTACTCTGCAGAGGACAGTCCTTTATTTGAAGGTGTCCTCTGAAGCACTGGCCAAATTCCGACTTCAAGATAACGAACCCTAAGAAAGGAGAGACGAGGCCTTGAAGTTGCCCACAGACAGTTAACACCTGGATGGAAGGCTGAGCAGGCACACAGAGGTCGCCTGGTCACCGCCGTCCACACTATGTATTTTATTTCGATTTAAAATATAGCAGTTATTTCTAAATTTGCCTCTTTGCATATGCAATTGTTATGTAAATCTACATCCTCTTTTGTCCTCTTTTTTGATGATCTATTTCCTCTTTTTGGTGATGAGTAAGTGGCCACCCTATTTGGTTGGGACTAGGGAAAGGGCCTTCTCTGTGGCTATGAAACTCCTAGTCTGGGGAGCTCTGCCTTGCCCCCTCTCTGATGGCCTTCTGTCGGTGTGTAAATATTTTTTTGCTTTTACATCAGAAACCAAATGGAAGTGTCTGCCCCCACAACCTCCCCACCCCAGTCTATAGGATGTTGTTTTAATCTTCGTTCCGGCAGAACTTCCTGATATTTTTTAGCGTGGAAACTGCTTCCGTATGGAATCTTCTTTTTTTAAAACGATCTCTGACTCATGCTCTGAAAATTTGCCAGATAAAAGTTGGAACCCTGCAGAAAGATTCCATCCTATACAAGACCTGTATCTATACAACAATGTAGGGATAACAAAGGGTAGAAATACAGATAATAAGCCAACCTTTGCCTTAGTTTGTAATTTTTTTAAAAAATATCTCGTATGCCTCTGTTGCTGGCTTTAGAATAGCCCCTGTGTGTGGCTTCTGCTAAACTGTTAGTCTTATATGGTGCAGAATTCTCTCCGTTTGCTTGGGAGGTCTTTAGAGCCTCGTGCAGTCAGAATTTTTACAGGTGATGTTCATCTCAGCATTGCAATTAGTTAACTTTTGCCCTGCTCCCTCTGTAACTTGAAACATATTGGTAGCATCTGCCATTTCCCAAAATGTCAGACTCAACATTCTCATGTTACAGCTCTCAGCAAAGGCAAATCACAAGCATTTCTGTGGAAATTACATGGAAATCAAATTTGAGACACACACAGGAGGCTGCAGAATATGAGCCCGAAAGTGTAACATTGCTACTAATGGGGTCCATTATGAAGTGTTTACTGTTAAATCTGGGGCATGAAATAAGATATTATGGTCTCCCCCACATTCTTCATTCCTTTCCCAGTAGGTCAGAGATTCCATTTGCTATGCTGTTGTGTGGTGCAATGATTAAGTAAGGCCCTGTTGTGACCTTCCTGGTGTATGGTGCCTCTGTTACGTAGTAGATATAAATACGAATTCTAATTATTATTTCTTGTTCATTGAATTATAGATTACGTGACAGATTTATTACTGAGAGAGAAGATTGCACTAATTTTTAAAGAATAAGTGGCTCAAAGATGTCAGTGCTGAAGGCAGCCTATATGTGTGATGCCTGATTGTCCCTTGTAATCTGAAAGTCCTGTGTTTATATACATACATTTGCTGAATAGAGAAATAGCTTCCCCAAGAAGTGGCATTCAGATTTGGCTCCAGGTTTGAGGGGGGCATCAGCAATATGCCCCCTGTGGGTGCCCTCCTTCATTAGAGTCCTCACCCCTGGCTGCAGGTTTTCAAGGCAATGGTGGAAAGCAGCTATGAGCAGCCATTTTAAATTTCCTACAATGCCCCACAGTGATGCTCCTTCATCTGCTCCAAGGCATTGTGGGAAATTTTTTTAAAGGCAGCTTTTTACCCCTGTACTGTGTGTGTGTGTGTTGGTCCCAAGGAAGGTATCAGTCGTAGTAAACTTTTTGGGGACACTTGGGGCTCTGAGAGCTGCTGGTGGGTGCTAGGTGTTGGTGCTGAGCTTGAGGGCATGGAAGCAATCTCTGCCATGACGTTTTTTGATGATCGTCACCGTCATCATCATCATTTACATTTCTATACTACCCCATAGCTGAAGCTCTGTAGAGGAAAACCACCGGAATACTATTGTATATCGCAGAGATAGGGATGGTGTGCCACGGTTGTTCCTTCTATTCCCATGTCTCCTGGAAGACCTTAAAACTTAGGCCTCCTTAAGGCCTTTAGTGTGAAATTCAGTTTTCAGAGTTGGTTGCAGGTGGGGATGGCACAGCCTTAAAACACGGGAGGATGACATGAACGATGGTACGGCCTTGGAATGTGGGAGGGTACCATCTGACTATTGTCCACTCGCTTCGCCTAATCTTTTGAGTGGTACAGATATGACATACATCATCAGGGGGCTTAAGCACAACAGGTGTGACTAATTAAGGTGCTGTCCTAAGTGGCACGTAGCACTCAAGAGATTAAGGTATAAAAAAGCCCCGCAGTTTGCCCAAAGGGAGCTTCGATGCAGACCTGACCAGGAAGGTGCTGCATGCCGGCCGTAGACTGGGGTCTTTTTGTTGTTGTTCTGTTGGTGCTTCCGACAACTTATTGAGGACAGCTTGCTTGGTATTGTATATTCTTCTGGATATCCCTTTGCCTGCTTTAAATAAAATCCTTTGACTTCAACTCACTTGTGTGCTTATTGCTCCTGAATCCAAAAAGAGCCCTTGCCTTTGGCAAGACAAGCTCTCTGGGCAGTTTACAGAAGTTACAATACTAAAATACAATATACAAAGTTAAAAAGCCATTTACATATAAGCACACAGACAATATACACAAAGAATGTATAACTAAAAACAACTTTGAACTATCAGTCATAACTAAAGACACATCCAGGACCAATTAAAATTCATCATCTTCTGCCAAATGCCTGGGAAAAGAGATAGGTCTTGGTGCTGAAAAGATAATAATGTTGGTGCCTGGCAGACCTCATTGGTAAGCTTGTTCCACAGATGGAGGGCCACCACCAAGAAGGCCCTCTCCCTCATTATAAAAGAATAAAGTGAGGTAGAAAGCCACCCTTAAGCCTTTGGCACAACCCTTTAGCTTCATCCCCAACTAGGGATGCTGGAGAAATCTGCTGTGGACTGAAATAAGGCTGGATTCCCAAGAATCTGACCTGCACAGTCTGCAGCAGACCGGCTCCCCTTACCTCCACATCCACTAGTCTCTGTATACGACAGCTTCCAGGTTTTAAAAAGACAAGGTCTGCCAATGGCAGCTGCCAACTGTGAACCTTGGAGAAATCATGGCCATAAATTGCATATGTTACGCCATTTGCAGTTGTAAAGCACTTACATCTATGTAAATTGCAGCTGTAAAAGCACTTCCACGGCTGCAATTCATGTAGATGTAAGTGCTTTAGGGCCGCAAATGGCATAAAATATGCAATTTACAGCTGTAATTTTCCCAAGGTCTGCAAATGGCAACTGACCTTGCCTTTTTAAAACTGGAAAGGTGCCCCGAGAAATCTGGTGTGTGAGCAGGGCTCTGGGGAAATCCAGTGAACCCAAATGGCCTGGATTTCCCCAAGGTGGACCCCCCCTGAACAAACTTGGGGGGGCGCCCATCCCTATCCCCAACTGAAACAACCAAGGTCCATGTAATTGTACTCAGCACATATTCGTTTCCTATTTATTTTCATCTCAGTTTTCCTGCCCATCTTCTGTAGGGATGTCAGAGAATTTTGCCAGGAATCTTGGGGAGGCTGAATGCCAGCGCATTCGGCCCCCCGAAATCGGTGGTGAAATGGTCTGCCCCCCCCGGGACGGGACTTACCTTGGGTGAATCTCCCTGGCAGCGGCGGCTGGGCGGCGGTTCGGCAGTGGCGGCGGTGGCGGCAGCAGTCGGTCTTCCGACCAGCTGCTGCCGCTGCCATTTCCAAGTTAAAAAAAGCAAACATGATAGGCTATGTAAAGATTTACGTAGCCTATCACGGCTAGATTTTAAAAAAATACCGTGATAGGCTACGTAAATGTTTACGTAGCCTATCACGGCTGAGTTAAAAAAAAAACACAAACCCGCGCGTACGCAAATGGCGGCGCCCATGGGCGCCGCCATTTGCATTCCTTATTTTGGCATGTCTAGTCTACGCAAACATTTATGTAGACTACGGCGAAAATAAGGGGAACGCAAATAGCGTAGCGTCTACACTATTTGCGTTCCCCTTATTTTCGCTGTAGTCTACATAAATGTTTATGTAGACTAGACGTGCCAAAATAAGGAACGCAAATGGCGGTGCCCATGGGCGCCGCCATTTGCGTACGCGCGGGTTTGTGTTTTTTTTTTAACTCAGCCGTGATAGGCTACGTAAACATTTACGTAGCCTATCACGGTATTTTTTAAAAGTCTAGCCATGATAGGCTACGTAAATCTTTACGTAGCCTATCACGTTTTTTTTTTTTTTACTTGGAAATGGCGGCGGCAGCTGGTCGGAAGACTGGCCGCCGCCGCCCCGCCGCCGGAGCCGTCGCCACCAGGGAGATTCGCCCACGGTAAGTCCAGTCCTGGGGGTGGTGGTGGGGCAGACCGTTTCACCACCGATTTCGGTAAGTGACTTTCGTACATCCCTAAACTTCTGTTGCCTCCTCAGTGTAGAACAGGGGTGCAGAATCTCCAGCCCAGGGCCAAATCCAGCCTACCTGAGGTCCTAATCTGGCCCTCTAGGGCTCCCTGATGGCCATGCCCCCTTCCCCTAGCCCCACCCCTTCCTTCCAACCACCAATCCTTTGGAGGTTTCCCGGATTTTGTGCAGGATTTCCCTCCATTCTAAAAGGCTGAAATGCCTACCCTAAGTCTGATTAATGGACAGGAAGAGGTTTAAGCTAACATACGCTGGTATTTGGGGCCCTGTCCCTTTTGCCTCCTGCCCCGTCCACACCTGGAATGTGGCCCACGAAAGTTTCTCTGAAATGGAATGCGGCCCTTGGGTGGAAAGAGGTTCTGCACTCCTGCTGTAGAATTTAGATTACAAGTAGGGTAGTCTGAGGAATTCAGCCTTTGTGAATTCTGTTGTGAACTGACCTGATCTGCACCTCCTGGTGTAACAGGAGGACTGGAACGTAATAATCCTTCTGATTTCCAAAATGGAAAAAATGCATGTGATAGAGATGCATACATTGTTATAAAAAACATCTATGAATGCATATTTTGGGAAGAAAATATGTTCAAAATCACATATTTAAATATATATGAATGTGCATGTGGATTAAAAAAAAGACATCTCACATTAATGTGGAAATGGGAAGGAAAGGACACATGCAAAAATGACACAGAACAGAAATAGACTGATCCATGCCTGTAACTGTAAGTTCCTCTGGGCAGGGACCTGCCTTCTTGTTGGCCTATAACAACAACAACAGCAACAGACTGATCTCTTTGCCATGCTATTTATTTCCAGGCTGGCTTACTATTTGGAGAGAGTGCCTCAGCTAGTAGCTGTTCCCAAGTCGTCTGCCACTGTTTTTTAACCTTACCGACATCAGTGTTCGCAGTGTCATGATGTCAGTGTATGAAATGCTGTTATATTTGGGGAAAAGAACTTTCCCTTCTGAAATTTTCCTAAAGTTATTTACCATTATTTCAGATAATCAGCAGGCAGCCTGTGATAGTATTCCCAGCACAGCTGGTGAATTCTTGGTTATGTATTTTTAATTGCACTTGTTTGTCTCACCAAGTTAAAAAACAATCACACCTATTCTCTTTTCAAGTGGGACAATACATGAAACAGGAGATGACAGTTCAAAACCAGGTTTTTTGAGGCATTAGCATTGCTTTAATCAGAAATACCAAGTAATATTAGGATCAAAGGTATTGTTTATCCAGCAGTTGAAAGGAGAACTTTTCTTTAAACTTCAGCATCTTAGATAACTTTCTAAAAATGCAAATATCTGTGGGCTACGTCACAGCGGGGTTGGCCGATTGCTCAAGATTAATGCTTCATGAGGTTGTCTTTAGTTTTCTTTAAAAAATCAGATGAAAGATACAAGCAACTGCCTGCCAAGTGTAGACTCCATGTAAGTGCTTTGTGGGCGGTACCTGAGTCAGTGTGATTTAGGTTATTATCAGCTGATATTTCCAACAAAGAGAGAGAGCAACTGTCAAATGGTTCCCTCCCGCCCCATATAGAGTAGCCCAATCCTCTGTATGTTTACACTTGGACAAATGGTGGCACCAGACAGTATTGGGTAAAATTAGGGATGCCAGCAAAGCTCACCAAGTTCTAGGGATGTATGAAAGTCACTTACCTTGCCCAAAATTTGATTCGCGGTGGGGGGGAGGTGCCCCGTCCCTCCCCCCCAAAATTCTGGCCGGGGGGGAGGCACCCCGTCCCTCCCACCGCGAATCCTGGCTGGCCAGGAATGCAAATGGCGGCGGCCGTAGCCGCCGCTGTTTGCGTCCCTGCAATCAGCCATGATAGGCTACGTAAGTGTTTACGTAGCCTATCACGGCTGAGTAGAAAAAAAACAAAAAACCCGCGCGTACGCAAATGGCGGCACCCATGGGCACCACCATTTACGTTCCTTATTTTGGCACATCTAGTTTACGTAGGGATGGACGAAAGGGACTTACGTCATCCCGCAGCTTGCTTCGCGGTGGGGGGGAGGTGCTTCAGTTCTCCCCCTGAAGTTCAGGCCGGGGGGGGAGGCACCCCGCCTCGCCCAGCCGAAATTCAGGCTGGGGGGGAGGCGCCCCATCCCTCGCTGGTGAAATTCAGGCCGGGTAGGAGCGACCCGTCTACCTGGCCGCGAAAAAAAAAGTTAAAACACACACACACACGCACACACACACACACACACGTGATAGGCTACGTAACGATTTGCATAGCCTATCATGGCTAGATTTCCAAAGTCAGCCATGATAGGCTACGTAAATCGTCACGTAGCCTATCACGGGTGACTTTGAAAAAAAAAAAAAGTGTGTACGCAAATGGCGGCTCCCATGGGGACTGCCATTTGCGTTCCTTATTTTGGCACGTCTAGTCTACGTAAACATTTACGTAGACTACGGTGAAAATAAGGGCAACGCAAATAGCGTTCCCTTATTTTCGCCATAGTCTACGTAAATGTTTACGTAGACTAGACGTGCCAAAATAAGGAACGCAAATGGCGGTCCCCATGGGAGCCGCCATTTGCGTACACGCTTTTTTTTTTTTTTCAAAGTCACCTGTAATAGGCTACGTGACGATTTACGTAGCCTATCACGGCTGACTTTGGAAATCTAGCCGTGATAGGCTACGTAAATCGTTATGTAGCCTATCACGGGTGTGTGTTGTTTTTTTTTACTTTACTTTTTTTTTTGCAATGGCGGCGGTGGCAGCCGGTTGGGAGACCGGCTGCCGCCTCTGCCCCCGCCGAACCGCCGCCAAACCGCCGCCGGGACCTGCCGCCGAGAGGGACATTCGCCGAAGGTAAGTCCCATCCCGGGGGGGGCGGGGGGCCAGCGGAGAATTTCCCCAACACTTTCGGGGGGCTGAATGCGTCAGCACTCGGCCTTCCGAAGATTCGTGGAGAAATTCTCCGCCAACCCTAAGTCTACGTAAACATTTACGTAGACTATGGCGAAAATAAGGGGAACGCAAATAGCGTAGCGTCTACGCTATTTGCGTTCCCCTTATTTTCGCCGTAGTCTACGTAAATGTTTACATAGACTAGACGTGCCAAAATAAGGAACGCAAATGGTGGCACCCATGGGCCAACATATACGTAGCCTATCACAGTATTTTTTTAAAATCTAGCCGTGATAGGCTATGTAAATGTTTACATAGCCTATCATGTTTTTTTGTTTTTGTTTTTGTTTTTTACTGGAAATGGCGGCGGTTGCAGCCGGTCAGAAGACTGGCTGCTGCAGCCGTCGCTGCTGAACCGCTGCCGAACTGCCGCTGGAGCCGCCGCCGCCAGGAACATTCACACAAGGTAAGTCCTGTCTCGGGGGTGGCGGGGGGGTGGCAGACCGTTTCTCCACTGATTTCGGGGGGCCGAATGCGCTGGCATTCGGCCTCCCCAAGATTCGTGGCGAAATTCTCTCACATCCCTACCAAGTTCTAACTCAGAAACAAAGCCTTAAAGAAGATGCAACCACTAAAACCTCCTCCCCAAATCTCTTCTCTGGCTTAGAGTACAATCCAAGCTGGAGACAAAGAATTTTCAACTTTCTCCTTCACACATCCACATCCCCCCTTCCCTTTAATCAAGTACCGGATCAGGACCACATCAGCAGCAGTGTTTAGGCAATGCGGAAAGAAGGAAGGAGGCTGGTGGTTCCAGTTTCAGTGGGGCTGTGGATCCATTCTGGGTTTCTGTCAGAACCAGCCAGAACTCTAAAGGAGCTATCCAAGGTGCTGAGCCCTATCCTCAAAATAGTTTCAGCACCTTGGATAGCTCCTTTGGAGTTCTGGATGGTTCTGACTGAAACCCAGAATTGATTCATTGCCCCACCAAAATTGGAGCCACCAGCCTCCACTAGGAAGGAGGTATGTCTGTCCCTCTCTTCTCTCTATAAAACCCTTGTAGTATTTCTTTTAAGCCCTGGTGGCACTTGGGAACTGTAATTTCCCCCAAATAATGTGATGTGTTTACTAGGGACGTCAGAGAATTCCGCCACGGATCTCGGTGAGGCCGAATGCCAGTGCATTCGGCCCACCAAAATCTGTGGTGGAACGAAGCCCCTCCACCCCCTTGCCCTGCAAAAGGCGTACGAAACGGGACACCTACCTGCTGCCGTTCACGCTGACTTGGGAATAGGGATGGCGGAGAATTCCGCCACGGATTCCAGTGAGGCCGGATTCTGTAGAATCTGGCCCCACGGAATCTGTAGTGGAACGGCTTCCTGCCCCCCGCCCCCCCCGCAGAATCCCTCATGACAGTACTTACCTGGGGTGGATGTGGTGGATTCGGCGGCGGATTCGGTGGCGGTGGCCGCGGCGGCAGCTGGTCTCCTGGCCAGCTGCGGCCGGGATGCTGCAGCCGCCATTGCTGTCCTCCGAGTTGTGATAGGCTATGTAAGAATTTATGTAGCCTATCATGGCTAACCCCCCCAAAAAAACCAGCGTACGCAAATGGCGGCGGCTACGGCAGCCGCCATTTGCATTCTCTATTTTTCACCATTCTAGCCTACGTAAATGTTTACGTAGGCAATTACGGCGAAAAAAAAGCGAACCGCAAATAGCACCCACTACGCTATTTGCGGTTCCCTTTTTTTTCGCCATAATTGCCTACGTAAATATTTATGTAGGCTAGAACAGTGAAAAATAGGGACTGCAAATGGCGGCCGCTGCTGCCATTTGCATACGCTGTTTTTTTGGGGGGGGCATGCTGTGATAGGCTACGTAAATTCTTACGTAGCCTATCACGGCAACCTGGAAGGACACAAATGGCGGCCACTACAGTGGCCGCCATTTGCGTCCGCAGCAGCCTGTCCGTGGCTGGAAGTCCGGCTGCAGACGGCCCTGGCTGGCTGCTCTGTGGAGCCGCCGTGGAGCAGAGCCGGCTGGGCAGGATTCCGGGGGGGGGGAAGACCGGATTGTCTCCCCCCTGTCGAGGATTCCAGGGGGAGGGACAGAGCACCTCCTCCCCCAGCGGATGCCCCGACCGGAATAGGTAAGGGATTCGTACATCCCTACTTGCGAATGGTGGCCGCGTCCACCATTCGCTTAATCACTATAGCCGTAATAGGCTACGTAAATACTTATGCAGCCTATCACGGCTTCTGCAGGGACACAAATGGCCATTTGCATTCCTTTTTTTTTTTTGCCGTGATAGCCTACATAAATATTTACGTAGGCTATTATGGCAAAAGAGGGGCACAAATGGTGTAGTGGCTGCCATTTGCGTTCCCTTCTCCCCTACTGTAATAGGCTACGTAAATATTTACATAACCTATCATGGCAAAAAAAAAAAGGGAATGCAAATGGCGGCCGCTGTTTTATTTTTATTTTTTTGCTGTGATAGGCTACATAAATATTTACGTAGCCTATCACGGCAAAATACAGGGACGCAAATGGCGGCGGCTACGGCAGCCGCCATTTGCGTCCCTGCAGAAGAAGGAGGGAGAGAATTTTGGGGGAGCAGAGCCGGCTGGAGATAATTTTTGAGGGAGGGATGGAGCGCCTCCCCCCACCTGTGGATGTCCCGGACTGGACTGGGGTAAGTACTTTGTACACCCCTAGTTTTGGATGGGGTTTAGGGATGGGCAAATCTGTCCATTTTGCTTTCTCCCGCAATCACATTTTTTAAATCCCAAGTTCTTTCCCTTCTGAATATGAAGAATTTTGGTAAATTCTTATCAAAAACAAATTGAAATGAAATTCTCATCCATCTACACCAATCAAATTCAATACATGTAGTTATTCCCAGCTTGGAGAGGGCTATGATGTGCCTGCCTGCCATATAACTGTTAAAGATAAGGAGCCTGTCAGAATAAGGAGGTGGCAACCCTAATTCAGCACTAATATGGTTGAATACACAGGGATTCAAACCCAGACTTTTAAGAGCAAAGCACTCAAAGAACTGCACCTGCATAGACAAATCTGTTAGTTTTAGTTTTGCCCAACTTTTTTTTTTTAAATATCAAGTTCTTTTTCTCCCAAATATGGAGAACTTAATGAATTTTGGTAAATTCTTGTCAAGGCCAAACTGAATAAATTCTTACCCATTCCTAATAAGATTACACTCCCTAAAATGTCAGGTTGACAGCTTGGTCAATTGCCATCACCATCACAGTAGGCTTGAGAAGGATTGGCTTCCCTCGAAATGTTCCTCTTGAGGACAAAGCCCTTAACGTGATTATTTCATTTTAGATTAAAATTGTGTAGGAACCCAAGTAAATTTCAGGATCCCCTTAACACAGAGCGCAAGCAAGCAAGCAAGCAAGCAAAACAAACAAACAAACAAACAATTACCTCAGACAGTCATATAAAAAACAAAATATGGAGGGGAAAATAAAAACTACGAATGGGATGTTTTTACTTGCCATGCCATGCCATTGTCAAAAGAAATGCCATTTGTTTAATCATGGAGGAAGAACTATGATAAGAATGTGAAAAGGGAAACATGTGACAGAGATGTTGGATCACATCAAGGGCCTATGTATCCCAGCATCTTGGGTAGTATCCAATGTTAGTCCTTCAAGTAGACCTATTGAAATGAATAGGTTTAGTCATTGAAGGTTAGTAATGATTAACTTCAGTCCCATTCATTTCAATGAGCCTACTCTAAGTAGGACTATCATTGGATGCTACCCTTTATTTCCAGTAGCCAGTTAGATGCCTTTGGAAGTAAGGTCCCAGTCTAGGGCCAGAATACTTGAAGGATCATCCTCTCCTTCAAAATCCCACCTATCCACTGAGGTCCACTAAGATCAGCTGTGGAGAAGGTGTGTGTCCCACCACCTTCTCAGGTCCTTATTATGGGCCTGAGAGGGCCTTCTCTATTGCAGCTCCCAAGCTATGGAATTCCTACTCTAGGAGATCTGCCTGGTCCCCTTGCTTGATGGCCTTTAGCCAGCTAAAGACTTTTCTTTTCATTCTTGCAGCCATTCAGCCTGCATAAGGTGGTTGATTTTACTTCATCTGGCTTTCTGTGTTTGTTGATTTCTATCTGTATATTCCACTTCTTCTTTTTAATCACTGTTATTTATTATTTGATTTAATGATCATTTTCTTATTGTTTTAGCATTCTTTTTTTGACCTTAGATATCTTGGGCATTTTTTATGGAAATAGAAAGTTAGGAGATAAATCCTTGTATCAATGAATCAATCAAATAAAAAATATTGTCTTCATGCCCTTTTTATAGGTTTTCCAGAGGCATCTGTCTAATCACTGTTGGAAACAAGATACTTCATTAAGGGCACAATCCTATGCAGATAGGCAGCACAGCTGCCTCCGAACTTGGAGGTGACTGCCTATCCAATGCAGGGCAGGAGAAGCACAGATGGGATCGTTCCCTCCACTCTTCTCCTGCCCTGCATTTGCAGCCAGGCTGCCAATTTTGGCTGTCTATCTGCAGGAAGGCAGAGCAGGGGAGGAGGCAGCCAGTTGACACATAGGATGTGTTGTACAGGCATTTCCGCCTTCCCTGCCCCAGAACGCCCCCCCAGAATGTCCCATTTTGGCTCCTTTGTGCCCCCTCTTCCGAGCATTGGACATGGGGATATTCCGTGCTGCCTTTGAGGCAGCATGGAAAGGGGGAAGGTCGGTTCTCCAGGAACCAACCTTGAGGTTGGTTTCCAGAAAATCAGATATGGCCATCTAGCGGCCATAGGATTGCTCCCTAAGTATATCATGTGAGTCTTTGTTGTATTATTTCTCCTCCTCCTCCTCCTCCCCCCTCCTCCTCCTCCCCCCTCCTCCTCCTTTTGCAGTCCTTTAAAAAAAAATCTGTGATTGAAACAAATGTCATATATTTATGGAACTAATTTTTTTTCTTCTATGTTCACAACAGGAAAAAGTGTATAATTAAACCCTGGCTCATTTATGGGAATTTAGGGGAACAAAAAGGAGTCTATAGTTAATTAGCATCTCAGTGACCATAAAAAATAATAGTATATTTACAATAAATTAGGATGCAGCTCAGTTTTCTGCAATTTATGTTAAATGAGGTTGAAATAAGATTAATGGTCACCATTATAATTCTTTTTTTAGACCTCCCACTCTCCGTTTTAGCTTTCCCAGGCAATATTTCCCAGACAATTGTTTTGCAACATTTTGACCCGAAGTGGGAGGTTATCTGCAGATTTCCACACTGAGATGATGGTGATTTAATTGATTAACTAAATAAGTTTACAGGGAGAATTCTGAACACCAATGCAATGTTCCTTAATTCTGTCTTAAGTGACAATCCTGAGGGCATCCCAGGGGTCATGGGAAATATCAGATCTTCCCATCCAAGGGAGAGAGAGCTCTGTCCTCAGAAAAGGAGATCCAACTTGAATTCCCCCTCCCAGCCCCTGAAGAAAGTTCTGCAGCACTCATCTTCCCAGTTTCAGAGCTCTGACATCAAGATACGTGAAAACTGGGTAGAACGGGGGCATGGCATGTGTAGATCAGGGGCGACATTGGATCTGGAGGATCCAGAACCCTCCGAGTGCAGGGTGTGAATAATTTAATTAAACAATTTAATTAAACAATTAAAATGTAATTGAACAGAAGGGAGCAGAATGGCTCCTCCTCACTCACTTCCCACCTGACAGCAAGAGCCCAGAAGGGCTTTACATATGTTAGATGCTCTGACATAGGGGCATTCTGACTGGGGAAGTAGGGTTGTCCTGTTTGTGTACTTTATAGTAGGGAGAGACTATTTTTTTTTTAATCCATGCCCAGTTTTGCATGTTTCATTCATAAATCTGCTCCATCCCATTTCTGCGTTATTCTGCTGTTTTGTTTCTAAATTCTTCATGGAATCCATACTACACGCACACACACACACACACCCTCCTTGTTGCTTTGCTGTTGTGCTACTTTACACCAAAACATGTATATGTTTTACGTGTGTGTGTGTGTATTTATGTACTCACATATATCCCTAAAATATGCATTTTATCATAAAATATGCATTTTATACATATTTTATGTGCATTTGTGCTTTGTTTTAAAGCCAAAAAACTGCAGAAAAGTTTTGGAGAAGCATGGAATTGAAACAACAATATATGTGTTCTGATCCACACATTACTTCAGGAGGTGCAAATCAGGTCAGTTCACTTCCAAATGCAGACCGAACAAGATTCATGAGCATCTCTACTTTAGGTGCATTGTTCCTTCTAGATCCTTAAGTCTTCCTCTCACTTTCTTTTTCTTTCACACATCAAAGAAATGTTTGGGTTGGATTCAGACTTGGATCAATGGAACTTAAGGTACTCATGAGGAATTTAAGTCCCATTGGTTTTAATGAGTCTACTCTAAGTATGGCTAAGATCCAACTCACTGAGTTGAAAAGAGCATTGAACTTCAGTCTTAAATACTCAGATTGGGACCTCAGATGATTAATGACTTTCAGGAAAATGAATGTTTGGTCAAGTTGGATTCCCTACTGCCTTCCCCATAGCAACCTATTTAAAATATTGCTCCATAAATGGAGCTCTTGGAAACAGGAATGGTTTCTTTCTGGATCAATGATAAATCACAAACAGCTGCCTTTTCAGGAGTATTTTTCTTGTAAAAATGTGTGGTCGTCATCATTATTGTATGTGTAAGGCCATGCTGAATGTTTTACAGAAAATTTTTTTGGTGCAAGAAACCATTTTTTTTTTGGGGGGGGGAATAGTAAGTTTCCCAAAATCACCCCTCCCTCACTTACCTTTTTCAGGTCAGTTCACCTAACTAATTCAGATTTAGGGTAATGCTTGCTAAATAGGCATTGCTCTTACTCTGAACTTCATTGTTCTTCAGTGATAATGTCACATAACCAAATCTGATGGGTGGGGTGCATTATGATGTCATGGTTACTAGAAAGATGGAGGAGTAGTTTTGACACTAAAAATGGTGGTGAAGCTGCAGCCAACTGTAGCTGCAAAGAGGTTCACTCTGAGAAATGCTGCAACTGACCAAATGTTAGATACTGGGGAGTGGGGTAGCAGATTGCTTGATCAGGGTGATGGTGAATCTTCTCTTGGCAATGTCCCCCTGCAACAAAAACCAGAAAAAGGTATCGTGAAAGATCTCAGAAAAGGGGGGCGGGGTTCACAAGGGAGAAAATGTTCACAAAATGTTATCCCTGTTTCAGCTCAGAGAGAGAAAGGAATGAAAGAAATGGAAAAGCAGATTGAATGAAGTCCATACCTGTCAATTTTCAGCTTGATAGATTCAATAAAGCTCCCTCTAATAAACAGAGTCTAATTAAAGAACACAACTCTGAAATGATTGACATTCATGACTGAATCCCAATTGCCTTCAATGAACTCAGACCTGCATCAGGTCTGTCTTCTGGTAACCCCCATATTCTCATTCTTTTTGAGGATTAGATGGCTGGTTGGAAATGGAATTAGTGAGCTGAGCTGCATGGATTAAGTCTGATATCATGTTTTGTTCTGTACTCTGTATTGGTCAAAGTGAAAGATTGGACTGTACTATAGTTTCCATAGCATGGAAGCCACCACTTCAACTGCACCATGAAATGTCACATAGAGAATACATATCACAAATTTGCATATAAACTCAGAAAGGAAAACAGTGATTTAGAACAGCCCTCATGTTTTACATTCTCATTGTTTTACATTCACATTGTTAGAAATAAAGGTCATGACCCAGCCAAAGTGAAACATTTTTAAAGTTCCAGTTATTTTAATGGGAGAAAGTTAAGCACATTGTGTCAAAAGTATTTTGTTTATGACTTAGTCCCCAATAGATTAATACTGTTGTGGTACCTGCTTTGTAAAGCCTCTTCCCAAGAGAAGGCTGCCAAGTGAAGGAATTGTGTTGTTGTTGCTTTTTTGTGTTGTAGAGATTTTCTTTGTTTGTTTTTTAGGAAGATAACAAAAAAATAAAAAAAATAGAAATTGCCAGGCCTTTGAGTACAATCTGACTCTGGACTAGTGATGATTTTATTCTCTGCTGCTGATATATTTCAATATTGTCATTTTATTATGATTTTAGTATTCATACTACTTTTTATGTTTTCATTTTTGAAATCCTCTTTGGGAAGAAAAAAACATTTTAAAATAAATGAAGAAAATTCTAGCCAAAATGGTAGGATGCCTGTCACTCATGATGATGCTTAAAACAGCTGACAAACCCTAGGAAGAACCCTAAATTAGGAGCAAAAGGTGCTTACTGATATGCCAAGTCCTTTCGGTCTCTGATTTCATTATCTTTATATCATGATCATGATTTAGATCATGAAAAGGTAATTAAGTCTGAAGCAATAGGGAAGCTGGAAAGCACAAAACTTGCGAAGATGGCTAATTAACATAAAACAGGAAGCATTGGTAGGGACATAAAAGAGACTGCCCAGGAAGAGCTTTTAGCTCTTTCATTAGTTCACTTTAAATCACCTAACCATTTGCCTCCAGTGGTCCAGTTTAAGCGATATTCCTTCCACCGAAACGTTAAAGCAAACAGATCTGCACTTGAAAGGGCTACTTTGGAAGGGCAATGATGCTAAAATTTGGGTTGAGACTGGGAATCAGGTGAGGCACGAGAAGTCATTCAAAGGGAGCCCTGCATTTTCTGAAAGCACATGCTAGCCAGTATCATAACAGCTTCCATGTGCCTTTTCATTCTGAACATGTTGCGAAGATGGCATGCATATCATGGGTGTCAGGTGATCTTATTACGTAGGTGTGGAGACCATCTCTCAAGTCTGATGTGGGATAGGGATGGACAGATCAGACTATTTTTGGCCCATTTCAATTGCACATGTATTTAATTCATAAGCCCCTTTTGTCCAATTTGCCCCATTTCTGCATTAATCTTTACAAAAACAAGTCTGTACCAAAGTCGTATAAGTTTTAAAATGCATTTTAGAATAATATACTTATTTTATACACATTTTAGTATATTTTCAAGCTGAAAACTACATCACAACATTTGGAGAAGTGTGGAATCAGACAGATAACTGCTTTCTGAGCCATCCATTAGTTCAGGAGGCATGAAATCAGGTTGACTCACTTCCAAATGTGGACTGAACAAAATTATCCAGCAACCATAATGTGTGATGCCCATTTATTCAGTTCACTCCCTCCTCCCCGCAGCACCTGATAATCTACATCTCATGGCATAAGTAGTGGCTAACCTCTAGGGAATAAATACTTATAGGATAGATTTTGGAGTTAATTCTCAAATAATCTATTCTGGGGAGAACTTAGAATACTTATTGATTTCAGTGACACTACTGTAGGAAGTGTTTGAGTGGCCCAGTGCTATGCTTAAAAAAAGATCTTTGGTTTATAATATTATTGTCTTTGGGGAAAAAACCCATACCTTGGTGAGATTCCCCCATTCCATCAGTGTCATCTTCAGTTAAAGCAGGGGTGGGGAACATCTTTCAGTCCAAGGACTGAATTCAGTTTCAGAGAAGTTGTTGTGGGACACAGTCTAATGGTGGGCAATTTTAAAGGCAAAAGGGGTGGGACCAAAAATACCAGCATATTTTAGAAGAGGCATTTCAAACTTTTAGAATGGGAAAAAACTACACAAAAGCTGGGAAACCACCAAATGATTGGTGGTCTGGTTGGAGAAGGGTGTGTTGTCATTTGGGGAACCACAGAGGGCCATATTTGCCCCCTGGGACTAAGGTTCCCCACCCCTGAATTAAGGGATATCAGTTAAAAGGGCTGAAATAGACCTCTGTCCTATGGCGAACCTACACATGACTGGATATAGCAACATCTTTATAGAAGAGGATTGTAGGTCAGTGGTAGA
Source organism: Heloderma suspectum (assembly GCF_057233095.1). NCBI lineage: Eukaryota > Metazoa > Chordata > Lepidosauria > Squamata > Helodermatidae > Heloderma > Heloderma suspectum. The sequence goes on along the minus strand of NC_139462.1, from coordinate 31,472,648 downwards.
GCATGCTTTGGATGCAAAAGGTCCCAGCCTGGTTCAACCCCTGGCTTCTCCAGGTAGGTCTGAGAAAGACTCCTGCCTGAAACTCTAGAGAACTGCTGCCAATCAGTTAGACAACACTGATGTTGATGGACCAATGGTCTGATTTGGTTTAAGAAATGGGTTGTGTGAATCTTTTAAAATATGTAAATAGCAGCCACTGGGGGCTCAGATCATAATTGGGTCCATGGAAAGGGCTTTTTAATCTTTTCCTCCTGCACCTTGTTCACTATGATGAATCAATCAGTCTTGAGAAGGAAGATAGTTTTAATGTGGAATAAATTTAAAGAGTGTGTTAAGTAATATTATATTGTTTGGATTGTGAACTGTGAGATTTCACAAAAGTTTGGCATTTTACCTCTATCAGAGACCTAAACAGTTACATTGTATGTAAGGCCTACAGTTGGAAGATTGCCAACAGTCACATAGCTGTTACTGTTACCAAGGAAACGACTGTAGGCCATAGTGTATATATAATTAGATCCAGTTATTTTTATTCTGGAAATTAGAATCATAAAGGAATTCTGTTTACACTCATTACCGTTTAAGGTTAGGCCAAAGCACTGGCAGTAAGCCATGTTATTGGGCACTCAGTCAACTGGGAGCTTGAGTGAGGCAGAGAAGAACCTGAAGAAGGCAGCAGCAGCAGCAGAGCCTAAGTGAAGAGGCTGACATAGAAGAAGCAGAGCTGAAATCATAGAAGGCAGACACTGTGAAGATCTGCTGAGAGAGGAAGACTCCAGTAGTGCTTCTACAGGGAAGCTTCTGCCCAGATGGTCAGTTGAAGGTAGTTGTCCTTAAGAAATATTCAGTCTTCAGGAGGAGACAACTGAAAGACTTATTCTGTGCTGTGTCCTTGCCAGTGAGTAGGGATGTCAGAGAATTCCGCCATGGATCTCGGTGAGGCCGAATGTCAGTGCATTCGGCCCCCCGAAATGTGTGGCAGAATGGCCTGCCCCCCCGCCCCCCCGTGGATCCCCCCCGGGATGAGACTTACCTGGGGTGGATGTTCTGGGCGGCGGCGGCTCCGGCGGTGGCAGCTTCGGCGGCTGGGCTTCCGACTGGCTGCCGCCGCAGCCGCCATTTGCAGTCTGGCTTTTTTTTTTTTTTACAGAGACGTGATAGGCTACGTAAAGACTTATGTAGCCTATCACATCCCGGTAAAAAAAAAAAAAAAGCGTATGCAAATGGTGGCGGCTATGGCTGCCGCCATTTGCATTCCTTATTTTTGCCATCTTAGTCTATCTAAATATTTACATAGACTATTACGGCGAAAATAAAGGGGAACGCAAATAGTGTAGTGCGCGCTATTTGCGTCCCTTTTTGATTCGCCGTTTTAGCCTATGTAAATATTTACGTAGGCTAAAATGGCGAATCAAAAAGGGACGCAAATAGTGCCCACTACGCTATTTGTGTTCCCCTTTATTTTCGCCATAATAGTCTATGTAAATATTTATGTAGACTAAGATGGTGAAAAATAAGGAACGCAAATGGCGGCGGCCGTAGCCGCCACCATTTGCGAATGCTTTTTTTTTTACCCAGCAGCCACTGCAGCCGGAAATCCGGCTGCGGATGGCCCTGGCCTGGCTGGCAGCTCCGCGGAGCCGCCACGGAGCACAGCCGGCCGTCGAGGATTCCGGGGGGGAGGACCAGATCGCCTCCCCCCCCCATCGAGGATTCCAGGGGAGGGACGGAATGCCTCCCCCCCATGAACAGAATCCGTGGAGAGGTACATACCTACCAGTGAGTCCCTGACCAGAAAGAAGAGTCCAAGTGAAGCTGAAGCCAGATTCAGGAAGCTGTGTGTGTTCTGGAGGAGACAACTGAGAGTCATCTTCAGTCCTGTACTTTTGCCAGTGAGCTCCTGAGTAGATGGAGCACTTAAAGTTTAAATGTCTGAATTATTTTGTGAAGGCTAATCAAGGTGAAAGTAGGAAAAAGGAAACTGGTGAACAGCACCATTTAAAGCAGGAAACAAGTAAGGCAGGGATGAGGATTCTGATTCTCTGGCCCACAGGCCTAATTGGGGTGGGGGGATGGCCACACCTATCCTGGAGTCATCAGGCCCACGGAGGGGTAGGTGGGGGGGCATCTGGCCCCCAACTCATTCTAGTTTCTCACCCCTGGTGTAAGGCATATATATTTAAATATCTAAGCTGCTAAATAATTAAGAGTACAATCTTGTTTAGACAGGAAAAAGTCCTACAGCTCCATGCTGGCTGGGGAATACTGGGAGTTGTCGGACTTTTTTCTGTCTAAACATGCATAGGATTGGTACCCCTAATGTCTTAAAGTGTAAATAAGACTATAAATAAATAATAATATAGTCGTTTTAACTCTGAAGTAAAACTGCCTGTCTGTTTATCCTATATTTATGGCCTAGACCCTGCTATTAACTGTGTATTCAGAAGAATAAGTGTTTATTAAGATACTTGGTGGTGGCAATGGAAATTCAGCGATAAGGATAATAGGCGCATTGATTGATGACATAATAATAGGTGGGATTAGAAAGTATAAACCTCCACATTTGATGACATAATATAAAGTTTCCAATCCTTTACAGGTAGTGATGGTGGGATTGGTAATACAAACCATACAGTAAGGTCTACTCAACAGGAAGTGGAGTCAGATCTTTATCTCCATGTTCCCAATGAAAACTGCTTCCTTCCCCCAAGCTGCTCTTTGGCATGCTTTCATTGGCACCAAAGGTCCAATGGTTCTCTCCCATGTCAAATAGCAGTTTTGAGGTATGTGTGGGGAGTGTGAGAGGTTGTGGTGTTGTGGGAGTCCCCTTGCACCATGGTCCTGATCTTGATTGTCATCCACCCCACAACCCCAGCAGCTGCTGTTTACAGTTTTGAAAAGATTCACACATTTCCAAGTGAAGTGGTTGATGTCACCTGTAATTTGGCATGTGCATGTATGCAGATACACTGAACATAAGCTATATCCAACCCAGTAGAGGCTGGTGGCTCTGATTTCAGGGTAGGGGGCCTGTGATTCCATTCTGGGTTTCAGTCAGACCCAGCCAGAACTCTAGTGGAGCTATCCAAGGCGCTGAATCTATTTGGGGGATAGGGTTCAGCACCTTGGATAGCTCCACTAGAGTTCTGGCTGAAACTCAGAATGGATTCACAGCCCCACCGAAATCGGAGCCATCAGCTGCCATTGATCTAACCCCCACGACCATCCCTGCCACACACACGCACACACGCTCAGAAATGTCAGTCCTAAGATAGCCTGAGGAGAGAGTTAAATCCTGAAGGACAGCTCTAGTGACTCACTCTGACAACATCTTAACGCGGCATTCTCTTAACAGGGGAAAGTCAGGATAAAACAAAGCCCTTGATTTGTCAGGGACAGACAACAAAAAATAGGGAATGTCCCTGGAAAATAGGATGTAACTGGTGAAAAACAGATGAATCATCAACCAAAATCAAACCAACAAAATTTTACCAGAATGACAGCCCTAGTATTCGCTGTACAGCAAGAATTCAGGTGCTTCCTCCCACCCTTCCACATGGTTTAAAATATTTAAATGACATGAAAGTCTTTAAAAACCCAACCCCGAACCTGAGCTGAACTGAGAGAAAATTGCAATCCAGCAGAAGGGGAAAAGTATTTTCAAAGGAAACAATGAGCTGTACTTTTAAAGTGATTGGTGCTTAATTGGGAGGCACTGTCAGTCTGCCCTATTGTGAAGTGGAGTTAATTATGATATCTTGCAGAAGATTTCATCCACTGCAATGCCTTGTGAAGCGAATGCAGGCTGGTAAAACCTGAGAAAACAACTGTAATTTGGAATAGAAATTAAATGAGGCGCTCTGGGCTTCTGCTTTAGGGGGGAAAACAGAAAACAAAGTAAAACGGACAAACAAAGCTCAAAGATTAACTCTTTGGTGTGTGTTAATTGGAGCATGACCAGAATGGCAAGTGAGCTGCTGTACATTAAGAGAGAAACAGCTGCCTGTCCTACAGTAACCCAGTCCTCCTTTGCATCTGGCCACCTTTGGTAATCTGTTCACTGCAAAAGACCACAGCATCTCAATACCAATATAGGATTCACTAAGGATTTTGCTTCATGGTATTTATGAACTCTTGGTAGCGTATCACTTCATATTCCTGCATTGAGCTGGGGGTTGGACTCGATGGTCTTGTAGGCCCCTTGCAACCCTAGTATTCTATGACTCTAGGATATGATATGGGCAAGGAATTAAAGAAATGTACCAGGAAGTGTGATATTTTTTAGCAGGTGATTATATATTCATTTAGGGTGCAATCCTATGGCTGCTAGTCAGTGGCTAGATGGCCATAGGATAGGTCGGTTCCTGGGAACCAACCTTAGAGCCTGTGCTCCGAGGTCAGTTCCCTGAGAACTGACCTCCACCCCCTCCCACGCTGCCTCATAGACAGCGTGGATCGGCCCAGGACTCTGTGCTTGTAAGAGGAGTGTGGAGCAGTGAAAACAGGGTGTTCTGGGAGTGGGTCAGAGTGGGGAGGGCGGATGTGCCTTTCCAATGCTTCCTATGCGTTGTCTGGCATTTGCCTTCTGGCTCCAACTTCCTGTGGCTAGATGGCTGAAATGGGCTTTCTTGCCACGAATGCAGGGCGGCTGAAGTGCGCAGGGGAAGATCCCCTCCGCACTGCTCCTGCCCTGCATTGGATAGGCAGTCACCTCCTAGTTCAGAGGTGGCCACCTACCCCGATAGGATTGTGCCCTAAATTGATGTAAGACTAAGACAGACTAGTTAAGAACACAAAAGAAAGCAGGAGTCTAAGGGCTCAATCCTTTGCATGTTTAGACAGGAAGAAGTCCTACAACCCCCAGCATTCCCTAGCCATCCATGCTGTCTGGGGAATGCTCGGGGTTGTAGGACTTCTTCCTGTCTAAACATGCATAGGATTGTGCCCTAACTGCTGTTCTTTAGATTAAGCAGAATGAGATTGTAGAATCCTGGATCATATCACTTCACCCTTACTTTACGGTCCGCAGGGTCCGCGGGGCAGGGGGAGGTGATCTGTTCCTCCCCTCCGAAATCCTCACTGGCCCTGGCTGGCTCCGCTCCATGGTGAGTCTGCGGAGCTGCCAGCCAGCTCCGGCCGCTGGGACGCAAATGGCATCCACGTAGCGGGCGCCATTTGTGTCCCTGTTCTTTGCAGTAATAGGCTACGTAAATCTTTATGTAGCCTATCACGTAGTTATTTTTTTTTTTACAAGACTGCAAATGTCGGTGGTGGCAGCCGGTCAGAAGACCAGCCACTGCAGCCGTTGCCGCCGAAGCCGCCACCGGAGCCGCCGCCGCCCGGAAGATCCACACCAGGTAAGTCTCGTCCCGGGGGGGATCCACGGGGGGGCAGGGGGTGGCAGGCCATTCCGCCATGGAGTTCGGGGGGCCAAATGCACTGGCATTCAGCCTCACCGAGATCCGTGGTGGAATTCTCTGACATCCCTACCGGCCCCACGCAGATTCCCCTGGGTGGCGGAGGTTAGTCTTTTGTTCCGCCATGGACTCCGGGGGGGGGGGGTTGGGATTCTTAGAATCCGGCCTCACTGGGGTCCGTGGTGGAATTCTCCACCATCCCTACTTCAGACCTTGGGAGGGGGTGCGGGTGGAGATATAACCTAGCACATAAGAAACAAAACTTCAATGTAGCCAACTGACTCCTTTCTTTACTCATTTACAGGGAGCTTTTTACATGGGGCTCAAATAAACACCCTCCTTTGTGTACAGTTTTAAGTGGTACAGGACAGAAGACTACCTTGTCATACTTTTTACATATTTTATGTAACTCGGGTATTTATAAATCTATTACCACATTTGGCCTGACATATTAAAAAACCCAGAGAGCAATTGAGAAGTTTCTTATCTTTTGTCCAGAGCTAATTGACTGAGAATGACATGGATTGTCTACATTTAATTTCACCTTCAGGATCTTACTCTAGTAAAAGTAAGAACGCAGAATGCAGCATCTCAGTTTTGTCAGGAGCTGCCCCTTTCCAGCATGTAACTCCTTTGCTGAGAGAACTGCACTGGCTGCCTATTTGCTACCAGGCCAGGTTTCAGGTTTTAACAGTCATGTACAAAGCCCTAAACAATTTGGGACCAGGACACCTGAGAGAGCACCTTCTCCCTTACCAACCTGCCCAGTCACTGAGGTCACTGGAAGGCATGGTCCTAGTGGTTCCACATGGACCTATGGCTTGATTGGAGTCCACCAGGAGAAGATCCTTCAGTGTGGTAGCCCCCTTTTTTTGGAATTCCCTGCCCCTGGAGGTCAGGCAGGCTCCAACACTGGGTTGTTTCCAGTACCTCCTGAAAAGAGAACTATTCTAGGATGTGACATTCCTTAATTGACCAGTTATGGTTTTTATTGGCATTGTTTTTAAACAAGTGTAATTTTAATGTGATGTTTTAGTCTTTTTATGCTCTTATTATTTTATCTTCTGTGTTCACTGCTCTGAAATCTGTTCTAGATATGGAGCGGTATATAAATATTGTAAATCAATAATAAAATACATAAAAATGTTGTTCTCTCTGCCACACATTGCTTCCATATAGAAGAAATGGGAGGCAGAGAACCTGGCAATATGCAGGAACCTGTCTGCTTGCTAAAAAGTAATTTGGAAAACGCAGTGATTGTGGGGAAAGTTATGTTTGGGATAGGCATAGTTTGGTATAGAACATGCACTGTACGCATCAGATGCCAGGTTCAGCTTCTGAATCTCCAGTTGAAATGGTCGCAGCTCTCAAGGTTAGGAAAAGCTTTGTGCGAGACCTCAAGGAGCAGCTACCAGTCAGACAGAACTGGCCTAGATTAGGGATGTCTGAGAAATTCATTCCAGTTCATTTTGGATCAGAATTTACCTAGTTTGCACCTTGTGGACCGAACACTGACTTGGACACAATCTGCGGTTGAAGTCAGTACATTCAAGATTCCAATGTGATTTGCAAACCCCACCCCCAGTGTTAGACAGCATGCATACATTTGAAAAATGCACATGAAAAAGAGCGTACTTTTGAAGAACGCACACAACTATGCTTTAATCAATAGGAGAAGAATGCATACATTTCAAAGATGCACACAACTGATTTGTACATTTGGAAAACTATGCACAAAAATATGCATGGATTCTCATGTGAAAAGAAAAATAACAACAACTAAGCACGCAATCTGATATGGATTCAAGTCAGAACGAACCTAAAGATGGAATTTGGAGAACTTTCCTGAGCTTGAGTTTGGCTGATTTGCACATCCCTAGCCGAGATGGACACTGGCCTCATTCATTATAACACAACACATTATTATAATTCCAGGTTGTCAAGGGTGTGTTGGACTTGAAAGGTATTCATGTTGTTGCCACCTAGTAGCCAAAAGGTACTGCAGCCACTTAGCATGCTTAAGCTATTTTCCAAGATGGCCCAGGCCTTTGTGAACAGAGGACAAGATAAAACCTGGTATAAAACTTAATATTGGCAGTTAGCCTCCATAACATTATACACTGGTGATCCAAAAATGAATATGTAACTCCCGAAGTGTTTGTGGGAGCCATCTGTGCAGGATCAGTGCCAGTTCTGAAGGTGAGAACAAGGTGTCCTCTGCCCTGCTCCGACACCCTGTGCCCATGCCACCCCCCCCCCTCACCAGTTGGGCTTGAATCTCCAGGCTTTGGGGCCCCTTGGGTCAGACATCCACACTGGAGCCCCCTCCCTCAGTGGTCTATCTTCTCTGCACTGTTGCCTCTTGCCTTTTACTCCACCAGAGTCAAACCAGCATCATTGCCCAGAGGGAAGCGGTGTGGCATGCAAGGACTTTTGCTAATCTTCCCATTACCGCTCAACCAGAGAGTGCTGTAAGATGCTTCAGGGAGCCAGGACAATGCAGAGAAGTGAGTTATATATGATAAGTAGAACTTTATTACCACAACTTTAGAACCAAAGAAGTATTTAAATCGAGGCCTACCAATCTTAGGTCTAGCTTCTGGAGACTGCAAGCAAGCTTGAGACCTAAATAAATCCTAGGTCAGAATTGTTCTAGTCTTGATTAAGCAAATGGACATCAACAGCAAGGGGAAGAGCAGCAGGGACACAGGAGTCTAGGCATTGGCTGCCTGCTGGGGTATGGGTCCTCAGGAGGGGAATGGTGATGGCAAATCCAGATGCTGGCTCTGACAACAGTTCTCACTTTGGTTCACTAGTTTATTTGTTTATTGCATTTATACTGCACCCTTCCTCCTGCAAGGTGTTCAGGGTAATGCACATTTTCTCCCCTGTTTTACTTTTAGCCTCACAGCAAACCCTTGGAGTAGGTTAGGCTGAGAGAGTGACTGGCCCAAAGTTACTCAGTGAGTTTCATGGGTGGATGAAGATTTACCTTGGCAGGTTGCACAAACAAAGCATGCCATGAGGAAAATTATCGGTCCTTCAGATGTCTGTTGCTGGGCCCAGTTCAAGGTGCTGTTTTTGCCCTTTAAGGCTCTTTATGGCCTTTACCTGAAGCACCACCCTCTCTCCTGATGTTCCCACCTGGATCTTGATCTTTGAAGGTACTACTCCAAGTGACCCCATCGAGTGAGGGGCAGCAGGTGCCTATGGGGGAGCCTTTTCAGTGTTGCCACCCTGGCTGTGCAATATCCTCTCCAGAGAGGCTCACCTTGCACCTACTTTGGTGTCATTTTGTTTCCAGGAGAATAATTTCAGACTTCTGATTTTGCATGGGAAGGACCCATGTTGCAGCAGATGAACCCACCAAGAAAGCAATTTCAGGTAGGGATATTGGAGAAATCTGCAATGGAACCAAATGAGTTTGGTTTTTTATGAATCCGATCCATGGATTCCACAGCAGACTGGATCCTCCCCTGTCAGGTGGGGTCTGCGGATTTGCGGACTGATTTTCTAACTTTCTGGGATTTTGTGCAAATTTCTTTGTAGAAAAATACACAAAATAAAAAAACCTGGCCCAAAATGTGGATTTCCCCCATAGGCTATAGCATGAAAATGTGCATTTCAGGGTAATTTGCACATTTTTGAATGTATGCAATTGCGTGATTTTGCATTTGCACAAATTAGGACAAAAATCCAATTTCATCGATGGGCAGATGAAAAGCACTTGACAATCCATGAAACACAGACGGAATGTGTTTTACGCAATCTGTACATCCCTAGTTTCAGCCCACCCATAACAATTCAGTTCTAACTTTGTCCTAGGCACCCTTATATAAAGTGCTTGTTTCAGAGACAGGGACAGGAAACAGAGGTAACAGATAAGCCTATTTGCTTATATTCTTTCAAGGGGAGATTAATTGTTACAGGAGCAGTGACTAGTATCTTCAGTTAAAACTAAAGTTCTTTCATGCAAATATATATTCACAATGCAGTTTTGCTGAAAGTGAAAATGAAATGAAAACACAGGGCCAGGTGGATTATATTTGCAATATCAACCTTTCAAGGTGAGATTGCTGTGTGAAGGCAACCTTTGTGTCTAGATGATGACAAATTACTAGAGGACGATGGACAGAGCTGCTTAGAGGCAGCCAACCAACCACCCCAGTTGTTCATCTTCATGAAGACAGAGTGCCAGTAACATAGCATGCCCTAAGGGAAAAGAGCCTGGAAATAAATTAATTGACCTCTTCCATAAGATCTGCAGCTTTCCCCCTAGCAGTTCAAAGACAGTAAATTCAAAAATTGGTCAACCATAGGCTTCGTGATAGCCGAACCCACAGATTGGCCAACTGTACATATTTCATAAGAAATAAATAAATAAATAAATAAAAATGCCCTCAAAATATTTGTACCTGAATTTGTATGTAATAGTGCCCACATTTAGCTAGCTGAGTGCAGGAATACTAGCTTGCTTTCTCTGCTACTGGGTCAAATTTCAGTGTGTGTGTGTAGGTGATTAACTCTGTCCCATTGAAATCAATGCTAACAGTACTTACTTTTGGTTGGAATGTGCCTTATAAGATTGGTGATAGATTTGTAGGTCACACAGAATGTTAGGGTTGTAGTACATAAATGAAAAAAACTAGTGAGCGTGTTTTAAATTAAAAATATAGCAAAATAAATACATACATTTTGAAGTTCAGATTTCCAGAACTCTTGAACAGGAAGTACTAGCCATAGTACCCTCAGGAAATGTTGGATTCCTTTTTTGATTTGTACCCTGATTCCAAATATATCTAAATGGAGGTAAATCCTGTTGGTTTCAACAGAATTACCATCTCATAAGCAAAATAATTATGTAAAGTTTGCACTCACCCAAGATGCAGTCTGAGTAATCGGATCAACTTCTCTATATAAAAGAATGGAGGCCATGGTGGGTGTATTTTAATCAAGCACCTTAGCAACAGGAGTAGGCAACCTGGTACCCTCCAGAGTTTTGGACTACAACTCTCATAAGCCCCAGCCAGCATAGCCAATGGCCAGAGATTATGGGAGTTGTAGTCAAAAGCTTCTGGAGGGCACCAGGTTGCCTACCTCTCCCTTAGAACATCTGAATGGGAAAAAGTTGGTGATGGCCCCTTTGTAACCTGATGACTACACTGGAAGTCAAATTCCAGAATTTATGATGCAGTTGTCATAGCAATGCAGTGCTATGGTCAGTGGTTACCTCTCAGTTCAACCTACTTCATAGATTTGTGGGGTGGGGTGGGGTGGGGTGGGGGGAAGATAAAGTGGGGAGAACCTGTACACTGATCTGAGCTCCTTGAAAGAAGGGCAAGATACAAATGCAATAACTAAAGTAATCAAGCTCTTGGAAGACTGTCAAAACTTTAATGATCAGGAAAACACAGGGCCAGGTCTTCAGGTAAGCCTTACATGTAATACATGCTAAACACCTAAAATGTGTATACTTCATTGGCCCAGCTGCAGCACCTCTTTCGACATTTGACTATAGGGTTACAAATAAAGAATTTCGGAAGATGAGGTGTTAATGAAAATGAATTCGTTGGATAGACTTAATAATTATTGATAGCTCAAATATGACAAAGCCCTGTTTAACGCTAGCTTTATTAAATAGTAACAAAGTGCAGAGGTCATTTTTGGACACCTGGCTGCCCCCCCTCCTGTGGTTTGCTACTTCTGAGCAGCTGAAGTCTCTACTCTACTGGTGGAGAAGATCTTCTAGTGGCTGAGAACCAAGGAAGATTTCACCTACTGGCATTATCTGCATTTTACTTAACCGTTGAGACTCCCAAATCTTTCCTATTCATTTTTTTTTCTTTGAAAACAAAAGGAAAGGACAAAACAAACCAGGGTATTTGGTAATAAAGCTGGGGTCTTTTATGGGGTCTCTTTTTTCTTCCACATATACCCTTCAGTGGTAGTTCAAGACTTCAAGGACACAGGAGTTACAGAGACAAATAGAAGCAGCAATAAGCAGAGACAAGAAGCAAGGAGGTAGTGCCAAGAGGACTTTTTATGCAATATACAATAAACATAAGGAACAAGAAGATATTTATTAGCTATGCCATTTAAAAAAGACAGGTCTCCAGTCTTTGCTGAAACTGTCTGCCACAAATGATGTCTATACTTCCTCTGTGTCTTGGTCTGGTAACAGCAAGGAAAGCTGCAACATATGCTAGCTGAAAGTCTGACCCTGAATTACAAGGTTATTACACTTTTCTTGGGGCTTAGAAGTGTTTTTCCCTCTGGAATCCAGTGAGCTCAAAAAAGAAAGTAACCTCTGGTGGTTCTGCAATTAATCTTGGATGCATCAATTAATCTGGGTGTGTGTGTTTGCAGAAATCACTTTTGCTCACTCTCAGTGCTCTTCTCTTCCTTTCCTCCCTCCTGTTTCATTATTTGGGGGCATGTGATTCTCAGAACAATCCATAGCCTAGGCAGAAAATAGTTCAAATTGTCAATAGGAATTTTCCTTTTAAAGGATTCATCTGAATAACTGATTGTGGCTATTCTGATTATAGATACCCCACTCCCCACCTCCAAACTGAGACCTCAGCTAGTACCACATGGCAGGCTCTAGAGACCAGGTGCCAAAGCCAGATGAAACGAGCCCAAGATAATCACAGCACTGGGAGAACTGAGGGAGTTTTGAATCCCCTGCCACTAAAATTGGACTTAGCCATTCTTAATTTTGGCTGGATTGTGCCCCAGATGTTGCATGTATAACTAATTGCATTATCAGCTGGTACTTCAGTGTGTGTGAGAGATAATTGCCCTAATTCAGAGCCCCAATACTTGCACAAAGCCGCCATGCATCCATGCTTGTGCATGAATAGAGGAAACATCTGTACGTGCAAAAGACATGGATATAAATCTGTCCCCCCACCCATTGCAATGAATGGGGTGCTCATTCTGGATGTGAGCTGTGTTTGCATATTGGAGCTTCTGAAACCTTCAGATCTGAATGTGGGCGAGATGAATGAACCGGTTTTCTTTGTAACTCTTCCTATTGGCTCTCAAAGGGAATTTCTCAAGGACTGGCATCATTGAGAAATCATAAATCAGATTATATCCATATATCTGTATATTTATATCTATATATCTTCATCTGCAATGACAGAATCTTCATATTTGAATGCCTGGTGCCGGCCTGTGAATGGTGGAAGATATGGATGGCATGGAATTTTGCAGCAGAAGGGAAAAGCACAGGAGATTACTCTGCAGTTCACTTGATTTTTACCTGATGATTTACAAGGTATGTAAATTAAGAGACAACTACAGAAGGTACATTTAATGACATCTTAATGCATCACAGGATTTACGACAAGGCACGAATAGCTTGTTCACTCAACCATCGGTAGCAGATGCTGCAATAATTCTACTTAATACTTAGAAGCAAAGTAAAGCATATTGTTTTTCGTACAAATGTTTATGAAACATTAATAAGAATAATATGCACCATTCAGCACTGAACATGCCATGTGAAATCTTCTCCTATAAATATTTATAAGGCAGACATTTTGGTCTTCTGCAGAAATGGATCTCCAGCTGCAGTTTCCAAGCAGTCCCAGTCATATCTTTGCTCCTTCCCTTTGTGCACATTGCTTTCCTTAAAAGTGGCAGGGAAGTAAGGCAATTACAGCTAGATCATACACAAACATATCTAGGGAAGTGAAACAGCAAAGGAACTGCTATTTGCATAGCTAGTATTAGGATATAATATATTGGAAGTTTTCTTCTTTTTTTGATATGGTTATGTAAGTTTGCTACTGCAGAAATGAACAGAATTAATGGGCTTCATTAAATTCAAGAGAGTACGTAGGTTTCAGCCTTTTTGGGTTTTTTTGCAGTGCTCCTTAGTTTTCATAAAACAAACTATAGAAACTAAGCAGTTTTCCCCATGGATAATTGAAATATTTGAATTAGCCGTTTGCCCCTGCCAACGAGAGACCTTTGGGGAAACGCTGTGTGTTTGCAACAAAATCTATGCTTCAATTTTATTGTAAATTTGATCTACCACTCAGGAACACTTACAGTCTTATTTTACTTGCTAAGTAGAGTGGCAATACTTTTCCATCATACGATTTTCATTAGGGAAGTATCATTTCTTTTCACACTTGTATAGTGTTTCTCTTAATGATTCCTACCCACCCACTAAGTGATCTTTTCACAGGAGACTGGAGGTATGAAACCCTTCCCTTCCATTTTTTTTTTTAAAAAATGCTATCCCCCTCCCAAATGCTCTCTGTTATTAAAGTTTTGTCTTCAGCATTCTGACCTCTGCAGAAAATGTCAAATGAATCATGTTGGCAAGTTTACTTTAGACAAAGCACTCAAAGCCTTGGAGAAATCTGACTCTGATTTTCCCATGAATGGCTCAAAAGGATTCAATGAACTGCAGCCCAGTAGTAGATGTGACCCGTAGGAGCCTGAAATAACAAAAAAGGTCTCTTTTTTTTAATCTCCTGGGAGACCCTTTGAGTTTCCTAGTATCCACTAATTAAAAAAAATATTGAAAGGAATGCCTAGGTCTGATACCTGGTGTGAATGACTGGCACATGTAGGATGCTGAGGCTAATGGAAGTGTCTTTGGTACCTATAATGGCCTGTTTATATACAGACACATGCTCTACTTTCAGCTATTCCTCCTCTGGCTTCCACTTCTCCTGCTGAAACTCAACCCTATGTACGGCCAACAGGATATACAAATGCTCCCTTAGAGGGAAACCCATAGCTCAGTAGCAGAGCCCGTGCTTTGAACGTACGAATTCACAGCTTCAATCCCTTGGCATTTCCACAGAAAGGATTGTTTGTATCAGTGCCGGGAATGAATTCTGTTTCAACCCTCACCTTTAGATGTGTTCCCAGCCATGGTAGACAAGCATCGGCTAAAAGGGTCCAATGCCCTAATTCCATAAAATGTATTTTCTTATCTCTTAAGTAGACATGAGTGAGAATTCTGTTTCAATTCAGTTTTGATAAGAATCTGTCAAAACTCACGAAGTTCTCTGTATTCGGAACAAAAAAGAAATTGAGATTTAAACAATTTCAAATGTGGGAGAAAGTGAAACTGACAGATCGTCCATCCTGTCCCAGGGCTTTGAGAGCTTAGCTGTTAAAACTCTGTGTTTGAATCCCTGTTAGTGCTGAATTAAGGTTGCCACCTCTTTTTTTCTGACAGGGTCCTCATCTTTAATAGCCAGTAGCGTAGTGGCAAATTCAGAAGTGCAGGGTCCCTTCGTGACAGCCACAGCCATGCCCCTTCTAAGATTATACAACTTTGTAAGATATACAGCCTTCAACTGGGATCCCAAAACAGTGCAGCTGAGAGTAAGGCAGTGGTATTTCAACTGGATGTCTGAGAAAAAATGCAGGGGTGTTAAAATCTTTTTCACTCACTCACTCAAACACAGACATTTTAGGTTTTCAAAACATGATATTCTATGGAAGCTTCACCCTCTCAGCTCAGCCCTCATGGACAGATCCCTTCTCATTTAAACAGCCCCCTTGCACACTCCCTTAGCACTCCAACATTCCCCATTAGCCTTCCCTAAGCTCCTTCATGATATCTCTCCCCTCCCACAACAGAAACGTCCACACACCCGGCTGGATTGAACTACACACACACACACACACACACACACACACCTTCTTTCTCCCCTCCCCCAACTGATTTTTTTTTCTGTTTCCCTTCCCTCCACTAGGGTTTGTTTGCCCAGATACCGGCCAACCTTGTACCAAAAAGTGTAGCTGACAGGGCAGGTTGCATTTGGCAGTTCCGTTTACTGCAGAAATTAATGTTCAAGAATTAACAGTGCAATCCAATGGGTGTTTATTTCAAATTAAATTTACAGAGATCTGGGGAAGGCAGCTAGCAGTCCTATGCATACTTACCTGGGAGAAAGCCCAATTGGCAGTTGAACATAGTGGGACTGACTTATGAGTAAACATGCATAGGATTGTGTGATAAATCCTAAAAACTGGCACAAACCAACTCTTACAATGAATATTAATAATTCAGCAGCTGAAGAAGACACCATCTTGCTTCTCATTTGCACCACCCATCTGCCTCCATCTTTTTCATATTCATCAAGATGTGAAAGAAACTTTTTCATAGAATTTCTCCACCCCCACCCCCTACTGTAAAGCACAAAAAGGCACCAATCCTAAACACACCCACTGGGGGAGCTGGTGTACTGATGTGGCCCTGTTCTCCTTTCCTGCCCTGGAATTGTGGGAGTGGGATAGGACGGTGCTCTAGCTGGCTCTAGCTGCTGGCACTGGGGTATAGTTTGGAGAACTGCCTAGGACGAGTTTAAGCATCAGGAGTTTTAAGGGTGATGCAGTAATGTACCCCCCCACCCAAACAAACCTCAGGTAAGGGTATATAAATCAGCTTTATGTGTGTTTTTAATGAAAGGTGCAAAACAATGGGAAGAAGCATATTTTCAAGAGAAGGACAAGGGTCTAGGCCATTCACATCTCCACACCCTTACTTCCTAAAGGCACATTATATCTAAATGGTGTGAGGAAAGAGGAGAACATAATAATGATAATAATAATTGCTTGTATAATCAAAAATTAAGTTTCAAAGAGCTATGTAACTTTAGATGACAAATTAAATTTAAACTTAGATTGTAAGCTTCTAGGGGCAGAGACCTGACTTTTTTTGCTTATGATTCTCTGTAAAGTACCACATATATTGTAAAAACCAAAGTCTATGCATCTCCTGGAAGCAGCTGAAGATGTGTTTTATTCAAGCAACAGGGAAAGATAAAGTAGATTGATTAGCATATTGTTACCATCCCCGAGCCTTTGGGATGAAGTAGACGATACATCCAATCAATTAATTAAATAAATAATACGTCAGATATGGACAATAATGATGATTTTTTTTTTTTTGTACCTCAGATAAAACAGTAACCCTATTATATGGATAGAATAAAGCCTCACGGCCATGGGGCTTACTCTCAAGTAAGTGCAAAGCCAATATATGGAGGAAATGAGTGTGTGTGTGTGGGGGGGGAGAGGGAGAACAGGAGAAAAGCGGCTTTACTTAGCACATTTATTTAAAGACCATCAGGACTAGCTGCTGCAAGCAGTAGCGGCAGCAGCCAGTGCTCTAGGGCTCTTCCAGCTGCCTGCCCTGTCCCACAAGTAAACAATGGTGGCAGGCAGCGCCCCCCCCCCCACACTCCTGCTGCTGCTGTGGCTAGCAGCAGCAGCCCTGAATGGGTGGCCAGTGCTGCAGGATGATGAGGGCAGAGCCGGGCACGGAGCGAGGACGGGTGGAGAAGCGGAGAGCTGAGGAGGAGAATAGGGGGCACTGAGAGGAGGCTGCAGAGCTCCCTCAGGCTCCCTCTCTCGCCCCCATTGCCTGGCCGGCTCTGCGTGGTAAATGAGAGGCAGCTGCTAGCTGCCTGCACTCCTGCCCTTTGCTCCCTCCTCCTCCCCAATAAAAGTGGCTTTTTTATTTATTTTAAAAGGTGGCTTCAGTAAAAGTGCAGAGCGAGGCCCCGGCACAGCCTGCCACACCCCCATTAATGGTTGCATGGCAGGCAGGTGCATCATGATCCTCTCCATGCTGGGCGGAGCTGTACGTAGGGATGGCAGAGAATTCCGCCACGCGTTCCAGTGAGAAGAATCCGGCCCCCCGGAATCCATGGCAGAACGGCCTCCTGCCCCACCTCCCTACCGCGGAATCCCCCCAGGATGGCACTTACCTGGGGTGGATGTGGTGGATTCGGCGGCGGTGGCGGCGGTTCTGGCGGCGGCTGGTCTCCTGGCCAGCCGCAGCCGGGTTGCTGCCGCCGCCATTGCTGTCCTTGCAGCCGTGATAGGCTACATAAGAATTTACATAGCCTATCACGGCTAAACCCCCCCAAAAGCCCAGCGTACACAAATGGCGGTGGCTACGGCAGCCGCCATTTGCATTTCCTATTTTTCGCCGATTTATCTTACATAAATATTTACGTAAGATAAAATGGTGAGAAAAGGGGAACACAAATAGCATAGTGGGAGCTATTTGCGTTCCTTTATTTTTCGCCGTTCTAGCATTTGCGTATGCTGGGGTTTTTTTTTTTTGGGGTAGCTGTGATAGGCTACGTAAATTCTTACGTATCCTATCACGGCTGCCTAGCTGGACGCAAATGGCGGCCTCTATGGCGGCTGCCATTTGTGTCCGTAGCAGCCCGTCTGCTGATGGAAATCCAGCTGTGGATGGCCCTGGCTGGCTGCTCCATGGCCTGTCCGCGGAGTGGAGCTGGCTGTCAAGGATTCCGGGGGGGAGGCCTGGATTGCCTCCCCCCTTCTCCCCCTCTGCGAAAGATTCCGCGAAAAGGTAAGTGAGTTTCGTACATCCCTAGCTGTATGTTCTGAATTTGGTTGGTGCAGATGAATGAGAATTTTGTTTGTTTTTGATAAGGATGTACCGAAATTGGCAAAGTTCTTCATTTTCAGGAGAGAAAGAACTTGGGCTGTTAAACATTTGAATGTGGGAGAAAGCAAAAGTGACAGATTCATTTATCCCTAATCCTAAACCATAATTTTGCAGATCACCTTTTTGACTTGACTTGAGTGGTGCATTCAAAATTGTGCCTTGTTCATGGCATTTGATTTAGACTCTGTATTTACCACAGTCATGGTCAGATTGGGGTGTGTGTGTTCAGTTACGAACAAGATGGTTATATGCATCAGGCCTTGCGCAACGCTGAAAAGAGGATGACGTTTTGAGCTACTACAGGCTAGGTTTGTGGGCAGTATCCAACTGTGACATTCCGGTAGTGCAAATGACATTGTGCCAGCAGAAGCTAGGTTCCAAACTATGTGCAAAAGGAGAATCCAACTAGACTTACATTTGCACAAGTGCGGTTGTGCAAGTAGCTGTGCATTGCACTTGCACAACCCATTGGGCAAGTGCTTATGCAATCTGTTGTGCTACTGGTTGTGCATTATGCTTCTGCAACCTGTTATACAACCCAGTGCAAGCTGCTGCTGAATGACAATACACATTTGCTTGCACAATGAAAAGATTCAGCAGAGCTCCACCAGCACTATTTCAGTTTGCAGAATGCCACCATTGGATCCTACTCTTGGTGTTTCAAGTCCCCCTTTTTCACTTCAGAGATTTCAGGGAGCTGACTTGATACTTACCAGCACCATGCAGGCATTCAAACAACACGTGTGGACATAAAGGGACTGGGCATTGCACCTGCACCCGCAAATCCCATCCTTTCCCACTCTACCCCAACCTTCCAGTGTTCAGTGGGAAGATCTGAAGGGAGTTTCTAAGGGTGTTTGGGCGAATGCACTTAGAATGCTCCTCACAATTTGGAACCCTGATAATCCAGGTTTCCTGTTTGTATGGAGGATTCTAAGCATGTTCAGCATGCTCGGTTAATTTTCCTGGGGGGGGGGGGAGGCTTACCATGGTTTAAGATGAGGCGATTCTGCAATATTTAAGATGAGTGATTTTGTCCTTTTAAATTCTCTTCCTTCAACCAGGAAAAAAAAGAGAGCTGATGCACTGCTTTCTGGGGTGGTGGCCATCTCTGCCACCCCATGGGAACTATGCTATGTTGGTCCTGTTGGGCAAATGGGAACGCCACCGAGTTGCTTTGATTCTAGCTCTGCTACTACCTGACAAATAACTGCTTAACAATTGGGGTGTGTGGGAGAGATGACAATTTAGTCATCCTCCTAAAAGTTGCTGAAAATGCCTCCCACACTTGCCAGACACAAATGGCCCTGCAAAAAGTGTGTATGTGTGTGTGAGTGAGAGAGAGAGAGAGAGCGCCCTGCTCCAGCTCCAACCCTTTCAGAAATGTGTGGAGAAAATGCATCTCAGCTGAAACAATGAACAAGCATCTGGATTTATCCTTCTAATACCCGGACATCCCACTGAGGAATAGCAGTCCATGAAGCTGACTTTAACCTAGCAACCATGAATGCCAGCTCAGAAGGAGCTCAATAAACCTCCTGTTTTCATGTCTGCTAAGGAGTGCAAAGAAAGGGAAGCTGTCAAGCATCTGGCAGACCATAATTCATGGGCAGTGTGGGGCTGCTTCCAGCTGGGTATGTAACAAGTTGGGCTGGACTACCTTAAAGCATGTGTGGATGTTTTTAATCCTTAGACTGGATAGATGCAATAGTTCTTAACAGAGAGGCAATAGATACAGGCAATCATTTCAAAGAGAGTCTAAGATGGAGGATAGAACCATCCTTGTCTGCGGTATACAAACTTTGTGTGTGTGTGTGTGTGTGTGCGTGCCTATTGGCTCTGATCAAACAAGTTTTGCAGGGGTTTGAAGCAGTAAATAAACAATAACCAAGTTCAACTAATTTTATTTTAATCTTGGTTTTATTACGGTTAGCTGCTTTGAGCACAATGTTTTGGTGGAAAGGCAGGGTATAAATCAAATAAGGAGAGAAGAAAATAATGGATCTCTCATATCACCTTTAGGGGAAAAAAGATAATCCATCTCCAGACATGGGTTTTCCCTCCTAAGTCCAATTGACAGGCACCATCTTTATTTATTACATTTGTATCCCACCATTTTCCTCTTGCAAGGAGCCCAAGTTGGCTGACATGATCCTCTTCCTCCTCTCCATTTTATCCTCACATCAACCCTGTGAGGTAGTTTAGACTAAGAGTCAGTCACCCAGTGAGCTTCATGGCTGAGTAGGGGCTAGAGCCTGTATCTCCCGAGTCCCAGTCCAACGCTCTAGCCACTACACCACACTGGCTCTTGTCCAGTCCTGTCTTTCCCCTGCTCTTTCTCACTTTTTTCCAGGGTTCCTTCTGCCTCATCTGGAAAATATGATGTTAAGATAATCATACATTTCACAACTTGAAATAATATTAAAGCTTTAGAGAATAGATTGGAAGTAGCAGGCTCGAAGGGTTAAGCAAGGTAAATTAATTGATATTTCCCCCCTTTGATTAGGACGATTTATCAAGTGATTGCATTAATCCCAGAGCTGATCTAAGCACACCTCTTAAAACCTTTGCCTCATACTGAATGAAGAGCTCTATTCTCTGGTGGCAGTAGGAGGAGATGATCAGGTCATGGGAGACAAGGCGATATGTGGTTATTTAGCTTCTCAGTAGCCATAGTAATGGAAGGGTGCAATTAAATTTAATTAAACAGGTTTAATGAACAAAATGTTAATACAGTACCAGTTTATTATTACGATCAGGCCTTAATGTGAATTTGGTCTAATTGATTCAAGGATGTGTCTGGATACGCAGTCTCTGGGCTGGATTCTGACTTGCCGTGCCTTGCACTTCCTGGCTGCAAAATGCAGGAGGGCTCGGTTGCTGGCATTTGAGTTGCTCCATATTTACACCAGATCAGCAGCTATGTCACTCTTAGATCCAGCAACTTAAAGCAGACCAAATTGTTCATCCAGACAATAAGATGCAGCACGAGGTCTGCACACATGGCATGGTGTTTATGACATCTTGGAGAGTAATCAGAAAAATTCAATTACTGAGCCATAGAGTTTATTTTGCCATTCTGAAATGTCCAAAACAAAGAAGAGCAAAACATCCAAGAGAAGAGTAAAGCCCAAAGCAACTTTTGCTGAAATAATAACTGTCCTCATTTATTTTTTACGGATTTCTGCAAATCACTAGTAGCAGTCTAGTAGCATGCTAAAACACTGCATGTTTTCTATTACCTGCTAATAAAAGAAGGGGGGGGGAAATCCCTTCCAGGTGGAATTGCTTCATAAGCCCTGCTATTTCACAATAAAGACCTAAATGGTATTTGCTGTATGATGTTTATTAGTAGCTTAGTAATCAGTTACAAACATTTTAAAGAAAATATATAGTTTGTGGTCCACCTAAGTTGGAATATTTTCACATAGCTGGTTTTAGTTCCATTAGTGGAAGCTGGTGGCTCCAATTTTGGCTGTGATTCCATTCTGGGTCTTAGTCAGAACCAGCCAGAACTCTAAAGGAGCATCCAAAGTGCTGAACACATTTTGGGGATGGGGTTCAGCACCTTGGATAGCTCCTTTAGAGTTCTGATGGAAACCCTGAGTGGGTTTACAACCCACTGACATCAGAGCCACCAGTCTCCGGGGAGTTCCATATATGTAATTAGGACTAGCTCCTTGATCTCAAATGCAGTATATAGACTAGCAATACCTGATGTTCTAATGGGTTTAGTATTTAGCATTAATGTGGAAGGTTACTTATATGCAATTATGCCAGCATGCATTGACCTGCAGATTGAAGCTGCTGCTTCATTCAGTTATGAAATGCTCATTCAGCGCTAGGCTCTCATGCCTTTAACTGCCTGAGTGCTGGCAACCAAGGACTCCCCCTATTTTGCCACAAACTCTACTATTTTACCTGAATGTGAGAAAAGAAACCATCTAGGTGTGTTGAGAAATAGTGTCATGAGACAAGAGACATGCTACTGCTGCAGTACAGATGATTATGAGGAGTTTGGTACAGCATGAAGTAAAGAAGGAATTTCTTATCTAGATGTGGTTGTTTAATTTGACCCGAGGCATGGTTGGCTGACCCCAACTGGTTACCTGTTTGATCTGGGCCCAATGCAAAGTGCTCATATTTACCTTTGGAGCCCTAAATGGCTTGGGACCCAAATAACTGAAGGAGTGCCTCTTTCCCTACCAGCCTGCTGCCCATGCCTTAAGATCTTCTACAGCAGCCCTCCCCAACTTGGTGGCACACCTCAGATTTCTTGGACACTGGAACTCCCATAATTCCCAACCAGCCTGGCTGGGAATTCCATTCTAGAGAGTCCCTTCTTTAAGAGAGATGTGCTAAGTACCAACAAAGAAGGGGGCCTTTTCTGTGGTGGTGCCATGACTTTGGAAGACTCTCCCCAAATAAGTATGCCTGTACTGAAATCACAATCTTTTCTGCACCATGTGTGTGTGTGTGTATGTATGTGTATATGTATATATATATATATATATATATATATACACACACACATACACACACACACACACGCCAAGACATTTTAAACAGCAATTCTGCCTTTGCTTGCTCTTATAGTTTTATATGACTGCTGTGGGTCTTATCATTTTATATGACTTGTGTATGATGGTTTGTTCTAATCCTTATGTTTTATTGTATTGTATTTATTTATATTGGTGTGATTAATTTGATTCATGCTTTTGTACACCATGCTGGAATCCATTTGGATGAAAGGCAGTTTAGAAACGTTTTATATAAATAATAATAATATTTTATTATTATTATTAATAATAAATAATAATAAAATTTAAAATAAAAATTTTATTTTTAATTTATGCTGAATAAGACACAGTTTAAGATCCATAGACATAACAGGTAGACGCCAAAGCAGCGGCCCACTGATTAGGCATTTTATTTTAATAAAATTTTATAATAATAAAATTTAACACCTGAGGTCAATATAAATTACACAAGAAACCTACAGTTGGGGGTGGCACTATAGAAGGCAGTTCCGTAAGGAAGCAAAGAACAGGTGTCTCCAATGCACAGGCACCCAGAATTTTTTATTTTTTAATTTCCCCTGTTTTTTTTTTTAATATACCTACATGGATTTGTGTGGATTTTCTAGCAATTATACTTAGACTTCAACCAAAGCAGACCAAATATAAGTATCCATTGGAAGGTGGCATCTATAGGCCACCCATTCAAATACTGAAAGTGTTGTAAGGTCCACAGTCCATTGCATTACAGGAGGTGAGCGTTTATCCTTCCAGTGTTGTAATATCAGTATTTTAGCTGTCAAAAGGGCACTGAGCATCCATTCACGCTGGCCATTTGTTAATTTTCATGAAGCAGGTAAATAATATAAAAGAGTGTTTATATCAGTGAATATTAAAGGCTGTTCTAGCACAAAATGTATCTGTGTAATAATCCTCACTCCCCCCTGGGAGCAACTGGACATTACCAAAGCATATGTTTAAAAGAAGCATTAGTTGCATTGCGCTGCCAGCAATTAGCTGAATTAGACAATCCCTTATTAAAGAGCCAGTGTGGTGTAGTGGCTGGAGTGCTGGACTGAGAGTCAGGAGATCTGGGTTCTAGTCTCCACTTGGCCATGGAAGCTCACTGGATGACTTTGGGACAGTCACAGACTCTCAGCCCAACCTACCTCACAGGGTTGTTGTTATGAGGATAAAATGGAGAGGAGGATACACCGCCTTGGGTTCCTTGGAGGAAAAAAGGTGGGATATAAATGTAATAAATAAATATAGAGAGATTGTGGTGTCCAATAGACATGAAACAAACATTTTTTGCTGAATAAGACAGAGTTTAAGATCCATAGACATAACAGGTAGACGCCAAAGCAGCGACCCACTGATTAGGCATTTTCTGGTGGTGCCCACAGCATTTTCTCAAATTCCCAAATGTACCCACAGGTCCACAAAAGTTGGGGACCCCTGGCTAAGAATGTTGACCCTCACTAGCACTAGATGCCACATCAGTTTCACAGAATCTAGGGGTGTTGCGGGAATCTGAGAGAGGGGTGGAGTCTGGTGGACTCTTCCCTTCTTGGCCTCCTGAACCCTGCTCACCAAGCTGCCATGCTTAGCGGACTCACTGGCTGAGGTGCTGTGCGCAGTCTGTGAGTGCCTGGCAGCTACCCATTCCCTCAGCAAGCTGGCAAAAAAAATGGCAGCTTGGGATTTACTGTAAGTTAAGTAAATGGCGGCTGGAAAGGGGCAATTTATGCAACATTACGGGCATAAATGGTCCACTTATGCCTGTAATATTGTGTGACGGGCCCCTTCACAGCTGCCATTTATGCAACATCACATTTACAGAAAACAAACAAACAAACAAGCCACCATTTCCCCCCCAAAATGTGGGCGCACTGAGGGAACAGGTGGCCACTGGGCAGCTTCTGGACACTCGCCAGGCACCTGCAGACTGTGCGGCAGCTCGTACAATGCGACGAGCTGGGGTGGGCAGGCAGCAAGTGTTTGGCAGACAGGCGATGGCATGGACAGAGGTGGGTCCATCCATCCCTAGGTGCGTCACAGACTGCCTATACTCAGGGTTGGCTCCACTTTGAGGGGGCCCTGGGAAAAGTGGCTTCTGATGGGTCTCCTCTCTTACATTGATGTCCTCTCTTAGGCATAACTGGGAGTGATGGTGGTAGCAGGAGTGCTGTAAGGGTGGCTAGGAGCTGTTATTTTAACGTTTCAAAATGCCCAGTCCTGCCCAATGTAGTGTCACTCCAGGGGATTCTGGGAAATGTAAATGGCTTGCAGATCCAGCCACCTGGTGTGGGCTTCCCACGCAGGCAACCATGTTGATGGGTTCTGCTGAGAATGTGGGGCCCTGATAATTTGCCCTAGCATGTTAGGTGCTGCCTCTGGGCCTGCCCATATTAAGGAAGTTACAGTCAAAGATGGGTCCAGCTTTGACTCTAAAGAGATTTTTTTTATAGCTCTCTTGCAGCCAAATCTGTTTATGTATAATTTGCATTTGTAGTAAAATTCATAGCCCTTGGAAATGTTTGGTTTGACTGAGTGCTCCAGGCAGTTGGATTTGACTCTGAATAATTGAAAGGCAACATATTGGCTCTCAGTGCTTGATGGTGCAACTGAAAGATCAAGAATTAGGGGGAGCCTTTTGTCTGTCATTTTGTGAGTACCAATTCCACCTGTTAAAATATCTTGGATCCTGTTGGAAGAATTCTGTCCTGCCAAAACTGAATCCTGCTGGAAAATATATTGAATTGATACTGTTGAGATGTTGGAGAAGGCTTCTACTCCAAACACATAAACGCCTGCAGAAAATTAAAGAATGCATTTGTTTGAATTAATAGAATTATAGAATCATAGAATAGTAGGGTTGGAAGGGGCCTACAAGGCCATTGAGTCCAACCCCCTGCTCAATGCAGGAATCCAAGTCAGAGCATCCCTGACAGATAGCTGTCCAGCCTCGTCTTGAATGCCTCCAGTGTGGGAGAGCCCACCACCTCCCTAGGTAATTGGTTCCATTGTTGTATTGCTCTAACAGTCAGGAAGTTTTTCCTGATGTTCAGCTGGAATCTGGCTTCCTGTAACTTGAGCCCATTATTCCGTGTCCTGCACTCTGGGATGATCAAGAAGAGATCCTGGCCTTCTTCTCTGTGACAACCTTTCAAGTACTTGAAGAGCGCTATCATATCTCCCCTCAGTCTTTTCTTCTCAAGGCTAAAAATGCCCAGTTCTTTCAGTCTCTCTTCATAGGGCTTTGTTTCCGGTCCCCTGAACATCTTTGTTGCCCTCCTCTGAACCCTCTCCAGTTTGTCTGCATCCTTCTTAAAGTGTGGTGCCCAGAGCTGGACACAGTACTCCAGATGAGGCCTAAGCAGTGCTGAGTAGAGGGGAACTAGTACTTCCCAGGGTTTGGAAGCTATGCTTCTATTAATGCAGCCCAAAATAGCATTTTCCTTTTTTGCAGCCACATCACATTGTTGGCTCATATTCAGCTTGTGATCAACAACAATTCCAAGATCTTTCTCGCTTGTAGTGTTGTTGAGCCACGTATCCCCCATCTTGTAACTGTGCATTTGGTTTCTTTTTCCTAGGTGTAGAACTTGGCATTTATCCCTATTAAATGTCATTCTGTTGTTTTCTGCCCAGCGCTCCAGTCTATCCAGATCACTTTGAATTTTGTTTCTGTCTTCCGAAGTATTAGCTATCCCGCCCAATTTTGTGTCATCTGCAAATTTGATCAGCATTCCCTGCACCTCCTCCTCCAAATCATTAATAAAATGTTGAAGAGCACTGGGCTCAGTACTGAGCCCTGAGGTACCCCACTCGTTACCTCTCCCCAGTTTGAGAAGTTCCCATTGATAAGCACTCTTTGAGTCCGATTCTGTAGCCAACTGTGGATGCACCGGATCGTTGTTTCATCTAGCCCACTTTGAGCTAGTTTGCTCATCAGGATATCATAGAGCACTTTGTCGAAAGCTTTGCTGAAGTCGAGGTATATGATGTCTACAGCATTCCCACAAGGGAGGTTACTTGATCAAAAAATGAGATCAGATTTGTCTGGCAGGACTTGTTTTTGACAAATCTTGCCTTTTGTGCTTTTAGGGGGTGGGTTAAGGATACAGTGAAAAAAATATTCAATAATCTAAGGCTACAATCCAGGGCATGCCCCCTCAGAAGTAAGTGCCATTGAATTCAATGGGGCTTACTCCCAGCTAGGTTAGTATAGGATTGCAGCCTTATAGTGAAATCCTGTGCATGATGCCTCAGATGGAAGTGCCATTGATTTCAATTGGGCTTACTCTCAAGTAAGTATTTATAGGACTGCGGCCGTAGTCTTTGTCTGTTGCTTTTGATGATATTGTAGTTTTTTAATGTTCAACTTTTATTAATATTACAGAATTCAAAAACAGCAAAACAGGAAAGGAGAAATTACTCAATCCAAATAGTATGCCACATGCTGCACTTTCATATCCATAATGTCCATAGGATTCTTATCCTAGAGGGTGTCTTTTCAGAAGAGCATCTGCAGCAGTCTAGAAATGCAGGGATCACATTGGAGACAAAATGGTACCTAACTGTGTAGAAGTCATCACGCTTGGCCGCATTTCTGTACAGCGTTGATTGATTCGCATCAATTTTTGCAATAATGGCACACGTGTGAGTATCAAAATACGAATTTAAGTAGAAAGTATTCCGATAACTATGTATTTGAAAGAAAACACACATTTAAATATGTTTTTTGAGATTTTCTTTTAAATGTACAAGTCAATGCAGAAATGGAACAGAATGGAATTATGGATAAAAACATGTGACAGTGACACCAACTAGAAACAGTTATCTCTTGCCTTGCTATTGGCTCAGAAAACAAACTTAGTTATTTCTGATATTTTGGGAAATAACTCAGTTCATTTCTGGGTTAATCCAAGGCAAGCAGGGGAAGCCCTCCCACCTCTACAAAACATTAAAGGCAAGACTCTGATCCGGGCTTGTGCCCTGCCAGCTCTTATTTTAGAAATTAACCACTGTTGCAACTGCATTATATGACTCGACTGGAAAAGAAAGCACACAGTATCCAGCAGATTACATTCCCCTGTGTGTTTTTTTTTTAAATAGCCCAGCTGGAAAATGAACAAGACTGAGTCTTTCCGCTGTTCTGAATCTGTCAGAAATGCCTCCTCCTGCTTCCGTTCTCCATGTGCTCATCTCCTAAGATGCAGAGAGAGCAAATCCATTGTGCAATTTCCCAAAGACTTATATATTCTTATGCCCCTGCATGACTGGTAAACTATGTCCCAGCGAGAGTACAGATGGGGAGGAGCAAAGACCACATTTGAAATTGCATGCTCTATTATGCAAATGGTAGGTAGTGGGTGGCAAAATCCATTCAAAATAGATAGGTCAACTACCATCTCCCGATTATCTCTTTAAAATGCATGCCGAGGAGAAAGAGGCATAAAATAAAAGCCAAGATTTCAGCTTTCACCTTTGCATAAAATAGTCAAATTTGACTAGGAATGTGTGAGATTAAAACAACGCACACACATACACACTTGCCTTCGATCTAACAGATGAGGGGAGACACACAGAATATTTAGAATGATTTAAAAAGAGATATTCTTTCATCCATGTTCCACTGAAAATGGGGGTGATGTTTTGGAAACCCTGTGCAAATTGATTTCATAGGCTTCGAACTAGGAAGAAGTTTTTAAAAATGTGTGTATCAGCTTATAGACAGAATCCAGTGAAGTGATGGCATGCATGAACAAAAAACTGCACACAGATACAGCTTCATTTGTTGTTTTTAGCACAGCAGTAGTTTCTACTGCCAAAGAAACAAGCCATAGTTCAGATGGCTTGCTTCTTCAGCAGTGAGCAGTAGTGTAGCGGCAAATTCAGAAGTGCAGGGTCCCTCACAGCCACACCCCCTCACAGCCACAGCCCCTTCTAAGATTATACAACCTTGTACAATTATACAATAAAAATAGGTTTTCAGTTACTTACTTTATCTCTAAGCCATAATGTCTCCCAATTATGTTTGTCCAATTACTTGCGATTTCACCACCTTCTATTTCAGTGCTCAATGCAAATCAGTGCTATGCCTGTTTACTCAGAAGTCCCATTTAGTTCAATGGGATTACTCCAATGTAAGTGTGGATAGGATTGCAGTCTTCATCTTACTTCTCATCCCTGGTATGTGTAAAGTCATAATGCAGAACCATGTCTCCAGTAGTGCCAGCCACATGCCTCCAGGAAGCTCACAAACAGGGCAAGATGGGGAAAGACTTCCCCTCCTGCCTCTGATGAGACACCTCTGATGATCAGGGGTACTATCCTGCCTCCTAGTAGTAGGATAGTAACAGGAAAAACAAAATCTCACCCTCTCCTCCATACACCATATTCTTATCATACAATGAGTGCAAGTGATTTGCAAAAGCAAACAACAAAACAGCAGTGCACAATTAACATACAGAATTCCCCCGACACAATGATGTGGTGATGGCCGCTTCCATTGGCAGCTTTTATTCCTGTATGATGCTGGCAGTATACCTTTGGGAAGGAGACACTGCTGTCAAACCACAGGGAAAGTTGGACTTTTTTCTAAGCGTGCATTGGATCGTACCTTAAATAGAAGGACTGGAGGCTGGGTCAGAGATTCAGACAGAAAGAGTCCCCTTTCAGTTGACTTCTTCACAAATTGCTAAAGCAGAAAACACCTGGATATTGTTTATTGATTGTTTATTGATTATTTAAATTATATTGCACCTTTTCACTAAAAAATGGTGCTCAGTACAGCTGATAATAAAATACAGATTAAAAACAAAATATTAAAACAGAACATAAAAACAAATACATTAAAAACAATAAAAAACACAGCAAACCAAAAACAAAAAAACAGCAGCCAACCAATTAAAAACCTCTTCATCAACAGACCAGCTTATATGTCAAAGGACTGAATAAAAAAATCTTAGATTGCTGGACAACATTCCTATTTCTCAACTTCTATTGACATGGACACTAAGTAACTAAGCATTACATGCAAAGGTGTACGATGAAACCCCTTTTTAATTATGTCATCTAGTTTTTACAAGCTTGCGAAGGGGAATGGTATCTATGAAAGCT
This sequence comes from Heloderma suspectum, assembly GCF_057233095.1. Taxonomy (NCBI): domain Eukaryota; kingdom Metazoa; phylum Chordata; class Lepidosauria; order Squamata; family Helodermatidae; genus Heloderma; species Heloderma suspectum. The sequence goes on along the minus strand of NC_139462.1, from coordinate 31,443,120 downwards.
CTAGGTATGGATGGGCACCCCCCCAGCCCAGGTTCTCTGGGTGCCGCCAAGCCCCTGCTCCTGCTCATCCCCCCCAGACCTGTGCTCAACCCCCCCCCCATGCTCACCAAGCTGCCTGCACTCACCAGGGATCCGTCCCTGAGCACCGCGACTGCCATTTTGAGAAAAAAATGGTGATCGTGAAATATCTCGACTTATGCAAAATGGTACGTCAATGGCCCATATATGCAAGATTACATGCATAAATGGGCTGTTTACGCCTGTAATCTTGTGTGTATGGGCCATTCATGGTGCCATTTTGCATAAGTCTAGATGTGCACATATGTCATGATCACAAATCTTCCTCAAACTGGCGCTTGCATTGCTTGCGTTGCTTGCAAATGGGTCCCTGGTGAGTGTGGGTGGCTCGGTGAGCATGGGGGGGGTGAGAGCGAGCAGGGACAGGGGCTCAGCAGGCATGGCCTGGGGGTATGGGCAGGGGGGAGCCCACTGGACTGTTGGACCCAGTTGTCTGCCTGCATCATCCCTACAAAAGACTATTGCCTCGTATTATTCTGCATTGTAAAGCAGCTAGCAAACAATGTCATTTAAGCTGCAGTCTTACTCCCCTGGGAGTAAGTCCCATCAACTCATTGCGGCTAACTTCTGAATGGATATATAAAGCACAGCTTAGACACTAAGCAAAAACATTCTAGCACCTCCTCTCAGTCTACCACTTCATTCTGCCCAATGTCTGTACACGACAGGGAGTTTTTAAAATTATTATTATTTGAGGTGGCACTGTGCTGCCCATACAAAAAGGGCTATACCACACACTCACATACCCTATCTTCCTCCCAAAAGTGATCTTGCCCACCGATCTGAGAAATTCAGCCCTCTTTCTGCTTCCTAGCTCACTTTTCTTTATCCTCTACTCCTTCTCCTCCTCCACCTGCCACTGAGGGGGTTCTCCCTGTCTGGCCTGCAGCCACTACCCCTAAAACTCTACTGCCTCCCTCAGAAGCTGGCCCTGGAGGCAACAATTTCCCCTCATGCGGGGAAGCCATGACTGGTGTGCTTGCACAGCCACAGCTGCCACTGCCCAGCATATCGCAGGACAATCTCAACTGAATGCAGCCAGGTGGCAGCAGCGCCGCCACCACCACCCCTCCCGACATAGCTGCCTCCCTCCCTCCCTCTCTTGGGAGGCCCCAGCCAAGGGGGAGAACAAAAGCAGGTCCAATGGCCAACATGTACACTCCCTCCCTGGCTCACTGCTGGGCAAGTGGAGGGGAGCTGGCTTGGACCTGTCTGGAAAAATAGTACTGGGTCAAAGACCCAGTGTGGCCCATCATGACTACAACCCTGGCAGTGAGCATGTCTATACCAAAGTCTATGGATGGAAGGCATATGTGTGGTTTCTCTCATCCCTACCCCGCCCCCCCCGATAACTGAAACTGTGGTTGCATGGTTCTTGTTGTTGCATGCATATAACTGCTTTGAATCATGGCCAAACCCTATTAGCCCAATCTAACTCTTGTCCTGCTATAAAAAGGTATTAATGCATGCATACAGAAATGCACATTTTCATGCAGATTTAAAATTGTGTCTTATTGAAAGAAACACAATATGGATAAAGGGCATCCACCCTCAGTTGTGCACTCATGGTTCCTGATCTAGCTAAATAGACACTTGTGGAAGACTATTGTATCACACAGATTGGCTTAGCTGGAGTATCATAGAATCATAGAATAGTAGGGTTGGAAGGGGCCAAAAAGGCCATCTAGTCCAACCCCCTGCTCAATGCAGGAATCCAAGTCAAAGCAGTGTGTTGGACTGGGAGTTGGGAGATCTGGGTTCTAGTCCCCACTCAGCCATGGAAGCTCACTGGGTGACTCTGGGCCAGTCACAGACTCTCAGCCCAACCCACCTTGCAGGGTTGTTGTTGTGAGGATAAATTGAAGAGGAGGAGGATTATGTACGCCGCCTTGGGTTCCTCCTTGGAGGAAAAAAGGCAGAATATAAATGTAATGAATAAATGTAATGAATAAATCCCCTTCATGGATCACTGCCTTGTTGTGGCGAAGGGGCTTGTGTAACTCAGTGAAGCCATAAGCTATGCCATGCAGGGCCACCCAAGATGGACAGGTCATGGCAGAGAATTCTGACAAAATGTGGTCCACTGGAGAAGGAAATGGCAACCCACTCCAGTATTCTTGCCGAGAAAACCCCATGGAACGTATCACAAGGCTAAAAGAGATGACGCCGGAAGATGAGCCCCTCAGGTCGGAAGGTGTCCAATATACTACTGGGGAAGAGCAGAGGGTATTTCCAAGTAGCGCCAGAAAGAGTGAAGCAGCTGGGCCAAAGCTGAAAGGACACTCAGCTATGGATGTGTCTGGTGGTGAAAAGAAAATCCGATGCTGTAAAGAACAATATTGTTTAGGAACCTGGAATGTTAGATCAATGAATCAAGGTAAGCTGGAGGTGGTCAAACATGAGATGGCAAGATTGAACATCGACATCTTGGGAATCAGCGAACTAAAATGGACAGGAATGGGCGAATTTAATTCAGGTGACCATCATATCTACTATTGTGGGCAAGAATCCCTTAGAAGAAATGGAGTAGCACTCATAGTCAACAAAAGGGTGGGAAAAGCAGTACTGGGGTACAATCTTAAAAATGATAGAATGATCTCAGTACGAATCCAAGGCAAACCATTCAACATCACAGTAATTCAAGTCTATGCCCCAACCACTGATGCCGAAGAAGCTGAGGTTGATCGGTTCTATGAAGACCTACAACACCTTCTAGAACTAACACCAAAAAAATATGTCCTCTTCATCATAGGGGACTGGAATGCTAAAGTAGGAAGTCAAGAAATCACCAGGATAACAGGCAGGCATGGCCTTGATGTACAAAATGAAGCAGGACAAAAGCTAATAGAGTTTTGCCAGGAGAACACGCTGATCATAGCAAACACTCTTTTCCAACAGCACAAGAGACGACTCTACACATGGACATCACCAGATGGTCAATATCGAAATCAGATTGATTATGTCCTTTGCAGCCAAAGATGGAGAAGCTCCATACAGTCAGTAAAAACAAAACCTGGAGCTGACTGTGGCTCAGATCATGAGCTGCTTCTAGCAAAATTTCGGCTGAAATTGAAGAACGTAGGGAAAACCACTAAACCATTCAGGTATGACCTAAATCATATCCCTTATGAATATACAGTGGAGGTGAGGAATAGATTTCAGGGATTAGACCTGATAGACAGAGTGCCTGAGGAACTATGGACGGAGGTCCGTAACATTGTTCAGGAGGCAGCAACGAAATCCATCCCAAAGAAAAAGAAATGCAAGAAAGCCAAGTGGCTGTCTGATGAGGCTTTACAAGTAGCTGAGGAAAGAAGGGAAGCAAAAAGCAAGGGAGAAAGGGGAAGATATACCCAACTGAATGCAGAGTTCCAGAGAATAGCAAGGAGAGACAAGAAGGCCTTCTTAAATGAACAATGCAGAGAAATCGAGGAAAACAACAGAATGGGAAAGACTAGAGATCTCTTCAAGAAAATTGGAGATCTCAAGGGAACGTTTTGTGCAAAGACGGGCATGATAAAGGACAAAGAAGGCAGGGACCTCACAGAAGCAGATGAGATTAAGAAGAGGTGGAAAGAATACACAGAAGAACTATACAGGAAAGATCTTAATGTCCTTGATAGCCATGATAGTAATGTCCTTGATAGCCATGATAGTGCGGTCACTGAACTTGAGCCTTACATCCTCGAGAGTGAAGTCAAGTGGGCCTTAGGAAGCATTAGTAACAACAAAGCTAGCAGAGATGACAGTATTTCAGCTGAGCTATTTAAAATCCTAAAAGATGATGCTGTTAAAGTGCTGCATTCAATATGCCAACACATTTGGAACACTCAGCAATGGCCGCAAGACTGGAAAAGGTCAGTTTACATTCCAATTCCAAAGAAGGGCAACGCCAAAGAGTGTTCAAACTACTGCACAATTGCGCTCATTTCACATGGCAGCAAGGTGATGCTCAAAATCCTACAAGCTAGGCTTCAGCAGTATGCGAACCGAGAACTACCGGAAGTACAAGCTGGGTTTCGAAGAGGCAGAGGAACTAGAGATCAAATCGCCAACATTTGCTGCATCATGGAGAAAGCAAGAGAATTCCAGAAAAACATCTATTTCTGCTTCATTGACTACGCTAAAGCCTTTGATTGTGTGGATCACAACAAACTGTGGCAAATTCTTAAAGTGATGGGAGTACCAGACTACCTTACCTGTCTCCTGAGAGACCTGTATGAGGGTCAAGAAGCAACAGTAAGAACCGGACATGGAACAACCGAGTGGTTCAAAATTGGGAAAGGAGTACGACAAGGCTGCATATTGTCTAGAGTTGGCGGAGAATTTCTCCCCGAAACTTCAGGGGGCCGAGCGCCAACGTGTTCGGCCCCCCGAACAAGTTTCGGGGAGAAATTCTCCGCCCCCCCTCCCCCCGCACCCCCCCCGGGACGGGACTTACCTTTGCTGAATGTCCCTCCCGGCGGCGGGTCCGGCCGGCGGTTCGGCGGGTCTTCGTCCGGGGCGGGAGCGGCAGCCAGTCTTTCGACCGGGTGCCGCTGCCGCCATTCCAATCAAAGAAAAAAAAAACGCCCCCGTGATAGGCTACGTGACGATTAACGTAGCCTATCACAGCTAGATTTGCAAAGTCAGCTGTGATAGGCTACGTAAATCGTCACGTAGCCTATCACGGGTGACTTAAAAAAAAAAGCGCGTACGGATAATGGCAGCCCCCATAGGGAGCCGCCATTCCCGTTCCTTATTTGGTCGCTGTAGTCTACGTAAAGATTTACATAGACTACGGCGAAAATAAGGGCAACGCAAATAGCGTTGCCCTTATTTTCGCCATAGTCTATGTAAATCTTTACGTAGACTACAGCGACCAAATAAGGAACGCGAATGGCGGCTCCCTATGGGGGCTGCCATTTGCGTACGCGCTTTTTTTTTTTTAAAGTCTCCCGTGATAGGCTACGTGACGATTAACGTAGCCTATCATGACTGACTTTGCAGATCTAGCCGTGATAGGCTATGTTAATCATCACGTAGCCTATCACGGGGGCGTTTTTTTTTTTTTTACAAACTTTTTAGTTCGCGGCCGGGCGAGGCGAGGCGCCTCCTCCCCGGCCTGAATTTTGGCCGGGCGAGGCGGGAAGCCTCCCCCCCTGGCCTGAACTTCGCGGGGGGAGCAGCAAAGCGCCTCCCCCCCACCGCGCAAAGCTTCGAGGACAGGTAAGTGACTTTCGTCCATCCCTAATATTGTCACCCTGCTTATTTAACTTATATGCAGAGTACATCATGAGAAATGCCGGGGTGGATGAATCAGAGGTCGGAATTAAGATTGCTGGGAGAATTATCAACAACCTCCGATATGCAGACGATACCACCCTAATGGCAGAAAGTGAAGAGGATCTAAAGAGCCTCTTGTTGAGGGTGAAAGAGGAGAGTGCAAAAGCTGGTTTGAAACTCAACATTAAAAAAGCATCTGGCCCCATCACTTCCAGGCATATAGAAGGGGAAGAAATGGAAGCAGGGACAGATTTTACTTTCTTGGGCTCCAAGATCACCGCAGACGGTGACTGTAGCCATGAAATTAAAAGACACTTGCTCCTTGGGAGGAAAGCTATGGCCAACCTAGACAGCATAGTAAGAAGCAGAGACATCACCTTGCCGACAAAGGTCCGTCTAATCAAAGCTATGGTTTTCCCAGTAGTAATGTATGGCTGTGAGAGCTGGACTATAAGGAAGGCTGAGTGCCGAAGAATTGATGCTTTCGAACTGTGGTGCTGGAGAAGACTCTTACGAGTCCCCTGGACTGCAAGGAGGTCCAATCAGTCCATCCTAAAGGAAATCAACCCTGAGTACTCATTGGAAGGACAGATAGTGAAACTGAAGCTCAAATATTTTGGCCACCTAATGCGAAGAGAAAACTCTCTGGAAAAGACCCTGATGCTGGGAAAGACTGAAGGCAAAAGGAGAAGGGGACGGCAGAGGATGAGATGGCTAGATAGCATCACCGATGCAATGAATATGAACCTGAGCACACTCCGGGAGAGTGCGCAGGACAGGAAGGCCTGGCGTGCTATGGTCCATGGGGTCACGAAGAGTTGGACACGACTGAACGACTGAACAACAACAACAACAACAATGAATAAATAAATAAATAAATGGCTGTCCAGCCTCATCTTGAATGCCTCCAGTGTGGGAGAACCCACCACCTCCCTAGGTAATTGGTTCCATTGTTGTATTGCTCTAATAGTCAGGACGTTTTTCCTGATGTTCAGCCAGAATCTGGCTTCCTGTAACTTGAGTAGGGTATATATGTTCCAGTTTTTAATTCCCCAAAACTAATGGTGCTCACAAGACACTCAGACTCCACCCATGAGACTTCACCAAATCTCTGCTCCCAGCCCTGATGACATAGATCGCAAAAGCACCAAATAAGTAAAATGGAATAACTTCAGACTAATAACACACCAGACTGCAGAGCAAAGCAAAAAACAAACAAAAAACCCAAACCTGGTTAAAACCCAAAGAATAAAATTAATGGAAAATCTGAGTACCACCCAGGAAGACATAAAAAACCCACAAGCAATGCAAATAATAAAATTGATGCAAACAGAACAATTGATTTGAAACCTGAGCATGAGAATGAAAAGGCGGGGGGGAATCCATGCCCAATGCCAGGAGATATCATATTGCAAAAAGAAAGGCACCTCAAATGGATAGCATGTTTATTCAGCCAATAGTATAACTGATACAAAATGAACTTTGCTTAGAAATGAACAACAATCCAGCAGAGCGATGGGGAAACAGCTGCTGAACCAGATAACAGCAGGCAGTGTGGTGGCCGGCCACGAACACCAAGTGGTGCCCGGTGAGAAGCTTCACAATGGAGAGGGGGAGGAAGTGGCCATATCACCTTGAACAGGCTGATGACGTCATCTATATGGGCCTCTGCACAACTTCAGGCTCCAGAGCAGCAGACAGGAATCAGAGGGGCCATAGTTACATGTGTAGTCATAACCAGGCAAGGGTCAAGATTTGAGGTCGCAATCAGGGCAAGGGAGCAGGAACACAAGCAGTGATCTTCACAGTGGAAGCTTTGCACAGACTGAGGAGCAAGTTCTGAGGCCAGGCAGGCCTTTGTGGGCTTTGATATTGATCCTTGGGGTCAGCTGGCCAGATGTTCAGGCAGGCTGGTAGTACAGCTGAGATGGCAGCTTTGGCTTCAGTACTATGGCCTTGGGAGGGTTCCTCATTTAAAGGCAGCCTAAAAATAATTTCAAATAAATAAACTAACAAGGTGGAATTAGCCTGCTGGTGGTACGAGAGTTAAGATGCTGGGGTCCGGCTGCTGAGAGCTCTGGTTTGAGGCTACCCCCCTAAACTTTAGTGGAAGACACCCAAGCCTCCAAGAACTAGGCGACGATTTACCATAGAGTCAGGGATGAATTTATACCTAGGGACATGTCCAGTACTTTTTTTCAATACTAGAAGTTCAGCATTGGAACATAAGACTTATTAATGAAGGAAAGAATGCGTGCACCCTTGTCTTAGCACCATGTAGCACTGGCAACACTAGACAACAGGCATTAGGAGTAAAGACCTCCGGGAATGAGGGTTGAATTTTGAGGTATGGTCAAGCTGGGAATGGATGCATCAGTCTATCTCCAGTCCATGTCAGCTTCACATCTATTCAGTCATAAACCCATTCCATCCAACTGCTGCATTATTCTGTGAATATTTTAAAATAACTGCATGAAAATTCATAATTATGAAAATTCAACTTGCCCAAATAAACATTTTTGTAAGCGGCAGTATTACAGCAGAAACTCTCCCCATGACCTGAGTTTGATCCCAGTGGAAGCTGGGTCCCAGGTAGCCGGCTCAGGTTGACTCAGCCCTCCATCCTTCCGAGGTCGGTAAAATGAGTACCCAGCTTGCTGGGGGAAAGGTAGTCACGACTGGGGAAGGCAATGGCAAACCACCCCGCTACAGTCTGCCATGAAAACACCAGCGAAAGCAGCGTCCCTCTAGGAGTCAGCAATGACTCGGTGCTTGCACAGGAGGAACCTTTCCTTTCCTTCCCTAATATATGTATTTTTGTTCACAAACTTCCTCAGTATAGGCCTTTCTGTATACAATATTTGAGCTGGAAACTGCACTGCAAAATTCAGAGAAGTTCCCAGTCTGAAAGACAATTGTGTTCCAATCTGCATATTAGTCCAGGAAGTGACTAGTTCAGTTCACTGGAGGCTGGTGGCTCTGATTTTGGTAGGGATATGGATCCATTCTGGGTTTCAGTCAGAACCAGCCAGAACTCTAAAGGAGCTATACCTGTTCTGGGTATAGGGTTCAGCACCTTGGATAGCTCCTTTAGAGTTCTGACTGAATCCACAGCCCCACTGAAATCAGAGCCACCAGTCTCCACTGGGTCAATTTGCTTTAAAATGTGGACCAAACACCCCGCACCCCATCCATAGCTTGAGCCATGATGCCTCTGTAAGTACCAGAATTGTATGAACTAGCAACAATCTTTGGGGAATTACTCTCATTAACCTGCAGGTAGTTGGTAATCTACACTTTAATTCAGGCAACTTCATCTCTGGAAATCCAGCAGCCGCAATCCAGCTCTAATTGTGGATGACACATCACACGTAACAACTTACAGCCCTGGATCAGGGTACATATTTCCCATGTACAGCAAAGGTGCATCCAGCGACTACAATGGGATTTGGATTTGCGTCATGATGCAGATGGAGATGTGCATTGAGATGTACAATTGCTCCCCCGATTTCCCATCAACTATATATGCACATGAATAACCATTGCTAGACAGGGGCTGGATTAAGCCTCACCGGGAGGAGAGTGGATTCAAAAACTTCCCCAAGATTCATTGTCAGCTAAGCAACTTAGAAATAGGAGGCATGGCACGGGCAGCTCTGTGGGTCTCTTCCATACCTTTCTGTGATGCACGTATTTGTCACAACTTGATCCAGGAGGGTACATTGCTGAAGGAACGAATTGCCTCCTCCTGGAAGAGGGGGGACCACAGACCATTGTGTGGGCAGACAAATGCACTCCCCAACATTTCCTCTGAGTGTAATTGCTTTATAATTTGTATTTATATTTTTCTCCTTGCCAGTAATTAAATTTCAGAGACTATATGCATAAAGCTAATAAAATTATTACACCAAGCATATTTAAAGGCCTTTCAAACTACCCATTATCATACTGAATAAACTTATGTCAGAATAAATGGGCAGTGATGATGAATTGTGACTACCCTGTGGCTCTGGATGGGGAAAAAGAGCAGACTCTCTTCATTTATACCAAAGGCAGAGCTGATGAAGTGTCTGTACCTGTCCATGAAAGGCTTTTCCTTTATGTTCTACTCCAAATATCATTCATTTCATTTTCATTACAGAGATGGCTAGGCCATCAAAACCAATTGTGCCAACTGAAATGCAGCAGTAAATCCAATTAGACAAGAGAGCTAGATTCTGCTTTCACTCTTCCAGGCTATATTAAGGGTAGCCTAAGAGAACCCCTTAGTGGTTATTCCAGATTTACAACAGAGCTAACCAAGACTGGCATTTTGCAGAGTGGAGGCAGGATAGCATGTTTTATGTGCATCCTAGTCGCAAGAACGTAGAGGGAACATATTATTCATGCTTGACTTGGAGAAATGTAAGGAGGATTTCCCCCCATAGCTGAAATGTTTCCCATCGATTGGATCTCAGAAGCGAGCCGTATGGCTTGTCCTCACCAGAAAGGCTGCTTCATCTAGAGCAGCAGTCCCCGACCTTTTTGGCACCAGGGACTGGTCTCGTGGAAGACAATTTTTCCACGTACCGGGGGGGGGGATGGTTTTGCTGGCGGACTTCCGGCTGCTGGGATGCAAATGGCATCCATGTAGCAGATGCCATTTGCGTCCCTGTTCTTTGCAGTAATAGGCGATGTAAAAATTTACATAGCCTATTACTTGAAGAACAGGGACACAAATGGCATCCGCTATGCAGACACCATTTGCGTCCCAGGGGCCGGAAGTCCGCCAATGACTGGAGCCAGCCGCGGAGCAGAGCCGGCCGGGGCCGGCGAGGATACTGGGGGGGGAGGGACGGATCGCCTCCCCCCCAGCCGACCCAAGGTAAGGGGGTTTCTCACACCCCTACTGAGGCCTGGTTCCTAACAGGCCACGGACTGGTACCGGTCCACGGCCCAGGGGTTGGGGACCCCTGATTTAGAGTAGAAATAGTATTGGCCTCTGCTGTTCATGTTCTGGTGACCTCCACATTAGACTACTGTAAATGCAATGCACTTCCTGGAACTGCCTTTGAAGATTGTTCAAAACTGCAGTTAGTGCAAAATGCAGCTGCTGGATTAATAACTTAGATTGCACATCACAATCTCGTTATGCCTGTACCTTGCCAACTGCACTGGCTTCCAGTCCATTTCTGGTCCCAGTCCTTAACCTTTAGAGCCCTTCATGGCTTAGGGTCAGGATACATGAAGGAACGTTTGTCTCTATATGTAACTACCTAGGGATGTACACCCCCCACTGTCTGGTCTGGGGGGGGAGTCCATTGCAGGGAAATCTGGGCTGCTTGGCGCCCTGCAGAGTCCTCTGGAGTTGGTGGAGAGGCTCTCTGGCTTCCTATAAAACGCAATACAGTGATGGCGGCTGCCATTAGCCTATCAAGGGGAAATTCCAGCCATAAGTGGTGCATTGTACATAATTTGCAGCCATAAAGCACTTACTTTTACCTAAATTACAGCTTTTTATGGCTGTATTTAGGTAAAAGTAAGTGCTTTATGGCTGCAAATGGCGTACAATACACCATTTGCAGCTGTAACTTCCCTGCGATAAGCTAATGGCAGCTCCCATTAACGCATCACATTTTATAGGAAGCAGAGAGCCACGTCGTGGGAACTCTTCCAGACCTGGAGGTGACTGCTGCCAGGCCGCTGCAGACTCTGGAGGTTGGATTCTTTGGAGTAATATCATCTTTAGAGGTGAGGCAGGCAACTGCCAGTTAGGGATGGTGGAGAATTCCGCCACGGACCCCAATGAGTCCGTGGTGGAATGGGACACTCACCTCTGCCTCCCTCCAGAATCCGTCCAGGCCGGCTCCTCCATGCAGAGATCCTGTGGAGTCGGCCACCAGGTCCGCATCGCTAGCGATCCACCGGCTGCCATTGCCGTGTCGTATTGCTGGGCTATCTCCAGATGCAAATGGTGTAGTGGACACCATTTGCAGCTGTAAAACTGTTAGGTTAACCTAAATGCAGCCATTTACGGTTGCATTTTATTAATCTAACAGCTTTATGGCCGCAAATGGTGTCCACTGCGCCATTTGCATCCCTGTTTTTTCACGTGATAGGCTATGCAAATATTTACATAAATATAATTTGTGTAGCCTATCGCATGAAAAAACAGGGACGCAAATGGCGTAGTAGATGCCATTTGCGGATGTAAAGCTGTTAGATTAACCTAAATGCAGCCGTAAATGGCTGCATTTAGGTTAACCTAACAGCTTTATTGGCGTGTTATGGTCCATGGGGTTATGAAGAGTCGGACACGACTGAATGACTGAACAACAACAGAACAGCTTTACGGCCGCAAATGGCATAGTGGACGCCATTTGCATCTGGAGTTAGCCCAGCGATATGGCATGGCAATGGCAGCCGGCCATATCACCAGTCATGTGCACCCCAGCAATGTGGACCTGGCAGCCAGCTCTGCAGGATTGCCACGGAGCAGAGTTGGCTCAGATGGATTCTGGGGGGAGGGATGGATCGCCTCCACCTAAGGGCGGATTCCCACCCGGACCAGCAGGTAGGGAATCTGCCCATCCCTACTGTCAGGGAGAGGTAGGGATGTCAGAGAATTCCGCCACGGATCCCAGGGAGGCCGAATTTCAGTGAATTCCCCCCCCCCGGAAGCCATGGCGAAATGCAGCAACCCGCCCCACCACCCTGCAGAAGCCTCCCGGAACGAAGCCTACCTGGCTGCGGCTGCGACGGCGGCAGCTCTTGAGGCTCTGGCAGCTCTGGCGGTGGTGGCAGCAGCTCTGGTGGCAGCGGCGGCGGCGGTGGCAGCTGCCGGGCTGCAGCTGCAAATGGCGGCCACTACACCAGCCGCCATTTACGTCCGCAGACCTGCCACAGCCAGATATCCAGCTGCAGATGCACCGGCTGGTGGCTCTGCAGAGTCGCTGTGGAGCGGAGCTGGCTGGGGAAGATTCTGGAGGGAGGGACAGAGAGCCTCTCCCTCCACCAGGCTTCACTGCACCTTCTTGAATGTGTCTACATTGCCTATAACATCAATGTAAATCCAGAGAAACCCAATTATTTTCAGGAGAACAGCCCCCCACCCCTTCTCTCCACCAGCAGCACTAACTTAAGTATTGATCCAGGTCTCTAAATATTTTCCTTCCCATTACTCTTTCCCAACTTCACATATTGATGTAACTTCTCCCCTGTTGACCCCAATCTGGATAATGCTCCTGTCTGTGCCTTCCCACTTCCGCCACCAGCCGCCCCACTGGCAATCCCCCACCATTCATTGTATCAGCAGGATTTCGGATCATTTCACAAATTTGACCAGATATTTCTTGAACTGTCTGAATATTAGACAATCTAAAAAGAATTGACACAAATCTGTCCAAACGTAGTCAAGCAGATTTCAGGCCAGGGGTGCCCAGCCCACGGCTCACTGGCCCCATGCAGCCCCCAGATGTGGGTTTTGTGGGCCTTGTGCTGCCCCCCACCAGCCCCCCCTCCACTGATTGGCGCAGCTGTTGTTGCACTGCAAATAGCGGTATCAGTGGTGGCTGGTGGCTCCGATTTTGGTGGGGCTGTAAATTCATTCTAAGTTTCAGTCGGAACCAGCCAAAACTCTAAAGGAGGTATCGAAGGTGCTGAAGCCTAGCCCCCAAATAGGTTCAGCACTTTGGATAGCTCTCTTAGAGTTCTAGCTGGTTCTGACTGAAACCCAGAATGGATCCCCAGTGTCAGGACTGATTCTGAGCACAGGGAGATAGTTAGCAGCTCAGATTCAGAAGAGGAAGAACAGCCAGAACCGGGGGATGCATTTTTCCCCAAGCAAGTTCAGATATGGGTAGGCGTGCTTCTCAGGTTACTAACTATCAGATGGCTGGGCCTGAAGCACCCCCCCTTGCCCCTCTGTGAGAAGCTGGGAGGAGGGCGAGGAGGAGGAGGAGGAGGAGAAGAGTAGGGGTTGTGACCTAAGAGATGCTAGGCTACAGCACAGAGCTAAGAGGGAAACATCAGGGGCAGAGCTCAGATGGTCGACCCGGTTAGCGATGCATGAGAGGTGACATAGGGAAGCATCACTGGAAGGGTGGGACATCCCTCCCTAAGTTAGGCTAGCCAGCAAGCCTCACTTCAAACTGCAGGAAATGTCGCTGTTCCCATTTGAATCCCCTGGAGGCATTCCTTTGTAGCCTGAGAATCTTCGAGGATTTGCATCTGTAATGAACCTGTTGATAATGAATTAAAGGCCTGAGACTGAAGCATCTCTATTTGTGTGTGTGTGTGCTTAAGGATAGAGGGGGCCCAAGGGAAACGTGACACACAGCTAGGGATGCACGAAAGTCACTTACCTGGTCTCGCAGCTTGCTTCGCGGTGGGGGGGAGGCGCTTTGCTGCTCCCCCCGAAGTTCAGACCGGGGGGGGAGGCTTCCCTCCTCGCCCGGCCGAAATTCAGGCCAGGGGGGGAGGCTTCCCGCCTCGCCCGGCCGAAATTCAGGCCGGGGAGAAGTGCCCCGTCTCCCCGGCCGTGAACTTCAAAAGAAAAAAAAAACCGCCCCTGTGATAGGCTACGTAACGATTAACGTAGCCTATCACGGCTAGATCTGCAAAGTCAGCCATGATAGGCTATGTTAATCGTCACGTAGCCTATCATGGGTGACTTTGAAAAAAAAAAAAGTGCGTACGCAAATGGCGGCCCGTATAGGGAGCCGCCATTCGCGTTCCTTATTTGGTCCCTGTAGTCTACGTAAAGATTTATGTAGACTACGGCGAAAATAAGGGCAACGCTATTTGCCTTGTCCTTATTTTTGCCGTAGTCTACGTAAATCTTTACGTAGACTACAGGGACCAAACAAGGAATGCGAATGGCGGCTCCCTATGGGGGCCGCCATTAGCCTTACGCGCTTTTTTTTTTTTTTTAAGTACGTAGCCTATCACAGGGGCGTTTTTTTTTTAAAAACTTTTCTTGTAATGCTGGCGGCAGCAGCCGGTCGAAAGACCGGCTGCCGCCCCCGCCCCTGACGAAGACCTGCCGAACCGCCGCCGGGACCTGCCGCCAGGAGGGAAATTCGTGAAAGGTAAGTCCCATCCCGGGGGGGGGGCGGGGGAGGGGGGTCGGAGAATTTCTCCCCGAACAACCTTCAGAGGACCGAATGCGTTGGCACTCGGCCCCCTGAAGTTTCGGGGAGAAATTCTCCCCCATCCCTACACACAGCCCCACCAAAATCAGAGCCACCAGGCTCCAGTTAACAGTGTGGAGGCAGCGATGCCCATTGAGGTCATCTACTCTTGGCAGCCACAGAGCAGCAGACAGTGCTTCTATGCTGCCCTCAGGGTCACTGGGAGGAGGAGGAAGCCAAAGCCTCCTTCTACCCACAGTGATCCCGAAGCAGGCAGAATAAGGTGCTGAGGCATCTCTGAAGGGAGGAGGAGGCCTTAGCCTCCCCCTCCTGGTGACCCAATCAGCATGGCTGCTTCTGTGCTGCCATTGTCAGTGTGAAAGCAGCAATGGTGATTGGTGGGTGCAAATGCAACAATACCTGTTGGGGCCACCAGGGGCACCAGCTAGGGATTTTGGAGAAACCCACAACAGATTCAAATGACTTCACAATTTAGGGATGTACGAAAGTCACTTACCTTTTAACGAAATTGATTCGCGGTGGGGGGGACATGCTCCGTCCCTCCCCCCGAAATTCTGGCCGGGGGGGAGGTGCTCCATCCCTCCCCCCCGAAATTCTGGCCGGGGGGGAGGCGCTCCATCCCTCCCCCCCCAAATCCTGGCCGGCTGGGTCCGCAAATGGCAGCGGCCGTAGCTGCCGCCGTTTGCGTCCCTGCAGTCAGCCGTGATAGGCTACGTAAATGTTTACATAGCCTATCACAGCTGATTTAAAAGGAAAAAAACGCGTACGCAAATGGCGGCGCCCATGGGCGCTACCATTTGCCTTCCTTATTTTGACATGTCTTAGTCTATGTAAACATTTACGTAGACTAAGACGGCGAAAATAAGGGGAACGCAAATAGCGTAGATGCTACGCTATTTGCGTTCCCCTTATTTTCGCCGTCTTAGTCTACATAAACATTTATGTAGACTAAGACAGCATAAACGTAAATGTTTATGTAGACTAAGACGGCGAAAATAAGGGGAACGCAAATAGCGTAGCGTCTACGCTATTTGCGTTCCCCTTATTTTCGCTGTCTTAGTCTACGTAAATGTTTACGTAGACTAAGACATGTCAAAATAAGGAACGCAAATGATGGCGCCCATGGGCACCGCCATTTGCGTACGCGCATTTTTTTTCTTTTAAATCAGCCATGATAGGTTACGTAAACATTTACATAGCCTATCACGGTATTTTTAAAAAAATCTAGCTGTGATAGGCTACATAAATCATTACGTAGTCTATCACTTTTTTTTTTTTACTGGAAATGGCGGTGGCGGCAGCCGGTCGGAAGACCGGCCGCCGCAGCCGCCGCTGCCGAACCGCCGCCGAACCACCGCCGCCGAACTGCCGCCGAACCGCCGCTGGAGCTGCTGCCGCCAGGAGGATTCGCCCAGGTAAGTCCCGTCCTGGGGGGGGCGGGGGGGGCAGGCCGTTCTGCCACCAATTTTGGGGGGCCGAATGCGCTGGCATTCAGCCTCCCCGAGTTTTGTGGCAAAATTCTCTGACATCCCTACTTCACATTTCTATGAATCTGACCTGCGGATTCTACAGTGGACTGCCTTTTTCCAAATCATGCAGATTATGTAGACTTGTGGACTGCTTTTTTAACTTCTGGGGGGATTTCTGCAAATGTGCACTTGTGCGAATGCGCATTAGCACTAATGTGCCCTGCGCAAGTGGAATGAAATTCCTGTACATCCCTAAAGAAGATCTGATTCTGTCAAAAGCAGATGATAAAACAAAAGACACCTGACAATCCACAAAACACAGATGGAATGGGTTGAACAAAATCCCCACATCTCTAGTGTCAGAGCAGGAGGAAACTAAACCCTCTTCTTCCCTACAGTGACCCAGAAGCAGCCAGTATTGCTTCTGCACTCCTAGTGATGGCATGAAGGCAGCTGTTCCTGTTGGGGTTGCTGTGGGGTGGAGGTGGAGGAAGCTTTAGGCTCTCCCTCCCTTGCTGACCCCTGAATCAGCTTCCCCCAACCCCAGCAGTGTGTGTGTGTGTGTGTGTGTGTGTATGTGTGTGTGTCTGTTGTGCTGTTCCCCTTTGCCTAGCAAATACTAATGATGTTGTGGTCATGTTGGCTTATGCTAGTGCTGTGACAGCATTGGATACTGCTCACTGAAAGTACAATCTCAATGCAAAATAAACAAGGACATACCATGACAAAGGTCAAGCCACAGCACGAGAAATATGGGAAGTGGGGGGAATTTCAGTTCAAACCCAAGCAGAACAGCCAGCCAAGCCATTGCTAGACTGTGCTGCATTATTAATATGCCCACTGTATGTTACTGAGTACTGAATACAAGGTGCCAAATCGAAACAGTTAAGGATAACTAGCTGATGTCTTGGCACATGATGTCCTGGAAGACTCCACTTACATATAATAAGCTTACACAAGGAAACAAACAAACAAACAAACAAAAATGAAGGGATTTGCATGATATGTACATAGAAGGTTGCTAGATGGAGAGATCAACCTGAAGAATAGAATCTCAGTAATATAATAAAATAATTGTCTGGAATTTCTTTTCTCCCAGAAACACACATATAGATTTATCTCGGGAAAGTAAATCTCTTATTAATACTTTCCCCCCTCAAAATGTGCAAGGTGAAGAATTATGCTGGCTTTTTGTGTGTGTTCCCTGTCCAATTGCCATAACTCAGAATTCTGTGCTGTGGGTTTTCTATTAGTATTAGTATTAGTATTATTAAGAATGCTGCTTACTGTAGCCAAAAGGTGAGAGATCAAATACATAACTGGGTTCCCCCACTCTTTATTCCATATTTGTTCCTTTTGCTTTTTTCTCTTTCTGTTATATATTCTTTCCCTTTGTGCATTATATCGCATGGGGTGTGCATTTCAAACTTTGGTTTTATAGTGTGCCATACAGTTTTCCTAATTCTTTTTAATGCTTGTTTTTATTGACCATTATCTCATTGTGGAGCTCCATAAGTGCTCCAATATATGCATGGAGTTTCTGCATGATGAACAGTGCAGTCCTATGCATATCTATTCAGACATAAACTCCACTGAGTTCAGCTGGATGTACATAGAAAGAGGAGAGTGCAAAAGCTGGTTTGAAACTCAACATTAAAAAAAACGAAGATCATGGCATCTGGCCCCATCACTTCCTGGCATATAGAAGGGGAAGAAATGGAAGCGGTGACAGATTTTACTTTCTTGGGCTCCAAGATCATGGCAGACAGTGACTGTAGCCATGAAATTAAAAGACGCTTACTCCTTGGGAGGAAAGCTATGGCAAACCTAGACAGCATAGTAAGAAGCAGAGACATCACCTTGCTGACAAAGGTCCATCTAATCAAAGCTATGGTTTTCCCAGTAGTAATGTATGGCTGTGAGAGCTGGACTATAAGGAAGGCTGAGCGCCGAAGAATTGATGCTTTCGAACTGTGGTGCTGGAGAAGACTCTTACGAGTCCCCTGGACAGTAAGGAGGTCAAATCAGTCCATCCTAAAGGAAATCAACCCTGAGTGCTCCTTGGAAGGACAGATACTGAAACTGAAGCTGAAATATTTTGGCCACCTAATGCGAAGAGAAAACTCCCTGGAAAAGACCCTGATGCTGGGAAAGACTGAAGGCAAAAGGAGAAGGGGACGGCAGAGGATGAGATGGCTAGATAGCATCACCGATGCAATGAATATGAACTTGAGCACACTCGGGGAGAGAGCGCAGGACAGGAAGGCCTTGTGTGCTATGGTCCATGGGGTCACGAAGAGTCGGACACGACTGAACAACAACAACAAAGGTAAATACATTTAGGACTGCAGCCCAGCAGGCTTCTCTTCCCTTCAGTAAAGGGTTAAATGCACTGGAGCAGATCTATTCATGGAAGTGAGCAGATTATTATTTCGTTCACTGTTGTGTTTTCAATTGTGTGTGTGTTTTAATGTATTAGTTTTTATATTTAATTAAGGTTCTGTTTTTAATCTGGATTTTATTGTTAGCAGCCTTGAGTGCTATTATTTGAGGGGGGGATATAAATAAAACAAACACATAAATAAAGTGCTTTCCTTCTGGGAGAGGATGATCTATATGCTCATCAGAAACTCTGTGACGGCAGCAAACCGCTGAACCAAAGTTCATGTGGTGGGCACAAGATAGGTAGAGAGTCTACTATGCCATTAACCAGGAACCTATGTACATTCTCATTTCACAGTGATGATTTTACTCTTGGGAAGCGACCATAGCTCAGTGGCAGAACCAATGATTTGCAAAAGGTCCCTGGTTCAATTCCTGGCATCTTCAGTGAAAAGGATCAGGTCACAGCTGATGGGAAAGGCCTAGAGAAGCCACTGGGCTTGAGGGACAACTAGTCTGATCTGGTCTAAAGCTACTTCCTACCGTGCAAAGGCAAACACTTGAAAACTCACATTTGTGGCAGTGTGAAGAGCTGTCCCATGCATAACGGCAGCTGCAGGGCTGGTGCCAAGGGCCGGTGTGGTCAGGCACCCAGGGATGTGCAAATCAGCAAAGCTCAAGCTCACCATAGTTCTCCAAATTCCATCTCAAAGCTCGTTGCAGCTCAGATTGAGAGCTTTGATTTTTTTTCTTGTCACATGAAAATCCGTTTGTAGCTTCGTGCATATTTTCCAAATGTACTCATCAATTGTATGCATCTTTGGAATGTACACATTCTAATCCCATAGATTAAAACTTATTTATGTGCATTTCTCAAAAGTACGCATTCACGCTCATTTTTCAAGTGTATGCATGCTGTTGAATGCATTTTGGGGGGTCCATGGATCACATTTCAAGCTCAGAAATGAACAGTCTTTGTCTGCAGATTGCATCCGAGTGTGAACTGGGTAAATCCTGATCAAGAAGGAATTTGAAATGAATTACTCATGCATCCCTACAGGCACCTACCAATGGCCCACACCCTGTCATGGACTGCTGGCCAGAGCTTCCTTGACCTCCCCCTCCTCCCCTTCCCCATTGCAACCTGCATGTTCATCCACCTCTTGCTTTGACCCAGAGGGGTGGGGCCAAACAAGCAAACAAACAGCAGTGGTGAGAAGGAGGAGGAGTTGCTGCCTCTGCCTACTTGCTCACTGGCGCTCTGTTTGGCAAGCAAGCAGACATAATGAAGAGGAGGATTTTTGGGGCTGCATTAATAGAAGCATAGCTTCCAAATCCTGGGAAGTACTAGTCCCCCTCTACTCAGCACTGCTTAGGCCTCATCTGGAGTTCTGTGTCCAGTTCTGGGCACCGCACTTTAAGAAGGATGCAGGCAAACTGGAGAGGGTTCAGAGGAGGGCAACAAAGATGATCAGGAGACTGGAAACAAAGCCCTGTGAGGAGAGACTGGAAGAACTGGGCATGTTTAGCCTTGAGAAGAGAAGACTGAGGGGAGATATGATAGCGCTCTTCAAGTACTTGAAAGTAGGGATGTACGAAAGTCACTTACCTTTTGACGAAATGTGATTTGAGGTGGGGGGGAGGTGCCCCGTCCCTCCCCCCAAAATTCTGGCCAGGGGGAAGGCGCCCCATCCTTTCCCCCCGAAATTCTGGCCGGGGGGGAGGCGCCCCGTCCCTCCCGCCGTGAATCCTGGCTGGCCGGGTCTGCAAATGGCAGTGGCCGTAGCCGCCACCGTTTGCATCCCTGCAGTCAGCCGTGATAGGCTAAGTAAATGTTTACGTAGCCTATCACGGCTGAGTAAAAAACGAAACAAAAAAACGCACTATGCAAATGGTGGCAGCTACGGCCACCGCCATTTGCGTTCCTTCTTTTTACCGTCTTAATCTACGTAAATATTTACGTAGATTATGACGGCGAAAATAAAGGGGAACGCAAATAGCATAGTGGGTGCTATTTGCGTCCTCTTTTGATTCACTGTTTTAGCCTACGTAAAGATTTACGTAGGCTAAAACGGGGAATCAAAAAGGGACACAAATAGCGCCCACTACACTATTTGCATTCTGCTTTATTTTCGCCGTCATAGTCTACGTAAATATTTACGTAAATTAAGATGGTATAAAGAAGGAACATAAATGGCGGCGGCTGTAGCTGCTGCCATTTGCGTACGCATTTTTTTTTTTACCCAGAGCCCTCCGCGGCCGGAAATCCGGCTGCGGACAGCTCTGGCCTGGCCGGGCTGGGCCTGGCCGGCTGCTCCACGGAGCTGCTGTGGAGCACAGCCGGCCGTTCGAGGATTCCGGGGGGAGGAACGGAGCGCCTCCCCCCCTGGCCAGGATTCCTGGCGGAGGGACGGAACGCCTCCCCCCCACCATCAACATAATCCGCGAAAGGTAAGTCACTTTCGTACATCCCTACGCCCAGAGAGCTTCAGCTATTTGGTAGTATAGAAATAAAATGAATGAATGAATGAATTGTGTGCAGAGGACCCAAGAAAAGAGAAGGGAGAAACATCTGCACGAGGGGATAAGAGTGAGAGCAGCAGTTGCTGATTCAGGATACTGAGATGAGCTGTTCAAACCATCTAGAGGGACTGCATTTAAGCTGGATGAGAAACAGCAAGCCAAGTGGTGCTGGCTCATTATGAGTTCAGGCAGTGGAACAAAAGGTTCTTCTGGAAAGGTGCAGAGTGTCCTTTATTTGACCTTGCTTGGTTTTAGCACAACTTGGCTGTTTTCCAGATGCCACTCAATGCCACTGTTCATGATGGCAATTGTGGTCAGATGCTCACTAAAATGCTGCATTTAGAGGTACCGCGGTGCAGTGCGCTTCATTAATGCTCAAGCAAGTTGTGCTGGCTCTCTTGCCAAAACCTTTCATGCTAGCAAAGGTGACATCACCCTTTCTCTTTTCCCTGGGAGTCAGTCCTGTTTCCTTGAAATAATCCTTTCATGGAAGGGCACATCATAGCTTACTGGTAGTATTAAAAGTACATTTTGGAGAAGCAGGGGAAATGTCAAAAGCATTGTTGCCAAAATGTATGAGACAGTAGTTTTGGCTGGCAGGAACACTGGCATCTCCATTTTAATGGATTTCTATTCTCCCTGTAGATTGTGGCTGAATGATCAACCACACCTGTCCACCAATCCATTCCCATTCTTCTCTTTGTTTGAAGAAGAAGACAAACCGTAGCCTAGGGGCAAATTTCAGATGTATGGACATATTTTTTGGGACTGTGGATTGAATGAGCTCAACAATTCAAGTGAAAAAGTGGATTCACAGGATCATTCCTTTGTAGTTAAAGTAGCAATGAAAAACTAATAGAGTTGAGAAGTCCCAACCTCCTCTAACCCTTGTAGGCACTCAGGTTCACAATTCACTTCTGTTGATGTGCTTTGGTTTGATTTAAGCTAATTCATAACCACCTCTTGTTTCCCCCCCCACTGTTTGACCTTCCAGAAGGAAAGTTTGGTTTATTGCTGTTCCTGTCTCTGCATGGCTATTTCAAGCAAATAGGTGGCAAAGACTTAAAAAACAAAAAAATCTGCTATGGCTTTAATCTGTTTTAAACTCCTGCTGTGACAATGTATTTTTAAACTGACCCAGTTGTTTTATGCCCCTCTCTTGCTGCTGTTTTAATGATTTAATTGATGTGGTGTTCTTGTTTTCATTTTATGTCATTATTTTTATTGTGTTTTTGTGCTTTTAATCTGAAAGTCAGCTCGGGGGCCCTTTTGGGGGGCTGAAAGACGGGGTAGCAAATTTCTAAAATAATAAATAAATGAAGCAAAGTAAATCAAAACTGGATAAAGGATCTGGTGCTTTGCTGATTCTGTGGCATTTCTCACTCCCTCTCCCTTTGCTCCATAACATGTTCGATGCTGGCATATGCATGCATATGTTTATCAATACCTAGATAAATCTGAGGTCTCATTTATCTGGACCAGCACAATGCACAAGCATGTTTATATGAGTGCAAGCATGTTTATATGAGTATTCCTACTTCCCTTCCATTGAACAAGCATAATTATTTTTGGAGGATTTGGCTTCCCCACGTTTTGTTGTCATATGCAGCAGATTAACACATGGTCAGGTCACAAATGCACAGAGGATTATACTCCTGTTAAAATGACCATGAGCAGAAGCTCCCTTCAGAGAGATCTTCCCCTTCAACACAGGAAGGCTGAGGACTGATGGGGCAAGGCCAACGTGCATGGCCCAGAGTGTTTTTAAGGTGGGGCACAGGGGGCAATTGCCCTGGGCCTCATATATGAAGCTGGGACTCATACATGGAGGGGAGCACATCAACATTGGCATTGCTGCATTGTTGACCACTCTTTTCTTTCAGAATCCCACCAGCTTGAACTCCATGAACCTAATGTAAAAAAATCACAAAACAAACTCTACTGGTGGTAGTGTCCTTTTGTCATAACAGCAAGAGCAAGATGACTGCTAAGAGCAGCAACCCAGCCCAACCACGGTCCGACATACACTACGAGGTCCTCAGTGCAGTGCCTACAGATACCAGTGTGATCACAGAAATCTACCAGTGTGCTCTCCATTTCAGGGGCCCTCAAATGGACATTCTGCCCTGGGCCTCTCAGTGCCTTAAAGAGGTCCTGGCATGGCCCCTTAACCTGACATCCATTGATATACCCTGTTTGGGCATAATGCCTGAAGGAGGCTTGAACATATGGCTTAACCATATGGCGAGGCATGGGAGTGACCCCTGAGCTCACACACCCTCCCAGAATGTGTGATAGCTTGTAATGAGACCTGGAGCATGCACATGATGATGCAAACAGAGCCTATGCCAGGAGAAGCTCTCAGGGGTGCATTCCAGTGGTGGGGCTGAAGGCAGGAATGTATGAGAATTTCGGTTTTGCTCACAAAACATGTGCACGTGTCCTGTTCGAAGCCCTGAACATGAGCACAAGCACGTGTCTGCCAAAGATGTTGTCGAACTGCCAGACATGTGGCCGCATTTAATTTGTGCAACTTCCCCAGATGGATTTTGTGCAAATATTCTAATTTGCACATATTTTCCCCTGCAGACTGAAAGCCCTGCTTTTGTCTATGGAGGACAGTTGCACAAATTGGGGAAGTTTTCTCAAATTTCATATTCAGTTGTTGCTCAATTTGTGCAATTTTCCCACTTGAGCCGAGCGAGTAGTGATCACAAACACGAACAGGAATCAGGCACGAGATGAACAGCAAGATGATGCTCAGAGAATCCTAGTGATCTTGAACATTGCTCATTTGCCCAGGCAAAAAGGGCAGAGCCCAAAATACCAACATATTTGAGTTTAAAGCTCCTATTGCCAGTAACCAAGCCTTAGGAAAGGCATTTCAACCTTTCAGAATGGGGGAGGGGGACTGCACAAAAGCTGGAAAATCATGAAATGATTGGTGGTCAGGGGAAGAAGTATGGTTACCTACCTGTGGAACTCTGGAGGGCCAAATTGGAACCCCAGGCAGGCTGGATTTGGCCCCTGGGGCTGGGGGTTCTACACCCCTGGCCTATGCGTATAGACCACACTTCTCATTATATGATGCTACACATGTAATGGTGGAAAGATCGTGAGCCTGAGGCTCACTCCTATGTCTTACTCTGAAGGTATCCTGCATGCCTGAGTCAGGTATGAACTCCTCCATAGTCTCCTATAGTTATTTTATTTATTACGTTTATATCCTGCCTAAGGTTGGCACAGCTGCCCACCTGGGTCAGGGAGACCGTCAGGCTCCCCCCCCGCCTGTGTCCCCAGACTGTACCAGCCGAGACTCTGGCCTGGCTCACCCCCACTCGCCCCCTCCTGGATGTTCCCCGCACTCACCTGGATCCTGTCTGTGAGCACCCGCCATTTTGCTGAGCTTATTTTTATGGAAAAAGGAGGTCATTAAAAATGCATATATTTAAATATGTGCAATTTTGGACTGGGAAAGGCCAATTATGAAATATTAGAGACCTAAATGGCCCATTTACGTCTCTAATATTGCATAAATCAAGTTTTCCCAGCTCGAATTTGTGCACATTTAAATATGCACATTTTTATTGATCTCCTTTTTTCTGTAAAACTAAGCTCAGCAAAGTGGCGGGTGCTCACGGATGGGATCCAGGGTGAGTGTGGGTGGCTTGGTGAACTCACAGGGGATCGAGCAAGGGTCTGGGGGGGGGGGCTCCAATAAGGGAAGTGCTTCAGCAAGTGCCTGCCAATACTGTTCGAGGGTGGGTTCATCCATCCCTTATCCTGCCTTTCCTCCAAGGAGCTTAAGGCATTGTACGTGGGTTTCTTCCTCTTTTTAACCTCACAACAAGCCTGTGAGGAAGGTTAGTCTAGCAGATAGCGACTACCCCAAGGTCACCCAGTGAGCTTCATGATTGAGTGGACATTTGAACTTGGGTCTCCACAGCCCTAGTCCAAAGCTCTAACCCAGCTTTTCTGAACCTGGTTTTCTCCAGATGCATCGGACTGCAAGTCTCATCATTCCTAGCCAGCATAGTCATTGTTGGCCATGCTGGCTGGGAATCAGGGGAGCTGTAGTCCAATATATCTGGAGGTCATCAGGTTGGGGAAGGATGTTCTAACCACTGTGCCATACCAGCTCTCTTTATGCATATCTAGTAAAAAGTCCCATTAATATGAACTGTACTGCTTTTTAAAAAATGTGTAGACATTCATTCCTGCCAAGTCAAGCTTCCTTGCTTTTTTAAAAATGAGGAAACATGTTTGCCAGACATAAACCAATCAGCATGTGTTGCTCTGGCTCTTGCCTTGTAGGCAAATGACTAGTGGCTCATGGATAATTTTTATAACTGTCTGTTAAAATATAGTTAATATTTGCAAATAGGGGCATATTGTATGTGTGCAGGGATATATACAGACTGCATTATTGGATATCCCTTGCTGCTGCTGGTAGTAGTTTTTTTGCTTGTTTGCTGAAGCTGGGAGCATTGGTTGCTTTTTAAATCAAGAATATTTTGTGCATGAGTATGTGCCTCCAAAGGGAAGATGCTGGCATATTTAAATGCAAAGCCAACATTTCTGGCTAGTTTTCGATTCACAGAGGAAGTCATGGACTTTTGTTTCAGGACAGATTCATGCATTCTTTAAATCGCTCTTTGATTCCTCAACTGTAGGACCTGGGACTCAGTTGCCAATTGTATGCTTTGCCTGTGTAAATTTCCAGGTTTAATGTCCAGTTAAATGATGTCCAAAGCAAGAATGAGGGAAAAAAATCTCTACCAAAGGCCCTCTAAAACAACTCCATTCCTGGTTAAGTGTCATTGGTTTGACTCAGTAAATTTCAGGCAGTTGCTTAGATCTTACATTGAGGTTTAGGGTGCTTTCAGATGGCATTTACTCTGGTATACAACCTAATATGCTAACAGCTTGAAAGCTGAATGGATTTATGCTTTCCTATAACATTTCAAGTAATTTCTTGCGTGTCAGGTAGGAGGGACCACTTCAGAGTCACATTGGCTTTGATTCAAGGGCAAGAACTATCATTAGACACATCTGGAACAAAAGCTAGTAAGGATGGTTGAAACTGTCAGTTTCACTTTCTCCCCCATTTGAACTTCTAAAATCTCAAATTCTTTCCATCATGAAGAAATTTTTGTAAACTCTTAACCAAACCGAAATGAA
Source organism: Heloderma suspectum (assembly GCF_057233095.1). NCBI lineage: Eukaryota > Metazoa > Chordata > Lepidosauria > Squamata > Helodermatidae > Heloderma > Heloderma suspectum. Next base: position 31,417,091 of record NC_139462.1, on the reverse strand, counting down.
ACAATACTCTCACCTACCTGCATCAGCCAAATGCAGTAAGTACAGTTATTCCTAGCACAGAGATGCTAGGAATATGGCTGTATTCCTAACAGCCATATAGCTGTTAAAGATTAGGATCCTGCCAGAAAAAGGAGAGGTGGCAACCTTAATTCAGCACCACAAAGCACTCAAAGCACTGGGCCTACATAGACAAAACTGTCCATTTCAGTTTCTCCCATATTCTAATTTTTGAAAAATCTTGAGTTCTTTATGTCCTGATTATAAAGACACTTGTGCATTTTGGTAAATTCTTATCAGAAACAAACTGAAACAAAATTCTCATCTGTCCCTAGAAGTAAGGTGACCTTCAACTAGGATTGGGGGAGAAATGCATTTGGTTCACATTTTAATGCAAACATGCCTAATTCCACACTTTTGAACCAATATGTAAATGGAAACTCTGTTATCCTTTGTAATTTGCAATTCTCTGAATTTTGCAATGGAGTTCTTCAATGATAAAGGCATGTGTTTGCATTTTTGTGTACATTGCTCCTGTCATATGCATTTTTGTATGCTATTTTGCCTAATTTACATTTTTTCTCCCCAAGCAATTTCCCCAAAGAAATGCATTTTGGATTTTCCCTGTCCACACTAATATACACACTTTTGTGGGCATGTTTCACTAATATTCACATTTTTGTCCACATTTTTTGATTGAAGAACTCCCCCAAAAGATTGGAGAAGTGCGCATTTTGAAGGTAGAGTGATTGGTTAGAAGGTGTGAAGCTAGGTAAATTTGAATTAAAATGTAAAGTGAATTAATTTCTCCTCCATCCCTACACAGAAGTACCCAGCATGTTGGTGGATCAGAGGAATGGCTGATTACAGAATTTAAATTACACAATTCAATATAGGTCTTCTCGAACCCAGTCTAACCAAAACAAAGACCCACTGTACCTACACAATATATTTACTTTACTCAACATATAACAAAGAGTGAATGCAAAAATTGTGTGTATATGTGTGTGTGTGTGTGTGTATACACACACATAATTTCATCAAGATGTAAGTGAGAATGGACAATAAAGAACCATATTTCAGACTCCAGTCACAACTATGGAGAATGGGTAAAATTTGTTATATGTTGAGTAAAGTAAATATATTGTGTATGTACAGTGGGTCTTTGTTTTGGCTTGATTGACTACAAAGTTTGAAGAAAGAATTATTTCATTTTCTGTTTGGACTCAAAGGGAGTAATGGTTACATTGTTCTTGTTCAAATAGATTATTTATGCATTTAGCTCTATCTGGGCAAATTCTGTATTCTGTATAATTGTATAATTATATTTTTCAGTATTGTTCTGTATAACTTTGGCTCCATTCTGTTCACTTTAAATCATTGCAAGTTTTTATTCCAGCTAAGTGCCATTGGACGCCCACGGGCAGAAGTTACGATAGCACAGCAGAAAATTTGTGGGTTGTGTTTTTAATTTTAAATTATCAGTTTTTAAATCTCACCATCTGTAGTCTTTGTTAAAAACAAGCAAACGTATTTGAATATAATTGACAGCCAAAACAGATGAGACCTATTATCAGATCTCCCAATATTTTACTTTTAATGTAAAAGCTGCCATAGGTGATCCTAATTTGTCAGAGCATGCCAACAATACCAGGAGGGAGGTGATTTAATCTTCCTCTTCTCTGTTTCCCTGATTTAAATTGACCCCAACCTGCTATTTCTTTAGTTTATTTATGTAAAACAAACCAGAAAACTAACAATCAACAAACTGGGCAGCACATTCAGTCAGGGAAGGTTTTGGTGAAAAAAATAGGCCTTTCACTGGTGCCTAGCACATGCCACAGTTAGTGCCTCCAACTGTATTCCAAGGGAGAGGGCATTCCATGCAGTGGATGCCACCATGGAGAAAGCCCACCTCTGGAAAACCATCAAATGGCAATGGACAGGTTGAAGTAACAACAGCAAGGCCTCCTCCGGTGAGCTTAATGACTGAAATGATTGAAGGGGTATATGTTGGGGAAGGCAATCCACCCAGTAACCTGGGGAGAACATACAGGTCAAATAGCAACTTGTGAGTGGTGGGGAGGAGGAGGGAAATGATGAACAGGGAAAGATGCAGGGGAAAGGGGTTAACCCGTTCCTTCTTGAAGAACTGCTACTGCAGTCAAATCCAGAGCCTGGGCTGATTTTAGGCAAAAATTAAAACTATCTCCTACATATCAACTGGGCCTCAAATCCAGCCACATCTGATTTTCTGACATGCCTCTTTTCCTCTTTTAAAAATTGAATTTTAAGGGAAGGAAATCTGACACATGACATTCCTTCCACATTATTTTCTTGTATTGTTGATCAAAGCCTGTTGCTTTTGCAGCCACACCAAACATTAACTCTGATCAAAAGGCTTTTTAAAGCACTTGAGATCAAGCGCACATTTCCAGTAAGGAGTAAGGTGTTTCTTTTGTCTATCTCATATACATATTTTTAGCTATCTGGAAGATAAACTGCTCTTTGCTGGATCTAGAAGCAGTCAGAGAAGGACGAAAAGGAAAGTTTATTTCCTCTTCCCTTTCATATTTGTATTTTGCAGTCAAACCCTAGGAGTTTATTCCTGGGAGCTTTGCCTAGGGACTTCCTGAGGGCTTTGCCAAACAGCAATGAAATAAAAATCAAATTGAAGACATCAGGGTTTGGGATAATAGTCAACATCCATTTTTATTAAGTCAGAGGTGTAGTTCGTTGCTGCTTCAGGTGAGTTTCATTTCAAATGTTCAGCATTCATAGGATTCCAGCCCTAGAAATCACCCCGTAACATCAATGATGTTTTTAGGTGGTTTGGAAAAAGTCAAAATGATACCCCTATACTCTGAACGTGAGCAATTTTTTTTTCCATGCCTACAGAAAGAGATTGGAGGCAGCACAATTGCACTTCAGGAATTTGATGCCTGAATATATGGCTGTCAAATCTTCAGCCAAACTGGTTGACAATGAACTAAATGTACTATACACATTAGCACTATTCAGGCACGCTAGTTCTGTCTTTAATCAACAAGCAAGGGAGGGGGGAGGAGAGATGGAGGATGGGCATACTAGCTCCTCCCCCCCATCCCCATTGCCTCTGTGAGTTGGAGGGCAAACTTCTGAAGTGGGGAGTCTTCTCTATTTATTCTCATGTAGGCTTCCTGTGTGATTTGGAACCCTGGAAGATCAGGGTTCTACATCATGCAGGAAACCTACATGAATAGAGAAGTCTCCCTGTTTCAGGAGTTGTCCATGCAACTAGTGGAGGATGATAATGGGTAGAATTAGCATGCTCGTCCCTGTCCTTCCCCCTTTGCATGTTGATTAGGCAGAACTAGAACACCTAAATAGGGCTATTCTGCTTGATGGATTCTACCCCCGCAGTGTCACATGGCCATGTGCCCTACTTTAAGAGGACAGTCCTCTATTTGAGGGCTGTTAGAGCACAATCCTCTATTGGAAGGTGTGCTTTATTTGAGAGGCTGTCCACTTCAAGTATGGTTGAAAGATAAAGAACCATAATGGAGTGCAGGGCTTGATGTTTTACCTAGACAGTAAAGTAAGCAAGCCAATGGGTCACCTTGGTCATAGTCTTCCCCATGATGGGGAGATCTGTTTTTATTTCTATTTAGATCATGGTAATCATAAATTTGCAGCTATACAGTCAGGGCCAGAAATATTGGAACAAGGATAACTGTTTTGGCAGTTGGCCTCTGTACACCACCACATTGAAGTTGAAAGGAAACACACCCAGATGGGAGCGAAGGCAGGACTTTCAGCTGTAATTCAAGGGGTTTGACAACCATGGGTGTGTGTGTATGCCACTGGCTGTCCTTCCTGAATGGTTAGTGCCCCACTTTTGTCAAACCCCTTGAATTACAGCTGGAAGTCCTGACTTCACTCCCATCTGGGTGTGTTTCCTTTCACCTTCAATGTGGTGGTGTACAGAGGCCAACTGCCAAAACAGTTATCCTTGTTCCAATATTTCTGGCCCTGACTGCACATACAAATTAGCAGATGCCTTTTTTAATACAAAGCTGTGCCTTGTTTATTGGTGATGCCTTTCCTCATTTCTGGACACCCTACATAGCAGAGAGGGATGCTCAAAGCAAAGATAAATGCATGATTCAGTCAGACTGAAGCAGTTTTGAAAACAGAGATATTTATCACTGAAATCAGTGGGTACTGTGGAGCTCTGCTTATGTGGACCCTTGGGATTCTCCACGTTACTTCGGGGCAAAGTGGGGAGGGGGGAGCATTTAACCACAATTCTCAGGGGGAAGGAGAAATTCCCCAACAATTTATCAGGGGCAGAGCTCAGCATTAGCAGTGGCAGTAGCATGTCTTCTTCTAATTGTCCTAAGTTTCATTTCAAAGTGTACTAAGTTTCATTTCAAACTGTACTAGCAGCCTGAGCCTTGTCACTATTTTGCATCCACAAAGCAAAATGGATTTAAGAGAATGTAGGAAGTGCAAGTTTAGGATGGAGCTCCCATTAAATACATTTTAGTAGAATTAGTTATAATGACAAATCGCTAATACAAAGCATGAAAAGTGGTTATAAAAATTCAATTATCTGACAAACCATATAAAATTAGACCACAATGGAAAATTGACAGTCCCAAAGCTCGAATCAAGAATTTAACATTCCTGATGTGAAATAATCATATAGTAGGGTTATACTAATACACATCAACCTTTCCCAAATGTGATTCAACCCCATGGGCCTTCATCAGTGGGATAAAAAGTGTGGCCATAACTATATCCCCCAAACATTCAGTTTTGTTGAATTAATTTTCAAATTCGGACCAGAAAATTGCTCTTGTGTAGTTTGTCTATTTCATCAACTTTGGTCAGTTACTGGATACATACAACCGGAGCAGAAGGCAGGGCTGCTGAATGTGAGCCATAAATTTCTGCAAAAGGGACAGAAATTTAATTTTAAAGCTTTGGACATGAACCTGTCAAGGGTATTTTGGTGGTGGAGTTAAACACATACTTATATCTCTTCCACTGAAACAGGCAACACTTAAAAGTGCTTATCACTGGCTAGATGATGCCCTTTCTTTGTTTTAGCTCTGCAGCATGTCTTTGTTTAACAATTAGGTCATTTATTTTCCTCAGGAAGCTGAAACAATTCTGTTCTCACAGCCCAAAACCAAATATTGTCACATAATTCAAAATGTTTGCTTTGCCTCTTGTCTTGAAGGCATGCATACGTAGTTCAAGGTGATTCCATCTGGAACAATGAAATAAATAGCAAAAAAAGAGTGAGAAAGCCTTACTGAGAACTGTGTGAACCATTAACCATGAATTTGACTTTTAAGGAACCTTAACCATATAAGAGCCTCATTAACATCTAAAGCGCGCACGCACACACACATGCACACACACACAGTATATATCAGCAAAAGTCACAGGTGCTTGTGCCCCAAGGAGCTAGCATAAATAGCAAGCATCTAGTTCTATGACCTTTTTGTGTGCAAATTTCCATTGCCTCGTGCTCCTCTGATTTCATCTCCTTTTCAAAAAATTATGTGTAATGAAATGTTCAGGCTGGAGAAGGAGGCTTATGGGTGGAGAGGGCATGGCTGAAAATTCATTGCTTTGATAGATGTGATAATTAAGGAAAGTGAAGTTAGCAGTGCCCTAATGTGGAGCTTCATCACACTGACATGAACCCAGAGTAAATCTGATAATGACTTCACTGGAATTATTCAAGATTTATAAGACTGTGAGCATCCAATCATTCGCCTAATACAACATGGCCAGCTAGTACCATCAGAGACTCTTATCTTGACTTCATCTTCCTCAGCCAATCACTTTGGTTTCTATCCTCCTCCCTCTTATAGGTACTGGATGAAAGCCAGCAAAAAGGCATCTTTGTTTGTTCATTAACAACATTTACATGCCACCTGATAGTAAAGTTGTCTTGGCAGCTTATAACAACAATAAAATATTAAAATGCAAATCAAAACTATAAAACCTAAATATAAAATACAGCATATAATGAGTGATGGATGAATCTGTCAATTCTGTTTGCTCTCAATTTCTAATTTTCCCAGTCTTATTCAGTTCACCTTGGACTTTGGAATTTTTCCAAAGTTCACATTTTTCCAAATACATGGATTTTTGTGAACAATTGTGCCCAGAACACAAATTTTTTGCAAGCAATTTTCAGTAATGTATGTAATTATGTGCTCACTCTGACTGAGAGCACTACTGCAAAATTCAGAGAAATGTGAAATTCAAAGGATAACTGAGTTTTGGTTCACATATTGATTTTAAAGTGGTTCAAAACTGCAAAATTGCTTACAAATTTCTTCCCCATCCCTTCATACAACCTACATATAAAATTCAGCAGAAAACCTCAGCAGAAAATATAGGGATGTACGAATTGTGTACCTTCCATCTATGCAGCTTGACATCCACAGTTTGTGGGCAGTACTCTGTAGGGATGTACGAAAGTCACTTATCTTTGCGGAGCTTGGATTCGTGGTGGGGGGGAGGCGCTCTGTCCCTCCCCCCAGAATCCTCCCTGTGTCGGCCAGTGTCATTCACAGCCGGAGTTCTGGCCGTGGACGGGCTGCTGTGGACACGAATGGTGGCCACTGTAGCGGCTGCCATTTGCATCCTGCGAAGCTGCCATGATAGGCTACGTAAGTATTTACGTAGCCTATCACGGCAAGCCAAAAAACCTCCGAACAGCCTACGCAAATGGTGGCGGCTACAGCGGCCGCCATTTGCATTCCCTATTTTTAGCCGTTTTATCCCACGTAAATATTTACATAGGCTATTATGGTGAAAAAAAAAGGAACACAAATGGTGGCCACCGTAGCCGCTGCCTTTCGCGTACGCTATTTTTTTTTTTGGCTTGCCGTGATAGGCTACGTAAATACTTATGTAGCCTATCACGGCCTCCGCAGGGACGCAAAAGGCATCCCTGCATTAGCCGTGATAGGCTGCGTAAGTATTTACGTAGCCTATCATGGCTATGATGAGGAAGTGAATGGCGGCTGCAGGGCGGCCGCCATTCGCAAGTCAGCATGGATGGCAGCAGTAAGTGCTCCGTTTCGTGCACCTTTCATGGGTTGGAGGGGGTGGGGGCTTCGTTCCGCCACAGATTTCCACCGAGACCCATGGCGGAATTCTCTGACATCCCTAGTGCTCTGTACCATCGTTCACAAGCCCCCGGAATTCTCCTCTTTTCTTTCCACTCCAAAAATTACGAAGATAAATCCATACTGACAACTATAATTCCGGTGCCCAGTCATCTCCATGCGTCTGCATAACTTCTGTAAGAAAGGCTATTTTTCATAGATATTTAGGTATTTTTTCCCCTGCCCTGAGACGTGCAGTAATCACTTTCAACCAAAGCACTTCCTCCTCCTAGGTGCTTCCCAAATCAAGGCTGTCCTAGGTGTGCCTGAGCGATACAGTCTTTGTTTAAAGCAACGCTATTTTAAAGAAAGAAAAAACCTTTTAAAATGACCATGCCGGTCTGGATCCCTGCACGAGGTATTATTCTCCCTGCTAAGCTTTATATTTCCACATCCAGCATTGTTGTTGACGTTGTGAGGCTAAAATGGGGAGGAGAACCAACTCTGTGCCGGTCTACTCAGAAGTAAGTCTTATTGAGTTCGGTGTGGCTGCTTCAGAAAGAACTTTCCATTATACTGTCTCTTTTTCTTCATGAGTTTCATATAACAGAAGTATGATGTAGTGGTTAGAGTCCAGCCCAAAGTCACCCAGTGAGATAACTAACAGGACATTTGCTAATGAGCTGGATGTGGAAATACAAAGCTGAGCTGGGGGCAAGTGGGGTGCTGGCATGTGTAGGAGTAAGTTGCATTGAACTCAGTAAGACTTACTTCTGAGTACACACACACAGAGTTGGTTCTCCTCTCCATTTTGGCCTCAGAATGTCAACAACAATGCTGGATGTGGAAATATAAAGCTTAGCAGGGAGAATAATGCCTCATGCAGGGATCCAGACCGGCATGGTCATTTTAAAAGTTTTTTCTTTCTTTAAAACAGCGTTGCTTTAAACAAAGAGGGCATTGCCCAGGCACGCCTAGGGTAGCCTTGTTTTGGGAAGCCCCGAGGAGGAGGAAGTGTTTTGGCTGAAAGTAAATGGAGATGGAGGATTTCAATTGAAAAAGAACACCCACAAACAAGGTGGTGAGCAAAATTCATTTTTTTTTTAAACTTACGTATTTATTATCGGAATATACTACCTTACGTTTTTATTTATGAAAATTTCGCGACCCCGTGTGGATGACAAAAAAAAGCCTCACATGACTGCTGGCTCTGCAGGACCTCATGGTGCCATTCCGCAGAGGATTCCATGGCACAGACTGAAGGGAATTCGATCCCATTTCAGTCCGTGGCAGAATTCTCTGACATCCCTAAGAAAATAATAAAATCAATGCAGCAAAACTCTCAACAACGCAGCAAGACTAGCAAGAAAACGATTTTAAAATGTATCTTAACATTTCAGAAATAGGTATCCTCAAAATAGGTTCAGCACTTTGGATAGCTCCTTTAGAGTTTTGGCTGGCTTTGACTGAAACCCAGACTGGATTTACAGCCCCACCAAAATTGGATCCACCAGCCTCCACTGGTTACACACGCACTACACAGTAGTCTCCCAACAACTGTCCATGGGGAAGGCAATTTACAGCTGTGCTCTCTCCCATAGTCACCCATCACCCTCATTCAGCAGGGGCACCCAAAAAGCACCGCAGAAAATGGTCTCAAGGTCTGAGTAAGTTGCAGGAGGACGAGGTGGTTCTTCCTTCCAAATCCATGGGAATGAAATCTCCCCAAATCAATAGAAATTAGGGCTATGTGGAAAACCTATGTGGACTGTAACATATGCTGTTATATTAATGTATGTGTTTTCATTGTTAAACGTGACCCTGGTAAAAGTAGGGATGTCAGAGAATTTCGCCATGAGTCTTGGGGAGGCCGAATGCCAGCGCATTCGGCCCCCTGAAATCGGTGGCGAAACGGTCTGCCCCCCCGCCCCCCCCGGGACAGGACTTACCTTGGGAGAATCTCCCTGGCAGCGGCGGCAGCTCCGGCGGTGGTTCAGCGGTGGTTCGGCAGCGGCGGCGGCAGCGGACGGTCTTCTGACCAGCTGCTGCCGCCATTTCCAAGTTTAAAAAAACACAACGTGATAGGCTACGTAAAGATTTACGTAGCCTATCATGGCTAGATTTTTAAAAAATACCGTGATAGGCTACGTAAATGTTTACGTAGCCTATCATGGCTGAGTGGAAACAAACAAACAAACTGCATGTACGCAAATGGCGGCGCCCATGGGTGCCGCCATTTGTGTTCCTTATTTTGGCACATGTAGTCTACATAAACATTTACGTAGACTACAGTGAAAATAAGGGGAACACAAATAGCATTCCCCTTATTTTCGCCATAGTCTACATTTTTTTTTTTCACTCAGCCATGATAGGGTATGTAAACATTTACGTAGCCTATCACAGCTGACTGCAGGGACGCAAACGGCAGCGGCTATGGCTGCCGCCATTTGCACACCCGGCCGTCAGGATTCGCGGCGGGAGGGACAGGGCGCCTCCCCCCCAGCCAGAATTTCGGGGGGGAGGGATGGAGCGCCTTCCCCCCCCCATGAATCAAATTTCGTCAAAGGTAAGGGACTTTCGTACATCCCTAGTTCACTCTTTGGTCATCAGTGAAAGGTGGGAGGGGCTTGTGTGTGCACGCACATGAGGATTCTGCGTTTATAAAAGGCAGGAACTGACAGTTAGAAGACAGGGATTGTGGAAGCGGCATGCAGTTAGTAAGGCGGGTTGTGTGTAGGATTTTAGAAGGGGTAGAGTAGGTAGGGAAGTTAGGAGCAGGCATTAATGAATAATAATAACATATAACTCTTGTTATAAATAATTTTATTTGTTTGTTTGAAAATACAGACTTCCATGTGCTGATTGAAATGTTACACTACACTTATTAAATCAATTTCCTTGTTACTTCTCCTGTAGTGGGTTGAGAGAGAACCAACTGAGCATACTGAGTTTCTCTGGAACCCAGAGAGAGTAAAAAAGCTGAAGCTTGGTTATCAGTGGGAACGACGGATCCAGGTGAAAGCAGGCGTTTCCTGAGGAGTTTGTTTCTCACTTTCAGAGGTGGAGGCTGGGGAAAAGGCACAACCCAGGCAGGAACGCCACATGCACATATTCATTCATCTCAGTGACAATTACTTCTGAGTAAATATGTTTAAGCTCTGACTGCGCTCATCTTATTCTGAGCCTTTAAAGCAATCCTAAACAGATTTACATGAAGCTGAGTCCTATCTAGGGATGTATGAGAACTTAGCTTTATTTCATTTTTGACTTGAATTTGCTCATTTGCACCTCTGAATGTGAGTGCGCTTTTTTGGGGAAAAGCTTGCATTCTCCTGAACTTCTGTGCATGTTCATAAAAATATGCACTTTAAAAATGTGTACTTTAAAAATATGGAATGTTGTGAAAAATGTGCCCTTTCATGCTTTACTCTATGGAGGGAAAGTGTGCATTTGGATGTGCACTTTTGAAAATACGCATACTTTTCCTGTTTGAACAAAAAGAAAAGCAGATGCAAATTGAACATGGGATTGAGTTGATCCAAGTTTCAAGGCAGAGTTTCAATACTAGTGAGTTTGAACATTGCTGACTCTTCCTCCATCATTAGTCCCATTGAACTCTGCCAAACTTCCTTCTCAGAAGACTTGGTTAATTCAGTCTTTAATCCCAGTTGATTTCAGTGAAAACCATACTTTCCTTAGGTTTCCTTAAAACCAAGCCAACATCAGACAAACACAGGGCTAATTCCACAATAAGAACCCTAACCATGGTGTACTGGAATACACCTTTTGAATGGTGCACTATTACAGTTAAAATTTGGGCATCATTGATTAATATGCCTATAAGTGATAGACACAGCTGCTCAATAACATGCCCACAGGTGATATGGGAAGATCAAACTATTCTCAGATTTCACCAGAAGACTGTTTGAGCTTTGTGTCACCCAAAGCACAGCTCAGTTTCTTCTGAAGTGAGTCCAGTTTTGGATGCCTCACTTTAAGAAGGGTATAGACAAAATGGAACAGATTTAGAGCAGTGAAAAAGGCTAATTGCTATGGAAAACATGTCCTGTGGTGAAAGGTCGAAGGAGCTGGGTATATTTAGCCTGAAATCTAATAGGCTGAAATTACAGGAGGGTAGATTAGGATAGACTAGAACTTTGGGAGAAGCCTTGGGCAGTAAAAGCAATTTGACAATGGAACCAAATACCAAGAGGAATGGTGAGCTCTCCTTTGTTGGACATTGATTGGGGATGTTCTATCTGAGGAGGGGCTGAACGGGAATGTTCTAGCTTAGCATCTGCTGTATTGAGAAGGTTGTGGGAAATCTTCAGCCTGGAGGCGCAAATCTGGCCTTCTAGGGGTCCTCCAAATGGATATGGCACTTGCCCCTGGGCTCACCATCTTTCTCCCTTTCCCACGTTGTGTTTGGATTGTGGGGAGTTTTTCCCCATTCTAAAAGGTTGAAGTGTCTCTCTTAAGGGTCTCTCCTGCTCCTGGCAGCAGGAGCTTTAAGCAAAAATATGCTGCTGGATTTTTTTTTTTTTTGCTTTTTTTGTATGTATTTTGACCCTAACCCTCATGCCTTTGGCTCTGCCCACCATTGGAATGTGGCCCCTTCTCTGAAATTGAATTTGTCCTTCAGGTTCCCCACCCTGGTCTATCTATCCAGTCCAGCCAGTACTCTGTGTCTAGGAGAGAGCAGCCTGTTACATCTGGGGACTCGCAAGCAAAGCAAGATGGAACTATCTCCTATTTTCTTAGTCCCCTGAATGAGATGTATACTGCATGTGAATATGAAGGCTGCATTTGCAGATCCTGATCCAGAGGCCAGGATCTCTTCTCAATCATCCCAGAGTGCAGGACAAGGAATAATGGGCTGAAGTTACAGGAAGCCAGATTCTGGCTGATCATCAGGAAAAACTTCCTGACTGTTAGAGCAATACGACAATGGAACTAATTTCCTAGGGAGGTGGCGGGCTCTCCCACACTGGAGGCATTCAAGATGAGGCTGGACAGCCATCTGTCAGGGATGCTCTGACTTGGATTCCTGCACTGAGCAGGGGGTTGGACTCGATGGTCTTGTAGGCCCCTTCCAACCGTACTATTCTGTGAGTCTATGATTTAGTTCTTTTGGCTAACAGCCATTGGGACACCTATCCTCCTTTCATTTGCCATCTAAGGGCCTATGTAGATATTACATTAAAGATGTAGCAAGCAGCTAAGTCTTTTGCACTTTAGGGTAAGTGCAGGGCCCTGATCCCAGTCAGGACTCTACCATGGGGTGTTGGGGGCTTTAAACCTTGCCCCCACCCCACTGTAATGTCTGCTTTGGCCCAAAGGTATTGTCATCAATGTATTTTGCTTATGAGGTGTTTCCAGGAGTGGTGATGTGCAGTGCAAAGGGGGAAGGGGCATTGGGAGTGTAAGAGCAAATGGGAAACATTTTATCCCCCAACATTCACTTTTAAAAACAAAACAAAGCCCCATATATTTAGGAACCTATATTGGAAGGAAAGAGGTTTTCAGATATGTATTTCACTAATTAACTATTTCTCAAGAATTGCACACCCACTTGACAAACACTTCTTTCTCCACCCACATTTAATACATTGTCATCAATACTTCTTCATTATTCTTTTTAGCCTCCCAAATGTGTGGTTTCAACGAACAGATGACACTGTGGGAGATATTACTTTATACCCTTCATGACTAAAGCAAACACCAAAAAAATTATCACTCCATCTCCTAGTTCCCATAAAGTCTTGTGTTCGGATTGCTGATCTAATGCTGGAGAGGGTTCAAAGGAGGGCAACAAAGATGATCAGGGGACTGGAAACAAAGCCCTATGAAGAGAGACTGAAAGAACTGGGCATGTTTAGCCTTGAGAAGAGAAGACTGAGGGGAGATATGATAGCACTCTTCAAGTACTTGAAAGGTTGTCACAGAGAACAAGGCCAGGATCTCTTCTTGATCATCCCAGAGTGCAGGACACGGAATAATGGGCTCAAGTTACAGGAAGCCAGATTCCGACTGAACATCAGGAAAAACTTCCTGAGTGTCAGAGCAATACGGCAATGGAACCAATTACCTGGGGAGGTGGTGGGCTCTCCCACACTGGAGGCCTTCAAGACGAGGCTGGACAGCCATTTGTCAGGGATGCTCTGACTTGGATTCCTGCATTGAGCAGGGGGTTGGACTCGATGGCCTTGTAGGCCCCTTCCAACCCTACTATTCTATGATTCTATGATCTTGACATGAAGATAGTAGGAAAAAAGAACTTTTGGGGGGAGAAAAGGAGCAAGGACACATTATAAAGAGATCCATTTAGAAACAGGAGGTATCTGGAGGTTTGCAGAGAGCTTTTCAAAGTAGAGCCCCCAACTGACTTTATTCCCGCTGGTGACTGTGCTCTTCAGATTAAAAGCTGTTTTCTTTTATTGAAATAAAAAAGTGCCAAATATTGAACCTGCTTTGTGCTGCATACATCAAGAGCAAAAATATTTCACTGGAACGACATGACCTGACATGTGGAAGCAGATAACAAATGACATCTTGTCAATGTCCCAAGTTTATTATTCTTTCTCTTGTACCCTTTTTGGGGGGTGGGGCACAGCAGCATTCTACATTCCTTTTAATCATGGGGCCTGCATCGAACTCCCCCCCCCCACTAATAAAGAATATAAAATGTCCCAACTTGTCCCATGCTTCCTCCAACCTCTCTACTGCGTTTCCCCCCCCACGCCCCGCTTGTAACACAGAAAGACAAAGACCGTGTTAAATTTTTCATTATTTTATTCCATTTCTGATCCAATTACATGAGGGTACTCCATCACTTTCATGAGTGTATGTGCTATAAGATCAGCTGCTGTACATTAATCAGTTTTTTCCCCTCCTCTTTTTACTGGGCAGACACTGGTGCTAAATCATATTGCTAAAAAAAGGGGGGAGTGGGACAAGAAATAGATGCAAATCAACACCAAGGAAACTCCCTTTTGTGCAATAATGGCAGGAAATGATTAGAGTGGGTGGTCTTCCAATCTATCCCTCTCCCACCCCTGGAAATGCATCAAGTGGCTGTCACACATCTCTCCTGATTGCCTAACAAAAGGACATGAGACTATATGCCTCCTGCTGCTTTAATGTTCCATTGCCACTTTACATCACTGAATCAGCACCTTTGAACATTGCCCCAGGCATTGGCTTCCCCTTGTTGAACTATTGTAACTAATAGGCCAGTAAGTTGAGAAATGACTGCCTTGGCACCTTCAGAATTGCCTTTCCAGATCTGAAAGCCAGTGTCTCATTTTTATATCTCCCCCCCTTTCCTTTCCTTTCCTTTCCTTTCCTTTCCTTTCCTTTCCTTTCCTTTCCTTTCCTTTCCTTTCCTTTCCTTTCTTTTTTTTTTTTTTGAGACTAAACAAAACAGGGCCATGAATACTGGGTGCTTTCTACCTAATAGCATCTGATTTGTGAGGGCTGCTTGTGAAAATAAAGTGAGTTGTATTGCTGGGAAAGCTTAGTACGCAGCATGAAGAATGCTGTTTACTTCACCGTTGTTCATTGCCACACTTCAAAACAGGGGTGGGAGACAGATGGCCTGTGGGCCATATGTGGCCCTCCAGGGGGAAACCTGTGGCCCCCACTGGGTCCCCTGTCTTTGCAGCAGGGCCCCCACCGTGGCTGCACTGCCAGATTGCCAATGAATTGCATTCCCCCAGCCTGCCAAACAGAACTTCCAATTGCCTGTTTCTCTGTAGAATTACACCCCTGCCAGCCATCCAACAGCTGTCTAGCGGGCTGAGGGAGGCGCACGCCTGCGGGGAATGAGGCACATGCTCTCTGCGCACCTTATTTCCCAGCAGAATCACTGGGAATGCAGCGACACTGCCACTTTCTGTAGTGGCACGGCCTCTACTGCAGTGTGGGAGGAGCATAGCCCCCAGAGGATTCTGGGGGGTTTAGTGCGCTCCCTCTAACTCTTCACCCCTGCTTTAAAATTGCACTGCTCAGTGCTCAAATCATCCCAGGGCTAAACTATGTACGATGTTAAATATGAACTTTTGGACTGGGACTTCTGTGCATGGGTAGGGGAAGTTTAAACCCTCACCTGCAGCCACTTGTCCAAATTCTCCCCCGCCCCCCCCGGAGGCTAAAATATGAGAAAAATCCTCCATTGGTGTCAATGGAATATATTTTTTTATTTTTTAGCCCTCATGCAAGGGGGGAATTTAGGGAAAACAATGGCTGGATAGGAAAACTGACACCTCCCCTATCCATGCATGTTGTTCCCATACCAGATTGGCCCCCATCAATTATTGGTTATAGGCGGTGGAGGCTGGTGACTCCAGTTCCGGAGGGGTGGTAATTTCATTCAGGGTTGTAGTTACAACCAGTTCAAACTCTAAAGGTGTTATCCAAGGTGCTGAACCCATTTTGGAGATAAGGTTCAACACCTTGGATAGCACCTTTAGAGTTTGGGCTGGTGGTAACTAAGACCCAGAATGAATTACCACCCCTCTGAAACCGGAGTCACTAGCTGCCACTGGTAATAGTGAACACATTATATGCAAATAAGCCCCCTTTTCACTTTAATTCAAAAGAAAATTTGTTCGAAAAATATTTCCTGTTTCTAGTAAATGTTGATTTTTTTTAAGGTTGTGTGTTAGACTCAGTCCTACAGTATATTTATATTGTGATATTGACACTGACAGACTTAAAAAAGAAAGAAAAAAGAAACTGATTTTAAAAGATTTTGGGGAAGGCAATGTAATGTATTTGTTTTATACTTTCAATGTATTTGATCTCTGGTAACTCTGAAAAACTTGTGTAAATGAAAGTGGTGATTATGTTTGAAATGAGTGGTTAATGAAATATTGGTTAGTGCTTTGAAAAATCTTCAAATAAAGTAGTTATAAACTAAAATAAATTATGTTTCCTCATTTTTCATATTAACCATTAACCTCCAAATTTTAAAGTCTTGATTGCTGTCCTTTTTCCTATGAATATTATCACATGACCAAAATTATCACCAAGTTAGCTGGGCTAAGGATGGTTGAAAATTTTGTTCTCTTCTTCTTCTTCTTCTTCTTCTTCTTCTTCTTCTTCTTCTTCTTCTTCTTCAACAAGAACCTACCCACATCCATAAATGTATTCATAAATGAGATGGAAACAACTTGAGATTCATCCATCCCAGTTGGGCCAACACAAGATTACATTAACCTGAGGCAAATGGCAACTATGGGAAGCCACTTTCTCCATGATAGCAGTTCTATAAAACAAATGAATTACTTTATTGGATCAGGAAAATCTAGCCTCAGCTAGAGGCTTCTGACAGCTCACAAGCAGAGGAAGAAAGCAATGGACACCCTTTCTTTAGCTTTAGTAGGTCCGCTTATCAATTAAACTGATTGAAATGTTACATCCTTACCAAAGCTAAACAGATGCTAGAGCTTTTAAAAAATGTTGTTCAAATTTTAAATAGAGGGAAACAGAAATTACATTTTTTGTGGGCATTTTCAGCAATGCTGTTAGCAGCTCCCCCTTTCTGCCCTATTTAATGTGAAAGTGTTCACTTAGTCATTTACATTGCCCTTACTTTCTCTCAACATATAATTCAATCTGGTGGTGTAATTAATGGGAAAATTTTTATTTATTTACATTTCCCTCACTTTCGCTTAGTGACATCAACATGTAGTTGAATCTCATGGTCTTTGGTGTCTTGAAACACCGTCCTCTTCAGTGCATGATCCCTGATTGGGTAGGATTGCCCATGTGACTAATTCAGGAAGGAGGAAGAAGAGACAAAGGGGGTGGGGTGGGGTGGGGAAAGGTAGTGAAACAGCAGTATAAGCTGGAGGAAACAATGGCACTGAGTAGGATGAGAAAAGATTAATTTTGGGGCAGAGCATTTGGGGCAGAGGGAAATTTCAACTTCACCCAAACTGCTAGTTTACACAAAGAAAAAAATGGAAGAAGAAGAGTCAACATAGCTCTGATATTGAGAACTGCTAGCTAGCCCTTTATACACTACATACTTTTGTTCACAGAGGTTGAAGCTATATTGAAAGGAGATCATTGAAAGGCAGAGAGAATAATATTGCTCAACCATAGTGGTGGTATTTGGGATGTACGAAAGTCACTTACCTTTTCGCAGCTTGGATTCGCGGTGGGGGGGAAGGTGCTCCGTCCCTCCCCCCGAAATCCTCCCTGGGCCAGCTCTGCTCTGCAGCGGCTATGCGGAGCCGCTGGCCAGGGCTGTCCGCAGCCGGAGTTCCGGCCGCGGACGGGCTGCTATGGACGCAAATGGCGGCCGCCGTAGTGGCCACCATTTGCGTCCTGCGAAGCTGCTGTGATAGGCTACGTAAGTATTTACGTAGCCTATCACGGCAAGCCCCCCTCAAACAGCGTACACAAATGGTGGCAGCTACGGCGGCTGCCATTTCCGTTCCCTATTTTTAGCCGTTTTAGCCTAGGTAAATATTTACGTAGGCTATTACGGCAAAAAAAAGGGGAACACAAATAACGTAATGGGTGCCATTTTCATTCCCCCCCCCCCGTTTTAGCCTACATAAATATTTACGTAGGCTATTACGGCAAAAAAAAGAAAGGGGGAACGCAAATAGCTCGCACTATGCTATTTGTGTTCCCCTTTCTTTTCGCCATAATAGCCTACATAAATATTTACGTAGGCTAAAACGGCTAAAAATAGGCAACATAAATGGCGGCCACCGTAGCCACCGCCATTTGCCTACGCTGTTTCTTTTTTTTCCAGCTTGCTGTGATAGGCTATGTAAATACTTACGTAGCCTATCATGGCCTCCGCAGGGACGCAAAAGGCATATTTACGTAGCTTATCACGGCTATGATGAAGAAGTGAATGGCGGCCGCAGGGCGGCCGCCATTCACAAGTCAGCGCAGATGGCAGCAGGTAGGTCCTCCATTTTGCACGCCTTTCATGGGTTGGGGAGTGGTGGCTTCGTTCCGCCATGGATTTCGGGGGGCCAAATGCACTGGCATTCGGCCTCACCGAGATCCGTGGTGGAATTCTCTGGCATCCCTAGGTGGTATAAGCTTAGCTTGGATTCTTTTCTGGTGGACATTGGTGTAGCTCTTTTGATAATGCAGGAGTTACTCCAATTTATGTGAGCTGATGATGTCTCCCCATTGTCTGAGAAGCAATCCAAGCAGACTGAGAGGAAAACACGTCCTTCATACACACTGAGGGAAAGGATAACACAGTGCTTCTCATTCTTCCTTTATATCCTTAAATCGTATATGACAGAAGAAAATAAGCCACGCTCCAGCAAGTGTCTTAAATACTGTTCTTTCCCTAAAAGGATTATTACACAGTGTGAATTCCTATTTCCAGAGAGGTAAGTGCTTTCACAGTGACTGCAGCTTAATGTTCTACACTACAAAAATCAGATATTAAAAATGCAAATACCTCCGTAAATAAGCAGGGTTGTGATAAACAAATACCTGTCTCCACTGAACTGATTAACTGAGCTGAATGATAAACTCTCATCTACTAATGTGGTGTAACATGGTGTGAAAAAGCAGATAAGTAGTGGCTGATGCCATGGTGTAAAAACACGCACACACACCCAGAGGCTGCCAGATGAATGGTGAAGATGCAGCCAGGTGTCATGAGCAGCATAGCCACGTCTTGTCAAGTGGAGCTTTTCCAAAGAACTGATGCGTAAGCTACAATTGACAGCTAATCTAGAAATTTAACAACTGGAGGAAATCTCTACTCATGTCAGCAGTACAGAGCATGTGGATGGAATTCACAAAGCACTGATGTAGTATCTATCCAATTTTAGGAGATCAATTGCAACATACATCTCTTTCCAGAACCTTCAATTGCATCCTGTGAAGGGAGGGTGAAGGATAATGCTAGACTGTAACATGAATTATAGGAGGGGTGGAGAATCCTGCCCTACTGGCATTCCAGTCCAGCCCTCCAGGATTCCCAGATGGCCAGGCCTGTTCCCCTGGCCCCACCTCATTTCCCCTAACTGCCAATCATTTGCTGGTGTCTGAGCTTTTGCACAGTGTCCCGCCCGCCCCCCATTCTAAAAGGTTGAAATGTCTCTTTTAAGGTTTAGTTTCTGACAGTCAGAGTTTTAAGCTACAATATTCTATTGTATTTGGTATGTTGGCCCCACCCTTTTTTCCCTTCAGCCCTGCCCATCACTGGAATGCAGCCCCCGAGAACTTCTCTGTAATGGAATTTGGCCATCAGGCTGAAAGAGGTTCAACAACCCTGAATTGCTGCCTCATTCAACAAGTAGTTCACATGTGGTCCCCTTCAGGAGTGTATAGAGCTCATGGCCTGGTCAGCATCATGTGGAGAACTTCTGCTCTATACAGGTGGCTGCTGTGCTGAGAGCAATCATGGTGATCTCTTTTGATCACAGAACTATGTGTGCTGTCCTGTCCACTTATGGAGGCACCACTGCATACAATCAACATCTCCATGTAATTTTTGCTGGGTTATATGTTGTCAAGGGCTCCTTGGAGGGCTCTCAGTCTAATCCAGTAGCCAAGTCCACAGACAAAGGGATTCTTTTCAAAGCTTTATTCTTCTTTTACAACTTAACAGCTCTACAGGTAGCAACTAGATCTGAGCAGCAGCATCCCTATGCCCTAAGTTAGAACAGTTGGTCCCCGTTTGAAAAGCAGTTACTGGCAGACCCCTGAATATAAGGACTAGGGAGAATCCCTCCCCTTTTCCCTTGGATCCTCTGGGCGCAACCATTCTTTGAGCGCCAGCTGGGATCTACGCCTCCTTTCTGCGCTCTCCATTTGGCGCTGCTCTCTGTGTCTGCGCCGCGCATCCAACCAGTCTGCTATCGGTGCTGGGTCACTCCCTGGACTGCTTTCTAATCTAGGAATGTGGGTGGGAGGAATCTCTGTCAGTTGCGGGCCCTGGTAAAAAGGGGCGCGCTCCTCTCCCAGGAGCGACTGCTCTTCCTCCGAATCAGAACTACTCTGGGATTCTATGGGCTCAGTGTCCACCCTGACATATGTACTCATTCAGAGGGATGTGTGAACCCACCCTCATCCATGTTCTCCAGGTGCCCGCCCAGCCCCTGCCCCCGCTCGCCAGTCCCTGGACTGCACTCGAGCCCCTCCCATACTCAGTGAGCAGCCCACACTCACCTGGTGGCCTCGTCAAGCTCTGCAGTCACCATTTTTGAAAAAGAAAATGGCCATCACAAAAATGCGCATTTTTACGCACACACAAATGTGTGTATTGTTGGGATCACCATTTTATTTTTCAAAAAATGGAGACCATGGAGCTTGACGAGGCCATTAGGGTGAGTGTTTGGCAGGGGCAAAGGTTTGGCGAGTGGGGCTTAGGGGTGTGGGCAGGGGGGTTTCTACAGGATTCCTGAACGGAATTGGGCACCAGCGCCATCCCCCTGTTCAGCAGTCCCACACAGACCTGGAAGTAATTGCATAAAAACTGCCAGCTGTATGAACCAGGTCTATGAAACTATATATAAAAGATGAACATATAGCGGCCTAGAAAGCTTGTCATGCTATCTCCAACTCTCAGTGCCATAAAATATTCCCATTACTCATAACCACTTGGTCACTGTGGTTTGAACCTTCACTCTACTTTCCTGTGTCCCCTTCCCTCCAATGTGGAACCTCACTGAACTACAGCTTACTAGTTCCATGGTTTGAATTCAAAATGGCAGGCAAAAACAGAACTCTTCTCCCCCAGTACTGGGCCCAGTTTGGTACCTATTTAATCTGATGAGAATTTAAATGCTGGCTTTAACTGAATGAGGGAACATAACTATTTGGAAGTTTATGAGAAAATAATCATTTAAAATTTGTGGATCTGATTTTACAGCTGTGGCTGTCATGTAAAGTGATGTAATTTAACTGATGTTTCTATTCAAAGAACATTCCATATTTAAATGTACCAGAGCTTTTATAATGTAATTTATCATTTGCAGTTCCAGGATAGAGTATACAATTATATGTTTTGCATAATGCAAAGCCCTTAACTCCTGGAGTAAACTTCAGTAGTGTAGATTTATGGTGTGTTTGAATTTCTGTCATCTTTTCCACACATTTCACTGCAGTCTCCATGCTACATTTGATTCTTTAAGTTCAAGGTCACAAGTTCTATTAAACATTCATTCTATAGAAAACGAGAAGTTGAATCAGTATTCAGGCAAATGTGAATAGCACACAAGGCTAGAAGACTTGCCAGGTTTGACTGAAGCAGAAGAAACTTAACTCTTGACCCATTATGAATTTCCTTCGAAACCTGAGAACATTGCTATCAAAACACTCCGGGTTTTATTGAGCTTCACAAGTCTGTTTCTTTAAAATGTTCCCACTTACAAATTCCATCAGATTTACACATGAAAGAGCGTTGCATCTTGTCAGAATCTGATGGACCACTACCAAAAGGTTGACGGCAAAAATGGTTTAAGAGAGGAATCAAAGGATGGTGTTGGTTTTCTCTGGGTTGTTTTGCTATTCTTTCCCCCTTTATTGTTGGAAGAGTTGGCCTTTCAGGAACACTTAGGGCAAGATGCATTAGTTACAGTGTTCTGTCCCAACTGGGTATTATATTATGTGTTATATTCTACCTAGTCTGTACATTTAGAACCACTTTGATTTTCCCTGTAAAGATCTATCGGCAACCGATCAGGCCTTACTATCTGCTATCTTGCACTGATTGATTGTTTCTGGGAAGAATTTCTAATCCTGTTATGCCAGTTCTTCTTCAGTAGAAGCAAAGCCCCTCTCTGGCCTATTCCTCTGCTGCTGTGCTGAGTTGCAGCCTGGAAGGCTTGGGCTTACATTGCCTTTCATCTCATCCATACCCTTTCTTTTATCTAAACCTGCTTCAACATTCCTTTCATTCATCTTCCTTCTATAGTTAAGTATGTGATCTTACGTGTTTATCAGATTGCTGTTCAAACGGTGTATTCTATAACGTTGAAGACTGATTTATGTGAAAGTGTGGTTAGATTACTACAAGGCATTTTATGTGGGGCTCTCCTTGAAGATAGTCCAGCAACTTCAGTTTGTACAAAATATGACAGCTAGGGTACCACTGACTGGAACTGGCCATTATAAACACATTACACTAGTATTGTATCATCTTCACTAGCTCCCAGTTCATTTTCAGCTCAGTTCAAGGTGTTGGTTGGTGACGTTAACTTATAAAGTCTTTCAGAGCTTGGGGCCACAGCATCTGAAGGACTGCCTCTTCCCATATGTTCCACCTGAAGGACTGCCTCTTCCCATATGTTCAGATCATCATTTGAAGCTCTGCTCCAAGAGCTCTGCTCTCACATATTGAAGTTTGGTGGGTGGCTACTTGGCCTTTTCTGTCATGACCACCACATTGTGGAATGCCCTTCCTACAGAGGTCCACCTGGCACTGACCTTGTTGACTTTTTGGCACCAGAGGAAGACTTGTCTATGATCCCAGTTGTTTAACTGCTGCTTGTTTTGTTTTACTTGTAATGATATGTTTTAGGATACATTATAAAATTATTATTTTGCATGTTTTAGTGGTTTCATTTTAAAATTATTTTAAATTCTTGTTGCTGCTTTTAAATAGGGATGGACAGACTCACCTCCATCCAGTTTTGCTGGATGCTCACTGAGCCACCACCCCCTCTCACCCCTGCTCATTGTGCGAGCTGCTGGATGGCCTAGGAGCTCTGCAGGGCTGCCTGTCCCCTTAGCATGCTGCCATTTTGTGTACAAATGGTAACCTGGGATTTCAGAAACTCTAATGTTGCATAAATGGTGGCTGTAAATGGGCCATTTAAGCAACATTACAGGCCAGTGCACAATGGTGGTGGTGGCAGTGGTGGGAGGAAGGGAAGGAAGGAGCTGTGGTGCTGTCCTTCTTTCCTCCACCAGTCATTGTGCAGAAAAGTCTCCCTTCTTCCTTGTTGGTGCCACAACAGGGAGAAGAAGGTGGGACTTTTCTGCAAAATGACAGGTGCTGGAATTGCCCACTACCTGTCATTGTGAGGAAAAGGTTCCTGCTTCCCTGCTGGGGTGCAAGCAGGGAAGAAGGGAAGAAGGGAAGAAGGGAAGAAGGGAAGAAGGGAGACTTGTGCACAGTGACCAGCAGCAAGCAATTCCAGCACCTGGTGATTGTGAAGAAAACTTTCCCTTCTTCTCCTTGCTGGGAAGAATCATAGAATAGTAGGGTTGGAAGGGGCCTATAAGACCATCGAGTCCAACCCCGCAAAGAAGGAAGACTTTTCCATGCAATTAGCAGCCACTGAAATTGTCTGCTGCTGGTCATGTTCACAAACCTCCCTTCTTCTCTGCAGGTGCCCCAGCAGGGAGAAGAAGGGAGACTTTTTGTAAAATCATGAGTGCCGGAATTGCCCGGCCTGTCATTGTGTGTAAACTTTGTGTTTCCCTTCACCTTGCTGGGATGCTGCCACAGAAGATGGGAGACTTGTGCACAATGACCAGCAGTCAGCAATTTCAGTGCCTGTCATTGTGAGGAAAAGTCTCCCTTCTTCCCTGTTGGTGCCCCACTAGGGAGAAGGGACATTTTACACACAATGACAGGTAGTGGGCAATTCCAACACCTGTCCTTTCGTGTAAAAGTTTCCCTTCTTCTCCCTGCTGGGGTGCTGACAGGGAATAAGGGAGACTTTGCCATACAATGACCGGCAGCAGCAGGAAGGGAAGCAACATAGCTCCTTCCTGCCTTCCTGCCTTCCCTCCCACCCTCCCACCATTGCTGCTATTTTGCACTGGCATGAAATGTTGTATAAATGGCCCCGTTACAGTCACCATTCCAGAAATCCCAAGCCACCATTTTTACACAAAATGGCAGCTGGTTAAGGGGACATGCGGCCACTGGGCGCTCGCAGACCATGAGAGTGCCTGGCAAACAGGTCTGGTGAGTGGAGGTGGCTTGGCGAGAAGGGTCTGGGAGGCTGAGTGGAAGGGAGTCCACCAGACTCCATCCCCCTCTTGGACTCCCATGACATCCCTACTTTAAAATTCTTTTAATTTATTTTGTCATATGTTTAACTACTGGTTTTATTATATTTGTTTTATTATGTATGCCATCCTGAGAGCTTTGGCCATAGGGTAACTCATAAATTGAAAATAATAATAATAATAATAATAATAATAATAATAATAATAATAAATTTAGCTGTCTGGATAGACACACAGCAGCCCAGTGTGTGTTGAGGCCAGAACATACAGGACCAGCCCTGTTACTAGGCAGGATGAGGCAGCCCACCATAAGCAATAAATTTAGGAGCACCACTGAATGGCTGCAAATTGGCAATGATGTAGTTTGTTTGTTTATTGCATTTATATCCTGCCTTTCCTCCTCTTTCAATTACCCAAGACGACTTATATTATTCTCTTCCTCCTCTCCATTTTATCCTCACAACAACAACAACCCTGTGAGGTAGGTTGGGCTAAGAGTCTGTGACTGGCCTAAAGTCACCCAGTGAGCTTCTATGGCTGAGTGGGGACTAGAACCCGGATCTCCTGACTCCCAGTCCAATGCTCTAGCCACTACACCATACTGGCTCTCATGTTCGTTCATGTTATTTGTATCACAAAAGGAGACACCATTTTGATTTTTTGATTTTTTTTACACCAGGCACCAAATGTCATAAACTATCTTGAATGATGTAGTGGCACAACTTCTAGAAATCATGCATCTTCATGCAGGAGGTATGGCAAGTACCACTTCGGATGTTATTCAGAAGCCTGGGAACAGGATATGATGTGTGTCACTTGTACATCTTGGATGCTTTTGCTGAATGACTCAGGGACTGTTCTTAATGAATTCCTTACCATTGGTCAAGAAATATTCATTTTCAGACACTGGATTTGTTCTCTTATCCTATACTTGATACGAGCTTTGACTACATACTGTATTACGAGACAAGAGCTGACTTTGAACATTATTTGCAGGCAGTAGAGAACCCAGTAAGTCGGTTTAGATAATATATTTCTCATGGCACATCAGTGCTGAATCTTCCATTCTTTCCCATAACTATAACATTTGCTACAGCTCATTGTGTAATCTGGGGCCATATGCCATGAATTTGCTTGGCTCCACTCTTGGAAAGTACAACTCACTGTGCAAGTCTTGGCAATTACATCATGAGTTTCCCTTCCTCAGCCCACAAATGCCATTGACATCTATTGCAAGTGGAGCAATACACAACATGAAATGTACTAAGAAATACTACTGGATGACGGGAGGACCTTGTCATGGACTTGTGAATGTAACTTATAGAATAGCTCAGTGTTTTGAATCCTGCTGGGGCGGGCCATTGCAAGTATTTATAATTGGGGATGCTTGAAGAATTAGATATTTGCACATTCCTATATGAAATATCCTGATTGGCCCCTTTGAAATAATTTACAGATCGGAACTTAACTATTGAAGTTAAGCTAATTGAAGTTTTTCACTTCTTCAAATGTTGTGATGGATGCAGTTCTTGGCAGTTGAAACGTATCCAGATTCTCATTTAAATTCCCATTTCACAGATTAATATGAAAATGGAATGGAATTATGGTTACAAACATACAAAAGTGATGCAGACTGGCCTGGAAATACACAGATTTGTCCATTGCTCTTTATAACCAGTGGTTCTGAAGTGGTTACTCTCAAGCTCACTGCAATGCAGTTTGCCTAGGTTCTTTCCACATGCATGATGACCACTTTAATTGAATTCATTTGCTAGGCACTTGCAGGATAAAATCTCTTGCATCCACCAGGACTTAGACTCCAGTGTTAGAGCAGGTGAATCTGATGAGGTGTCCAGAGCACAGCCTTGTCCAGTTTTTTTGGATGAGTTTTAGCTGGTACAGCTTGAGGATGTTGACAAGGTCCTTAGACAGGTTTGTGTAACCACTTTTGTATTGGATCCTTGCCCCTCTTGGCTTATAAAACTGGCAGGGAAGGAACAGCTGCCTGGGCCAGGGAGGTGATAAATGCCTCCTTGCAAGAAGGAGTGGCCCCAGGCCAACTCAAAGTCATGGTGAACCACTCCTGAAGAAAGAAACCCTCCCTGGACCTGGAAAATCTTAATAATTTTAGGCCAGTGGCAAATGTTCCTTTCCTGGGCAAGGTTCTTGAGCAGGTAGTTGCCAATCAGCTCCAGAAACTCTTGGACAAGACTGATTATCTAGATCCATTTCAGCCGAGCTTCAGGCTCGGTTTTGGCATGGAAATAGCCTTGGTGGCCCTGTATTATGACCCATGTCAGGAGAGAGACAGGGGGAGTGTGACCTTGCTGGTTCTCCTTGATTTCTTGGCAGCTTTCAATACCATTGACCATGGTATCCTTCTGGGACAATTGTCTGAGTTGGGAGTGGGAGGCATTGCAGTGGTTTCATTCCTACTTGGATAGTCAGCTCCAGCAGGTGGAACTTTGGGGTACTGCTTGGGCCCATAGATTCCCCAGTATGAGGTTCCACACAGGTTGGTTTTGTCCCCCATGCTATTCAACACTAAGCCATTGACTGTGGTCATCCAGAGTTTTGGAGTGCACTGTCATCTGTATGCTGATGACACACGACAGCTCTATTTTGTCTTTTCATTTTCTTCAGGTGAGGCTGTGGATGTGCTAAATCGGTGCCTGGCTGGAACAATGGACTGGATGAGGTCTAAAAAACTGAAATTCAATCCAGACAAGACTGAGATGCTGTTAGTGGGTGCTTCTCCTGACTGGATGGAGGGTGCTCAACCTGTTCTGGATGGGGTTGCACTCCCTCTGAAGGAGCAGGTTTGTAGCTTGGGGGTCCCCCTGGAGCCATCTTTGTCACATGAGGCTCAAGTAGTCACAGTGGCACGGAGGGTCTTCTACCAACTTCAGTTGGTGGCCCAGCTACACCCCTATCTGGACAGGGATAACCTGGTTTCAGCTGGCTATGCTCTGGTAACCTCCAAGTTAGATTACTGCAATGCACTCTGTGTGGGGCTGCCTTTGAAGATGGTTCTGAAGCTGCAGCTTGTACAAAATGCAGGGGACAGATTGATAACAGGGACAAGATGGCCCAACCATATAACACTGATTCTGGCCTGCTTGCTCTGGCTTCCTGTATGTTTCTGAGCCCAATCCAAGGTGTTAGTTTTGACCTATAAAGCTTTACATGGCTCAGGACCACAATACTTGATGCAATGCCTCTCCCGCCATGAACCGACCTGTACACTACACTCTGCATGCAAGGCCTTCCTCCGGGACCCTCTTCCGAGGGAGGGTCATAGGGCAGCAACAAGGGAGAGGGCCTCCTCAGTGATAGTCCCCCATTTATTGAATTATCTCCCTGACAAGGCCCACCTGGCACCAACATTGTCACCGTTTTGGTGCCAGGTTAACACTGCCCTCTTTTCTCAGGCATTTAGCAGCATATAATGTGTCTTGATCAGATCGTGGATGGTCTCTGATAGTTTTAAATTGTTTTAGATATATGTTGTTGTTGTGTGTGCAATCTGTTTTAGGTCCTTATGTTAATGGTTTTATACCTTATATAATGTATGTGAACTGCCCAGAGAGCTTCGGCTATGGGGCGGTATAGAAATATAATAAATGAAAAGAAATGAAATGATCTCAGAGCTCTGCAGTGCTCTACATTTCACTGCAGTCTGCATGCTACTTTTGCTTGTTGAAGCTCAGTATCATACATGATATAAAATATTCACTCTGTAGAAAAACTGGAGTTAAATCTGTATTCAGACAAACGTGAGTGACATGTAAGGTTACAAGACTTTCCAGGTCAGACTGAAGCAGGAGAGAGTTAACTTGTGACCCACTATGAATTTCTTCAGAAATCTGAAAACAGTGTTGCTATCAAAACACGGTGAATTTTACTGAACTTCACAATTCTTTTCCTTTAAATATTTCAACCTACAAGTTCACTCATATTTATATATATCTTGTGCAGCTTCACATCCTGTCAGGACGAAGACGCTTCACCAAAAGCTTGCCTGCCAAAATGGTTTAAGGTAGGGATGTTAGAGAATTCCACGACGGATCTCGGTGAGGCCCCCTGAAATCCATCACGGAACGAAGCCCCCGCCGCCCCCACCCCACGAAAGGCGCGCAAAACGGAGCACTTACCTGCTCCCATCCTCACTGCTTTGTGAATGGCTGCCGTCCTGCGGCCACCATTCGCTTCCTCCTCTTCATAACCTTGATAGGCTACGTAAATACTTATGTAGCCTATCACGGCTAATGCAGGGATGCCTTTTGCATCCCTGCAGAGTCCATGATAGTCTATGCAAGTATTCACGTAGCCTATCACGGCGGGGGGGGGGGGGAACCCAGCATATGCAAATGGCGGCGGCTACCGCCATTTGCATACGCTGGGTTTTTTTCCCCCCTGCCATGATAGGCTATGTAAGTATTTACATAGCCTATCACGGCTCAATACAGGGATGCAAATGGCGGCAGCTACGACAGCCACCATTTGCGTCCCTGCAGGTTTGCCCAGTGGCCAGATGTCTGGCTGCGGGCGGCCAGAGCTGGCTGGCGGCTCTGCGGCTTGGCCGCGGAGCGGAGCCGATTGGGCAGGATTCCGGGGGGAGGGACAGAGGGCCTCCTCCCCTGTTGAGGATTCTGGGGGGAAGGACGGAGCATCTCCCCCCCACTGCGGATTGCCCAGCGCGGAGCCAGGTACGTGTTTCGTACAACCCTAGTTTAAGGGAGGAATCAAAGGATAGCACCTGTTTTCTCTAGGCTATTCTGGAGCCCTGCTTGAGCAGGATCTGTTCCCATTTGCTTCAATTACAAGACAAAGTTTCATTGTGGATATGTAAACATTCCCCAACAATGAAAAATTAACAGAGGCAGCCTCTGCTTTTACAGAACTCCATGGGAATATCACAGCTCTGTCCATGTGACAAAGTTACTGAATCAAGATTAAGGCTGTGCCATTTTATTCTTTTATTGCTTCTCTGCTTTGCTTTGCCCTTCATGTTCTATTCCTCCTGAATTCCAGCTAGGAGATTTTCTAAAAAATAATTCTGGTTGTGGAGCATGCACAGTTTGTTTCATTTCTATCTTTGCCCACCCACCCTATGTGATTAATGCTCATGTACACCTAGATAAAACAATGCACAAAAGCAATCTCAAAGCAACCTTACATATTAGTGAATCAAAACTCTCTCTCTCTCTCTCTCTCTCTCTCTCATTTATGTTTTTATTTATTTATTTGAGGATGTTCTGTCCTGCTTTTCAAGTCATAACCTCTCAGGGCAGCTGAATACACAAAAGGGTTATAAACACACAAAACCAAGAAAAAAAAACATTAGTAGAGTACAGTAAGAGCAGCAAGAGAAAATGAATAATATTAAAAACTCAGCACCTGAAAAGCTTGGGCAAATTAAACAGTGTTTGCCTGCTACCAAAAAGGCATTAGGCTTGGTGCCCAATGAGTCTCTCTAGGGAGTCCTCCAGAGTTGGGGCATTATAATGGAGAAGACCATATCCTGGGTTGCCTCTCAGCTCATTTCTGAAGGCTGCGGGATGGCGGGACCTGAAGAATCTTTGAGGAGAATCTTAACAGCCAGGCAGATTTGTGTAGGATAGGGCAGTCCTCAGTTTCAGCAATACACACATGTGCTTCTGCACCTTGGTAAGGCACGACACAAAAAGAATATTGGTACTGCCATCTGTACCTCAAGCACACATACTTGCTATCAAAACTGCACATACAAAAGGGATCATGTTGCAATCAAGCATACAGACATATCGCGATTACTTTTTGGTGGTTGGGACTTGGGCAGTGTTTTATCAACTGACAATTGTGAATTGGTAATGCAGAGTGGGGAAAACACATGAAGGAACTGGAAGCTGCAGCAGCACTTGTAGAAGATTTGGAACCAGAACATGCAGGATTCCTAATGCATCTGTTCCACCTTGTAAACAAGACTAGATAATTCAGGATGCCAACATCTGGGAAAGAAATTTGGAAGCATCCCTAATTAAGATATCTGCAAGTGATCTGCCTTATACTAACCCAGCCCAGGACCGTGCTGTTTGCTCGAAGTGGCAGGAACTCTCCAAGGTATCAGGGCTGAGGTATTTTCTAGCTCTGCTACCCGTACTTTAATGGGGGAGATGCTGGGGATTGAACTGGGATCTTCTGCATGCACAACATGCTCTACCAACTCTCTCTCTCTCTCTCTCTGTGCACAAGTCAAGGCCAGCGTCAAAGATAGCTATGGCTGGGTACCTTCCAAGGGCCCAGCAGGGGCCCACTGATAAAAGCCCTCTGGAGTTGCTCCTCTGCTTCACCATTGTAACCTGCTGGTTCACTTGCATCTCACTCTGGCCCAGACTATGGTGATGGTGAGTAAAAGGAGTAGTAGATGCCATTGCCTACTTGCACATTGGCTTTCTCCCTATCTAGTAAGCAAGTGGTAGCAATAATGAGAAAGAGGTTGAGGAGCAATAGCAGCTGGTGACCATGATGGTGAGAAGAGAGATTCAATGGGGAAGGGGCCCACTGAGAGTGTCTTGCCCAAGGATCCTGGTCACTTCCTCCTCCTCCTCCTCCTCCCTTTGCAGGCATCCTGGTTCCTATAATCTAACTAAACACTGGACCTTTTAGCTGAAGCAGACCAGCACACACACACACACACACACACACACACACGATTTATCTCCATAATATCCAAACCCCAAACAAAATGGAAGACAGTTCTATGCCTTCCTGGGCCTCAAAACCCTGAGACCAGCACTGGTCCAAGTGCATCCAACCTAGTACTTGTACTAGAGCAGACTACGGTTGGCAGAGAATTCCGCCACGGATCTCAGGGAGGCCGAATGCCAGTGCATTCGGCCCCCTGAAATCTGTGGCGGAATGGCCTGCCACCCCCCCCGCCCTCCTCATGGAACCCCCCGGGATTAGACTTACCTGGGGTGGATCTTCCAGGAGGCGGCAGCGGCTCCGGCAGCAGCTGCGGCGGTGGCGGCTGCGGCGGCTGGTCTTCCGACCGGCTGCCGCCGCCGGCATTTGCAGTTTTTTTTTTTTTTTTACACACACATGATAGGCTACGTAAGTTTTTACGTAGCCTAAAATGTCTGGGTAAAAAAAAAAAAAAAGGCGTATGCAAATGGCAGGGCCTATGGCTGCCGCCATTTGCGTTCCTTATTTTTGGCCGTCTTAGTCTACGTAAATAATTACATAGACTAAGACGGCGAAAATAAGGGGAACGCAAATAGCGTCCGCTACGCTATTTGCGTTCCCCTTATTTTCGCCATCTTAGTCTACGTAAATATTTACGTAGATTAAGAGGGCAAAAATAAGGAATGCAAATGGTGGCGGCCGTAGCCACCGCCATTTGTGTACGCAGTTCCCCCCCCCCGAGCCCTCTGCGGCCGGAAATCCGGCTGCGGATGGCTCTGGCCTGGCTGGGCCTGGCTGGCTGCTCCACGGAGCTGCCGCGGAGCACAACCAGCCACGGAGGATTCTGGGGGGGCGGGAGGAATGGAGCACCTCCCCCCCGCCCAGGATTCTGGGTGGAGGGATGGAACGCCTCCCCCCCATAAACATAATCCGCGAACAGGTAAGTGATTTTCGTACATCCCTAGTGTAGACACAGATAGCAGATGAACTGAGCGATAATTAACTGGAGATGCCAAAGACTGAACTTTACATCCCAGGTTCAGTCTTTGGCATCTCAAGTTAATTATTGCAGGTAGCAAGGCTTGGAAAGACCTCAGCTCAAGTCCCTGGATACTACAGCTGTTGCCTCCCAAAGCATATAATAGTACTGGTTTAAGCAGAGGCAGCTTGAAATATCCTAGTATGATGAGCAGTCAAATGGGGGAAGGGCTTGTGTTTAAACTTCATAGGAATTTGCCTTTATTCATTTAAGCATGTGCTGTTTATCTACTGAAGTGTCATGAAGAATGAAGCACACAATAAGCAATGATTTCGAGATTTTAGCAAGGTCCTGAACAAGCATGTAATCACTTGAATGCAAGGCAACGCCATTAGGCAGCACATGCTCATAGGGGTAAAAAACAAGATCACGGTCTTTATTCTGCTAATAATTGGCTTTGCTTTAATGGAACATTTGCATGGAAGATTAAGATCCATGAGTGCACATTTAGACTAAATAGCGCATACACGTACGCGCACACATATATCTCACGTAACAGTGAACTATGTGATTGCTTCTGAATATTTTCAGTTGCCTCCTACTCACATCATTGATTTGGGAGGGTCAGTATGAGAAGGGGGCCTAGCAGGAGGCATGGAAAGCAGGCAGGTTAAAAGCCTCTTGGAGGTGACATGAAACAAAAGTAAACACAATACTGATTGAAAACTGTGGGAGTGGGTTGGGAGGGTGGACAGCATGGGAACATTCTGTACGGCAGTCATAGTGTGGAGGCATAAAGTGCTGTTCTTTCTTTGCAGGGCTCCTGGCATCTATTTAGTTGCTTTCCTACAATTAGGGATAAGTGAATTTCTCCTCTTTTCATGCCTTTTAGAGTCAGTAGGGACCTTGGAGGTCATCTAATCTAGCCACCGCTGAATGTCAGAATAAAGGACATCAGGCCAGTGCAGGGTGGTAGTTCCGAT
Source organism: Heloderma suspectum (assembly GCF_057233095.1). NCBI lineage: Eukaryota > Metazoa > Chordata > Lepidosauria > Squamata > Helodermatidae > Heloderma > Heloderma suspectum. The sequence goes on along the minus strand of NC_139462.1, from coordinate 31,384,389 downwards.
TTCGGTGGAGCTGTAAATGAATTCTGGGTTTCAGTCAGAACCAGCCAGAGCTCTAAAGGAGCTATCCAAGGTGCTGAACCCCACCTCACAAAATAGGTTCAGCACCTTGGATAGCTCCTTTAGAGGTCTGGCTGAAGTCAGAGCCACCAGCCTCCACTGCATTGGGGATAAGGAATCTCCAGCCCGTGGGCGTAATCCAGCCCACAGAGGTCCCACATACAGCCTGCAGTAGGGATGTCAGAGAAATCTGCAATGGAATCAAATGAGTTTGGATTTCTATGAATCCAACCCAGGGATTCCTCACCAGATTGGCTATTCCTGAGTCGCATGGATTCTGCAGGCTTGCTGACCAATTGTTTTGCTTTCTAAAATTTTACACAAATTTAGTTGTAGAAAAATATGTAAAATAAAAATAAATAAAACACAGGCCGAAAATGCACCCCCCCCCACCATAGGCTAAAGCATAAAAATGCACATTTTGGAGGGATTTGCACATTTGGGGGGATTTACTCATTTGTGCAAGTGCGAATTTGAAAAACTGCAGTTCGTTCGATGAGCAGACAATGGAACGAAAAGCACCTGACAATCCACGAAATGCAGACAGAACGGATTTTGCAAAATCCATACATCCCTAACCTGCGGTGGCTTGAGCTCCATCTGTGGCCCCTCCCAGTCTCTTCCCCAAGCCCTGCCCTTGGGAGGCTACTGAGGGCTTGGAGAGGAAGCACAGAGAGGAATCCCACAGCGAGAAGAAGGGTCAAGTGGGCAGCGGGAGTCCAGTGAGCGGCATGTGGCATGGACGGGGGTGAGTTCACCTATCTCTAGCCTCAGCCAGGGAGGCTTTGATGAATGCAAGCTTTCCCTGACTGGAGGAAGCACAGACACACCGAAGCTGCCCCAGCAGAGGCACCAGGTGGCACTTTGGCCAGGGTGGCTTTGCCATAAGTCCAGGCTGGGGAAAATCTCCCTGGAGTGAAGCTGGACAAGAAGAACACTCTGCCTGGGCTTCTCTGCCCCAATTCTTCTTTACAAGGATTGCATGAAAAATCATACACATTGTACGCATTATTCCTAACACATGCGTGTATGCAATTTTGCCTAATATGGATATTTATGCAGGCAATGTTCCTAACAGAATGCATTTTTAATGTTCTTTTGACTAATATATGCATTTCTGTGTGCACATATCCATAATGTACACACTTTGCAACTGAGATTTTTGAAAGATAACTGGGTTTCAATTTGCATATTGGTTTGAACCTTTGAAATTAGGTAGTGGATGAATTACTCCCCCATTCAAAAGCAACAAAAACAATAACAGGATTTATTTTTTTAGAAATGGTTCAAAAACAAAATAAAACAACCAACTCTGATGTTCTCCTGAGGGAACACAGTGTCATACTGAGTGTCTCTTTCATTGACTGTCCATGTTACTTCTCCCTCGGGCCCTTCTAGACATCTGGACATCAGGGGAACATCAAAAATAGGTGTACAGAGTTTCCTCATCATATTGTAATAAACTGATTCAGTCTCACATCCTGATCATAGACCTGCAGATGATAATAGCTCCCTTGTCTTCAGCAGGGTTTTGATCTGCCCTTATACAGCACTTTGCTTCTGAAGGAGGCACATACTATAACTACTTAAAATAATAAGACATTTTATTACAAGCATGAAGTGGCCAACTGACTTGATTAACAGTGGTGATGAGGCAGTAGATCAATGGGAAAGCCAGACACAGAGTCTCTTAGTGTAGAAAGAGATGATCAGACGCAAGGACATTATTTGAACAGTACTCAAATGGGTTTCTTTCTCCCTCTAAGATACTTTAACCATCCTTTTGGAGCTACAACAAAAAAAGCAGATGCTTCATGCGAGGTGTCTGTTGCTGAACTGTATCATTTCAGTCTGAAGATAAGACGGAGGAATGTTTGAATGCTCCAAAACATAATATACTAGCTGCTTCACACGCAAAAATAGTAAATTAGGGATGGGTGAGAAATGAGTGCCATCAGCCTGAGTGCAATTGGGGGTTGGAAATCTGTACATTTTTGAGCTTGCAACGTGTTCTGCAAAAGCAAAAAAGTCTTTAACAGCACATTCAGCTATAGTTTCTGCAAATTGCTCAGAAATTTGTGCAAATTGTGGTACCTGTGGGGAAAAATGTGCAACGAAATTCACAGAGTTCAGGGAAAAGCCTGCAGCTAGTCTCGCAAACACAAATTGAACGATGCACACTGTGGAACTCTGTCAAGTCAAAAAAGAACCAGACACCCCTAGTTCTTTCTTTCTCAGCATCCTAACATTGAATCCACCACTGCATTCTGAAAAGGTATAGCCTAGCAACTGGGGGCTTCTGTTTGTTTCTTAGCTCTTGTACTAAAATATCCTATGGGCTAGTAGTGGTACAGAGTATCCCTGGCAGAGGAACCTCCACTTCCTAAGCTAGGGATGTCACAGGCATTGTCCGGCTGGGGCTCAAAGTCTGGCAAGGAATTGCTGACTTGGTCTCCCAGATGCCAGTCTCTGAACCCCCCCACTTGCTTGGTTCAGTGCATGCCAAGCCACACAAATGCATGGCTGGCCCCTCCCTAGCCAAGCCACCATTTTGTGGAACAATGATGGCTCGTCCTTGCTTGCAAATGTCCATTTGTGCAAATGGGGGCTGTAAAGCAGCGATTTATGCAAGATTACAGGCATAAATGTCCATTTACACTTGTAATCTTGGAAAGATGGCCACTTTACAGCCACCATTTGTGCAAATGGATGTTGATGAAAGAAGGATGAGCTATCATTTCCCTGCAAAATGGTGGCTCGGTGAGGAAGTGGGCGGCTGTGCGCCACTTGCTGGGTGACAGCAGATTGCCTGGTGGCTTGTGCGGCACAGTGAACAGAGGTGACCGGCTGGTGCAGGTCCGGCAAGAGGCATGTGACCTGGACCACTGTGAGTTTGCCCAGACTGCACCAAGCAGGGCAGAAGGTAGGGGGTGGGTCTTCCAGGTGCCTGCCTTTTGCGTCCAGGGCTGGTGTACTTTCCTTGTTTTTCTGGGACCTTGTTGGGGTAACGAGAGTCAAGTTCTCCCCTGACAAGTCCTTGCTTTTGGCCCTACTACTGCCTACTACAGGTGGAAGAGGCATTTTAGTTTTCAGGTTGTTTCATATCTGATATTGTATTTAAATTTTTTGCACTGCTAGCGTCTGTTTGGGTATTATTTTTACTTTGACATTGTAGTTTTTAAACTTTAAATTTTATACTGTATTTTATCCTCAGTATTTTATTGCCTTGTATTTTATGGTTTTAATTGTTGTGAACCATCCAGAGAGCTTTGGCTATTGGGTGGTATAAAAATGTAATGAATGAATGAATGAATGAATAAATAAATAGCAATGGCAGTGTAATGTTCCACTGTAGCACTGGCGAGACCTTCACATAGCGAGGCCTTGTATAACTAGCATGTGGCCGAGTGTGTCCTGCCCTGGTCCTTCCAGCAGCAGGTGTTGTAATGTCTGTGCATATTTGAGAGACTTTGGTGAGGGGGAGGCAGTCATGTTGATTCTTCAGCCCCTTGCCTGTGCGGGCAGTCCAGCATTTTTTAATGTTCATAAAGCAGACAGCATGCCTGACTGGAACATGGAGGCAGAGTAAGAATGAAAGAGGACCATAGAATTCTTATAACATGAAATAAAATAAAATAAGCCACGCAGGCAAATTTGCCTACCCCAGCAAACCGAATAAAGACTTGGAACATTGTAACAAAGTTCCCTGTATTCTCTTAAATCAGACTTCCCCAACCTGGTGCCCTCCATATGTGTTGGACTGCAACTCCCATAATTCCCAGCTACATGCTGGCTGGGAATTATGGGAGTTGCAGTTCAACACATGTGGAAGCACCAGGTTGGGGAAAGCTGTCTTAAATCACTAAAGGTGCAATCCTACGTATGTTTAGACAGAAAAAATTCCTACAACTCCCAGAATTCTCTAGCCAGCTGGGCTAGTTGGGGAATGCTGGGAGCTGTAAGACTTTTTACTGTTTAAACATGCATAGGGTTGTGCCCTAAGTAACTCATGATGAAACCCCTGCTCAGAAGCCACACCTCATCACATGAACTCTCTCATAACACTAGAACCCAGGGTCATCCCATGAAGCTGCTTGGTGGGAGATTCAGGACAGATAAAAGGAAAGGCTTCTTCACACAGCACAGATTTAAACTGTGGAATTTGCTACCACAAGATATAGTGATGGCCACCAAGTTGGATGGTTTTAAAAGGGGATTAGGCAAAATCCTAGAGGTGAAGGCTATCAACAGCTACTAGTCCTGATGGCTATGTGCTACCTCCAGTATCAAAGGCAATATGCCTATGTACACTGTGTACACTGGGGAACATGGGCAGGAGGGTGCTGTTGCACTCTTCTCCTGCTTGTAGGTTCCAGGTTGACAGCTGGCTGGCCACTGTGTGAACAGAATGCTAGACTAGATGGACCCTTGGTCTGATCCAGCATGGCTCTTCTTATGCTCTTATGAACACAAAGTGAATCCAGTTCTCTTCCATTCACTCCTGAATTAGTTAGCTTGTTTATGTATTACTGTATTATTTATTCTGCACTCCCTCCAAGGAAGTCCTCCAACTTGGTCCCCCTCTTTATCATCACAACAACCCATGAGATAGGTTAGGCTGAGAGTGACTGGCCCAAGATGAGTCCAGCGAGGTCCATGGCTCAGCAGAGATTTGAACCCAGATTTCCCTAGTCTACATCCAATGCTCTGTCCACTACACTGGTGGAGAGCTCTATTTGTGCAAAATTATTACAAGAGAAATTGGCCAGTAGATAGTGAGGTAATGATCACCTTCAGAAGTAGTAACCTTTTGTATTCAGAAGCGCAGATACTGGCAAGGTGGAAAGTCACACTTCTCTCAGAGCTTGAAGGTATCTGGTTCAAATTAATTAGGCTGCAGTTGGACACGGAGAAGAGATAAATAGAAGCTCTGTCCTTGAGAAATCTCCAGGGATATGGCAATCAGGATATAGCTGCATAAATGCTGACTTGAAGAAAGACCTGGGGGAAAAAAACCACCCTGCAGCAACCTTCCTCATCTTTGTTTTATGCAGTTTGTAAAATCGATCATGGGGTGGAAAACAGTTGTGCCACTTGCTTTTAAGATGGTCACAGATCAGAATATGAGGCTGAAGGGAGGAGTGAGTGGGAAGCTTGGCACCTTGACAGTATCCACTTATTTAAGAGATTTGGACAATCCTCTATTGGGACTCTTATCTCTATTACACAATCTACCTTGCCTTTTCTTTCTATAACGTGCAATCTAGGCTGTAACTGATATTTAGGGCACAATCCTATGGGGATAGTTGGCCACCTCCAAACCCAGAGGCAGCCAACTATCTAATGCAAGGTGGGTGGAGCACAGTGGGAATCTTCTCCTCCACGCTCTGGCTGCCCTGCATTTGTGGCTAGACAGCCCACTTTGGCTGTCCAGCTGGGGACCTCGGAGTCAGGGCTGGGCAGATGGCACATAGGAAGCATCATGATGACACTTCTGCAGTCTCCTTCCCTCCCTGCCACTGGGAACGCCCCCCCCCCCACTCTGCACTTCAGTTATGAGATATGAGCACAGGCGCAGGGATGAACCACACTGCCTACGAGGTGGTGGGGGGAATGTGGTTTCCAGGAGCTGAAAAATCCTATGACCATCTAGACGCTGTCTAGTGGCCATAGGGTTGCTCCTTCCAGCACTTAGGAAGAACCAACATGTGAGAGTATGAGAATGAAAAGATTAGCCACTGTGTGACATGTGATTGACATAATAATCTGATTACTTCCCAGCTTGACTCTTATTATTATTAATTTTATTATTTTATTATTAAATAGTGATGGCCAAACTAATCTCTGTCTGCACCCTGTGCTACTTGCTGGACCTTGCCAGCTGCCCGATCCTGTTCACTGCATGCAGCAAGCCGCTGAGCAGTCTGCAGGCACCTAGCGAGCAGTGCGCGGGAGCCTGATACCTCACTGGCCTCACTGAGCCGCCATTTTGCGTAAAAATGGCAGCTCAGTCTTTTTCATAAATCCCTATTTATGCAAATGGTGGCCCTAATGTGGCCATTTATGCAAGATTACAAGGGTAAATAGTCTATTTACCCCTGTACTCTTGCATAAATGGCTCCTTTACAACTGCCATTTGTATAAATGGGATTTACAAAAAAGGGTGAGTTGCCACTTTTATGCAAAATGGCGGCTCAAGGACCAGTGGGGATCGCTGAGCTTGCCCAGACAAGTGCGGCGGTCCATGGACTGGAGTCCAGGAGGCTGAGTGGGGAGAATTCTGCCAGACTCCCCCCACTTCCTGGACTGCTGCGACATCCCTATTTAGAAATAATACTTATATACTGCTTCATATAAAAACTTATCTAAGTAGTCAATATATACATATTAAAAATACATTTAAATACACTATTAAAACATTATTAAAATATTTCAATTAAAATAATGCAAAGACATTTAAAATACACTAGTAAAACCATTTTAAACTACAGCGACAATAAAGATCAATACCAGAGTAGTAAGATGGTGCAGCATGTGATTAATTGTAATTATTTAAAAACCAGAGAAGGCTTTGGTGACCAAGTGCATTTTCAGGAGGCACTTGAAACATATCCCAAGGGTGCATGCTGCCATAGAGAACACCCACCTTTGAGATGATCGGGGGACTGGAAACAAAGCCCTATGAGGAGAGACTGAAAGAACCACGCATGTTTAGCCTTGAGAAGAGAAGACTGAGGGGAGATAGGATAGTGCTCTTCAAATACTTGAAAAGCTGTCACAGAGAGGAAGGTCAGGATCTCTTCTCGATCATCCCAGAGTGAAGGACACTGAATAATGGGCTCAAGTTACAGGAAGCCAGATTCTGGCTGAACATCAGGAAAAACATCCTGTTAGAGCAATATGACAATGGAACCAACTACCTAGGGAGGTGGTGGGCTCTCCTACACTGGAGACATTCAAGATGAAGCTGGACAGCCATCTGTCAGGGATGCTTTGACTTAGATTCCTGCATTGAGGAGGGGTTTGGACTAGATGGTCTTATAGGCCCCTTTCAACCCTACTATTCTATGATTCTATGACATTCTGTTGGTTGTGGAATGACCACCAAGACCTCCTTTGAAGATCTCAAAGATCTCAGCTGCATATATATAGGGGAAGGTGGTCTGCTAGGTATCCTGGCCTCAAGTTGTTTAGGGCTTTGAATGTCAACAAACAAAACAACCTTGAACATGGATTGGTAGCTAACAGGCAGCTGGAACGCATTAGCTGATGCATTCTGCACTAGCTGCAGCTTCTGAATCAGTTGTAAGGGCAGCCCTACATAAAGCATATTACAGTAATCTAATTGTGAGGTCACCAGTGCATGGATCACTGTGGCTAGGCTGTCCCTATCCAGGAATGGGCATAGTCAGTACACCAACCAAAGTTGGTAAAGAATGCTCGGGGCCACTGACGTCACCTGGGCACTCAGTGAAAAAGATGGATCCAAGAGCACCCCCATACTATGTACCTGCTCCTTCAGATGGAATGCAACCCCCTCCAGAAGAGCCCACTTCCTGGACATGGGAACCACCCACCCACAGGGTCTCTATCTTATCAAGATCCAGCTTCAGGCATTGCACACTCCTTGTGCAATGTCTGTTTTTATCAGTCCTTGCTCTGTGGAGAGATGACCTCCCATGTCAGTGGTAGTCAATCTGGGGTCCTCCAGATGTTTTGGACTACAACTTCTGAGCACTGGCCATGCTGGCTGAGGCCTATGGGTGCTGTAGTCCAAACCATCTGGAGGGCACCAGCTTGCCTACACTTTTCCATGTGATCACTGACACTGGCTGACCTATTCTGTGGGATTACCTTTAGCGCTCAGGTGTGCAAGGAATGTGTTACAGTGACATGGCTAATGCAAGACACAATCCATCACGTGGCATGCAGAACAGAACAATTTGGCTCTGCCTTGCTTATCAGGCCACTCTCCTTCCCCCTGATTTTCTGTGAAGGGTGAATAGTGGATATTTGCATCTCTCTTCCTAGCCAGGGGACCCAGTTTACCAGCTGGGTTATCACCCAGGTGTTGGGACACCCATTAAGAGTGCCAGTGTAGTGTAGTGGTTAGAGTGTTGGACTGGGACTTGGGAGTTCCAGGTTCTAGTCCCCACTCGGCCATGAAGCTCACTGGGTGACTTTGGGCCAGTTGCTGACTCTCAGCCTAACCTACTTTACAGGGTTGCTGCGAGGATAAAATGGAGAGGAGAGGGACCATGTAAGCCACTTTAGGCTCTTTGCAAGAGCAAAAAAGGCAGGATGTAAATGTAATTTTACATAATAAAAAATAAAGGATCATATAAGTTATTGCTTCAGTGTTGCAGCTCATAAGAAGGGCAATAAAAAAGTATACATGATTGATTGCATGCTTTTTTTTTTAAGTGATGACTTGAAAACAACATATTTGCCAACAATTCAGAAACGGAAACCCTTGTGTATGCTGAATTATTCAAAGAAAATAAATAGCAAATGAGGACCACTGTGGGATTGACTGATATATATGCACACATATATATATTGAGAGAGAAAAGGTTAAATATATAAAAATACAACTAGATGAAGGGTGGATTCTATTTCCATCAAATTCTTCCACAGGGAATAACGTAACTTGCTCTGTTTTAGTATTTGGTATTTACACGAGAGAGGGCATTTGCAAGAAATGCTGAGCAGACATGGCTGCAACAGGAAGACTGAGCAAGAATATATCTTGGGGATGCTGTGGAAATTGACAAGGTTCAGCTTTTGCAGCAATCGAAACTGCTGTGAAATGTGGACCTACAGACTGAAAATCTGCAGCAGGCTGACAAGTCCTGCTGAAATTGGCTGAGGAAGCCGCAGGGAGAGCAAGGCCTTCTGGATCGGAAGCACCTCCACCATTGCCTTACCCCAGTGCCACTGCAGTCAATTGATGCCAGGCTTGGGGCAAACCATTAGCTGCTTTCCAATCTCATCACACATGTCACTGGGCACAAGCTAGGGGATTAGAATCCTGTCCATCTGAGTCTGACAAAGACAGATTGAAATTCTGCTGTTTTTCCCATCATGAAGGTCTTAGGAGTGGAGACCATGAGCAAAATGTGTTTCTATTTATTTATTTATTTATTTATTTATTTATTTAATCACCCATCTGGTCACCCAGCCACTCTGGGCGATGTACAAAGTATATAATAAAACAGTTTTAAACAATAAAATTCTACAGTAAAAACATTTTCTAAAATACCCTAACCCACCCCAATGTTTCCAGTGACATCTGGCAAACCTACCAGCCCAGAAAGGCTTTGCTAGCACCAGATGGTGGGCAACGGGAATGGGACCTTTCCAGACATTTGAAGGAGGTAGAAAAAATGGTCAACATTTGCATTCTATTTATTTCTATTTAAGATTAATTCTATTGCATTCTATCATACAGTGCCAGTTTCTAGACAGCTGCATTTCTCAGGCTGCAATCCTATGCATGCTTATGTATGAATAAATCCCATTTACTGAACTCAGTAGGGGTTACCTCTGAGTAAACATGCATTCAGCTGGACTGCATGTTAGCATTCAAGGCAGTTACAGATGGCTAGGGATGTCAGAGAATTCCGCCATGGATCTCGGTGAGGCTGAATGCCAGTGCATTCGGCCCCCCGAACTCCGTGGCGGAATGGCCTGCCACCCCCCCACCCCCCGCGGATCCCCCCCGGGATGAGACTCACCTGGGGCGGATCTTCTGGGCGGCAGCGGCTTCAGCGGCGGTGGCTGGTCTTCTGACTGGCTGCCGTCACTGCCATTTCCAGGCTTGTGTGAAAAAAAAAGAAAGACGTGATAGGCTATGTAAAGATTTACGTAGCCTATCATGGTTGGGTGGGTTTAAAAAACAAAACAAAACCATGTACGCAAATGGTGGCAGCTATGGCTGCCACCATTTGAGTTCCTTCTTTTAACCATCTTAATCTACGTAAATATTTATGTAGACTATGACGGCGAAAATAAGGGGAACGCAAATAGCGTAGCGGGAGCTGTTTGCGTCCCCTTTGGATTTGCTGTTTTAGCCTACGTAAAGATTTACGTAGGCTAAAACGGTGAATGAAAAAGGGATGCAAATAGCGCCCACTACGCTATTTGCGTTCCCCTTTATTTTCGCCATCATAGTCTACGTAAATATTTATGTAGATTAAGATGGTAAAAAGAAGGAACGCAAATGGTGGCGGCCATAGCCGCTGCCATTTGCATACGTGGTTGGTTGTTGTTGCTGTTGTTTTTTACCCAGAGCCCTCTGCGGCTGGAAATCCGGCTGTGGACAGCTCTGGCCTGGCCGGGCTGGGCCTGGCCAGCTGGTCCGCGGAGCTGCCGCGGAGCACAGCCGGCCATTCGAGGATTCCGGGGGGAGGAACAGAGTGCCTCCCCCCCTGGCCAGGATTCCGGGGGGAGGGACGCAAGCAACGCCTCCCCCCCACCATCAACATAATCCGCGAAAGGTAAGTCACTTTCGTACATCCCTACAGATGGCCCATGAGCCATATCAGACTCTGTTAGTCCCCTGCAATGAGAAATCACTTCCTGTTTCTGTCTGCACAGAGATGCAATGTTCACTACAGCATGGTGGTTTAATAACTATGGACTGACCACTTTCACTAACTACTTGCTGCAAGATGGTTAGTGGGCTCTACTATGTCTTAGTGTGATGTCTGAACAGCTGCTGTGGTTAATTGACACCTGCCATAGAGCTCTGTGGCAAGACCAGCCAAAGAAGAAGTAGCAACTGAGCACCAAAATGGCTGACAGCACCAAGCCCCAAAATGGCCAACAGTGCAAAGGCCACTGGGATACATAGCCTCCCATCCAGAGAACTGCAGGTTACTGTGGGAGGGTGGTTAGAGAATGGTTAGTCTAACCACACTGTGGAACATGGTTGCCTGCATGTGTGGCAGTAGCACTTGCAGTGGTTAGTGGTAACCACCATGAACCATGTTTAGCTTAACCACCCTTCCCCCAATGTGTGTCTGAACAGGGCCACTATTTATTTTGGAAAGTTGAGTTTAACATGATTTTGTACATGCTTTTCTTTTAAACTGGCTATTTTGTAAATTCTAATTAATTTGGAGTTAGGTATAACTCCTTAGTGCTGAACTGAGTAGGTTAGAGAGGCCAGTTAAGGTTGAATCTATCAATCAGCTGAACTAGCAAACGAAACACCAAGAATTCCCTATCCAAATTAATGAACTGTGATGGTTATCTAAATAACTTGGTTGTATTGATCAGACATTGAATCATGTCCATGCTCTTTTAATTTCTTTCTTTTTTTTATATCCATAGAACTGTTGAGTCAGAAAAAGCACACAAGGATTGTCTTGGTGATCACAATGCTGCCACATCACTGTCTGAAATGGTTATTTGAATTAGAATATGAGGAAATCTCTACTGATGAAGGAATCACTAACAAATTAACTACCCTTGCCATCGCAGGTGCTAAACCAATACATCAAAATCTTGTGTTTCACCATAGATTTTAAGGTGTGAGACCATCCAAAGCATGCAATCAATCACTTGTAGGATAGTCCCAAGGTGGCTATACCATATGCTTATGTGTAGATACAACCCTTAGGCAAATCTTGAAGGAATCTGTGCCTTTTGTACATAATAAAAAATGACATTTTTATAACATTCCATTAGTAGTTCATTATGGGAAGGGACCATAGCTCAATGCATATGCTTTGTATTTGCATATGCTTTGCATTTGCATATGCTTTGCATTTGCCTATACTTTGAATGTCCCAAGTCCAATCCTTAGCGTACCCAGCCAGGAAGGACCAGGTAGCATAAGAACATAAGAAGAGCCACGCTGAATCAGACTGAGGGTCCATCTAGTCCAGTTTTCTGTTCACACAGTGGCCAACCAGCTGTCGACCAGGAAACCACAAGCTGGACATGAGTGCAACAGCACCCTCCTGCCCATGTTCCCCAGAAACTGGTGTGCATAGGCATACCACCTCAGGTACTGGAGGTAGCACATAGCCCTCAAGCCTAGTAGCCATTGCTAGCTTTATCCTCCAGAAATTTGTTTAACCCCCTTTTAAAGCCATCCAAGTTGGTGGCCATCACTATATCTTGTGGTAGCGAATTCTATAGTTTAAGTATGCGCTGGGTGAAGAAGTACTTCCTTTTATCTGTCCTGAATCAGCTTCATGGGATGACCTTGAGGTCTAGTAATATGTGTGTGTGAGAAAAAAATGTCTCCCTATCCACATTCTCCACACCATGCATAATTTTGTACACCTCTATCATGTCTCCCCTTACCCTCCTTTTTTCCAAGCTAAACAATCCCAGCTGTTGTAACCTTCTCTCACAGGGGAGATGCTCCAGCCCCTTGAACATTTTAGTTGCCCTTTTCTGCACTTTTTCCAGCTCTACAATATCCCTTTTTAGGTGTGGTGACCAGAACTGTACACAGTATTCCAAGTGTGGTCACACCATAATTTGCATAAGGGCAAAGTAGCAGGTGAGGAGAAAGACGTCTGCCTGAAACCTTGAAGAGCTATTGTGCATGAGAGTAGAGATGTCAGAGAATTCCGCCATGGATCTCGGTGAGGCTGAATGCCAGTGCATTCACCCCCCCGAACTATGTGGCGGAACAGCCTGCCCCCCCACCCCCCCACGGATCCCCCCCAGGACGAGACTCACCTGGGGCGGATCTTCCGGGCGGCGGTGGCTCCGGCAGCGGCTGCGGCTGCAGCGGTGGCGGCTGCAGCGGCTGGACTTCTGACCGGCTACTGCTGCCGCCATTTCCACTCTTGTAAAAAAAAAAAAAAAAAGACGTGATAGGCTACGTAAAGATTTATGTAACCTATCATGGCTAGGTTTAAAAAAACAACAACGACATGATAGGCTACGTAAATCTTTACATAGCCTATCATGGCTGGGTGGGTTAAAAAAACCAAACAAACTGCGTAGGCAAATGGCGGCGGCTACAGCCGCCGCCATTTGCGTTCCTTATTTTTGCCCGTCTTAGTCTATATAAATATTTACGTAGACTATGACAGCAAAAATAAAGGGGAATGCAAATGCGGTGCTATTTGCGTCCCTTTATGATTAGCCTACATAAATCTTTACGTAGACTAAAACGGGGAATCAAAAAGGGACGCAAATAGCGCCCGCTGCGCTATTTGCGTTCCCCTTTATTTTAACCATCATAGTCTACGTAATTATTTATGTAGATTAAGAGGGCAAAAATAAGGAATGCAAATGGCGGCGGCTGTAGCCACCGCCATTTGCGTACGCGGGTTTGTTTGTTTTTTACCCAGAGCCCTCCGTGGCCGGAAATCTGGCTGCGGACGGCTCTGGCCTGGCTGGGCCTGGCCGGCTGCTCCACAGAGCTGCTGCGGAGCACAGCTGGCCGCAGAGGATTCCGGGGGGGAGGAACGGAGGAATTATCCGCCATGCCTAGCCAAATGCAGCCCACCAGACTTCCTCATCTGAGTTCAGCACATCAGGCCTCACCATCTGACCTGCAAAGGCCTCCAGTGAGGCAATTCCCTGTCCCTAAAGCTCCCTCACCCTCTGAGAAGGGAGTGGGGTGGAAAAGCATTTCCTGACTGAGCCACCTTCCTTGAGGAGAGCTCTTTGGGGTGGGATGGGGGGGGCGCAGCTCAGTCAGGGTATGAAGTGTAATGTATGTTTGCAATGTATGTGCATGTGTGAACAGGGTCTGGTAAGCATGCTGCAGCAGCATACCGGTAGCATAAGTGGCCCCACCTACTTTCCGCTATGGCTCTGCCCATGCCTGACATGTAACCCCGATGTGCTTACCTAGAGCCAGTTCAGCCCTTGGGCTGAAAACGTTTCCCCACCCTAGCCTACAATGACTGGCAGCACCTCTGCCAGTGGTTTCATACAGGATTCTTTCCCAGCCCCACCTGTCGATGCCAGGGAATGAATTTGGGACCTCCTGCATTCCAAGCATGTGCTCTACCACTGACCTATGGCCCCTCCCCTCGTAGCAGGATTCGCAGATATATCCCCAGCTGCATGGGAAACTGCACACACAGTTCCCCACTCCAGTATGACAGAAGGCCATGTGCATAGGGAACCCTTTCCAGTGGCACTGCCTGGTCAGTAGTTGTTGATTATAGTGCTGAGCTGAAAATTTCTCCCATATTTGTTTGACCATTCTCATTCAATTTGATAGAAAATAAATTCCTTTTGAACAGAAATTCAAAGGAGGAGAAATTTCACAGAAGTCCTCATGGGTTGAGTTTGGGGTGCTTGTGCTTACCTTTCTTATGAGGTGCACAAGTTTCCTGTCTTTCATTGTACAGTCATCTTTCTGGAGCCTGGAGCCATTCCTCCCACAAGGCTTTTTCAGTTCAGGAAATGCAGGTGGCCTGGGAGACTGTAGAGCAGTGGAAAGATGTGTAATAGAGAGACAAAGCACACACAGCACCTTTGCCCACCTCGCAATGGTTAGGCAAGCTCAAAAATACCACTGAAAGAAATTCAAAATTCTGCCTCAGAAGAGGGGAAGCCTCAACACCGTTGATGCTGTTGCCACTTACAGAAGCAGTGCAATAAACCAAAACCCTTTAGGAAAAAAGAAAAAGCTGGAGAATTTTGAGAAGCCATTTGTGTACGGCTCTAGTTCACAATGTGGGGCCGCGGTGGCTTAGTGGTTAAGACGCTGAACTGCAGACTGGAAGGTCGGCAGGTCAGCAGTTCGAGACCCGAGTGCTGCGTGACAGAGTGAGCTCCCGTCTTCAGTCCCAGCTCCTGCCAACCTAGCAGTTCAAAAGCAAGAAATTGCAAGTAGATAAATAGGTACCGCCTCGGCGGGAAAGGTAACAGCGTTCCGTGCACCTCGGTGTTCAGTCATGCCGGCCACATGACCACGGAAGCATCTTCGGACAGCGTTGGCTCCTCAGCTTAGAAACGGGGATGAGCACCGCACCCTAGAGTTGGACACGACTGGTTGGAGACACCTTTACCTTTTTTACCTAGTTTACAATAGTGTTTTTGTTCTCTCTTGCTTTTGTACCATTGTTATTACTTTTCAAATTATTTAAAACCATGGATTTACCCTTCAGGTGCTTTATTCATTTAAATCTTCATGTAAAGCTTTTTTATTTAAATTTTATATTCTCTGTAGATTATGCCTGATGAAAGAGTTCTTTGTTCTGAAATGCATTCGGTGCAATTTAGGAATGTCAGAGGATTCCATTTGGGAGATGGCGCTCAGCAAGCCTTCATTGGTTCGGCCCCTCGGACTTTGATCCATTTCCTGCTGCAGAGCCTGACTTGGCCTGCGGCGAGTCGGGCCAGTTCGCAGATTTTCCTTTTTTAAAATTTGCACAAATTATGGCTGAATTTTGTGCAAATTTGCATAATATGTCAAATTATGCAAATTGTGGCCAAAACCTGCACAATTTATGACTCACCACAAAAAATTCAGCAAGTTCCCAGAGTTTGGGGGGAAAGCTGTAGCTAACCCCACAAATGCAAACCAAGTTAGGCATGCCACAGAACTCCACTGAGCAAAAAGAGAAATTGATTTCCCAGTGACAGACATTCCTAGTGTTTTCCCATTGGCACCTTTGAGATCACGTTCGCTTCTCGCATTCAGTCCTGGTTTGCTGCTTCCCTGCTGGTTTTTGTTTGGGGCTCCTGCACCATCCTGGAAACTCTGCTGCCTCACTTTCTCTCATGTCCCCTTCCCCCGCCCCTTTCTAGGTGGCAGCAAGGGAACAAATGGATCCCGTTATCTTTCTTTTTCCAAAACGTTTTACAGAGGTTGTCCCCATTGCTGTCTAGAATGCCTGGCAATAACCTCTGGGAAAAGATCTTGAAAAAGAAAGGGGTAAGCAGCAGGGGGAGGAAGAGCAACCAGACATAGGTCAGAGAAATGATTACTTTTTTCCTTCTTTTCCTAAAACGTTTTAGAAAGATCTCTTAAAAAAAAATAGGACAAAGAAACAGAGACCCATTTGTCCCCTTACTGGCACAATTGCCAAAATGCGTAAATCCTCCCTCCCAAATGCCCCCAATATGTGCATTTTCATGATTTAGCCTATGGGGGAAATGCACATTTTAATATATTTTTCTATGACTAAATTTGCATACAATCTGGAAAGTAAAAAAGAACGGTTCTCAAGTCTGCAGAATCCATGCAACTCAGGAAATGCCAGTCCACTGAAGAATCCACAGGTCAGATTCATAGACATCTGATCTCATTTGATTCCATTGTGGATTTCTCTGACATCCCTGCTTACACCCCTGGTTCCCTCATCATTAATTGTAATCCACTTCTGTTGTTAATAGAATAGGCGATAGCAGAAGCATGCAGAAGTGATGCATAGGACTTTGCCCCACATTTATAACTAAATATTCAAGAATCTATAGGGACCTTCTCCTCACCCTATGCTGGCCCCGGTTTTCTTTGCTCCTGGCATTTCGATTGAAAAGATCACTCCCCTTGAAATTCTGCACATTGAAAGCAGTGGCTGGAGCTCAGGATGACAAATGATAGCAGCATTGGCTGCCCTCTGTGCATGTATGTGTGTGGGCGCATGTACTCAGCCGCATTATGTCATTGTACAAAATGACATGTGAAATCAATAAGCCCAGGGAAAATGGCTATAAAGCTACATTAAAAAAAAAAAATGAAGGGAAAGCAAATTGCCAATCCTGCTCAGGTAGCTTTGGATTTGTTGCCTGTTTTCCTTAACTGAGATTTTCTTTCCAATAACTTAAGTCTCAAGAATTGCAGTTAGTCACTGTACGCCTAAAAGTCGGATGCATTAATCTTTATATATGTTCCCTTCCATTGCATCTTGCTTTATTTATGGAAATCATTTTGCTGGAGCAATACCATAAGCTCTACAACTTGCTTTCATGAGGAATTGGAGTTTTCAAAGAATAGCTTCAAATCAAACAAGTCATGAAATATCTTTCTGAAAAGCACCACAGAAAAATTACAAATATTTATTGCTGGCTATAAATATAGTCCTTTGCTCTGAGTAACATCTAAAACACACACACACACACACGCACACACACCCCTCAGGTTGCTCCCTAAATGTCTCCTAGAACAATCTCTCCAATGAAAGAATCCATGGGCCATCCAAGCACCTAGGTGTACTACCAATTTCAAAGCAAGATTGTGAAATTAGGAGGAAATAAAGTGTTAGCTCGAGCATACAGTGCACAGCTTTTTGTTCTAAGCATATGATTTTAATTTCAAGTTCAAGAACAGCGAGATCCAAACTTCATGTAAATGGAAGTATCTGTGGGGGACAGAGGTGATGTTTTTATAATCTCATGGGATAGGACAGGGGTACAGAAATGCATGGCAGTGGATAGTAATGTACAAGAATTTTTTAGTTGGTTAAGCATCAGAACTTGCCCCGTTCAGAACCTGGAATATGAACACAAACACAAATGCATATTTTGGACAAAGCTCATATAATCTTGTGCTTGTGATCACATTTGAAAAATGTGCACTTTTAAAATGCACATTTGAGGTGCGGGGTGGGCAATCCCATTTTCATGATTTAGCTAATGGGGGGAAAGTATGCACTTGGATGCACCCTTAAAAAAAAATGCTCACCCATATGTGTATTTTTTCCCATTTGAACAAAAAAACGTGCTCGCATTTGGGAATGGGAAGGAGGCAAACTGAGCTTCGAGTTGGATCATGGAGAACCTCAATAAACTCAAGTCTCGCTAATTTCCTTGTCCCTACTAGTGAGCCAGTTGAGCCTGCCTCAGGTCCTTTCCCCTTATTTATTGTTATTTATTTTATTTACAATATTTATATACTGCTCCATATCTGGAACAGGTTTCAGAGCAGTGAACACAAGAGATAAAACAGGAAGAGGATAAAAAGATTAAAATACCAGAATAAAGTTATGCTATTTTTAAAAACAGAATATCGTTATATCAATAAATTAAAACCCTTGACTGGTCAATTAAGGGCTGGAGCAGTACTGTTTTCTGGAGGTGCCGGAAACAGCACAGTGTTGGTGCCCGCCTGACCTCCAGGGGCAGGGAATTCCAAAGAAAGGGGGCCGCCACTCTGAAGGCTCTTCTCCTGGTGGACTCCAATTGGGCCATAGGTCCATGTGGAACCACTAGGAGCAAGCCATCCAATGACCTCAGTGACTGGGCAGGTTGGTAAGGGAGAAGCCACTCTCTCAGGTATCCTGGTCCCGAGTTGTTTAGGGCTTTGTACAGGGCCTTCTCCTAGCACCACCTATTTTCTCCTGACCACCAATTCTCTGGTGCTTTCCTAGCCTTGGGGCAGTTTTTTACACATTCTAAAAGGCTGAAATGCTTCTTCTAAGGCTTAGTTACTGGCAGTATGCTAAAATATGCTGAGATTTTTAATATTTTTCTGGCCCCATCCCCTTTGCCCTTGATCCTGCCCACCATTGGAATGCCCCCATCCCCTGAGTTTCTCTGAAAGGGAATTTGGCTCTTGGGCTGAAAGACATTCAACACTCCTGGTATAGGGGGATGGTCTGGAGTAGGTCTGCACATCTTCTGACCCACTGAACTGAATGAAAGTACTGAGACTTACTGGGCTTGATGGACCCACTGCTACTGTGGTCCAAGATGGGTGAAAAGCAGGAGGTTTCTAGTGTCTTTGTTTGGCATAGTTGTTCAGGCCTGATGTAGACAGTAGATTGGTTCACCTCTTTCCAAGTGTATCATCTCAATCCATCAACAGTGAACTGCAGATGGGTTTCCCAACTGGATCCAGTCATCTGTCTATATCAGTATTGCCTTGTGACTGGACCTTCTGGCCTTTACAGGAGGTGTTTACAGCCATCAGGTGGAGTCTTGCCTTTTCCCTTTCCTCTGCTTCAGACAGGGAGTGAAGGTGGTTCAAACCACCAGAATCCCCCTCCTCCTTGCCCACCTTGGCCTTTCAAAGGTTGTGAAGAAACTGGGGCTGTGTCCTTCAGAGATGAGATGGATTCCTATGTATTAAGGCCATTAAAATGTAAAATATCATCCAACATTAAGAACATGGGGAACTGCTTATAACAGGTCAAAGCAATAGTCCATCTAGCCCAGCAGTGTCAAACCTCTTTCAGCCTGAAGACCAAATTCCATTTTGGAGAAGCTTTTGGGGGCCACATTCCAGTGGTGGGCAGGGCCAAAGGCAAAGGGCCCCCAGGAAAAATACCAAAATGACCAGCATACTTTAGCCTTAAGCTCTTCCTGCCAGTAACTAAATCTTGTTGTTGTTGTTGTTGTTGAGTCATGTCCAACTCTTCGTGACCCCATGGACCATAGCATGCCAGGCCTTCCTGTCCTCTGCTCTCTCCCGGAGTGTGCTCAAGTCCATATTCATTGTATCGGTGATGCTATCTAGCCATCTCATCCTCTGCCGTCCCCCTCTCCTTTTGCCTTCAGTCTTTCCCAGCATCAGGGTCTTTTCCAGAGAGTTTTCTCTTCGCATTAGGTGGCCAAAATATTTGAGCTACAGCTTCAGTATCTGTCCTTCCAATGAGCACTCAGGGTTGATTTCCTTTAGGATGGACTGATTTGACCTCCTTGCAGTCCAGGGGACGCGTAAGAGTCTTCTCCAGCACCACAGTTCGAAAGCATCAATTCTTTGGCGCTCAGCCTTCCTTATAGTCCAGCTCTCACAGCCATACGTTACTACTGGGAAAACCATAGCTTTGATTAGATGGACCTTTGTCGGCAAGGTGATGTC
This sequence comes from Heloderma suspectum, assembly GCF_057233095.1. Classification (NCBI taxonomy): domain Eukaryota; kingdom Metazoa; phylum Chordata; class Lepidosauria; order Squamata; family Helodermatidae; genus Heloderma; species Heloderma suspectum. The sequence goes on along the minus strand of NC_139462.1, from coordinate 31,364,597 downwards.
TTTGCTTCTTACTATGCTGTCTAGGTTTGCCATAGCTTTCCTCCCAAGGAGCAAGCATCTTTTAATTTCATGGCTACAGTCACTGTCTGCGGTGATCTTGGAGCCCAAGAAAATAACATCTGTCACTGCTTTCATTTCTTCCCCTTCTATATGCCAGGAAGTGATGGGGCTAGATGCCATGATCTTCGTTGTTTTAATGTTGAGTTTCAAACCAGCTTTTGCACTCTCCTCTTTCACCCTCAACAAGAGGCTCTTTAGATCCTCTTCGCTTTCTGCCATTAGGGTGGTATCGTCTGTGTATCTGAGGCTGTTGATAATTCTCCCAACAATCTTAATTCCGACCTGTGATTCATCCAACCCGGCGTTTCTCATGATGTACTCTACATATAAGTTAAATAAGGGGGGTGACAATATGCAGCCTTGTCGTACTCCTTTCCCAATTTGGAACCAATCGGTTGTTCCATGTCCGGTTCTTACTGTTGCTTCTTGACCCTCGTACAGGTTTCTCAGGAGACAGATAAGGTGGTCTGGTACTCCCATCTCTTTAAGAATTTGCCACAGTTTGTTGTGATCCACATAATCAAAGGCTTTAGCTTAGTCAATAAAGCAGAAATAGACGTTTTTCTGGAATTCTCTTGCTTTCTCCATGATCCAGCGAAAGTTGGCGATTTGATCTCTAGTTCCTCTGCCTCTTCAAAACCCAGCTTGTACTTCCGGTAGTTCTTGGTTCACGTACTGCTGAAGCCTAGCTTGTAGGATTTTGAGCATAACCTTGCTGGCATGAGAAATGAGCACAATTGAACGGTAGTTTGAACACTCTTTGGCATTGCCCTTCTTTGGAATTGGAATGTAAACTGACCTTTTCCAGTCTTGTGGCCACTGTGGAGTGTTCCAAATTTGTTGGCATATTGAGTGCAGCATTTTAACAGTATCATCTTTTAGGATTTTAAATAGCTCAGCTGGAATACTGTCATCTCCGCTAGCTTTGTTGTTAGTAATGCTTCCTAAGGTCCACTTGACTTCACTCTCTAGGATATCTGGCTCAAGTTCAGTGACCGCACTATCATGGCTATCAGGGACATTCAGATCTTTCCTGTATAGTTCTTCTGTGTATTCTTTCCACCTCTTCTTAACCCTTTTAATGGGCAATTTCAGAGACGAAACCTGGGACCTCCTACCTGCAAGGCACATGTTCTATTATCACTGAACTATGGTGCACTCCCTCCCCATAATTCTCATCTCACCATGTGATGGGAGCTTATGGAAGCTGTCTTAGGCCAAGTCAGACTAGATATCTGTCTAGTCAAGTACTGTCTACTAGGGATGTATGAAAGTCACTTACCTTTTGCGGATTATGTTGATGGTGGGGAGGGAGGCATTCCGCCCCCCCCCCCGGAATCCTCTCTGGGGGGGAGGCACTCAAAGCCCCCACCCCCCCACCCCACGAAAGGCACGCGAAACAGAGCACTTACCTGCTGCTGTCTGTGCTGACTGCGAATGGCGGCCACCCTGCAGCCGCCATTCGCTTCTTCTTCATAGCCGTGATAGGCTACGTAAATACTTATGTAGGCTATCACGGCTAATGCAGGGACGCCTTTTGCATCCCTGTGGAGGCTGTGATAGGCTACGTATTTACATAGCCTATCATGGCAAGCCCCCCCCCAAAACAAAAAAACCAGCGTATGCAAATGGCGGTGGCTACAGCGGCTGCCATTTGCGTTCCCTATTTTTCGCCATTTTATCCTACGTCAATATTTACGTAAGCTATTATGGCAAAAAAAAAAGGGAATGCAAATAGCGTAGTGGGCGCCATTTGCGTTCCCTTTCCCCCCGCTGTAATAGCCTATGTAAATATTTACGTAGGATAAAACAGCAAAAAATAGGGAATGCAAATGGCGGCCGCCGTAGCCGCCACCATTTGCATATGCTGTTTTCTTTTTTGGCTTGCTGTGATAGGCTACGTAAATACTTACGTAGCCTATCATGGCAGCTTCGCTGGATGCAAATGGCAACTGCTACGGCGGCCACCATTTGTGTCTGCAGAAGCCCGTTCATGGCCGGAACTCCAGCTGTGGGCGGCCCTGGCTGGCTGCTTCGCAGAGCAGCTGCAGAGCGGAGCTGGCTGGGCAGGATTCCAGGGGGGGGAGGACCGGATCGTCTCCCCCCCCATTGAGGATTCCGGGGGGAGGGACGGAGCGCCTCCCCCCCGTGGACCTCCCGCGGACTCCAGGTAAGGGGGTTTCATACATCCCTACATTTGGCCCACAGATGTGGAGGTGTGGAGGGCTGAATCCAGCCCACGGGCCAGGGCAGAAGGCTCCAAGCCCTGGTGGAGACTAGGGTTGGGCAGAAAGTAAATCTCCAGATGTTTCGGAATTCAACTCCCAGCATTTCTGGCCATTGGTCATGTTGGCAGGGGCTTCTGGAAGCTGAAGTCCCAAACATCTGGAGAACTACCTTCTGCCCCACCTGGTGTAGACAATATTAAACCAATGGCATGAGGCTTCCTCCTAAGTATGCCCTTTGCTCAACTGAGTTGTTAGTTGACTAATGCATAGGGGCCAATTTTAGTCAATATTTTGTAAAATAAATTGCAGGTGTGCCCCTTCTCCTGATTAGGCCAATAGTAGGGGGGAAGGGTTAAAGCCCCCTACTGTCATGCTAGAGTCCTGATCTGGATTGTGGCCCCTATGCTTACGCCAGAGTAAAAATTAAAAAAAAAAACATCTGCTTCGGCTCTCAGGCTGTAAGACAACCCACACTTGTTGGAGAGTGTCCCACTGAACTTGGGATGAATCATGCTTAGCATGATGGTTGCATGGCTAGGACACAGTTGAAACTCTCCATCTGTGGCTTATCTTGACCAATGTGGATGGCTTTGGATTGTTACCCAAGTCATATTGAATTATCCATCATCCCCACTAAAGTGGACAGGGGGTTCAGAGCCCAGCTATCAAAATTAATGAAAATGTAACCTCATACGATAGTGGAAAAGAGAATACCAGAAATCCTTTCTTATATTATTTATTTAATTTCTTTTGATTATATTCAATCAATTCCCGACTCCTGTTCAGAATGAATAAGATCCATCACAAGTAAAATAATATCAAGCCAATCTTTGCTTAAAATGTAAAGCGGATTTGAAGTTTTAAGTGCACATTAGGCTTCCTTTCTCTTTCTAAAAAAAGGGTATATGCAATCTTTTAAAGCTTCTGCTTGTATTTATTTCACATCAATAATTATGATGCCATTTTTCATTAAGGACACTTGCTTGCTGATATAATAATGCACCACCTAATTTCATACTGACATCTCCACTAAATTAAAACCAACCAACTGAGAGCAACTTGAGAAACCTCAAAATGTTATTTAGGGCAAATTCCTATGCATGTTTAAACAGAAAAGTCCTACAACTCCGCTGGCTGAGGAATGCTGAGAGCTGTAGGATTTTTTTTTTTCTGTCTAAACATGCATAGGATTGTACCCTTAATTTCAATAGGAGCTTTATGTATAATTCCTTTATCTTTATGGACAGAGCCAGGCTTCCAGGAAAACTGGTCTGGGTTTGCAAATTTACCATTGTATGGTAGCATTAGTGTGTGTTTGTTTTTTGTTTCATCTTCCTTCCCCCACAATTTTAGATTCAATTGTGCCAAATCTGAAAATAGAAATGCTTCAGCATCCTCAAAATCAGCATTAACAAAGTGTTTCAACAAGCTTTTGACAGGATAAATGTATTCCTATGTTTCAGGAGTAGATGGAATTTGAGTAGGTCATCCATCAGTTTGATTAACTCCTTTACAGAGTGTTTTTTCTAATTTCAGTAGAACAAAGTGACAACATACAAATATTGCATAGCAAAGAGTAAGTGGCTACGTATCCTACTTTATAGAACACAGTCCTCTGTTTGAAGGGCTGTCCCATGTAGTGGTGGCCACCAATTTGGATGGCTTTAAAAGGGGATTGGACACATTCCTGGAGGAGAAGGCTATCCATGGCTACTAGTCCTGAAGACTATATGCAACCTCCAGTATCAGAGGCAGTATGCCTATATACACCAGTTGCTGGGGAACATGGATGGGAGGGTGCTGTTGCATTTGTGTCCTACTTGTGGGTTCTCTGTCAACAGCTGGTTGGCCAATGTGTGAACAGAATGCTGGACTAGATGGACCTTGGTCTGACCCAGCAGGACTCTTCTTATGTTGCTTTGGTTGGTTGGTCGGTTTCTTTGGAGTATCAGACGGTCCCTGCTCACAGGCTTACAATTTAAAATGACACAATAGACAAGGAAAAAGGAATAGGGAGGGAAGTGGGGGAAAATTAATGATTTCAGCAGGGTTCACGGAATGGCCCTGCCTTACTTCTCATCTCACTCGGTACAGCCTGTTGGAATGGCTGCTGCTGGTAAAAGCTGAGGGAGGAGCCTTCATGAAGGAGGCCTTTCAACAGGGCTGGTGGAATGGCCTTGTTCTTCCTCTCATCTCCTTCTGCACAGCCAAAAGAAGTTTTAATTTAAACTGTTTTCAAAGCTGCAGATGGCAAATACCACCTTAAAAGAGGCATTTCGTTAGAAGGGGGATGGCTCCTTCTCATGTGGCATCTCTGCAAGTCTTAGGATGATCCCTTAGACTGTAAGACCACTGGTCCATCTAGTTCAGTACTGCCTTATCTAGGGATGCAGGAGATTGAACTCTGGATCTTCTGCAGGCAAAGCATGGCCTGGCCTATACCACTGAGCATAATGTGTGCATGTGTTTAGACAGAAAAAAGTCTGACAACTCCCAGCATTCCCCAGCCAGCATGGCTGGCTGTGAGAAGCAGGGAGTTGTAGGACTCCCCCCCCCCGTTTAAACACGCATAAGATTGCAACCTGACAGGATTAATCCACTCTGATTTCTTGAATCAGGTGTCAACACAATATTAGTAGTGACAACACTAATAATATTGCTTCATATCTTTTTCTTTCAAGGAGGGACATGGCCAGAGATGGGAAGGGTGGAACCTAAATAGGATTGAGAAAGGAAGAGGAGTTAGTGCTAGAACACCAAGGTCAACAGTACGTACAAGATTCCAACCCACCCCCTATTCACAGCACTGCCTCAGAGATTCCAGTTTCTTTGCCCAGCCATTGATGCTCAGCTCTCATTCCCCAAGCCAGATTTCTGCTGAGACATAGGAAGTTGTCGTATACTGAGTCTAGTCCATCTAGCTCAGTATTGTCTTTGTTAGGGATGTATTTTTAGAATTTCATTTTTGCTCGCAAAACATGTGAGCATCCCCATTCAAAAAGTTCTGAACAGGAGGGCGTGTCTGGCTGAAAATATTTGTAAATTGTCACACATATGCTCACATTCATCTCGTCCTCGATTCCCAGTTTGATTTGCACACATGTCCTAATTTGCGTCAATTTCCTCCATAGACTGAATCATCCCTGCTTTAGTCTATGGAGGAAACTTGCACAAATTTTGGGAAACTTGTACAAATCTTCCATTTCATCACTGCTTGATTTGCGCGGAGCAAGCTGCGATCACAAATGGGAATCGGGCACGGGATGTGTGACAAGATGATGTTCAGAGAATCCTGGCGATGTCAAACATCACTTGTTTGCCCAGCTCTAATCTTTACTGACTGGCAACAGCTCTGCAGGGTTCCAGGCAGGAGTTTTTCCCATCCCCACTGGAAATGGCAGGGACTGAACTTGGGTCTTCCAGGGTGTCCTCTACCATTGAGCTACAACTCTTGCCCTGGGTACCAGTGCTGGTGGAAGGACGGCTGGGCAAACAGATTAGCATATCAAGCAACCCCTTGGAAGATATATGCCGTTGCTGAGGTTGAATTCTGTGACATTGAAGCAAGTGCAAGCATAGCCTTGGCTCTGTCAAGCTTAATGTAGCTCTTCCTTCTCTATTTTGCTAGTGGGCAATATCAAGGAGGTCTGAAAAATTCTCTGCTTCACCACTCTCATGGGTGGCAAAACAATGTAACAAGAACGCTGTCATGGTGACAAGAAAGAGGTGGGGAAGCAAAACAAGAGAGGGGAACCTCAAGCAGATCCCAAGGAGAATTCAACAAATTAATACAAACTAATTGTCCAATATAATTTAATGTGGAGGCACATACTGTGCCAAATAAAATTCTTAGGAAGCAGCTTTTAATATGGGAAATCTGTTTATTATTGCTCCTAATAAAGACATTTCTTGAAATGTGTGGGTCAATTCATTTGGTTACTGCTGGAGGTATGCCTCTCTCTTTTTGCTCTTTGGCTCTTTCTGACACTACCTGCTTTCTTTGTTGTCAAGGAAGAGCTAAACGTCCTTGCTTAAGCTGATTGTTTGCTGGTGGTCAGGGATGATTAATCAATTGATGATGCCTCAGTAGGAGCTAATGAAGATGTGTGTGTCCACCTCCACCCTCAAATGGGCAATCTGCCTGTACCGTTTTTCTTGTGATTTGGTCACGGCAGAAAAGAAAGACACAACAGATTGAATTTGGTCAGAGAACAGAGGAGCCACATACACATTGCCAACAACAACAGAAAAGGAGAAAAGAGGGCACAGATTTGCATAAAATGTGAAAACAGAAATATAATGCTCTCGCCATAATGGGGAGGGTTGTGACCAGGGGACCTGTACACCTTCTCAGTCTGCACTCCAGGTGATAACTGTTGATGAGCACTCCTGATCTTCCTTCTTATGGGACCCAGGACTGGACAGCTCTTCAAATATAGGACACCTCACATAGAGTACTGCCCTCTGTAAAGCTGGACACATGGCCATCCTATGAGGGATAGATGTTCAGACTGAGAGCCTGGAGTCTAGCTGGAATTTGCTAACTGGAAACTTGCACTTAGCTGGAGTTAGCCTTGGGGAGCTGCACGTGTGCCCCTTTCGGTAACTTTTGGAATCTGATGCATAATTACTGATGCCGGATTTAGGAGTCTGCTGCCTTGTACATTCTGTGTATCTCTTTGCAAATAAACAGACAGTGCAAAGACCTCTTTCATTACAAGGAAAAAGAAATCTACAAAGATGCCACTCCTAGAGCTCTGTATGGCTTGAAGTAGTGGGGTGAATCAACCACCATTTTGGAACAATATTTATGTATTCATTGGCAGGCCTCTTTTCTTAAAGAATTGCAATAATATTCACGCTCCTCCTCCTCCTCCTCTTGTCACTATTAAGCATCTCCTCTTTCAGGCCAAGTCTCTTCCACATTCAGATTTCTCGGCACGGGAGTCTCCATCATGCAATGCATTTTTGAGATGGTCCACATAGCAGGCAGCAATGAGCTTGAACACACATTTCTGTCAAGTATCTCCCAAGATGAGATCATAGAATCATAGAATCATAGAACAGTAGGGTTGAAAGGGGCCTACAAGACCAGTGAGTCAACCCCCTGCTCAATGCAGGAATCCAAATCAGAGCATCCTCGACAGTCCAGCCTCATCTTGAATGCCTCCAGTGTGGGAGAGCCCACCACCTCCCTAGGTAATTGGTTCCATTGTCATATTGCTCTATCAGTCAGGAAGTTTCTCCTGATGTCCAGCCGGAATCTGGCTTCCTGTCACTTGAGCCCATCATTCCGTGTCCTGCACTCTGGGATGATCGAGAAGAGATCCTGGCCTTCCTCTCTGTGACAGCCTTTCAAGTACTTGAAGAGTGCTATCCTATCTCCCCTCAGTCTTCTCTTCTCAAGGCTAAACATGCCCAGTTCTTTTAGTCTCTCCTCATAGGGCTTTGTTTCCAGTCCCCTGATCATCTTTGTTGCCCTCCTCTGAACCCTCTCCAGCTTGTCTGCATCCTTCTTAAAATGCGGTGCCCAGAACTGGACACAGTACTCCAGATGAGGTCTAACCAGTGCTGAGTAGAGGGGGACTAGTACTTCCTGGGATTTGGAAGCGATGCTTCTATTAATGCAGCCCAAAATAGCATTTGCCTTCTTTGGAGCCACATCACATTGTTGGCTCATATTCAGCTTGTGATCGACAACAATTCCAAGATCCTTCTCACTTGTGGTGTTGTTAAGCCACGTATCCCCCATCTTGTGACTGTGTATTTGGTTTCTTTTTCCTAGGTGCAGAACCTGGCATTTATCCCTATTAAATGTCATTCTGTTGTTTTTTGCCCAGCACTCCAGTCTATCCAGATCACTTTGAATTTTGTTTCTGTCTTCCAGGGTATTAGCTATCCCGCCCAGTTTTGTGTCATCTGCAAATTTGATCAGCATTCCCTGCACCTCCTCCTCCAAGTAATTAATAAAAATGTTGAAGAGCACCAAAGTCAGAGAACACATGACTGTGCCTCAAATTAAAGGAAAGGGGAAAATCCTTTAAAGATGACACTGACTCTCTCTCTCTCTCTCTCTCTCTCTATATATATATATATATATATATGTATGTATATATATAAAAGGAGAACCACCAAGGAAATTCATAGTTCAGTTTAAGCATACAATAAACTCCAACATTTGAAATTCTGTTAGAATAGCCAGATTGCCTGAACTCTAGCCTCTCAGAAATTTAACCTGCCACCTTTCTTTTTTGTCCATACTTTATTTGATCCCAATGTAACGCTTTTTTTTAAAAAAAACAAAACCCTAAGTACATATAAAAGGAACAAAAGCTTAAAAATATTTCTAAGGGCTCTAAGAAGCTCTCACTGTGTGACTCAATCTGAAAATGCAACTGTACTTATTCCACTTACCAAAGGAATAGAGGAGAATTTGCACCTTTCAAGCTGGGTTTGTTAATTCTTTGAGGACATAAAAGGGCTGCAAAACAAAAAGACTGATATGACTATATATATATACATGGCTAGCCTAAATGTACACTGGCTCATCAGCCCACAGACCATGTCTAGCCTGTATCAAGGACTTTCAGTGGGTGGCTGAGAATTCAGAGCCCCCCAAAGGAGCAAGAGCAGCTTTTAATTTTACATTTTAAAGACAAAGGGGACGTTCTTTGTGTGAGATACAACTTTTTTTTAATTTAAATTTTGTACACTATTCCCAGGGCCCTTATAAATATCAAACACACATACATGCGCGTGCGCGCGCGCGCACACACACACACACACACACTCTCCTCAATTAAGAGATGTTTGACAATTAAAACATTTATGTGATACATTAAAATACCAGAGCCTCTACAGTTTAAGTCTAAATAATAAGGCCATATATGGCATCAAAGGGATGTTCTGGTTTGGGCTTCGATCAGTCTCGAGGGAGTGAGAATTACACCATCTATGGCAAGTACCTCTCTGTAAGGGCATTCAGATGATTGAGAGCCAGAGAGGGATGATAAGGCTTAGTGTAGTACTGTGCATCATAATTTCTGTGCCCTAGGGCAGACATTCAATTCACCCTATAGCTGGGTGAACCAACTATGGGAGCAAATTATGCATCACTATGAACCTTTAAAGGTATTATTGCTGAAATCCAAAATTCGCTTACTGCTCAGATACCTTTCCCTAGGGATGTGTGACACTGGGAATTTTGTTTCGTTTAAGCCCAACTTGTCAATTCCATCTGCCACTTTGGCACTTCTGAGTGAAAGTGTGTGTGTGGGGGGGATTGACATGTTCTTTGACAACAAGCAAAGTAGTGTGTGGAGAGAATGAAACTGACAAGGATATTTACGAGACAGGAATATGCCTCTGCGGGGCTACAGAGTGGAAAGGCAGACTTGCGATCGTACGCATATGTGCACTTAAAAAATAAATAAATGATCAATTATGACACCATTTGGCCAAATTTCAAGATTCCCTCTCCCCACAAAAACTGTAAAATGCCACCGTAAAAAAATAAATAAAAAGGAACACTTGTATTGGTTCAATTTGCCTCAAATCAAGTCAACACCGGGGGGGGGGGGGAGGGAAAGGAATGAAATCTGCATGGACAAACTGGAAAAATCCATCGAATTTTCACCCCCAAATGGAATTCTATACAGATGTACCCTTCTCTTGCTCATATGTTGTGTAAAAACACTGCTGGCTACTACTGTTGAATGGCACAGGTCTCTGTTTGTTTGTTTGTTTGTTTGTTTCTTGTCCAGAGTGTTCAGTGATGCTGAACCTGGCTTTTCCTGGGCTTGGTTGACTCTTTGCACAATTATAAGTGATAGCGGGCTGAAATTTTCGGCCAAGCTGTTTTCTGCTAATTGTGGGACAGGGGTGAAGCAAAACAAAGAAACTCATGAAGATGGAAGGGAGTGGGGGAAATTTCTGCATAATTTAATTCCATTTTCATTTCATTTCTATACCGCCCAATAACCAAAGCTCTCTGGGCAGTTTACAAAGTTCAAAAATCTCAAATATACCCTGCTGAATAGGGTGAGCTGTGGTGTGTGGGGGAAAGGAAGGGGGGGATCTCCCACACATGCCACAAGTCATCCCTCCACCCACCCTGAAAATGAGGCAGAGGCACCTTCCATAAAGGGAACACTTCTGTCAATGGAAGTAAGATCCTGGATCCAACCCCTCAAGTGTAATTTTATCATAGAAGGGTAGGGTAAATGTCAAAAAACAAGGAATTCACTACAACAAGATGTGATGATGGCCACTAACTTGGGCATGCATCCTCCTTTCAAACATGGGGCAGCTCAGTTAACATTCTGCCCTGGCAACTTTGTCTCTCTGTTGTTTATTCCAGACCCAGGCATGAGACCATGCCTTCTAGGCCATGGAGATGCTTCATGAGTTTCTCCCACACTTGTCTGCTGTAGTTCAGGCTGCCATCCTGCTGTAGGGTGATGTTCCTTGTTCTCCATATCTGGGCAGAAGATATGAGTATCTCTACACCACCCTATATATAAATCTCACATTTAAAACAGGGCTTTCTGCTTCCATTTTAAATGCAGGATCATGACAGACTCCCTTCACATAGGCTTCCTTTACACAAGCTTCCTTTCCCCCTCCCCTTTCCCCCTCCTTCTCTGCCTTCTCTGAGTCTTCCATATGTTCCATTGATCTTCCATTGATCTTCCATATGTTCCATTGATTCTTCCATATGTTCCTTATCACAACAGACTCCCTTTACACGTGCTTCCTTTACACGTGCTTCCTTTCCACCCTCCCTTTCCCCTCCTTCTCTCCCTTGTCTGAGTCTTTCATATGTTCCATTGATTTTGGTCCTCTTTTGCTTTTGCTTTTTCATGGAGGGAACTCAAGCAGAACATAAGCAGGGTAATTTGATATCTCATTACCTCTGATGTATTTAAAAATGGAATAAAGGTGTTTTAGTGCAGGACGTGCCCTGGAGGTTGACGATGTCATCTAATGGGCCCACAAACTTTCATGAGTGATCAATCTCAATAGAAGGATAAAAGCTCTGTGTGAAGAAGCCCTATATACCTGCTGCGTGGTCTTCACCACTCTAGTAGACAGAGAGCGTTCAGTGGATGAATCCAACAGGATGGCTTAATTTCCCTTTACACCTCAGCCTCTCTCATGGAATTTGTTTCTTTGTTTATTTTATTACAAAAATGTATATACCACTTTATAAAATAATACTCTGGGACAGGGGTCAGCAATGCAGTGCCCGTGGGCATACCTGCACCTGCTACAACCCCCCATGCAACCTCCAGAAAATAAGGACATAAGAAGAGCCATGCTGGATCAGGCCAAGGGCCCATCTAGTCCAGCATTCTGTTCACACAGTGGCCAACTTGCTGCCCAGGGGAAATCCGCAAGGAGGACCTGAGTGCAACAGCACCCCCTTGCTCATGTTCCCCAGCAACTGGTGTACGTAGGCATACTGCCTCTGATACTGGAGGTAGCACAGAGCCATCAGGACTTATAACCACAGATCCCTCGTGATCCCCTTCTCTCACCTCCTCTCTCCTCCAAGACAGTGGCATCAGCAGTGGGAAAGGATCATGGCAATGGGGGGAAAGGAAATTTAGAGCCAGAGGAGGAAGGGATGAGCATAGTGGAAGGAAGGTCAGTTTAGGTGGAGGAGGTAGGAGGAGGTGGAGGTGTGTGCGGTGGCAGCAGTGGCTGGGGGAAAGGGTTACAGCAACAGTGGGAAGGTCAGCTCAGGCAGGGGAGGAAGGAGGAGGTGGAAGTGAGTGCGGCAGTAGGGATGTCAGAGAATTCTGTCACAGGTCTTGGTGAGGCCGAATGCCAGTGCATTCAGCCCCCCGAAATCCATGGCGGAACGAAGCCCCCCTGCCCGCCCGCCCGGTGAAAGGCATGTGAAATGGGACACCTACCTGCTGCCGCTCATGCTGACTTGCAAATGGTGGCCATGGCTGCGGCCACCATTTGCTTCATCACTATAGCTGTGATAGGCTATGTAAATACTTACATAGCCTATCACGGCTAACACAGGGACACCATTTGCGTCCCTGCAGAAGCCGTGATAGGCCGCGTAAGTATTTACTTAGCCTATCACGGCAAAAAAAAAAAAAGGGAACGCAAATGGCGGCGGCTACGGTGGCAAAAGAGAGGGGTGTAAATGGCATAGTGGCCGCCATTTGTGTTCCTTTTTTTTTTTTTTTTGCTTGCTGTAATAGGCTACGTAAATATTTACATAACCTATCATGGCAAAAAAAAAAAGGGAACGCAAATGGCAGCCGCCATAGCCGCTGCCATTTGCGTTCACTGTTTTTTTTTTTGCCGTGAAAGGCTACGTAATTATTTATGTAGCCTATCACAGCAAAATACAGGGACGCAAATGGCAGCGGCTATGGCAGCTGCCGTTTGTGTCCCTGCTGGCTGCCCAGCGGCCGGATGTCCGGCTGTGGGTGGCCCCAGCTGGCGGCTCCTCAGAATCTCCGTGCAGCAGAGCCGGCCGGAGAGAATTTCAGGGGGAGGGACGGAGCGCCTCCCCCCCACCGTGAATGTCACCCTTCGAAAAGGTAAGTGACTTTTGTACATCCCTATGTGGCAGTGGCTGGGGGAAAGGGTCATGACAGTGGCAGAGAGGAAGGAGGAGATGAGTGCAAAAAGAATTCTGGAGGAGGAGGAGGAAGAAGAGGAAGGGGACAAGAAAAGAAAGAATGCAAGCAATGGGGCAATAAAAGAGAGAATCCAATAAAGGAAGGACAAGAAAAGAGAGAATCCCCAAAGAAATGCCCCAATAACCATGGGATAAGTGCATCCTCCCCTCCCCTTCAATGACAAATGCGCCCACGGGGCTGAAAAAAAGATGCCTGCCTCTGCTCTAGGACCTAGGTGAAGGTCCTAGAGTATTCTTTTTATAAAGCAGCATATAACTTTGTGTAATAAAATATATATATAAAGAAATAAGCATAGGAGAACCCCTAGCACAACTCAGCATATGGTTCAAGAATCACTGCTTGCTTTAAATGGCTACTAGATTACCCCTGATTGCCTGAATCTGCCCTCTGTGCTGCCTGAAATGGATATACAGCAAGAGCGGGTATTTCATTCTGATCAAGCCCATCGATCATACTTGTCTCTGCTGCCCAATGTGTCATTTTTTTTAATGCCTATAATTCAGTGAGTGACTTTGCTCTTTGATATTTTGTATGTTCACTTTGCTTCCGGAGAAGATGGATGTCTATTGCCCCTGCCCACCACAATAGGATAATGAGTATTTTAAATGTAATTATGTACAGCAAACTTTAGAAGCTGCTGCCTGCCATTCACTGGCTGGGACATTGCTAGGAAGAACACGGTTACAATTATGAAATGGTTACAATTATGAAAACAAACAAACCTGTCTGTCTTTCTATTTATCTGTCTATGGAAATCTCTACTGTCAGTGTCAGTAATCACATTGAAAGATATGGTACAGTTCTCACATCTTCAGAAATAATGTGTTAAAACAGCTTCATAATGTGCGACATTCCCAGATATATCTCTGTGCATCTTGCTTTTATTGGCAGCTTGCTCTGCAGACATTTTACTGTGTGATTGTGTTTAACCCTATGGTGTGAAAACATCAACTGCTGCTCTGTGCAGATCAGACTGTGATTGAAGTCACAGGAACAGGCTATGCACTTTGTTTCTGGTTTGGCCACCCTAGCCTCCTCAGGTAGACCTCCTAGTGTCTGTGGAAGTTATTCAGCAAATGAATGGCAATGAATGTTAATGCTTTACATTTCCCTATAATCTCTTTAAGTTGACTTGGAGGGAATGTGAATAGTGGTTTTAGAGCTGTTGGGCTGTTCTCAAGGACAGTTCTTTCATTTCCTGACAATACAATGGACAGCTCCCAAAGGTAAAACTGGACAATGTCTACCATGGAAAACATCATCTTCTCTCTCTCTCTCTCTCTCTCTCTCTCTCTCTCCTCCTCTGCCTCTTCTGGTGTCCTCTTCACAGTGTCAAATCTGGGACTTGCTCAATAAGAACTATCACCTCAGTCATCACAGGACAAGAATGACCTCGTCAAAAGTCATAGAACCAACTTTCTAACAACTGAGGGCTTTTGTAGAAGAGTAAGTTGCACTCTGGTTTCTGAAGTCCCTTCAAGAAAAGCAGTGAGATGTCATTAAGGACCTGGCAGAGCTATTTTTAATACCTCATCATGTAGAATGCTAATCTCAGCAAAAGAAGGACTGGGCCCATTGCCAGGGTGGGCTAGGGGGGCCTTGCCTACACTAAACTTTCTCTGCCCCCAACTTTTTCTTTCTTTCTTTCTTTCTTTCTTTCTTTCTTTCTTTCTTTCTTCCTCCTCCTCCTCCTCCTCCTCCTCCTCCTCCTTCTTCTTCTTTAAACAAATACTTAGAAGAGCCAGTGTGGTGTAGTGGCAAAAGTGTTGGACTAGGAGCTGGGAGATCCAGGTTCTAGTCCCCATTCGGCCATGGAAGCCCACTGGGTGACTTTGAGCCAGTCACAGACTCTCAGCCCAACCCATCTCACAGGGTTGTTGTTGTGAGGATAAAATGGAGAGGAGGAGGATAATGTAAGCCGCCTTGGGTTCCTTGCAAGAGGAAAAAAGGTGGGGTATAAATGCAATAAATAAATAAATAAATAGAAACAGTTTACAATTTTGTCTTTAAAAGGATTGCAAAGCAGATGAACTGCCCCCCTACTTTTTTGGAGTCCCCCCTCCCCGAGTGTTTAGGCTGGTTATAGGCCTATGGACAATGGGTATAATCCCCTCTAAGTCTTCCTCTGAATGTTAATGTGCTAAGTACTGTGATGAACCATGGAGCAGGACCTGTATACAATACTTGACAAAGGCGAATAACGTTGACTGTTTTACAGTAATCGAACCAGGAGTTCATAGTATGGCAGTAAACAAGCCATATGAATGAGCACTTTTCAAGGTCTGGAATTCTTGGTCTTAATACTTGACACCTAATTCAATGGAATTTACTTTCAGGTAAGTATGCTTAGAATTGCAGTCTTAAATGTAATATGCTTGTACATTTTAATAATCAGCCAATATCTCACAACCCTGTTCATTTCTCATATTGACACACCCTTTCTTGGTCTTCCTGCTTGTATTCTCTTCTGTCTAGACTCTTTCTGCACCTTACTGGACTACTGTCATGTTATGTTACAGAGGGATGCCCTTGAAAAGCATCCAAAATAGATAGATAGATATAAAAAAATAAACAAACAACAAAAAAGAGAGCTAAATTGTTTACTGAGCTGCACTTGCCTTGCTGCTGTGGGGATGGATTCACTTATCAGCTATCATGTAGATTCAGGAAACAGTAGTGAACATTAAATGCCTTCTGTATAGAGAACATACAAAGAGCCACGCTGGATCAAACCAAAGGTCCATCCAGACCAGCATTCTATTCACATAGTGGCCAACCAGCTGCCTGTGGGAAACCGACAAGTAAGATACGAGTGCAACAGCACCCTCCCACCCATGTTCCCCAGCAACTAGTGTACTTAGGCATGCTTCCTCTGATACTGGAGGTAGCCTACAGCCATGAGGACTAGTAGCCATTGATAGCCTTTTTCTCCATGAATTTGTCTAATCCCCTTTTAAAGCCATCCAAATTGGTGGCCTTCTTGTGGTAGGGAATTCCATAGCTTAGCGATGTACTGTGTGAAGAAGTATTTCCTTTTATGTTTCTTTCTTCCTGAATCTCCTACCAATCAGCTTTATGGGATAAGCATGGCATTAGCTTGAAATCTGGAGCTTAGCTTAAGCCTTTCACCCCAGTGCTGTTGGATCAGGGCCTACCGATTGTCTGTAGTCTGATGAACCATAAAAATAACAACGTGAAGTTGGGCCTGTTCATTTCCACACATTATATCTCAGTGGGTGACTTGTTTAATAAAAGAAATCATAACTATGCATTCTTCTTGCTCTTTATTTGAACCACTGTTCCTTTGGGACTCACTAAACAGTTTCTTCATGACAAGTCCCAGGGGTGAGCAAACTTTCATAGTTTCTCTCACTGAGCTTGAAATTTCTTAGTGTTTTTATTTTAGGTGTTTTAAAGTGATTCTCACTCTATGCAAATTAGAACATTCATGCAAATGATTTCATTTCTCTTCCCTTGCCTGTGTATCTCTCTTTTTTTAAACTTCACTCAAATAATATTTGCTTATTTATTCATATTATACACTTCTAAATCACCATTTTGTTCCAAGGGCAGTGTTCAACACTCAGAGAAAACAATCAAATCCAATGACATTTTTAAAAATAATGTGTCTTTTACGACCCAATCCTATGCATTTTTAGATAGAAAAAAAAATGCTTACAACTCTCAGCATGGCCCTGGGGCATGTTGGAGATGTAGGCCTTTTGTCCTTTCTAAACACACATAGGATTGCATCCTTAAGTAGTCATGACTCATATGGAAAACACCAAGCACGCACCTGGTGTACAGTTAGATCTTCCTGAGAATCCATCCCCTTTTTATGAAACTGAAATAACAGGATACTATGGACAATATCTTAAATTGCCACATTGCAAGATGGGTGAATTTAAAGATGTTTATAGCAGGCCCTGTTTCATTTTCTTATTTGTGCAGTACAAATACTTGCTGTTTTGGGTGACCTGGCCTACTTACAAACAGCAATTGTGAACCATGAGCTTCCCAGTTGTTTTAAAAAAGGCATGTTTCAAAACAAGCTGCACTTACGCATTCACCTGCTACAGAGTTTTGACTTGACCAGTTACGTTGGCATATTTAAAATTAGCTACCAGTGTGCTGTCTTAAACCGTTATCACACTACAGTGTGGCAGAAGTCAGCCTAATCCAATGCATGCCAAGGGGATGTATGTAGCTATTATATGTCAGCAATTTCTTTTTGAAGGTTTTCTGACAAACCCACCCATTAGTCTTCAGTTCATCTCTTAAAAATAGCTCAGGCTGCTAATGTGTTGACCGAACCTTTGATTGACATGTTTAGTGCAAAACAGAGAACGTGAGAAGAGACATGATTCCACTCCATGAATACATTGGAGGGACTACCAGCACAGGAGAGAATCTTATTTAGATTAAAGGAGACTGGGTAGAAAAGAATGAATGGGTGCAAACTGGGCTTTAAATGTTTATGCTGGAATTCTGAAAATCTTGGACAAGATCCCTGGGAATGGGACTGTTTATGGAACAAGAACTTTGCTTGGTTCAAGTCAGAGTTGGATTGATTTATGAAGGATTCTTTGTGATCTCCCTTCTCCCCAGAGGCTCAGTTGGTGTCTGCTGGTAACAGGAAGGAGGCGTAGCTACCTGATTTGTTTCATTTTTGTTTCCTTTATGATATCACGGGTTGTCACAACTAGAATTACAGACTGTAGTTGAGCAATTTCTTGTCATCTCAGGGGTTTGATATGGAACTCTCCCACCCACAAGGATATCACCCACTTCAGCAAGGGCATAGAGATGTGTGCATAGAACAGTACTCGCCATAGATATTAATGTGCGAGCTCATGTATACTCATAGACATGTCACAGGTCACACTGCACTCTTTAATTGGGGTGTGTGGAATGTTCAATCCATTTATAGAGGTGCCATGAAGCCACTATACAGCTACAAGCCATAGAACACGATTTCAGGATGCTGCTGTTGTGCTCATCTTATGCTTGTGGGTTTCCCATAAGCATCTGGTTGGCCACTGTGGGAACAGAATGCTGGACTTGATAGACTTATGTTCTGATCCAGCACAATTCTTCTTATGTGCTTAATCTTGATAGGGCACTACATCAGAGGTAGGTAATCTCTTTGGGGCCATGGAAACATTTGGCAATTTGAGAAACTGTCCCGGGCCCGCCACAAAATGGGTGTGCTGCAGATGAAAGCATTGGCCTGCTGCAGCCACTTGCCATCATTTCCTAAGAATGTTTCTGAGCCCCATATATGGTCAGAGGAATTAATGGGAAAAGAAAATGGGAGGAGCTAGAGGCTCTCACTTTGCTTTGAAGCAATCCCAACTTAAAAAAAAAAAATTAAAAGTAGGAGGGCTGGGACACCTCAGTGGGCACCAAGAAAGGTGTCCGAGGGCACACTAGTGCCTCCGGGCACCACATTGCCGGTCCCTGCACCACATCATCCTAATGTTAGCCAGAGTAGAGGCCATGCTGCCCTCACTCTACCTGCTGTTCTGCCTGTTGAGAAACAATGGCAGCTACCAGCTGCAAAGATGCTGTTGAGCAACATAGTCATGAATGGTAAGTTGGCCCCCCATGTAAATTGCTGATATGACCCCCATCTTAACTGCCAGTCAATGAAGGCTGCAAAACTGGAGGAGGAACTTTTCAGCTTAGCCCTAAATCATTAGCTTAGCCCTAAATCATTGCATTCAGGAGCCTTTCCTGTTGGCTCTTTCCATATACTTCTAAAGAAAGTGCAACAATTTACACACATGTATACCCTTCACAACCAATGTAGGATGCATGTATTTTGCACTAGAGAAGCCTGCTGTTAAAGATTTTCCTATTAGAAACCAAAAGTATTCATGATTTTACAAGTCCAGACTTATGTTATAGTGGAAATAGAAAGAAATTCATCTGACACAGTGGCTTTCTTCACATGGAGCTGTTATCTTGATATTGAGATGGCTCTCTCGCGGAAGTTTCTGGGCTCTTTACATGATGCCGTGACCCTCCAGGGCATCTCCTGCACTAAATGCCCTTTGTTCCATTTTTAAATAGATTGCAGATAATGAGCTATCAAATTACCCTGTTGTGTTCCACTTGAGTTCCCTCCGTGAAAAGAGTTAAAGTGGCAAGAACAGGAGTGAGATCAATATGGAAGACTCAGATATGGGGGAGAAGGAGGGGGAAAGGGGAGGGGGGAAAGGAAGAGCATGAAAAAGGGAGTTGTTGTGATCCTGCATTTATAATTTATAAATATATATAATATTATATATTTATAATATTATAAATATTTATAATATTTAAAAGCCCTATTTTAAATGCAAGTTTTTAGGCAGGTGTAGAGATGCTCCCACTGTGCTTAGGAGAGCAAATCAAACAACTGAAGAGGGAAACTTGATCACCTGGAGAATTGTATGTTCACAAGAGAACTATGCCTGAACTGAAGCTCAAGTGGCTACAAATAGATTTCTTATCATCCTTTGGAACTTTCTTTGCTTAATGTTAGTATGCACATGAATATTTAGTTTCTAGGAGAATGGGAGAGAAAAGGGGGAAATTACTTGACTGGAGAAAATGTGACAGGTTTAATTACATTTAAGAGAATATGGAAGCGATCAAAGATGAAGAGATAAAAGCTGGAGCTACTGTACTGGCTGAAAATATCTTCTGAATCATAAACACTGTTAAGTACAGTGCTTCAGACTCACCCACCCTGAAGCTGGGAGAGACTCACCACTGAAATAAAGTCCTTTAGTTACACTGTTTTATGACTCACATTGACTGCCTTTGGCTGGCCTGGTGCTTACGCAGGCACCAAAATGTCTGGGAGTGTTCACAGAAAATAGTAAACCAAACATTTCCACCAAGGTCAATGGCCCTAAAACAACAGCCTCCCTCACCCAGGGGCTGAATGGTTTGTGGACTGTTCAGTAGAAATGGCTGTTGATTATAGGCCAACAAAAGCCATTCTTGTGTCAACAAATGCAATCAGCCCTCCTGTGGTGGTAATGACTCTGTCACACTTTTCATTAGCTGGGAACGTTTATTTTTTGAGGGTAAGCGGGTTTTTGTTTCCTCCCAGTTTTTAAGGGTGTTATGCAATCCGTTACTAACAATGGACACCATTCTATCTCCCCCACACCATCTCTCTCTTACACACGGTCTTGGTTGCATTGATGCCAATGGAGAAACCCAGTCTGAATGGAATTAAGTGGTTTCGGATAAGGATGACGTGATATTTCTGAAGTGCTGAGATTTGATAAGAATGTATCTTATCTCACAGAATTTGCATTAGTATGCAAAAGCAGGCTGATCTTCTTGAAGCAGTACCATTTCAGGTTCCACAAAGGTAGAAGAAGAAAGAAAAGAGCTGGGATTGGAGTTCAGAGCTTAGCCTTCAATTTGCTAACATCCCTGCAGCCTCTAACCCAATTGTGCATTTACACTCCAACATACTCCATTTCCTTTGAGCAAGGAGGGGAAAGTAGGTGTAAGGGGTCACTTGCAGCTGTCCTTTCCTACAGCAGGGTGAGCACCAGAGAGTGGAGGGAAGGCACCTCTATAGACAGGATAAAAAATGTGCTTGAACTTAAGTGCACTGAGGAAAACATGGGGTTTCTTAATTTCTGGGGAGGTCCATACCCCATTTAATGGGCTATGGATCAATTCAATCAAACATTTAGCTTGCTATCTTCCACAGCAAATAGCGTTGCCCTTATTTTCGCCGTAGTCTACATAAATCTTTACGTAGACTACAGGGACCAAATAAGGAACGCAAATGGCGGTGCCCTACGGGGGCCGCCATTTGCGTACGCGCTTTTTTTTTTCAAAGTCACCCGTGATAGGCTACGTAATGATTAACGTAGCCTATCACGGCTGACTTTGGAGATCTAGCCATGATAGGCTACGTTAATCATTACGTAGCCAGCCTATCACGGGGTTTTGTTTTGTTTTTTACTTTCCTTGTAATGGCGGCTGCCGCCCCCGCCCCTGACGAAGACCCGCCGAACCGCCGCTGGGACCCGCCGCCGGGAGGGACATTCATCAAAGGTAAGTCCCATCCCGGGGGGGTGGCGGGGGGGTGGCGGAGAATTTCACCGCCGATTTCGGGGGGCCGAATGCGTTGGCACTCGCCCCCCCGAAGTTTCAGGGAGAAATTCTCCCCCATCCCTAGTTACGATATTGCTTTCTTATGGTTGGGCACTTCAATATATTTCAGTGTATTTCACCTCATGGTGCCTTGTGAGAGCTATGGCTTGAAAGTCAGCCTTTAAGACTGACTTTCAAGTCATAGCTGTCACAAGGCAACATGAGATTAAATATACTGAGATACATTGAAGTGCCCAGCCATAAGAATGCAATATATTGTAAGGAAGCACAGAGACTTAAGTTTCAGTGGCATAGAACACTGTTAAAGAAAGGCAGTCTAGAACGTATGAGTTTTCAAGGCTATACCCCTTCCGGCACCAGGTGAAGACCTTTTTATTCTCCCGTTATTTTAGCATTTTGGTTTCCTGGTCTTTTAGCTTTGGTGTTTTAAATCTGTATTTTAAATCTCTGCATTGCTGCTAGGTTTTATTCTGGTTGTACTGTTATATTGTGGTTTAAAGCTTTCATATTTTGTATTGTTTTATGCTGCGCTTTGTCATTTTAATTTTTGTGAACCGCCCAGAGAGCTTCAGCTATTGGGCAGTATAGAAATTAAATAAATAAGATATAATAAAATAAAGGCACACTGGAAGGCCTGCAGAGGAAGGGCCATGCGTATCTCCAAAGGAAGGGGGAGTCCCCCAACCACAGGGGCTTGTATCTCTTTTCCTGCCCCCTAATTGATGTTATTGGCAAGCACCTGAGCATGACCTCTCAACAAAAGACAGGATCACATGCGTATGAAATGCAAAATGTCAGATACCTATAAACTTCATAGGGTTGGTTGTAGAAGCCAAACGTGTGTTGAAGAGTGCACGGTCACAACTGCTAGAGCACTGACTACATGTTTCTGTCAACAAAATCACATAGACATTTTCATATGTAATGAACATGAACTGGCTCATCGTAAGACATACTAATTAATCATAGTGATGCAGTGATACTATTCTCACATTCACAGGATGAAGCCACTGAACAGTGAACCTTTCCCCTCCATGTCCCCTTTTGTTCCTCTGAACCCCTGCACTATGGCAGGGGTGCAGAGCCTTGGTCCCGGGGCCCCAATCTCGAGGGGTCCCCAGATGGCAATGCCCCCTTTCTCCCAACCACTGGTGGTTTTCTGTCTTTTCTGCAGGTTTCTCCATTCTAAAAGGTTGAAAGGCCACTCCTAAGGATTAATTAAAAGGCCACTCCTAAGGATTAAAAGGCCACTCCTAAGGATTAAAAGGCCACTCCTAAGGGTTAATTAAAAGGCCACTCCTAAGGGTTAATTAAAAGGCCACTCCTAAGGATTAAAAGGCCACTCCTAAGGATTGATTAAAAGGCCACTCCTAAGGATTAAAAGGCCACTCCTAAGGATTAATTAAAAGGCCAGTCCTAAGGATTAATTACTGGCAGGAAGAGCTTTAAGCAAAAATACGCTGGTATTTTTGGTCTCGCCCACTTTGCCTTTGGCCCCGCCCACCACTGGAATGCAGCCCCAAATAGGTTCTCTAAATGGCATTAGGTCCTTGGGCTGGAAGAGGTTCAACACCCCTGCTGGAGAGAGGCTAATGTAATGCCCTTAGATTGAACATATTGCGGACAACAGTGACTCCGGGAGTGTGACGAAGTGCAGCCCAGCCCTCTCCAACAGGAAGGCAACTTCCATCTCCTGTTTGCTACAGACTCTCTTCCCTTCCATAAAGCCAAGCAAGCAATATGCACAGGTCCCAATGCTTTCCTGAAGACACAAGAGGATGTTTCCCCCTTCATCCAGTCTGACAGTGAACCCAGAGGAGATGATTCCTTTTCTGGCCTCTTGTTCCACCTCACTGGGTTGTTGGCAAGTGTTAATGGACAAATTCTCCTTTGCATATGTGGTGACCCTCAGGTGTGCCAAGGACAGCTGGCTCCACTGATTGGTTGGTACTCTTCCTCCCTGGCCAACCCCTCTCCTGAACTCCCAGAGAAAAAGGAATGAGGTCCTCCCTTGTCTCTGTCTCCATTTGCCTTGTCTGAAGTGTCCCTCAGGAGCAGGCCCTGAGTTCCTCCCTCATCAATGGTCACTGTACTTGTGTAGGTCCACTGAACGTAGTTAGAATTGTAACAATGTGAGCATGGGCCAGAAAACTACAACTAGTCTATTCCTTTGATGTAAGTCTGCTTTGTCTACTTGCTTTATACTGAATCATTGAAATAAAATATTTGAAGCCTGGAGTTGACTTAAGTATCTGCCTACCCACATGATCAATTTTACTCACCTGCTTGATTGCCCCTTCCAACCCTATGATTCTATGTCTATGTCTATGTCTATCTGTCCAAGCTTTTAAGGGGAGACAAGAGAAAAGGTATGGATTGGTTCCTGTCTTGGCCAGCCCAGAGGGTTTGCTAAAAGTGCTTCCCTCTTTTCAGATTAATTCCTATTTACTGACTGATTACATTTTTATACTGCCCAACAGTCAAAGCTCTCTGGGCAGTTCACAACAATTAAAACCATAAAATGCAACACAATAAAACATAATATAAACATTTAAAACTACAGCCTAAATAAAAAAAAACCCCAAATAAAACCTAGCAGCAGTGCAAAGATTTAAAATACAGTAACAGATTTAAAACAACAGAAATTGAAAGACTAAAATGCCTGGAAAAATAAGGTCTTCACCTGGTACTGAAAAGAACGCAATGTAGGCGCCAGGCAAGGCTGTCTGGGAAAGTCATTCCACAACCAGGGTGCCACAACAGAAAAGGCTCTCTTCTTATTTCCTATAGATATCAATCCTTCCAGCTTGGAGCAGAAGGCAAAATGCAGGAGGTGGCGGCAACTACACATGTGTAAATAATGTGCAGGATGACTCTCAGTCCGCTCTACCTTGAAAGAAACATGAGTAGCATGTGCCTGTTCATTACAGTTGACAATTGGCATAGCAGTGTATGATGTTGGGTTGTGTGAAACACGAAATCAAAGTCCCTATTCATTGAAAGGGCTCATGGTCTACTAAAAAGAAGCAGACGTACTTCTTAAATTAATCTAGACATTCTATAGACATTTTAAATAGGTCCAGTCCCTCCAAAGCCATGCCTTTTTAAAATGACAGTGAATTTCAATCATGAGATCCTTATCTGGTGTTAAAGAAATCATATTTAACAATAGAGTAGGATTATCTGAAATCTAATACCTTCTTTCACAGTCTTCAGAAGTTTCAACCTTCACAGATCTTTAAATGTAGGTTTTGTGTTTTGTGCCTTTGCTACTTCCCTCCCACACACATACACCCCCCCTTCCCTTCTACAGCCAATTCAGTTACCAGCAACAGTGAGAACACACAGCTTTGTGCTGAATTTTGGGAAAGGCTTATCAGTTCTACAAAGGGTGTGCAAGGGGCTAAAAATTACATTTTATGTCCACCCGACTGCAAGAGATCCAGTTTTACTAATAAATCCGGGCACTTTGTTAGGCTTGGAGGAGAGATAAGAGAATGCCTAGAGCTTCATGTCTTTAGAGGTGGTGCCAAATTAAAACTCTGAAGGGCTGGATAAGCTCCATTTTTGCAGTTCCCAAAGTCCACTGGGGCAGAGTGTCCAGTTTTAAGTCCAAAGCCCTTAAACCTCTTTGTGGCTCCCCAGCTGTTTTGCAGGGACTGGTTGAAAGACTTAAAAGTCCTGGTTTACAAAAGGGATTTCAAAGCCAACCCAGATCTGAGCAAAGCCTCCCTTAGTGTGTATCCAGGCATTCCAGCAACCACAGATTCCTAAAGAGTTATGCAAACTTCAGGGGATTTCTTGGAAAGGCATAACACTGAGTAACAGCGGAATGTAATTGAGCTTGTACGGTGCTTTTCACCTCATTTCTGGGATCAGTTACCCTAATTCTCAAAGAATTAAAGCACTTATTTATTTAGATGTCAGCAGAATCAGGGGAATTCCAAAAGAGGCTTTTATGGCCACCATCCATCTGCTATGGGCAGGCTTGTTGTTCTTACAGTGCATGTGAGTAAAAAGATATCTTTATTTAGTCTCATATTCCCCTAAATTGTGCCCTGAAGTGTGAGAAAATCTGTCTTGATTCCCTTGAGTCTCCTGGAGGTGCCGTTTGCCACGTTTGCACAGAATGGTAAGCCAGAAGTCTGCGCGATCCTGGCTTACCATGAACAAGCTGTCTACTTGTGCAGGCAGCCTGTTTGCTCTTGCTTGGCTCCTCCCACTAGTGCAAGCAGCTAGACAAACCAAGAATGGTTTGCTTCGCATATCGTTTAAACCCAAGATCCTGGCTTGTTACCCCCGAACAAGCCAGAATTTGTTATTCCCAAACAAGCCAGAACTTCCAAACAAACCAAGAACAACACACAACTCATTCACAGCCATCTTCATACAGAAGCCATGATTCTGGAGTAGCCTAACTATTATCTTCTCTATTTTTTCTGCTTTACAAAATCAAATAGGTTGTGTAAGTCTTCTCTGCTTACACAGACTTACAGTGCAATCGTATACATGTCTGACTAGATGTAAGTCCCATTGAGTCAATGGGACTTACTCCAAGGTGAGTGTGTATAGGATTGCAGCCTTTGAGACTGAAAAGACTATCATGCAGGGTGACTGTGAATGAAACATACCATCTAAAGAACATAAATCCTATTGGATTGTGCTCTTAGAGCTTTAAAGTTAAAAAGAAAAGGAAACAGCACCTTGAACTGGGTCCAGAAAAATGCATAGGATCAGGCTATAAATTAATCAACATTCAGTCCTGGTTACAATTCAAACATCTCTCAGGTATATCATGGAAGTACATTAAATTTCAAACCATCTGTTCCAATAGTGTATCAATCAATGAACTGGGTTAACACGGTTATATGATTTATTACAATTTATATTGCATTGTATGCATTGCAATGTACAAGGTGTGTTAAAATAGTTTCCCCATTTGTCTTTAAAAAAGTCTACCAAAATAGGAAATTGGAAAAATGGCCCAAGAAAATGAAATTCGTTCAGTCACAAATTTGAAGTTCTATTAAAACAGATTAACAGAATCATGTTTGAAATGAGCTTGCAACCTTACCCAAATCCACAAATTTAGGTCAACCCATAGCACTTTCTTTCATCCAGGTAGTGGTTTCTAGTGCCAAAGCTGCAATCAGGCTGTATTCTTTTGGTAGGTTTGTTTTGCAGTACTTTAAGATATGCTTTTGCACTAACCAAGCTTCTATATTCTTGTACAGTTCTGCAATAACCTTTCACAAAGACCCAGTTGAAATCACGTAATCATGTGAGAATGAGAAATTATTTAAACAGCTTGAACACTATGAAAACCATGATGCAATGTGACAGCAAGCAACACGTGGACTAGATATACACTAGTGCTTTTTATCGGTATTGAACTGCATCGATAACTGTTGGGACGCTACACACTCCATATACCGCTTTTCTAGCAGTATTTCCCACTTTTTATTCTATATTATCCAAAATATTGCAACAGAAGTTATTGTGTGTGCTACAAGGTATAAATGCACAAGAGGGATGTAGCGTCATCATGATGGGATTGTATTGCTATGACAGAAGATGTAGATCTGTGTATGAGAACATCTCACTGTTTATGCAGATTGGAAAAAAAAATTATGCAGTGTGAGTGAAACATTCAGAGCCTTTTCTGGAAGGAAGTTTGTAAGGGCTTTGGGTTTTTTTGCTTAAAATCTCAGGGATGTACCTAGTGAGCTACCCTGGGACTGGGGACTGTGTACGCTTGGTCCTCAGATCTTGCTTCAAGCACCAAAGTTAATAGAGTTGTACAAGATTGGCCCATCTGATGTGCAAGCAGTTTGAAAGTTCTGGATTGGCCAGTCCAGGCCTGGTCTAAATACTAAAGTCCTGGCTTTGCCTGATCAACAAAGCAGTACCTTCTACTGTTTTGCAAATAAAGCTCCAAGCATTCAGCTTCTCGCTCCAGCTAGGGATGCATGGATTGTGTAAAATCTGTTTCATCTATATTTCTTGGATTGTCAGGCACCTTTCATTTCGTCATCTCCCCATCAGATATTTTTTTGTTTCCAAATTTGCACAAATCCACATCTGTGCAAAATGCACAAATTCCCCCCAAATGCGCATTTCATACTTTAGCCCATGGAAGGAAATGTGCATATTTGGCTGGCTTTAATTGTTTTTGCTTATATTTATTTATTTATTTATTTTATTAAATTTATTAATCAATCTGGCTGGTTACCCAGCCACTCTGGGTGATGTACAACAATAAAAACAGTTCAAAACAATAAAATTTGACATTAAAAACATCATATTTCAATTTTCTAATGTGAAATTCGCGCAAAATTCACAAAAGTTAGAAAACCTGTTGCAAGTCCATGGAATCCGACAGGGGAAAAGCCGGTCCACTGTGGAATCCACTGCTTGGATTCATGAAAACCTAAAATTATTTGGTTCCATTGCGGATTTTTCTGACATCCTTGGCTAGGGTTGGCGGAGAATTTCTCCCCGAAACTTCGGGGGGCCGAGCGCCAACGTGTTCAGCCCCCCGAACAAGTTTCGAGGAGAAATCCTCCGCACACCCCCGCACCCCCCCCGGGACGGGACTTACCTTCACCGAATGTCCCTCCCGGCGGCGGGTCCGGCCGGCGGTTCGGTGGGTGTTCGAGCGGGGCGGGAGCGGCAGCCAGTCTTTCGACCGGCTGCTGCCGCCGCCATTGCAATGAAAGAAAAAAAAAATGCCCCCTGATAGGCTACGTGACGATTCACGTAGCCTATCACGGCTAGATTTGCAAAGTCAGCCGTGATAGGCTACGTCAATCGTCACATAGCCTATCACGGGTGACATAAAAAAAAAAGTGTGTACGGATAATGGCGGCCCCCATAGGGAGCCGCCATTCCCGTTCCTTATTTGGTCGCTGTAGTCTACGTAAAGATTTACATAGACTATGGCGAAAATAAGGGTGACGCTATTTGCGTTGCCCTTATTTTCGCTGTAGTCTACGTAAACATTTATGTAGACTACAGCGACTAAATAAGGAACGCGAATGGCGGCTCCCTATGGGGGCCGCCATTAGCGTACGCGCTTTTTTTTTTTAAAGTCACCCGTGATAGGCTACGTGACGATTGACGTAGCCTATCACGGCTGACTTTGCAGATCTAGCCGTGATAGGCTACGTGAATCGTCACGTAGCCTATCAGGGGGCGTTTTTTTTTTTTTTAAACTTTTGCGTTTGCGGCCGGGAGAGGCGGGAAGCCTCCTCCCCGGCCTGAATTTCGGCCGGGGCGAGGCGGGAAGCCTCCCCCCCGGCCTGAACTTTGCGGGGGGAGCAGCGAAGCGCCTCCCCCCCACCGCGAATGGCCTTCGACGACAGGTAAGTGACTTTCGTCCACCCCTATCCTTGGCTCCAGCCCTCAAGATACAGCCAGCCTAGCCTGGCTCTGCCACAGTTGTGCGTTGACACAACACCTATGCACAACTGATCAGAGCAAAAGAACCAGTGACAACAGCCTCACTGAAAAATATTGCTGACCAGGTGTCGGTGATTAAACACTCGCACACATACACAATTCCCATTAGAGCCACCCTTCAGTAATTGTAAGGAAATATCACTGTCGTAAATACAATGACAAATACTATAATTTCCCCCCAGTAGCTTGGCAGGCCAGGGCAATTGTGGCAGTCTCTGTAGTTTAACTTTCAGGAAATTCTTCCTCTAGTCCTCCTACAGGAGCCATAAGAATTCAGAGAAGTGATTAAACACGACGTCTCCTGCTGGTTAAGGCTCCTCTGCCATCATCTCAGAGACTAAATTCCATTCTATTTTTATATCTTAGGCAATTACATGGCAATACGTTAAAATCTGAGAAATCCAGTAATGTGAAAATAAATATGGCATTCCTGCTGAATTGGAATAGGCTGAAACTCCAGCGGCTTTCATTCAAGTCCTTTGCGCCAGCAGCAGTAGCAAACTATTAATTATATTTAATATGGGAGAATTCACACATAGCCTTTCAAGCAGATTATCAGGACAGCTGTGGTAGACAGTGAGACATGTCAAAGATGGCTCAGAGTTCCAGATGTTGGAGCAAAGAATGCTTATCTGATTTATATACTTGTTCTAATACATTCACATATAGTTGAGAAGAACTATTTTATCTCCCATTGCCTCCTGTTTTCTTTGATATTATTTATTTGTATTCATTTTATTTATTATAGTTCTATACTGCCCAACAGCTGAAGCTCTCTAATAATGCAATCCTATACATGTTTACTCAAAAGCAAGCCCACTGAGTTCAATGGGACTTACTCCCAGATAAGTAGGTATCAGTTTGCATCCTAAAATATTTTTTCTTCCTTTCATTAGGTGGTAGAAAACCCCAAGTAGGAACAGTGGTGATGCTTTTGGAGGCAAGAAATCATTATTTGGATTTTTGCTGAAATTATACAAAAGGCAATGGTTGCTTCGCCTTTTCTACAACTGAACTGCATAATTGTTTATGCAAATTTCATTCAACATTGCTTCAATAGTGCTTATTTCCCTGGGAATTATGTTAATGCATTGCCATGCAAATACATAACAATATGTGGCATTTTTCATCTTCACAATGGTTGGCAGACAATTTCAGAGAAAGATTAAGTGGGGAAAGCATTGCCTAAGAAATTCTTCTTAATTTTATTTTCTTTAGATACTGGTTTTGAGATTTTCAAGAAATGCCCTCACCTGGCGCCAGCTTGTCTGGCTAAAAGGGGGGGGGCATTGCGGGCGGGTGGGGTGACATGACGCAGGGGCCTTTGATTGGTGCACCCCAGTGGCACCACCATGCAAGAAGGGGCAGGCTGAGTTGCCTTAAACTCAGCCCCCTTCTCAAACTCAGCTCTCTGGCTCAACGCAGCTAGAGAGAACTACAGCTCCGCCACAAACGACGAAGGACACCGGCCTGCTGGAGACCGGTGTCGTCGTGCACGTTGAGGGCCCCAGCTCTTGAGGCTGCAGTGCGCCCGCCCCCTCCTTTCTTCTTGGTCACGACGAGGGACTTTGGCCTGCTGGAGAACAGCTTCGTCCTCGTTCCAGCTGCCTGGACCCAGCGTGCTTCTGCGCGCCAAAATCTTCGCTTGGTGATATTGTTCGCCTCCCTCCCTCCTTCGCCGGCTCCTTTCCTCTCGCCCGCCCATCCGCTCGGTCTCCTCGTGTACTCGCTCTCCTGCCCGCTCGCCCGCCCGCGCGCTCACTCAACCCGCCCACCAGCCCGCCCGCTCGATCGCCTGCCTGCCCGCTCGCCCTGCCCGCACGCCCGCCTGCCCGTGCGCTCGCTCAACCCGCCAGCCTGCCCGCCCGCTCGCTCACTCGCTCACCCTGCCCGCACGCCCGCCCGCTTGCCTGACGGGCCCGCCGGGCCGGCTCACGGCCCACCTGCCGGCCTGTCTACCCAGCCGCCGGCCTTGCCGGCCTCTTCCTCCTCGCCTTGCCAGCCACCCTGAGGTGTTGCTCCCGGCGGGAGGCGTCAGCCGGCGGGTGAGCGCGGCGCCGGTGTTTGCCAGCAGCAGCACTCCAAGCGACGGTCTGACTGCCCCCCCCACTGGTCAGCTGAGCCTGCCTGTTGGAGGGGCGCCTGGCTGCTGAGCTGAGTCGGGGCGTGTATATCACAGCCCGATTGGTCGCCTCCCACGGGCTTGGGACGTCTCCCCCTCCCACCCCCAAAATAAATAAATTAATAAATAATAATAAAAAAAATAAAAATAAATAGGAAGAGCTGTGGCTCAGTGGTAGAGCACATGCTTGGCATGTGGAAGGCCCCAGGTTTAATCCCCGGCGTCTCCAGGTAGGGCTATGAAAGAATCCTGCCTGAAACTTTGGAGATCTGCTGCTGCCAGTCTGTGTCAACAATTCTGTGCTAGATGGACCCAGGGTCTGACTCAGTATAAGGCAGCTTCCTATGTTTGTATGAAAAGAAAGCTTTAATTAAATAAATAATAATATTAATATTAATAATAATAAAATAAAAATTCATTAAATTACGATTATTAAATATTTAATTAATAAAATTGCGTAACAGCGGCGACTGCCTGTTTGGCGCCTCCCGTGACAGAGTGCCCTCGGCTGTGGGTGCCTGCGCTCAAACGCAGCTCCATCACCTTTGGCCCCTGGCTGCGCCTCTTGAAAATCTGATTTTCTATCTAAACGGTAGTGCAGCGCTCCCATCTTCATCCCCAGGCCTCTCTGTCTCGGTCTGGAACTCACACCCACAGATCTTAAGACTGTGGGGTGGCTGCCTATTGTCTGGGGTGCCCAGCGGCTTTATTAACTCTTTGATGGTGTCAAGAGCTCCTTAGAGGGCTCTCTCAGTCTAACCCAGTAGCCAAGTCCAGACATAGACAAAGGGATTCTTTTCAAAGATTTATTCTTCCTTTGCAACTTAACAACTCTACAGGTATCAGCTAGATCTGAGCAGCAGCATCCCTGTGCCCTAAGTTGGAACAGTTGGTCCCCGTTTGAAAAGCAGTTACTGGCAGACCCCTGAATATAAGGACTAGGGAGAATCCCTCCCCTTTCCCCTTGGATCCTCGGGGCGCAGCCGTTGAGTGCGCGCCTTCACTAAGTCAGCTATCTGTGCTCGGTCACTCCCTTGACTGCTAACTAAAACTAGGAATGTGGGGGGGGGGAAATCCATCAGCTGTTGGTCCTGGGAAAGAGGAGCGCGCTCCTCTCCCAGGAGCGACTGCTCTTCCTCAGCATTAGAACTACTCTGGGATTCTATGGGCTCAGTGTCCACTCTGACAGATAGCTTGCTTAATTCACCTCCTGCATCATGCTTCCTAAGAAGGGCCAGGGTGGTAAGAAAGGGAATGGGAGGGCCCCCCCCCTCCCCAAAGTCTGCTGCCAAGGCCCAATTCTGACTCTGATGTGGACGCAGACCCGGTACTGGCATCAATTTTTTCTCGTTTGGAAGCTGCTGAGCATTCCTCGGGGATCCCTCCTCCTCCCCTGGCCAGGCACAAAAAATCCTCAGTGGTCCAGCACAAGCGAACATGACAGCAGACCCAATGCTCGTTGCTCCTTTCTATTTCAGATCGCCTGGACGCTATTGAGGCATCCACCTCCTCTTCATCGGCTCTTCCAGAAGGCTCACCGCCTTCAGCGGAGCTCCTCCCTTCTGCTGCCTCATCTTCTCTGGGCGCACAAGCAACAACCTCGTTTTTTTCCAGCTGGGGATCAGAGTGTGCCCACTATTGGTACAGCTCGTCTCTGGGTTCAGGGCACCCGGACGCCATTGAGGCCTCCATCTCGCCTTCGCAGGTTCACCATGGCAGCACCCCACCACTGTAGGCAGTCCACCTTCCTGTGGCATCTCCGTCAGCAGTGATCCAAGCAACATCCTCCTCCTTGGGGTTTCGCCCAGGCGACACAGCACACCTGAAGGCGGTCTGCCCTCATGAGGCATCTCCATCAGGAGCAATGCAAGTGGTATCGCCTCCCTTGCTCCCGGGGACCCAGACATGGCTGCCCTGGATATGGGTGAGATGACTGCACCTCACCCCAGTTGTTCAGACACGTGACCCTTAGGGCTGTGGGGTTGCTGCCTTAGCTTACCTACCTGGGGGCGGCTGTCCCTCCCAATGTCATCTCCCTATATGACGCTCGGGCCGCCTGCAGCTCCGTCAGTCACACCCCAGTAACCCCAGCCGCTTAATACATCATCTTACAGGGTTTTTTCCTGGATTAAGTAGGATCCCTCGCCTGCCCCCGCCCGTTTTGGACATCCATGTAAGGGGCATGTCAGATCCTTACGCTAATCAGGCGAGTTGTATTGTCACCAGGGCTACTCCTTCTCGTAATGTCTTTCGCCCGAGGAGGTGTGCGAATGGCTTGTTGAGGCCTCTCGCAGGAGGGCCGCCATTGCCCTTCTGTGCGTAAGGACCTGTTTGACCAGGACCTTTCACTCCAATTTTGACTCCTTCCCAGCTGGGGTCGGCAACAGATCTGGCAGTGGCCACATTCACCAGGCGGTCTCCCGCACTGGCCCTCGGCCTATGGCAGGTCCGCTGCTTCAGCACTGCTATCTGTGCTGGGAGTAAAGCCCCAGTGGGCACATGCTCCCAGGACACGTGCAGTTTTCATCGTGAATGCTCCCGTGTAGCAGTCAGCACTCTTGCACCTCTTGTCCAATGCTCGGGGAGGGTAGGGCCCCTTGGAAAAGCCGAGGCAGTAGGAAGCTCTGGATGGCCAATGCCTAGTAAGGTTGGCGCTGATACTCCGGCTTTAAGACACTACCCAACTGGGGGAACGCGTCTTAACTTGGAACACGGTTTATGCTAGGTTCTAGGGCCCCCTAGCATTTTTTCTTTAGGTCAACATAGACCATCCCTACCTCGTAAGCAACATTTCCCCTCGCTAGGCGTTGACAGGTTCAGGAGAGGTTAACAATGCAGTACTGGCAGAAGGGTTTTAGCCCCCCCTTTTTTCCACACCCCGTTAGCTATTCTAGGGGTCTCCCTTCTCGAAATGGTGCCCAGGAAATCCTCTAGGGGGTTTATCCTGATTCGTAACCTCTCTTTCCTGAGGGCCAGTCAATTATCACGAGATCCCTGATCATCTCTGCTCAGTGTGTCACACCTCTTCGATGAGGCAGCTGTCTTTGTTTGGGATCCTGGCCATGGGTCCCTGATGGGCATGTGCTACATGGAGTCCAAAGATGGTGGTCATTGTTCTGACCTAATGCAAGTATTGCTTCCCCTTTTCTGTTACTTCGGTGCCCCTTAGCTCACAAAGGCTGAGGGCCTGTCTCCCACAGCAACATTCGGTGAAGCCAATCCGATACCCTTAGGTGTTATTCTCACCTCCCTCAGGACAATTTTCAGGTCCGTTAGGCACAGCTCCAATTAGTTATACATCAGGCATGGCTTCAACTTAGTAGGGCTTTAATGGCATCTCCTTTCAGAAGCGTGAGCCTCTCCTCAAAGCCGAACTGCGGACTCACATGGTTCCGCCCCTACCCCAAGGGGTTTCAGATTCTTAGGGCAGGTCCAATCGTGCAGTGGGTAAAGGCCTGTAGAGTGGAGGCTGCCGCCCCTGCCAAGCACATTGAGGGATAACCTTATAGCCAAGTCAGTAACCCCCCCCTTCACTATGATAACATGACCACGTTATTCATTCTCCATCCTCCCAAAATTGGAGGGTCATGTCATGTGTCAGTGTGTTTGCGCTCCAGAGTCAGTATTACAACAACTGGTTCTGGGTCCACCATGTGCTGGGTTAGGCAAACCCAACTGTCGATGCCTTGTCATGAAATTAGGTCAACATCTTCCAGGCCTTAGCCCCGTGGGTGATCCATTCCCAGATCCCATCCTTGCAGTACTATGGGAGATCGGGATACTGAAGCCAGGCATGCCAGCCTGCATTCCATGGCTCTCCGTACAGGAGCCACCTGCGACAGAGCAGGGTGTGTGTGCCGCGCATTAGGCAAAAACTCAGCGATAGGATTCATGGCCCTTGTCATGATCATTGGCCACAATTTCACACCTCCATAAGGAACAACAGACTATTTGGGACCATAAGTCGCAAGCTGACCATTTAGCTTTCCAGCCCACAAAGGTGGGTTTCACTGACTCCATGTCAGAATTTAGGTTTCGGCGTGCAAGATAGTGTTGGGCACAGATGTTTGCCTGCATTAGTAAATTAACCACCCTCTCTCTCCGGATACCTCTTTCGGGCTCTGGGGGTAATGGCCCTCCATTTATGCTTTCCAATAAGACTTTTCCCTGTTCCAAGTAGCAGCCCTAACGGAATGCAGGGTTGGTCTGGGCTCACAAGGCCGACTTGTCCCGGAGGGCCTTGATTTGCTGCAAGGTACAGGTCTGGCCCAAGGTAATCCATTTACATATTTGGTGATCAAATTGATCGGCATGGCAAGGGTACGGCAGTGGCCCACAGCCAAACGCAAGTCAACGGATTATGCTCTGGCGGCACCTTATGGGTTTTATGGCATGCCACGGGTCTGAGGAGGGGCCTCCGTTTTTATCACTTCAAGGGTTTGCTGTTGACTTAAGGGCAATTGTGTAGTTTCCCTTAATGTGCTTCTTCCTGAGACCAGCAGACTCATTGTACGCCGGTACGGGTGCTCTTACATGGGCACGTTTTGATGTCTGGAGCTTCGTGAAGAGCTTGTATGTCTTCTTCAGAATTCAGCTTCTGTCACCCTGTCACATTAAGATCCAGTGGCTCCATAGACGTGGCATACAGTGGGAGTCCCCTCCTCACTCTGTCCCACCAAGTTTGTCAGTCGTCCTCCGCAGGTCCAGGTGCTGCACATTGGAGGGAATGACTTTGGCTGTAAGCCAGGCGAGGACCTGATGGAACAGGCCTTGGTTGAGATACAGGTGGTCTGGCATACCTGGCCGGAAGTAGCCTATTGCAGCCCTCACTGCTCCCATGGATCAATGGGAAGGAATGGAATGACATTGCCAGTGGCAGGGCACGTTGGAAAGTGCACAGAGAAATGGCTTATTGACAGGTGAATGAGGTGATGGATGCACCACCCGCCAGGGAATTCTGTGGACATGGAGGGAGCGTTACAGGTAGGAAGGTGTCCGCCTGTCTCATTTAGTGAATAACATATGTCTGTCTGATCTGCAAAGGGGCCTGCGGGAAGTTCTTCTGCGCAGGTGGGGGGAGTTTCACAAGCTCTAGGCTTGTGACTCCTGTGGCAGCTAGGACGGGCAAAACAGGAAAGTAGGGATGGTGTGCATGCAGAGGCACCTTATGGTGACAGGTGACGCCTGAGGGCCCCCCGAACGGGTTGTGTGGCTCGGCAGGGGGATAAGGGTTGCCTGGGAGACCAACCCTACTCACTCACCCAGGTGTTTCGTGGCACCAGGTTGGGGGTGACACCGGAAGGTCTACCTCCCCCAGAAGGGGCAGTCCGGAGGGATGGCGAGATCACCGCCACCCCTCAGGCTGGGTATGTTTTCGCCCAAGAAGTGCCAGCTAGCCACTGACACAGTTAGATGCCCGTCCTAGTTACCCCTTTGCAGCTATTTCAATAAATGTGGCCCAATTTTCAACCCAAGCTTGTTGTCTGCGTCTTCTTTAACCCATCTCCGCTCGCAAGTGGAAATCTAAGAAACCCTTTCATTTTCATGACTTAAAACTAGTTCAGATTTGTATGGATCAATTTCATTTTCATTAAATGGACTATAAGGAAGGCATAGCTTTTAAATGAAACATTTCTATTTCAGAGTTTTTCAAGAGAAAATGTCAGTGAGCTTTTTTTATTCACCTTCCACAAAATTTATTATCCTAAATTTTAAATTGGGAAGAACACTTGCTTTACTTTCTAGCTATTATACTCTGAGAATCTAAGGGATGAATGGAAAACTTAGTAATTTAAAATGATGGGTTGGATCCAGAGTTAGTCATAGTTAGGGATGGATGAAAAGACTGAGTTCATTCCTTCCCATGCCTATTTATGTCCCAAACCAAGCCCATCTTGTCTCTTTTACAGGCAAATCACAAAAAAAATCCACATGGTTTAACCAAATTTTTAAATTAAAAAAACACTTAAAAAAAAAGAAGGTGGCCCTTAGACTGCCCTTCATTTTTCTTTCTTTCTTTAATAATTTCTAGCTGCTAGGAACAGCTAGAAAGCATAGCACTCCATGCATAACTTAACAAAATAACTTTTAAAATGCTGTAGGATGTGGACATACTTCATGATGTGCTGTCCCTTCCTAGGTCATTGTTCTACAAAAAAGATGTCTGTCCCCATATAGCAGCTAGAAATTGTCGAAGAAAGAAAAATTGTGTGTAAGGTGAACCTCACCTTGCTCGTCCAGGGGCAGTGCAGATTTTGGGGTGTACCTTGTCCCAAACTGCAGCTGTATTCGGGAGCTGCGGATCAGGCAAGTTCATCCTGAATTTCTCACCCACCCCTAGTCATCCTTAGAGTAGACTCATTCAAATCAATGGGACTTAAGTTAAATAATGTAAGTCCCATTGATTTCAATGGCTGTGCTCTAAGTATGACTAAGTCAAGATCCAATCCAATATTTGGACTTCAAAGGTATTACAAATGGCAGACCTACTTGGCCAGGGCCTGTCACATGGGTACCTTCCAGTTGATCATTCCCCAGATAGCTGGGAGGGGACAATGTGCATGTGGGGAGTAAGGATGGATGGACTCACCTCCATCCATGGTTGCTGGGTGCTCGCCAAGCACTTGCTGTAAGAGCCCCTGGATGGCTCGGTGAGCACCCAGCAAGTGCCACGGGGCTGCCTGTCCCCTTGGTGAGCTGCAGTTTTGCGTAAAAATGGTGTCAATATTGTGAAAACTGTCCCTTTATGGTCACCATTTACACAACATTACTTTGATGTAGAAACCGAAGCTGCCATTTGTACGCAAATTGGCAGCTCGCTAAGGAAGCCACCAGGTCTGGTAAGTGGTGGTGGCTTAGTGTGCAGGGTCCAGGGGTCCAAGTGGGATTGAGTCCACCAAACTCCACCCCCCTCTTGGACTCCTGGGACATCCCTAGTGGCGAGGGCCTATACGACTGGTTGCACCTTTATGGTTTCAGCTTCCAAATATTGTCAGGGCATCATGGGATTGTCATATGGCAGTAGCTCCCATGCCGCTGCAGTTAGAGTTGCTGGGCAACCATTCTTTTTTTAGGGGAATTGCTTGTTAATAGGACAGAAGTATGGGAGCTAATTGCTATCATATTTATTTATTACATTTCATTTATCAGTTGCCCAATAACCATCGTTTTCTGGGTGATGAACAAATGAAAGCAAATTAAGATCACAATTAGAATAAAGCACCTGTAAATAAGCAGCCAGAAATCTTATAAAACAGAACATTCATAACAAAGCCACGGTTAGGGGATGGTGTCCTAACACCAGAAGAACTCTTTTCAATGTCTTGAAAGAGCCATCAGAACTTGGGGAAGATGGCACACTTCCTTAGCTAAGGGGGTGGCAGATGTGTGTGTGTGTGCGCACACGTGTGTGTGCATGGATCCGCACACACACACGCACGCACACACGGAGAAACAGCAGTTTTGCGGTTTGAGAAAGGTAGAGGCAGAGAGTGAGAGAGAGCTGTCAGTTATCTGAAGGCACCTTTTTGGAGCAGGGATTTCCTCTGGGGATATGATATGTGCTAGCAGATATGGCTGCCTTCTGTTTGCATATTTGCTCAAGGGCTGCCTTTAAGGTCCATCAGGTTGCCATTCATAAGAGACAGGGTCTTTTCTGTGGTGGCCCCATTCTTTTGGAATGCCCTTTTGTAAGCACTGCACTGGGCTCCTTCTCTGATTGCTGTTGAACAGGCCTTGAAGATTTGGATGTTCCCATCAGCTCTTAAACAACGATGCTAGTCCTTATTTTATGGGCTGTAGTTCGAATTCCTGCTGAGATTGGTGTGTGTGTGTATTGAAATGGAATGTTTCATGCAGCTGATTTAGTTAACTGGATTAAACTTTTTAACAGTTTTATCTGTAAATCTGCCTTGAGAGGGCTTTTGCCTAGAAAGGCGGTCTAAACATATTTTAAAGAAAGACGTAAATGTAATAAAACATATATTACGAGAATGCCAGATGTCTCCATAACTCTCTCTCATCCATGCTCTCTCATCCTGCAGTGTTGCCCCTTTGGTGAGCCAGATGTGAGGTAGTCCCAAATAGCTCATTAGGAAGCATTAGAACCAAGTAAAGAGTTTCCCTCAATAAACAGACACATCTTGAAACATATTGGGAACAATATATTGGCATGGCTGTCTTTTATTGTCCCACCCTACCTAAAGTGTTACAACCCCACTAAGACTGGAGTAATTCTCTCCCTGCACTAGTTTTGCTGGAGGACAAAGATCTAGTGAAGGTGGAGAAGGGACCTGCACTGCCCAGCCATAATTTATTAAAATGTGTGTGGGATTTGTATTTCAGCAATAACCATACTAGCTAGGGATGATGGAAGTTGTAGTCCAACATCTGTGAAGAGCATGCGGTTGGGGAGGGCTGCTCTAACCACTGTACCACACTGGATCTCAATGGGCACAGATAACAGGTGAAAGACGTGGTAGATGAATAGTCCTTTTCTTCTTGCTTCTCCCGCCATGATGTGTTCCATCAACTCTTCCTCAGGGACCACACATTAACATGATGATAAATGTGCAGTACATTGGCTTCCAAATGTGCTAATGTGTCAAAATATGTTTTCCCTGCACATTTCCAGATTAGCATCTTATTTACATATTGGCAACTGAAAGTGATTTGGTGAAAGACTTGCAAATGCATTGTGGTGGTGTTTTTTTTCATTTATTTTTAACATAATCTTTTCTAAGACCTAGGAATTTACTTTGAATGGCTGGTAAAGAGCCACCTCTTACCTGCCAAAAGAGCAGAATAAAATGTTTGGGACTCATTTTTAAGCACTGAATCATGCCGGAACATGTGCAGCCTTTCTGGCAAGGGTGCTGCATATGACTTGGCAGCACACCATCTCTTAGGAAAGTGATACTAGGAAGCTAGTGGAGCTTTGTCAAATCTGTTACAAAGTTTGCCATTTTGGAAGACTGATCCACAATCATGGACATTTTGATTTACCTCTCTGATACATCATTTTGGGTCCGGCGAGGCAGGACTTGAAAGATGAACCTTGCGGGCCAAGCGTTCATTCTTACTGCCTCTGTCTGGAGGACTGAACTACAGGAAAGTGTCATGGAGATCCAACATGGGTGCTTGCCTAGGCAAGGATCCCAGTTCAAATTCTGGCAAGCAGAGCTGAGATAGACACAGCCCACTGGCCTTCCTCCACCATCTCCCACTGCCCCCCAAACATTACGCACAGCAGTGTCTCCCCCCCCCCCAAAAAAAAACTGGGATTACAAGTCCCAGGATCTCCAGCAGAAACTGTGCTAACAGGGGCAGCTACCTGACAGGGATTCTGGGACTTGTAGTTCCCAGGCTCTGGTAGGAAATGACACTCTCGGTTTAGGATTGGGATGGGAGCTCATGCTGTTGCTTCTGCTACCTCCTGTCTATCTGACGTAAGTTTGGGGGCAGGCAAACAGGGCAACAGTATTGAGTTTTTCAACAAACCCCAAGCCCCTTTTGAGGTGGACAGAAGGGCTGTCGCCCATCCCTATACTGCAGGTGAGGTGATTCAAGCTGGGTTGTAAATATCACAGTTCAGAGTCCACCTAGTCCCAGGAATTGGGTGATCCCAGAAACCCAATCCCATGCCGCTGTGTGCTATAAATCTGCTTTGCCACCTCAGCCTGGACAGCTTGTTGCTTAAGTAGACTCCAGACAATCTTTTGCGTGTGTGTGTGTGCCCTCCTGACCATCTATTTGTTGCCTCTTCTGTTCTGGAGCAGGACAGAGGGTGCCATTTAGACTATTTACTTGAGGTGCAAAAATATATGATGCTAGTATGGATAATCATACAATGCAATGCAGAGTTCAGTCTCCTCCAGTCCCAATCAGTGCCAGGGCCTTCCGTACCATTAGGCAAAGTGAGGCGGCTGCCTCAGGAAGGAGATGCCAGAGGGTGGGGAGCCAAAGTGAGCTGTTGGAGGCCACAGCGATAGAGGTATTTGAGGCCACAGTTTCCCCTCTGCTTTCTTCTACTCCTTCTATAACACCACCCACCAACCAGCAGACCTTCTCCCTTTGATTACCCACAGACTGACTCTTCCCCAACTGTCAACTCAACTCCTTAACTGTCATTTTCCAATCACTCTTTTCCACCTAGTTAGAATCCCCAGCCAATTAAAATCGAATTTACCTGACCCAGGCCCCATCTAAAAACATTGCAAGCATCTCTCCGCCCCTGCCACCCCCTGCCCTGCTTCAGAGTGTCACGAAGCAGCTACCACCAAGGCAGGTCTCCTCCAACACAGCAACAACACTAGGCCCCTGGCCTAAAGAGATACAGTATAGCCTCTCAGAGGCCATACAACATATTTCCAGAACACTGCACCACATAAACAGCATTTCTTTATGCCCTCTTACAGTGTGGTGCCCAGAACTGGACATAGAACTCCAGATGGGGCCTGACCAGTATAGAACAGATCAGAACGTTTAATTCCCATGATCTGGACATCATTGATGTTATTGCAGTCTAGGCTTGCATTAACTTTTTTAGCAGCCACGTCTCACTGCTGACTCATGTTCCACTTGTGATCAATTATCATGAATATTCTAGAGGTTTAAATCCTGAATGGCTGCTAAATTAATATCCTAGTTTGAACATCATCAGGGGAAGGACTCACATTTATGGAGTAGCATCACAATACGTTCCTTTCCAGGGCATGGACCTGTGTTTGTGGATAAGATATGGTACTTCTCACCAGGAACTGGCTGGGAGGAGGAGAACTGAGCAGAGCTGGAAATCTTTTCTCTTTGAACAGAAATCAGCAGGGGAAAGAAGCACCCTCCAGACTATAAAAGGCTGCAGGAAAAGGAAAGAAAGAAAGAAGAGTAAGGACTGCTTTGCTTCAGAAAGATCTGCGGTCATTCACCTTCTGTTTTGCACGCAACTTCTATGACCTTTGACTAGTTGGGGAGTTTCCCACCTGTCAAAACAAGGATACTATTTCTCTGCTCCACAGGGTTGTTGTAAGAATAACTCATTCGTAATTGTGAGACGATCACTAACCATGGCTGCGGGAGCCATATAAATCTCTTAAACAGACATGGGGTCTCTATTTAGAAATAATAAATGTTAGCACTGGAGTTATCTTGCAA
Source organism: Heloderma suspectum (assembly GCF_057233095.1). Taxonomy (NCBI): domain Eukaryota; kingdom Metazoa; phylum Chordata; class Lepidosauria; order Squamata; family Helodermatidae; genus Heloderma; species Heloderma suspectum. The sequence continues at coordinate 31,322,778 of NC_139462.1, read as the reverse complement.
ATCATATCTCCGCTTTGCACTAGCTTCTCTAGGACAGATGTTAATAGTATGCTGTAAAGAGACCTTTACATTTTTAATTAATGAAACTGAGCCTGTCCTGTCTTCTGTTCCTCTCTCAGTTATATTTATTTGACTCCTTTGACTCACGAAGTGGCTTATGCACAGTCAGATCCACAAGGAACTCAAAGAAATTCTAATTTGGCTTGATTTTGTGCATGTAACCCCGCTGTGTTCATGTATAACAGAGAGGGCTTTCATCTTGCTATAATAACAAGCAACTATAGGTCTTCTGCACCGCTGTAACCAAAGATCTCAGGCCTACCTCGCCTAATATAATGCTCATCATTGCTTGCTCCTGTAGATAGATCTGCCAGCAACAGTCCAAAATTGCAAAGAAAGTATTCCCAAGAAATGCTGCTACTAGATGGTGTGACAGTTTAGGAAAACGAAAAGAAGATTAGAAAGCTGAAAGAAATGAAATCTGATAAAAATTGTCATTGAGCAAAGAGGAACCATGCTGCTTTCTGTACAATGGTCTAAGTGAAAACAGTATTTACTTTCATTTAATGATACCATTATATTAGGGGCACTATTTTAAATTTCAGTAAGGTGGGGAGAGATTTCAGTGGGCTTGGTTGTGCAGGATTTCTCAAGGTTTAAAGCAGGAGTGGCCAACCTTTTTTCTGTTGAGGGCCACAATCTGTCACAAGCCACATGTCGGTGGTGTGTGGGGCTGAAGCCAGCAGTGGGTGGTGGATGGGACACCCCTTTTCTCCTTCTTTCTCTACCACCCCTTTCTCTCCCTCCCTCACTCTCCATCCTGCCCATTGGGCTGCCAGGGAAAGGATAGATCACTCTTGCTAGAGGTCTGAAATAATCTAGGGATGTACAAAAGTCACTTACCTTTCCGCGGATTATGTTGATGGTAGGGGGGAGGCGTTCCGTCCCTCCCCCTGGAATCCTTGACGGGAGGGGAGGCGATCCGTTCCTCTCCCCCGGAATCCTCCACAGCTGGCTGTGCTCTGCGGCAGCTCCACGGAGCAGCTGGCCAGGCCCAGGCCAGAGCCGTCCGCAGCCGGATTTCCGGCCGCAGAGGGCTCTGGGTAAAAAAACACAAAAAAACCCGCGTACGCAAATGGCGGCGACTACGGCCGCCACCATTTGCGTTCCTTATTTTTGGCCATCTTAGTCTACTTAAATATTTACGTAGACTATGACAGTGAAAATAAAGGGGAATGCAAATAGCGTAGCGGGCGCTACTTGTGACCCTTTTTGATTCGCCGTTTTAGCCTACGTAAATATTTACGTAGACTAAAACGGCAAATCAAAAAGGGACGCAAATAGCGCCCGCTATGCTATTTGTGTTCCCCTTTATTTTCGCCGTCATAGTCTACGTAAATATTTACGTAGACTAAGACGGCCAAAAATAAGGAACGCAAATGGCAGCGACCGTAGCCGCCGCCATTTGCGTATGCGTTTTTTTTTTTTTTACCCAGCCATGACAGGCTACGTAAATCTTTACGTAGCCTATCACGTCTTGTAAAAACAACAAAAAAACAAAACGACAAGACTGCAAATGGCGGAGGCAGCAGCTGGTCGGAAGACCAGCTGCCACTGCCACCGAAGCCGCTGCCGGAGCTGCCGCTGCCCAGAACATCCACCCCAAGTACGTCTTGTCCCGGGGGGGATCTGTGGGGTGGCGGGGGGGTGGCAGGCCGTTCCGCCACGGAGTTTGGGGGGCTGAATGCACTGGCATTCGGCCTCACTGAGATCTGTGGCGGAATTCTCTGACATTCCTAAAATAATCACATGCAGATTGGCTGAGTCCAGGAAAGTTGGAGAAATTAGGGATATACGAAAGTCACTTACCTTTCTGAAGGGTAACATTTGTGGTTGGGGGGAGGCTCTCCGTCCCTCCCCCCGAAATTATCTCCGGCCGGCTCTGCTCCATGGCGATTCTGCAGAGCCACCGACCGGGGCTGCCCGCAGCCGGACATCCGGCCACTGGGCAGCCTGCAGGGACTCAAATGGCGGCTGCCGTAGCTGCCGCCATTTGCGTCCCTGTATATTGCCGTGATAGGCTACATAAATATTTACGTAGCCTATCACGGCAAAAGACAGGGGCGCAAATGGTGGCCACTACGCCATTTACGCCCCTGTCTTTTGCTGTAATAGGCTATGTAAATATTTACGTAGCCAATCACGGCAAAAAAAAAAGAGAACGGAAATGGCGGCTGCCATAGCCGCCGCCATTTGCGTTCCCTTTTTTAATGTGATAGGCTATGTAAACACTTATGCAGCCTATCACGGCTTCTTCAGGGACGCAAATGTCGTCCTTGCATTAGCCATGATAGGCTACGTAAGCATTTACATAGCCTATCATGGCTATAGTGATGAAGCGAATGGCGGCCGTGGACGTGGCCACCATTCGCAAAGCAGCACGAACGGCAGCAGGTAGGTGTTCTGTTTCGCGTGCCTTTCATGGGGTTTGGGGCAGGGGGGCTTCGTCCTGCCACGGATTTCGGGGGGCCGAATGCACTGGCATTCGGCCTCACCGAGATCCGTGGCGGAATTCTCTCACATCCCTAGGAGAAATCTGAAATGGATCAAATGACTTTGGATTTCTATGAATCTGACCCACGGATTCCACAGTCAACTGGCATCTTTTGAATCATGTGGATTCTGTGGGCTTGCGGACCATTTTTTTTACTTTCTGGAATTGTACACAAATTTAGGCATACAAAAGTAGGAAACGTACGGGAAAATACACTAATATATGAACCATAACCCCCCCACACACAATGTTTTACACATCTCTGATCCCTCTTCAGCCTCTGTTGTGTAGTACCCTTTTTTGGTGCACTCTGCTCATTGATTTTACACTGAGCTATGAAAAATACCCAAATGTTATGTGCCAGCAGAAGTTACATAAATTTCAGTAGATTTTGGTGTGTGTGTGTGTGTGTGTGTGTGGTGTGTGTACATTTCTGAAGGGGGGGAAAATCTGATTCCATCAATGAGCAAAAGACACCTGACAATCTGCAAAACACAGATGGAACAGATTAAACAAAATCTGTACATCCCTAGCTGAGTCCTAAATTCCCTTTCCTATGGGAAAGGATATCCCACCATAGACCTGGAGCAGATGACACCATCTTATTCATTCATTCATTCATTCATTCATTCATCCATCCATTCATTCATTTTACACTCCACCTTTCCATCACAAATGGTGCTCGAGGCTGGTCACAACATTAAAATACAAGATAAAATACCAAATTATAACCAAATTATAACCCAAACAGAAAAACAAATCAGTTAAACACACTGATCTAAAACATGTATCACTAAAAATAAGGAATAAGCAGTACCCAATAATTAAAATCTAATTTAACAAACTGACAAGTCACCTTGAAGGCCAAAAGCCTAGCTGAATAAGAACAGCTTTGCCTACAGGTGGAAGGACATCAACGATGGAGCTGGGCTGGATTGCCTTGGCAGGAGGAGTTCCAGAGCCTGGGAGCAGCCACTGAGAAGACCAACTCTATATTGCCACCAAATGTGCCCCTGATAATGGTGGGATAGTGAGAGCTTCTCCTGAGGATCATAAAACCTGTACAGGCTAATATTGGAGAATGTGGCCTTTCTTATAGCCTGGATCCAAGTTGTGCTTTATAAGGCATACTCAGCAGTTTGAATTGTTCCTAGAAACAAGCAACTAGTGATCCTCTTGTAACAAGGGAGTTAAGTACTCCCTATAACTGGCTCCAGTCAGTAGTCTGACTGCAGCATTCTGGACGGGCTGAAGTTTCTGAACTCTTTTCAAAGGCAGCTTCACATATAGCACATTATAGTAGTCCATTATAGTAGTAACTATACATTAGAGTAGTGACATGAAATGCAACTAAGGCATCTGTCACTGTGGCCAGATCTGACATCTCCAGGAATGGGTACACTAGTCTTTGCTGTGCAGACCCATTCCGGGCCTCTGCGAAAACCTCAGCATTCATGTTCAGGGCTCAATCCAGATGTACACCCTAACTACAAAATAGAGCCTGGTTCAAGGGGAATTTGAAGAAAACATCCCCATCCAAGAAAAGTTGAATCCCAATTCCCTGATCTGCACTTGGACTAGGGCTGTACAGATTTTGTTAAATCTGTTCCATGTGTATTTCACAGATTATCAGGCATCTTTTGTTCTGTCATCTGCTCATTGCTGGAATCAGATTTTTTTAGGGATGTATGAGAATTCTGTTTCTGTGGTAATGTGCATTAGCCTAAGTGTGCATTAGCACATGTGCACATTAGAGCTAATGCACATTTGTGCAAATCCCCCCCCCCCATCTACAAAAAAAGAAAGTCTGCAAGTCCGTGGAATCTGTGCAACTCTGCAGGTCAGAGTCTTAAGAACCTGAGCTCCTTTGAAACTGTTGTGGATTTCTCTTGCATCCCTACCTTTGACTGACCAGGATCCCCTCTGTCCTGTCTGGATTAAGCTTCAATTGGTTCCAACTGATTTAGAATTTGAACATCTCCCATAGATTTTGATGGAAAGGACAGATGCTGCCTCCCTTTTCTTCTAATTCAAGCAAGGTTGTTACCCATTCAAGGGGCAGGAAAAGGAGGTGGCTGTCAAGATTCCCTTAGCACCCACTTCACTTCAATGCCCAAACATACACAGATGAGATGCTTCAGTCTACAGCTTTTAATCCATTACTTCACAGGGTCATACAGATGCAAATTCTCAGAGAAACTCTCTCATCTACCAGGAATGCCTTCAGGGGATCCAAATGGAATTTACGAGAGTTGCTCACCATTTGAGGAGGGAGGTGGAGGTGGTCTCGCTAGCCTAACTTAAGAGGGGGGAGGTTCCTCTCTTGTCGTGAGGCCTCTAAGCGCAGCTTCTCATGCAAGGCCAATCGGGTAGACTGTCTATGTTCTGCCTTCTGTCTCTTTGCTCTGTGCCTGCACCTGACATCTATTAGGTCAATCTCCTGTTCTCTGACTCTCACGGTGTGTGTGTGTGTATGTGTGTGAGGAGGGACCTTCAAGCTCAGCCATCTGGACATTTGTAACCTGAGAAGCAGGGCTACTCATATCTGGACTAGCCTGGGAAAACACCTCCCCCATGTCTGATGGTTCTCCTTTAGAATCTGAAGTGCTATCCCACTCTCTGTGCTCAGAAACACCCCTGACAGTGGCAGTAGCAGAGGTTGATGCAAGCACTTGCATCTACCAGGTGAATGGGGTTCACCTGCTTGTAGCAGGCTTGCAAATGCTCATTCAAACAGGGGTGCTTTCTTTTTTGAGCACCGCTGTTCAAATGATTGTGACGCCTCTAGTGTGGATGTGACCTATGAGTTTCCTATTGAGTGAAAAATAGAGCCTGGTTCAGTTGTTTACCTGGGCCAAAGATCCAGTGGGCAAGCATGACGTCTCTCCACTATACTCATAATGTAAGTGTAATGCAGGTAGCTTTGTTAACCTTGTTTCAAAATAAAATTTCATGATTTTTTTAAACAGAAATATGTATGTGAATGTTGTTTTTGCTTGAAGAGCATGCACACATGGCACATTCAACGCTCCAAGTGCAAGTGTGAGCATGAGCACTCACACAAGCACGTGTCTGCCAAAAATATTTGTAAGCTGTCGAACATGTGCTTGCATTTGTCTCATTCCTGATTCCCAGTTTGATTTGCGCAGATTTCCTAATTTGCGCAAATTTCCTCAGTGGACTGAGCCCCACTTTGGTCTATGGAGGAAATTTGCGAAAATGTGGGGACATTTGCACAAATCTCCCATTCGATTGCTGCTCGATTTGTGCAAGTTTCCCGTTTGTGCAAAGTGAGCAGCGGTCACAACTGGCAATGGGAATAAGGTACAAGATGAGCAGTGAGACAATGTTTGGAAAATCCAAGTAATCTTGAACATTGCTTGTTCGCCCATCCCTAAATGCAGGCACTCCACATGGGCACTCCACATGGGAAATCATGCAATCCCCCCCCCCGAAGTGGGGGGAGGATAGGGATGGATAGACTCACCCATGCCTGGCTTTGTCACGTGCTTGTTAAGCCATTGCTGTCACCTGCCCCTGCTTGCGATGCTGCATGAGCTTTGTTGTGGCCTAGCAAGGACCTGATGAAGCTGTGGGACCACCCATCCTCCCTAGCAAGCCGCCATTGTGTGCAGCAATGGCAGCTCAGGCTCTTTTGGGGAGGCGACGTTGTGTACTTGGCGGCTGTAAAGGGGCCATCTGCGAAATATTACAGTCATGAATGCTCCATTCATGCCTGTAATGTTGTGTAGATGGCCCCTTAATGGCTGCCAATTATGCAACATTACCTAACTGGAAGTGCCTGAGCCACCACTGCTGTGCACAACAGCAGCTCACTAGGGAGGACACACAGCTGCTGGGTGCTTGCCAAGCCCTGGGGTGCTTGCCGAGTGGGTCCATGAGCGCCCAGCAGTTTGGCGAGCGGGATCCAGGAGGGCGGGTGAGGGGGAGCCCGTTGGACTCCACCCCCTCCTGTGGACTCCTGCAACATCCCTAGGGGAGGAAGTTTGCAGAATTCAGCTGCCCATGTGTATGGGGATCTGTGCCCTGTGTTTCATCATGAACAGGGTGTGTTTTTGTGCCTCTGTCCACTTCCCCACCATATAGGATCTTCAAACAAAGCCCCAATTTTGTAAGTCAGTTCTGAAGTCCAGGAAATCAGTTCTGAAGTCCAGGAAACACCCTTGGACCAATGTGCCTGCCTTTGTTCGGGTCTGCGAACAAGTCAAAAAATGTTTGGCTGCTGCAGTTCAGCCCTGAACTGCACTCAGGAGGCGAGAGGAAAGCCGGAAATGTGTCCCTTGGAAGAGGGAGATTCTTTTTTTGTATCACTTTAATTGCTCTGTGGAAACTCAGGAGGCTTGTACCCAAATGCCGCTAAATAAAATTTTCCACTTCAGCAAGTCATTCAACCACAGGGGATTCTTGCCTACTACACAATTGAATGCATTCTTGCTCAGAAAATAGAAAACATTGATCATTCCACACAAAAATTGAAAGCATTGTTCTTTCATCTGTCTGACGGGCTGTGATTTAAGCAAGGCTTTCCGATTGTCAGGGCTAACAAGAATTTAGCTGGAGAACAGGCTGTTATATATTATGTAAGGTTTGCATCCTGTAGCTGAATCTGGAGGTCCTTATAATGAGTGAGGCTCCAGTGAGCCAGACATTGGTTGTACAAACACTTATGGAAATCCAAAGTGGTATTTAGCACTGGGAGAGGGGTGGACTTCAGGAAAACACACATATACAAGTTTGAGCACACACACAAACTTTGTATGACTCTCCAAGATTTAACAGCATCTCAAAACTGGATTTATAGTGCCTGATTTCTTAGGCCAGATTTTCATGTTTGTGATGTCACTGTAAAGTACGGCTGGACAGAAAAGTCTATTTCCAGTCTGTGTCCCTTTCACGTGTGTTCATTCATAAGTCTGTACCATTTATTTCTGCATTAATCTGCATTTATTCATTAAAAATCTGCATAAACACTTGTATTTAAATGCACTTAAACATGTATTTCCCCATAAAAGAATACATGTATAAATGCCTTGTGCCTCAAAATATGCATTTGTAGATTAATTTTATCCTAAAATATGCCTAATCACTTTGGTACATTTTTTTGAGGCTAGAACTGAAGAACAAGTTTTGGAGAAATGAGAAATCTGGAGGACAAGTGTGTTGTAGTCCATATAGGGATGTTAGAGGAATCTGGGCAGGGGGGAATGGAGCTTCATGAGCTTTCATTGGCTTGCCCCCCTGTCCATTTCTCGCTACCGGATCCAACTCAGTCTGCAGCGAGTTGGACCATTTAGCAGATTTTGTGTGTTTTTTAATTTGCACAAACTTTGCCTGCAATTTGCATAAATTACACAAATTTTAGACACAATTTTTGCAAGTCTCTATTTGCGCAAATTGTGACCAGACAAAAACAAAACAGAAATGTCCCCAGAGTTCAGGGAAAATCAGATCGCAAATGCAGGCTGTCGGGCAGGCAGCAGAAGTCCATTGAGCACCAAAAAGGCCAGATTTCCAAGCAATGGACATCCGTAAGTCCACAAGTAAGTCCAGGAGGAGGTGCAAATCAGATCAGTGAATTTCAGGCTGCAATATGTACAGTTACTGGAGCATAAGCTCCATTGAACATAGTGAAACTACATCAAAGTAATCTATGCTCCTATTATTCTATACCTAGTGGGGTGTGTGTGTTGGGCCCTCCCTTGTATGGTAGAGGCTGGGCACCCATGTACTGCAACTGCTCTAGCTCTGGATTTCCTGCATTGAACATGGGGTTGGACTAGATGGCCTATAAGACCCCTTCCAGCTTCATGATCCTATTATTATAAACATGCATAGGATTCCACTGCTAGCCATTCTTTTAGAACTGTGCATGTTTCCTCTGATCGCAGCCCCATGAAACTTGACTCATTCCTGAAACAGAAGTGTAACTATGTTGGGAAGAGAGGAGCACATGCCTTGAGTGAAAGATGCACAGGGTTTGGGGTGGGGAGGGCATTAAAGATGATGAAATATATTCGGTCTATGCAGATGACTATGCACAGTGAATGAGCAAATGCAGGGAGGGTGCAGCAGAATCGCACCCGCTGCCTCTTCCTATGACCCCAGCACATTCATTTGACCTTCTTCACAGTGTATGTACAAGGCAGGGGCAGATCCTGCATACAGAGCATCTGTCCTGCACATATTTCTCCATGCAGCATCAACAATCAACCTCTGGAGGTTGGGTGCAGACTAGGGCCAGCAGGAGCAATGGATCCCATGCAGTGTGCTCCACGCACTAAGTGAAGCTGCACAGCCATCTCCATAGAGCAGCCTTTCCCAGCAATGGGTTGTATCCAGTGTCAGTCCTACTTACAGTACACCCATTGAAATGAATGGGACTTGAGTTTGTCTTGATGTATTTAAGTCCCATTCATTTCAATAGGCTTAAGTAGGACGAACATTGGATTCAACCTCATAGGCCCTCATATGTTTTGGATCACAACTCCCATCATCTCAAGCCAGAATGGCCACTGGCCAGAGATGATGGGAGTTGTAGTCCAATAACCAAGTTTGGGGATGGATGGTGTAGGGCTACTGATATTAATTTGTCCACAATGAGGTGATGTTTTATTTCCAGTATGGAACAATGAAATGTGTTTGTTTTTGAAAGATGTTAGTTACGTGTTTTATTTTTATATGTATCTATTTCATAAGTTTGGAAGCCACCCACAGGCAGTTTACATCCATTAAACAGAACAATTAAAAACATGGAGTAAGGATTCCAAGGTTAGAAAAACAAGGACCACCACTAGTGGATAAAACTGGCATGAATATAAAAAACTAAGTTTCTGAGACTTACTTGTAGGGTGGACATGCATAGGGATGTCAGAGAATTTCGCCACGAATCTTGGGGAGACCGAATGCCAGCGCATTTGGCCCCCCGAAATCGGTGGTGAAACAGTCTGCCCGCCCCCGGGATGGGACTTACCTTGGGTGAATCTCCCTGGCGGCGGCGGCGGCCGGTCTTCCGACCGGCTGCTGCCGCCACCATTTCCAAGTTTAACCCCCCCCCCAAAACAACGTGATAGGCTACGTAAACATTTATGTAGCCTATCACGGCTAGATTTTAAAAAAATACCATGACAGGCTACGTAAATGTTTATTTTACGTTCTTTATTTTGGCACATTATTTGCGCTATTTGCATTCCCCTTATTTTCGCCGTAGTCTACGTAAATGTTTACGCAGACTAGACGTGCCAAAATAAGGAACGCAAATGGCGGCACCCATGGGCGCCGCCATTTGCGTACACACGGGGTTTTTTTTCCCACTCAGCCGTGATAGGCTACGTAAACATTTACGTAGCCTATCCCGGCTGACTGCAGGGATGCAAACGGTGGCAGCTATGGCTGCCACCATTTGCAGACCCGGCCGGCCAGGATTCGCGGCAGGAGGGACGGGGCACCTCCCCCCCGGCCAGAATTTCGGGGGGGAGGGACGGGGTGCCTCCCCCCGGCCAGAATTTTGGGGGGAGGGACGGAGCGCCTCCCCCCCACCGCGAATCAAATTTCGTAAAAGGTAAGTGACTTTCGTACATCCCTACTGCATTTTCTTTTACAGAGGACAACCTTCTATTCAAAGGGCTGCCAGAGGACTGTCCTCAGTTTTGAAGGCATCCTCTATTGGAAGGACTGTCGAGTCTAGGTACAATTTAAAGAATCATCAGAAGGAAGCACTAGGCCTTGGAGCTGCCCTTGGAGCTGCATCTGGGTAGCAGACTGAGTAAGGTGTTTTCCACACCATGGAGAGATGTGCTGTATTTCTAGTCAAATTATAATAATTATCTCAAAATTTGCATCTCTCTATATAAATTAGCATATGCAACTTTTATGCAAATAGGTGCCCTCTTTTGGGGTGATTCACAAGTGGCCACCCTAACTCAGAGACTTAGTGATGGCTATAGGCCAGGCACCATTGCAGCTTTGTATGGGCCCTGGCTTACAGCTTAACAGAGTAAAGGACATTCAATAGCTGAATCCTGCTGGTTGAGGAGGTGAGAAGTAGAGATGTGACATTGGATAGCAGCAGCCTTGAACATTATCATTTATTATGATTATGATTATGAATGCACCATCTAAGCACATGTATTTGACATAGGAGGTGCTTAAAGGAAATAAGGGAGGTGGTCAAATAGAGGCATTATGAGTTGCAGGTCCAGGCATACGGGGCAATAAGGGAAAATGGGAAGAGACATTTCAGGAAACAGGAGTGGAGGTATGTGCAAATGGCTGGATGTGCCCAATCTCGTCTGATCTCAGAAGCTAAGCAGGGTCAGCCCGGTTAGTGCTTCGATGGGAGACTGCCTGGGAATCAGGCTTCCTGCACTGAGCAGGGGGTTGGACTCGATGGTCTTGTAGGCCCCTTCCAACCCTACGATTCTATGAGTTCTATGAGTTCTATGCGTGTTCTCCCTTCATACACTTGAAGAATGGTGAGATTGGGGGAAGAGGAACAGTCTCTGCTTTCAGAATACAAACTCTCTTTTTTTCACGCGTGAGTGCGTGCGTGCGTGCGTGCACGCACACACACACATTTATGAGAGGCCACATATATGAGAGACCAACCCTAGGCATTAAATGCATAGAAAAGATTGGATTGTTAGATGGCTTGCAAAAAACAAAACAAAACAAAAAGCTGTGACAGATAACTAATAAAAGATGAAAGGAACCAAAAAGGGAGGTAGAGGAAATAAATAAGCAAATGTACAGAGTTCTTATGTCCTGATATCGTTGTACTGGTGTTATATGACAGTATTCTGTACAGTTTGCCTAAATGTTGCTTTCTAAGGCTATAACTTCATGTAATTGGCTGGTGTGAGTCTCAAAAAAAGAAAAAAAGAAAGAGCCAGGCTATTTATGCTGAAGTCAAGTCATTTCTAGACTTTTCAACATGCTGCTGCATAGCTGCTATGCTTAAAGAATAGCATAGCATGGGATGAAACTGGACTCTTGTAGAAAAATGACACATGGCCTACATTGTCAATAGATGGTGGCCAAAATATAATGACAGCCATTAAATTTTTTATGAGTCCTCCAATGTAGTGTAAGTGATGGAATTCTGCAATGAGTGCTAAGTGTGAACAGCTTACTAGATGGAGAACATAATGAATGCCTTTCATAAAAATGAATATTTAATCAGTGTCGTTAGCCATATTAGAATTGTTCAGCCTTGTGTGATGCCAGGCTATTTTGCGAGTACTTCTTGGTCTTAAGTCCAGGAAGAACAACTCTGTGCATTTTAGAATGTTAATTTATCAACTGCAGACAGATCCCTTAGATAGAAAAGTATGTGCAAGCCCATAAACATCTCCCATTGCCAGGCCCTTATATGACATAGCTAAGAAATTGCCTTTATTAGGACTAGGGTTGTACAAAAGTCCCTTACCTGAACCCGAAAGTTGATTTGCGGTGGGGGGGAGGTGCTCTGTCCCTCCCCCCCGAAATTCTGGCTGGGGGGGAGGTGCCCCGTCCCTCCCCCAAAAAATTCTGGCTGGGGGGGAGGTGCCCCATCCCTCCCGCCGCGAATCCCGGCTGGCCGGGACGCAAATGGCGGCGGCCGTAGCTGCCGCCGTTTGCGTCCCTGCAGTCAGCCGTGATAGGCTACGTAAATGTTTACGTAGCCTATCACAGCTGAGTGGGAAAAAAACACAAAACCCACGCGTATGCAAATGGCGGCGCCCATGGGCGCCGCCATTTGTGTTCCTTATTTTGGCACGCGTAGTCTACGTAAACATTTACGTAGACTATGGCAAAAATAAGGGGAACGCTATTTGCGTTCCCCTTATTTTCGCCATAGTCTACATAAATGTTTACGTAGACTAGACGTGCCAAAATAAGGAACGCAAATGGCGGCGCCCATGGGCGCCGCCATTTGCATATGCGCGGTTTTTTTTCTTCTTCACTCAGCCGTGATAGGCTACGTAAACATTTACATAGCCTATCATGGTGTTTTTTAAAAATCTAGCTGTGATAGGCTATGTAAATCTTTATGTAGCCTATCACTTTTTTTTTTTTACTTGGAAATGGCGGCGGCGGCAGCTGGAAGGAAGACCGGCCGCTGCCGCCACTGCCGCCGAACCACCGTTGAACCGCTGCCTGAGTCGCCGCCTCCAGGGGCATTCGCACAAGGTAAGTCCCATCCCGGGGGTGGGCAGGGGGGCAGACCGTTTCACCACCAATTTCGGGGGGCCGAATGCGCTGGCATTCGGCCTCCCCGAGATTCGTGGTGAAATTCTCTGACATCCCTAATTAGGAACCTGGGCAGGACCCAGGGGGATCAATCACGACAGCAGTGGGAAACTAGTGGATCTTAAAACAATTTGAAATGAGCACAAATACTCATTTCCAGAACAGGGCAGGGCAGTGGAGCTCAGAGACCAGGGGTATGCTGGCTAGGGCTGATAAGAGTTGTAGTCCAAAACATCTGGAGGGCCACTAGTTGTCCATCCCTGGCCTAGACAAAGTTCTGTACACATAGATAGCTAGGCCAGCTTAGGAGGAGGCAAAGGACTCCATGGGAGGTGGAACCATGCTGGGATCTGGGAGGGCATCATCGCCCCTTCATTCTCCATTCTGCAGCTTCAAGTGGATCATAACAAGTGACATCGTCGTACTGAACACAAGGTTCCCAGTTTGAGTCCAGGCAGATGCTTGCTAACCAGGGCTGGCTGTATCACTGGGCAGAGTGAAGCAGCCACCTAGGCAGCAGATGTGGCGGCGCGGGGCAGTGAGGTGTTGGAGGACAGAGTTGTGGATGCTTTGCATCCTGCCCTGCGCCCCCTAAGCTAGCTTGCTGTCTTCAGGTGTGGTGGAGGATTCAACCATCACCCTGCTCAACATCTGTACATGGGATGGAGGGGCACCATGTTATCCTTTGTCTGTAAAATGGCTTTGGCAGGCCTGGTTCCTAACACATCGGAACAGAACTCCACTGAATTAACAGAGTGAATTTTGATCGCAACAGAGACAACATTGGCTCTGCATTTCAGGTCTCAATGATCCACTCTTCATGGATGGCTAAGCATCTTGGAAACAGTTTGCAATTAAAAAAAAAGATTATTGACTAGAAGGAAACGTTGAACAGGTTGTTGTTTTCCTGACTAATTTGCTGCTTGCATGAAGGTAATTTTTCATCCCTTTCTTTCAGAATTGACTCATATCTTTTTGCAAGCAGAGATTGCAAAAAGAAGACACAGACAACAAAGTTTGGGTTGAAAATTGGGCCACATTTATTGATAATATCTGCAAAGGGGTACCTAGGACGGGCACCTGACTGTGTCAGCGATAGGGATGTACGAACGTTCCGCCATGGATCTCGAGGAGGCCGAATGCCAGCGCATTCGGCCTGCCGAAATCGGTGGTGGAACGGCCCGCCACCCCCCCCAGGATGGGACTTACCCGGGGCAGATCTTTCTGGTGGTGGCAGCGGCGGCTGCGGCGGCCGGTCTTCCAACCAGCTGCCGCCGCCGCCATTTCCAGGTTTAAAAATAACAAAAAACAAAAAAAGTGATAGGCTACGTAAAGATTTACGTAGCCTATCATGGCTAGATGTTAAAAAAACACCATGATAGGCTATGTAAATCTTTACGTAGCCTATCACGGCTGACTTTAAAACAAAACAAAACAAAACAAAATGCGCGTACACACTTTTTTTTTTTTAATCAGCCATGATAGGCTACGTAAAGATTTACGTGTACGCGCATTTTTTAAAAAAATCAGCCATGATAGGCTACGTAAAGATTTATGTAGCCTATCACGGCTGACTGCAGGGACGCACACGGCGGCGGCTATGGCCGCTGCCATTTGCTTCCCTGCTAGCCAGCGGCCGGATGTCCGGCTGCTGGCGGAGCTGGCCGGCGGCTCTGCAGAATCACTGCGGAGCACAGCCAGCCGGCCAGGATTCCAGGGGGGAGGGAGGAACGGAGCGCCTCTCTCCCCGGGGAGGATTCTGGGGGGAGAGACGGAACGCCTCCCCCCGCACCATCAGCATAATCCCCAAAAGGTAAGTACCTTTTGTACATCTAGGGGTGCACAAAAGTCACTTACCTGGTCTCGCAGCTTGCTTCGCGGTCCGGGGGAGGCGCTTCGCTGCTCCCCCCGAAGTTCTGGCTGGGTGGGGGAGGCTTCCCTCCTCGCCCAGCCGAAATTCAGGCCGGGGGGGAGGCTTCCCGCCTTGCCCAGCTGAAATTCAAGCTGGGGAGGAGGCGCCTCGCCTCGCCTGGCCGTGAAATAAAAAGTTTTAAAAAAACAAACGCTCCCGTGATAGGCTATGTGACGATTAACGTAGCCTATCACGGCTAGATCTGCAAAGTCAGCCGTGATAGGCTACATTAATCGTCACGTAGCCTATCACGGGTGACTTAAAAAAAAAAAAAGCGCGTACGCAAATGGCGGCCCCCATAGGGAGCTGCCATTTGCGTTCTTTATTTGGTCGCTATAGTCTATGTAAATCTTTACGTAGACTACGGCGAAAATAAGGGCAACGCTATTTGCGTTATTTTCGCCGTAGTCTACGTAATCTTTACGTAGACTACAGTGACCAAATAAGGAACGCGAATGGCACCTCCCTATGGGGGCCGCCATTTGCGTACACGCTTTTTTTTTTTTTAAAGTCACCCGTGATAGGCTACGTGACGATTTACGTCGCCTATCACAGCTGACTTTGCAGATCTAGCCGTGATAGGCTACGTTAATCGTCACGTAGTCTATCATGGGGGCGTTTTGTTTTTTTTTACTTTTCTTGGAATGGCAGCGGCGGCAGCCGGTCGAAAGACCGCCTGCCGCCCCTGCCCCTGTTGAAGCCCTGCCGAACTGCCGCTGCGACCCGCCACCAGGAGCGACATTCGGGAAAGGTAAGTCCCATCCCGGGGGGGGGCGGGGGGCGGGGGGCAGGGAGCAGGGGGCGGGGGGCGGGGGGAGTAATTTCTCCGTGAAACTACTTTGGGGGGCTGAATACGTTGGCACTCGGCCCCCCGAATTTTCGGGGAGAAATTCTCCCCCATCCCTACATACATCCCTAGTCAGCGACTAGCTGGCACTTCTTGGGCGAAAACACACCCAGACTGAGGGGTGGCGGTGATCTCGCCATCCCTCCGGACTGCCCCTTCTGGGGGAGGTAGACCTTCCCCTGTCACCCCCAGCATGGTGCCGCACATCACCTGGGTGAGTGAGGAGGGTTGGTCTCCCAGGCAACCCTTATCCCCCCGCCGAGCCGCACAAACAGTTCGGGGGGCCTCAGGCGTCACCTGTCCCCATAAGGTGCATCTGTGTGCACACCATCCCTAATTCCTTTCTGATTTTGCCCGTCCTAGCCATCACAGGAGTCACAAGCCTAGAGGTTGTGAAACTCCCCCCACCTGCGCAGAAGAACTTACCGCAGGCCCCTTTGCAGACAGAAATATGTTATTCACTACATGAGACAGGCGGACACCGTCCTGCCTGTAACGATCCCCCCTTGTCCATGGAATTTCCGGTGGGTGGTGCATCCATCATCCCATTCGCATAGGCCATAAGCCATTTCTCTGTGCACTTTCTGCCATGCCCTGCCAATGGCAACATCATTCCATGCCTTCCAGTTGGTCCATGGGAGCAGTGAGGACTGCAATAAGGCTACTTCCAGCCAGGTATGCCAGACCACCTGCACCTCAATCAAGGCCTGTTAGATCAGGTCCTTGCCTGGCTTAAAGCTGAAGTCATTCCTCTCAATGTGCAGCACCTGGACCTGCAGAGGAAGATTGACAAAACTTTGCTGAAACAGGGTGAGGAGGGGGGACTACCACCATATACCCCGTCTGTGAAGCCACTTGATCTTAATGTGTCGGGGTGACAGAAGCTGAAATCTGAAGTCGACATACAAGCCCTTCGTGCAGCTCAAAAAAACATCATATTGTGCCCACGTAAGAGCACCCGTTCCAGCGTACATTGAGTCTGCTGGTCTAAGGAATAAGCACAAGCAAATGGAAAATTGTGTCAGGAAGAAGCAGACAACTTGCGAATGCAGGCTGGAATTCTGTGAAGCGCCATTTTCAAACTGCCATAACGTGCCTGTGAGAGAAACCTCCAGCAGCTGCCATGGAGACCACTTCAATGCAAAAACAGTGGGTTCTGAACTGAAAATTACCTAGGCCTAGCGGGGTAGAGCTAATGTAGAAACTGCCCAGATTGCCATTATGTCAACGGTTAGCCATCAAAGTGATAAAACAGAGGCCCCTCCTCGGACCCATGGCATTCCATAAAAACCCATAAGGCCCCGACAGGGCATAACCCATTGACTTGCATTTGGCCGTGGGCCACTGCCATGCCCTCGCCATACCGATCAGTTTCTGATCTCCAAATGCGTACGTGGGTTACATTGGGACAGACCTGTACCTTGAAGTATATCAAGGCCCTCCGGGACAAGTCAGACTTGGGAGCCCTGACTAACCCTGAATTCCTGAGGGGACTTGAAGAAGGCCGTTAAGGCTGCTGCGTGGAACAGGGAAATGTTTTACTGTAAAGCGCAAATGGAGGGCCATTACCCCCGGAGCCCAAAAGGGTATCCAGGGAGAGAGGGTGGCTAAAATCTACTAAAGCAGGCAACATTTGTGCCCAACCCTACATTGTACGCCGAACCCTGAAATCTTACATGGAGTCAGTAAATCCCACCGTTGTGGGCCAGAAGGCTAAACGGCCAGCTTGCAACTTATGGTCCTAGCAGATAGTCTCTTGTTCCTTAAGGAGACACAAAATTGCGGCAAATGATCTATAGGTAAGGGCCATGAATCCTATAACTGAAGTTTGCTCCTAAGGCGAGGAACACCCTACCTGCTCTGTCGCAGGTGGCTCCTGTACTAGGAGCTTTGGAATGCAGGATGG
Source organism: Heloderma suspectum (assembly GCF_057233095.1). Classification (NCBI taxonomy): domain Eukaryota; kingdom Metazoa; phylum Chordata; class Lepidosauria; order Squamata; family Helodermatidae; genus Heloderma; species Heloderma suspectum. The sequence goes on along the minus strand of NC_139462.1, from coordinate 31,305,311 downwards.
CATGCTCGGCTTCAGTATCCCGGTCTCCCATAGTACTGCAAGGATGGGATCTGGAAATGGATGCACCCGTGGGGCTAAGGCCCAGAATTTGTTGACCTGATTTCATGACAAAGCATCGACAATTGGGTTTGCCTAACCCGGCACATGGCGGGCCCAGAACCAGATGTTGTAATGCAGACACTGGAGCATGAACACTCTGACACATGACATGACCCTCCAATTTCAGGAGGACAGGGAATGAATAATGTGGTCATGTTGTCATACCGAAGGGGGGCTACTGACTTGGCTATGAGGTCAGCCAAAATGTGCTTGGTGGTGGCGGCCCCAACTCTACAGACCACTACCCACAGCACGTTTGGACCTGCCCTATGATTCCAAAACCCCCAGGGTACCAGCGGTACCCCAGTGAATCTGCAGTCCAGCTTTGAGGAGCAGCTCATGCCTCTGGAAGGAGACGCCATTAAAGCCCTACTAAGTTGAAGCCATACCCATGGATATGTGCGCACAGCAGAAGTGACCCTTGTTCGATGGTGCGGCAGCCGCAGTCCCTGCACTGCCCAAACTGAGCTGGCGCAAGAAGGCACGGCCAGGGGCCACTACCCTACATGGGAAATGAAAATGCCCTACAATATCTTGCATGGCCCTGAAGGGAAACCCTAGGAAGATGTATAACTGCTTGGAGCTGTGCCCAAAGGACCTGAAAGTTGTCCTGAGGGAGGTGAGAATACTGCTTAAGGGTATCAGATTGGATTCACTGAATGTTGATGTGGGAGACGGGCCCTCAGCCTTTTCGTGAGCTAAGGGACACCAAGGTAAAAGGAAAGGGAAACAATGCTTGCATTAGGTCAGAACATTGACCACCATCTTTGGACTTCATGTAGCACATGCCCATCAGGGACCCGTGGCCGGGATCCCAGACCAAGACAGCTGCCTCACTGAAGAGGTGTATTGCACTGAGCACAGATGATCAGGGATCTTGGGATTAACAGACTGGCCCTCAGGGAAGAGAGGTTACGAATCAGCATAAACTCCCTAGAGGATTTCTTGGGCACCATTCTGAGAAGGGAAATCCCTAGATTAGATATCGGGGTGTGGAAAGGGGGGGCTATAACCCTTCCGCCAGTACTGCCTTGTTGATCTTCTCACGAACCCGTCGACGCTTGGCGAGGAGGGATTTTGCTTACAAGGTAAGGATGGCCTATGTTGATCTGGAAAAAGGGGTGGGGGGTCCTAAAACCTAGCATGAAGCCATGTTCCAAGTAAAACACGTTCCCCCTGTTGGGGTAGCATCTTAAAAGCCAGAGTAGCGGCATCATCCTAAATGGGCTGGGGCCCATCGGAGGGAGCTGTATCCTGCCCCCAGGCTTCCTACTGCCTCGGCCTTTCCAAGGGGGACCCTGCCATCCCCAGGCTTTGGACAAGAGGTGCACGAGTGCTGACTGCTACAAAGGGAGCACTCACGACGGAAACAGCATGGATTCTCGGAGTATGCACCCTTGGGGTTGTATTCCCAGCACAGACAGCAGTGCTGAAGCACCAGACCTGCAATAGGCCGAGGGCCAGTGCGGGAGACAGCCTGGAGAATGTGGCCACTGCCAGATCTGTCACCGAAACCCGGCCGGGAAGGAGTCAAAAATTGGAGTCAAAGGTCCAGGTCCATCAGGTCCCAGCGCAGAGAAGGGTCAATAGCAGCCCTCCTGCAGAAAGCCTCGACATAGGCCAGCCACACACCTCCTCAGGTGAAAGCCATTATGAGAAGGGGTAGCCCTGGTGGCATCGCAACTCGCCAGATTAGTGTAAGGATCTAATATGCCACTTACGTGGATGCCCGAGCAGGCAGGGGCGGGGCAAGGGATCCTGAGTTAATCCAGCAGAACCTTGTAAGATGCTGAGTTAAGGGGCTGGGGCTACAGTGGAGTGTGACTGACGGAGCTGCAGGCGGCCCAGGTGTCATATAGGGAGATGATATCGGGAGGGATGACTGCCCCAGGGAGGTAAGCTAAGGCAGCAACCCCAAGGCCCTGAAGGTCGCCTGTCTGGCCAAGTGAGGCGAGGTGTGGTCATCTCACCCATATCCGGCAGCTGTGCCCGGGTAGGGATGTCAGAGAATTTTGCCATGAATCTTGGGGAGGCCGAATGCCAGTGCATTCGGCCCCCCAAAATCGGTGGCGAAACGGTCTCCCCCCTCCCCCCCCGGGACGGGACTTACCTTGGGCGAATCTCCCTGGCGGTGGCTGCGGCGGCGGTTCGGCGGCGGCAGCGGCCAGTCTTCCGACCGGCCGCCGCCACCATTTCCAAGTTTAAAAAAAAAAAAAAGAGTGATAGGCTATGTAAAGATTTACGTAGCCTATCATGGCTAGATTTTTAAAAAATACCATGATAGGCTACGTAAATCTTTACGTAGCCTATCACGGCTGAGTTAAAAAACAAAAAACAAAACACGTGTACGCAAATGGCGGCACCCATGGGTGCCACCATTTGCGTTCCTTATTTTGGCACGTTTAGTCTACGTAAACATTTACGTAGACTATGGCGAAAATAAGGGGAACGCAAATAGCGTAGCGTCTATGCTATTTGCGTTCCCCTTATTTTTGCCGTAGTCTACGTAAATGTTTACGTAGACTAGATGTGCCAAAATAAGGAACGCAAATGGTGGTGCCCATGGGCGCCGCCATTTGTGTACGCGCGGTTTTTTTTTTTTAACTCAGCCAGCTGACTGCAGGGATGCAAACGGTGGTGGCTACAGCCGCCGCCATTTGCAGACTCGGCCAGCCAGGATTCGTGGCGGGAGGGACGGGGCGCCTCCCCCCCAGCCAGAATTTCAGGGGGAGGGACGGAGCGCCTCCCCCCCACCGTGAATCAAATTTCGTAAAAGGTAAGTGACTTTCGTACATCCCTATGCCCGGGTCCATGGGAGCAAGGGGGACAATATCGCTTGCGGTGCTACTGACGGAGATGCCCCAGGAGGGCAGACCGCCTCCAGCAGTGGTGTGCCGCCTGGGCGAAACTACAAAGACAAGATGTGGATCTCAGTAAGGTGGAGGGTCTCCATGTCATCCAGACACGCTGCACCCAAGGTGGCAGTGCTTGGTTCCCCTACCAACAAGGAGGAGGATGTTGCTTGGGTCACTGCCGACGGAGATGTCGCAGGAGGGTGGAGTGCCTGCAGCAGTGGTGTGCTGCCATGGTGAGCCTGCGAAGGTGAGGTGGAGGCCTCAATGGCGTCCAGGTGCACTGCAATGGAAAGCAAGAGTGACATTGCGTCTGTTGTCATGTCTGTTTGGGGTGGACTGCCGTGGCTTCGCCGGGCACAGCCGGGAGGGCGGAGGTGATCCTGGGAGTACATTCAGCTGCTTCCAGACAAGTGAGAATGGAAGCCAAGACTGGGCCCGCAACATTGGTCTGACTCAGAAGCGTGCCTATGTTGAGGCCTTTTTGTGGGGGCGTCGCAGGGCTTTACCTGTGCTTCTGCCCCCTGTCGCTTCTTTGGGCATGATGTTGTTAGAAAGAGGGGGATCCCAAACAGCAACTCAGGGAGCCGCTTGAACGAGAAAGTTAATTCATGGAATCATAGGGTTGGAAGGGGTCTGCAAGACCATCGAATCCAACCCTCTGCTCAGTGCAGGAAGCCTGATTCCCAGGTGGTCTCCCATCCAAGTACTAACCAGGGCTGACCCTGCTTAGTTTCTGAGATCAGAAGAAATTGGAAGCATCCAGCCCTTAGAGACACGGGAGGAAAAGGCTAGCATGGGGTGTAAAACCTCAGGTCTGGAGGCTAAATCCAGCCCTTTGGGGTTCCTCAGAAGGCCAAGCCCCCCCCCCCAGGCTCCACCTCCTTTCCCCTAGGTATTTATTCATTTCATTTATATATCCTGCTTTTCTTCCACTGTGGAACTCAAGGTGGCCACACATGGCTGCCAGGCAGACTCCCCTCCAAGCGCAGACCAGACCCAGACCCGCACAGCCCCAGTCGGGTAGCTGTCTGATGTGCCCTCCGACTATGCATGGGCCCCTGGGCCCCAAGGCGTGGACCACTGTCCCAGCGGCTCGCAAGCCAGAGTTAAAGGCCTGAGGCCCAAAAGCCTGTTAAGGGGGGCGCCAGCCAGCAATTGCCCTCCCCCAACCAGACCAAACCTGTGGGCTGAGGGGCCCGAAGAAACCTGGCACAAGTGGTGAAAGCCCCAAATGAAGGCCCAGGGGTGATGAATGAAGGTTGGCCCGGCGGTTGCTGTGCTGCAGGCAGCAGCGCGCCCGGCAAGCAGCCTGCCGACTGACAGAGGCCACTTACTGCTGTGATGAACCAGAGCTGGTTGGATCCGGCCGCTGCGTCAACCACGGCCTGAGGGCCAGCAGCAGATGCAAGGGGAAGGCGCCGGGGTGCGCACATGGCCCCGTGTGGCCACCGACGCCTGACAGGCCGAGACAGAGCCAGCCGCCGCCGGCAACAGGGACCCCAGGAGCAGCTGAAAGAGTGGGGCGCGCACGCTGCTCGGCGTGGCCGCCAATGCCCGACAGACCCAGCCAGAGCCTGCGGCCGCCGGCGACATGGACCTACAGATGCAGCCAGGGGCTGCGCCCACCGCCGGGCGAGTGGAAGCGGCAGCGCAGAGGGGTGAGAAGGTGCGCGACATGGTGCAGCGCTTAGAGCGATTGCTCCTGCCCCCAAGAAAGTGCCGTGTTCCGGCAGCCGCAAGAACAGGGCCAGCGGGTGCTGGCCGCTGCGCCCGCTGCGTCCATGGAGCGGGCAGTGGCGTGCAGGAAGGCTGCGCCCTGGGTGAGAGGCGAAAAAGCAGGTGGGCGGGGCTGTCTTCTTGCCGAGTCTTCTGCTGTCGGCTCTTCCTCACACCTGACAGAGCCGCATGAGCAAGACAGGATGGGAAGGGGGCAGAGCTTAAGGCAACTCTGCCAGCCCCTCCTTCCATGGTAGTGCCATTGGGGGTGCACCAATGACTGGCGGCCATGTCCTCTCAGCCCACCCACCCACAATGGCCCCCCCCTTTCAGCCAGACAAGCTGGCGCCGGGGTTAGGGCATTTCTTTCTTCTCCAAAGTACTTGTTCAGAGTATTTCAGCTATTTCCCCAAAAACAGCTTTTTTGTGTGAAATTCTTCTAGCCTGTGAGTTTAGGAACACAAATAAACCCCTTTCCAGGAAAGCGGTCAATAGCAAAAGGCTCAGAAAGTCTTTTCAATGTCCCCAATTCATCCCGGTAATGTCTTTCGGACGCATTTCAGTGGCTTGAGGAAAACCTTATACCTCTTACCAGATGTGTCTCCGTGGAGAAGAATAAGAGAATTGTTTTAATAAATCAGAGTTCAACTTTGCTACCATCTCCAGAGCTCCCAAAATAACGAGAATTGGATTTCCTCATTCCCCCACTTCTTACCACTTCTTACCTAAAGCAAAATGATTGCAGGAGAGGTGATTCCAGCAGGGAGTAATCATGCCTAACATGGCACACAGGAGCAGGTACAAGTAGTTGTGTGATACATTTGGTCATTCTTAAGTTAGTCATGCTTATTGCAGGGTGATGATATCTAACAGCAATGCAAAAATGGTTTATGTTGATGAGCCTTAATTGAAGGGCAAGCCAAAGAGAGCTGGGGTCAGAAGGACAAAGCAAAAATAAAATTAACATCCAAACAGAGTAAGGCATTAATGAGAATCCAGGCAAAGTGAAATGCTTTTGCTCTGGGGAATCTGTACAAGTGCAAGGGGAGCACTGGGGAAATATAGCATCTCAGAACAGAAAGGCCAGGAGCCATTCTCACCTCTCATTTAGCTTGGTACATGTATAGAAAAGGCATGCCAAGCTTCCTGGTCAGAAACAGAACAGCACCAATTATTTTCCAGTTTTGATTTTTTTAATAGAAACTTACACACACACACACACACACACACACACACTATTTTGGAGGGTAGCAATGTTTCTTCCAAACACTTAGAATGTGTAAATACTCACCTTTTAAAAGCCCCATTCATTGTTTCCCTTGTCTATCCCTTACCATGTCAGAAACATTTCCCCGCTAGCTAAATCTCAGTACCATTTCCCCACTAGCTGTTTCTTCTTCCTTCATTCTGAGCTAGTTAGGGATGATCCCAGCCAATCAGAAATTGCACAGTAAATGTGATAACATTACAACTACACATAGCCAATCAGAGCCGATGAGGTCACTGATGGCATGTGACTGAGGTGATATGTGATGTGCTCTAGTTAGACCCGTGTACAGCCTTGCACCCCTTCATGGATCACTGCCTTGTTGTGGCGAAGGGGCTTGCGTAACTCAGTAAACCATAAGCTATGCCATGCAGGGCCACCCAAGACGGACAGGTCATGGTGGAGAGTTCTGACAAAATGTGGTCCACTGGAGAAGAAAATGGCAACCCACTCCAGTGTTCTTGCCAAGAAAACCCTGTGGAACGTATCACAAGGCTAAAAGAGATGACGCCGGAAGATGAGCCCCTCAGGTCGGAAGGTGTCCAATATACTAATGGGGAAGAGCAGAGGGTATTTCCAAGTAGTGCCAGAAAGAGTGAAGTGGCTGGGCCAAAGCTGAAAGGACACTCAGCTGTGGATGTGTCTGGTGGTGAAAAGAAAATCTGATGCTGTAAAGAACAATATTGTTTAGGAACCTGGAATATAAAATCAATGAATCAAGGTAAGCTGGAGGTGGTCAAACATGAGATGGCAAGATTGAACATCGACATCTTGGGAATCAGCGAACTAAAATGGACAGGCATGGGCGAATTTAATTCAGGTGACCATCATATCTACTACTGTGGGCAAGAATCCCTTAGAAGAAATGGAGTAGCACTCATAGACAATAAAAGGGTGGGAAAAGCAGTACTGGGGTACAATCTCAAAAATGATAGAATGATCTCAGTACGAATCCAAGGCAAACCATTCAACATCACAGTAATTCAAGTCTATGCCCCAACCACTGAGGCCGAAGAAGCTGAGGTTGATCGGTTCTATGAAGACCTACAACACCTTCTTAAACTAACACCAAAAAAAGACGTCCTTTTCATCATAGGGGATTGGAATATCAAAGTAGGAAGTCAAGAAATCACTGGGATAACAGGCAAGCATGGCTTTGGCGTACAAAATGAAGCAGGACAAAGGCTAATAGAGTTTTGCCAGGAGAACACGGTGATCATGGCAAACACTCTTTTCCAACAGCACAAGAGGCGACTCTACAAATGGACATCACCAGATGGTCAATATCTAGGGATTGGGGAGAATTTCTCCCCGAAACTTCGGGGGGCCGAGTGCCAATGCATTCGGTCCTCCGAAGGTTGTTCGGGGAGAAATTCTCCACCCCGCCGCCCCCCCCGGGATGGGACTTACCTTTCACGAATGTCCCTCCCAGCGGCGGTTCGGCAGGTCTTCGTCAGGGACGGGGGCGGCAACCGGTCTTTCGACCGGCTGTCGCCGCCGCCATTACAAGAAAAGTAAAAAAAAAAACAACGCCCCTGTGATAGGCTACGTAACGATTAACGTAGTCTATCACGGCTAGATTTGCAAAGTCAGCCGTGATAGGCTACGTTAATCATCACGTAGCCTATCACGGGTGACTTTGGAAAAAAAAAAGCACGTACGGCTAATGGCGGCCCCCATAGCGAGCCACCATTAGCATTCCTTATTTGGCCCCTGTAGTCTACGTAAAGATTTACGTAGACTACGGCGAAAATAAGGGCAACGCTATTTGCGTTGCCCTTATTTTCGCCGTAGTCTACGTAAATCTTTACGTAGACTACAGGGACCAAATAAGGAACGCGAATGGCAGCTCCCTATGGGGGCTGCCATTTGCGTACACGCTTTTTTTTTTTTTCAAAGTCACCCGTGATAGGCTACGTGACGATTAACGTAGCCTATCACGGCTGACTTTGCAGATCTAGCCGTGATAGGCTACGTTAATCGTTACGTAGCCTATCACAGGGGCGTTTTTTTTCTTTTCTTTTGAAGTTTGGGGCCGGGGAGACGGGGCGCTTCTCCCCGGCCTGAATTTCGGCTGGGCAAGGCGGGAAGCCTCCCCCCCGGCCTGAACTTTGGGGGGAGCAGCGAAGCGCCTCCCCCCCGCCGCCAAGCAAGCTGCGAGACCAGGTAAGTGACTTTCGTGCGTCCCTATCAATATCAAAATCAGATTGATTATGTCCTTTGCAGCCAAAGATGGAGAAGCTCTCTACAGTCAGTAAAAGAAGACCTGGAGCTGACTGTGGCTCAGATCATGAGCTGCTTCTTGCAAAATTTCGGCTTAAATTGAAGAACGTAGGCAAAACCACTAAATCATTCAGGTATGACCTAAATCATATCCTTTATGAATATACAGTGGAGGTGACAAATAGATTTAAGGGATTAGACATGATAGACAGAGTGCCTGAGGAACTATGGACAGAGGTCCATAACATTGTTCAGAAGGCAGCAACTAGGGGTGGACGAAAGTCACTTACCTGTTGTCGAAGGCCGTTTGCGGTGGGGGGGAGGCGCTTCGCTGCTCCCCCCGCGAAGTTCAGGCCGGGGGGGGAGGCTTCCCGCCTCGCCCGGCCAAAATTCAGGCCGGGGAAGAGGCGCCTCGACTCGCCCGGCCGCGAACGCGAAAGTAAAAAAAAAAAAAAAAAGCCCCCTGATAGGCTACGTGACGATTCACGTAGCCTATCACGGCTAGATCTGCAAAGTCAGCCGTGATAGGCTACGTGAATCGTCATGTAGCCTATCACGGGTGACTTAAAAAAAAAAAAAGTGCGTACGCGAATGGCGACCCCCATAGGGAGCCGCCATTCGCGTTCCTTATTTAGTCGCTGTAGTCTACGTAAAGATTTACGTAGACTACGGCGAAAATAAGGGCAACGCAAATAGCGTTGCCCTTATTTTCGCCGTAGTCTACGTAAACATTTACGTAGACTACAGCGACCAAATAAGGAACGGGAATGGCGGCTCCCTATGGGGGCCGCCATTATCCGTACACTCTTTTTTTTTAAAGTCACCCTTGATAGGCTACGTGACGATTCACGTAGCCTATCACGGCTGACTTTGCAAATCTAGCCATGATAGGCTACGTGAATCGTCACGTAGCCTATCAGGGGGTGTTGTTTTTTTTTTTTCCCCTTTCATTGCAATGGCGGCGGTGGCAGCCGGTCGAAAGACCGGCTGCCGCTCCTGCCTCGCTCGAACACCCGCCGAACCGCTGGCCGGACCAGCCACTGTGAGGGACATTCGGTGAAGGTAAGTCCCGTCCCGGGGGGGTGGGTGCGGGGTGCGGGGGGGTGCGGAGGATTTCTTCCCGAAACTTGTTTGGGGGGCCAAACACGTTGGCGCTCGGCCCCCCGATGTTTCGGGGAGAAATTCTCCGCCATCCCTAGCAGCAACTCAATCCATCCCAAAGAAAAAGAAATGCAAGAAAGCAAAGTGGCTGTCTGATGAGGCTTTAGAAGTAGATGAGGAAAGAAGGGAAGCGAAAAGCAAGGGAGAAAGGGGAAGATATATCCAACTGAATGCAGAGTTCCAGAGAAAAGCAAGGACAGACAAGAAGGCCTTCTTAAATGAACAATACAAAGAAATCGAGGAAAACAATAGAATGGGAAAGACTAGAGATCTTTTCAAGAAAATTGGAGATGTCAAGGGAACATTTTGTGCAAAGACAGGCATGATAAAGGACAAAGAAGGCAGGGACCTAACAGAAGCAGATGAGATTAAGAAGAGGTGGAAAGAATACACAGAAGAACTACACAGGAAATATCTTAATGTCCCTGATAGCCATGAGAGTGCAGTCACTGAACTTGAGCCGGACATCCTCGAGAGTGAAGTCAAGTGGGCCTTAGGAAGCATTACTAACAACAACGCTGGTGGAGATGACAGTATTCCAGCTGAGCTATTTAAGATCCTAAAAGATGATGCTGTTAAAGTGCTGCACTCAATATGCCAACAAATTTGGAACACTCCACAGTGGCCACAAGAGTGGAAAAGGTCAGTTTACATTCCAATTCCAAAGAAGGGCAATACCAAAGAGTGTTCAAACTACCATACAATTGTGCTCATTTCACATGCCAGCAAGGTTATGCTCAAAATCCTGCAAGCTAGGCTTCAGCAGTATGTGAACCGAGAACTACTGGAAGTACAAGCTGGGTTTCGAAGAGGCAGAGGAACTAGAGATCAAATCGCCAACATTCGCTGCATCATGGAGAAAGCAAGAGAATTCCAGAAAAACGTCTATTTCTGCTTCATTGACTGCGCTAAAGCCTTTGATTGTGTTGATCACAACTAACTGTGGCAAATTCTTAAAGAGATGGGAGTACCAGACCACCTTACCTGTCTCCTGAGAAACCTGTACGAGGGTCAAGAAGCAACAGTAAGAACTGGACATGGAACAACCGATTGGTTCAAACTTGGGAAAGGAGTACGACAGGGCTGCATATTGTCGCCCTGCTTATTTAACTTATATGTAGAGTACATCATGAGAAATGCCGGGTTGGATGAATCACAGGTCGGAATGAAGATTGCTGGGAGAATTATCAACAACCTCAGATATGCACATGATACCACCCTAATGGCAGAAAGTGAAGAGGATCTAAAGAGCCTGTTGTTGAGGGTGAAAGTGGAGAGTGCAAAAGCTGATTTGAATCTCAACATTAAAAAAACTAGGGATGTCAGAGAATTTCGCCATGAATCTCGGGGAGGCTGAATGCCAGCGCATTCCGCCCCCCGAAATCGGTGGCAAAACGGTCTGCCCCCTGCCCCCCCGGGATGGGACTTACCTTCGGTGAATCTTCCTGGCGGCGGCGGCGGCGGCTCCGGCGGCGGCTCCGGCAGCCGTTCGGCTGCGGCAGCCGGTCTTCCGACTGTCTGCCACTGCCGCCATTTCCAACTTAAAAAAAAAACAAAAAACAAAAAAATGTGATAGGCTACATAAAGATTTACGTAGCCTATCACGGCTAAATTTTAAAAAACACTGTGATAGGCTACGTAAATGTTTACGTAGCCTATCACGGCTGAGTAAAAAAAAAAAATGAGTACGCAGATGGCGGCACCCATGGTTCTGCCATTTGCGTTCCTTGTTTTGGCACGTCTTAGTCTATGTAAACGTTTACGTAGACTATGGCAAAAATAAGGGGAACGCAAATAGCGTAGATGCTATGCTATTTGCGTTCCCCTTTGTGTACGTGCTTTTTTTTTTTACTCAGCTGTGATAGGCTATGTAAACATTTATGTAGCCTATCACGGCTGACTACAGGGATGCAAACGGCGGCGGCTATGGCTGCCGCCATTTGCGGGCCCGGCCGGCCAGGATTCAGGGGTGGAGGGACGGAGTGCCTCCCCCCCGGCCAGAATTTCAGGGGGGAGGGACAGAGCGCCTCCCCCCACCGTGAATCAAATTTTGTAAAAGGTAAGTGACTTTCGTACATCCCTAAAAAAAACTAAAGTCATGGCATCTGGCCCCATCACTTCCTGGCATATAGAAGGGGAAGAAATGGAAGCAGTGACAGATTTTATTTTCTTGGGCTCCAAGATCACCTCAGACAGTGATTGTAGCCATGAAATTAAAAGATGCTTGCTCCTTGGGAGGAAAGCTATGGCAAACCCAGACAGCACAGTAAGAAGCAGTGACATCACCTTGCCGACAAAGGTCCGTCTAATCAAAGCTATGGTTTTCCCAGTAGTAATGTATGGCTGTGAGAGCTAGGGATGGGGGAGAATTTCTCCCCGAAACTTCGGGGGGCTGAGTGCCAATGCATTAGGCCCCCCAAAATTGGCGGTGAAATTCTCCGCCCCCCCGCCCCTCCCGGGATGGGTCTTACCTCCTCTGAATGTCCCTCCCGGCGGTGGGTCCTGGCGGCGGTTTGGCGGGCTTTCGTCCAGGGGCGGGGGCGGCATCCGGTCTTTCACCTGGCTGCTGCCGCCGCCTTTACAGCTGAATTAAAAAAACCCCAAACCCCGTGATAGGCTACGTAACAATTAACATAGCTTATCACGGCTAGATCTGCAAAGTCAGCCGTGATAGGCTACGTAAATTGTCACGTAGCCTATCATGGGTGACTTTGAAGAAGAAAAAAAAAAGCCCGTACGCAAATGGCGGCGGCCCATGGGCGCCGCCATTAGCATTCCTTATTTGGCATGTCTAGTCTACGTAAAGATTCACGCTGCGTTGCCCTTATTTTTGCCATAGTCTACGTAAATCTTTACGTAGACTAGACATGTCAAAATAAGGAACACCAATGGTGGCGCCCATGGGCCGCCGCCATTTGTGTACGCGCTTTTTTTTTTTCAAAGTCACCCGTGATAGGCTACGTGACGATTTACGTAGCCTGTCAAGGCTGACTTTGAAAATCTAGCCATGATAGGCTGCGTAAATCATTACGTAGCCTATCACGGGGCTTTTTTTTTTTTTCTTTTGAAGTTTGCGGCCGAGGAGATGGGGCGCTTCTCCCCGGCCTGAATTTCAGCCGGGCGAGGCAGGGTGCCTCCCCCCCGGCCTGAATTTCTGCCGGGCGAGGCGGGGCGCCTCCCCGCCGGCCTGAATTTCGGGGGGAGAAGTGAAGCGCCTCCCCCCCACCGCGAAGCAAGCTGCGAGACCAGGTAAGTGACTTTCGTACATCCCTAGTGAGAGCTGGACTATAAGGAAGGCTGAGCGCCAAAGAATTGATGCTTTCAAACTGTGGTGCTGGAGAAGACTCTTACGAGTCCCCTGGACTGCAAGGAGGTCAAATCAGTCCATCCTAAAGGAAATCAACCCTGAGTGCTCATTGGAAGGACAGATACTGAAGCTGAAGCTCAAATATTTTGGCCAACTAATGTGGAGAGAAAACTCCCTGGAAAAGACCCTGATGCTGGGAAAGATTGAAGGCAAAAGGAGAAGGGGACGGCAGAGGATGAGATGGCTGGATAGCATCACCGATGCAATGAATATGAACCTGAGCACACTCCAGGAGAGAGCGGTGGACAGGAAGGCCTGGCGTGCTATGGTCCATGGGGTCATGAAGAATCGGACACGACTTAACAACAACAGCCTTGCACATGTTCTAACAAGACTCACACACCCACATATAAGGAATCTTTAGACATTGGAAATGCAGCGTCTGTGGCTAAGAAGGTGATTCCCACCCAAAGAGAGTCACACCCAGACAATGTTGGAGAGGATAATGCCACAATGGCACACTTACTGGGGTTTACAAAGACTCCAATGCACAAGCTAGTTTTGGGTGTGGAATTAGCTGAACAAATGGATTTAACACTTAAGACCAGTTGGGGATGCTCCAGCCTTCCCCAAGTGATGCTTTGGTGGGGAAATTGGCTGCATTCTTGGTGAAGCTGAGCTCCAGGCCTAAAAGCAGTTTTCAAGACTGTGGGAAGGAGTCGTCCCAAGGCTTGATGCGTGCACACACACACGCACGCACACAGAGAGGGAGAGAGAGAGAGAGAAAGAAGGGAAAGAGGGGTGGAGGCTATCATTTCTACAAAGAACCCCTACAATCAATATACCTTTCTTTGGGCTGAAGCCCTTTCCTGCAGACAGGAAGTAGTGTGCGTTGCAATTCCTGGTCTCAGGTGAAGATGAAGGAGAGCAGAGAGCCTTGACTGGGGAGGCAAAGCACCCACTGTTGGCACCTTGCTCTGGCAAGCAAGGAGATTAGCGATTTCAGTGATTTCAGCCTGGAGCCTTTCCTCTGGGAGGAGAGACTCTGAGTGTTTTCAGCAGCAGTGTGGCACCTTACCCCTGCAGGGGTGAGGCACCCAGTGATTTCAGCAGCATGGCCCCCCACCTCTGGGAAGAGGGGGACTCGGGACTGCCCCAACCTGAGGCTTCTTATACAGTTCAGAGGAAGGCAGTGACGTCACAACTCTGATGAGGCAGACACCACTCACAGGCACTGGAAATGGTATTAATTGCTATGGGAAAAAGACTGAGTTGGCCTCCCATCTTGTATAACAGAAGAGGGTGCTTGAGGATGGCGGCTACACTTGCCAAAAACAAAAGCCTTACTCGCTGTCTCTTTCTCTTAACAAAAGATGACCTTGCATCTTACTGACTGTCTTAAAGATGGGTGTCCAGGCTGGAGTTCAACAACAGGAGCATATTGCAGGTGGTTGACTAGGTAACTTACCAGATATCAGTCTTGCTATCCAGCACATTCATGTTTTGCTGAATTTTGACCCCCATCTTTGCCTTTGGGGAATGCATTTTAAGCAGTCCATTAGAAACTGGATAGCTTGATCTAGTCTTGCATGTTGCTCTCAATCCCATTCCTGTGCCTTTTGCCCACCTTTGCTGAGGCTGGGGATGAAGATGCCTGGCTTTGTGGCTGTGTCTCAAAATGGAGTCAGTACTGTTCACTCAAAAGAGAGCTACTTCATAACAGAGGGCAAGTGAAGGCAACATGAAAGAATAAGAAAACCTTTTTTTTTTTTTTTGAAAAGAGTGTTGGGGAAAAAAAATAAGGAGAGGGATTTTCCAACAGTGTCAGAAAATGTTTGCAAAATACATCACAGTACATCAGCATATTGTACTGTTGGGAAATTGAAGTATTGATTAGGTTGTTGGTAATTCTGGTATTGTTTATTTCATTTATAAAAATAAAATAAATAAAAATATATTTTAAGAAGTTTGCAAAATGCTTCAGCATAGTTCTAGAAAAGAAACGTGGTGTTTTTTTTTGAGAAATCCCATTACTGAGAATATCAGCATACAGTTCCTGTATTCTTTATTTAGTCTAATAGCTTTAGAATGAAAACTGTTGGTTGCCAGGTGACTGAAACCAGTTTCTTTTAGGGGACCTGGTAAAATGGCTTTCTATCTGGGCCTTGATCACCATGGCAATGTTGCCAGGGGCAATCATTTGGGCTATAAATAGGTGATGGTACAGGCTGAGCATCCTGGGCATTTGTCCCATCTGTTAAGTGAGTGGATTCCCCCCTCCCCCCAACAGTATGGTTTAATAAATATGCTCATATACAAAGTTCCTAGATAAAATAAATAAATAAAAAGCATAAACAATAAACTCTTTCAATGCTCATAAAAGCTTGTGAGTTTCCCATCTCCAACTTTGCACAAGGACTAGTGCTGCAAATTTCCCTGGGCTACCTCAGTGCCTTCTCCCCCGTAGCAGGGCCATGCTGGTAAAAGGAATCGCCCCTTGTTCCATCTGGTCTACTGCACTTCATTGCCCATTTGAAAGCAAAGACCAGATGATTAAGCTTTTTGCCCTGCTCAAAAGCATTGACCTAATCACTGTTGCACAATTGGCCTAATTGAGGGAACAGCTTGTGCACTGATGTTGTAATCCACCTTGTAAATCATTTCATATTTATTACACGCTCTCTGATCCAGGTTTGATTTTGTCTGATAATAATTTTGTCATGTTGCAATATTGTGTTTCAGTTTTTAAAAATCCAGGCTGCTGCTGGTCTTCCTGCTTCTCTTAAACGGAGCTGTGAAAAGTATTGGCAAACCCTATTGCTTGCTGGGGACACTTACCTGCAATGGCAAATATGCTATTCTGCTTTGGGTGCCAAAACCTATGGATATTCTCACTCATCAGCCTTACATTTAGCCTTTAGTATTAACTAGTTTTTGGTTAACTTGTTGTCCATTGGCACTTTAAGGGGGAAATCAAACAAGCCTTCAGGAAGCACCCTCACTCTTTTTCTCTGCATTTCACACCCTTAGACTGAAGCTTTCCTCATACACTTTTGTACAAGGTGTATTGCTTTAGTCACTCTTTAACATACCTGACCGTCTCTTCGCATCCCAGTAAAAGAAGAGCACGTGAGGTGCACAGAGTGCGGAGCTCTGATTCACATCAGAGAAACCAAAGGATGCTTATCGGAGCAACATTTCATGCCTGGATGGGAATCTGCAGCTAGGAGTCGCATCTGCTTCACCAGTATGTTTAATTGGCTTTTCAAGTAGCTGTGCTCTTTTTTAAATACATGGCGGTGGGCAGTGGGAGATCTGTTTTGCTCTCCCTGAGAAGTGGAATTGCCTAAGTGGAAGAGTGCAGCTGTACCATATGTGAAGGGGAGGGAAGGAAAAAAAAAAAAAAGGCAATGAGGACCAGGTCTGAAAATTCCAGGGAAAATTTACAAAGACTCATTATGAAGAAAAGTGAGGCCAAAGTCAATGAAGCACACCAACCTGGAGAGCAAAAGGATGCTGGAGAATGTCTTTTAGAATGGGTGATGGAAAGTGGAGGTTCAGATCAAGCAACCTGATAGGTGAGAAGAACACAAGGTCTTACATAAAAGAGATAGATGGGAGAAGCATTCATTCCCCAAGTTTAGGGGACTGAAAGATGTGGAACTGCAGTGGCCAGGAGCGCATTTGCACAGCTGAGGCGAGTGCATCATCAACTGTGCCCATTCCTAGAGATGTCTGATCTGGCCATGGTCGTGCATGCCTTAGTTACAGCTCGTTTGGACACTGTAACGTGCTCTATGTGGGCTGCCTTTGGAAACTTCAGAAACTTCAGCTGGTCCAGAATGCTGTGGCCAGACTGTTGATGGGGACCAGTTACAGGGAGCATGCACTCCCTTGTTACAACAGCTTCACTGGATACCGGTCTGTTTTCCAACAGAATTTGAAGTGCTGTTTATGACCTATGAAGTCCTATATGGCTTGTGACCAGGCTACCTGAAAGACTGCCTTTTCTTATACAAGATTGCCTGGGTCTTAAGATCTTGGGGTTCTTGAGACCCTTCTCTCTTAAGAGCCTTCTCTCAAGACCACTGCCTTCACATTTGATGGTATGAAACAAGGCCTTTTCAGTGGCTGCTCCCAGGTGGTGGAACTCTCTGAAGTGATCTCTCCCTTCTGTCCTTCTGATGGCAATCAAAGAAAGACTTTTTTATTCAAGCCGGCCTTTGGCATGTAAGCAAGTCTGTTGGCCTGGATGCTGTTATTCTGTTATTGTTGTGTTTTTAATTGTATTTTAATGCATTTGATTTATTATTGTTTTAATCAAGTTTTATTTATGATTGTAAGCTGCCTTGAGTGCAATTTTTCTTGGTAGAAAGGCAGGGTACAAATCAAATAAATAAATAAATCATGGAGAGAACCCAGGAGGATAATTTAGGAAAGTATATTGTAAGAACAAAATAGCATCCTATGCTAAAGGCACAGGGGTTTAATGATAACTTCTACTAAAGTCCATCCCCACTCCCCAAACCTGGATTCCAGTGGCAGATCCCCAGATTCCCAGATCTGTTTTTTTAATAGCCACTTTGTGTTAGATTTTGGACTACTCAGCAGAGACTGATTCAATCTGAAATCAATTTCAGAAAGGCCTCATGGCCTGTTCCGGGTGTGGTGATGGTGGGGCAGCCAAGTTTAACAGCTGTTTGTTCTGCAGCAACTTACAGGCAATAACGTTAACAACTGCTAATTGCTGAAGATCAGATTACTATTAAATGCCCGGCTAGAGAGGCTGATTTAAAAGCTAGGAAAAGAGGAAATGCATCAAGAGGACAACAGGGGACACAGATTTGCATTACATTTTCATATGCTAATTTAATATGTACAGAAGCACATTTATAAATTATTATTATAATTTATTTAAGTAGAAATGCAATACATCTAGGGTTGGATGAAACCTCCTTTGCCCACCCCACACACTACTTGCTGAATCCCTGCTACTTATCCGACCCAGTGAGCAGCGCGGGCTGAGCCGCTGGGCCATCGGGGGGGGGGTTCTCATTTTTTCGACGAGCCTCCATTTTTGCACAAGATGGGGCTCTGTCTTTTTCATAGATCTACTGTTTGCACACTGTTGTGTAGATCTACTCTGCAAACAGTAGATCTACAAAATACAGAGCCCCATCTTGTGCAGAAATGGCTGCTTGCATGGACATTGAGCAGCTGTAGTGTGTCCTGGCCTCATACGTGGGCTGGGGGTACACCAAGCTGGGTTCAGGGGCCATGGGGGGTGGAATTCGGTGGGTTTCCAGACCAAGTAGGGCACCTGCACCTTTCCTAAATACATCTCACTATAGACAGAGGGCAAGTGACCTGTGTGCCTGCCCAGTCTGCCATCCAGGTACTAACTGTTAATGGGCAACTTCAAGGCCCCGCTGTTCTCCCTCCTTTTTTTTATTACATTACATTTATATCCCACCTTTTTCCCCTTTCAGGGAACCCAAGGCAGCGTACATAATCCTCCTCCTCTCCATTTTATCCTCACAACAACAACCCTGTGAGGTAGGTTGGGCTGAGAGTCTGTGACTGGCCCAAAGTCACCCAGTGAGCTTCCATGGCTGTGTGGGGACTAGAACCCGGATCTCCCGGCTCCCAGTCCAACACTCTTGCCACTACACCACACCTTTAAACCAAACTTAGACTGGATAATCCTTCAAATAGAAGACACCTTAGAGGGCTGTCCTCCGACAGCCCTTCAAATAAGGGACTGTCCGCTCTAAAAGAAAAAGGGACACATGGCCACCCTAGCTGGGAAATGGATGACACTGTAGCTATACAGCCAGAGCCCAGAGGCCTCTGGGCTGGTAATGAAAATTAGGCACCCTCTGCTGCTCCTGCATGCAATAGCTTGAAAATGGCTGAGACAGTGAAGAAGGCCCAGTTCACTTCCTGCAGTCTTCAGGCTGCCTCACCTCAGGAAAACTACATCGTTCATGGTTCCATGGGTTTTACAACCCCACATGCTGTTACCTAGCATGTTAGGGTGATGGAGAAGGAGGGAGTAAAGGGACAAGACTCTCTCTTCTAGCCACACACCCACTGCTACTGCACTCCCACAGTGAAAGGAACAGGGAAAGTGTGTTTTGGAGGTTGGCAGGCTGACAGGGATGGTTTGAGATGATGGGGATGGGCGGAAGCATTTCCCCAAGCCCTCACATTGGCTTGAAAAAATTATCCAATTCTTCCCTGTTGTTTTCTTTCAGGAAAACAAAGACACACTCTGAATTAATCTTAGCTAGGGCTGTATGATGAACTTGAGCACGCTCCGGGAGAGAGCAGAGGACAGGAAGGCCTGGTGTGCTATGGTCCATGGGGTCACGAAGAGTCGTACACGACTTAACGACTGAACAACAGCAAGGGATGTATGATAAATTCATTTCAGTTCATTTTTGATCAGGATTTACCAGTTCAGCCCTTCTAGACCCAACATGGACTCAGATGCAATCTGTAGTTGAAGCCCATGCATTTCTGAGGTTGTGATTTGTGGACACCCCCCCCCCACCGCCGCCAAAAAGTGTTCGATAGCATGCATACATTTGAAAAAATGTGCATGGAAAAATTTGTACTTCAGGAAAATGCACACAAAGACACTTTAATCAATGGGAGAAGAATGTGAAGATTTCAGTGAGGCACACCGTAGATACATACATTTGGGAAAATATGCACAAAAATATGCATGGGTTCTCATGCAAAAAAAGGAGAAGCTCACAATTTTATACGGACCTGAGTAGGAATGAGCTTCGAGATGGAATATGGAGAACTTTGACGAGCTCCAGCTTTTCTGTTTCGCACAGCCCTAATCCTTGGAGAGCTCACCCATCTCTTGTTACGCCATTGCTGTGAAGCAGCTACCTTCACATGCATTCAGTTCCTAAAGAATAAGGCCTGGCATTAATTATTCAACTTCTCTACTTCGAGATTAGTTTAGTGAAAATAATTACCACCTGCTTTATAATTGTCACCAGCTGCATTGGTCCAAAAAGCACTGCACACCTGCAAAAATGCTGTTTCTTCTTCTTCTTTTGTTAGTTTACTCAATTTGGTCATGATCATGAAGCTTTGCTTTTACTTATTTTTGGAACACAGCCTTTCAGCTCATTTTAAATATTTTAACTAGATTTCACTTGTTTGTACTAGCAAAAGCTATTTCCCCCAGTTTCTGTTATTTATTAATAATAACACTGAATATTAAAAATGCAGCTAATCAAACGTTTAGAGAAATGGGAGAACTACAGTGTTGCATGACATGAGGTTTCACAGAAATAATATCATGCTCCTGAGATAATGAGGGCCTGTTAACATAATCAGCTATCCTGGGAGAACAACCCTGTAATTCACTTCAACCTCAGACTTGTTTTCGTACTCTACTCCTGCAATGAGAGTGTTGCCTATGAGTCAATGGCACAGTTCCAGAGACAAATACAATGACCTCTGATAGACCCACCACAGCACACAAGGTGTGGCTAAATCACATTAGAGTTCCTTGTTTGATTTGGCAGCCCTGCTGGCAACCTTGAGATTACAACAGCAGCAGCCCTTAATTTGATGTGGGGGTTATTTGGCCTGCTCCCTGGACATAACATCAGGACATAACAAAAGCGCTGTGGGGTCAGACCAAAGGCCTATGCAGTCCAGCCCAGGGGAGGCTGGTGGCCCTGCTTTCGGTGGGGCTGTGAATCCATTCCGGGTTTCAGTCAGAACCAGCCAGAACTCCAAAGGAGCTATCCCAGGTGCTGAACCCTATCCCCCAAATAGGTTCAGCATCTTGCATAACTCATTTAAAGTTCTGGATGGTTCTGATAGAAACCCAGCATGGCATCACAGTCCCACCAAAATTGGAGCCACCACTCTCCACTGACCCATTGATAGTCTTACCTTGATGAATTTGTCTAATCTTCATTTACAGAGAGCTAAGTGGGTGTCCATCACCACATTTTGCGGCAGCAAATGCCATATGTTAATTCTGCACTGTGTGAAGAATCATAGAATCATAGAATAGTAGGGTTGGAAGGGGCCTACAAGGCCATCGAGTCCAACCCCCAAAGAAGTACTTCCTTTTGTCGGTCTTGACTCTGCGACCAATCAGCTCCACTGAAGAACCTCAGGTTCTAGTAGTGGTGAATGAGACGCCTCCCCACCCCACTTTCCACTGCACCATTGTCCCATATGAAGGTGAGGTGGAAGAATTTCTGATACTTTTCAGGGGGTGCAAAAGTCACAGCCATTTTGGCTGGGATGGGTTTTACTTTTTTATTTACATTTCCTTCCAAATGTCCCTATCTCCCAACTTTCACTTAAAAAACAAAGCCAACGTGTTGCTGCTCTTGCTGGCGTGGAGCTTTCATTCCATGGTCCACAGAATGCATGATGTAGCATAGTTCCCATGAGGCATTTTGCTCTCTATTTGCATAGGAATGGTAGTGGGGCTGCGGAGCTCTGTGCCAAGACACACTGGCAGTAACATATTGTCTTTGTTTTTTAAGTGGAAGGGGGGAAAAGAAAGAAAAAAGCAAAACTCCCCCCACCCAATGATTGGCCCCTTCCTGATTCTTGGCAGTGGTGTGGTGGTGCCAGAACTCACAGGGATGCCACCCTGGCACTGTTTTATTAGCAGGGATGCTGGAATCTTTTGTCACCCTCTTGAAAATTCCCTCTTCCCTCTGAGCTTGGCTGTAATCCTCACAGTAGCTGCGGGGGATATTACGATGTATTATTTGATAGGAGCAACATAGAGTCTAAAAACTTGAACCTGTCACCTTCTATCTTCATGAATTCTTGGTGGCAAGGTGTGGGGAGTGGGGGGAAGATGGAAAGAGAAACAAATATTTTGGAGATTATGGGAAACAAGTGTGTGAAGCTGACCTATCCGAGAAATCCTTCTTGTTTTAAAGATCAATATTACATTCATGGTATTTTAACAAAAAAAAATCTTGGGGGAGGAGATGCATCAATATTATATTAATTGATAAAAAAGCTAGTGATAAAGGGCAGAAATGATGTCTGTTGTTGATGAAGTTTCTTGCATTTGACTGGTAAGAAGAAAGAATGGTTGAAATGCACCTATGAACTAGATAATCACAGCATCTCTTAACCCCAAAGCCATCTGTTAGAACTCCTTGCCCTATCTTAACGCAAGATCCTTGACACATGGGTTTCAGGCTACCCTTTGAGTATATTTGCATTTGTGGGAAGAAATTCATTTAATGAGGATTATTTTAGGGATGTATGAAAGTCACTTACCTTTTCGAAGGGTGACATTCGCAGTGGGGGGGGAGGTGCTCCATCCCTCCTCCCGAAATTCTCTCTGGCTGGCTCCAATCTGCGGAGATTTGGCAGAGCCGCCGGCTGGGGCCACCCGCAGCCAGACATCCTGCCGCTGGGCAGCCTGCAGGGACGCACACGGCGGCTGCCATAGTCACTGCCATTTGCGTCCCTGTATTTTGCCATGATAGGCCACGTAAATATTTACATAGCCTATCACGGCAAAAAAGCCATACAAACCAGCAGACGCAAATGGCAGCGGCTACGGCGGCTGCCATTTGCATTCCCCTTTTTTGCCATTTTAACCTACGTAAATATTTACGTAGGCTATTACAGCAAAAAAAAAAAAAAGGAATGCAAATGGCGGCCGCCGTAGCCGCCGCCATTTGTGTTCCCTTAGTTTTGCCGTGATAGGCTACGTAAATACTTATGTAGCCTATCACGGCTTCTGCAGGGATACAAATGGCGTCCCTGCATTAGCTGTGATAGGCTACGTAAGTATTTACGTAGCCCATCACAGCTATGATAAGGAAGCGAATGGCGGCTGCAGACGCAGACGCCATTCATAAGTCAGCGTGGACGGCAGCAGGTAGGTGCTCCATTCTGGGCCCATTTCGCGGGGTGGGGAGGCAGGGGGGCTTTGTTCCGCCATGGATTTCGGGGGGCCAAATGCACTGGCATTTGGCCTCACCGAGATCCGTGGCAGAATTCTCCAACATTCCTAGATTATTTCATCCTTTGTGCATGGAAGATAGTTGTGGGATACAGGCTTCATGCAGGCAGGAAGAACATCATGACTGTGATTTGCCCTTGCCCAGTGATCCAATGTGGTTTGCTACATATCAACAAGGGATCTCCACCACATACTACAACATATGTTATCAACTTTAAAGAGCCCCCCTTGCTGCTCAACAGCTCATGCATCTGTCACCCAAGGAGGTTATGTCATTCTGCCTAATGGCAGGACCTGCCTGCCTGTGGACCCTAAACTACTTTGCTCTCCTCAGGTTGGTGGAGAATGCTGTCTCATCATCACCAGTGGTAAAGTAAGGTTCAGCTCTCATTCTGACTTCTGTATGTGGAATGAAGGGGTGGAAAAAAAGTCTTAGGTTGTCTCTGGTTAGACATGGACTACTCCTGAAGCTTTCCCCCACTGAACAGTCAACGTTACCCTCCATTTCTTGGGACCTGCCCCCTATCAATATCTGTGGAAGGTCATCACTTCATTGAATATCATTCTCCAATATCTCAGGTTCCAAACCCATCTAGATCATACTAACACCCCTCCTATGATGCTCACGCATACCATTTACACACAAATAAATAACTTACTGAATTCAGAGGCAGCAATATAGGTCAGGATAACAGATGCAGGGGACAAACAGTAGAGAAGGGTTGCTGCCATTTTGCAGTGTCTGAGATATTCCAGAAGCATCTGGCTGGCTGGTGGATGGCGATTCAAACAAAGTACTCAGCTAGGTGTATTTTTGGTCTGGTCCTGTCAGGTTCTTCTTGTTTTCCTCTTATATCTAAAGCTAAATACAGGGATCATAATAACTTGACAGGAAGTTATAATCTTTAGTTATGGTTAGCTATGATTGTTTTCAATTGAAGCCCAAAATAAACAAGCATCCTTACTTCCCAGGGGTGATGGTGGGAGAGTGATGCTAACTATGTAGTAAAATAACAATCATAGCTACAGAATGATTTGTTACAAACAGAGTTGCAGGGTACAAATAACCTTCAAACGTTATCATAAAAAGGAGATACTGGAGACAAATATATCGAGGTGCCATGGATGTCTCCCCAGACCACCAGAAAGAGATTTCCCCAGCAGCCCTCAAGATATACAATAGAACTCAATGTCAGGCAAACTCCCCCCCCCCAATCCAGTTTTGAAGAATGTCTTTATGTAGTTGAAACATAGTCTACAGTCACAGCATAGGTATAACACTACTTGCAAGCCTATGCCCTTTCTTCCTTACCTCCTTACTCTAGAGATGGATAAATGTGTCCAGTTCGATTTTACCCATTTTCTCATTTTTCCAAAGTTAAATTCATTCTGTCCCATTTCTGCATCAGTTTGTCTTTAAAGAAAAAGTATGCACAAACATTCATATATATATATATATATATATATTCATGCATGCATGCATGCATGCATGCATTTTGTACACATTTTGTGTAGTTTTGTATACATTTTTCAAACTATATGCACATTTTTCAAATTATGCACTTTTTCTGGCAATTCCCCCTGAGATTAAGAATTCTTGTGCACACTTCTCTAACACACACATTTTGTATGCATTTTTAAAATGTGATTGCAAACTTCAGAAAAGTGTGGATCTCAACATTTAACTGTGTTCAAGTTTGTGTACAGGTTCAGGTAGTGCAAATTTAGAAAGTCAGTATAAACATGCAAACAGAACAAATTTCTCTCCCATCCCTACTCTACTCATGCCAGACCCTTGAAAAAAGTCACCCACCACCAGATCTTTCAAACCTCCATATGTCATGACAACTGCACCACTACCTTTTTGTTTTCGTTTACACACCAGCCAGAAGGGAGCTAAAGTAGGTTGGCCTGGTATTTGTGGGACAACAATGTAAGCAATGTTAACAGCACATTTTTTTCTACACTCATATAGGATGCACTGTAGTTATGTCAGGGGGGCATATTGACAACAGGGCAAATAGGGATTCCATCCAAATCTGTTCTTGAGCAGGTGGGGAATGCGACCTATAGCTCTTCCTCCTCTTCCTCCTCCTCCTCTTCTTCCAAAAACATTCAGTATAATTGTAATAAAATAATACAATCCTAATATTTATAGGTCATTTTCCATAGAATTCCATGAAGATAAATAACGCTTTTGTTTGTTTCATACTCAGCATGGTGTAGTGAGAGATTGTCAGGCTAGGACTGTGGATGGCATGCCCAGGTTCAAATGCCACTTAGCCATGAAGCTCCGTGTGTGACCTTGGACCAGTCACTATCTTTTAGCTTAAGCTACCCTCTTATGAGGGTAAAATGGAGTTCATGCTGGCCCAGGGCATGTTTCCCCCTGAAGTGAAACCCAAATTGCACCCCTCCTCCAATATGGCCAACCAGACCTTAAAACAAAACAAATGCATGTAGGGGACCCCTTTATGTATAATGCATGAAGGAGTCCCCATGCAATAACCAAGGGGGTGGGACCCTGCCCCTGCCTCTGCTGTTGGGTCTTGGGTGTGCCATTGGTCCTGCCCCCTGAATATTTTGGTATCAGCAGGGATGAAGCCTATGCATGAGCAGTTGCTTGCGCATAGGCTTATGCCTTGCAGACATCTGCAGCAGTGCACGTACTTCCAGTGGCAGGGCCATTGCTGTGCTCATGCATATAATGTGTGAAGAGCGCCCTCTTCCTAACCATCAATTCTCCCACCATCTGAAGCAGGTCCCTTCAGCCCACTGCATTTATTTATTTATTTGATTGATTGATTGATTGATTGATTAATGGCCCATCTGGCCAGCCACCCAGCCACTCTGGGCGATGTGCAGAGCATACAACAAAACAGTCTAAAACAATAAAATTCTACATTAAAACATCATATTTCTAAAAATACCCTAACCCACCCCAAATGCCTGCCTGAACAACCACATTTTTAATGCATGGCAGAAGCTCAATAAAGAGGGGGCATGGCAGAGTTCCCTAGGGAGGGAGTTCCACAGAGTGGGGGCCACCACAGAAAAGGCCCTCTCCCTCATCTGCACCAGTCTAGCTGTCCTGGCTGATGGGACAGAGAGAAGGCCATCCGAGGTTGATCCTGTCAAGCGGCCTGTCTGGTGTTGCTGGAGGCGCTCCTTGAGATAGGCTGGGCTGGAACCATATAGGGTTTTAAAGGTCAAAACCAACACCTTGAATTTGGCCCAGAAAACAACTGGTAACTAGTGCAACTCCTTCAGCACTGGAGTGATGTGATCTCGCCGGCGGCTGCCTTTAATCAGGCGAGCTGCCGTGTTCTGTACCAGCTGCAGCTTCCAAACCGTCTTCAAGGGTAACCCCACGTAGAGCGCATTACAGTAGTCTAAATGAGAGGAGACCAGGGCATGTACTACCGATGGGAGCAGATGGTCGGGAAGGAAGGGGCGCAGCCGCCATATCAGATGGAGTTGGTACAGCGCTGTCGGGCTCACAGCTAACACCTGAGCCTCCATGGACAGCTGGCTCCACAGCCCTGGATCAGGGAAGGAGGAGGAGGAAGGGTAGGATTTCAATAGTTAAAATCCAGTGATGAAAATAAGGACTTGTATGTGCATTCTCATGCCAAGAATCACTGGCTGAAGACTTCTTCCACCATTGCATATTGTTGAAGGCTCTGTACCGCCTACACTGTATTCATGTATTCTGAATAACCTGATCTGTGCTGCCTTCTAGAGCAGAGTGTGGAAATAATGAGAAAATTAACATAACAACTTGGTGTGTGTGTTTTGTGGAAAAAATAATGATGTCCCCCCCCCCACAGATGATCTCGTTGCATTTCTTAGAAAATAGCTACACTTCAAAAGCATCCAGAAACTTAGTATAGGTTTTGGGGGGCAGCTAGTGCAGATTAGAACACATGTGAACATGCAATTTTTTAAAAAAACAATGACCCCAAAGGCATCACAAAATTTTGCCCCTAAAGGACAAAATAGGGGCAGGTATCTACCAGGGACTGGCTCTGATAAATCTTGACAGTTCCCGTATTTTGCTCTTTGTCTGCACATTTCTGTTTCACCAGAATAGCTCCATAGAGCTCTCAGGACATTTTATAATGAATCAGTTATAAAAAGAATGTAATCTATAAAAACCTGAACAGCTAAAAATGCAGGACTAATGAGCAATAATACAGTAAGTAAAGCCTACGCAATAAAATATACTATAATTCATTTCAGGAGTAGGTAAATAATTGTCAGGCCCGCCAAAAGTTTTAAAACATTCTTTTAAGCAAGGGGTGCAGAACCTCCGGTGTGCACCAGGTCTTGGTGTCCTCCAGGGGGCACCACTTAGGCTCCAAGCACCACCACCTAGAGGTATCCCCTAAGAGGGCGTCCCCACTGTTATCTCCATGAGGTCAGAGATACCAGTGGGGATTCTGCTGCTGGCATGTGCCGGCAGCGGAACCCCTGTGGTTATTTCTTATTTCAGCAACTGCAGATAGCAGCAGGGATATGAGGTGGCCTGAGCCTGACTCACCTGTGCCAGGGGGATGAGGGATGAGGGGCAGTGGGGGTTGGAGCTCACCTGCATGTTGGGAAGCTCAGCAGGGGTGCAGGGCAGCCTGGGCTTTCTCCATGCTGGGTGGAGGCACAGTTCTGTGATTCCATTCAGTGCAAAGAAGAAAGAAAAGGAAAAAAGGGGGGTGATGTCAGGAGGGGGGCTCAGCCCTGACATAATCCAGCCTGCAGGGATGTGAGGTGGTTCAATCCAGACCACACCCCAAAACAGTTCGGCATCCCTGTTTTAAGCAAAATAATCAAGGTGGCCTTGTGGACCTCTCTTGGGAAGGATCTTCCTTCAAGGAGACATCAAGGGCTTTTTCTAAGGGGTGAGTGACTGCATGGGTTTCCAGGCACAAGGGTCCCCTGTCAGAGGCTATTAACCCAAGTGTCCACTCAACAGCTGAAGCTAGGGATGTTTGTCGCTGGGAAATCTGGTTCTTTTTTGGCTTGACAGAATTCTGCAGTGTGTACAACTTGTTTTGCACCCATGAGCTGAGCTGTGGGCTGTTCCCTGAACTCCAGGAATTGGAATTTTTCTTTGGGAAGGTTTTGTGCTTTCCTTTGGGAAGGTTCTGCAATATGTCCAAATTTCTGAGCAATCTGCACAAATTACAGCCGAATTTATGCAAATTGTGCAAATTGGGCCATAATTTGTGTCAACTGCTCAGAAATTTGCACAAATTGTAGAACCCCCCCCAAATGCGCAAATTCCTGGAAAATCCATGAACTGGCCTGACTCTCTGCAGTTCGAGTTGGGTACCACAGTAGGAACTGAAACAAAATCTGGGTGGGTGGGTGGTGAGGCTAGGAAAACTCATCAAAATCCACCCCCAAAATGGATTTCTTTGTCATCCCTAGCTGAAGCAAAGACTGCAACTGGTTCATCTTCACATGTAAGGTCTGATCACTGAGCTGTCTGGCCAGTGTTATGTTTCTTCTCCCTGTCAGTTCCCATTCAATAATATCAGTGCCCAAAAGGTGTGCATGCGAGTGATTGTGATCAGATCCATGCGTGCAAATTGATTGTCTTATGTGACAGGGATAAGTCACACATGGAAATCTTGCATGAAAATTGTGAAATGGGCTACAAATGTAATAACAATATAGTGATCAAAAGTTGAAGAAACGGAGGGACACCAAAGACATTCCTCATCAGGGTGACATTTGATCTACGGCCAGTCCTGCCTCCCTCTCATCCCAGGTAATGTAGCTTCAAGCAAAGAAGGGAGGGATGTATAAATGAGACAAACCTGAGCTCGTCGAAGTTCTCAAAATTCCACCCCAAAGCTCGCTCCAACTCATGTCTATATCAGGTCACAAGCCTCGTTTTCTTCTTCTTGCACAAACATTTGTGCATATTTTCTTGAACATTTTCCCAAATATACAGATCAATTGTGTGCATTTTTGAAATGTGCCCATTTTCTACCGTTGATTAAAGTGTGTTTGTGTGCATTTTTCAGCAGCACACTTTTTTTCAAGTGCATTTTTCAAATAGTCACATTTTTCAAACTCTTCATTTTTGTTCTGCAAACAACATCACAAGCTCAGAAATGGATGGACTTTGACTGCAGATTGCCTCTTTCAGTTCTGGGAGACACAAACTGGGTAAATTCGGGTCAAGACTGAACTGAAAGGAATTTTCATACATCCCTAAAAGAAGGGCCATGGAACAAGGCCTCTATGAATAGGCTGACCATATGCACCATTTTAAATGGGACAGTACCATTTTTTTCATATTTCCCAACCATCTTGTTGTTTTAATATAAATGTCAATTTTGTCCCGTTTTTAGTTTTTTTGAACGGATTTATCATAAGGCTCTATGCTAATCAATGCATGCAGTAAAACTACTAGTGTGACAAAAGAGGAAGTTCCATTTACTTTATCCAGTCAGGGCCAGGCTTCTTGAGCTACCGAGGATCAGGCACTGCCCCCTTGCTTGTCCGCAGTGGCGGGAAATTCAAGAGGCTGTCGCTAAGCTCCATTCAGCATGTGGGAGCCAGGAGCATGAGTCTTACTGTTATTTCTACCATCATTCCACCCATAGAGATTCTTTCTGCCCTACATTCAGTTTGATTCAGACTTTTCAGACTCATATTTCGGTTCAACAGGCTGTTAGCTATTTTTTTATTACAGCGGAACTCTCGGGTGGGACATTAACAAATACCGGCTTGTGATATCAGTCGGGGTGTTTATTCCTTTTTTCTTTTTCTTTTTGGTGTATGTTTATGATTTTTTGCAGTCTGGCCACTGCAGTCCTGCATTAGAGTGTTCAGTGTGGTATGCCATACAGATTTGTTTACTGCTCATGTGATATTTTATAAGTACATATATTTTATATATGTATATTTATGAGTGTTTTTTTGTGTATATGCAATAAATTAGTGTTATTCATTTGTGCCCTTTTCCATGTTCTTTTGCAGTGAGTTTAGGTTGTTTTTCATGAATACAGAATATTACATAACCCCATCCCATTTTTGTCATCCCAATATCCTGTTTTTGTCTCAAGGAAATATGGTCAGTCAGCCTATCTATGAAGCTTGTTCAGTTGTCATGGGGCCATGGCCAGCTTGCAACACTCCAATGTGTGTTTGCTACCCCTCTCAATTAGGGATGTCAGAGAATTTCGCCACGAATCTCAGGGAGGCCGAATGCCAGCACATTTGGCCCCCCGAAATTGGTGGCGAAACGGTCTGCCCCCCCACCCCCCCAGGACGGGACTTACCTTGGGTGAATCCTCCTGGCGGTGGCAGCTCCGGCGGCGGTTTGGTGGTGGTTCGGCAGCAGCTCGGCGGCGGCTGCGGCGGCCAGTCTTCCGATCGGCTGCCGCCACTGCCATTTCCAGTAAAAAACAACAACAACAACAAAAGTGATAGGCTACGTAAAGATTTACATAGCCTATCACGGCTAGATTTTTAAAAAATACCGTGATAGGCTATGTAAATGTTTACGTAGCCTATCATGGCTGAGTAAAAAAAAAAAAGCACGTTTGCAAATGGCGGCGCCCATGGGCGCCGCCATTTGCGTCCTTATTTTGGCACGTCTAGTCTACATAAACATTTACGCAGACTACGGCAAAAATAAGGGGAACACAAATAGCGTAGACGCTACGTTATTTGCATTCCCCTTATTTTCACCGTAGTCTACGTAAATATTTATGTAGACTAGACGTGCCAAAATAAGGAACGCAAACGGCAGTGCCCATGGGTGCCGCCATTTGCGTACGTGGCTTTTTTTTTTTTACTAAGCCGTGATAGGCTACGTAAACATTTACGTAGCCTATCACGGCTGACTGCAGGGATGCAAACGGCGGTGGCTATGGCCGCCGCCATTTGCGGCCCAGCCGGCCAGGATTCGGGGGTGGAGGGACGGAGCGCCTCCCTCCCCTGGCCAGAATTTTGGCAGGGAGGGATGGAGCGCCTCCCCCCTGCCAGAATTTTGGGGGGAGGGATGGAGCGCCTCCCCCCCACCGCGAATCAAATTTCATTAAAGGTAAATTACTTTTGTACATCCCTACTCTCAATTCACCCTAACTCCTGAGCAATAGGAACTCTAAGCATTGCAGATTAATTCTTAACTTGGGATGGGGGCACTACCAGTTACTGCTGAGCATGTTATGCCTGTTTCCTCCTTATGTCCCTTGGTCAAAGCATGTAGCAGGAAAGCGTTGTAAGAAGTATACAGTCAAACCCCAGATTCACAATTACAAAGCCTTATTGCAATTAGGGATGGAGCTATTAAGGATCATGAGGGGAAAACAATAGGTAGTGAACGCACGCACGCACGCACGCACACACACACACACAAAATATATAAAAAATAACTAACTAAATAAAAACATTTACTCTGTAATGCTACAATCCTAGACCCACTTACCCTAGGAGTAACCTGCACTTAATTCAATGGGCTTATCTGATTGGGCATGCAAAGGATTGCACTGTAAGTAACCTGAGGTAGACTAGGGATGATGCATGAACATCTCATTCCACTTTCTTTTTGGTCAGACAACCTTAAAGAGGACTCTCAAACTTATTTGCAAGGAGTAAGGATCACCAATGACATTCGGTAGATGAACAAACTTCCCCGGAACAAACTGCATTTCTAAGCCTGTTGAATCAGGGCAGTGGGTTGACGGTGGCAGTGGATTCTCTGGTCAGGTATGGCCATATGATCTTGAGCACACCTTTAGAGATAGAGCTTTGACACTTGAGACATGGCATGTCCAACATGTACACACAGAGAGGTGGGCCATTGACACCGTTCAACAACCCAGGAAGGTGGAAACGAAAGGTGAGAACTGGGGATATTTCCAATCTACCCCTGGTTGACAGAACTCTGTGGGTGTGCATGTGTGGGGGTGTGGGATTCCCCCGTGTGCTCCTGAAGATGCTCTAATCTTCACAGGTACATTTCTGTGGATGGGAAAGCTAGGCTATGCTGCCAGATGCATTGAATGTTTAAAGAGACGGGCATTGTATTCTCAGGTGTTTCTCCACAGTCTAAACTTCTGACCTTACTACACACAGAGGTTCATATGGGAGGCAGAGCTCCAAAAGATTCTGTAGGCCTTTAATGGTTTGTTTTATGGTTCTAAAACATGCAAGCGATATCTGTCAGCTGGATGTATTTTTGGGCTAATTTTGTGAACTGCTGTATGAACAGCCTTTTCTTGAAAGTCAGTCTATAAAGTTTGTTGAGATGAGAGAGAGAGAGAGAGAGAGAGAGAGAGAGATGTTTTAACCCTTGGGCAACATCTTTAGTGGCAGCATTTTAGCAGAGGTTTGCAGTAATGATGCGTATCTCCAGGCTGTGAAAAGCTTTGCTTCCTGATTTCTGTAGCTTGAGCTGCTGCTAAATACACAGGAGCAGTGAAGGCTGGTTGTTATGGTCAGTTGGCAACCCTCATTGCAGATCCTCAGTTTCTTCTCAGCCCACAGAGCCATGTATTATTATCTAGCATGGCCATCAAAGGTGGTTACTCTCCACGCAATCATAACTATACAAATTGACAGTATGAGTGTGTTAGACATTTGAAAATGCAATGGGAGAATTTATTTCTTTAATGCGACTTGCTATCCCACCCCACAAAACCCATTCGACAGATATCATAAAGTTGCCATCAGATGGTAACATTCTTCAAACATCTGGTGGCTACTTCCCCATGACAAGAATATGACTGGTGATGTTTTTATCCCATTAGGAAACCCCAGGGCCAACCTGTTTTCTAGTGTGATACTAATACCACTATCATCAGATGAATTAATAAGGCAGGTTAATATGCCTGCATGTTTTAATAAAACAAGGCTAGCATCAAAAGCAGCTGGTTCTTGTTTGTTATCAGCTTTCCGATTTCCCTGGTGTTTCCTTCACTGAGCATTATAAAGTTAGAAGTCAGCTTCTTCCGCAGTTTCAGCTCGCTTGCATGGGGGTGGGGGGACGGGGACAAATTAACCAAATAAATTCATCTTTCATAAAGGAAGATTGTCAATCAGATGTAAATTACACTTGGTGTAAATGTCATTTCATCGCTTACAGTTGATGCTTTACATTTAGCCCTTAAACATTGCTGTCTGCTCACATTATTACGATCTATGCTTCTCTGACAGCTCTGGTATTAATTGCACCAAATTGCTTGCCTTTTACGGTACATTTTCTCTTGTGCAGAGAGATGCCTTAAGAACTTTTGGAAGAAAACATCTCACTTTAAATATGTGAAAGGAAGCAATGTTTTGGCTTCCTTTAGGGTGAGTACAGAGAATCACATGGAATAATAGAACTTTAGAGTTAGAAGGGAACTTGGAGTTTCTCTAGTCCATCTCCTTGTTCCATGCAGGGTCTACAGTGCAGGATGCAGCTATAGAATCCCTGGCAGATGCTCTTCCAGCCTCTGCTTAAATACCTCCAGCAAAGAGAGCCCACAACCTCCTGAGACAGTCTGTTCCACTATCACATAGCTCTTACCGTTAGGATGTTTCTCCCAATGTTTTGCCAAAATCTGCTTCCTTGCAATTTCCACTCCTTGATTCTAGTCCTACCATCTCGAGCAACAGAGAACAAGTCTGCTCCATCTTCTGCATGACATCCCTCTAGGTATTCAAAGACAACTATCATGTCTCCTCTTAATCTTTTTAGTCTCCAGGCTAAACATAACCAGTTCTTTCAATTGTTCCTTATAGGATGTCATTTCTAGATCCTTCATCTGGTTGCCCTCCTCCAGACATGGTCCATTTTGTCTAAATCCTTCTTAAAATGTGGCATCCAGAACAGAACACAGTACTTGACCAGCACAAAATAGAGTGGAATGATTACTTCCTGTGATCATGGCGCCACTCTTCAGCTAATGCAGCATTTTGGACTCATTTTTCTATTCTTGGATTTATTTATTTTTTGCAAGCCAAACTTGTGATGAAGTGACTACAAGTGCTTTAACCTGGACCCAGAAACCCATGACAACAGCTTAGTCCAAACAAAGTCTTGCCCTGGAAGTGGTTATGGGAATCAGGTCCCTATCCCCCAAGCTCCATCACCTTCCACAAGCAAGGCGAATGGGGAGAGGAGTCCCTGCTGTTATCTCCAATCATTGCACACTATTCTCCCTGCCAATTGGGAAAGTGGGAAGTAGGGATGGGCAAACTCACCCTAATCTGGGGGATGGGTGGGTGGGGAGGAATTGACAAGTTCTTTGAGAAATTCAGTGAGCACAAGTTTTCCTGATTCACACATCCCTGACTTAGAGCAGGTGAACCTCTTAGCACAGCCTCCCCCATGGCTGACTGGGGCATGCTGGCAGTTGAAATCCATCACATCTGGAGGGCACCAGGTTGGAGAAGGCTGCCTTAGCATGCTGCTTACCCTCCCAATTTGGACACCAAAGGAATCTCTGCTCTGGTGATCTCTCTGATCAGCCAAGGTGGCTTTGCTGCACATGGGCTTTCCCCAGCCAGCTCCACATGCAGTAGTCAGGTTCCCCATCAAGACACCAGGTGTAGAAGCACTTCTCCACCCAGTGCCTTGGTCAGGGTGGCTGCACCCACCCCAGGTCCTCCCCAGGATGCCTTAGCTGGGGACTGAATGGTGTCAGGGGTGTCATTAGGCCTGTGAAGGGCCAATTTGGGGGGACATCGTCTGCCCCTCCCAGATTCTAGTTCCCCATCTCTGTCCTAACTAAATAGGCTTGCGCTTCTGATTTTTTTTTTTTTTAATAGAAATGCTAGTGCTGCATCCAAAGAATACAGTCCTGGTATTTTGTGTCATGACATTCAAGAACAGCTTTGCAGCACACACCATGCACCTAATAGCTGCGTGAACTGGCACTGTTTTTGCTTTCGTGCTTCATTGCCCAGCACTTTGTACATTCAACTAATAACTGGCAGCTAAATGTGTGCCAAGTCTCTGCACTCCCCAACCCCTCTACAAAAACACATCCATAAAAGAAACCCCAATATAGACATGCTTGGTCAGAAACGGGGACATGACTGCAGTGTTCAAAGCAACCTAAGTTTTGCCCTGCAAGACCTCACAAGCAGAAGTCTGTTCTTGGCTTGGCTTGGCTTGGCTTGGCTTGGCTTGGCTTGCCTTGCCTTGCCTTGCCTTGCCTTGCCTTGCCTTGCCTTCATTGATCGTATAGATCAGTGGTGTTGGATGAAGGGTATCTAAGTCACACTGTCTAAACAGAATTTTCTACTTGGCTGGCTTTGTGGTTTGGCTGAACTTCAATTTGAACTTTTCTCCTCCCTCGTTGCCACTGATCTAATTAGACTTGGATACTGAAGCTATTTAAAGACCTGGAGACAAATGCAGACATACAATGGAGATTTCTCACTACAGTCAAGGGCCTTGCCAGTCTCAGCAGGAGTGGTCTAATCCAAAGCCCATTGAAGTCTGTTGGTGGCTAGGCAATGGATTTTAACAGAGTTTTATTAGACCTTTAGCGCCATAGTCATGCAGGGACACAACTGTGCTTATAGCAATGTCTTCTCGTTGTTGTTGTTGTTGTTGTTATAGGGAATGGGCATCTGCTAAACAGAATGTTTCCATATCTTTTTAAAGAAGATCAAAGGTCTTCTGTCTGCAGAGCCAATAAAAATTAATTGCAGTTATTCAGTGGGAGTCAACCTGCTTAAAGTACTTTGATGGAGCTGGGGACCATATCCCATATCATCTTCATGCTAGCAGAATCTGTAGTCCTTCCTGTGCTGTCAAGGAAACATCAGACATCCCAAGTAGGGATGTATGAGAAATTTGTTTCAGTTGGATTTTAACCAGAATTCAACCAATTTGCATCTCCCAGAACTGAACATGGACCTGAACACAATCTGCGGTTAAAGTCCGTACATTTCTGAGTCTGCCATGAGATTTACACAACAACAAGAGCGTACATTTGAAAACTGCGTACATTTGAAAAATGCACACAAACATGCTTTAATCAATGGGGAGAAAAATGCATACATTTTCAAAATGTCTACAAAAATACACATGAACTTTCATGCAAAAAGAAAAAAGCTGACAATCTGATACCGGCACAAGTTGGAACAAGCTTCAAGGCAGAAAGCAGAGAACCTCAACATGCTCGTGTTTTGCTGATTTGCACATTCCTAGTCCCAAACTGTGTGGGATGAATGTTTTCAAGTTGTAGGAAGCAATGGTATTTGACACTTTAATGCTGTATCTCTGTTGTAGATTTTCTGTGGAACATGTGAATGCATGTATTTGCATGTACGTAATTACATAAAAGCCCTTAGTACTATCATGGAATCTGCCCATTCATGGGGGTGGGTGCAAATTATATTTTCAGCCCCCAAATTGCTGTGTGGAGAAGAGAGCCACTCTCCACAACAGAGAAGTTGCCCATCCCAGGCCTATGGTATTGTTCCTTGGCATCTTTCTTCCAGAACCTTCCTCCAGGCAAACTCCCAGTTTCCTTGGACACAAACTATTTTGGTGCTACACAAGACCATGAGATGAGCCCTCCTGGATCAGATCAAAGGTCCACATAGTCTATTCTATTTCCTACAGTGGCCAATCAGATGTGGATTTTAAATTATTTTTAGCCCCCCCCCCTTTAAAGGTGGAACCCTCCCAAGATGGCATACACAATAAAAGAAGCAATGCAAAACAGTAACCATCCATAAAAACAGCTAGTGCAATTAATAAAAGGCCAATGGGAACAGGTCAGTCTTCAGAGATTTCCAGAAGACCTACAAAAAAGGGGCCTGATGGACCAGAGCTCATTCCAGAGCTGCAGGAACACTACCAAAAAAGGCCTTCTTCCTTCCCATAGATGGCGCTGCTTCCACTGTTGTTCCCCAGTGACTGGAATTCAGAGGCTAGTAGCCATTGATAGCCCTATCTTCTATGAATTTGACTAATCCCTTTTAAAGCCACGGGGAAAGCAATCCTATGGCTGCTAGACAGTGTCTAGATGGTCATAGGATTTTTTTTTTTTTGGTTTCTAGGAACTGAGCTTGGAGCCAGGGCTCCAAGCTTGGTTCCCAGAAACTGCACTCCCTGCCCCTTCTCCTGCTGCCTTGTAGTCGGCACCATTTTTCCCTGTCTCCACACTCATAACTGCAGCATGGAGTGGGCAAAAAGGGGGCATTTTTGGTGACAAGGAGGGGACGAGACCGTGGAAGCATCATTACAACATTTCCTATGCATTGTCCAGCCTCCCCTCCACCCCGAAGCCCCCAGCGAGACAGGCAAAAGCAGCTGTCTAGCCACAAACGCAGGGCAGCTGGAGCGCAGAGAAGAAGTTCCTCTCTGTGCTCTGCTTGCCCTGCGTTGGAGAGTAATCCACCTCCGATAGGATTGCGCCCTTAAGCTAGTGGGAATCACACTTCTGGGGGCAGCAAGTTCCATAATTTAGTTATTTGCTGTGTGAAGCTTGCTTTTGTCTGTTCTGAATGTCCTGCCAAATCAGTTTCATTGGCTGACCACAAGTTCCAGCACTCTGAGAGGGAGAGAGAAACTTCTCTCTCCACTTTCTCTGCACCAACTCATCCTGAGTTTTAATTGTTCCAGTTTATATTCACTCAGGCAACACATATAACCTTGGTACAACCAATACACTTTAAAGGATCGTGCCCCACCTCTGGAAGTGAACAGTCAACAGTTGACTCACAATATGACATTAAACCCCTCAAACTGTTGTCATCCATTTGTGTCCCCGTGCACAGAAGTTCACGGTGAATCCCTTTTAGCTCTGATTTTAGCTAAAAGCTCTGATTCTGCTGTAAATAGCTGGAGCCAGAAATCTACTTAGGGAAAATGTGTCAGGAGGAATTCAAGTAGTGAAATAACCCCTAAAGTAAAGCAGTTTTGATATGTTGCCCTGTAAACTCTAAACAGTAAATCAAGCGTTTCAGATTCCCCTCACCCACTCTTCCTGTGAGATGGAAAGGAATCAAGGGGACCAGGTAAATGTGTGTTTCTTTGTAGCATAAAAAGAAAGGAAGGAAGGAAGGAAGGAAGGAAGGAAGGAAGGAAGGATTCTGAGAAAGACCCACATAATTACACCTAACTTTGTTAAGAAGAATTCATCTTAAATTTGTTAAGAAGATGAATCTTTATCTTGGTACTCTTGATCCATCAACTTAATAGAAGCAAACAGTCATTAAAATGCCCTTTGCTCTCTGGTTTCTACAGCTAGTATAAACTGACTGTGTAGACCAGGGAGAAAAAAAGGTAAAGGTAAAGGGGTCCCCAGCCAGTCGTGTCCGACTCTAGGGTGCGGTGCTCATCCCCGTTTCTAAGCCGAAGAGCCAGCGCTGTCCAAAGACGCTTCCGTGGTCATGTGGCTGGCATGACTGAACACCGAGGTGCACGGGACGCTGTTACCAGGGAGCAACTAAATGTTAAAATGAGTTGTTTCCCCCACTTCTGTCTGCATAACATTTTCTTGTATACACATTAGCTTTTATTTTTCACTGAAGTTAGTTACTCTTGGGTATGTGATTTAAGGGGACAATGAGCTCCTGGTATACTTTGGGTTTCAGAAGAGGCAGACAACCGTTTCCTAGAAGAGAGCAGCTTCAGTCAGCTTCTGTGTTTTTCTGTGAATACAGTACATCTCAAATTGGTCTTAGACTCTGTGGAATAATTGAAACCTGTTCTTAATGAGGCAGAAAAAAATGGAAATATTCTCTTTGTTCTCCTCAAATGAAGGAGGCAGCTCTCACCCAATGCCATCTCTGACCAAGAGTCTTTAAATGCTGAACTGCCATATCCTATGTATCCATTTAAGTTGCAGCAATATAACAAGTGACTTGTGCCACCATAGTACAAGCAGTATCTTCTATAGGCAAACACTAGATGTTATGGGAGACTTGGG
The DNA here is from genome assembly GCF_057233095.1 of Heloderma suspectum. Classification (NCBI taxonomy): domain Eukaryota; kingdom Metazoa; phylum Chordata; class Lepidosauria; order Squamata; family Helodermatidae; genus Heloderma; species Heloderma suspectum. The sequence goes on along the minus strand of NC_139462.1, from coordinate 31,266,799 downwards.
GCTCCTGCCAAAAATGGCATCTAGTTTGTCTAGGAGCACTCAATTCTGTAACATTCTCTAAGCCAAGAAAGTATGGAACTGATTGGTGCATAGGTGGAAGTATACTGGGGAAACCCCATGTAAGTTCTCCCCCAAGCTTTCTAAAGGAAGATAGGATAGATTAATAAAGTAGATATGCCTAATTCATAATAAAAAACAATTTAATGTAATTTCCCTCTCTCTGGATAACCAAGGCTAGATCTACACTAGTGCTTTTTATCGGTATTGAAGTGCACTGATAACTGTTGGGGCACATTACATATTCTTTATGCCACTTTTCTAGTGTTATTTCCTACTTTTTGTTGTGTGTTATCCGAAATACCTCAACGGATGACACTGTGTGTAATGAGGTATAAATGTGTGAGAGTGATATAGCATCACCTTGATGGGATCGTATCGATATGACACAAGGTGTAGATCTGGCCCAGAAATGCGTAGTGCAGTGGTCTTCATTAGTTTAAACCTGGAATGTAAATAAAGTGTGTGTGTGTGTGTGTATGTGTGTATGTCCCTTAAACTGAAGCTCATGCAAAGGAGGACAGGGAAAAACCAACCACCTTTCATTTGTGAAATTATAGAGTCCTCTTTCTGAAATTCTCAAAACACTCAAATATAGCTGCTGGATGAATGAATTGGTTTTATGATGAGCCCAAACACCCTAAAGTGGCCAGAGAGAGCATACATGACTTTCCCCTAGGCCACATGGCTGATAGTCGGTGGCAGATTCTGACTTGCTGAGTCTCTGTTTCCCACCCATTGCTCCCTACCGTGCAGCTGTCTTGGACAGTGACGGCAAGTTGGGAGATGATAATGGAGCAGCTGGAAGGGAGAAATAATTAAATCCCATCTAGTACCACTTAATATTTTCCCTTGTTACTCTGACTTTGAGCCACCAGGAGCACATTAAGGGTAATTGAGTTAGGTCAATTTCTTATCCAAATGATATTAAGGTAACTGTGTACTAAAAATGAAATTGCGCTGTGTCTCTTTAGCTCTGCTCTGGCAACTAACACGAGCTGCTCTTCTCCCCCTCACTCAATTTTCCTCTCAGGAAAATAAAATAAGGAAAAAAAGAATAAACATTTTGCAAAGCCATTTGCTTGTTTCCCTTCAGGTCGTATCTATCACCCTACTGGCAGTGAAAAAGAAAAGAAAAAAGATGACGACAGGGCTGCTGCTTCCCAAGGTTTGAAAAGAACATTTGGAGTACCAAGACTGCCAAGACCCTGCCAGCCCATCAGTCAGGGCCACTACAATAAACAGCACTAGGAATCGACATCTTGTGCAAGGGACTAGTTATTCTGCTTTCACATTGATGTTTTCATGCTAATAGTTCAGCTGTAGATAGAAATGGACTTCATTAGTGCTCTGTTTGGCCCAGTGTTCCTTCATTTTGGAGCACTGAGGGCACAATTTTATGCATGTTTAGACAGAAAAAAAGTCCCACAACTCCCAGCATCTCCCAGCCAGGCATGGTGGACTTTTTTCTGTCTGACATGTATAAGATTGCACCGTAAATGTATCATTATAAGGGTGCGATCTTATGCATGTTTAGAGAGAAAAAAGGCCTACGACTCTCAGCATGCCCCAGCCAGCTGGCTGGGGCATGCTGGGAGTTGTAGGCCTTTTCTCTCTCTAAACATGCATAGGATTGCACCCTAAGTTACTTTAAGAAAACAACAACAATGGCACTCTTTCACTTTCTCTCTCCCTCTCTGTGTATATGACTTGCCTGTTCCACATTACCCAAAAAGAGGATGAAGAGAACATAGATTTGCATAACATTTACACATGTTTTTCATCAGCTCCTGGATTTTTCTTCTTGTTGATTAAAATTGTTTGTACTGTATGTACTGCCTATTTATATGTAAATGGTTTTTTAAAATCTTATGTATATGTATTGTTAGTGGTTGTTAATTTTTGTTAACCAACCAGAAAGCTTCAGTTATTGGGTGGTATAGAAATTTATTTATTTATTTATTTATTTACAATATTTGTATACCTCTCCAGAGTGGTGAGCATAAAAGGTAAAATAGTAAAAGGATAAAAAGGATTAAAACACCATATTAAAATTATGCTTTTTAAAAAGCAGAATGCCAATAAGAACCGTGACTGCTCAATTAAGGAATGCCTCCTGGAACAGTGCTGTTTTCAGAAGTGCAAATGACAGTGCTGTTTTCAGAAGTGGAAATGACCCAGCATTGGTGCCTGCCTGACCTCCAGGGCCATGGAGTTCCAAAGAAAGGGGGCCACCACACTGAAGGCTCTTCTCCTGGTAGATTCTAGTTGGGCCATAGGTTTGCCACCTCTTTCTCTTTTTCTCTCCCTCTGTGTGTATATAACTTGCCACACTTACACATTACCCCAAAAGAGGATAAAATGGAACATAGATTTGCATAGAAATGTAAAAATAAATGAAAAGTATAGATGAAAGCTGAGAAAGAATTACTGAAATCACATAAAAATAGATCTCACCATAGTGTAGGGATGTACGAAACTCCGCTTACCTGGCCCCGCCGGGTTCCGCTGGCAGGGGGAGCCGCTCCGTCCCTCCCCCCGGAATCCTGGCCAGCCAGCTCTGCTCCATGGGGATTCCGTGGAGCCGCCGGATGGCTCCGCCAGCAGGCGGACATTCGGCCGCTGGCTAGCAGGGACGCAAATGGCGGCGGCCATAGCCGCCGCCATTTGCATCCCTGAATTCAGCTCTGATAGGCTACATAAAGACTTACGTAGCCTATCATGTTTGGGTTTAAAAAAAAAGCGTACGCAAAAGGCGGTGGCTACAGGCGCTGCCATTTGCGTTCCTTATTTTTGGCCATCTTAGTCTACGTAAATATTTATGTAGACTAAGACGAAGACAAGAAAGGGGAACACAAATAGCGTAGTGGATGCTATTTGCGTTTCCCCTTATTTTCGCCATCTTAGTCTACATAAATATTTACGTAGACTAAGACAGCCAAAAATAAGGAACGCAAATGGCGGCGGCTGTAGCCACCGCCATTTGCGTACGTGTTTTTTTTTTTTTAACCCAGACGTGATAGGCTACGTAAGTCTTTACATAGCCTATCATGAATGGGGGGGAAACAGACTGCAAATGGTGGCGGCGGCCGGTCGGAAGACCAGCCGCCGCAGCCGCCGCTGCTGGAGCCGCCGCCGTCCGGAACATCCGCCCCAGGTAAGTCTTGTCCCAGGGGGGATCCACAGGGGGGCGGGGGGTGGCAGGCCATTCCGCAACAGAGTTCGGGGGGCCGAATGCACTGGCATTCGGCCTCACTGAGATCCGTGGCGGAATTCTCTGACATCCCTACCATAGTGTGTAAAATTCTGAGCAGTATGCCTGCTCAGTCTGCCAAGGCTGTGCTGCTCTTCCTTCTTATGGCTCTATAACTTTAAACCAGAATTGGACTGGGCAGCTCTTCAAATATAGGACGCCTTCAAGTACAGGACTGTGCTGTGACAGACTTTCAAATAGAGGACTGCCCTCTGCAAAATAGGACACATGGCCAGGGTTGGCCCTAGGATAAATATCACCCTGGGGGAGGTATACCTTTTTTGCTGCCCCCCTCCCCCAGTCAGTTTTGTAGGGCCACCCATAGGATTTATGGGGCCTGGTGCAGATGTGACATCCATCAAGAATGACAGTGGTCAGAACCTTGATCTCTCAGCTCCTGTGCTACAGTTTGCACAAGCCAAAGTGTAAAAAGCCACATTCTGAGCAGTGGTAGTGCACTGTGCAACACAGGAGAAATATCTCAGGTTTTATTTATGGTGTGGGAGTCTGAAAAGGGGGTGAAGTCTGATGGATTCCCAGCCCCCCTGTCTGGCCTTCTCCACCCCACTTGCTGAGCCTTGGGGTGCCGCCACGGCCCTTCCTCCCCACACCAGCTGTCAAGGGCTTTCTTAGCAGCTGGCTTTGGGAGGAAGACCCTTGGTGGCACCCCAGCGCCCTGGCCTTCTCGAGAGGAGGCCGTGATAAGAGCACTGAGAGCTGGCTGTGCTGAGGCTCTTCCTCCCTGCGCTGGCTGTCAAGGGCTTCCTTAACTGTCGACACAGGGAGGACGAGCCTCAGCGCGGCCAGCCCCCAGCACTCTTGCCCTGGCCTCCTCTAGAGGAGGCTCAAGGAAGAAGGGCCTCAGTGGCACCCCAGTGTTCTCGCCCTGGGCTTGACTGCTGGATTCCTTGGTGCAGAGAGGAGGGGTGGCTCGGTGGGTGGGCGGGGCGAGCAGGGAGGCTCTCCGAGTGGGTCCGGGCCATGTGGGATGGGAGGGGCAGCTTGTCAAGCTCCCCGCTCCCTGGAAAGAGATCCAGCCATCCCCATTTACAGTACTTTTTGTTGTGTAGCAGTTCCTATCTTTTCTTAAGCATTCTTTATTTTAGACTATCTTTTTTTATCTTTGAAGATAATAAAGGGAAGTTATACATAAAAATGGTATCCAGCTGATCTCTTACAGCTTAACTTTATTATTATTTATACGGTGCTTATAATGTTTACAGTACTTGAAGTGCTAAGTGCTCAGTAACGTTGCCTCAAAGTAAAGCTGCGTTCCGCTGATTTTTACCTAGCACAAATGACATCGAAGTGGAAATGGAAAAAGAAGCATACTTTAAAGTTAATGGAAGGAAGATCATTTTTGCAGTTAGCACCCAAACAACCTGCAGAACCTTGGAAACAAGCTTACAGACACTTGCTTGTTGCCACCCCAGCTCACTCCAGCCAGTACAGTAAAAAAAACACAGTCACTGAGTTTGGCACCCCCCCCCCCGCAGCATGGAGCCTCGGGCGACTGCCCAGCTCACCCACCCCTTATGCTGGCCCTGCACATGGCTATCCTAGTCTCTCTCGTGTGTGTGCACACCTGAAATCGAATGCATGAGTGTGTACATACATGCATATATGTGTGTTTGATTCTTTGGTACTCTACTCCAGAGGTAGGCAGTTGTCAGGCTTACAGGATCTTTTTTTTTTTTTTTTCATTTTTACTTGAACCCTGAGATCCATCAACCAGAGCCTGGTGCAAAAGTTAAACACTGAGAATTAAAGAATTCCAAGCCCAGGAATTTGTTCTGAGTACCAGAACTGAATGGAGCTCAGTGTCCTTTCACACAAAACTCTATTCCTGGGTACCCAAGCTCGTTTCATTTCAGTGTTCAGGGTGGATGGGGGAGTCATTTTGTAGCTGCTATTGGTAAACAATTGGGAGTCTGAATTTTTTGCTGTCTACTGCAAATCATTCAGAGATCACCCAATAGATCCAGATCTACCTTTTGCCCACAACTGGTTGACTGCACATTAGCATGTTCTAGATGCAGAAGGAGACCACTCTTAGCACAAGAAGAATAATTTTGAATCTTGTGCTAGTAACATTTTTAAATACATATTTTATTGGATTTTACATTAGTAACAAAAGGACGTAACATCCAGTCATATCAAACATAACACAGTGATCAAGCATGGGATACACTTGATACACACAATCAACATAAATTCAAATTAATTAGGGAACACAGTAGACTGATTGTGATTGTATACATACAAAACTAGAGGAAATATTTCAAAAGACTTTTTTCCCCCAAAGTCTTATCCTAAGAGGTCTCTCCAGCATGTTCCATGAGCTGATGGAGGTGCAGTGATGCCCTTATTGCTATTAGGATAGTTAATACCTGACTCCCAGATTCCATACAAATTATCAGTGTATGACTTGGATCTATACTGCTTGACCTGTTTTGTTAGCTTTTCCATCAAGGCAACATTTGAAAGCCAGATATTAGCTGAAGTATCACTCTAGGGCTGGGAAGAACCACATTCAAATCCCTCCTCTGCCATGAAGCTTAATGGGTGACCTTGGCCAGTCACTGTCTTCGAGCCTAACCTACCTCATACGGTTGTTGTAAGGCTGTAAGGGAGGAGCGATGTACACTGGCTTGAGCTCCTTGGAGGAAAGGCAAGACATACATAAAATATGTTTGTTGCTGTAAACCATTTATACAGTTAAGACTAGGCACACAGTGAGACACTTGAAAGGATATGCAACCCTTATATTAGCAAAAATATGGCTCCTCTCTGAGATCCATTGCAGATTTTAGTTGGCAGGGGGCAGTTGCATCTCCCATCCCATCTTACATATTTTTATTCCAGACATGTTCATCCAATGGATGGATGGCACACAGCAAGCATCCACAAAAAGCACTGTTTGGAAGCAGGATCTTTGCAGGTTTAGCTCAGCAGGGATTCTGGGCTGTTGGCATTCAGCCAGTTGCTTGCAATTCCGGCATGCCAGCTCATGTCACTCATTTGCCTTCTTTTTATTTAAATCAAGACAGTTGTTATTGATGCAAAGATGGAAGCAGACAGGGCAGGGGAGGAGGTTCCAGTTCACCCCTGGTGTAACCCTGTTCACTTGAGGGGCTTAACCAAGTGGGCCCAAGAATGAGCTGTTTCGAACAATGAAATCCCAGGTTTAAAACTTTGGACTATTTTTCATGGCTCTTGTGATGGTTGTAAATGTCCGATCGCCTAGTAGAAGTAGTGGAGGAAACATAAATCACAGCAGTCCTAGAGAGGTAGGATGTCAGCACCATTACTTACTCTGTGCAACAAGGAAGGAAATAATTATCTTAACAACGGGCCAAACCACAACCCAGAAAACTGTTTGTGATTGCAGAAGCTTTCCATGCAAGAGAAAAAGGGCTGAATTTTTCTGAGTTCACGAAAAATGCTTATTCAGGTAAAAAGTAAGGTGGAATTTCATACTTTGGTGACAGTTAGATACACCAGTCAGGATGGAACTATGCCTTAAGAAAAACCCTCACCACATTGGTTGAGTGCTTCCTTTATCCCCCCAATTAGGGTCTTTGCAGGGATCCGCCAATCTGGTAGTGGAACAAGGCAACTGACACCTTCCTCTTAGCATCAGGACATGTCACTGCTTTCTCTGTCTGTGGCCTGCGGCAGAGGCTGTTGATGGAGCAGGTGAATGTTATGGGCACAGTGTTACTCATAGTTGGAATGAACCTTGGGTGATTGCTCAGTGTATGATCCCCCTCCCTCACCCACCCCGCTAAGAAAATACAAATCTATTCATTTATTTATTTCTTCAAAGTATTTTTAACCCTCCATTCATCCTGGGATATCAAGGTAGTGTATAAGAGGTATAACATTCAAAACATGGTCCAATATAATACAATAAAACCATACAGCATCACAGTGAAAACACATCAAAATACAAAAACAGCAGAGTAAACTAAATAAGCCACCAAAGTTTTTTACAAGTTTACAAATGAGGAAATTTAAGCCTGGCACTGAAATGATAGTAGTGCTCAGCGCCAGGCCAACTTCAGTGGAGAGGTCATTCCAGAAATGGGGTCCCTATACAAACAGCTCTTTCTGGCAAAAGAACCCAGAGAAGAGCCTCCTCCGCTGGTCCGAAGATATGGAAAGGTTGGAGGACAGAGACACATTCCTCCAGGTATTTGGGTCCCGAGTGGTTTGTTTAGGACTTTTGATGTAACCACCAGCACCTTGAACTGGGAATGGAAGGAAATAGGCAGCCAAGGTAACTTTTCAAGAATTGGTGTAATATGCTCCCATCTGGCTGTACCTATTAAAATCCCGGTGGCCACATTCTGCACTAGTTCAAGCTTCTGAGTCATTTTCAAGGGCAGCCCATTGACAGTAATTCAACTGGAAGGTTACCAGACCATGGGTCACCACAGCCAGACTATTCCTGTCCAGGAATGGCCACAATCGGTGAATCAGCCAAAACTGGTTAAAGGCAATCTGTGTCACTGAGGCCACCTGAGCCTCAAGTGCCAATGCTAGATCCAGATGTACCCCCAAGTTATATACCTGCTCTCTCAGGGGGAGTGCAGCCTCCTATATGCAAGATATACAACGCCAGCTCCAGGTTTCGGAGGGCCCTTGGGCAAGGCACACCCAGTGGGGGCCCTCCCTCAGTGAGTCGACCTTCTCACCACCATTGTCACCAGCTGCTGTTGCTCCTCCTCCTCTTTCTCTTCATTGCTATGACTTCATTGCTATGGTTGCAATAGTGAAGAGGAAAAGAAAGTTCAGGGAGCTCTTAACAGTGGGTCATTGCTGAGTCATATGCCCTCAGCAAGTTCTCAACCTTGCCTGCCCTTGGCACCGGCCCCATGGATATTCTCAGCCATGAAAATCACTTCTCCACAAAGATTTAGAAATGTATCATTCGCAATAATCTAAAGGAGAAGTCTATACTTAGTTCATAATTTATTTAAGACTTATAAATCTATTCTTTTAAAAAAAATGCCCTAAGAATAAGTAACTATATTAAAGTTTGGAAAACAAAATAAAAATTCCTTTGTCATTAAGGGCACAATCCTATGCGTGTTTAGTCAGAGAAAAGGCCTACAACTCCCAGCATTCCCCAGCCAGCTGGCTGGGGAATGCTGGGAGTTGTAGGCCTTTTCTCTATCTAAACATGCATAGGATTGCGCCCTAAGTGTCCCTATCTCCTGATGGCCAGTATCAATGCCAAAGCTTTAGGCCTGGGACAAATGTACAGGAAGAAATCGGAAATTGCACATACCTTTTGTTGTTCTTCTAGAGGCAGGCCCCGTGTAAAGTGTTTTGGAAGCTCATCTGAGGTTTTCTATTATATTCAGAGAGACTGAATTAAAGTTCTGGTAAAATATAACAACAGCTAATGGTGGGGACAAAGGGCCAATTGTGGTGTTTTTAAAACTCCCCCAGGAGGTCTCAGCATGTACAGCCTTCAGCATACATACATAATATGACTCAACCAAAACAAATCAGCCATCGCAGGAGGTAAAGTCTATTTGTGAAGGCTTTTCATAAGTGCTAGAAGATTGCCTTTAGCTGATAATTGTCTATCTAGGCTTATATCACTCTCCCCCACCTCTGAGAGCTGCATTTCATTTTTATTTTCTCTCTGTTACAGGGATTAAGTGAAACCAACATGGGTTAACTTCATAAATCCAGGCAAAACAAAATTATAACATATCAGCCGACTGCATGATTTTGACACTCTTGGAAGAAGTTGAAACTGCTACACAGAATTAGGGGCACAAAGATGTATTACTGTTTCATCACCTAAAAATGCATTCAGACTTGGAGCAGAGCAGATAACCCATACAGTATATGTATGAGGAACAGTGAATGTAAAGAGGTCATTTGCATGAGATACTACAGCAGATTTATTTACCACTGCCACAGCTGCTGCAACACTAAGCTCAAGGACCAATACAACAACAAAACATCACACTTGTTGCTAGGAGAAAAACCAAGTCCATCTGCAGCTTTGTGCGTCCTCAGTAGGAAGAAAAACAAAAACAAAAGGAAACAGTAGAACAGAAACACATTTCCCTCCCTCTGGGACTCTTTTTGTCCTTGGGAAAAAACAGGTGTCTCCAACTCCCATTTGTCCCAGTCACCCCCCCCCCCCAGGCTGTCACATCTAGGTTGACAGTGGAATCACATGGTGCAGGTAAAAAATAAATAGGATGCAGCTATTGCTAAACAAATAGTCATTTAATTAATGCCAAAGGAAGAAGAAAAGTTATCGCCCCTAGGGATGGTGGAGAAATTTGAGAAATTCTTCAAGTACTTGAAAGTAGGGATGGCGGAGAATTTCTCCCCGAAACTTCGGGGGGCCGAGCACCAACATGTTCAGCCCCCCGAACAAGTTTCGGGGAGAAATCCTCCACCCCCCCGCCCCCCGCCCCCCCCCCGGGACGGGACTTACCTTCCCTGAATGTCCCTCCCGGCGGCGGGTCCAGCTGGCGGTTCGTTCGGTGTTCGAGCAGGGCGGGAGCGGCAGCCGGTCTTTCGACCGGCTGCCACCGCCGCCATTGCAATGAAAGAAAAAAAAAAAAAGTCCCCTGATAGGCTACGTGACGATTCACGTAGCCTATCACGGCAAGATTTGCAAAGTCAGCCGTGATAGGCTACGTGAATCGTCACGTAGCCTATCACGGGTGACTTTAAAAAAAAAAAAAAAAGTGTGTACGGATAATGGCGGCCCCCATAGGGAGCCGCCATTCCCCTTCCTTATTTGGTCGCTGTAGTCTACGTCAATGTTTACATAGACTACGGCGAAAATAGACTACGGCTATTTGCGTTGCCCTTATTTTCGGCGTAGTCTACGTAAACATTGACGTAGACTACAGCAACTAAATAAGGAACGCGAATGGCGGCTCCCTATGGGGGCCGCCATTCGCGTACGCGCTTTTTTTTTTTTAAAGTCACCCGTGATAGGCTACGTGACGATTCACGTAGCCTATCACGGCTGACTTTCCAGATCTAGCCGTGATAGGCTACGTGAATCGTCACGTAGCCTATCAGGGGACTTTTTTTTTTTTGTTACTTTCGTGTTCGCGGCCGGGCGAGGCGGGAAGCCTCCTCCCCGGCCTGAATTTCGGCCGGGCGAGGCGGGAAGCCTCCCCCCCCGGCCTGAATTTCGGCCGGGCGAGGCGGGAAGCCTCCCCCCCCGGCCTGAACTTCGCGGGGGGAGCAGCGAAGCGCTCCCCCCCACCGCGAAAAAGCTGCGAGAAAAGGTAAGTGACTTTCGTTCACCCCTACTTGAAAGGTTGTCACAGAGAGGAAGGCCAGGATAGAATCACAGAATCACAGAATAGTGGGGTTGGAAGGGGCCTACAAGGCCATCAAGTCCAACCCCTTGCTCAATGCAGGAATCCAAGTCAGAGCATCCCTGACAGATGGCTGTCCAGCCTCGTCTTGAATGCCTCCAGTGTGGGAGAGCCCATCACCTCCCTAGGTAATTGGTTCCATTGCCATATTGCTCTAACAGTCAGGAAGTTTTTCCTGATGTTCAGCCGGAATCTGGCTTCCTGTAACTTCAGCCCATCATTCCGTGTCCTGCACTCTGGAATGATCAAGAAGAGATCCTGGCCTTCCTCTCTGTGACAACCTTTCAAGTACTTGAAGAGTGCTATCATATCTCCCCTCAGTCTTTTCTTCTCAAGGCTAAACATGCCCAGTTCCTTCAGTCTCTCTTCATAGGGCTTTGTTTCCAGTCCCCTGATCATCTTTGTTACCCTCCTCTGAACCCTCTCCAGTTTGTCTGCATCCTTCTTAAAGTGTAGTGCCCAGAACTGGACACAGTACTCCAGAGGAGGCCTAACCAGTGCTGAGTAGAGGGGAATGAGTACTTCCCAGGATTTGGAAGCGATGCTTCTATTAATGCAGCCCAAAATAGCATTTGCCTTTTTTGCAGCCACATCACATTGTTGGCTCATATTCAGCTTGTGATGGACAACAATTCCAAAATGCTTCTCACTTGTTGTGTTGTTGAGCCACGTATCCCCCATCTTGTAACTGTGTATTTGGTTTCTTTTTCCTAGGTGCAGAACTTGGCATTCATCCCTATTAAATGTCATTCTGTTGTTTTCTGCCCAGCGCTCCAGTCTATCCAGATCGCTTTGAATTTTGTTTCTGTCTTCCAAAGTATTAGCTATCCTGCCCAATTTTGTGTCATCTGCAAATTGGATCAGCATTCCCTGCACCTCCTCCTCCAAGTCATTAATACAAATGTTGAAGAGCACTGGGCCCAGGACTGAGCCCTGCGGTACCCCACTCGTTACCTCTCCCCAGTTTGAGAAGGTCCCATTGAGAAGCACTCTTTGAGTCCGATTCTGTAGCCAACTGTGGATCCACATGATCGTTGTTTCATCTAGCCCACTTTGAGCTAGTTTGCTCATCAGGATCTCATGGGGCACTTTGTCGAAAGCTTTGCTGAAGTCGAGGTATATGATGTCTACAGCATTCCCACGGTCCACAAGGGAGGTTACTTGATCAAAAAATGAGATCAGATTCATCTGGCAGGACTTCTTTTTGACAAATCCATGTTGGCTTCGAGTAATCACGGCATTGTATTCAAGGTGCTTCCAGATGGATTGCTTTATAATCTGCTCCAGAATTTTCCCAGGGATTGATGTCAGACTGACTCGTCTGTAGTTCCCAGGTTCCTCCTTTTTACCGTTTTTGAAGATAGGGAGCACATTAGCCCTCCTCCAGTCATCTGGCACTTCCCCCGTCCTCCATGATTTCTCAAAGAGAATAGACAGCGGTTCTGAGAGTTCTTCTGCCAGTTCCTTTATGACTCTAGGATGCAGTTCATCTGGCCCTGGAGATTTGAACTCATTCAAAGTAATTAGGTGTTCCTTGACCATATGCCTATCGATCTCAAGCTGCAATCCTGCCCCTTCAGCCTGTACTTCATAGGAATGTCAGAGAATTCCGCCATGGATCTCAGTGAGGCCGAATGCCAGTGCATTCGGCCGCCCGAACTCCATGGCGGAATGGCCTGCCCCCCCTCACCCCCCACGGATCCCCCCCGGGATGAGACTTACCTGGGGTGGATCTTCTGGGCGGCAGCAGCTCCGGTGGCGGCGGCGGTTGGTCTTCCGACTGGCTGCCGCAGCCGCCATTTTCAGTCTTGTCTATACAAGACTATGGATGGCACCCTATAGATGGCAGAGAATTCCACCACGGATCTTGGTGAGGCCAAATGCCAGTGCATTCGGCCCCCCGAAATCTGTGGTGGAATAGCCTGTCCCCCCGCCCCCCTGCGGATCCCCCCCGGGACGAGACTTACCTGGGGCGGATCTTCCGGGCGGCGGTGGCTCTGGTGGCAGCTTCGCTGGCAGCGGCTGCGGCGGCTGGTCTTCCGACCGGATGCTGCCACTGCCATTTGCAATTGTTTTTTTTTTTACAGAGACGTGATAGGCTACGTAAGTTTTTACGTAGCCTAAAACGTCTGGGTAAAAAAAAAAAAAAGGCGTACGCAAATGGCGGTGGCTACGGCTGCTGCCATTTGTGTACACGTTTTGTTTTTTTTACCCAGACGTGATAGACTACCTAAGTTTTTATGTAGCCTAAAATGACTGGGTAAAAAAAAAAGGCGTACGCAAATGGTGGCGGCTACGGATGCCGCCATTTGTGTTCCTCATTTTGGGCCATCTTAGCGTACATAAATATTTACGAAGACTAAGACGGTGAAATAAGGGGAACGCAAATAGCGTCCACTACGCTATTTGCGTTCCCCTTATTTTCGCCGTCTTAGTCTACGTAAATATTTACGTAGATTAAGATGGCAAAAATAAGGAATGCAAATGGCGGCGGCCGTAGCTGCCACCATTAGCGTACGTGGTTCCCCCCCCAAGCCCTCCGTGGCCGGAAATCTGGCTGCAGACGGGTCTGGCCTGGCTGGGCAAGGCTGGCTGCTCCGCGGAGCTGCCACGGAGCACAGCCGGCCGTGCAGGATTCCGGGGGGGAGGAACGGAGCACCTCCCCCCCGTCTAGGATTTCGGGGGGAGGGACGGAATGCCTCCCCCTCCACCATCAACATAATCTGCAAAGGGTAAGTGACTTTCGAACATCCCTAATCTTGTAAAACAACAACAACAACAACAAATGACGTGATAGGCTACGTAAAGATTTACATAGCCTATGATGGCTGGGTTTAAAAAAAAACCAAAATGACGTGATAGGCTACGTAAAGATTTACATAGCCTATCATGGCTGGGTTTAAAAAAAACAACAAAAAACTTACATGATAGGCTACGTAAAGATTTACATAGCCTATCATGGCTGGGTTTAAACAAAACAAAACAAAACCACGTAAGCAAATGGCGGCGGCTACAGCTGCCGCCATTTGCGTTCCTTATTTTTGGCCATCTTAGTCTACATAAATATTTACATGGACTATGACGGCGAAAATAAAGGGGAATGCAAATAGCGTAGCGGGCGCTATTTGTGTCCCTTTTTGATTCGCCGTTTTAGCCTACATAAATATTTACGTAGTAAATATGGACTCTGTGCAGCCTGAGGGAGTCACTCTTAGGGATGTACAAAAGTCACTTACCTTTCTGCGGATTATGTTGATGGTGGGGGGGAGGCATTCCGCCCTCCCCCCGGAATCCTCGACAGGGGGGAGGCGATCTGTTCCTCCCCCTCGGAATCCTCGATGGCCGGCTATGCTCCACGGCAGCTCCACGGAGCAGCCAGCCAGCCAGCCAGCCAGCCAGCAGCCAGCTATGTAAATATTTACGTAGGCTAAAACGGTGAATCAAAAAGGGACGCAAATAGCGCCTGCTACGCTATTTGCATTCCCCTTTATTTTCGCTGTCATAGTCTACGTAAATATTTACATAGATTAAGACAGCCAAAAATAAGAAATGCAAATGGCGGCGGCCATAGCAGCCACCATTTGTGTACACGTTTTTTTTTTCTTCCCCAGAGCCCTCTGTGGCTGGAAATCCAGCTGCAGACGGGTCTGGCCTGGCTGGGCCTGGCTGGCTGCTCCGTGGACCTGCCGTGGAGCATAGCCGGCCATCAAGGATTCCGAGGGGGAGGAACAGATCGCCTCCCCCCCCGTCGAGGATTCTGGGGGGAGGGCGGAACGCCTCCCCCCCACCATCAACATAATCCGCAGAAAGGTAAGTGACTTTTGTACATCCCTAAGAGTGACTCCCTCAGGCTGCACAGAGTCCATGGACTGACTGACTCGTGGTTGTTTTACTTTCCCCAAATTTATGAATATTTATTTGCAGGAAAATACGTAAGTTTCTCCTGAGGAAAAGTGGAATGGAATGGGGGACAATATGCTATTGTTACGTACTGAGGTAAATTATGTAAATTGTTATGAAACTTCTTATGTAATTATTTGCTTATTTTGCTTACAGAATACAAAAATTCACATCCACCTTGGTGTGTTAGTCAGCAACATGGCTATACAAGTGAGCACACAACATGCAGCGGGGATTGCCAACTACTGCTTTTTCAGTAAACTAGGAAAAGTGCTTAACTTCCCCCCCTTCTGACACTGTTTCTCTGCAATCTCCCCACCACCGCCACCCTGAAACTTTTTCTCAATTTGACAGAGGGAGCCCACGTCTGAGAAGAAAAGATTTAAGATTAACATCTAAAATCTAAAAGAAAAAGCAGTGGGCTGTAAAAATATTAAGTGCCTCCATCTGCTACTGTTGCCACTTGTCAATGGAAGGGATGGGGAAGGGTTATACTTTCACCCACCAGTCACTGTTGCATCTCTTTCTTTGAAATCACACTCCACTGTCGTGGCAGCAGAGCTTCTCTTGGCTGATGGCTACCATTTTTTCCCCCCAGAATGCCCCAGATGCATTCTAGGGCATTCTGGTGAGGGAGAAATGGTGGTAAGTACAGAAAATGGCAGCTATCAGGGAGGCCAAAAGTATCTTTACAGCCACTGTCACAGGCAGTAGAAGTAACATACTATATATATATATATATATATATATATATGAATGAAAATAAAGGGAAAAAGGACCACTGTACCACAAATGGTAATCACATCCAAGTCTTCAAATAATTTTTTGAGCCACTGAAATCATCCTCAGGGGAGCTAATCCCCCCCTTCACACACACACACACACAGGACCCACAACTGCTCCACTATGATAATTAAGATCAAACTTATTTATTGATTTATTACATTTATATCCCACCTTTCTTCCGTTATGGAACTCAAGGTGGCTACATGTGGTTCCCAGGTGGTTTCCCCTCCAAGCACTGGCCAGATCCAAACCTGCTTAGCTTCAGCAAGATGGCTGCCTCATGTGCCTTCAGACTGTCAGGGTGGACACTGAGCCCATAGACCCTCAGAGCAGTTCTGATTCTGAGAAGGAACAGCCGTCCGTGGGAGAGGAGCGCGTTCATCCCTCCCAGGCCCTGCAACTGGCAGAGATTCCTCCTGCCGGCATTTCAGAGATAGATAGCGGTCCTGGGAGTGAAAGAGCGTGGGAGGTGGGCTTGCTGGATGCTCAATGCAGATGCAAAGAGTGACGAGCTATGGAGGGCACAAAAAGGAGGCATAGCGCCCATTTGGCGCGCAAGCAACGGTCGCATGCAGAGGACCCAAGGGAAAAGGGGAGGGACTCTCCCTAGCCCATAAGTTCAGGGTCTGCAAGTGATTCTCTTTCAAACAGGGACCAACTGTTTCCAACCTGGGGCATAGGTTACTCTGCTCTTCATTGCTTAGTTGCTGGTGATAGAGTTATTAAGTTGTGAAAGGAATAAAGCCTTGAAAAGAATCCTTTGTCTGTGTCTGGAGTTGGCTAGTGGAGTAGACTGAAAAAGGCCAGCTAGGGCCCCCTGACACAGACTATGCCCAGGGACCTACAAGCTATGTGTTATGTTTCTTTTAAAATACATGTTTTATTTTGAGTTTCAACTAGGGATGTGCGAACCCACACCCATCCGGGTTCTTCAGGTGCCCACCCAGCCCGTGTCCCTGCTTGCCAGTCCTCGAGCCCCTCCTGCACTCAATGAACAGCCCACACTCACCCTGGAAGCCTTGTCAAGCCCCACAGTCACCATTCTTTGAAAAATAAAATGGCAATCACAGAAATATGCATATTTGTGTATGCCTTAAAATGAGCATTTTTGCAAATGCACATATTTGCGCACACATGAAATACACATTTTTGCAAATATGCATATTCCACGCATACACAAAAATTTGCATTTGCACAATGTGCATTTCTGCATATGCAAATACATGCATTTGCAAAAATTGCACATTTTCACACATACACAGATATGTGCATTTTTGTGATTGCCATTTTATTTTTCAAGAAGTGGCAACTGTGGAGCTTGATGGGACTGCTGGGGTAAGAGTGGGCCACTTGCCAAGCATGGGCAGGGGGCTTGCGGGGACAGGGGGTGCAGGCAGGGGGAGTTCCGCTGGATTCCTGGATGGATGCAGGGATCAGTGCTATCCCTAGTTTCAACAAAACAAAACCAACAAAAATATAACAAAACCAAAAAAATGAAGACGTAACAACATACTCTAAAGTCCTCAGTTTCAAGTATTGCAACATTATAGGGAGAAAAAAGGGGGGAAAAGTAGAGATTACACATAAACTTCAGTAAAAGCAGACCAGATATCCATATATAAGTCCACAAGCAAGTGACGCCTATATACTAGGGGTGCACGAAAGTCACTTACCTGGTCTCGCAGCTTGCTTCGCGGTGGGGGGGAGGCACTTCGCTGCTCCCCCCGAAGTTCAGGCCGGGGGAGGAGGCTTCCCTCCTCGCCCGGCCGAAATTCAGGCCGGGGGGGAGGCTTCCCGCCTCGCCCGGCCGAAATTCAGGCCGGGGAGAAGCGCCCCGTCTCCCCAGCCGCGAACTTCAAAAGAAAAAAAAAACAAAACGCCCCTGTGATAGGCTACGTAACGATTAACGTAGCCTATCACGGCTAGATCTGCAAAGTCAGCCGTGATAGGCTACGTTAATCGTAATGTAGCCTATCACGGGTGACTGAAAAAAAAAAACGCATACGCAAATGGCGGCCCCCATAGGGAGCCGCCATTCGCGTTCCTTATTTGGTCCCTGTAGTCTACGTAAAGATTTATGTAGACTACGGCGAGAAGAAGGGCAACGCTATTTGCCTTGTCCTTATTTTCGCCGTAGTCTACGTAAATCTTTACGTAGACTACAGGGACCAAATAAGGAACGTGAATGGCGGCTCCCTATGGGGGCTGCCATTAGCCGTACATGCTTTTTTTTTTTTTTAAAGTCACCCGTGATAGGCTACGTGACAATTAACGTAGCCTATCACAGCTGACTTTGCAAATCTAGCCGTGATAGGCTACATTAATCGTTACGTAGCCTATCACAGGGGCATTTTTTTTTTTTACTTTGCTTGTAATGGCAGCGGTGGCAGCTGGTCGAAAGACCAGCTGCCGCCCCCGCCCCTGACGAAGACCTGCCGAACCGCCGCCGGGACCCGCCGCCGGGAGGGACATTCGTGAAAGGTAAGTCCCATCCGGGGGGGGGCGGGGGGGCAGAGAATTTCTCCCCGAACAACCTTCGGAGGACCGAATGCGTTGGCGCTCAGCCCCCCGAAGTTTCGGGGAGAAATTCTCCCCCATCCCTACTATATACTACTCTTTCAAATGTTGCTAGCATTGTTAAATCTTCAATCCATTTCATTATAGGCAGTGAGCTTTTATCTTTCCAGTATTGTAATATCAGTCTTTTAGCGGTCAAGAGGGCATGAAAAATCAATTTATGCTGGCCATTTTTTACATTCCAAAAAGCAGGTAAATAGTTTAAGAGAACATGTACATCAGAAATATTAAAGAGCTTTCCAATACAAAGTTTATTCATATGATAATTTCCTCCCAAAATGAGGCAGCTATTGGGCATTTCCAACACATATGAATAAAAGAAGCATTAATTGTATTACAATTTAGTACAGGTGTCAGCAAATAAGCCCAATGATACATAGAAAGATCTGGAAAGCTGAACCCACCTTCTTTAATTGAAAGCTGCATCCTTTTCAAAGATATGCTCGGTGGAAAGGACCCTAATAATTTAAGAAACAAATCATTAAGTTTTTGAAATATAAGCTATATGTTTTGTTAAATACTGTGTGATATGTATTTAACATGTTATGTTAAATACATAGCACACAGCTCACTTTCTAGTTTTTTTCCTCAACAGTAAGTATGGGGTCCTGATTCAGACTGAAACCACAGTTTGTGGTGAGGGGAGGTTTAGTCCTTCCCTCCCCATCCACCCCCACTCCCACTCCCAATTGCCCTGTGAAAAAGCCCCCATTAATTTGGCAGAAATATAAGGGTTTTTGTTTGTTTGTTTACTATTGATAACTGCTGTGGGGAGGGGACTTTTGGGGAAGTTGTGGCTTGGGAGGGAAGGAGTAAACCTCCCTTCACCATACACTGTGGTCCTGATCCGGATCAGGCCCCATGCTTCCTTTTGACTAAAAGAAACATAGCAAGAGAGCAATGTGCCACATATTTAACATTAACATGTGGTTTCTGCCTTATTCTAGAGTTTGTCCTACCATCCTGTACCAATAAATACCATACATGCTCCATCAAATAGATTGTAAAATGCTCCAGCTATTAGTAATATGACCCAAATTTCTTTGCTACTTTTATCCAGTGAAGGTGAAACTGCGAGCAATAATTAAAAGAAGAAGAAGTATAACTTCAGGGGACATGGAAGGAAATCTTGATACGTTAAAAATAGATTCCTTCCCTCTATTTCAATTATTTCCCTCCTATGCTCAGATTCCCACTTGTGTGCACTAACAGAAATGCTCATTTTACCTACTGGAGGGAAAAGTTTGTAATTTGAAAACCTTAATAACTTCCTTTTGCAATATTAGTTGTGAGAAGTATGCAGTGGCTCCCACCGGAATGTTTCTGATTTCAGTCTGTGAAGGGTCAAGATGAGTGAGCAAAAATGGTTATACATGGAGAGAAATGACCGCCAGCAGTTATATAAAGAGGGTTGTTAAACATCGATAGTGAAAAGTTATCAACATAATTGTAAGTAATAATAATAAAAATGCTCACCTGAAGAGAAAGCTACCATCCCAGTCCAGTCCTGAGAGTCCTTGCATGACTCTAGCAGAAACCTACAAAATGGTAATGTCAGCTGTCTCAGGTACTCTGTAAACCAGGGATGGGGGATCTTTTGGCCTATGGGCCAAATACAGCCTGTGAGGGATCCTCATCCAGCCCACCAGCTTCTTCCCCAGGACCTGCCCCATCTCCTAGTAGGGAAAAGCTCTTATCTCTGATTAACAGCTGACTGGAGATAAGAGCTTTTCCCTGCTGAGCACTGAAAAAGGCTGCTTTTCTCAGCTTAGCAGAGAAACACTGCTGATTGGCGATATGAGCTGTTCTCTGCTGGGGAGAGAGGGAAGGGCCTGGGGAGGAAGCTGCTGAGTGATTCAGCCCTGCTTACTTCTTTGGCTTGCTTTGCAGAGGCTTGTCCTGCTTCTGATTAGATATGTAGAGCCTTGTCCTGCTTGTGAGTAGGCATGCTGCACATACATGCTTCTGAGTAGACGTTTTTATTGTTGTAAGCCACCTTGGGAGGGCTTCTGCTCTGAAAGGCAGCCAAGAAATATTTTAAATAAATAAATAATAGACACGCAGAGGCTTGGTATGAGTTGAGATGCTATTTGAAAGTGATGCTGAGAGATTCAGTCCTGCTTACTTCTGAGTAGGCATAAAATCATTAACAAGCACATTTTGGCCACATACACTCTGGCTTTGGCCCCACCCACAAATAGAACATGAGCCCTAGCACTGTTGTTGTTGTTGTTGTTGTTGTTGTTATTATTTTTTAAATTACATTTCTCAGCACCTGAAGCTCTCTGGGCATTTCACAACAATTGACTGTTCTGGGACTGGAATTTGACCCTTGGGCTGAAAATGTTTTGCCACCCCTGCTGTAAACTAAAAGTATTTGTACTGATGACACAATAGCAGAGGTAACCTAGGAACAATCCTTTGATGACCAAGGACAACACGCTATTCATAGAATCATAGAATAGTAGGGTTGAAGGGGCCTATAAGACCATCGAGTCCAACCCCCTGCTCAATGCAGGAATCTAAGTCAAAGCATCCCTGACAGATGGCTGTCTAGCTTCATCTTGAATGCCTCCAGTATGCGAGAGCCCACTACCTCCCTATGTAATCGGTTCCATTGTTGTATTGCTCTAACAGTCAGGACATTTCTCCTGATGTTCAGCTAGAATCTGGCTTCCTGTAACTTGAGCTCATTATTCCATGTCCTGCACTCTGGGATAATCTAGAAGAGATCCTGGCCTTCCTCTCTGTGACAACCTTTCAAGTACTTGAAGAGCGCTATCATATCTCCCTTCAGTCTTCTCTTCTCAAGGCTAAACATGCCCAGTTTTTTCAGTCTCTCCTCATAGAGCTTTGTTTCTATTCCTCTGCTCATCTTTGTTGCCCTCCTCTGAACCCTCCCCAGTTTGTCTGCATCCTTCTTCAAGTGTGGTCCCAGAACTGGACACGGTACTCAAGATGAGGCCTAACCAGAGGCAATATTCCAAAGTGTATTATTTTAAAAGATCAGCTGCTACAGCCCATTTTTTATTTTTCCTTTGAATTAGAAATCCCAGAAAGAGGTACACATCAACAGGATGTACAGCTATGACCATGATGACTTCTTCATATTCTTCACCACATTGATAGAAAATATCAGATCAGCTATTAGCTTGGATGTCATGGCTGGTTATCATGAGAGTTTGTGAACTTGCCCTGAAGTGTTGGCCTTGGTGGAAATGTGGAAGCGTCCTGGAACGATACTTCTGAATGCCTACCTATGGAGGCTGGTGGCTCCAATTAGGTGGGGCTGTGAATCCATTCTGGGTTTCAGTCAGAACCAGCCAGGACTCTAAAGGATCTATCTAAGGTGCTGAACCCCATCCCCAAAATAGGTTCAACATCTTGGTTAGCTCCTTTAGAGTACTGGCAGGTTCTGACTGAAACCCAGAATGGATTCACATCCCCACCAAACTTGAAGCCATTCTCCTCCACTGATGCCTACGATACCTCTGCTACGGGAGCAACTAGGGGGGCAAGATCTGTTAAGGAATCTGTTCTATAATGGGACAATCAAGTTACCAACTAAATGGTATTTTCCCCCAATGCCTCTAAGAGTCTGCATATCAGATAAATTAAGCAAAGGATGCCTTTTCTATGCCAGAGTGCAACTATAGCACTGTTGGAAAAGAGAGGTGATCCTTCTTTCTCCCTTTGGTACATAGATTACAGGAGCATAATGCCTATAAAAAAGTAAAGGTAAAGGTGTCCCCAACCAGTTGCGTCCGACTCTAGGGTGTGGTGCTCATCTCCATTTCTAAGCCGAAGAGCCAGCGCTGTCCGAAGATGCTTCCGTGGTCATGTGGCCGGCATGACTGAACGCCAAGGTGCACGGAACGCTATTACCTTTCCCGCCAAAGTGGTGCCTATTTATCTACTTGCAATTTCTTGCTTTCGAACTGCTAGGTTGGCAGAAGTTGGGACCGAAGACAGGAGCTCACTCCGTCACGCAGCACTCGGGTCTGAACTGCTGTCCTGCCGATCTTCCGGTCTGCAGTTCAGCGTCTTAACCACTAAGCCACCATGGCCCCTATAATGCCTATAATGCCTATAGTTGGTTTTAAATTAAGTTTATAAAATGTCTAACTGGAAATATTGCCAAAGGTCTCTCTTGTCCAACATCCTGCTCCCAACAATTGTCAGCCAGATGCCTGTGAAAGTCCCCAAGCTGGGCAAAAGATTCAAATGAGTCATCGACAAGACCCATCACTCCATTAGTAGTAGCACCAGTGGCAAGCCTGGTAGCAGTTGAACAAGCTACTATGGATTCTCTGCTCAGCAACTGGTCCAAAGAGTTGAAGAGACAATTTCTTCAGCATAATTTTATTTACTAAGAAGAGAGACCAAGATTGTAGCCAATGAAGTAGCCTACATTAAGATGACTATTGGTGAAATGAACTGATCATTTCACCACAAGTGAAAGGACACAAGTGTCACCCAGAGTTCTGATTGTCCAAGGACCACACCAAGTGGTTTACTGAGGAGGCTAAGGGCTCCTCAGTAAACCACTGCTCTCTGGGGAGGTGTCATTAAGTTCTGCATCATCATAGGGCAATGATTCCCAAACTGTGTGCCCTGAGTGAACTGCTAAGTATTCTGCAAGAAAAGGGAAGGCCCCTGTGAGCCCAATGAATTAATCCACAGTGGATTGATGCATTGGGCTCATGGGAGCCTTCCGTATGGCTCGGCATGATTCAGTGTTCTAGACTTGCCTTCTTCAAGCCAGTATCCTCTAATCTGAATCCTCCTGAAATTGAGGTCTTCACCCAAACCCAAAACATAGAGAGATGTAGCAACATTACCCAGGAATTTGCTTGTTGCACTCTGCATATATCCTTGCACTCATAACAACATAGGAAACTGCCTTATACTGCCCTGGTCAGACGCTATGTCCACTTAGCCCAGTATTGTCTAGGCTGACTGGCAAAACGTTTCCACCAGGTTCTCAGTGGTCTTTCACATTATCTGCCATTTGGCTCTTTTTAATTGAAAAATTAAAAAATTCTCCTTCTTGAGAAGGTCTTTTTTGAGACCTTCTCAAGACAAAGCATGTGCTCTACTTAGGGATGTCAGAGAATTCCATAACAGATCGAAATGAGTTCAGAATTATATTAATTCCACATGTGGATTCTGGATCAGCTTTTTTCAAGTCGTATGGATTTTGTTGACTTGCAGACCATTTTGTACTTGGTGGGGTGGGATTTGCACTAATACACACTTGCACTAATGTGAACTTGCACTAATGCACATTAGCGCAAGTGTGCATTAGTTCAAATGCACCTGAGTGCCTGTGGAAGAAAATTATTTTGCATCCTAAGGAAAAAAAATCAGATTCCATCAATGAGTGGATGATAACAGTTACCTGACAATCTGTAAGGCACACATGGAATAGAGTTAACAAATCTGAACATCTCTTGCTGTACTACCACTGAGCTATGGTCCAACCCCATACTTCTGAACACATCATATGATGGGAGCTTATGGAACATAGGAAGCTGTCTTATGTGAAGTCAGACTAGATGTCCATCTAGTTGAGTACTGTCTGACTCACAGTGGCTTTCCAGGGTTTCAGGTAGATGTCTTTCCCTTCACCTGCTATCTTGTCCTTTAACAGGAGATGCTAGGGGTTGAATCTGGGACCTTCTGCATGCAAAGCAGGTGGTCTACCATGGAGCTATGGTCCCTCCCAACTGAGCTATGCTCCCTCCTTCCAATCCTTGGTTCACGTTAGGGTTCAGATGGGATGGATTCATTTTTGGGTGTATGAGTGAAGTGTCCCTCTATTCCGAATTCAGAAAAATAAATTAAGGAGTTTACTTCAGCTATCTAAAGTTTGGTACAGAGAGTCTGTTTTGAAAAACAGGGCTATGAAGCATTGTTGTGGTTGTCCAACCACAGAGCAAGATATGAAGCAGCCTTTGTTTGACTGGTCAGTTTGGTTCTATGTGAATCTGCTACAGAACGGCGTTGAAAATGTAAGCTGAGCTGATGGAGATAAGAGACTTACGTTTACACAAAAGAGCCATCTCCTGTTAGCCTCCCTGATCTGACTGCTTTGAAGGCTACTGTCCAACTGCCTTTGAAGTTAATGGGAAGTGTGGATGCTCAGCATCATCCAGGATAGGGCTATGAGAGATTGCTGGGCATGCTGAAGCTTGTACAGCCGGAGCCTGCTGTGCTACACGATAGAACTTTCATCCCCCTTTGATCCTGCAGTCAAAGAAAGGCTTAAAAGTGTTGAAAGGTACTATTAAATCTTGTATTTCACTGCAAAGGATTCAAAATATAAAGAAGAGCAGCTAACAGGGGGACTGGACTGTCAGGGACCTTAATGCCCTGGGTAGGCTAACACAATGGATATATTCTGAAGTTTTCCTCATTTTAAATGGCATCGCTTTGGGGTGAGAGGATGAAAACTCTCCTCAGCCTGCCCCTGTTTGTATTGCTTGGTTTGAAGTTTAACAGGCTACTGAAATAAAATAAAAGCAAAGTGTAGCCAGGGCAGGCTATGAACCCTCCTGGATAGAGATCAGAGGAGGCACATCATTGCTTGCAATGACAGTGAAAGGATACAGTGTAAGTGCAAGGTTGCCAGCTGAAGGCATTGCTTCCATGCCAGAACTGGTGAGATGGAAGTTCAGCATACACACATGCTCTCTCTCTCTCTCTCTCACACACACACACACACACACACACACACACACACACATAATGTATATCACTGAAGCTCAAGACGTGCCAGAATGTTGTGTTCCAGTTGTGGTTTCTTGAAATTGCTACCATCTAGATCAGGGATGGGCAGAAAGTAGATCTCCAGGTGTGCTGGACTTCAACTCTCAGCATTCCTGACCATTGGCTATGCTGGCAGGGGCTTCTGGGAGTTGAAGTCCAAAACATCTGGACATCTACATACCTTCTGCCCACCCCTGCTCTAGATCGAGAGTGGGCAACTGGCAGCCCTCAGCCTTATTTATTTATTTATTTATTTATTTATTACATTTCTATACTGCCCACTAGCTGAAGCTCTCTAATTTTGAAAGCTATCTGCATGCAATCAGTTTAGACCTCCAGCAAGGGCAATCTGTCTCTTCCCTGGCAGCACAATGGCCAGAAAGGAAGAGGGAGAGAGAGAACGGGAGGTATCTGAAAGAGAAAAGGGGTAACCCACCCACTTTGGGCTCTGGCTCCACTTATAGCTGAAATGTAACTCCTGACAGAGAGACCCATGAGAGAATGTGGCACATGACAGAAGAAAGGTTGCCCATCCCCACTCTAGAGTATTTATGTATCAAATTGTGACCTACCAAACCAAATGCAGGCCATTACTGATGTAAGGTGAATAGGTGATTGAGCAGTGGCTCAATGGAACTCCTGTTTTTTGCTCTCTCCTTGGGACTATAGAAACAGGACGGTTGCTTTGAGGTTGTTGAGTCACAAGATGGTCCTGAACAGATGACATATCTGTGTATAATCAGTGTATGGACAATGGGAAGCAGGATCGTACCTGCTTCCCATGTCTTCTCGAGTACCCTGCATTGATCCAAACTTCTGCACATATCAATGCATGAACGTACCCTGCAAAAAATTCAGATGTTTGCTTTCAATCTCTGTATCTGTATGCACCATCTGTACCCTACAAAAATGATTGTGAAAAGAGACCCCCCCATACATACAGTGGTGTAGCTAGTAGGGCTGTGCAGGGACCCCTCAATCCGAGGCAGGCCCGATCTGGCTCAGGCAGATTCAGGGAGGCCCCGACCTGCTTCGGGCCCTGAATCTGAAGCAGGGTTCAGATGGCGAACTCTGCTTCAGGTACCCCCCCGACACCCCCACGCAATCCCCCAGCTCCTTACCTGTGCCACTTCCTCCTCTGCCGCCACCGCCGCCTTCTCCATTGCGCCGCTGCCACCTTTGTCTTCTTCTTCTTCGTTGCCCACTGCTGCTGTCATTGTCATCTTCTTCTTCGCTGCCGCCGCCGCCATCTCCTGAAGCCTGGATACATGGCAACTGGTCTTCTTCCAGGGAGTCGCCATTTTTAAAATGGCAACCTCCTGGAAGTTTCAGGAATTTGCCATTTTTTAAATGGTGACTCCCTGCAAGAAGAGTCGCCGTGCGTCCAGGTCTCAGGACATTGAAGCGGTGGCAGACGGCGGTGAAGACAGTGGCAGCAGCGGCAGTGATGATAGCAGTGGCAGCAGCATGGCGGCAGCAGAGAAGGCAGTGCGGTGGCGGCTCAGGTGGCTCAGGTGGCTCAGGTGGCTCAGGTAAGGACCTGGAGGTGCGGGGCGGGTGGGCTGGGGGGGCTGGGCTGAAGCTCTGAAGTGCACCGAGTGCTTCGATGAGTCCCTGACATGCTGCGGGCCACTTCATGTGCTCTCTGCTTTACCTCAGAAGGGGCACAAAGTGGCCCGAAGCAGCCCTCTTCGACTCAGGGTTCAGGCCTCGGGCTGAAGCAATGCACAGCCCTAGTAGCCAGGCAATTTTACACACTGAACTTAATGGCTTTACGGGGAGCGGGGCATCTTTAGATAGTGATGTGTATTACTTAGTTGTGAAGCACACAACTAACATTTCTTTTCTCTCCTTCCCACCATTCCATCCCTCGCAACCATGTCTACATGCCTGATAAGGTAGAGCAAAACAAAAAACAAAACTTTTTGCCAACCCTGACTGAAAAAGAAATACTCGGAGAATGTGCAGTTTTGCATTTTAAACTCACCTAGATCATGCCATTTTTATGACTACAGGAATAACACATTGTTTCTTCTGCTGCCCTAATGCTAAACACATTTGTTTGGGAACAGCAGCACTGTTTGTTGCATCAAAGGATAACACATTTTAAAAGTAAAAATAATAACATGATCATCTGTAACTGTTTACATGCCCAGTTGGCTGCTCCCTAACTATAACATGTTTTTTAAGATAAGAAGAAAAGACCCTAGGGTGAATGGCGTCAGCCAAGGTGGCCCCAAAATGCCCATGCCCATGCTGGCTAAAGTGCTGAGACTGGGCCAGCCCTAGGATAAATAGCACCCTGGGTGAGGAGTGCCTTTGGAGTGCCCCTCCCCCCGGTAGTCAGTTTTGCAGGACCACCCAGAGGATTTATGGGAGCTGGTGCAGGTGTGATGTCCATCAAGAATGACATTGCTCAAAACCCTGATCTGTCAGCCACTGTCCTTCAGTTTGCACAAGCCAAAGTGCAAAAAGCCACTTTCTGAGCTGTGGCAATGCACTTTGCAACACAGGAGAACTATAGCAGATTTTCCTTGTAATAGTTTTGGTTTTGAAGCAGTTCTGATCTTTTGCAAAGCATTCTTTATTTTAGAATAGCCATTAATTTTATCTTTGATAATAATAAAGAAAAGTTAGAAATAAAAAAGGTACCCAGCTGACCTCTTACAGGTTACGGCTTTATTTTATTATTATTATTATTTATATAGTGCCTATACTGCTTATAGTATTTGAAGTGTTAAGTGCTCAGTAATGTTGCCTCAAAGTAAAGCTATGTTCCACTGATTTTTACCTAGCACAAATGATATCAAAGTGGAAACTGAAAAAGAAGCATACTTTAAAGTTAATGGAAGGAAGATCGTTTTTGTACTTAGTACCCAGACAACCTGTAGAACCTTGAAAGAAAGTTTACAGACACTTGCTTGTTGCCACCCCGTCTCTTTGTAGGGATGTTGCAGGCATCTGGTTGGGGCTCAAAGCTCGGCAACTTCTTGCCGGCTCACCCCCCCGCCCTGGACTCCAGTCTGCGGATCCCCGCACTTGCCCCACTTGGCATTTAAGCCATTTCTACCTGTAATTTTACACAAGTCGGCCTCTTTACTGCCGCTATTTGCGCAAAATCGGCTTTCCCATCAAAGACCGAGATGCCATATTTAGGCAAAATGGTGGCTTGGTGAGGGAGTTGGAGGCCGCACGCCATTTGCTGGGTGCCCGCAGATTTCCTGACAGCTTGCTGTACATGGTGAGCAGAGTTGGCCGGCTGGCGGGGGTCCAGCGAGCAGCACTTGAGGCGGGATGAGGTGAGTTTATCCACCCCTAGCTCTTTGGCTTTGAGGTCCAGCTTTAGCTGTACCACTGTGCTTTCAGCTTTTACATGCATAGCCAGAGGTTCACACTGATGCATGGAGGTTGAGAATGGGAGCAATAGGCAAGTTGTCAAATCTCCCCCCCCCCCAATATCTTGCTTGTATACACATCATCTGTACATGGCTATGTTGTGCACACCTGACCTGACACAGGCACCTGTATCATGGGCTGGGTGGGCCCATGGTTGTCTTTTGGTTGTGTTAAATATGGCTGTTGCATAAAATAAAATGGATTGCTTCTTTTCTTCTGCCATGATGAATCCCAAGTACCTAACCATTCTGCTGTTTTCTGTTACTGCTGAGGACAGGTTGCCTAATGTAGCATTGCAAAATGTCAAATGTAAATAGCTGGTTCTGGCTAATATCTAAAATGGAGGCGATAGGGCTGAAACCTCCTTGGATGTCTGATCCACTGTCTTGGAAACCCTCCTACCTAATATGCCAAATGTGGAATTGTCTGAGGTTACTCAGCCCTAAGAAAAAGTCACACTGTACATGCTCAGAAATAGTTGCTGCAAACTGTTGGTTAAGAAGAAGGTCAGTGTTGCAAATAGCATTGAAGTTCTTAAGGTTGCTTTCCACGGCACCCTTAGTAGCACTACAGTTTAGAGTTCTGAAAACATATAAGTTCAGGGAATCTGATAGCATAAACCCATTCACATTTTTGACTGCTTGTTTTGATTCCATACACAAAAGTCCTTTAAGAGCAACTAGGATTCATACTTCTTTTCTGGCCCTGCTCCTGTAGCTTTTTCAGGAGCTGGACACTTGGAAATTTAGAGGCAGGGCTTATACAGGGCCTTAGCCAGTAAAAGAAAAAAGAAAAAATAGGCAACTTTTTTTTTTTTTTTTTGCATTGCAACACAGCCAGGGTATGGAAGACAAGAGGATGAACTTAAACCAAGAGTTAGTCTCCTAAATGCACAGTGTAATGTTTTTAATAGACAGAAGATCTATCTATCTCCATTAAAGTGTGTGGGTGTTAATCAGCAGTTCTGAAAGTGAAGTCTAAAAATTCCACAACAGCATGTCATCATTAGACCATTTTCTATATTAATTCTTTTGAAAATGTTGATCATTAGTAATTTGACCACCAACAGGAATGTTTCAGATTTATTTCTTATGGAAAAAACAACAACTCTATGTTTTCTGGTGTTAAGTATGGCTTTATCCAGCAATATTTGACTATTTATGAATCTGCTTTTAGTACTTAGCATTTTCTTATTCGACTATAACAAGTCTGTACTGTGCCCTTTTTCTAAAAGCAAGAGATCAAAGTATTATTCGTCCTTCACCCTCATATCTACTAGGATGGCCAGTTACGAATTGCCAAAAGAGAGGAAATGCATCACCAAAAAAGAGGACAACAATCCCTTTTACCTCAGCTCACTCACCCCATTCAGCAGGGTCCCCCAACCCTGTGTACCATTTTCAGGGAGCAAGAAGGGTCCATTAGCCCATTTGCACCACACACACTTAAATCTGGATCCATCCAGCCCAATAAATTTTAGTCTGAATGGTAGCAATATGAGCTGCAGCCATTTCCCTGTTTTAACGTTTTCGTTCCCAAATAGGTAGAGCTGTTTTTTTTTAATTATTGTTTTTATTTATTAAATTTATTAATTTAATTTCTTAATCGCCCATCTGGCTAGTCACCTGGCCACTCTGGGCGATGTATAATAATACAACAGTTTAAAACAATAAAATTTCACATTAAAACATCGTATTTCTAAAAATACCCTAACCCACCCCAAATGCCTGCCTGAACAGTCATGTTTTTAATGCATGGCAGAAGCTCATTAAAGAGGGGGCATGGTGGAGTTCCCTAGGGAGGGAGTTCCACAGAGTGGGGGCCACCACAGAGAAGGCCCTCTCCCTCGTCCTCACCAGCCTAGCTGTCCTGGCTGATGGGACAGTTAGAAGGCCATCCAAGGCTGATCTTGTTGAGCGGCCTGTCTGGTGTTGCTGGAGGCACTCCTTGAGATAGGCTGGGCCGGAACCATATAGGGTCTTGAAGGTCAAAACCAACACCTTGAATTTGGCCCAGAAAACAACTGGTAGCCAGTGCAACTCCTTCAGCACCAGTGTGATGAGTTCACGCCAGCGGCTGCCTTTAATCAGGTGAGCCACTGCGTTCTGCACCAGCTGCAGCTTCTGAACTGTCTTCAAGGGTAACCCCACGTAGAGCGCAGTACAGTAGTCTAGATGAGAGGAGACCAAGGCATGTACTACCGATGGGAGCAGATGGTCAGGAAGGTAGGGGCGCAGCCACCGTATCTGATGGAGTTGGTACAGTGCTGTCCGGCTCACAGCTGACACCTGAGCCTCCACGGACAGTGTCAGGAGCGCCCTAGCTGCCTCTTGCAGTCCCTTCCAATAGCCAACTCAGGACACAGATGATGAGGATTCTTTCCAAGGCTTTATTCCTTTATTGCTTTATGACTCTTACAGATACTAGTATACTTACAGATACCAACAGACACTAGCGACTAAGCAAGGAACAGCACTGGGGAAAGATAGCAGAGTAGCCTAAGCTCCAGGTAAGGCAGTTGGTCCCCGTGTGAAGGAGAACCACGGGAAGACTCTGAACTTATGGGCTATGGAGAGATCCTCCCTCTTTCCCTTGGGTCCTCAGCATTGTTTTAGCATTTCCCTTGGGTCCTTGGCGTTGTTTTAGCGCCAAATGAGCGGAGCGCCTCCTTTCAGCG
Source organism: Heloderma suspectum (assembly GCF_057233095.1). Taxonomy (NCBI): domain Eukaryota; kingdom Metazoa; phylum Chordata; class Lepidosauria; order Squamata; family Helodermatidae; genus Heloderma; species Heloderma suspectum. Next base: position 31,236,006 of record NC_139462.1, on the reverse strand, counting down.
CCCTCCAGCTGTTGTTGCTCTCTGTGTCTGCACCAAGCATCCAGCAAGCCCCCCTCCAGCGCTCTCTCACTGCCAGGGTCACTATCTATCCCAGGAATGCTGACAGGAGGAACCTCTGCCAGCTGCTGTGCTTGTGAGAGATGAGCAAGCTCCTCTTCCATGGATTGCTGTTCTTCCTCAGAATCAGAACTGCTCTGGGGCTCTATGGCCTCAGTTTCCACCCTGAAATCATCCCCGCTCCCATGAGGCCCCCCCCTCGTGCTCCTCCCCTGGGGCTCCAGGTTTGCGGGGGTACAGCTAGTGGAAACGCCTCAGCAGCAATGGAGCATGCACAGTTTCAGTGGGTTCCCAGGATCACTCATCTGGCCTGTACCCCTTCCACTCCACCAGATATTGCAGGCGGCCACGAGAAAGGCAGGAGTCCAGAATCTCCACGACCTCAAACTCCTCCTCTCTCTCCACCAGCACTGGCGGCAGGGGGGAGCCGGCCGAGCGATGAGGGTCACCAGAAACCAGGGGGACAGCAAGGACCGATGAAAAACAGGATGGATCTTCATGGAGGGGGGGAGAGCCAGGCGAAAAGCAACAGGGTTAATCTGGGCCATAATCTGGAAAGGTCCCGTGTGGTGAGGCGCGAGCTTCTTTGCGGGTGAGTGAGAGGGGAGGTATTGGGTGGACAACCAAACCCAGTCCCCCAGTTGCAGAGATGGACCCGGCTGGTGCCACCAGTCCACAGAGGCCTTGTAGGCTATCTTGGCTTGCTTGAGGGAGTCCTGTAAGAGGTGGTGTACCGCTTGCAACTTCTCTAAAAACTCATGGGCTGCCGGCGCCGAAGAGGGAGCTAGGGTGGACGGGAAAGCCTTGGGGTGGTAACCAAAATTGGCAAAAAATAGAGTCTGGTGGGTGGAAGCATGGCAGGCATTGTTATAAGCAAATTCTGCGAGAGACAGCAAGGAAAACCAGTCATCTTGCTGGTAATTGAGATAATAGTGCAGATATTGCTCCAGGGTCGCATTGGTACGCTTGGTCTGACTGTCTGTCTGTGGATGGTGGGCAGAGGAAAAACGGAGCGTCACATGGAGAAGCCCAAGTAGCTCCCTCCAGAAATGGGCAGTGAATTGGGCCCCCCTATCTGAAATGAGACCCTCGGGCCATCCGTGGAGCTGGAAAACATGCGCCAAAAAAAGCTCTGCTGTCTCCCTGGCTGTGGGCAATCCAGAGCAGGGGATGAAATGGGCCATCTTAGAAAGCAAATCCACCACCACCAAAATAGTGGTCTTACTGTGTGAGCGAGGCAAGTCAGTGATGAAGTCAAGGGAGAGCAGTTTCCAAGGTCCTGAGCAGGTTGGGCAGGAGGTGACATAGGTCTTGACGTCCCGACACACATGAGGCCACCAAAAATCCCGCATCACTCCATGCAGGGTCTTGGTGAAGCCAAAAATGCCCAGCTTTCTGCACTGAAAGCATTGGTGCTCCGCGCGCCGCTGCTCTAATTTCTCCGGCAACAGCGGGGCTCGGGTAGCTCCCAGCTGCATCGGGGTCTCCTCCACCCCCACCACAGGGATGGGGGTGGGGGAGGGGGCAGGAAACGTGGGGGAATGGGAGGAAGGAAATCTCAGTCCCCGGCGCCCCGCCAGGTCTGCTGGCGTCCCTCCAGCCGACTATCTATCTGGAGGCAGGTCTGGATGAGGTCCTCCAAAGTAGGTGGGCTAGGCATGCATGACAACTCATCCAAGATCTCGTCGTTCAAACCATCCAAAAATGGAGCCACCAGCGCGGCATCATTCCATTGTAAATCCTGCATCAGCAAGCGAAAAGTTGTCGCGTAGCTGGAAACTGAGTCCTTGCCCAGCCTGAAATGGCAAATCTCCTGAAAAGCCAGCTGTGTGCACAAGGGGTCACTGAAAAATCTGGCCATCGCTGTCATGAAACCTTGATAGTCCCCGAGCAGGGGCTCATTTGCGAGAAGAAGTCCCAAAGCCCATTTAGCTGCCATGCCTGAAAGTAGGTTAATGATGAAGCCCACACGAACCTGTTCTGTCAGGAAATCCTCAGGTCGAAGGCACAGCTCCGATAGGGCACGGAAAATCTGAAAAAGTCCGTTCTTACCAGAAAACTTCTCTGGCAGAGCCACTGGGCGCTTGCGGCGGGGGGGGGGGAATCAGGGGTGGTGGGGGTTGAGCCGCAGCTTTCAGAGCCTGTACGGCAGTCGTCAGCTGAGCCACTTGATCACGAAGAGCCTGGTTCTCTTGCACGAGAGCTTGCACTGCTGCGCCCATGGCACCCTCCAGAAGCAGTAGGAGCAGAGAAAAAAAAAAGAGGAACGGGAACCAAGCTGTCAGGAGCGCCCTAACTGCCTCTTGCAGTCCCTTCCAATAGCCATCTCAGGACACAGTCGACAAGGATTCTTTCCAAGGCTTTATTCCTTTATTCCTTTATGACTCTTACAGATACTAATCACTAGCGACGAACTGCACTGTGGATAGATAGCAGAGTAGCCTAAGCTCCAGGTAAGGCAGTTGGTCCCCGTTTGAAGGAGAACTGCGGGAAGACTCTGAACTTATGGGCTATGGAGAGATCCTCCCTCCTTCCCTTGGGTCCTCAGGACGCGACCATTGTTTTAGCGCCAAACGAGCGGAGTGCCTCCTTTCGGCGCCCTCCATCTGTCGTTGCTCCCTGCGTCTGTGCCGAGCATCCAGCAAGCCCCCTCCAGTGCTCTCTTGCTGCCAGGGTCACTATCTATCCCAGGAATGCTGGCAGGAGGAATCTCTGCCAGCTGCTGTGCTTGTGAGAGATGAGTGAGCTCCTCTCCCACGGATTGCTGTTCTTCCTCAGAATCAGAACTGCTCTGGGGCTCTATGGGCTCAGTTTCCACCCTGACAGACAGCTGGGAGTCTAAAATGACCCCCAGGCTGCAGACTTGGTCCTTCAGGGGTAGCCATACCACATTCAACACCAGGTCAACATCCCCCAGCCTCCTCTTGTCTTGCACCAAAAGTACCTCAGTCTTGTCAGGGTTCAGCTTATTCCTCCCCATCCAGCCACTCACTGTCTCCAGACATTTGGACAGGGATTCTACAGCCAACCTTGATGAAGATTTGAATGAGAGGTAGAGATGTGTGTCATCTGCATATTGATGACACCACACCCCAAACTTCCTGATGATAGCCTCCAGTGGCTTCACATGGATGTTAAATAGCATCAGGGAGAGGATGGAACGCTGTGGCACCGCACAAGTGAGCAGCCATGGGTCCAAGATCTCCTCTCCCAGTGCTACCCCCTGGTACCTGCTGGAGAGGAAGGACTGGAACCATCATAATACGGTGTCTCCATTGTCCAACCCCTCCAGGCGGTCCAGGAGGATACTGCGGTCAACGGTATCAGAAGCCACTGAGAGGTCGAGGAGAACAAGGAAGGAGCATTCACCCGTATCCAAAGCCCTCCTCATATCATCCACCAAGGCGACCAAGGCCATTTCTGTCCCATGCCCAGGCCTGAAGCCTGATTGAAATGGATCTAGATAATTGGCTTCTTCCAAGTGTTCCTTGTAAATCACAAAAGATTAATATTCTGGGGAGGGGTTTTTTTGGACTTCAATCCATAAGGTTGTTTCCCAGGACTGTTGAATTAAACAAAAAACGACATTGTTTGCCACTGGGCTATTTCAAAAGATACATGGGTTCTTTCTTTGTATACTAGGTGTCTTATTTACCTCTTGACCCCTTGCGTGTTGTTTTGTCTTTTTTCCTCCTGCTTTGCACAGTACTTGAATGAACATAGAGTAACAGATAATACATGCTTTCTTAGCAAGATGAAGATCACCAAAAGATCTCTAGTTTACCTTGTTTCCCAGCTACGATAGTATTATATCTGAAGCCTTCTTCACTAAGGCGACAGAGGCACATACATTTCTTGTTAATGGCGAGGGACTGTGGAACTGACTGTACAAGCAAAAGGTTTAGAAAAGGGACTTTAAGTTAACAAAAAAACCTCTTGTTTCAGGGCCTGCTACATTCAAATTGCTTCCAAAAGCAAACTCAGATAGGGTTTAATTCTATTTAGAGCTCAAGCAGCTGCTTCACATAGTGCTGGGTCCATGGTGCATTTTATATTTTATCACACACGTACAAACACACACACACACACACACACACCCCTGAATGAAGTAAGCAAAGAACAAAATATTGAAACTGAGGGGCATTAATCATCTGAAAGGGATACAGAAAATAGGGTGTTTGGCTTCACTGAGGCGAGAACAGCACGGGACAAAAGATCGTTCCAGGCATGAAGGTCAGCGCTGTACATTCCGTAGCAGATGAGGAGAACTACAGAGGGTGCTGCTAGGAGAAATGCCACTCTTCTGTCATCAGCAAATGAGGTTGCCCTGGGATATGGGGGAGCGGGGGGAGGGAAGGGAGACCCTAAAGAAAACCAGCTGGAAACACTCAAGCACACAGGTGGATGCAAAATATGTTAGGCCTCCAGGGCACGGCTCTCAATATTTTTCCTTAGCAGCGGAAAAAGCAATCTTGTTAACTACTAGAGAGAGAAGGATTGTGAAAGGAGGTTGGAGGCGTATGCTCTTGCCAGTTCTATGAGCAATAAATCTATCTGTAGGCCTCCTACACCAGGGGATGTGTGGCTTTCCAGAAGATGTTGTTGGATTGCAGTTCCCATCATCCTTCACCATTGGCTTTGCTGGCTACGGCTGTTGGGAATTGTAGTCCAATGATGTCTGGAGGGCCACACATTCCCAACTGTATAGTATAGGCCAAAGGTGGAGAACCTCAGGCCCCCAGCCCTGCTTGGGGTCCCCAGATGGATACACCCCCTTCCTCAGCCTCCCCTTTCCCCAATCACTGATTGTTTGGCAGTTTCTTGGCTTTTGAATGTTTCCCCCCATTCTAAAAGGTTGAAATTCCTTTCCTAAAGCTTGGTTACAGGTAATAACTTCTGTAAACTGCCCAGAGAGCTTCAGCTATGGGGTAGTATAGGAAATAATCATAATCATAATCATAACCATAATAATAATGCTTTAGGGCACAGTTCTATTGCTTGTGCCCTTGATTATCATAAGCCCCCAAACTTATACGCTTCCAGTCATCCAATCCAATCCAGTCACACTACATGTGTTAAGTGGATTACCTAGTGCCACTGTTGAGAATTGTTATCTGTAGATCTTTATTTGGCTGCAAAGGCATAAACTCATTGACTGTAATTATGGCAATAAATAGTTTTACTGTGAATCAGCCTTTGTTTCTGAAAAGTAGGGGTGTGCGAAACTCTTACCCCATTCTGGCCGGCAGTCCACGGTGGTGGGGGGCGATCCGTCCCTCCCCCCCAGAATCCTCCCTGCCTGCTCCACTCCACAGCAAGGCCGCGGAGCTGCCAGTCGGGGCCGGCTGCAGCCGGACTTCTGACCGCTGCCTGGCTCTGGCCGCAAATGGTGGCCGCTATGCTGGCTGCCATTTGCGTCCCTGCCAAGCCGTGATAGGCTATGTAAGTATCTACGTAGCCTATCACGGCAAAAGACAGGGATGCAAATGGCATAGTGGCCACCATTTGCGTCCCTGCCTTGTGCTGTGATAGCCTACGTAGATACTTATGTAGCCTTTCATGGCTTGGCAGGGATGCAAATGGTGGCCGGCGTAGCAGCCGCCATTTGTGGCTGCAGCTCAGCAGCGGCCGGAAGACGACCTGGAGCTGCCACCGCCTCCACCGCCGGAGCTGCTGCCACTGCCAGGTAGGTCCATTCCAGGGGGGATTTTGGGGGTGGCGGGGGAGGGGGGTAGTCCATTCCACCATGGACTCCAGGGGGCTGGGTTCTAAAGAATCTGCTTCACTGGAGTCCGTGGCGGAATTCTCCAACATCCCTACTGAAAAGTCAGGCCCTGACAGCCGGGATGTTTGCGTTATCAGCAACAGCTGCATGGTGAATAGTCACTGTGTGATTGTCACTATCAGTACTTTCTGCATTTAATTTCCTCCTGACCTCACTATTTACAAGTCTCTCTCTCCCGCCTCCCCCATTCACTGTATATAAACTTGAAACTCTCCATAATACTCCATGCATCTGATGAAGCTCATGCTGGAATAAATGTGTTAGTATTTAAGGGGCCACAAGACTCTTAGTTGTTGTTCAATGTGCAGTGGAAGATGGGGTACCATGCACCCTTCTTCTGTGCAGTGAATAAAACTCAGTGGTTCCCTCCCAACGTTTTAGCACACAATAATATTTGAGGGTCACGAATGTGCTACCTGCATGAAGAACAAGCCATGCCCCCCGCCCCCAGCACTCAGAATCCCATAAGAGAAATTTGTCATTGAACATAGCCCCTAGCAAAGTAATATTGCTCACCATCAGATGATGTATAGCACTCCAATTATAAGACTGGTCTCATCCAATTGACCAAAGAAATAGATCACACTTGGAAGAAACAAGATTATACTTGTCAGGGCATTGTTTAAGTCCAATCCCAAGGTCATTATTATTCATGTGAAGCTGCTTTCCCTTTCTCTAATGCACAGCATTCAAAGCCAGTCAGTATTCCATAATGTTTAAAAATACACAATTATCTTCAGAGCTGTCATATATCAACACAGTGCCCTATTAGTAACTAGGTTCTTAGAAATGGTTCATCACTCTTTGGCAGCATATTTTAAAAGTAAATGTTCAACACCAGTCAAATCCTAGTCCTAATATTATGTGGCCATCTCTGCCTTTAGATTTTACACACAGTAGTCGATGGCTCCAAAATCCAAATTAGGGCAATAACAGTGGGGCAGCTAGGTAATTTTTAGACCCTGGAAGTAATGGCCGTAAGGGAGCCCCTTTAAATGGCCTTGTGTATTGCTTAAGCTGTGAAGCACATAACTCACTTTTCTCTCCCCACCCGTATTCCATGTTTTACAACTGCACTGACATTCCAGATACATAGGGATGAGTGAACATGCAATGTTTGAGTGCGCTGAGGTTCTCCAAATTCTTCCCTGAGGCGATTTCACCTCATTCGCATTCCTGAACACTAGCATCCTTTTTTTCCAATTGGGAAATATTTGCATTTTTTAAAATACACCTTTTAACTGATTGAAAATGTGCATTTTCTCTCACAGGCTGAAGCATGGAAATGCAGATTTGGAGTTGTACAAATGCACACTTGCAAAAATGTGCAAATATGTGCGCAAATGTGCATTTTCGCAAATGTGGACTTTCAGACATGAATGCAAGTTTGGGAAATGGCGAACATTTCCCAAGAATTGCTTTCCTGCTCACATTTGCGTTTGGCCTTGCGAACAGGACATGTTCGCACAGTTTGCGAGCAGGAACGGAATTCTCATACAGACCTAGTGATACGTTAGAATATATTTTCTGAGCAGCACTGTCATGACTACAGGAACAAAATGGAGTTTGCTTCTGCTGAGCTCTGGAGTGTGATTCTGCCCCACCCTGGCTGCAGGGCCCTGCTTTTTGGCTCCAAGGTCCAGTCCTACCTGTGCCATGGGGCAATAAGTCTCGTAGCCAACTTGGAGTCACAAAATACTATGCAAGCTTTGTGTTCTCCAGAATGTGACATCACGTAGGGATGGGGGAGAAATCCTCCATGGACCCCAGTGAGGCCGGATTCAAAAGAATCTGCCCCCCCAGAGTCCATGGAGGATCAGAAGACTTACCTCCGCCTCCTGGAGGAATCCTCGCCATCCGGATCCTCCCCACCAGCTGGCTCTGGAGCGCCAGCGATACAGCCACCATTGCCATATCGCTGGCTGGGTGGATTGACTGCGGACGCAAATGGATCTAAGACCATAAAGGTCTTATTAAAGTAAATGCAGCCATTTATGGCTGCATTTACCTTAATCTAAGACCTTTATGGCCACAAATGGCATACTGGATGCCATTTGCTTCTGGAGACAGTCCCCTTCAGCCAGCGATATGGCAATGGCGGCTGTATTGCTGGCACTCTGGAGCCGGCTGGCGGCTACGCAGAATCGTCATGGAGCGGAGCTGGCCGGGTAGGATTCCGGGGGGAGGGAGGGATCGCCTCCGCCCAGGCGGACTCCCCCCCCGGACCTGGAGGTAAGTATTTCGTACATCCCTAGTCATCAGGCAAGATGGGAAACAGAGCAAAAGTGTAGTGGGGGGAGCGGCCAATAATTAAGCCATGGAGTCTGCATTTTTGTTCAAGCCTTTTGTGATGTTCGCCATTACACCCTCAAGCCTAGAGTGGCAGTTTATGAATTTGCTAGTAAGTTCAGAATTGATTGTGAGCTTTCAAATGGCACAGTCTGTATCTAAACAATGCCATTTCTGCTCTTGCCCTTCATTGGTTGGGTTAACCCTTTTCCTTGAATAATCTGGTGCTGCTTCCCTCTTCACCACCGCTGCCACTCTTGCTTTGTGAGGAGGAGGAGGAGGAGGCAGCGCCCCCCATTTTTAGTTGTCCTTTCACCTCTAACCAGTGGCGGCTGGTTCTGGTGACTCCAGTTCTGGAGGGGCAGTGATTCCATTCAGAGTTTTAGTTACAACCAGCCAAAACTCTTAAGATGATAACCAAAGTGCTGAACCCATTTTGACAATAAGGTTCAGTACATTGGATAGCATTGTTAGAGTTTTGGCTGCCCCTCTGGAACTGGAGTCACCAGCTGCCACTGCCTCTACCACAGTTCTGGTAGGCACCCCCCCTAAATTTTTAGTCTTCCTACTGTCTCCTTAGTAGGTTCCCTCATCATCCCTGCCACCACTGCAGCTCTGACGCTTACGAAGCACTACGCAATTCCAAACTACAGCTTCCAAAACACACTTTGGTATTGTGTATGTGCAAAATGTGTAAAAGTGTGTTTACACAGAATAAGAGTTCACTTTGAGAAAGAGCTCTCATCGAAGCCTACATGGGTGAGTTTGTTATTTTCCAAGTAAATAACGAACTCACTAGGGGTGCATTTGCCTGTCATTAGTCTAAATGTGGCACAGCTTTACCACATACGTACTTGGTCTTCTACCAGACCGCAAGATATATGTGAGTGAAAGGTCCTATTGATTCTAAATGAATTATCATTGCTACAGGTCTGAAAAATGATGTGTCTTACCAAAACAGGCATAAAGGTGAAGGCAGGGATAAATAGATGGACCACACGTGTACATATTTCAAATTTTGGGTTGCCCTGCTGAATACAAATCAGCCTATCTTTGATCCCAGATGGCTACACCCTTGATGTTCTCAAAATGCAGTGGCATTTCTAAATGATACTACAGAAAGTTGCTGTCCCTCAGGCTTGTCAAATGGAAGAGGTAGGAACAAAAGTGAAACTGATAGGGATGGTAAAGAAATTCATTCAATCTGCATTTTAATACGAAGTTACCTAATTTCACACTTTCAAATTAATAAGCAAACTAGAAACTTGGTTATCCTTCAAAACACACACTTTCCTGAATTTTGCAATGGAGTTCTCCAGTCAAAAAAATGCATACATGAATGTTTCTTGTAGGGGAAGGTGCACACACAAATTTATATATTACTGCAAACAATGCTCAAAATGCATTATATTAGGAAAATAGCTTGCAATAATATGTATATTAGGCAACATTGCCTACAAAACTGCATGTATTATTATGTTTCAGTATTTTAAATGGAAATTGTTTAAAATGATTTTTTTTTAAATTTTGTATGTTTTAATAATTTTGTTGTAAGTTGTCTTGGGTCTTTAAGAGAAAAGCAACTAAGAAATTCAATAAAACAGTAATAATGACAACAACAACAACAATGACAACAACAACAACAACAACAAGGTATTAGGAGAAATGGGTACAAAACACATATGAATATTCTTGCAAGCTTTAAGAAAAATTCTCAAAGTTTGAGACAAACCGAAATTAAGACTGGGAAAAAGAGAAACTGAGAGAAATAAAAATGTACAGATGTATCCACCCCTACATGAGAGACATGTAAAAAACAGAACTATTTACAATCCATACACAATAGGAAAGGATTGAGTTCAGTTTGTAAGACTATCAAAAAAGCATGGTCAGCCAGAAGTGATGGTCTATGGAGAAGAAACAACAGAGCAGGGTAGAATGCTCAACAATTACACCAAAAAGTAACTGGGACCCTGTTCCCAAGGATTTGGAAATGTCATCACTTACCAGTCAAACAAAGCCTGAGAGTGATCAGCAAGTAGGTGGTGGATGCAATTTGCCATCTGTAAAATGGGAGCAATAATACTTAATTACTTGCCTTATAGGGTTGTTGTAAGCATTAATTAGTTAATGCTTCCCCCCCTCCCCTGTCATTTGAAGAAAGAAAGCCTTATAGAAGTGTTACATATGATCATTAGCAGGTTCTGTTAGGCGTCATTTCAAGTAGTTTCAAAACTTTTATGTTCCTCTCTATAATCCACAATCATGTTCTGACATTTACTGCCATTCTGGGGGACAGCTGCTGCTTAGCTGGGATAAATAACCCAGATTCTACTGAAATTAAGAGAGCTGTGCCAGCTAGGCTAACTGAGGATGTGGCTGTTTATAGAAACTTTATCAGACTACTGTAATAAGTTCTTCGAGGGGCTAGAAGATCATTCCGATGCTCCAGCTGGCTGGCTTCTGGTTTGATTATGAACGCAAATCAAGGTGTGGAGTTTAATCTGTGCCAGCTATGGCTGAAGTCCCAAGGTGGGTCATAATCAGGTCCTTTGCTCCTTTGCAATTCTGCACACATGGAATGTTAAATTGAAATCTGGGTGTCTTGGCGTGGGGGCGGCGCTTCACACAGGAGATAATGTTCATGTAGGCAGAAAGAAAGAGGGGACATCTTTTAAACTCTCTTTTAAAGTGCAGAGCAAGGATTTACTTTGCTGCTAGTACAGAGGTTGGGAAGGTGATGCAGAGTTTCATATTTCCTGTTAACCTTTTCAGTGGCTCAAAGTAGGGATGTATGGACTGTGTAAAATCCACTCCACTGTGTTTCTCAGGTTGTTAGGCACCTTTTGTTTGAACATCCGTTCACAGATGGATGCGATTTTTTTTCCTGTCATGTGGAAAAATGCGCGAATAATTACTTAAGAGTAGGGATGGCGGAGAAATCCGCCATGGACGCTAGTGAGGCAGGATTCTTTAGAATCTGCCCCCCCCAGAGTCAGTGGCGGAACAGACTGCTCCCCCCTGCCACCCCGTGAAGTCTGGTAGGGACGGATCCTACCTGGCGCTGGCTGGTCCGGGTCCATCCGCTGCCATCTGCAGCCATCCACTGCCAGGCTGCGGATGCAAATGGCATCTGGCATAGCAGACGCCATTTGCGTCCCTGCCCTTTGCCGTGATTGGCTATGTAAATATTTACGTAGCCTATCATGGCCAAGGGCAGGGACACAAATAGCATCCGCTACGCAGGATGCTATTTGCATGGCAGCGGCCAGAACTCCGGCTGTGGACGGGCCCGGCTGGTGGCACCGTGGACTCACCGTGGAGCAGAGCCAGTCGGAAAGGATTCCGGGGACAGGGACGGATCTCCTCCCTCCCCCAGTGGATGCCCTGGACCGGATGGGTGAGTGGGGTTCATACACCCCTACTTAAGAGGTTTCGTGGCAATTTACATAATTTACCTTAGTAAGTAATATTTAACGTACTGTCCCCCATTCCATTCAACTTTTCCTCAGCAGAAACTTGCATATTTTGAATAAATATGTGGAAAAAAATTGGGAAAGTAAAAACAACAACAACAAAAACCTATCCGGAAGTCCACGGACTCGGCGCAGCCTGAGGAGGTCACTCCACAGCAGATTCCTTAGGTCAGATTCTTAGAAATCCAAGGTCATTTTAGTCCATCTCAAATTTCTCCAGCATCCCTAGCTGACAGTAGGTGAGAATGGGTTGGATCTAAACTTAAGCAAATTCCTGGAGGAGAAGGCTATCAATGGCTACTTGTCTTGATGGGTATGTGCTACCTCCAGTACCAGAGGCAGTGAGCCTATGTACACCAGTTTCTGGCGAACATGGGTAGGAGGGTGCTGTTGCACTCATGCCCTGCTTGGAGGTTCCTGGTTGACAGCTGGTTGGCCACTGTATGAACGGAATGCTTGACTAGATGGACCCTTGGTCTGATACAGCATGGCTCTTCTTATGTTCTTATGTTATGGTCTCAAGCCCATGCAAATGGAGGTTGCTGAATTCCCTGTCACCTCCTTCCCATTGCAGGTCCTCCAGCCCTTCCTCTAAATGCTGGCTGGGATAGGCTGTGTTATGGGCAGAAGGGTGTCCCTGATAGGGATGGGTGGATTCCTAACCTGCTGGGGAATCCACCCTTGGGGGGAGGTGATCCATTCCTCCCCCCGGCATCCTCGCCGGCCGGCTCAACTCCACAGTGATTCCGTGGAGCAACCAGACGGCTCTGGAGTACCAGCGATACGACTGCCATTGCCATGCCATATTGCTGGCTGAGGCTGATCCGGATGCAAATGGCATCAACTACACTATTTGCGGCCGTAAACCCCTTTGTTGTTGTTGTTCAGTCGTTCAGTCGTGTCCGACTCTTTGTGACCCCATGGACCATAGCACACCAGGCCTTCCTGTCCTGAGCTCTCTCCCGGAGCATGCTCAAGTCCATATTCATTGCAACAGTGATCCTATCTAACCATCTCATCCTCTGCTGTCCCCTTCTCCTTTTGCCTTCAGTCTTTCCCAGCATCAGGGTCTTTTCCAGGGAATTTTCTCTTCACATTAGGTGGCCAAAATATTTGAGCTTCAACTTCAGTATCTGTCCTTCCAAGGAACACTCAGGGTTGATTTCCTTTAGGATGGACTGATTTGACCTCCTTGCAGTCCAGGGGACTCGTAAGAGTCTTCTCCAGCACCACAGTTCGAAAGCATCAATTCTTCGGCGCTCAGCCTTCCTTATAGTCCAGCTCTCACAGCCATACGTTGCTACTGGGAAAACCATAGCTTTGATTAGATGGACCTTTGTCGGCAAGGTGATGTCTCTGCTTCTTACTGTGCTGTCTAGGTTTGCCATAGCTTTCCTCCCAAGGAGCAAGCGTCTTTTAATTTCATGGCTACAGTCACCGTCTGCGGTGATCTTGGAGCCCAAGAAAATAAAATCTGTCACTGCTTCCATTTCTTCCCCTTCTATATGCCAGGAAGTGATGATTCCAGATGCCATGATCTTCGTTGTTTTAATGTTGAGTTTCAAACCAGCTTTTGCACTCTCCTCTTTCATCCTCAACAAGAGGCTCGTTAGATCCTCTTCGCTTTCTGCCATTAGGGTGGTATCATCTGCGTATCTGAGGTTGTTGATAATTCTCCCAGCAATCTTAATTCCGACCTGTGATTCATCCAACCCAGCATTTCTCGTGATGTACTCTGCATATAAGTTAAACAAGCAGGGCGACAATATGCAGCCTTGTCGTACTCCTTTCCCAATTTTGAACCAATCGGTTGTTCCATGTCTGGTTCTTACTGTTGCTTCTTGACTAGGGATGAACGAAAGGGACTTACCTCATCCCGCAGCTTGCTTTGCGGTGGGGGGGAGGCGCTTCGCTTCTCCCCTTGAAGTTCAGGCGAGGGGGGGGCGCCCCGCTTCGCCCGGCCGAAATTCAGGCCGGGGGGGAGGCGCCCCATCCTTCGCCGGCGAAATTCAGGCTGGGGAGGAGCGCCCCGTCTCCCCGGCCACAAAAAAAAAAAGTACAGAAACCCCCCCCACACACCCGTGATAGGCTACGTGACGATTTACGTAGCCTATCACGGCTAGATTTCCAAAGTCAGCCATGATAAGCTATGTAAATCGTCACATAGCCTATCACAGGTGTGTGTTTTTTTTTAAACTTTACTTTTTTATTTTGTAATGGCGGCGGTGGCAGCCGGTCGGGAGACCGGCCGCCGCCCCTGCCGAACCGCTGCCGAACCGCCGCCAGGACCTGCCGCCGAGAGGGACATTCACTGAAGTTAAGTCCCATCCTGGGGGGGGGCGGGGGGCCGGCGGAGAATTTCCCCACCAATTACGGGGGGCCGAATGCATCGGCACTCGGCCTCCCGAAGATTCGGGGAGAAATTCTCCGCCATCCCTGTTCTTGACCCTCGTACAGGTTTCTCAGGAGACAGGTAAGGTCTTAAAGACCCCCATCTCTTTAAGAATTTGCAACAGTTTGTTGTGATCCACACAATCAAAGGCTTTAGCATAGTCAATGAAGCAGAAATAGACGTTTTTCTGGAATTCTCTAGGGATGTACGAAAGTCACTTACCTGGTCTCGCAGCTTGCTTCGCGGTGGGGGGGAGGCGCTTCGCTTCTTCCCCCGAAGTTCAGGCCGGGGGGGAGGCTTCCCGCCTCGCCCGGCCGAAACTCAGGCCGGGGGAGAGGCTTCCCACCTCGCCCGGCCGAAATTCAGGCCGGGGAGAAGCGCCCCGACTCCCCGGCCGCGAACTTCAAAAGAAAAGTAAAAAAAAAAAAAGCTCCGTGATAGGCTCCGTAACGATTTACGTAGCCTATCACAGCTAGATCTGCAAAGTCAGCCGTGATAGGCTATGTAAATCTTCAAATAGCGTTGCCCTTATTTTCGCCGTAGTCTACGTAAATCTTTACGTAGACTACAGGGACCAAATAAGGAACGCGAATGGCGGCTCCCTATGGGGGCCGCCATTAGTGTACGCGCTTTTTTTTTTTTTTTTTAAGTCACCCGTGATAGGCTACGTGACGATTAATGTAGCCTATCATGGCTGACTTTGCAAATCTAGCCATGATAGGCTACTTTAATCGTTACGTAGCCTATCACAGGGGCGTTGTTTTTTTTTAAATTTTCTTGTAATGGCGGCTGCGGCAGCCGGTCGAAAGACCGGCTGCCGCCCCCGCCCCTGATGAAGACCTGCCGAACCGCCGCTGGGACCCGCCGCCGGGAGCGACATTCGTGAAAGGTAAGTCCCATCCCGGGGGGGGGGGCGGGGGGCGGGGGGGCGGAGAATTTCTCCCCAAACAACCTTCGGAGGACTGAATGTGTTGGCACTCGGCCCCCCGAAGTTTCGGGGTGAAATTCTCCCCCATCCCTAGAATTCTCTTGCTTTCTCCATGATCCAGCGAAAGTTGGTGATTTGATCTCTAGTTCCTCTGCCTCTTTGAAACCCAGCTTGTACTTCCAGTATTTCTCGGTTCTCATACTGCTGAAGCCTAGGGATGTCAGAGAATTCCGCCCTGGATCTCAGGGAGGCCAAATGCCAGCGCATTCGGCCCCCCCAAATCGGTGGCAGAATGGTCTGCCCCCCCCGGGAAGGGACTTACCTTGGGCGGATCTTCCTGGCGGCGGTGGCAGCGGCGGCGGCGGCTGCGGAGGCCGTTCGGCGGCGGTGGCTGTGGCGGTTGGTTCTCCGACTGGCTGCCGCTGCCGCCATTTCCAGTTAAAAACAAAACAAAACAAAAAAATGGGATAGACTACGTAAAGATTTAGGTAGCCTATCACGGCTAGATTTTTAAAAAACACCGTGATTGGCCACGTAAATGTTTATGTAGCCTATGACGGCTGATTTAAAAGAAAAACAAACAAACGCGCATACGCAAATGGCGACGCCCATGGGCGCCGCCATTTGCGTCCCTGCTAGCCAGAGGCTGGATTTCTGGCCACTTTTGGAGCCGGCCGGTGGTTCCGCAGAATCCCTGCAGAGCGGAGCCGGCCGGCCGGCCAGGATTCTAGGGGGGGGGAGGAATGGAGCGCCTCCCCCCTGGTGAGGATTCTGGGGGGAGGGACAGAACGCCTTCCCCCCAACCATTAGCATAATCCCCGAAAGGTAAGTGATTTTCGTACATCCCTACTGAAGCCTAGCTTGCAGGATTTTGAGCATAACCTTGCTGGCATGTGAAATGAGCGCAATTGTATGGCAGTTTGAACACTCTTTGGCATTGCCCTTGTTTGGAATTGGAATGTAAACTGACCTTTTCCAGTCTTGTGGCCACTGTGGAGTATTCCAAATTTGTTGGCATATTGAGTGCAGCACTTTAACAGCATCATCTTTTAGGATTTTAAATAGCTCAGCTGGAATGCTGTCAACTCCGCTAGCTTTGTTGTTAGAAATGCTTCCTGAGGCCCACTTGACTTTACTCTCGAGGATGTCCGGCTCAAGTTCAGTGACCGCACTCTCATGGCTATCAGGGACATTAAGATCTTTCCTGTATAGTTCTTCTGTGTATTCTTGCCACCTCTTCTTAATCTCATCTGCTTCTGTGAGGTCCCTGCCTTCTTTGTCCTTTATCATGCCCGTCTTTGCACAAAACTTTCCCTTGAGATCTCCGATTTTCTTGAAGAGATCTCTAGTCTTTCCCATTCTGTTGTTTTCCTCGATTTCTTTGCATTGTTCATTTAAGAAGGCCTTTGTGTCTCTCCTTGCTATTCTCTGGAACTCTGCATTCAGTTGGATATATCTTCACCTTTCTCCCTTGCTTTTCGCTTCCCTTCTTTCCTCAGCTACTTGTAAAGCCTCATCAGACAGCCACTTGGCTTTCTTGCATTTCTTTTTCTTTGGGATGGATTGAGTTGCTGCCTCCTGAACAATGTTACAGACCTCTGTCCATAGTTCCTCAGGCACTCTGTCTATCAGGTCTAATCCCTGAAATCGATTCCTCACCTCCACTGTATATTCATAAGGGATATGATTTAGGTCATACCTGAATGGTTTAGTGGTTTTCCCTACGTTCTTCAATTTAAGCCGAAATTTTGCAAGAAGCAGCTCATGATCTGAGCCACAGTCAGCTCCAGGTCTTGTTTTGACTGACTGTATAGAGCTTCTCCATCTTTGGCTGCAAAGGACATAATCCATCTGATTTCGAGACTGACCAACTGGTGATGTCCATGTGTAGCGTCACCTCTTGTGCTGTTGGAAAAGAGTGTTTGCTATGATCAGCGTGTTCTCTTGGCAAAACTCTATTAGCCTTTGTCCTGCTTCGTTTTGTACACCAAGGCCATGCTTGCCTGTTATCCCCATTATTTCTTGACTTCCTACTTTAGCATTCCAATCCCCTATGATGAAGATGATGAAGACATCTTTTTTTGGTCTTAGTTCTAGAAGGTGTTGTAGGTCTTTATAGAACTGATCAACCTCAGCTTCTTTGGCTTCAGTGGTTGGGGCATAGACTTGAATTACTGTGATGTTGAATGGTTTCCCTTGGATTCGTACTGAGATCATTCTATCGTTTTTAAGGTTGTACCCCAGTACTGCTTTTCCCACCCTTTTGTTGACTATGAGTGCTACTCCATTTCTTCTAAGGGATTCTTGCCCACAGTAGTAGATATAATGGTCACCTGAATTAAATTCCTCCATGCTTGTCCATTTTAGTTCGCTGATTCCCAAGATGTCGATGTTCAATCTTGCCATCTCATGTTTGACCACCTCTAGCTTACCTTGATTCATTGATGTTACATTCCAGGTTCCTAAACAATATTGTTCTTTACAGCATCGGATTTTCTTTTCACCACCAGACACATCCACAGCTGAGCATCCTTTTGGCTTTGGCCCAGCCGCTTCACTCTTTCTGGCACTACTTGGAAATACCCTCTGCTCTTCCCCAGTAGTATATTGGACACCTTCCGACCTGAGGGGCTCATCTTCTGGTGTCATCACTTTTAGCCTTGTGATATGTTCCATGGGGTTTTCTTGGCAAGAATACTGGAGTGGGTTGCCATTTCCTTCTCCAGTGGACCACATTTTGTCAGAACTCTCCGCCATGACCTGTCTATCTTGGGTGGCCCTGCACGGCATAGCTTCTGGCTTCACTGAGTTACGCAAGCCCCTTCGCCACAACAAGGCAGTGATCCATGAAGGGGTAAAGCCCTTAGATTAAGCTAAATGCAGGCTAGCCTATTGCATGAAAAACCACAGACGCAAATGGCGTAGTGTACGCCATTTGCAGCAGTAAAGCCCTTAGTTTAAGCTAACACAGCCATTTACTGCTGCATTTAGCTTAATCTAAGGGCTTTACAGCTAGGGATGTACAAATCCCTTACCTGGCTCCGCCAGGGGCATCCGCAGTGGGGGGAGGCGCTCCATCCCTCCCCCTGGAATCCTGCCCTGCCGGCTCCACTCCACGGCCAAGGCACGGAGCTGCCGTCCGGCTCCGGCTGCCCGCAGCCAGACATCTGGCTGCTGGGCAGGCCTGCAAGGACACAAATGGCGGCTGTCGTAGCCGCCGCCATTTGTGTCCCTGTATTGAGCCATGATAGGCTACGTAAATATTTACATAGCCTATCACGGCAGGGGGAACAACCCCAGTGTAAGCAAATGGCGGTAGCCGCTGCCACTTGCGTATGCTGGGTTTTTTCCCCCCCTGTCATGGTAGGCTACGTAAGTATTTATGTAGCCTATCACAGCAGGGGGAAAAAACCCCAGTGTACGCAAATGGCCGTAGCTGCCACCATTTGCATATGCTGGGGTTTCCCCTCCCTGCCATGATACGCTACGTGAATACCTACGTAGCCTATCACAGCCTCTGCAGGGATACAAATGGCATCCCTGCATTAGCTGTGATAGGCTACGTATGTATTTACATAGCCTATCACGGCTAGGAAGAGGAGGAAGCGAATGGCAGCCAGGACAGCCGCCATTCACAAAGCAGCGCAGATGGGAGCAGGTAAGTGCTCCGTTTTGCATGCCTTTTTGGGGTGGGGGTGGCGGGGACTTCATCCCACATGCCTTTCATGGGTTGGGGGGGTGGGGGCTTCATTTTGCGATGGATTTCGGGGGGCCGAATGCACTGGCATTTGGCCTCACCGCGATCCGTCATGGAATTCTCTGACATCCCTATTTACAACTGCAAATGGTGTAGTGGATGCCATTTGCATCTGGGTCATCCTCAGCTAGGAATGTACGAAAATCACTTACCTTTCGCTGATGATGCTAAAAAGATTTACGTGGGCTAAAACGGTGAATCAAAAAGGGACGCAAATAGCACCCACTACGCTATTTGCGTTCCCCTTTATTTTCGCCGTCATAGCCTATGTAAATATTTACGTAGATTAAGATGGCCAAAAATAAGGAACACAAATGACAGCGGCCGTAGCCGCTGCCATTTGTGTACGCGGGTCGTTTTTTTTTTTTTTTAAACCCAGCCATGATAGGCTACATAAATCTTTACATAGCCTATCACATCGTTTTTTAGGGTTTTTTTTACAAGACAAGACTGCAAATGGTGGCGGTGGCAGCCGGTCGGAAGACCAGCCGCCACAGCCGCTGCTGCTGCAGCCGCCACTGGAGCCACCGCCACCAGGAAGATCTGCCCCAGGTAAGTCTCAACCCTGGGGGGATCCGCGTGGTGGCGGGGGGGGTGGCAGGCTATTTGCATCCCTTTTTGATTCGCCGTTTTAACCTACGTAAAGATTTATGTAGGCTAAAACAGTGAATCAAAAAGGGACGCAAATAGCGCCCGCTACGCTATTTGCATTCCCCTTTGTTTTTGCTGTCATAGCCTACGTAAATATTTACATAGATTAAAATGGCCAAAAATAAGGAACACAAATGGCAGTGGCCGTAGCCGCCGCCATTTGCGTATGCGTCTTTTTTTTCCCCAGAGCCCCCCGCGGCCGGAAATCCGGCTGTGGATGGCTCTGGCCTGGGCTGGGCCTGGCCGGCTGCTCCGCGGAGCTGCTGCGGAGCGCAGCTGGCTGTGGAGGATTCCGGGGGGGAGGAACGGATCGCCTCCCCCCCCGTCAAGGATTCCGGGGGGAGGGACAGAATGCCTCCCCCCCCACCATCAACATAATCCGTGGAAAGGTATGTAACTTTCGTAAATCCCTACTCCAGACAGTTCTGGAGACTGGCGGAGGTGAGTATTGCCATTCTGCCATGGACTCATAGAATAGAATCATAGACTCACAGAATAGTACGGTTGGAAGGGGCCTACAAGGCCATCAAATCCAACCCCCTGCTCAGTGCAGGAATCAAAGTCAGAGCATCCCTGACAGATGGCTGTCCAGCCTCATTTTGAATGCCTCCAGTGTTGGAGAGCCCACCACCTCCCTAGGTAATTGGTTCCATTGTTGTATTGCTCTAACAGTCAGGATGTTTTTTAGAAATTCTTTAGAATCCGGTAGGGTTGGCGGAGAATTTCTCCCCGAAACATTGGGGGGCCGAGCGCCAACGTGTTCAGCCCCCCGAACAAGTTTCGGGGAGAAATTCTCTGCACCCCCCCGCACCCCGCACCCCCCCAGGATGGGACTTACCTTTGGCGAATGTCCCTCCCGGCGGCGGGTCCGGCCGGGGGTTTGTCGGGTCTTCGTCAGGGGCGGGGGCGGCAGCCGATCTTTCGACCGGCTGCCGCCGCCGCCATTCCAATAAAAGAAAAAAAAAACGCCCCTGTGATAGGCTACGTGACGATTAACGTAGCCTATCACGGCTAGATTTGCAAAGTCAGCTGTGATAGGCTACGTAATTCGTCACGTAGCCTATCACGGGTGACTTTAAAAAAAAAAAAAAGCGTGTACGGATAATGGCGGCCCCCATAGGGAGCCGCCATTCCTGTTCCTTATTTGGTCGCTGTAGTCTACGTAAAGGTTTACGTAGACTACGGCGAAAATAAGGGCAACGCAAATAGTGTTGCCCTTATTTTCGCCGTAGTCTACGTAAACCTTTACGTAGACTACAGCGACCAAATAAGGAATGCGAATGGTGGCTCCCTATGGGGGCCGCCAGTTGCGTACACGCTTTTTTTTCTTTTTTTTTTAAAGTCACCGTGATAGGCTACATGACGATTAACGTAGCCTATCACGGCTGACTTTGCAGATCTAGCCGTGATAGGCTACGTTAATCGTCACGTAGCCTATCACAGGGGCGTTTTTTTTTTTTAAACTGTTTAGTTCGCGGCCGGGCGAGGCGAGGCGCCTCCTCCCCGGCCTGAATTTCGCTGGGGGAGCAGCGAAGCGCCTTCCCCCCACCGCAAAAAGCTTCGAGGATAGGTAAGGGACTTTCGTGCACCCCTAGAATCCGGAGGCCAGATTCTAAAGAATCTCATAGGGGTCTGTGGCAGATTTCTGTACCATCCCTAGTCCCTGAAATTATGCGGAGTTGCCTTCTATGAGTGGAACTCAGGTCATGGAAGGTGCCTGCACCCAGTTTTCAGCAATTCCCCACATGCTACACTGCGCTTAATTCAACAAGGGCTGCTGCTGGCCCTTTGTGTAGCATTTTTGGAGGGCTGCATGGTCTGCCTTGAGGTGTTGGTGGCAGGGAAGTCTGCTTCTGACAGTTCACTTCCACATGCCCACCTCTGGACCCAATCCCAGTTTTCTAAGCAATGGAAACCATGGAAAAATGATTTTCAAACACACACACCTCCACCATCAGATTATGAAGGTAGACTCCCAGTCCATTCAGTCCCATCCATTTTGCTCAAGGCCAAGGAAAAACACTGGTGAGTGGCCCAACTGCCACACCCACCCTCAGCAATCTCACTGCTTAGCTACCCACATCTTACTTGTATAGCCCAAGGAGGTTCAGATGAAATGACAGAGGGGGACTCTCTTATTTCATCTGACCTTTCTGCTTCTCATGTGAGGGGTCTGCACATAACCAAGCATCTGGAAGGCCCACAGTCGCCTATCCCTTCACTAGCCACATGGGTGATACTTTTTCTATAAGTAGCTTCCATGAGGCTAGGACAATGCATTGTTTATTTTTGCATTTATTTAACGCATTTTACCCCACTCTTCAGCCAAAAAGAAAGTGCTGTACATGCAGTCAGTAAAAACAAGGCAGTCCCTATCCACAGGCTTGCCATCTCAAAGTCATGATACTATCCTGTTCTGTGATCTCCTGAGGCTAGCAGGGGAAGCTGGTAACATCTGATGGCAGTCAGAAAATGACAACAAGAAAACAGAACCTTGGATAGCTTCAAGTGGGTCCTGCTGGCTGGAACTCTCTCTTACTACAACAAACATAGGAATACATTGTCTCAGCAGGGAACTAAGCACAACTGAAGCATTGTGTAGGCTGACAATACCTGTAGTGCAGTTAAAGATGTTGGAGGGATCAATCTGGGGAGTGGAGCTCAGCAAGCTTTCACTGGCTTGGTCCCCTTGGACTCCAAACTCGACATCCACCAGCTGGCCCGGCTTGGCTCTCAGCAAGTCAGCCCAGCTGGTGGATCTTCCGCCTTTGTACAGTGATGGTGACAGAGGTGGTGGCAGCAGTGAATGGGGGGGGAGTGCCATGACCCATGGCACTCCCCTCTCACTCTGTTGCCACCACTGCTGCCAGGTAACCATCCCTCTCTCTCTGCCAGGGCCAACCCCAGCAGGGAAGGAGGGTTGGTTGCACGGCAGTGACAGCACACTGGCAGTGGTGGGAGGATGAGAGCGCCCCTCCAACCCTCCCACTGCCGCTGTTGTGCCACTGCTGCACAATTGACCCTCTCTCCTTGCTGGGGTTGGCCCTGGCAGAGAGAGAGTGTTGGTTGCATGGTGGCAGTGGTGGGAACTATTTTCTCCTCCTCCTCCTCCTCTACCATAAAGACAGTCACAGATCACATTTACAGAAGAAGGAGAAAAGTTTCCAGATTTTGGGATCAAACTCCTGGCCCAGCTTGTGAAGGCAAGCCAAGCCAGTGGTGTTGCAGGAATCTGTCAGGGGCTAAAAGGGCTGGATTTTCCCAGGATGCACATCCCTAAGTGTAATCAGCTCTGCCCATCCTGGAAGAGCTGGCTGGACTATTAAAAGGCCCTTGCCTGATTTTGTATCCTGAGACGTCTGCAAGGCTGGGGAGATGGAATTTCTGCTGGGGAATTCCTCTGAGCCAGACAGCAGGGCTGCGTCCTCTGGATGGAAGGGCCATGTATAAGGCACAGACTGTCCTACCCTCCAAGGAAGCAGCCTGTGCATTGTATTCATCAGAATCCTCTGCTGCACAGTGGAAGGTCCAAGAGTCATGAGTGATACAAAAGGGAGAAAAAAAAGGATAAGTAGGGGAGTGGAAAATGAGTAAACTCAGGCACCAATTAATGTTAAAGACCACTCAGCCACCACTAATTGGGTGGGGGCCAATTAAATGGGTGGTTGCTATGGAATTGGCACCCCAGAAGAAGGAGGATTGTCAATACCATGGGAAAACCACATGATCGGCCCCTACCCCCCTGGATGGGCCATTTAAATGTTACCCCAGACATGTGGGAAGAAAGCAGCTCCCATGTGCCTATGGAACATGTACAGGGCCCCTGAGTCACAGCTCCTGCTCTTTTTCATTCAGTTACTTCTCTTTAATTTGAGCTAATTGATTTAAATGATATACTATCAAAGGACTTGGGCCTAGAATATTTCTCTGTCTCTGCATTTACTTCTCATCTTCTATTATCAGCTCACACTAATCACCATTCCTGCTGTCAGCATTGATACTGAGGCTTTGAATAATTTTGCTTGTTGTTTTCTTGTGGGGACCTTTCTTTTTGCCTTCAATTATTTGAACTGCTGTGGCTTTATGTTTGTTTGTTTATTTATTTATTTCATTTCTATACCGCCCAATAGCCGAAGCTCTCTGGGCGGTTCACAAAAAACTAAAACCAAACAACACACAATAAAACAATTTAAAATATATAGAACATTAAAACCACAATATAACAATACAACCACAATAAAACCTAGCAGCAGTACAGGAGTTTAAAATACAGATTTAAAACAGCAAAGATAAAAATTTAGAAAGCTAAAATGCCTGGGAAAATAAAAAGGTCTTCACCTGGCGCCGAAAAGAGTACAATGTAGGCGCCAGGCGAACCTCACTAGGGAGCTCATTCCAGAGCCGGGGTGCCACAACAGAAAAAGCCCTCCTCCTAGTAGCCACCCGCCTCACTTCCTTTGGCAGGGGCTCACGGAGAAGGGCCGCTGATGATGATCTTAAGGTCCGGGCAGGCACATATGGGAGGAGGCGATCCTTCAGGTAACCTGGCCCCAAGCCATTAAGGGCTTTGAATGTTAACACCAGCACTTTGAATCGGGCCCGGAAATGGACTGGCAGCCAGTGCAGCTGGAAAAGTACTGGCGTAATATGAGCTCGCAGGCCAGTCCCTGTTAACAATCTTGCTGCCCTATTTTGGACCAGCTGAAGTTTCCGGATCGTTTTCAAAGGCAGCCCCACGTATAACGCATTGCAGTAATCCAGACGAGAAGTTATCAGAGCATGGATAACTGTAGCTAGGCTATCTCTGTCCAGATAAGGGCATAGTTGGTATACCAGCCTAAGCTGATAAAAAGTGCTCCGTGCCACTGAGTTCACCTGTGCCTCAAGTGACAGTTCTGGATCCAAGAGCACCCCCAAACTACGAACCTGATCCTTTAGGGGGAGTGCAACCCCCTCCAGAACAGGTTGAATATCACCTAGCCGGGCAGACGAACCACCCACTAACAGTACCTCCGTCTTGTCTGGATTGAGTTTCAGTTTATTAGCCCTCAGCCAGTCCATTACTGTGCCCAGGCACTGGTTCAGAACAGCCACTGCCTCACCTGGTTTTGATGAGAAAGAGAGGTAGAGCTGGGTGTCATCCGCATATTGATGGCACCTCAGCCCACACCTCCGGATAACCTCCCCCAGCGGTTTCATGTAGATGTTAAACAGCATGGGGGATAGAATAGAGCCCTGTGGAACCCCATGGCACAATTGCCATGGCACAGAGCAATAATCCCCCAGCACCACCTTCTGGAATCGGCCATCCAAGTAGGAGAGGAACCACTGTAGTGCAGTGCCTCCAACTCCCAACCCAGACAACCTATCCAGAAGGATACCATGGTCGATGGTATCGAAAGCCGCTGAGAGGTCCCGGAGAATCAACAGGGTCGCACTCCCCCTGTCCCTCTCCCGGCAGAGGTCATCCCACAGGGCGACCAAGGCAGTTTCCATTCCAAAACCAGGCCTGAAGCCCGATTGAAATGGATCTAGATAATCCGTTTCATTCAAGAGTGCCGGGAGCTGTCCTACAACCACCCGCTCAAGCACCTTGCCCAGGAAGGGGATGTTGGCCACTGGCCTATAATTGTTAACATCCTCTGGGTCCAGGTTAGGCTTTTTCAGGAGTGGTCTAATTACTGCCTCTTTTAAAGCGGCAGGCACCACTCCCTCTCTCAAGGAGGAATTTACAACCTCCTGGACCCAGCCGGACAACCCCTCCTTGTTTGATTTAATAAGCCATGAAGGGCAAGGGTCAAGCACACAAGTGGTCGATCGGACTTGGCCAAGCACCTTGTCCGCATCCTCAGGCCTCTGGTGTGTATTTACAATAGGGTTATTCAAAAACAGCCCCTTGATTTCCATAGTTTTCTACCTATCTGCTCTATGTTCTTGGAAATCTCTGGAAAGGCTGCAGGGAATCTTGGATAACCTTTTCTTTTCTTAACAACTGTGCATGAAATGTCTTTTAAGTCCTGAAAGAGCAGTTGTGAAAACTGATGTGTGGTACGGCTGAGGACCAGTGCATGAGCTGGTATTTTTACATGTGCAGATGTTAGTGTAACATCGCCTGACTGTGCCACAATTCGCAGTGCTCTTTTGCTGTAGAGAGGAAAACCTTTACCAATTTCACCTCTTCTGGTCCAGAAGTCCCTGGAATGTGCATGACTTGGAAAAAGCCAGTCCATTACAAAATCCACAGGTTGGATGCATAGAAATCTGAACTCACTTGAATCTATTGAAGATACACTACAGCCAATTGGATTAAATGGTGTGAAGCACAAATTCGGCAGAGGACAATGACATCAAAGAAAAAGAACTTGTAGCTAGTGGACCAAAGACACTGTTGAAACAATATGTTGCCTGGGCAAGATGATGATGATTTGTATTTTGTATGGTTGCATTGAGTAGGCTAATTTCAAAGAGAATATTGACATTAACACTTATTTGGTGGAGTTCTAAACTTAAGACGCTTCTTCTCGTTGCTGCTCCTGTGGATGTTAGGTTCTGATTTTTGTTCCTGACCCTTTAATTTTGGGGTTTCGTTTCAATTTCTGCATCCCATATTTTCTAATTTTATGGAAAGTTAACTTGCAATTTTTCTATAATATAATATTGCTGCAGCAACTTGGATTTGATTTTGTATGTATTCAATGTAGGGTTTTGTTTTGTTTTGGTAAATTAATCTTATTTCCAATTCTTATTCCTGTCATTCCATTTACATTATCCATTTTTTGACCATAATGTCTTCAGCATTCGGTCCCAATTAACTATATTCTCCTAAGATCGTACTTATCTTCTGATAATTGTCTTCTTATTACATTTCTTGCCTTGATTTCTAGTTGTTGTTCAGTCGTTCAGTCGTGTCCGACTCTTCGTGACCCCATGGCCTTCCTGTCCTGCACTCTCTCCCGGAGCGTGCTCAAGTTCATATTCATTGCATCGGTGATGCTATCTAGCCATCTCATCCTCTGTCGTCCCCTTCTCCTTTTGCCTTCAGTCTTTCCCAGCATCAGGGTCTTTTCCAGAGAGTTTTCTCGTCGCATTAGGTGGCCAAAATATTTGAGCTTCAGCTTCAGTATCTGTATCAGTATCTATCAATGAGCACTCAGGGTTGATTTCCTTTAGGATGGACTGATTTGACCTCCTTGCAGTCCAGGGGACTCGTAAGAGTCTTCTCCAGCACCACAGTTCGAAAGCATCAATTCTTCGGCGCTCAGCCTTCCTTATAGTCCAGCACTCACAGCCATACATTACTACTGGGAAAACCATAGCTTTGATTAGACGGACCTTTGTCGGCAAGGTGATGTCTCTGCTTCTAACTATGCTGTCTAGGTTTGCCATAGCTTTCCTCCCAAGGAGCAAGCGTCTTTTAATTTCATGGCTACAGTCACCATCTGTGGTGATCTTGGAGCCCAAGAAAATGAAATCTGTCACAGCTTCCATTTCTCCCCCTTCTATACGCCATGAAGTGATGGGGCCAGATGCCATGATCTTAGTTTTTTTAATGTTGAGTTTCAAACCAGCTTTTGCACTCTCCTCTTTCACCCTCAACAAGAGGCTCTTGAGATCCTCTTCGCTTTCTGCCATTAGGGTGGTATCATCTGCATATCTGAGGTTGTTGATAATTCTCCCGGCAATCTTAATTCTGACCTGTGATTCATCCAATGTGGTGTTTCTCATGATGTACTCTGCATGTAAGTTAAATAAGCAGAGTGACAATATGCAGCCTTGTCGTACTCCTCTCCCAATTTTGAACCAATCAGTTGTTCCATGTCTGGTTCTTACTGTTGCTTCTTGACCCTCGTACAGGTTTCTCAGGAGACAGGTAAGGTGGTCTGGTATTCCCATCACTTTAAGAATTTGCCACAGTTTGTTGTGATCCACACAATCAAAGGCTTTAGCGTAGTCAATGAAGCAGAAATAGACATTTTTCTGGAATTCTCTTGCTTTCTCCATGATCCAGCGAACGTTGGCGATTTGATCTCTAGTTCCTCTGCCTCTTCGAAACCCAGCTTGTACTTCCGGTAGTTCTCGGTTTGCATACTGCTGAAGCCTACCTTGTAGGATTTTGAGCATCACCTTGCTGGCATGTGAAATGAGCGCAATTGTGCAGTAGTTTGAACACTCTTTGGCATTGCCCTTCTTTGGAATTGGAATGTAAACTGACCTTTTCCAGTCTTGCGGCCACTGTTGAGTGTTCCAAATTTGTTGGCATATTGAGTGCAGCACTTTAACAGCATCATCTTTTAGGATTTTAAATAGCTCAGCTGGAATACTGTCATCTCCGCTAGCTTTGTTTACTAATGCTTCCTAAGGCCCACTTGACTTCACTCTCGAGGATGTCTGACTCAAGTTCAGTGACGGCACTATCATGGCTATCAGGGACATTAAGATTTGTCCTGTATAGTTCTTCTGTGTATTCTTTCCACCTCTTCTTAATCTCATCTGCTTCTGTTAGGTCCCTGCCTTCTTTGTCCTTTATCATGCCCGTCTTTGCACAAAACGTTCCCTTGACATTTTCTTGAAGAGATCTCTAGTCTTTCCCATTCTGTTGTTTTCCTCGATTTCTTTGCATTGTTCATTTAAGAAGGCCTTCTTGTCTCTCCTTGCTATTCTCTGGAACTCTGCATTCAGTTGATTTCTGATTTCTGGTACTGGTTCATATTATTTGCAGCATTGTTGCCAAAGATTTAGTTTCTGTGTTTATTTTATTTTTGTCTTTATTTCCCCTTTGCAATGACTCATTATCATAACTTGCTTCTTTTCACTAGCCCCTTGAATGACTTCTCTGCACATACTGTATATCTAGTGAAGGAAGTTGCAAACATTTGAAGCCTCTCTGCAAGGGCTCCTAGAACTGCTGCAAAGACCCATATCATCCCAGCCTTCTTTGACTTCTGTCAGAGCTTTATAAACTGTGGCTTTATTTTTTTTCTTCTGTATTTAAAATGTTTTTTAAGCTGACTTTAAGGATATCACCTTTCAGACGAAGGCTTCAGTTGCCTTCATTTGAGTAGACCTCTGTGCAAATGGCCTTTACAACATATTTTTGGGCAACGAAATAGGGGTGGGACCATATCACCAACACTTTCTCAGAGGTGGGGCTCACCACTAGGAGTGTATGAATTGTATAAAATCTGTTCTGTATGTGTTTCACAGATTCTCAGGCACCTTTTGTTCCATTGTCCACCAACTGTCAGAACTGGATTTCCCCCAAATTTGCACAAATTTGGATTTGCACAAATGCACATTTGAGTAAATTTGCACATCCAAAAATGTGTAAATTCCCAAAAATGCACTTTTCACACTTCAGGCTATAGAGGAAATGCACATTTTTAGCCAGGTTTTTCTTTGTCATATTTTTCTACAGCGAAATTTGCACAAAATTCAAGAAAGGTAGAAAACTAGTCTGCAAGTCCGTGGAATCCACCTGACAGGGGGAAAAGCCAGTCCACTGTGGAATCCATGGGTTAGATTCACAAAAATCCGAACTCATTTGGTTCCATTGCAGATTCCTCTGAGATCCCTACTCACTACTTGCAGTGGCTTTCTTTTTCCTAAGGGGTTAAAGGCTTTTTGTTTTTAGTGCTGCCACTGCAAGAAGCAACTGTGCTGGCAGCCTCATTCCCATTTTGCACCCTCCACAATGCCCCATGCTGTACATTTTTCTGGGGCTTTGGTGAGGTGGGGGGTGGGCAGGGGGAGGCATCCAGCACAAAACAAAAATGGCAGATCATATTTGGAGAAAATTCTGAAAAGTGGCTTTCTATTTCAGAAAAAAATGTATTGAATAGAGATTATTATAATACTCTTCCTTCCCTGAAAGCATTGTGTCCAGCTCCAGGGAATGGGCGGAACTAGTGCTGTGCCAAAATCTATCCTCCACTATCCCAAAAGTTTTCTTCCCCCATGAAAGTGGCTTCTGTTTTTCTGCTTCATTCTCAGGGCACTTCAGAATTTATTTTGACTTTCTTTTTGATAATATGTCTGAGCCATCACTGTGAGGTGGCTGGGGGTGCTATGTATTTTTTTCCCCTTTCTATTGCACATCTTTTATCACTCTGCAGCCTCCTTGGCTGCCTGTGCTTCCTGATTTGTAAAAGCCCCATGAGGGAGGAGTTACCTCATGATGTCTTCCTCTGGACTGTAATTGTATTGTGGGAATCTGAGGCAGTTAAAGGCGGCTGGAGAGATGATTGTACAATAAAAGGCAGGACACTTACACAAACTCCTCTCGGCCACCTCATAAATAAGGTAAAGCACAAGTAGGGATGGACAGGTACCCCCCGTCCAGCTTCTCTGGGCACCACCGAGACCCCTGCCCTGCTCACGCACCCCTGGACCTGAGCGTGACCTCCCTCCGTGCTTGCTGAGCCACCCGCACTCACCAGAGACCCATCTGTGAACACTACGAGCACCATCTTGAGAAAAAAAAATGAAGCTCGTAAAATATGCACACATCTAGACTTCCTCAAAATGTCGCTGTGAATGCCTCATATATACAAGGTTACAGGCATAAATGGCCCATTTATACCTGCAATCTTGCACATATGGGGCATTCACGGTGCCATTTTGTGGAAGTGTAGATGTGTGCATATTTTGTGCTCTCCATTTTTTTCTCAGCACCATTTTGCAGATGGCTCTCTGGTGAGTGCAGGCATCTTGGTGCGTGCAGGGGTCTGTGTGTTGAGCAGGGGAAGGGGCTTGGCAGCTGTGGCTTGGGGGCATAGGCAGGGGGCAGTCCACCAGACTCCAGACCCAATTGGCTGCCTGCGCCATCCCTAACTACATGAACCCCAAACCCTATTCATGAGAATTTCTCTGAAATTTTCTTCCCCTCTGAATTTCTTTTTGAAACTAATTTCTTTTCTATCAAATTGAATGAGAATTGTAATGAACGGTGGAAGAATTTTTCTATCTATCTATCTATCTATCTATCTATCTATCTATCTATCTATCTATCTATCATATTTCTTGGCCACCCTTCAGGGCAGAAGCCCTATCAAGGTGGCTTACAACAATAAAATACATAAAAACAGTTGAAATATTAAAAACATAGAAACAATAAAAATAGCAATAAAAGCCAACAATAAAACCAGCAACAATGATAACAGCAATAACAGCAACAATAGCAGTCTTTTCTTCTTTTTTATCATATACATCTCTCCGTAACTTTGCAGCCTCCCTGGCTACCCACACTTCCTGATGTGAAAAGGGACCAAGGGAGGAGTGACCTCGTGAATTACCTTACTCTGGCCTCTAATTGAAGTGTGGGAACTGGGGAGGCTGTAGACCATCAGAGAGATAATTGTACAATGAAAGGTAGGATACTCACATGCACCCTTCAGCTACCTCATAACAAAGGTAAGCACAAAACCCCTGCAAAACACCCAAGAATTTACCCAAAATTCTCTTCTCTTTTGAACTTCTTTTCAAAAGCAATTTCTTATCTGTAAAATTAAAAGGGGATGCTCAAAAATGTGGAAGAAATTTTCAGCCCACTACTAGCTGATCGTTAGTGCTTCCTATTCTTAGATTTGATTTTAGTTTGTTCAAATTGCTTTTACTATTTTTGTTAACTGCCTTGGAAGTGATGGCTGATAGGCAACCTAATAATCTCTTTAAGAAATAGAATAAAGCCAGCTATTACCACAGCAACTTCTAGATTGCCTATTTATTAGAATACTCTTAGCCCTTGCTCACCTCAAGAGCACTAGTCTCATCGCTAGCCATTCTAAATAGATTTGGACAGAGAGGTGTAATCCACACCTAGATACAGACCCCAGAACTGTAACCCGGGACTCCAACATCATTGCCAATTCTGGCAAATGGCTCATCACTACCAATGGCAGGCTAGAGGAATGAGTGTAAGGCCACATTGGCCTCACCCACCAGGGAGCAGCATCCAGCCAGGGGATTAAATGCCACTCAAAATCTGCACTCCCTTGTAATGCTTCTTCACAACTGCCAGCTGATCTGTGGGTGGTTTCTGGAATGCTTAATGTCTTTATTCGTTGTTCTTTTTCCTTTGTGAAATGTCAAGTTTCAAATCTTTGCATACGATGCCTCAGGATAAAGCACCTCTGGCCCAAAACAAAGGGTTTGCACTTCGGTTGTGTTTACAGGTGGGGGCAGGGGATGAATGGAAGCAGAAATAATGAATTATTTGCACACAAATATTCTCCCTCCCCCCATGTAATTCCTAGATCCCCCCTCCTTTTGTCTAATTGACAGCATAAGCTTTCAAGACAGGGAATCACAACTTTTCATTGTTACATGCTTGAGGGCATTGGCATTTGAATCCCGTTTCCAGGAAGCACATTAGTTTCTAGAGAATAAGCCCTAGAGTTTCCATTTGCTAGGAAACTCTGGATTTATTATTATCGACCAGTCAACTTGTTTCCTCATCCTTACTGTGTTATAAATACCTTTAGATCAGTAGGTAGTTAGTGGTGGACTTACTATCCTCCTTAACAATAATGAGTTGCTAAGGCATTAGCGAAGGCTGCCGCATCCCTGCTAAGACGGAAAACAATTTGCTTGTTGAGCTTGAAGTATGTAGGCGAACTATTTAGCAAACCCCAAATCATTATCCCTGAAAGCGGAGGTCCAGAGGGCAAGGTTATTATCTGCAGCTTGCTCCATGCTTTCATATATATTTCATGGATTTTGACAAATAGAGGAACTCAAGAAAGTCAAATGTCGCACAATTAGCTTGCAAGGGTCACTGGTAGCAAAAGGTTACAAAAGTGGGAAAGGTTAAATGATTTATTTGGACAAGTGATCTTTCCCATGAGAAGATTAGCAAGTGACGAAATGCATTCAGGACTCCGCCCCCATTATGCAAGTTCATTGGGGTTGGACTTGATGGTCTTATAGGCCCCTTCCAACCCTACTATTCTATGATTCTATGATTCATTCAGATGTGTTGCATTCAGATTGAAAATTGAGGATGTGCGAACCCACACCCGTCCAGGTTCTCCGGATGCCCACCCTGCCTCTGTCTCTGCTCGCCAGTCCCAGTGCTGAGCTCGAGTCCCTCCCATGCTTGGCGAGCAGCCTGCACTCACCCAGGTGGCCTCGTTGAGCTCTGTGGTTGCCATTGTTTGAAAAATAAAATGGTGATCACAAAAATGTGCATTTTCACACATATGCAAATGTGTGCGTATCCAAAATGTACATTTTCGCATGTTAAGCACGTATGCACATTTTTGTGATCGTCATTTAATTTTTCAAAAAATAGTGACTGCAAAGCTCAATGAGGCCACTGTGGTGAGTGCAGGCCATTCGTCAAGTGCAGGCAGGGGGCCAAGCAGGGGCAGGGGCTCAGTGAGTTGGGCTTGGGGGTGCGGGCAGGGGTGGTTCCGTCATATCCCTGATGGAATTGGGTGCCCGCGCCATATCTATTGAAAATTGAACATGGCTTTGGATGCTACAGCACAACTGTCTATCCAGTGAGTGAGGACCTGTTCAGATGAAATGATGGCCTCTGCAGGAGTTCAAGGGGTGCATGCATTCACAACTGGGTTCACAGCTAGAGATCATGTATGAGAACCACCTTTTCGGTATTGGGGCTGTTCATGCTGTCTATTGTCATAATGATT
The DNA here is from genome assembly GCF_057233095.1 of Heloderma suspectum. Lineage (NCBI taxonomy): Eukaryota > Metazoa > Chordata > Lepidosauria > Squamata > Helodermatidae > Heloderma > Heloderma suspectum. The sequence continues at coordinate 31,203,022 of NC_139462.1, read as the reverse complement.
TCTGCAATCATGATGGCCCTTTGTTGAGCCACCGTGAATTACAATGGCCAGGTGATCATGTCACCAATCCAAATGGGATGTTACCAAGCACCATGCTGCCTAAGGCATGAGCCTCAGAGAGCGGTTGCAAGTGACAGAGGAAGACTGATGATATAGACATTGCAATATTGACTAGGGAAAAGGGTAGGCAACGTGGTGCCCATGGGCACCAATGTGCCCCTGAACAATTACCTTGGTGCCCACCAAGGTGCCCTATCTGTCCCACTTTAAAAAAAAAATACACATTTTCTTATCAGCAGCTGGGATTCCTGTGAAATAGGTTTATGTTGGTGCTGAAAACTGTGGGTTCAAATGAGTTGTTTAGTGTGTTGAGGCTCAGACCCAACCTCTACCTTGTACCCAGTCTTTTGGGCAGGTTACTTGTCCTTTGCCATGCTTCCCATGGCAGCCATTTTGTGGTGGTGCCCAAGATGGTTTCTCAAATTGCCAAACCTGCCCATGGGCCAAAAAGGTTGTCTACCCCTGGACTACGGGGTGCTATAGTCAATATTATTAGCTCAGATTGCGGAAAGGCTGGATTAAGGACAGCTTAATCATATCACCCTGCTTGATTTGAATCCAGCATATAACCTGATGGCTGCACTGAACCCAAGTATGTCTGTCCCTGGCCATTCCTTATTAGAGGGGCAACCCCAGCCATGGCTGTCATGACTATTCTAGGTATATACCAGGTTTCTTTTTCTTTCATGGGTGCACATTAGGGATGTCAGAGAATTTCGCCACGAATCTCGGGGAGTCCGAATGCCAGCGCATTCAGCCCCCCGAAATCGGTGGCAAAACAGTCTGCCCCCCCGCCCCCCCAGGATGGGACTTACCTTGGGCGAATCTCCCTGGCGGCGGTGGCTGCGGCGGCAGTTTGGCGGTGGTTCGGCAGCGGCGGCTGCGGCGGACGGTCTTCCGACCGGCTGCCGCCGCCGCCATTTCCAAGTTAAAAAAACAAAACAAAAACGTGATAGGCTACGTAAATATTTACATAGCCTATCATGGCTAGATTTTTAAAAAATATCGTGATAGGCTACGTAAATGTTTACGTAGCCTATCACGGCTAGGGATGGCGGAGAATTTTTCCCAAATCTTCGGGAGGCAGAGCGCCGAGGCATTCGGCCCCACAAAAGTGTTGGGGAAATTCTCCACCGGCCCCCCGCCCCCCCTGGGATGGGACTTACCTTCTGAGAATGTCCCTCTCGGCAGCGGGTCCCGGCGGCGGTTCGGCGGCGTTTCATCGGGGGCGGGGCTGGCGGCCGGTCTCCCGACCGGCTGCCGCCACCGCCATTACAAAATAAAAAAGTAAAAAAACAACAACACACACCCGTGATAGGCTATGTGACGATTTACGTAGCCTATCACGGCTAGATTTCCAAAGTCAGCCGTGATAGGCTACGTAAATTGTCATGTAGCCTATCACGGGTGACTTTGGAAAAAAAAGAAAGCGCGTACGCAAATGGCGGCGGCCCATGGGCGCCACCATTTGCGTTCCTTATTTTATGTGTAAATTTATTTAATGTTCCAATATTTTATGTGTTCCTTATGTGTAAATCCCAGCTGAGTGTTCAGGGCTTCAAGAATTAATTTATAGGGGTTGTAGTCCCTGAAACCCCTCTCAAGCCAAATAACTCAACAGTGGTACCACAATATATATATTTATATTGCTCAGACAGTATTGAAGAATAACAAAACTTTATAATGATGAAACAAGCAAAACACATTACTATATGTAATGCAATTAGGTTGATTAGAAACATAATAGAAACAATACCTAATACATTTCCTAGTAAAATTAAAGTTCTGTTCCTCTCAACCAACAAAACAGTCATCATTAAGATCTTATAGTTACCTATCTGGCAAGTATGGTAGGCAGAGCATAGGTAATCATGGATGTTAGGCTTCTTGTTCTCCCAGGATCTCTTTGGGCAATTAGATCAAGCCCTTCCTTTGATAACTCTTATGTTGATAACCTCATCCTAAGTTTCAGACCTGCTTATATCACTGCTCCTAGTTGTAACCCTGTCTCCCAATGTAGCCAAGTTTACTATTAACACCTTGATGAAGGTATCCTCCCTAAGGTAAGCAGCTTTCTGCTTCCAATACTTATCCAACACACTTGTGGCAACATTCCTTCCCCCATTTCCAAGAATACCTTCTATTATTATTATTATTATTATTATATTGCATTTCTATACTGCCCAATAGGTTCTCTGGGCAGTTTACAAAAGATTAAAAACATAAAAAATACAGTATACAGAAATTAAAAGCCATTTACATAAAAGACACACACATGAACTAACAATATACACAAGAGAACATATATCTCAAGCAAGCAATCTCAAGCGATCAACCATAACCATTACACAGACCAGGATCGATGAAAACTCAGCGATACTCACAGTTATCTCACAACACACATAGAACTAATCACATCTATTACTCATCTCTTACAGTTTGCCTACACAGATTATTATGAATCGCACTCTTATGAAATACAATGAATCCTTATCAACAATACACATTACATTTATACTTTGTGACAGTGGGGTCCCAATCTGGGTTCCCCAGATGTCCACACTGCCTTCCCCAGGCCCCACTCATTAATTGTTTGGTAGTTTCCTGGCTTTTATGTAATTTTTCCATATCCTAAAAAGTTCAAAAGTTCAAAAGTTCAAAAGTTCATAAGACTTAGTCACTGTCAGAAAGAGCTTTATGTTAAAATATGCTGGTATATTTTTTGTATTATGGCTCATCTGCTTTGCCATTGGCACCACCCACCACTGGAATGTGGCCCCTGAGAACTTTTTAAAAATGGAATTTGGCCCTCAGGCTGAAAGAAGTTCCCCACCCCTGCATTAGATGAACACCCATTATAATTTATTACACTAGAGAGGTGTCTGTCCCTGTTAAACCATAATGCAAAGTAATGTAATAATATCCTTATGAAACTGCCCGGCGTGCCATTCAAAATTCAGGCCAACACAGATGAACATTGCAGGGTGACCACTAAGCATGTCCTCAAAAGATGTCAGTTTTTGACAATGGCATTATTTCAGTTGTAGTTGCATCATAAATATGGCAACTTTACCCGACTGACAGAGTCACCATTCTGATTCCATGTAAGAACCAACCTATTCTGTCACACAGATTTTTGTTTTTAATACATTCGTAGCATATATGTGTCACTGACGGAAGGAAAGCCATTACTTGTCAAAACTGCTATCAATTTGATTTTCCCAGGGTGACCCCTGCCTGCAGTACTGCCAGTCTCTGAGCTCAAAAACTCTGGTTTTGTGACAAAGACCTGTATATATTTAAATGCCACATCACCAAAGAAAGGTAATTTATAAGTGCATAATACAAGAGACCATTATGGATCACTGTGCTTCCACAGGAAATTCATTGATGCACTTTCCTGACATATCAATTTGGAGCAAATGCCTCTAGATGATTTTTACACCCCCTCCCCTCCTCACCTCTTCTGTAAGCCTGGTTGTCCTTTAAAGGAGAGCCATAATAAAACTAATTTCCATCATCACCAAGGGCACTGTGGATGAAAAATGAGCCCAAGAGTTGAAATGGACATAAATATTAGATGCCAGAATAGATCACTTTTCAAAATGCAATGGGGACTGCATGTTGTGTGGTCCTGTATATGTTCTCCGTCTTATGACAGGGTCATTTTTGCTTCCTCCAGGATGATAAATAGATGAGAGAGTTCAACTATATAACTGGTTTACATGTAGGGGATACAAATCTCTACAAAAGGTGCCACATTGTCTCTCCCTTTAAATCAAGCTTTGTTGTTCCAATGATAAACTTAAAGACACATCAAATGGTCAGCTGAAAAATGTACCATAAAGACTTGCTAGAGATACAGGCATAAGAATGTAAGAATTGCTTTGTTGATGAATTTCACCAAAAGTTCATTTTTACCAATGGCACCCACCAGCCAGAAGTTTCTTGGTAGTACAAAGAGGGCTGTGAAGGCAATAACCTTTATGTTCTCATTAGAAAGAACATCCCATTTTGGCACTGGTGTCATTGGAAGCATTGCTGCCATTAAAATTGTAGCTATATTGAAATCTTAAGTGAATAGGATGTGTGTGTGTGTGTGTGTGTGTGTGTGTGTGTTGGAAGGAGGTGAGGGTCAGGTGAAACGTCTGAGGTATTTTGATGAAAGCTAAAACAATTCACTGCTACAAGATGAAGGGATGCTGGAGAAATTCAAGAAAGAAAAAAATGAGCTCAGATTTCGAAGAATCTGACCTGTGGAATCGTCTGTGGAGCAACCCGCTCAGGCTACGCAGAGTCCATGGACTTTGGGACTTTTTTTTTTACTTCCCCCAAATGTACACGTATTTATTCATAGGAAAATACACAATTTTCTGCTGAGGAAAAGTTGAATGGAATAGGGAACAATATGCTAAATGTTACATACTAAGGTAAATTGTGTAAATTGTTACAAAAACTCTTACGGAATTATTTGTGTATTTTTTCATATGATGACAAAAATTCGCATCCGTCTGTGAGCGGACAATGGAACAAAAGGTGCCTGACAACCTGTGAAACACAGACGGAGGGGATTTTACACAGCTCATACCTCCCTAACAAGATGTGATGATGGCCCCTCCCCTCCATGAGGGCTCAAGATGATGTATATATTTTTTAAAACAACAATAAAAGATGAAAGTACACAAAACTCAAAAAGCTGTTTTACTTTTTTATGCAATACATGCAAGAATTAATACTATTTATTTATGTATTTATTATTTAAGTATTTTTATCCTGCTCCTCAGCTCAAAAGCAGCTTGCATACCATCAGTAAAATGATACAATCCCTGCCCGCAGTCTTACAATCTCAAAAGACATGACACACAAAGGAAGAGGGATGGGGAGGAAACAAAATGGAGGGAGCAATCCTATGGTTGCTAGACAGTGTCTAGACGGCCATAAGATATCATGTTATCTGGGAACTGACCTCGGAGTCTGTGCTCCAAGGTTGGTTCCTGAGAACTGACTCCCCCCCCCTCTGCGCTGCCTTAGATGCAGCACAGAACAGCCCTGTCCTTCGTGCTCACAAGAGGAGTATGGAGTGGCTGAAAAGGGGCATGGCTGGGGGTGTTCTGGAGTGGGGAGGATGGAAATGCCCAATGTGTCATACAGCAGCCTCCTCCCCCGCTCTGTCTAGCTGAAAATGCAGGGCAGGAGAAGCACAGAGGGAAGGATCCACTCCGTGCTTCTCCTGCCCTGCTTTGGATAGGTTGCCTCTGAGTTCGGAGGCAGCCGCCTATCTGGGTAGGATTGCACCCTAAGTCATCTTTCAACAAGGCTAGTGGAATAGCCCAGCTTCCCTGCTCAGCTCCCTCTATACACCTGCTGAAAAGGCTGGTGGTAAGGATGCTGGAGAAATTCAAGATGGACTAAACCAAGCTCAGATTTCTAGAAAGCTGTGGAGCAACCTCCTCAGGCCACGTGGAGTCTGGACTTTTGGATCTTTCTTTCCTTTTTTTTTTACTTTCCTGAAATTTATGTGTATTTATTCACAGGAAAATATGCAAATTTCTGCAGAGGAAAAGTTGAATGGAATGGGGGACAATACGCTAAATGTTATGTACTGAGAGGTAAATTGTGGAAATTGTTATGAAAACTCTTATGGAATTACTTGCATATTTTTCCGCATAATGGGGGAAAAGAATTCAAATCTACCTATGAACAGATGACAGAACCAAAGGCACCAGACAATCCATGAAGCACAGATGGATTTTGCACAATCCGTATATCCTTAGGTGATGGTGACAGTAATTGGAGGAGTAGCCTTCATGGGGGAGGCCTTTCAGCAGGGCTGATGGAATGCTCCTGTCTCCTCTCTCATCTTTTAATAAGGGAGATAATAATAAGGAGAGCTCATCACAAACAACTGATGTGGGCTCAAATAGGAAGGCATTTCCAACCTTTGGGAAGATGGAATTAGAACTGAAGATGATTGTGAGTAATTGGAGATTCACTAACTGGAGTTCTTAGTCATATTTAGATGTCACTGCCAAGCTATTGCGCCGTGTGTTTGCTGCATGTTAACTAACAAGGCAATCCTAGGCATGTCTACTCAGAAGTAAGTCCATCTGAGTTCAATGGGTCTTACTTCCAGGAAAGTGAGGATAGGATTACAGCCCAAATGGCTAACATTGGGGCAGCCCCACATTGGGGCGGGGGCATTTTGTTAACAAGAAAAGAGCCTTTACAAAAATAAGATCCAGACATAGGCTCTCAAATGGTGTCTCCATCAAACATTTAATGGAATAACAGCATTTGATGTCAACTAGAAATCTGACCCTGGGATTGTATTTCAAAGCTCCACTTGCCCTGTGAATGGACTTGCAGTATTCACTTCCTCTGAGGAATACATAATGTTTAAATAGTACAGTAACTGAAAATAATTTATCTACCCTCAAGAGCAAAAGAGATAACACCTTGGCCTGGAAAACTCTCTATGGCTCACATACTTACTCTGTGAATTATTCTACTGACACACTCTGACATTTTTATTTTTTTTATTTTTTTCCCTGAGTAAGGATGAAAAAGGTTGAGAAAATTCAAAAGAAAAGCTGAAGGCATTGTTTGCCCTTTTGCTGAACCATATTTGTTTTCTATGGTCTGGGCTTACTTCAGTTATTTTCATAGAATGTCGACCAAGGGCAGATGCCAGAACAAAGGAAAATTTCCTATGATAACTGGACCTGAGTGTCTTTCATCATTTCTGGAGCTTCTGCATATTGTCCCCATGTTGATATTCAGTAGAAGGGCTTTGTCATTCTGTTGCAAATCATTTATAATTTGGACATTTTGTACCGAATTGAAAGGCGTATTTTGCTCGAGAAGGGCTTATTTATTTAGTACCAACAATTTACACAGTAGCATATGGAATTGCTCATCATCCATGCTTGAATTACAGGTGACAGGGGGGCTGCAGGTAGGGATGCTTTCCTAACCTTCAGGAATTTTGTGCCAATATCATAGAAAAATATGCATTTTTTTTTTTTAAGGCTGAAAATGCACATTTCCCCCATAGGCCAAAGTGTGAATTTGTGCATTTTGGGAGGATTTGCACATTTGTTGGGAACATGCACACTTTTTGTGCATGCAAATGTACGCAAATTGGAAAACTAAAAAATCCAATTCCATCAATGGGCAGACGACTGACCTAAAGGTGCCTGACAACCCATGAAACACAGACGGAACAGATTTTACACAATCCTTATATTTCTAGCTGGGGCCCCGTCTCCCTTAGCTTTTGTAATGGCTCCCTCAGCTATTGCTTTTGGAAGGATATAGGTGTCATGATTTGGTAAAAACTAAGTAAGGGGGTGGGACTAGTGAATTTCATTAAGGGCCCCTGTATCTTTCCTCTCTTAGCTCTCCAGCAGCAGTCTAAAGTGGTATAGTCTAGGAAAGAGCCCTTTTTTTCCTTGAAGATTTGAATAGACTGTGAGAGGTGACAAAGATGATGATGTACAAATTTATCGTTTGGATTTTAGAAATCTGAAGATACAATACACTGGATCGTGACCAACTGTGGGGCAAGTGATTGTCGGCACGCTATTATTAATTATAAAAATGAAGCTGCTTTAAAAACAACAACAAGGTTAAAATATAGCATTATGGTACATATACTAATGGCAGACAATGCATTTGGCAGTTCAGTCTCCCTGTTATGTGCCCTCCCTGAGGTAAATAAGCTGAGAACCTTAGCCTGCTGTGAGGAAACACAAACACCATCAGCGGTCAAAAAACTTCAGTTGAAAATATCTCATAACCCCCCCCTGTGCATGTTATTTGGAAATCATATACTAAAGACAGGCATAAGGTGGAGGGATTTGGGGGCAAAAGTTGCTTCCAAACATTTACTTTGTTTCGCTTGATAAAACTAAAATACAGTTCCCTATAGCTCCGTTGTTGCACTGACTGAGTCCACTTGTAAGCTTTACCGAACTGTAAAACTATGCCTGCTAGCAAATTAGAAGACTTCATTTTTATGTACTGAATTCTGAAATAACAAAAAAGCCCAAATTCATACTAACGTCTGAGAAAGAGAGTAAGCCCGAAGAGGCTCCCAAAGCTTAGCTCATTTATATGATCCCCCTCTCTCCACCAAATCTTATAGGAGTATAAAAATATTTAAAAATAAATTATACATAAATAATAGGAATTTAGTTTTCTCTCTCCATTTTTGAGTGTAATAACTGCAGGGTGTGAATAACAAATGAACTGCAGAATAAGAATAAAGTTGAACCATTGCATACTTTGGTGGCACACAAGGCCTAACACCAGCAGTGTGAGGCCTGTTGTTTCTGTCCCCCCCCCCCTTCGGTTACTTCCGTTTCTAAGGATGCAATCCCATGCATGTTTAGATAGAAAAAAGTCCTACAACTCCCAGCATGCTCCAGCCAGCATGGCTGTCTGGGGGATGCTGGAAGCTGTAGGACTCATTTCTGCTAAACATGCATGGGATTGCATCCCAAGCCACTTCTTCCCAAGGGCTTAGTGCCTGTCCTCTAATCTAAGGGTGAGCAACTTGTGGCCATCAAGATGTTTTGGCCTACAACTCCCATTAGGCCTAGCCCTCATAGGGTGGGATGATGGGAATTGTAAGCCAAAACATCTGGAGGGCAACAACTTACCCACCCCTGCTCTAACCCAAACTATCCATTGAATTACCTGTTCCTATATCTGCTTCCCTTGGCTAATAAATTATAGCTATATACATTATAAATTATATTGTATTTAACATTTTAACTTCTGTAAACCACCCAGAGAGCTTCAGCTATGGGGTGGTATAGAAATGTAAGCAACAACAACGACAGTATCCAGGCCAAAGAAAGCCACATCGTGCTTCTAAAAGCTGATCATGCTCAGCCTTGGTCCATGTTCCAGGTAAATTGAATTGTGCTATTTGTGGTAGCCTCTGAGAAAATCTGTGTACAAGCCTTGCAGATTGGAAATGGCACATTGATGGTATTATTAACAGAACTGATCTTAACTTCTTAAGATCCTTTTGGAACATAAGGCATAAGGGAGAGGTGGCTGAGAAGGAGCCACCTGTTTGAAGCATTTAAGCAGCAACATAATCTGCAAACAGGCAAATGTCTGAGAGAACAAAGGGGCAGGCATTCAATTTGTCTGCCTGTGTTAAATCTCTCTCTCTCTCTCTCTCTCTCTCTCTCTCTCTTTCTCTCTCTCTCACCTGTCAAGGTTAATTCTGGTGACACAAGTCTAAACAAGCCCAGACATGTGTCAATGATGACTCATATTAGTATATCAAAATAGGAAATTAAGGGCCAGTTTTCATAGCTTCTGCACAGTTACTAATGCCCTTTGGAGTGGCAGCTCTGGTTACACAGTCAAACATGATGGATCACCATGAATTATATATTAATAATGATTAATTGTGGGCATTTAACCACTGGCACTCAAGTCAGTGACAACTCTAGTTGTCATTGTTAGGTTAATTTGCAACTTCGTAAAAATGATGATGAACTAAATTGACTTCATCATTTACTTTACCATAGTCTGTACTCTGTTTTCATTATTGTAAGTGTGTTTGAACGCTTCCATAAATATCTTACAGGAAAGGGTGCCAAAAGCCTTTCTTTTATTATATGCTCTTAATAAAAAGGCTACTTTAATCAAACTGTAAGGGATCATCAAGCTAAGCATTTGTAGCAAGAAATATATTAGGTTACACCTTGGTAGTGAGTTGTGCTGGGTAGTACTATTTGGTAGTAGGTTGTGCTGGGACACCTTGCTTGATCACATGGAAGTACTAAGAACTAAAGTCCTTGAGGAATTCTACTTTCACCAGTGAGTTCTATTAAAGTGAAAATCCCTAAAGAAGTTCGATAATGGGCTGGATGAAGGTGAAAAAACTGAGATTAAATCCAGAAAAACCAGAGGTGCTGTTATTTTTGTTATTTTTGCCTGGAGCATTGTTCCTAAGGTTCTCTTTGATTCTTGCATATTGTTTTATCCTTTCCCCTTTCCCTTACCTAAGGATGGACGAAAGTCCCTTACCTGGTCCCACAGCTGTTTTCGGTGGGGGGGGGAGGCGCTCCGTTTCTCCCCCCCAAAATTCTTGGCGGGGGGGGGAGGCGCCCCGTCTCCCTGGCCGTGAAATAAAAAAGTAAATTGTAAAAAAAAAAAACACGTGGTAGGCTACGTAATGATTTACGTAGCCTATCACGGCTAGATTTTCAAAGTCAGCCGCGATAGGCTACGTAAATCTTTACGTAGCCTATCACGGCTGACTTTGAAAAAAAAAAAGCGCGTACGCAAATGGCGGCGCCCATGGGCACCGCCATTTGCGTACGCGCTTTTTTTTTCTTCAAAGTCAGCCGTGATAGGCTACGTAAAGATTTACGTAGCCTATCGTGGCTGACTTTGAAAATCTAGCCGTGATAGGCTACGTAAATCGTTACGTAGCCTATGACGGCTAGATTTTCAAAGTCAGCCGTGATAGGCTACGTAAAGATTTACGTAGCCTATCGTGGCTGACTTTGAAAATCTAGCCGTGATAGGCTACGTAAATCGTTACGTAGCCTATCACGTTTTTTTTTTACTTTACAGGGAAATGGCGGTGGTGGCAGCCGGTCAGAAGACCGGCCGCTGCCCCCGCCGCCCCCGAAACGCTGCCGGGACCCGCCGCTGAGAGGGACATTCACATGAGGTAAGTCCCATCCCGGGGGGGGGCGGGGGGTGTCGGAGAATTTCCCCAACAATTTTGGGGGGCCGAATGCCAATGTATTCGGCCTCCCGGAGATTCGTGGAGAAATTCTCTGACATCCCTACCCTTACCTAAATAAACTTCATATCTACCTTTAGAGTTGTGGGTGCTTCCTTCCAGGTAGTGATGTATGGATTGTGTAACCTCCATTCCGTTTGTGTTTTGAGGATTGTCAGGCACTTTTTGTTCCATCGTCCACCATGATTTCTCAAAGAGAATAGACAGTGGTTCTGAGAGTTCTTCTGCCAGTTCCTTTATTACTCTAGGATGCAGTTCATCTGGCCCTGGAGATTTGAACTCATTCAAAGTAAGTAGGTGGTCCTTGACCGTATGCCTATTGATCTTAAATTGCAATCCTGCCCCTTCAGCCTGTATTTCGCCTTTGCTAGCGGGGTCATAGACCCTCTTTTGGGAGAAGACTGAGCCAAAGTAGGAATTCAGCACTTCTGCCTTTTCATTGTCACCTATTATCATTTTGCCATCCTTATTTAATAGTTGAACCACCATTTCTTTCCTCTGTCTTTTACTATGCAGTAAAAGACTATGCGTTACTATGCACCATTTTACTATTACTATCTGAAGAAAGCCTTTTTTTGTTGCTTTTAGCATCCCTCATTAACCTCAGCTTGTTTCCCTGGAAAACCCCCCCCCTCCCCATTCACCCAAGGGCCTTCTGAGATAACTAACAGGAGGTTTGCTAATGAGTTGGATGTGGAAATACAAAGCTGAGCTGGGGGCAAGTGGGGTGCTGACATGTGTAGGAGTAAGTTGCATTGAACTCAGTAAGACTTACTTCTGAGTAGACATGCAGAGTTGGTTCTCCTCTCTGCTCAGCTTTGTATTTCCACACCCAGTTCATTATCAGACCTCCTGTTAGTTATCACAGAAGACCCTTGGGTGAATGCGGGGGGGGGGTTTCAGGGAACAGCTGGATTGAGGGAGATTCCCCCCCTACACACACACATAATGGAAGAATATAGTTCTTCATATTCCCTGGTATGTTTATTCCTCATTTTGTCCATTCTCTGAGCATTTGCAGAGTGTGCTTTTTATTCAAACAAAGAGAAGGTTGCTGATCTTTCCCTTCATGCTGCATTTGTACAACTGAAGTGTGACTGCTTCAGAAAGAACTTTCCATTATACTGTCTCTTTTTCTTCATGAGTTTCATAACAGAAGTGTGGTGCAGTGGTGAGAGTCCAGCCCAAAGTCACCCAGTGGGATAACTAACAGGAGGTTTGCTAATGGGCTGGATGTGGAAATACAAAGCTGAGCTGGGGGCAAGTGGGGTGCTGACATGTGTAGGAGTAAGATGCACTGAACTCAGTAAGACTTACTTCTGAGTAGACATGCACAGAGTTGGTTCTCCTCTCCATTTTAGCCTCACAATGTCACCAACAAGGCTAGATGTGGAAATAGAAAGCCTTGTTGTTGTTCAGTCATGTCCGACTCTTCGTCACCCCATGGACCATCGCATGCCAGGCCTAGGGATGGGGTAGAATTTCTCCCCGAAACTTCGGGGGGCCAAGTGCCAATGCATTCGGTCCTCTGAAGGTTTGGGGAGAAATTCTCCGCCCCCCGCCCCCCCTCGCCCCCCCCGAGATGGGACTTACCTTTTACGAATGTCACTCCCGGCGGCGGGTCCCAGCAGCGGTTCGGCAGGTCTTCGTCAGGGGCGGGGGCGGCAGCCGGTCTTTTGACCGGCTGCCGCCGCCGCCATTACAAGAAAAGTAAAAAAAAACACCACGCCCCTGTGATAGGCTACGTAACGATTAACGTAGCCTATCATGGCTAGATTTGCAAAGTCAGCCGTGATAGGCTACGTTAATCGTCACGTAGCCTATCATGGGTGACTTTGAAAAAAAAAAAGTGCGTACGCAAATGGCGGCCCCCATAGGGAGCCGCCATTCACGTTCCTTATTTGGTCCCTGTAGTCTACGTAAAGATTTACGTAGCCTATCACGGCTGACTTTGAAAATCTAGCCATGATAGGCTACGTAAATCGTTATGTAGCCTATCATGTGTGTGTGTGTGTTTTTTAAATTTACTTTTTTATTTTGTGGCCGGGGAGACGGGGCGCTCCCCACCGGCCAGAACTTTGGCGGTGAGGGATGGGGCGCCTCCCCCCCGGCCTGAATTTCGGGGGGAGAAACGGAGCGCCTCCCCCCCCATCGAACACAGCTGCGGGACCAGGTAAGGGACTTTCGTCCATCCTTACTTGGAGACCAAGAAAATAAAATCTGTCACTGCTTCCATTTCTTCCCCTTCCATATGCCAGGAAGTGATGGGGCCAGATGCCATGATCTTCGTTGTTTTAATGTTGAGTTTCAAACCAGCTTTTGCACTCTCCTCTTTCACCCTCAACAAGAGGCTCTTTAGATCCTTTTCGCTTTCTGCCATTAGGGTGGTATCATCTGCGTATCTGAGGTTGTTGATAATTCTCCCAGCAATCTTAATTCCGACCTGTGATTCATCCAACCCGGCGTTTCTCATGATGTACTCTGCATATAAGTTAAATAAGCAAGGCGACAATATGCAGCCTTGTCGTACTCCTTTCCCAATTTTGAACCAATCGGTTGTTCCATGTCTGGTAATAGACAGCCTAGCAGGGGGCATAATACTCATGCAGGGCTCCAGACCGGCATGGTCATTTTAAAAGGTTTTTTCTTTCTTTCCAACAGCGTTGCTTTAAACCAAGAGTGCATCACTCAGGCACACCTAGGGCAGCCTTGTTTTGGGAAGCCCCGGGGAGGAGGAAGTGTTTTGGCTAAAAGTAATTACTGCATGTCTCAGGGCAGGGGAAGAAATACGTAAATATCTACGAAAAATAGATTTCATAACGGAAGTTATGCAGAATTACAGCTGTTGGTACGGATTTATCTTCGTAATTCTTGGAGCGGAAAAAAAAGAGGACAATTCTGGGGGCTTGCGAACGATGGTACAGAGTACTGGCCGCAAACTGCGGAAGTCAAGCGGCACGGAAGGTACACAATTCGTACATCCCTACGTCCTGTATGTGTCCTTTTTTGTTTTCAGGTAATCTCTAAGCTTTTTGTGAAGCCACATTGGCTTCTTCTGTTTTCTTCCACCTTTTTTTCTTGTTGGAATTGTCTGTAATTGTTCCTAGGGATGGTGGAGAATTCCTCCACTGACCCCAGTGAGGCCGGATTCTAAAGATATAGCCTATCGCGGGAAAAACCACAGACGCAAATGGCCATTTATGGCTGCATTTAGTTTAATCTAAGAGCTTTACAGCCACAAATGGTGTAGTGGATGCCATTTGCATCTGGAGTGAGCCCTCAGCCAGCGATATGGCATGACAGGGTGGCCGTATCACTGGTGCTATGGAGCTGGCCGGCAGCTCCGCATTATTGCCACAGAGCGGAGCTGGCTAGCTGAGGAGGATTCTAGGGGGAGGACTGGATCACCCCCCCCCCACGGAACCCCCTCAGAACAAAAGGTAGGGGTTCTGCACATCCCTAATTGTGCCTTTAGAATTTCCTTTTTTAAAAACTCCCACCCAACTTGGACTCCTTTTCTCATTAGAGTCACTTGCCATGGGACCTTACTTATCATTGTTCTGAGTTTATTAAAATTGGCTTTCCTAAAATCCAGGGTACACATTTGGCTACACTCAGCTTTTGCTTCCTTTAGAACGAAGAATTCAAGTATAACATGGTCACTTTCCCCCAGAGTTCCAGTAACTAACTACTACTTTAGCCACTAAGTCATCTCTGTTGGTTAGAATCAAGTCAAGGAAAGCCGATCCTCTAGTTTCTTCCTCCACTTTCTGTAGGAAGAAGTTATCAGCAACACATGTCAGACATTTCTTGGAAGGGCCATCTTTTGCAGTATTTGTCTCCCAACAAATATCAGGGAAATTGAAGTCCCCCATTACTATTACATTTTGCTTCCTTGAAACATTGGCAAGTTGCTTTTCAAATGTTTCATCCTTGTTCTTTTCTCCTTGATTGGGTGGCTGGTAGTAGATGCTGGCCACCATGTTCCTTTTATTCTTTGCTCCATTTATTTTAACCCAGAAGCTCTTGATGGGGCTACCAAGCTCATCCTCCTGTATTTCTTTGCAATAAGTATTTTTAACATATTGTGCAACTCCATCTCCCTTTTTGTTCTTTCTGAACAAGTTATATTCTTCAATTGTTGTATTCCAGTCATGGGGGTCATCCCACCAAGTTTCAGTTACACCTATCGAATTTCCCTCCCGTATTAAGAGTTCAAGTTCATTCTGTTCATTTCCCATACTCTGAGCATTAGTATATAGAGATCGAAGACCATGTGCTTTATAGTCTGGCTTTCTTCCTACATGTTTTTGAAGACTATTATTGGGCACTATTAGAGCTGTTCTGCCTGCTGCCAGAATGGTTCCCCCCCAATTTATGTAAATTTGCATTTACACAAAGTCACATGTGCAAAAATGCGCACCCCCCATGCACATTTTTACACTTTTGCTTATGGGGGGAAATGCACATGTTTGGTTGTTTTTTTATTTTGCATAATTTTTCTATAATGAAATGTGTGCAAAATTCAAGAAAGTTAGAAAACCAGTCCTCAAGTCCATAGAATCCATCCAATAGAGGGGAGCTGGTCCACTGCAGAATCCATGGGTTGGATTTATGAAAACTCAAAAGCCAAACTCACTTGGTTCCATTGCAGATTTCACTGACATCCCTACTTCCAGGTAAACCATAGTACTAAATTCAGAGCCTTCTGCTTATGCTAATGGCTACTATGTAAAGTTTCACACTTGGGGGCTTGCAATAGAGGGTGCCAGCTTGAACCCTTATTTCTGTTCCCCATGTGTGTCCTGAAAGTCTCTGAGTCCCCTGGCTCAGGCTGAGGTGGACAAGAGGACTGATGGCAGTCTACCAGTGATAGTTTGCCCCTGCCTACACTGCAAGGACTTTGGGCAACCCGTCTGTCCCTTTACTATGGTGTTATAATCCCAAAGTAGGTCTTCCATACTGACTTGGTCACTTCCAAATCTTTGTAACCTGAATCCTCTTCAGAAGGTCTAGCTCCATACAATCTGATTAAGATACCATTTACACTCTCCACCCTGTGCCTTTGTTCTGAGGTGAAATAGAGCTGGATGGATAAACATCATATTATCTATACTATCCTACTCCAAGGTGATGCCCTCCAGATGTTTTGAACTTCCCACCAGTCCCAGTCAGCATGGCCTGTGGTCAGGAATATAGAAACTAGTAGTCCCAAGCAGCTGGAAGGCTGGGGAAGGCTGACGTATGCAAACATCCATTGCTTTCACCTGGATATTTAGTGAGATTTTTCAAGGCTGTCTGGTCCCTTGGTGCTCTATTTTTATTTGAATTATTTTTAAATAAAACTTGATCACAAGGAATATGCATGTATATATACACCCAAATCCAGTTCCTCATTTGCCCTCAAGTAACCTTCAGAACTTCATACTGACTGTAGCTGAGCAGGACAATATATACAGGGGAAATGGCGCCATTCATTCCCCATAATTCCCTGCAACACTCAGGCTTCCTAGGGTGTTGGGCAATACACGCTCTTTAACTACGGCAATTTATTGCTCTTTTAGAAGGGGGAGGCTTCTTTGTTTGTATGTTGATTTGGAAGTTGGTGATAAACTGATGGAAATCTGACAGTTTCCTTATGCAGCACTTTTCGTTGACCTTCACTCAATAGCTGCACTTCTTCCAAGAAGGGGAGCATCAAATAAGGAGGGCAAGTAAATGACAGAACTGGCTGTACATCAGTCTTCAAAGACGCTATGTGTCATCTAAGTAGATAAAAACGTTGGCTTTTTAAAATTTATTTTTGCTCTCAGGTGAAGTGTTTGAAGGAGATAGATGCATAGCCAAAGATTACTCAGGCCACTTCCAGTAATGGAAGAAATAGATTCAGCGGGGCGCCTGTTAGTTAAACACAGCCTCATTTCATGGATAAAAAAGGGAGCCTCTTGGAGACTTGCAACACCCCTGTACTCACAGCAGTGCACCTTGATCTTCTCCTCATTAAACATTACCAGCTGCACATTGAAATCATTTGCTCTGCAATAGCTTGCCTGACACGGGCTTCAAACCATAATAGTTTCTTGTTTTCTTTTGGTTTTAAAGATTCATAAGTAGTTTAATTTCACTATGGATCTGGATAAAGGGGAAAGAGTGCACAGGCCTTTTGTGCTTATAGACCACCAAAGAAGAATTTGGGGCAGCACGGTCCTATGCATGCTTACTCAGGAGTAAGTTAGGTTAAACAAAGATAATTTCCTGACCAATGAAAGCCAAAGGAGAATGAGAACTGCAAAACTTACACACAAGTATCAATAATATAATAATGAGAATTATAAAATACTATAAAACATGTATAAAATGTGGCTTAAAATCGTTCAGCAAAAGGTGTAAGTAAAAAGTAATAATGCAATTTATAAAACACTATAAAACAATTATAAGAAATTGTAAAACATAGCTAAAAGTATACAGCAAAAGGTACAGCTAAAAGTCAGTTTTTGAACTAACTACTTACAAATGTACAAGAGTTATAAGGACAGGCAAAACATATCTCTATCCTGTTACAAGAATAACAGTATCACATTAGAAAGGCAATCTGTAGAATTTAACGCTGTTGTTTTCACTTTTTGCCATTTTAAGCCGCATTGTATTAATTAATCTGAAGCAAGGCCTACTACTGAAGCTTTCCCAACTGGCTGCCCTTCAGATGGCTGCTAACATGGCCATTGGGAATTATGGGAGTTGTGGTCCCAACCCAACTGGAAGATCACCTACTATGTTGAATTGGACTAACTCTCAGCTAAATATGTGTAGCAGGGATGGGCAAAGTCCAGGAGCCAATTCCTCCTAAGAACTCATCAGGGACTGCCCCCATTGTTCCTCCACCCCCACATCACTGGGAAGTGAGCACCTTGTCTTTCCTCAAAATTGACAGGGTTTTCCCAGTGCTGTGGCAAATTCAGTGGTGGAGGCAGGGTGGTGGTGGGCAGTGGGGCCACAATAAAGACCAGGGGATGCATGTGACCTGCATGCCAGAAATTACCTGGTGACTAGGATTGTAGCCTCAGCCACAGCCTGGATTTAGTAGGGATGGCGGAGAATTTCTCCCCGAAACTTCGGGGGGCCGAGCGCCAATGTGTTCGGCCCCCCGAACAAGTTTCGGGGAGAAATCCTCCACCCCCCCCGCCCCCCGCCCCCCGCCCCCCCCCGGGACGGGACTTACCTTCCCTGAATGTCCCTCCCGGCGGTGGGTCCGGCTGGCGGTTCGTCCGGTGTTCTAGCGGGGCAGGAGCGGCAGCCGGTCTTTCGACCGGCTGCTGCCCCCGCCATTGCAATGAAAGAAAAAAAAAAAAAAGTCCCCTGATAGGCTACGTGACGATTCACGTAGCCTATCACGGCAAGATTTGCAAAGTCAGCCGTGATAGGCTACGTGAATTGTCACGTAGCCTATCACGGGTGACTTAAAAAAAAAAAGTGTGTACGGATAATGGCGGCCCCCATAGGGAGCCGCCATTCCCCTTCCTTATTTGGTCGCTGTAGTCTACGTCAATGTTTACATAGACTATGGCGAAAATAAGGGCAACGCTATTTGCGTTGCCCTTATTTTCGCCGTAGTCTACGTAAACATTGACGTAGACTACAGCAACTAAATAAGGAACGCGAATGGCGGCTCCCTATGGGGGCCGCCATTCGCGTACGCGCTTTTTTTTTTTTTTTAAAGTCACCCGTGATAGGCTACGTGACGATTCACGTAGCCTATCACGGCTGACTTTCCAGATCTAGCCGTGATAGGCTACGTGAATCATCATGTAGCCTATCAGGGGACTTTTTTTTTTTTTTTTTTTTTACTTTCGTGTTCGCGGCCGGGCGAGGCGGGAAGCCTCCTCCCCGGCCTGAATTTCGGCCGGGCGAGGCGGGAAGCCTCCCCCCCCGGCCTGAATTTCGGCCGGGCGAGGCGGGAAGCTTCCCCCCCCGGCCTGAACTTCGCGGGGGGAGCAGCGAAGCGCTCCCCCCCATCGCGAAAAAGCTGCGAGAAAAGGTAAGTGACTTTCGTTCACCCCTAGGATTTAGACGCATCCTCTAAAAGCAAAAAGAGAAGACTGATTTGTATAAACATTGCATACACTCCTTTTTATGCCTAGATACAAATTTAGAAACCACTTGTATCATTTAAACAGAAAGACAATACAGATTATAAAGCAATCCATCTGTAAGCACCTTGAAAACAATGCAGTGATTACTTGAAGCCAACATGGATTTGTCAAGAACAAATCCTGCCAGACGAATCTGATCTCATTTTTTGATCAAGTAACCTCCCTTGTGGACCGTGGGAATGCTGTAGACATCATATACCTCTCGACTTCAGCAAAGCTTTCGACAAAGTGCCCCATGATATCCTGATGAGCAAACTAGCTCAAAGTGGGCTAGATGAAACAATGATCCAGTGGATCCACAGTTGGCTACAGAATCGGACTCAAAGAGTGCTTATCAATGGGATCTTCTCAAACTGGGGAGAGGTAACGAGCAGGGTACTGCAGGGCTCAGTCCTGGGCCCAGTGCTCTTCAACATTTGTGTTAATGACTTGGAGGAGGAGGTGCAGGGAATGCTGATCAAATTTGCAGATGACACAAAATTGGGCGGGATAGCTAATACCTTGGAAGACAGAAACAAAATTCAAAGTGATCTTGATAGACTGGAGCGCTGGGCAGAAAACAACAGAATGACATTTAATAGGGATAAATGCCAAGTTCTGCACCTAGGAAAAAGAAACCAAATGCACAGTTACAAGATGGGGGATACATGGTTCAACAACACTACAAGTGAGAAGGATCTTGGAATTGTTGTCGATCACAAGCTGAATATGAGCCAACAATGTGATGTGGCTGCAAAAAAGACAAATGCTCCTTTGGGCTGCATTAATAGAAGTATAGCTTCCAAATCCCCGGAAGTACTAGTTCCCCTCTACTAAGCACTGGTTAGGCCTCATCTGGAATACTGTGTCCAGTTCTGGGCACCACATTTTAAGAAGGATGCAGATAAACTGGAGAGGGTTCAGAGGAGGGCAACAAAGATGATCAGAGGACTGGACACAAACCCTATGAAGAGAGACTGAAAGAACTGGGCATGTTTAGCCTTGGGAAGAGAAGACTGAGGGGAGATATGATAGCACTCTTCAAGTACTTGAAAGGTTGTCACAGAGAGGAAGGCCAGGATCTCTTCTCGATCATCCCAGAATGCAGGACATGGAATAATGGGCTCAAGTTACAGGAAGCCATATTCTGGAAGGAACATCAGGAATAACTTCCTGACTTTTAGAGCAATACAACAATGGGGCCAATTACCTAGGGAGGTGGTGGGCTCTCCCACACTGGAGGCGTTCAAGACGAGGCTGGACAGCCATCTGTCAGGGATGCTCTTACTTGGATTCCTGCATTGAGCAGGGGGTTGGACTCGATGGCCTTGTAGGCCCCTTCCAACCCTACTATTCTATGAATACATCTCACCATTGTGGGAAGACTGACACCAGGTGACCTGGGCTCCTGCTCTGTGTGCTTCCCAGGTGGGGGGCGGGCAACTTGAAGGCCCCTGTTGCTCTCCCTTCTTATGGCTCATTATCTTCAAACCAGACCTGGACTGGATAGCTCTTCAGATAAAGGAACCTTCCAGCAGAGGGCTGTCCTTTCATAGCCCTTCAAACAGAGGACTGGCCTCTATAAAGTAGGACACATATTCACTCTAATATGGATAGATGTAGATGTAGATATAGATGTAGATATGGATATGGATATAGATCTGAATCTGACATGAAGGGATTGTCTGATTGTTACTTTTGAAACATTTCTCTGAAGAAGGGGCACTGAACTTCTTTCAGACTGAGGGCAGACTTCAGTTTTGATCAGTGGTTGAGGAAAAGGGTTCGGCCATGGGAAGGGTGCATTGTCTTCTGGGGAATCACAGAGGGTCAGATTGGGACCCCAGGCAAGATGACTTTGGCCCATGGGCCTGAGGTTCAACACCCCTGCTCCAAAGAGTAAAATAAATTGAAGAGGTAAATGAAAGTATAAATGGGGAAATGCAGGGCTTTTACCTGCGATTGAGATTGCTCTAGGGATGTACAAATCCCTTACCTGGCTCCATTGTGGGGCATCCAGGGTGGGGGGGAAGCGATCCATCCCTCTCCCCGGAATCCTCCCTGGCAGGCTCCACTCCGTGGTGAGTCCGCGAAGCTGCTGGCTGGGGCTGCCTGCAGCTGGACCTTCGTCTTTGTGTCCCTGCGTTAGCCATGATAGGCTACATATATATTTACATAGCCTATCAGGAAAAGAACAGGGATGCAAATGGCATAGTGGATGCTATTTGCGTCCCTGCTGTTTGCTGTGATAGGCTACGTAAATACTTACAAATACTTCTAAAGAATCCAGCCTCACTGGAGTCCATGGCGGAATTCTCTAACATCCCTAGATTGCTCCTTCATGAAGGTTTGCGGGCTCTTTACATGAGGCAGTGACCCTGCTGTGACCCTCCTGCACTAAATGCCCTTTGTTCCATTTTTAAATAGATCACAGATAATGAGGTATCAAATTACCCCGTTGTGTTCCGCTTCAGTTTCCTCCGTGAAAAGACTTAAAGCGGCAAGAAGAGGAGTGAGATCAATGAAAGATAATGGAAGACTCAGAAGTTTGAAAGAAGTTTGAAATATGAAATGAAAATGAAACAAATGAAAGAAGTTTGTTTTTCACTGATGCCCACTTCAGTGCATCTCTTGGGATGGAACTCTGCACAGAGAATGTCACTCTCTTCCTGTCTTCACTGTTTTATTTTGGGGCAGAGATGATATCTTTAAAAGATAACTCATGGTTGAGCTTAGAGATCATGATAAAATATTGAGATAAGTGGCCAGTCATTCCAAGGCTTTCTTCACACAGAGCTTTTATCCTGAGACTGAGATTGGTCCTTCATGGAAGTTTGTGGGCTCATTACATGACACCGTGACCCTCCAGGGCATCTCCTGCACTAAATGCCCTTTGTTCCATTTTTAAATAGATCGCAGATAATGAGCTATCAAATCTCCCTGTTGTGTTCTGCTTGAGTTCCCTCCATGAAAAGAGTAAAAGCAGCAAGAAGAGGAGTGAGATCAATGAAAGATAATGGAAGACTCAGATAAGTTGGGGTGGGGGGAAGGCAAAGGGAAAAAGGAAACACGTGTAAAGGGAGTCAGTTGTGATCCTGCATTTAAAACAAGCAGAAAGCCCTATTTTAAATGCAGGATTTTAGGCTGGTGTAGAGATGTCTGCAGTTCTGTTAACCATATGTTTCAAGATATTTTACATGTCCTCTCCCCTTATTTGTGCCTTGAGATGTAAGCATGGCTAGATTTAACACTCATCACCTTCCAGTATACTGCCAAATTTAATATTCTGTATGCTTAAATGGAGAATTAACGGAAACTACAAAGAAAAAAAATGAGCAAGCTACAATGTGTGAGATTCAATGGACATTATTCGGCACCCATTTTAACAAAATAAAATTGCATTTTGCAAAGTGCTGACTATGTTCACTTCCAGTTTGCCATACATTCAAGAAGCAACATATGTTAATTCACTAGCAAACAAACCCAGAAAAGCTCTTCCCTCATTTTGTTTTGCAAAACCCTTTAATTTTTTTGTATTAAATGTGAGCCTGAAGGCCCACTGAGCTTGTTCGAAAAAGTGTTTCTGTCATTTAAAAGCAATAAGAGAGGAAAATATAACATTGACACCCATTATTGTTCTTCTTGTTCCCCCTGTCCCATTCCTTCTCCTCCAGTGGCTCAGCATATGTGTTGCCAAGGGCATATGCAGAAGTACAGTTCTTTACATAGAATTTTGTTCAGTCGTTCAGTCGTGTCCGACTCTTCGTGACCCCATGGACCACAGCACGCCAGGCCTTCCTGTCCTGCGCTCTCTCCCGGAGTGTGCTCAAGTTCATATTCATTGCATCGGCGATGCTATCTAGCCATCTCATCCTCTGTCGTCCCCTTCTCCTTTTGCCTTCAGTCTTTCCCAGCATCAGCGTCTTTTCCAGAGAGTTTTCTCGTCGCATTAGGTGGCCAAAATATTTGAGCTTCAGCTTCAGTATCTGTCCTTCCAATGAGCACTCAGGGTTGATTTCCTTTAGGATGGACTGATTTGACCTCCTTGCAGTCCAGGGGACTCGTAAGAGTCTTCTCCAGCACCACAGTTCGAAAGCATCAATTCTTCGGCGCTCAGCCTTCCTTATAGTCCAGCACTCACAGCCATACATTACTACTGGGAAAACCATAGCTTTGATTAGACGGACCTTTGTCGGCAAGGTGATGTCTCTGCTTCTAACTATGCTGTCTAGGTTTGCCATAGCTTTCCTCCCAAGGAGCAAGCGTCTTTTAATTTCATGGCTACAGTCACCGTCTGCGGTGATCTTGGAGCCCAAGAAAGTAAAATCTGTCACTGCTTCCATTTCTTCCCCTTCTATATGGCAGGAAGTGATGGGGCCAGATGCCATGATCTTTGTTTTTTTAATGTTGAGTTTCAAACCAGCTTTTGCACTCTCCAATTTCACCCTCAACAAGAGGCTCTTGAGATCCTCTTTGCTTTCTGCCATTAGGGTGGTATCAACTGCATATCAGAGGTTGATGATAATTAAATTCTTAATTCCGACCTGTGATTCATCCAACCTGGCGTTTCTCATGATGTACTCTGCATATAAGTTAAATAAGCAGGGTGACAATATGCAGCCTTGTCGTACTCCTCTCCCAATTTTGAACCACTCGGTTGTTCCATGTCTGGCTCTTACTATTGCTTCTTGACCCTCGTACAGGTTTCTCAGGAGACAGGTAAGGTGGTCTGGTACTCCCATCACTTTAAGAATTTGCCACAGTTTGTTGTGATCCACACAATCAAAGGCTTTAGCGTAGTCAATGAAGCAGAAATAGACATTTTTCTGGAATTCTCTTGCTTTCTCCATGATCCAGCGAACGCTGACGATTTGATCTCTAGTTCCTCTGCCTCTTCGAAACCCAGCTTGTACTTCCGGTAGTTCTCGGTTCGCATACTACTGAAGCCTAGCTTGTAGGATTTTGAGCATCACCTTGCTGGCATGTGAAATGAGTGCAATTGTGCGGTAGTTTGAACACTCTTTGGCGTTGCCCTTCTTTGGAATTGGAATGTAAACTGACCTTTTCCAGTCTTGCGGCCACTGTTGAGTGTTCCAGATTTGTTGGCATATTGAATGCAGCACTTTAACGGCATCATCTTTTAGGATTTTAAATAGCTCAGCTGGAATACTGTCATCTCTGCTAGCTTTGTTGTTACTAATGCTTCCTAAGGCCCACTTGACTTCACTCTCGAGGATGTCCGGCTCAAGTTCAGTGACCGCACTCTCATGGCTATCAGTGACATGAAGATCTTTCCTGTATAGTTCTTCTGTGTATTCTTGCCACCTCTTCTTAATCTCATCTGCTTCTGTTAGGTCCCTGCCTTCTTTGTCCTTTATCATGCCCGTCTTTGCACAAAACGTTCCACTGAGATCTCCGATTTTCTTGAAGAGATCTCTAGTCTTTCCCATTCTGTTGTTTTCCTCGATTTCTTTGCATTGTTCATTTAAGAAGGCCTTCTTGTCTCTCCTTGCTATTCTCTGGAACTCTGCATTCAGTTGGATATATCTTCCCCTTTCTCCCTTGCTTTTCGCTTCCCTTCTTTCCTCAGCTACTTGTAAAGCCTCATCAGACAGCCACTTGGCTTTCTTGCATTTCTTTTTCTTTGGGATGGATTGAGTTGCTGCCTCCTGAACAATGTTACTGACCTCCGTCCATAGTTCCTCAGGCACTCTGTCTATCAGGTCTAATCCCTGAAATCTATTCCTCACCTCCACTGTATATTCATGAGGGATATGATTTAGGTCATACCTGAATGGTTTAGTGGTTTTGCCTACGTTCTTCAATTTAAGCTGAAATTTTGCAACAAGAAGCTCATGATCTGAGCCACAGTCAGCTCCAGGTTTTGTTTTTACTGACTGTATAGAGCTTCTCCATCTTTGGCTGCAAAGGACATAATCAATCTGATTTCCATATTGACCATCTGGTGATGTCCTTGTGTAGAGTCGTCTCTTGTGCTGTTGGAAAAGGGTGTTTGCTATGATCAGCGTGTTCTCTTGGCAAAACTCTATTAGCCTTTGTCCTGCTTCATTTTGTACACCAAAGCCATGCTTGCCTGTTATCCTGGTGATTTCTTGACTTCTTACTTTAGCATTCCAATCCCCTATGATGAAGAGGACATCTTTTTTTGGTGTTAGTTCGAGAAGGTGTTGTAGGTCTTCATAGAACTGATCAACCTCAGCTTCTTCGGCATCAGTGGTTGGGGCATAGACCTGAATTACTGTGATGTTGAATGGTTTGCCTTAGATTCGTACTGAGATCATTCTATCGTTTTTAAGGTTGTACCCCAGTACTGCTTTTCCCTCCCTTTTGTTGACTATGAGTGCTACTCCATTTCTTCTAAGGGATTCTTGCCCACAGTAATAGATATGATGGTCACCTGAATTAAATTCCTCCATGCTTGTCCATTTTAGTTCGCTGATTCCCAAGATGTCGATGTTCAATCTTGCCATCTCATGTTTGACCACCTCCACCTTACCTTGATTCATTGATGTTACATTCCAGGTTCCTAAACAATATTG
The DNA here is from genome assembly GCF_057233095.1 of Heloderma suspectum. NCBI lineage: Eukaryota > Metazoa > Chordata > Lepidosauria > Squamata > Helodermatidae > Heloderma > Heloderma suspectum. Next base: position 31,177,493 of record NC_139462.1, on the reverse strand, counting down.
TTCTTTACAGCATCGGATTTTATTTTCACCACCAGACACATCCACAGCTGAGTGTCCTTTCGGCTTTGGCCCAGCCACTTCACTCTTTCTGGAACTACTTGGAAATACCCTCTGCTCTTCCCCAGTAGTATATTGGACACCTTCCAACCTGAGGGGCTCATCTTCCGGCGTCATATCTTTTAGCCTTGTGATACATTCCATGGGGTTTTCTTGGCAAGAATACTGGAGTGGGTTGCCATTTCCTTCTCCAGTGGACCACATTTTGTCAGAACCCTCTGCCTTGACCTGTCACTCTTCGGTGGCCCTGCACAGCATAGCTTATGGCTTCACTGAGTTACACAAGCCCCTTCGCCACAACAAGGCAGTGATCCATGAAGGGGTTACATAGAATATTCCTATTTGAAGTCATCCTCAGTTTGTGGGGCTGGACAGTGACCTGTCCAAGTCCAATTTGAAGACAAAGAGCCATCAGGAGAGAGAGCAGCAGGGCCCTAGAGCTGCCCACCCACAGTTAGCACCTGGACAGCAGGTTGAGCAGGCACACAGAGGTCACCTGCTCACAGTCTTCCCCACTATGCTGAAATGCATTGTACTGCAGTGATCTTTCCCCCTAAATGTGGATGTAGCACATACAAATTTTATGCAAACTTGTGTCCTATTTTGTCCTCTTTTCTCATGATACATTTCTTCTTTTTAGGCACTTTCTAAGTGGTGACCCTCCCTGGAAAAGACCCTGATGCTGGGAAAGACTGAAGGCAAAAGGAGAAGGGGACGGCAGAGGATGAGATGGCTGGATAGCATCACCGATGCAATGAATATGGACTTGAGCACGCTCCAGAAGAGAGTGCAGGACAGGAAGGCCTGGCGTGCTATGGTCCACGGGGTCACGAAGAGTCGGACACAACTGAACGACTGAACAACAACAACAACAAAGTGGTGACCCTATGCAGAAGACAAAACAGCCGGTAGTGCTATTGGGCAGACATCTGCTGCTGGATGGGAACGTGAATTAGGTCTGCCGGAATTAGGAATGTATGGATTTTGTTACATCTGTTCTGTCTCTGTGTTGCAGATGGTCAGCTGTCTTTCATTCCATTGGCATTGATGGAATCAGATATTTTTGGGGGGGATTTTGTTCCACCTATGCAAGTGTGCATTAACAAAATGGGTCCAGCATCTTGGGTTGTTCCTTTAGACTTCTGAATGGTTGTAACTACAACCCAGAATCGAATGTCCACCCTACTGAAATTGGAACCACCAGCCTCCCCTGTCCACAAGTCCATGGAATCCACACAACTCGGAAAAAGCCAGTGCATTGCAGAAGCCACAGGTCAGATTTATAGAAATCCAAACCCATTTGAACCCACTGCAGATTTCTCCTACATCCTTACTTGTAATGTGTGCAATTCAGGTTTGGGTATGGTTTGTGTGCAGGAAGAACTTGCCCACATCCTTGCTTGGCACCCCGAACTATTGATCTAGTATAGCTTCCATGCAAAATCTCTTAGTGCTACTTTCCCTTCCCTTGGGCTCCGTGGGCCACATTGTGTTAATCTAGGGGTGCAGGCCCAGGGGCCAAATATAGATCTCTAGGGATCTCAGTCTGGCCCTCTGGAGTTCCCCAGAAGGCCACGCTCCCCTTCCCCTCTCCTCAACCACCTATAGTTTGGTGGTTTCCCAGGTTTTGTGCAGTTTTTGTCCCTAGTCTGAAAAGTTATAATACCTCTCCTAAGGCTTAATTACTGGTACAAAGAGCTTCCAGCTAAAATATGCTGGTACTTCAGGTATTTGGCTCCACACAGAGCACTATATCACAGAAATATCATAGAATCATAGGGTTGGAAGGGGCCTACAAGACCATCGAGTCCAACCCCCTGCTCAGTGCAGGAAGCTTGATTCCCAGATTAACCAGATCCTGCTTAGCCTCCGAGATCAGATGAGATCGGGCGCATCCAGCCCTTTCCATATTACCTCCCATATCAGAAGCAGTGTGTCTCTGTATGCCAGTTGATGGAGAACATGAGGAGGAGGGTGCTGTTGCACTCATGTCTTACTAGTGGGCTTTCCCCATGCAGCTGGTTGTTCCCCAGGCAGCCACTGTGTGAACAGAATGCTGAACCAGTTAGGCTCTCGGTTTAATTCAGCATAGCACTTAGGCAAGGAAGCCACATTATATTTTCACATGTATTCATCCATGCCCATCCAATTGCTGAAAACCCTTTTCTTTGGCTTTTTCTATAGTGGTAGATTTCAGGGTTAATGCATCTCTGGCCCTTGTAAGCCTGGATTTCATTGACTGTTTGGCATAAGTGTACTGGACATAAGGGAGTGAAATGATGGAGACAAATGTCTGCTTAAAATGGTTGAAGGAACATGGTTTTAGGCCAAAGTGGCATACCATCCCTAGATTATATGTCAGTAAATAACAGCAAGACAAAGGGAAAGCTTAGATACAGAATATACAGGTTGCTTTTTTGCCACAAGGTCATTGCAGCATCTCCACTAAGCAACACAGGATGGTAGTAGCATCTTCTAAAAATGTGTGAAACCACCTTGAGACAAGAACTTCACCTCCATCACTAACCAAAATTAATATGAATACGCAAATGTCATTAGTATTATGCCTGAATATGGTACAGGAACACGTGCAAGAGACACACGGCTGTGCATCCTGATCCACCTCCAAAGTCCTTCCCATGCACCTTCTGAAGGGGTAGGGGGTCTAACGGTACTTTTATTTGCATACACTTTTATGCAAGCAGAAGCCCCCATGTGACCTGAAAACCTGCTTTATCACCCTCCCCAATCATGTGAAGGGTTTTCCTTGCATTCAAGTGGACATGAGCAGAAGCCCCCTTCAGACTTCCCCACTCAGTATGGGTAAGTCAGGGATTCGAGGGCTGGAATGGAACACTGGGGACAGGAATGGCATGCATGACTCCTTCCTTCTTACACATGCATGACTCCTTCCTTCTTACTGGGCTATAGAACCATTTCACTGTGAGTAACATTGGTAGTATTGCAGTTCTTGGGGGTACAAAATGTCATTCATAGTTCATAAGTTTTTTTTTCTTTTTCCAAGAGCAGAAGATAAAGATCATTAGCTGCTCGAGAATATAGCTATTACTTCATCTTTCTTCAATATATATCATCTTCTTTTATGAGCTCTCTGTTATGAGTCCACTTCCCTTACATGTGCAATCTTCTTTCCTTGCTGTGGAACAATAAAATCCATTGTCCAGTGGGTTTTTAATAGGTAGAAACCCTTTAACCCTATATCCACAAGACAGACACAAATAATAAAAATAAATCATTAAACAATTATATATATAACCGCAGAGCACTGGGATTGTGAGCTTTGACCAAATACTACCTTCATCCAGGAAATTTGATAATTGTTGCCTTAGGATGACATGAATAACAAATTCTATGAGGTCTTTCGAGATTAAGATTATTTAAACTTAATCTCTATCTACCCTAAATATCTAAACCAATACCGGAATTCTTGAATTTTTACCTTGTTATCCTGCATTAGCATAAAGCTGTTCATAAAATCACATTGGATAACAACATTGCTTTAAAAAGGTTTTAAAAAGCCTTTTTAAAAACAAATGCACCAAATATTTTATTTATAAACATATATACATGCACTCATGTGTGTGCACACATATACGCACTCAGACACACAGATGCATGCACACTCCTAAATAACAATGTAATATTTTGGTTAAATTCATCACAATAAAACTACATATTAGGCTGGCCACATGAAGTGAGAAAGAATTAAATAATGACATTTGGACTGAATAGCAACTAACCCCTCTGTTTTAATTCTTAGGATATGCCTGCTTTATTCACATCTTTAGGTTTATGTGTATAGCCATTAATTATTAATTTAACATAACATTTTAGCACTGTGGCCTTTACATAAAATGTGTTTTATGTCTAAGATAAGATCACTGGCTAGCAGAAAAGTTGTTTTGTGTAGTAAGATCAAACCTGAGGATTGGAGAGTTATCTCTGTAACAGAGCATTATGACATTGGCATTATGAATAAAGGAAGGGGGGCTAATGTTGTTTACAATGCTCTTTTAAAAGTAACCATGTGTGTTGGAGAAGAATAGGACCAGCAAGACTAACAGCATGGGCTCATAGAGCTGGTCCTAGTGTTTTTATAAGATCCAACCTTGGGAATAGACATCGTTGGATCAGAACCCAGCAGGAAACAAAATGGGAGCAGAGTAGAGACAATAAAGGCTTAGTTCCAGGAACCACAAATTAGGTAGAAGAACAGACAAGCCAGGGGCAGTGCAGGCTCCAGGTTTTTGAGGTTTCTTGGCAAGAAATGCTCAATGAGCTCCCTCCCTCAGTGAGTCTACCTTCTCATCACCATTGTCACCAGTTTTTGTTGTTCATCTTTCTTTTCCTTATCATTGCTACCACCTGCTTGCTTGACTATTTAGTTCCTTTCTTTATCTTTTGTACAGACTATGTTTTGGGAACCTTCTCCTTTGGGCTTTGGTTTATCATTGACAGGCAGAGAGCCATCACACTAGAAGGCAGTGGCATCTACTGTTCCTCCTTCTCACCATTACTTTTGCCTGGACCAGAATGAGATGCAGATTAACAAGCAGGTTGCAAGGGTGAAGAGGAGGACCAAGTCCAGGGAGCACTTGTCAGTGGGACCCTGCAGGGATATGGGCTCTATCATGTCTACCCTTAATGCCAGCCCTGCCTGGGAAAAGGCGTTTCGTCCAGGTAGAAGGTATAGGCAGGTACCTCTACACCCACTTGAAAGATTTAATAGTCTAGGGGGGCTCAAGAGGGGCAGCGCTTCAGTGAGTGCCCACTGAAACTAGATGGGGGTTGGTCCGTCCATCCCTAGTCATAAGTGGAACCTTGACAAATGGATACTCTGATTACTTCTTTATTTTATCTCACTCCAGATTCCTCATGGATTTTGTTTTATGCAAAATTTCCATAGCAACTCTAGACTCAGGAAAATGTAACAGGACTCATAGAGCACATGCCCAATGATGTGCAGGCAGGTACAGACAGACAAAGATCCCATCGGTGCATGACAGTCTTTCTGAGAGCCAGTGGTTGACTAGTATGCCAGCAGTTGGGACACTGGTAACAATAACTTCAGGGCAGCCAAATAAGTCTCAGCTATGCCAACAAGGTCCCAACAAGAAGTCTCAAATTATCTGATAAACATGTATGATTTGTAAAGGCACCGGCTTCCAGCTAATAGCTCATCTAACCAGAAGTGATTATTCTTATTCCTTATTCTGGCAATATTCTTCCTGGGAGCTCATGATTGCTTCTATTTTTACTTTTTAAAGGATATGGTTATTTAGATAATGTGTGGGTTGAAAAACAAAATATTGAAAAAGTTCTACTCATTATACTCTATTGGGAAAGAAAGTGAATACATTTCTATTCAATCACCGAAAGAAATGTAATTCTCTTCTAATTCTATTCCACTCTATTTCATATTTGTAAAAAATACTGCATATCCACTCTTGTGCTAGAGGAAAAAAAGGTAGAACTCTATTGCTGCTGGTGAAAAATACTAAAAACTCCTGCTTATCCTCTCCACCTTTTCTGCCAGAGAAAAGTAAAACAGCTTCCTACCAGAAGCAAAGTTCCAGAGAACTCAGCTGTATGAAGAAAAAGACTTCTGTCACTGAGAACCTTGCACAAGGAAAAGAAAGAAGTAATCAGAGTATACGTTTGTCAAGGTTCCACTTATATGACTAGGGATGGATGGACCAACCCTCATCCAGTTTTGGTGGGTGCTTGCTGAAGCGCTGCCCCTCTCAAGCCCCCCTGGACCCCTGCCCGAGCCCCCACGAGCTCACCGAGCCACACACACTCACCCTAGATTGGGCTGGGAAAGGCTGATATATACAATATTAGAGGTGTAATAAACTATTGATGCCTCTAATATCGCATAGACCAGCCTTTCCTAGCCCAAATTTGTGCATATTTAAACATGCACATTTTCAAAAACCTTTTTTTTGTAAAAACAGGCTCAGGAAAATGGCAACCATTTGTAGATGGGTCTAGGTGAGTGAAGGGCACATGTGAGGCCAAGCGAGGGCAAAGGCTCGGTGGCCACGGTTTGGGGATGTGGGTGGTGGGGGAGCCCAAAGGACTACCGGACCCAGTCAGGTGCCTGCACCACCTCTGCTTCTGACCTGGACCCCCTGAGCAACCCATTCATAGAATAGTAGGGTTGGAAGGGGCCTACAAGGCCATCGAGTCCAACCTCCTGCTCAATGCAGGAATCCAAGTCAGACAGAGCATCCCTGGCAGATGGCTGTCCAGATCCGTCTCTTAAGGATCACTTGCCTCCTTAAGAGTCCCACCTTCCTAAATTTCCCCTTCCCAGTAACATGGGGTTTAGGCTGTAGATGTGGAGTGACTTACACACCAGGCACAACGTTTAACCACAACAGTTTACTAGTGGATTTAAAGCAAACAAATTACAACTAAAGGTATTTACACAATACAGTTGAATGATACAAAAGGCCTTAAAAGAAAAGTTGAAAAATGCAACCCTAGCTGCCTTTAGACTTTTCTAGGTTGCTTCTTCCTGCTCAGTCTTCAGGCTCTGCTCTCACTTCAAGCTCTGCCCTTCCTGACACTCACTTGCTCTGGCTGCAGCCTGGTCTTTCTCTCTTTTACTGGCTCCCTCCCTCTCTTTAAATAACCTCCTCCCTCAAAACCAAAAGTACTGCTTCAATCCTGAAGAAATGAACCGTAAGTGGAGAAATGAGACTGACACTAATTGGGAGAAATGAAATGACTCTTCTCAGGGTTGCCCCCTCCCAACAGAAAACTCCAGGCCTCTAAGCCTGACCTGTTTTCCTTTTGCCTCTTTAGGCCTCAAACCTCCACACCATGTTGTGTACAGAAACCTGCTGTACACATCTAACAGATCACAGAACTTGTGCACAGGTTTGCATTTCCATGAACACAGCTACACAAGTATAACCCTCCTCTTTTCCTGGACTCAGAGTCCTTTTCTTGGGCTCTGAATGACACCTAAAGAATTGCAACAAGTGGTACATTCTGCTTCTTCCTCTTTTAAAAACCCTGTTTTCATCCTAATACAAGTGTCAGATCCAATAGTTTGATCCCACTTGTGCAAGCTAGCGCACAACCATTACACAAGGTGTTGCACAAGGTTCTGCAAGATGTTCCACAAAGTGAACCACAAGGCATTGCACAACTCATTATGATTTCATTAGGCTAAGTGTTGCTTATGCTGGTTGGGGTGGCTGTTCTCTGCCAGTGGTTGTGCAATCACTAGCAGAAAACACCAACTGTTGTAACTTTTCCATGAGTGTAATGTTGGATATAACTCAAAGTACTCAGGATTAAGTGCAGAAAGCAATTCATTTTCTGATATTCCAGGGATACTAATAAATAAAGTTTGAAGAGGGGTTTGTGTGTGTGTGTTTAACCTTCTGAAGAATGCCATTTGGGAAGCTTTTCCTAGAGATAATGATGGGTGAGCAGAATAACATACCAGGCAATGCTGCATGTTTCAGTTATGCAGTATTTCTTACAAAATATTAAAAGCTGTATAAAACAAGTCCTACACAGAGACTGCTGTTCAAGACCCAGGTATCACCCATGGATCCATTAACCTAGCACTTTGTTTATTTGGTTTTCAAGGGTTTTATTCCATACATTTTTCAAGGTAGAAGTGGCCCTTGATAGTTCATTTGCATTTCCATGATGATGTCAGAATGGGCTGTCAGCCAAAGTACTCTTGATGGAAACAAAATCAGGTTGCCACTTCAAGCAACTGAGTGAGGCTCTTATTAATGGAAAGCTTCTTGATTTTAATTAAACAAGAAGCAAAGCAACAAATGACAAACATGTTTCCTACCTACCTGAAATGCCAGTGCTGCAAATCAGAGAGACTGGATAGATCCACCCAGCCAAAGCGAACTACTTTTATGCCCCACTGATATTAATAAGAGAAACTTAATAGCACACTGAATTCAATGGGACGCAAGTCCTCTTCATTCCAGAATCGTGTGGGAACCACCTTCATATGGTGTGAGCCCATGATATTTCTAGGCCGTATGTGCAAAGGGGAATGTGTATGAATGACCTCCCAAAGAAGAGCCAATCTGTTAAGAAAGAACTGTACTATTGGCCCATCCACCGCATGTAGGGATATTTTGTTTGCTTCATTTTTTATAAGAATTTACAATAAGTTATATATTTCTTCCTAAATGGGATGGAAGGAACTTGAGATTAAAAACACACACAACTGAATGCAGGAGAAACTGAAGCCAACACAGTTGTCCATCCAGGCAGAGGGGTTTGGGTATTGAGCTCTTAAGAGTCTAGGTTTCAATCTATATTCAGCCAGGCATTCATCCATGTTTGCGGTGCTGAAGCAAGGTCACCACTTCCTTTTCTTCTGACAGACTCTTCAGCTTTACCAGCTGCTTGGCAGGCAGGTCCAACAAGGTCCTCTCCATTCTGAGAATAGCTCTCTACTGATTATATTTAACCAGGTGAGAATTTCATTCAGTTCATTTTTTGAACTTACTATAATGTGCAAATGCCTTCATAAATAAGACAAAAAGACCTTGATTTTTTTTTTAAAAGAAGATGGGAGAATTGTCCATCCCTTGTTGGAATATTCACACACACACACACACACACACACACCAGGTGTGCTACCAAACTTGGGAGCAGTAGCTCCCATACTGCACTGTATGCATACATGTGAAAGAGACCCTTGAAGTGCTTAATCTTTGTTGGACTGTGCTCTCCATTTGTTCATGTAACTGCTCAAGAAAGCCACATTTTTTCCATGTTTCAATAAGGCTGAAAAATAGCCACATGCTTAAGGATACCAAAAGAGTCCATCGAATTTGGCATTTCATTCTGAATTCAATTTCTGTTTAAAGTGTCTTTTAAAAAATATCCTCCCACAGGGCCATGTAGATATCAAAATAATGATGGTGACTACAGTTTTTGGGGGTGGAAGCCATGTTTTATTTTACTTATTGTGTGCTGGAAATGGACTTTTTGGCACATTGAATTTTGGGCAACTAAAGTAAAGATGGTGGCTGAAACTGCGGCTATCAGGGGGATGGCACTTCCCAGGGTTCTCAAAACTCTCAGGCCAGCCTGCAAGCCTCTTCTTTTACTTGCCAATGCATATTTCTGAGTTCATGGGACTTAGACTACTTCTTCATACTTATGCTTAGGATTGCAGACTGAGGGCTAGTTTACACATGAATATTCATTAATTCTAGTGATTATTTGCATATAAGCATGAACAACACTACAGGAAGAACTTCCATATCATCTAATATCATTCCAAACACAACATTTTCCCAATATGCCGATTAACAAATGCAGGAAGGTCTGTAAGCCTCCCAGTAGTTTTAAAATAGTACTCACTTAATGAATTATAGGGAAAAACATCATTCTTCAGTGTCTAAGGCAGAGGAAGAATTCCTAATTTATCTATTGGTGCTCCACAATTTCTAACTTCCAAGGATGGTGAGATCGATGTGATCAATGATAAAGTATTTCCAATGAGTAACTAAAAGAAAATAATGGGCGTTGTATAAAGGCAAATGTCTTTTTCTATAATCACATTTCCGTTCTCTCATGTTGGTAAACTAAAGATGAAAAAGCTCTTAATGAAAAATGACATGATATTATGCAGTGGGTTACACTACATTTGTTATGTGGCACTGAAACTTGCCCAGTGATAGCTTTAGAAAGGTTCTAATAGTTAAGATGAGAGTCATCACCTGAATAAAGGAATCTTAATCAATTTATTATATGTGTATTAATCATCTGATCGCTCCATTAAGTTTGCATATGGGAAAACAATAACTCTAAATAATAAAAACATACTTTGTTTTCGAAGGAGGCAGAGCATGTGCTGGAGAAGCAGACATCTTAGAAGATGCATTCCCTGTTCTCTCATACACAGAGGCAAAGCCTCTTTTTAACCTGGTGCAATCAACTAGATGTTGCAACCCTACTTAACATATGAGAGCATCCACCCCATTCTAGTAATTAGAGATGCTGCATGGGTCTACTTGAGTTGCTTTCAAAGACATCATTTGTCAGCCATTTTATAACTTTGTATAATGCTGCCTCTGTGACATGCCTTAGTTACATGCCATTTGTAATGACCTCTACATGGGACTCCCTTTGAAAAGTATTTGGAAACTTCAGCTCGTCCAGAATGCTGTGGCCAGGCTGTTGACTGGGGCCAGTTACAGGGAGCATGTAACTTCCTTGTTACAACAGCTTCACTGGCTACCAGTCTGTTCCTGAGCACAATTCAAAGTGCTGCTTATGACCTATAAAGTCCTGTAGAGCTTGGGACCAGGCTACTGAAAGACTGCCTTCTCCTATATGAGCCTGCCTGGGTTTTAAGATCTTCAGGAGAGGCCCTTCTTTTAGTATCGGTGCCCTCAGAGACATGTTTGGTGGCCTTCTGAGTGGCTCTTCCAGGCTCTAATGCGCTGCTGAGGGGAAACTAGGTTGGCTCCCTCTCTGTTGTCCTAGAAAAAAGAAAAAAGACATTTCTATTCAAGCAGATTTTGGCATGTAAGCTGGGCTGGCTGCTATTTTATTCTGTTGTTGTGATTTTCACTGTGTTCTTAATGTCTTTGTTTTACTATTTTTTCAAATCAAGTTTTTATTTAAAAAATGTTTTTGTCCCTATGATTGCTAGCTGTCTTGAGTATCATTTACTTGGTGGGAAAGTGGGGTACAAATTAATCAAGAGAGCAATCCTGTGGTCCTTAGACAGTGTCTGGAGGGAGGGATAGGATTTTTGGGATTCCTGGATCTGAAGCCAGAGACTGCACTCAGACCCAGGAGTCCAAGGTCCCCTCCCCATCACAGCAGGCTCCAAGACAACCACACCTGCTGCCTCTATGAGCTTGCAAACGTGAGCTCTGAGGGGGGGGAAGGGGACATACTGATGGGCAGGGAGGGAAGGGGACTGGGGAAGGGGGGATGCGAGCTATCCCCAGCCCTTCCCCAGCCTCCATCCCTCCCCCTCCCTGACAGCTCAGCTAGATGGGTAAAAAACACTTGTCCAGCTAAATTGCACGCCTCCCGCTCTACTTTGGATACTCCTAAGCCTCCGAGTTTGGAGGTTTACAAGTGCTCAGGGCAGATCTGATAGGATTGTACCCTTAATAAATACATCTTCTAGACTGATTGGAAATAGTTTGACATCTCCCTTATTAAGAGGCTGCCTCATTCACAGTGCTTTGTGTCTAAAAGTGGAAGCCAATCCCACCCTGAACGCATTTGAAAATGCAGGAGTCCAACAGGCAACAATTTTGTGCCATCCAAGGTGTCATTTCTCAGAGCTTTCTCACCATCCTACAAAATCATAATTAAAATAAGTGTTACAGCTCTGCCTCTGAGGAAACGTAGACTCCAGTCAAGGAACTTTGCTCTACATTCATATTTTAATTTAATGGAAGGCCTCTTTTCTACTTTGATGGATATACTGGATCAGCCCCTAATGGAACTTGCTTCTGCTAACTGCACTCCTTTCCTCCAGACCTAATAGATGGAAATTTGTTGCAATTAGCATAAACATAAAGAGCTGTTTCTCCTTCTGCAGGCTCCCTACCAGCTGTGACAGTGGTGCTCTCTTGCTCACTCTGAGGTTGTAACGGCAGCTTTGCATTGGAGAGGGACAAATCTCTCAATTTCAGTTTATTTCAGACAGTTTCTAATTTCTCCAGTCTTAAGTCAGATTCTTCTCAAACGTCGAGATTTTCTTTTTTAAAGTTCACATGAAAATTTGTAAGCATTTTTTGGTGCCCGTTTCTCCTAATACATGCATTTTTGCACGCGTACACATTTGTCTTAACATGTGTGTGCATTACTATACACATCTTTTGCAAGCAATTTTCCTAATATAATACATTTTAATGTTATTTCCTCTAATATCTGCACTTCTGTACAAATTTTTTAATGCGATAACTGCATCACAAAATTTGGAGAAGTGTACATTTTGAAGGATAAATGAGTTTTGGTTTGTATAATGGTTCAAAACTACAAAATTAGGTAAATTCACATAAAAATGTGAACTGAACCAATTTCTCCCACAACCCTGACTGGAACCCCATGGAAGCCTTCCTAAGCTGGTGGATAACACAGTGTCACAACAGAGGTGCTTTTCCTTGCTCTCCATTTTTCTCCCCTGCCATGACTTGCTCACCTAGTATGTGAGACAGGAGACAGGGAATCCAAAGTTTCCCTTAGAAAAGTGTTACCACCAGGCCCCCTTTCTAAGAGTCTCCTCACCTGGTCCCTGAAATGGGTTCTGCACTGAAGGGATGGGGTAAGCTTGCTTCCCCTCTCCTTCAGCACAGGTGAGTGGTGGGGAAGGTGGACTTGTCTTCAGTTCAAGAAAGAAATGTGGCAAGACATATCCATCCCCTGACTGCAAGGCACTTTAGCCCCATGATGGCCAAGGATGAAGGATGAGTCCATCTGTTTATGTGAAAGAGAAAGCAAACAAGTGCACCTTTCAACCCCAAACACATCATATGAGCTTTTGCTAAGATTAAGGGAAGCAAACAGCAAGATTTTGCTTTACTTCTGCCAACACAACTCAGAGCACGGGGGCTTGCCCTGGCAGCATGAGGGCAGTGGACATGAATAACCCTTAGCCTAGAGCAAGTTGGACTGGGGGTCTTGGAGCAGTGCTGAAGGTTGTTTTGGACCAGTGCTATTTTTCTGCAAGGATGGAGAGTCTTTGCCTTGCATAGAGACCCTCATCAACCCTGCATGTTGCCAAGTATAGGCATTGTGTCTGTGCTTCCTCACCAAGGGGGGATCACAAAAGGACTATGCAGGCTTTGCCTGCAGCCCAGGTATAACTAAAGTGGGGACATGACATGTGTTAAGCATATGTGCCTGATCTCCCAAACATCCCTATACCTCTGGTTATGTCTGATAGCTTCACACATTGAGCACAAATATCTCAATAGCAGCTTGTATGCTGGTAAGGCAGAGTTCCCGATAGTGGGAGCTCTGTAAGCATTTTCAGCGGCCAAATGGTCATTGGCCATGTTGGCTGAGGGATGATGGGAGTTGAAGTCCAACGTATCTGAGGACCCTAAGTTAGGGAAGGCTGCCCTACAGGTTCAGGACATTGCATCACAACCACTACATGTATATAATGATTCCAGAGTTGAGGGCTTTGCCATCCCAGTTGTGGCCCAAACTATCTTGCTGTCATTCAGGCTCATGAAAAGAAAAGCTTGACATTTTTTAATTAGAAAACAGCTAGTTAAAAATGGCACCTACAGTGGGTGCCATTAAAGTCCTGGCATTTGCCAATCCATAGTACTTACCTTTATCACCTTATTTGCAGAATTTTCAGCATTTTGGATGGGGAAATGCTGTAATAAATAAAGGAGCTAGGTGTGGAGAATGTCAACATTTTAATGGTGCTTTCTGTATTCTAAAATAGAAGGAATGTAGCTGTCAGCTCTGGGGTGTTCAGTCCCCTCATTTGAAACAGAAAAATAGCTATTCTGAAGGTATTATTCACATGAAACAATGTTAAAGTAACTACAAAGGAGTCCCTTGGCAGTGTTGCTCTATGTACTTAACTAATTCTGATGTGTCTACACTGTGTAGATGTTGCTGAACACTGGATATGACGTATCATGTAAAAGCTTGTAAATACTAGGATAACACTATTAGACAATATACTGGGCTCAGTATAAGACAATTGACTGGAAGAAGCAATGGGGACAGCCAGGCGACCGGCCGGCAGCAGGTAGGATCTGGCCCCGTTTGGATTCCCCCGGGTGGCACAGGTGAGTCTTTTGTTCCACTGCAGAGTCCAGGGGGTCAGATACTTAGAATCTGGCCTCATTGTAGTCTGTGGTGGAATTCTCCGCCATCCCTAGGCTTTCATACTATCAACCATGGCATCTGGCCTGGCTGGTATGGGACTTGGACCAACTTGGAGGCATCATTTTACAATGATTCTAGTCCTTCTTGGTGGTGTCTTCAGAAGGTGATGCTGGAGGATGCCTGCTTCTTGCCTTGGCCATTGGCCTATGGTGTTCCTTGGAGTTCCATCTTGCCCCACCCCATTTATATGTATAATTAACATATACATGAAACTGCTGGGAGTGGTCATATGCAGTTTTGGGGTTCAATGTCACCAGTACATTAATGACACTAAATTCTGTCTCTCTTTTCCATCTAAATTCAAGGAAGCTGTTCAAGTTCTCCATCAGTGCCTGACATCGGCTATGGACTTGATGAGGATGAACAAACTGAAGCTTAATCCAGTCAAGACAGAAGTGTTCCTGATCAGTCAAAAGGCAGATCAGGAAACAGGAAGTCAACCTGCCTTGGATGGGATCCACTCCCCTTGAAGAATCAGGTCCAAAGTCTGGTTGTACTCCTGGATTCAGCCCCAAAGGAGGCCCAGGTTTTGGTGGTGGGCACAAATGTGTTTGCACAGCTAAGGCTAATGCACCAACATTGCCAGTTCCTGGAGATATCAGAATTGGCCATGGTGGCACATGCCTTCGTTACATCCCATTTGGACCATTGTAACTAGCACTGTGCCAAAAATTTGAGGTAATTCTTCCCATAGGCTTTTTTGGATCAGAAAATGCAGGCAGCCTGGGAGGCTGCAAAGCAATGGAGAGATGTATATTACAAAGAAAGAAAAAATGCACTGCACTGTTAGTCACCACCAAATTTTCTCCACCAATTTTCTCCACCAAATTTTCTCCACCTCCCCTCTGCAAACACACACAATATCCTCAAATGATCCTAGGTATGGGGCATGGTGAAGGATGCAAAATGGTGATCGGACTGCCAACATATCTGCTGCTGTTACCACTTGTGGTACCAGAACCCAAAACAAAAACCTTGAGGAAAAAAAGAATGAAGTGGTTCTACAAGATCTGCCAGTAGTGAGCCCTACCTGTGACAAACTGTTGGAGAATTTCTCCTTCCCCTGGAGAAGTTTGGTGAAATTGCCTCCCCAATTTCTCTGCCCTCAAATAGGGTGGAGAATTTCAAGAGGCCAGCTGTTCACAGTTCCAACTGTAACACGCTCTGCATGGGGCTGCCTTTGGAAACGTTTGCTGGTTTAGAATTCTGCAACCAGACTATTGGCCAGGGCCAATGATGGGGACCATATGACATCCTTGTTACTATAGCTTTACTGGCTGATGATCTGTTTCTTCTTACAATTCAAAGAAGGGATGGATGGACTCGCCTCTGTCCTGTCCCTTCAGGCGATTGACAAGCTGTGCTGCGGGAGCTGCTGGACGGCTCGGTGACTGTCTGAAAAGCATTGTGAGACCATCCGTTGCCTTACTGAGCTTCCATTGTGTGCAGCAATTGTGGCTCGATTACTTCAGCATATATAATGTTGCATCTACGGCTGCCTCAAAGGGGTGATGGCTCAATATTACAGGCATAAAGGCCCCTTTACCCTGAGTGGGCAAGCAAGCTCTCTGCAGCCTGGTGAGCAGGATCTGGGTGGTTGGGGGTGGGAAGAATCCACTGGACTCCTCCCCCTCCTTGGGCTGTCACACTGTCCTAACTAGCAATGACCTATAAACCCAACATGACTTGGAACCAGACTATCTGAAAGATTGCATTCTCCAGGAGAGGCCCTTTTCTGTGGAGGCACATTTGGATGGCAAGAAAGGGCATGCATGGTGGCTGCTCCCAGGCTCTAGAATTCCCTGCCAAGGCAGGCCAGGCTAACTACATTTTTGTTTGTCCTTCTGCTGGCAGGCAACAGCAATTTTGTAAAGATAAGCTTTCAGTTTTTAAGCAGCATGCTGATATGTGTTTTAAGTGGTGGGTGCTGCTGATTTTTTAATTGACATGTTTTAACTAAGTTGCTTTTATGTTTTAATTATTGTATTTTAGTGTTGTCAGCCACCTTGAGCAATATTTGTAATGGAAAGCTGGGATATACATACAGTCAGGGCCAGAAATATTGGAACAAGGATAACTGTTTTGGCAGTTGGCCTCCATACACCACAACATTGAAGTTGAAAGGAAACACACCCAGATGGGAGCAAAGTCAGGACTTTCAGCTGTAATTCAAGGGGTTTGACAAAAGTGGGGCACTAACCATTCAGGAAGGACAGCCAGTGGCATACACCCCCCCTTGTTGGTGGCTCATAAGTAATGGAACGAATGGCTGACAAGCAGCTGCATGGCCAGGTGTGGTCTGTTTCCTGGGTACCCCATGACCAATCAAGCAGGTAAAAGGCCTGGAGGTGGTTCTGAGTGTTACATTTGCATTTGGTGGCTGTTTACTGGAACTCCCAACATGAGGCCCAAAAAGGTGTCCATGTAAGTGAAGGAGGCCATCATTAGGCTAAGGAAACAACATAAACCTGTCAGAGAGATAGCAAAAACAGTGGGAATGACCAACACAACAGTTTGGAACATCCTGAAAAAGAAGGAATTAACTGGCAACAGCAAAAGGCCTGGAAGACCACGGAAGACAACTAAAGTGGATGACTGAGTTCTGCTCATGGTGAAGCCATCTAGCCCAGGTCAAGAATGCTCTTGCAGAGGTAGGCATGACATTGTCAACATCAACAGTCAAGAGATGGCTTTATGAATGTAAATACAGAGGCTTCACAACATGGTGCAAACCACTGGTAACGCTCAAGAATCGAAAGGCCAGATTAGCCTTTGCCAGCAAACACCTAAAAAAGCCTGCCTAGTTCTGGAATAAGATTCTTTGGACTGATGAAACCAAGATTAACTTGTACCAGAATGATGGGAAGAGAAAAGAATGGAGAAGGAAAGCTCAGGATCTAAAGCACACCACATCATCTGTCAAACATGGTGGAGGCAGTGTTATGGCATGGGCATGTATGGCTGCCAATGGAACTGGGTCACTGGTGTTTATGGAGGACCTGACTACTGATAAAAGCAACAGGATGAATTCTGAAGTGTATAGGGCTATACTTTCTGTTCAGATTCAGCCAAATGCTGCCAAACTGATAGGCTGCTGCTTCATATTGCAGATGGATAATGACCCAAAACATACAGCAAAGGCTACCCAAGAGTTTCTCCAGGCAAAGAAGTGGGATGTTCTTCAATGGTCAAGGCAGTCACCTGATCGCAACCCAATAGAGCATGCTTTTCACTTACTGAAGACAAGACTGAAGGCAGAAAGACACACAAACAAGCAGCAGCTGAAGGCAGCAGCAGTAAAGGCCTGGCAAAGCATCTCAAGGGAGGAAACTCAGCATTTGGTCATGTCCATGGGGTCCAGACTTCAGGCAGTCATTGACTGCAAAGGATTTTCATCCAAGTATTAAAGGCGACTGGAAAAGGTCAGTTTACATTCGAATTCAAAAGAAGGGCAATGCCAAAGAGTGTTCAAACTACCGCACAATTGCACTCATTTCACATGCCAGCAAGGTTATGCTCAAAATCCTACAAGCTAGGCTTCAGCAGCATGTGAACCGAGAAATACCAGAAGTACAAGCGGGGTTTCAAAGAGGCAGAGGAACTAGAGATCAAATCACCAACATTCGCTGGATCATGGAGAAAGCAAGATAAATCCAGAAAAACATCTATTTCTGCTTCATGGACTACGCTAAAGCCTTTGATTGTGTGGTTCACAACAAACTGTGGCAAATTCTTAAAGAGATGGGAGTACCAGACCACCTTACCTGTCTCCTGAGAAACCTGTATGAGGGTCAAGAAGCAACAGTAAGAACCAGACATGGAACAACCGATTGGTTCAAAATTGGGAAAGGATTACGACAAGGCTGTATATTGTAGGCCCTGCTTACTTATGCAGAGTACATCATGAGAAACGCCGGGTTGGATGAATCACAGGTCGGAATGAAGATTGCCGGGAGAATTATCAACAACCTCAGATACACAGACGATACCACCCTAATGGCAGAAAGTGAAGAGGATCTAAAGAGCCTCTTGTTGAGGGTGAAAGAGGAGAGTGCAAAAGCTGGTTTGAAACTCAACATTAAAAAAACGAAGATCATGGCTTCTGGCCCCATCACTTCCTGGCATATAGAAGGGGAAGAAATGGAAGCAGTGACAGATTTTACTTTCTTTGGCTCCAAGATCATCGCAGACGGTGACTGTAGCCATGAAATTAAAAGATGCTTGTTCCTTGGGAGGAAAGCTATGGCAAACCTAGACAGCATAGTAAGAAGCAGACACATCACCTTGCCGACGAAGGTCCATCTAATCAAAGCTATGGTTTTCCAAGTAGTAATGTATGGCTATGAGAGCTGGACTATAAGGAAGGCTGAGCGCCGAAGAATGGATGCTTTCAAACTGTGGTGCTGGAGAAGACTCTTACGAGTTCCCTGGACTGCAAGGAGGTCAAATCTAGGGATGTCAGAGAATTCCACAACGGATCTCGGTGAGGCCGAATGCCAGTGCATTCGGCCCCCCGAAATCCATTGCGGAACAAAGCCCTTGCCCTCCCAACCCCTGAAAGGTGCGCGGGACCAAGTCCTCGCCACCCCCAACCCACAAAAGGCACGTGAAATGGAGCACTTACCTGCTCCCGTCCGCGCTGCTTTGCGAATGGCGGCCGTCCTGTGGCCACCATTTGCTTCCTCTTCATAGCCGTGATAGGCTATGTTAATACTTATGTAATCTATCATGGCTAATGCAGGGACACCATTTGCGTCCCTGCAGAGGCCGTGATAGGCTACATAAGTATTTATGTAGCCTATCACGGCAGGGGGAAAAAAACCCCAGCGTACGCAAATGGCGGCGGCTACCGCCATTTGCGTACGCTGAGTTTTTTCCTCCCCTGCCGTGATAGGCTACGTAAATATTTACGTAGCCCATCATGGCTAAATACAGGGACACAAATGGCGGTGGCTACGACAGCCACCATTTGTGTCCTTGCAGGGCTGCCCAGCGCCCGGATGTCCGGCTGCAGGCGGCTAGAGCCAGCCGGTGGCTCCGTGGCTTGGCCGCGGAGCGGAGCCGGCTGGGCAGGATTCCGGGGGGGAGGACCGGATCGCCTCACCCCCCATCGAGGATTCGAGGGGGAGGGACGGAGCACCTCCCCCCCACAGCAGAAACAGAATGGAACGGAAGGTAAGTGTTCTGTCCATCCCTAGTCAAATCAGTCAATCCTAAAGGAAATCAACCCTGACTGCTCATTGGAAGGACAGATACTGAAGCTGAAGATCAAATATTTTGGCCACCTAATGTGAAGAGAAAAGTCACTGGAAAAGACCCTGATGCTGGGAAAGATCGAAGGCAAAAGGAGAAGGGGATGGCAGAGGATGAGATGGCTGGATAGCATCACCGATGCAATGAATATGAACTCTTGAGCACACTCCAGGAGAGAGCGGAGGACAGGAAGGCTGGCTTGCTATGGTCCATGGGGTCACGAAGAGTCGGACACGACTTAACGACTGAAGAACAAATTAAAAGTGACTCTTAAGTTTGAAATGATGTTGGTTTGTTCCATTACTTATGAGCCACCAACAATGGGTATGTGTGTATGCCACTGGCTGTACTTCCTGAATGGCTAGTGCCCCACTTTTGTCAAACCCCTTGAATTACAGCTGAAAGTCCTGACTTTGCTCCCATCTGGGTGTGTTTCCTTTCAACTTCACTGTGGCAGTGTACAGAGGCCAACTGCCAAAACAGTTGTCCTTGTTCCAATATTTCTGGCCCTGACTGTATAATAAACAAATAAACTTGATTACAAAATATACCCTTCAGTTGTAATCAAAGTGATATTTTCCCTACATATAAATAGTAGTTGTAACAAAATCAAATTACCAGTCCATGGGTTTTGATATCCTGAATCGATACAAAATTCATCTGCAATATGAATGATTGTATATATAGCAAAACTCTTGCCCAAACTTCCATTATATTGGTAGGATTGCACAAACACCAATTCTACACAGATATTGCTCACCCATATAGATCTATTCTATCTTCAGTTGATATCTTTATGCATTATAAACAAACAAAAACATGTGGTTGACATAAACATTCAGTTTTTAATTTAGAACTGTTAAGATCATCTCATGATTAGTATGAAAGGGTAGCTGCCAGTCTTCTGCCTATCCAATGAGGCATGATTAAGATGTCTTTTATAATTTTTCAGGTATTGAGCTGCAAATGCATACCTGCATTAATTCACTCCAATTGTTCATTGATCTGCACTGGAACTAGTCAAAGACAAATTATGTGCCATTGCTGATAGAGGGAAAGAGGGAGAAATTCTCATGGTGTAATTACTGTACTCGCATTTGTTTTCAGATAGGGTGCAGTTTTATTTACTGAGTAATCTTTATATCATCTTCTCCAGGTAAAGAATGCTAGGTTGTCATCTTGGGGCTTGTGTCCAAATTCATCATGAATTTAAACAAATAAAATGGGAGTCTATGGCATTTTAACATTAATTTTATCCTGGGGTACAGTAGTTGCTACCCACCCTCATGCTATGGCATTGGCTTGCTTAGGAAGCACTTTCTCCTGTATAACCCCTGTCCTGAACGTTATGATTTTCAGGTAGGGTCTTGATCCACATACCTTTGGGGAGGGATTGAAATTCAGTAGCATTTATTTATTTATTTATTTAATCATTTTTTCAGGTCATCTATAAAACCAGAAAGAGTGGAGGAATGATTGGCAGCAGGAGAGAGCCTATGGAACGATGACTTAAAGTCAGTTGAGAAAATCAAAGAGATGTGGGAGCTGACAGAGACAGTTGGTTAGAGGTCAAAAAGAGACAGTTGAAATAGTGAGAGGGCAGTTAGATTAGAATAGAGACAGAGAAATATGTCAAAGGCTGAACGTAATGTCAATGCAACCAACCACTCTCAGAATTCCCACCATCTTCTGCAAGATAAATACAGAGTCCATTGAGGCCAACAATGCCATAACAGCAAACAGTTCTGTAACCTCTTAGGCTTCAGTCCTCATAGGTATTAAGGGTTCTCATTCTCAAGCTCAAAAAAAGAAGACATACGTATTTAAAGTAGTTTCTGAAAGAGGTTCAGCACACGTGCTTTAAACACACAAGCAGTTCATTTGAAACCAAGTCCCAGCAGGAACTAGTATCTTTATTGTCTCTTAAATAGGGATATTAGAGAAATCCACTGTGGATTCAAATGAGGCCGGATTCTTTGGAATCTGGCCTCAGGAATCTGCAGTGGATCAGGACCACTTACTTCTGCTCCAGGAGGACTGGAGGCGGAACGGCACTCGGCTGCTTCTTCCAGCCAGAGCAGTTCTCCTCCTCCCTGTCCCTGCCAATTGCCTTTAAAAAACCTGTCTTTAAAAAAAAAGTCTTAAAAAAAATGGCGATTGGGGGGGGGATGTGCCCATAGACTTATTCACCGCTCTATTTTTGTGTATAAGTCTATGGGCACTTGTGAATCTTGTGTATAAGCCCATGGACATGTAGACTTATATGCAAGATTCATGACTCTATTTGCTTATAAGTCTATGGGCACATCCCCCCCATCACCTTTTTTTTTAAAGACTTTTTTTTAAAGGCAATCCGCAGGGACAGGGAGGAGGCGAACAGCTCTGGCTGGCAGGAGGGAAGGTAAGTGCCCCCAAGCCAGTCCCCTCCCCCCGGAATCTGAGTGGAGTGGAACTGCTCTGGAGGATTCTGAGGGGGGGGGAGGAACGGATCACCCCCCACACACACGGATTCCCCACCGGAACAGACGGTGGGGAATCCGTACACCCCTAAGAGTCCAAGGGTGTTACAGAAGGGCCCACTTGGGCATGGGACCTGGATCTTTTTGAGGTGTTCCCCCGATCTTTTGAGCTGTCCTAACTCCTAACTGCCAATTTGTTTTTTACATTTTCCCATTGCCTTGCATTGGAAAACAAAAAAGGCCATAACTTTTTTAGTTTGCAAGATAAATACATGGAATTTGGAGGTGTGGTAGCCCCCATGGAGCTGATTGAATATGCCAAATTTCAGGCAGTTAGTTTCAGTGACTTTTGTGCTAGCAGGTAAAGTTTTCTATTTTCAAGAAATTGTCAAAGCAAACAGCAATAATTTTTTTGTGCTTCCACATACGTACATGCATGGAATTTAGGGACCTGGCAGCCCCCACAGAGCTGACTGAGTCTGCCAAATTTCAGACAGTTAGGCATAGTGGCTGTGGCTTTTGTGCTAGCCACAGGTAAAATTTACTTTTTCCAAGAAAATCTGTCAAAGTAAAGAGCTATAATTTCTTTGTACCTCCACATAAATTCATGGAATTTGGGGACCTAGCAGGCCCTATGGAGCTGACTGAACCTACCAAATTTCAGACAGTTAGGCCCAGTGGCTTTTCCACTAGCCATGTGTAAAGTTTCCTTTTCTCAAAGTCTAAAACAAAAAGTAAAAACTGTCAACTCATCCAGGGGGTTAGAGATCCTAATCAGAAGGTGTTTAAGGTGACCATTAGGAGGTCACTATCCCTAATCTCTCATGTAGGGGGTTTTTTTAGGTGCAAAAAACCTCTCTCCCCCTACTTTTCTTTTCTGCTCTTACATGCCCACTGTTGGGAGATTGCTTGCAATGAAATTTTGAAGAGTGAGAAGGAAGGGAAGAAAGAGCTCCATGTGAATTACTGGTATTTCACACAGCACCTGATTTTACTGCCCAAAGTAGAACCTTTGGTTTCTGCAGAAGTTTAGTAGCTTCAGTACAGCAAAGGATCCAATCAGCCTCCACAGACTTCTTTCTCCCCCTCCACTTTAATTTCTCCTAAATAGCTGTAGAACTCAAATTATTCCAAAAGGAGGGTTAGGACTATGTGGCATCATGATCAAGGAACTGCTAAGGCCTTTAAACAGTTCTGCAGTTTTAAAAAAAGCTAGAAAAAGCCCTCCACCACCTCACCTCATAAAGTTAATTTAAGTACATGCAATCCTTGCAAACCCTGCACAGCCTCCTAAATTCCTCTGAAGTACTACCTCTCTGAAAGGAGCTACTTGGCTTAGGGAATTCTCTCTACCCCTCTCCCTTTCCAATCACCATTCTTCTTATCTTCTTCCTTCCCCCATCCTGTTAGTTCTCCCTCCCTCCCTCCCTCTCCTTTATTCCATCCAGAGCATATCTTGGGGAATTCTTAAAGAGAATTCTCTTCAGCGGGCAAGAGAAGTTCTGAATGGTATTTGACTTTATACAAACAGACAAGAGGGCTGGTTTTCTCCTTCTCCTCCCTCAAGTCTTTGAGAAGAGTCGGTTCGCATGGTTGCAGAGAAACAAATCTGGGGCTGTTTTGTTTGTCATTTGCCATTATCCAGCAATAGGAAGGGCTGTAGCTCAGTGGTAGAGCAGATGCTTGGCCTGCAGACAGTCCCAGGCTCAATCCCCAGTATCTCCAGGGAGGGCTAGGAAAGAACCCTGCCTGAAACTTTGGAGAGCTGCTGCTGCCAGTCAGTGTCAACAATTCTAGATAGACTAGGGTCTGACTCAGTATAAGGCAGCTTCCTGTGTTCCTATGAACAGAAAGCTTTAATTTTTTTTAAAGGAGTCTTTGGTTTGGTTTTTAAGTGGAGGGGAGACAAATATTGCTAATTTATGCAATCCTATGTATGCCTACCGAGAAGCCCCATTATGTTTAATAATGAGGCTTATCTTCAGGAAAGTGTGCATAGGATTCCAGCACAAGTTACTTTTGCAGGGAGGTTTGCATGCTGATGTTCTGCATGTCTACTCGGAGTCGGAAATAAGTCCTGAGTTGGGAGCATGGTACTGCAAGCTTAATACAGTGCTTACCCAATTACGTCTAATGAATTGACTACCCTTTCAGCTCAGTCCTATGCATGTTTTATTATTTGTGGGTTTGGGGTTGTTGTTGTTTTTGCATGAACTCTAGCTTCAGTGGTCAGGGAAAGGCCCTTAGTACATGCTCAGAGTTTCTCCATAACTTAGCTATAGTTTTGAAAACAGACTCATTAGCTGAATCCTGGTGA
Source organism: Heloderma suspectum (assembly GCF_057233095.1). Taxonomy (NCBI): domain Eukaryota; kingdom Metazoa; phylum Chordata; class Lepidosauria; order Squamata; family Helodermatidae; genus Heloderma; species Heloderma suspectum. The sequence continues at coordinate 31,153,499 of NC_139462.1, read as the reverse complement.
AGTCTTGGCACAACTGAAGTTACGGGAAGGAAGATACAATGAGAGCTTGTGCATAGAGAGCAGTTGCACAAAACAAGACATCTGTTTTTATGAAGAGTTGCTGGAGGATGGTAGGATGAGGAGGGATGGTTGCATGGAGGGGAATAGAATTGGTGGGGGAGAATGTAAGTGCTCAGTGGTGAAAGAAAAACATTCTGCACATGCTCAGAAGCACTCTCTATTTAAGAACATAAGAAGAGCTGTGCTGCATCAGACCAAGGTCCATCTAGTCCAGCATTCTGTTCACACAGTGGCCAACCAGATGCCCATAGGAAACCCACAAGCAGGACATGAGTGCAATAGCACCTTCCCACCAATGTTCCCCTGCTGCTGATACTGGTGAAATGTAAATAAGTTCTAGTAATTCTAAATTAGAATGCATGTATATCCTTCAGAAACTTTGCAGTTTTCTTGCCTGGGGGACACCTGTAATGACCTGTGCATTTTCATACAAATTTACCCAAAAACTATTGGGGAAGGGGTGAATGGAAGGGAAAGCAAATCACTCCCTCCCCCAAATTGGAGAACTCCCCTTCCACATGAACTGCTGCCTCTATCCTTCTGAAACTTTGCTGGTTTCTTACTTAGGGACAACTGTAGGCTATCTGTAATTTTCAGAACAATGATCTACAAAGAACACAGGGAGATAAGTATGGCCTCTTTTGGAGACCTTAAAATGTCAAGGCCACCCTTGCACAAAAAACCTTGTGGCTAGCATTCTGAAATTTGGCAGACATGATGTCCTCTGATGGGGCAGTGAATCCTGAAATTTTCATCCAATTCTTCCAAGGAATTAAAATGTTATTGGCAGTTCTCTTTAAAAGAAAATCAAAATATAAACCCTGCACCTATTTTTCTGACATTGGGCAGGTGTTATCCTCTTCTAGGGGGCTACTATGCCTGGAATTATCATCCAGTTCTGACCAAGAGAAAAAAGTTACATTTTTTTTTAAATTTCCCATGGTAGTCAACAGGAAGCATAAAGACTCATTTTTCCAAACATTGACTCAGGTTTGGTGCTGAGCTGAAGTGGTCCAACTACAAATTGGTCAGAGAAGAAGCGGTACGTTTTCCAAAATGCTGAATTGGGGTCTGAGTTAAAGTGGGGTGGGCGGGTCAGTGCACGCTTCTTATGTATGTATGTAATCTATACACACATGCAAGCACACTGCATGCACACCACACACACACACACACACACACACACACACATTAGACATGCGCTTAGACATATATATATATTTATATATATATATATATATATATGCACAAATTTGTGTTATGGGCCTGTGCCCCAGATCTTTTGAGAACCTAGCAATGCCCCTACTCAACTCCATAGTAAATCCACATTGTTTCTCAAATCCTGCATGAAGGAGGGTGTTGAACAAGATGGCCTACAAGGCTGCTCCGACTTTATGATTAAAATTATTGCAGCCATTTAAGGGCATATGAGCCTGCATATTTACTGAAGTCACCACTTCAGTCTCTTCTCCAGGTCCAACTTGTACACACCAGTTCATGAGAGGAAAGAGAGGTTTTTGATGATGGCACCCTGACTGTAGAATGCCCTTTCCAGGGAAATTTGCTTGGCACCTATGTTGAGATCATATCAGTGACAGGTAAATACTTTTTTTTATTTGTCCAGGCATTGCAACCTTTTAAGTAGTTGAGTTTGTTTTATTCTACTCTGCTCTTTTGAAGGTTTTTTTTTTTTTTAAGGGGGTGCATTTTGATGCATTAGTTTTATATACTAATTGGTTATGTTTGCCATGTTTATTATATTGTATTTTGTATTTTAACTGTAAGCCATATAGAAAACAACAGCACAACCTTAAACAATCAGAAAGTCCTATTGTTTTCAGTGAAGCTAACTCTTTAGTAAGTATGCTTAGCATTAAAGATTTCAGTCTAAACATAAATAATTTTAAAAAGTCAAAGCTGAAGGTAGGTGTTTTGCAAAAGATTTCAATTTCCATTCCATTTTCCTTCCCTTCTCCCCTAATGGTGTGTCTCAGCAGGGCTTACTTTATGTTTCACATGTATACATTTGGCACAATCAGCCTCCATATGTCTCATTCATTTTTATGTTGACTCTTTGTGGAATCGTCTGCAGTTCTTATATTAGAGCAGGAATGCTTTAACACTGGGCCTTTTTCAATGTGGTACAAACTAGAAGGAATAGAATTCAGAACCAGAGCATCTTTCCTGTCAGGGCTTTGGGCAACCATGTTAGAATCCAGGCTGGGGATGCCTGAGGAATTTGGTCTTTGCAAATTCTGATACAAACTGACCTGATCCTCACCTCCAGAATAGAAGTTACTTAGCTGCTGGCTTTTACACTGATTGTTAGGGATGGCGGAGAATTCCGAAGTCCATGGCGGAACGTTCCCACTCACCTCCATCTCCTGCCAGATTGTCGCAGAGCCGGCGGCGGCTCCATTCTGCAAGCGATATGGCCGCCATTGCCATCTGTATCACTGCAGATGAGAAACAGGAATTGATCAGGATGCAAATGGCGCCCGCCACACCATTTGCATCCCTGTTTCTTCTTATGATAGGCTACCTGTCTGTATTTACATAGCTATTTACATAGCATATCGCATGAAAAAACAGGGACATTTTTTCATGCGATAGGCTACATAAATAGCTACGTAAATACAGATGCGTAGCTTATCGCAAGAAGAAACAGGGATGCAAATGGCATGGCGGACGCCATTTGCATCTGGATCACTTCCTGTTTCTCATCCGCAGCAATATGTCATGGCAATGGCAGCCGCATCACTTGCAGAACAGAGCCAGCTGGCGGCTCCATGGACTCACCATGGAGCAGAGCTGGCCAGTGTAGATTCCGGGGGGAGGAACGGATCACCTCCTCCCCCCGTGGACCCCCCTGCAGAGCCCAGGTAAGGGGATTCATACATCCCTACTGATTGTTAGTGATGTCTGAATTTTGTGAAATCTGTCCCATGTATGTTTTGTGGATTGTGCTGTGTCATTCGTTCTAGCATTCATTCACAGATGGATTCAATTTTTCCCGATGCAGAAAAATACATAAATAATTCTCTAAGAGGCTTTGCAACAATTTACATAACTGATAATAGTATGTAACATTTAGCGTATTGTCTGCCATTCCATCCAACTTTTCCCAACATATATTTCCAGAATGGCATAAGTCCTAGCAGAAACTAGAAACAAAGGCCTGGTGAGGAGAGGCTGAAATAACTGGGCATGTTTAGCCTTGAGAAGACAAGACTGAGGGGAGATATGATACCACTATTGAAGTACTTGAAAGGTAGGGATGTACGAAACCCCACTTACCTGGCTCTGCCTGGTTCCGCTGGGGGGGGGGAGGCACTCTGTCTCTCCCCCCGGAATCCTTGCCAGCCGGCTCTGCTCTGCGGGGATTCCGCGGAGCTGCCAGCTGGCTCCGCCAGCAGCCGGACATCTGGCTGCTGGCTAGCAGGGACGCAAATGGCGACAGCCGTAGCCACCGCTGTTTGCGTCCCTGAATTCAGCCGTGATAGGCTACGTAAAGACTTATGTAGCCTATCACGTCTGGGTTAAAAAAATACAACAACCCCGTATGCAAATGGCAGTGGCTATGGCCGCCGCCATTTGCGTTCCTTATTTTTGGCCATCTTAGTCTACGTAAATATTTACATAGACGAAGACAAGAAAGGGGAACGCAAATAGCGTAGCGGATGCTATTTGCGTTCCCCCTTATTTTCACCGTCTTAGTCTATGTAAATATTTACATAGAATAAGACAGCCAAAAATAAGGAATGCAAATAGCCGCCACCACCATTTGCGTATGCATTTTTTTTTTAACCTAGATGTGATAGGCTACGTAAGTCTTTACGTAGCCTATCACGAATGGGGGCGGGGGAAAACAGACTGCAAATGGCGGCAGTGGCGGCAGCCGGTCGGAAGAGTAGCTCCTGCCGCTGCCACCACCGAAGCTGCCGCTGGAGCCGCCGCCATCCGGAACATCCGCCCCAGGTAAGTCTCGTCCCGGGGGGAATCCGTGGGGGGGCAGGGAGGTGGCAGGCTGTTCCGCCACGGAGTTCAGGGGCTGAATGCACTGGCGTTCGGCCTCACCGAGATCCGTGGCGGAATTCTCTGACATCCCTATTGAAAGTTGGTCACAGAGAGGAAGGCCAGGATCTAGGGATGGTGGAGAATTCTGCCATGGACTCCAATGAGGCCAAATTCTTAGAATCCGCCCCCCCCCGGAGTCCATGGCAGAATGGACCACCCCACCCCACCCCACCCCCCTGCGAAGTCCAACCCGGCCAGATCCTACCTGGCACTGCTGGGTCCGGGTCCATCCGGATCTGTCCGCTGCCCCTGTGCGGATGCAATATGGTAGCGGAAACCATTTGCGCCCTTCCTTTTGCCGTAATAGGCCATGTAAATCATTACGTAGCCTATCATGGCAAAAGGGAGTCACGCAAATGGCGTCCGCTATGCCAGACACCATTTGTGTCTGTAGAGCAGCCATGGCCGGAAGTCTGGCAGTGGCCAACCCTGGTTGGCGGCTCTGCGGACTCGCCGCAGAGTGGAGCCAGCCCATGGATTCCGGGGGGAGGACCAGATCGCCTCGCCCTCCTCGCGGACCTCCCAGCAGATGAAGGTGAGTGGAGTTCGTACACCCCTATTCGATCATTCCAGAATGCAGGACATGAAATAATGGGCTTAAGTTACAGGATGCCAGATTCCAGCTGAACATCAGGGAAAACTTCAATACGACAATGGAACCAATTATCTAGGAAGGTGGTGGGCTCTCCCACACTGGAGGCATTCAAGGTGTAGCTGGACAGCCGTTGTGAATGCTTTGACTTGGATTCCTGCAGTGAACCTTCCAACCCTAATATAGGGATGGCAGAGAATTTCTCCACGAATCTCTGGGAGGCTGAATGCCAATGCATTCGGCCCCCCGAAATTGGAAATTCGGCCCCCCGGAGAAATTCTCCGCCGGCCCCCCGCCCCCCCCGGGATGGGACTTACCTCGTGCGAATGTCCCTCTCGGCGGCGGGTCCCGGCGGCAGTTCGGCAGCGTTTCAGTGGGGGCGGTGGCGGCGTCTGGTCTTCTGACCGGCTGCTGCCGCTGCCATTGCAAAATAAAAAAGTAAAGTAAAAATGGGCGCCGCCATTTGCGTACACGTTTTTTTTTTTCCAAAGTTACCCGTGATAGCCTACGTGACGATTTACATAGCCTATCACGGCTGACTTTGGGAATCTAGCCATGATAGGCTACGTAAATCGTTACGTAGTCTATCACAGGTGTGTGGGTTTTTTTTTTTTACTTTACTTTTTTTTTTTCACGGCCGGGTAGACGGGGCGCTCCTCCCCGGCCTGAATTTCGGCAGTGAGGGATGGGGCGCCTCCCCCCCGGCCTGAATTTCGGCCGGGCGAGGCGGGGCGCCTCCCCCCCTCGCCTGAACTTCGGGAGGAGAAGTGAAGCACCTCCCCCCACCGTGAAGCAAGCTGCGGGACAAGGTAAGTCCCTTTCATCCATCCCTACCCTAATATGGGTTGGAATGATTCTATCATTTTTCCTATGAATAAATTTGTGTAAATTTTGGGAAAGTGAAAAAAAAAGACCCGAAAGACCACGGACTCCATGTGGCTTGAGGAGCCAGTCAGGAGTGGATTCCACAGGACGGATTCTTAGAAATCCTAATCCAAACTCATTTTAGTCCATCTTGAATTTCCCCAGCATCCCTACCGATTGTATTTATTTATTAAACGTATTTCTATACTGCCCATTAGTCGAAGACTCTCAGGACAGTGTACAATACATTTTTTTTAAAGACTACTACTTGCAGGACTTAAAAACCTTAAAAGAAGAGCTACACAGTTAGGATCAAGAGCAGTCATCAACTCATGAATGGGTCTTTTGAGAGAAAATATGATTATAAATGCCATCTAGATATAAAAGGCTGGTAAGGAACACATTAGTTTCTGCACAAATACTAATGGCAAAAATTTGGAAAAACAACTTCCATCAAAAGGAGAGTAGGAAAGACATGGAAGTCATATAATATTAATTCAGAAGCACATTATAAGAACATTTGGGAAGGATGTGTAACAAAAACAACAACCAAAAAGGTTCATTGGAATATTGGGATGAATGTATTCAGTATTGGAATCAGAAAATCCAGTACATGAATATAGGAAAAGAAATGTTAAATGTTATATAAGGAAACTAAACAATGACAAGATGGATCAATTATATTAACCACAACTTATTTATTTAATTATGTAGTCAATACAATGTAAATTTTAACTTTATGTGTGTTTTACCTCTGTATTTTACTATGATTTATTTTATAAATAAAGAAGGAAATTGATATTTTTTAGGGGAAATCGTTTTCAAAATATAGATATGCAATTTTTCATGCAGGTCTAGAAATGGTAGATTAATGGGAGAGAACAGATTTATGGATGAAAAAGTGCAAAAAGGGACATGGACCAGAAATAACCTGATTTGCATATCCCTAATCCCAACTTGGATTGTGAGTTCATAGCCTGATGCTGGTGAAATTCTCTCTGGATCTTTGATCATCCAAATCTTTTGGCCCTTTGGATATATATAGTTGTACTGCATTTTTCATAGTTATTCAGAATTGCAATGTAAATGCAGGCAGTGTAATTACAATATTACTACACTAGGTTATGCTCTTTTTATTGTAATTAAAATTAATTCATATAATTGGAAGGCTAATTTCATTATTAAATAGCTTGCCTCTGACTTCATAATGGAACACATTACAATGTAGTTTTGTGGGTGTTTTTTTTTAAAATAAGACTTTAGCAAATGTGTATCTAGTTCATAAGTCTCTAACGGGAGGGTTAACTACATGGGTTAAATATACTTCATAGTCCAGTGAATGTAATTACATAGCAATTATATAGAAGTTACAATAAAAATATAAAGTGTAATTTTACCACAAGCAATCACTTTGCCCATTAACCCCCCCACCCAGATTATTATATAAAGCTCTTGCCAGTGTCACCACTCATATATCAGGCACAACTCTATTCCAGAGTTCTCCACAACTTGAGTCAGTCATGCGTGTATCACCTATTGTATGTTCTTACAAGGATGAGTAGAGGCAGCTGAACATTACATCTTTAGTCTTAAGTAATGGATAGTGCTTTTTCAGTTTGAAATCCCAGGCAAAAGGAAGAAAAGGCTCTCCAAGGATGACTTGAAATTCAAGGGAACCCTATCAGTGGAGGCTGATGGCTCTGATGTCAGCGGGGCTGTGAATCCAGCCTGGGTTTCTGTCAGAACCAGTCAGAGCCCTAAAAGAGCAATCCAAGGTGCTGGACTTATTTTGTGGATTGGGTTCAGCACCTTGGGAAATTCTACACCTCTGAAATTTTGCAGGTTTCTTAACTAGGGCCACGTCTATGCTGTATGTCATTTTCACAACAATTTCCCACAATTTTGGGAATAAGCACATCTTTCTTCTTTTTTTGAAAACCCAAACTGTAAAGACTGTGCTTGTACCAAGTTGCCTGCACCTATTCATCTGAAATTTGGCAGGCTTGATCCCCTCAGAGAATGTAGCTTTCTCACAGAATCATAGAATAGGAGGGTTGGAAGGGGCCTACAAGGCCATCGAGTCCAACCCCCTGCTCAATGCAGGAATCCAAGTCAGAGCATCCCTGACAGATGGCTGTCCAGCCTCCTCTTGAATGCCTCCAGTGTGGGAGTCCCCACCACCTCCCTAGGTAATTGGGTCCATTGTCATATTGCTCTAACAGTCAGGAAGTTTTTCTGATGTTCAGCCGGTTGCTTTCATATGCAACCACTATGACTGTAAAAATTTCATTTGATTTTGACAAAATTAAAAAAAGTTATATTCCTTTGTTCATTTGTAATTATACTTAATAGGAGGCATGAAGATCTGGTTTTCTAAACTGAGATTCAAATTTGGACCCAAGTTAAAGTGGGCAGCCTCTGAAATGGTCCAAGCTGAATATGGCTGTTTTCCAAATCAACAAATCGGGCTCCAAACTGAAGCTTGTGATAGGTGCACACCCCTATTATGTCCATCACATCATTTTACTTGTTTACACTTGATTGCTGTACACTTGACTGGCAGTAGAATGTGAGAACATTCTGAACCACTGAAAAGCACTCTGTGTTTGAGCGTTCAAAAAGTTCCATCTGGTGACTCAGATCTGTGATGGCGCATTCATTCACACATGCATGCCATCGTTGGATATTGCATCAATCAAATGATGAAGATGCATGTGTGAACCTACCCCGGGATGCATGGTTGCAAGGAAGCAAAATGGCTAGCACCAAATTAATATATTCTGACAAGAGGCTTAGTTTTCTCTGCTCCTTATTCGAAAGATAATAGTTGGAGAAGAAGCTTAACAATGACTTTTTGCATTGCATGAGTTATTCACGTTGGAAGATGCTCAAACAAATGGAGGAGGACTAAAGTGCTGCCCTCTAATCAAAGCTATGGATCAAGCATCAATATTGTTACATGGGCCCCAGTCCGCCAAGCTGTGAGAAGTTCCATGGGTTTGGTTCCCTTTGGCAGAAGATATCCCTGTAGACTTGTGGCATTTTTTATGATATTTGGGTTCATTTTAGAGCTTTGCACAAATGGCCTTTCAGAATTCTCCACCCTTTTTATGGGCAGAGAAACTGGAGTGGGGGTGGGGGCAATTTTATCAAATTTCTCCAGCATGAGGAGAAATTCTCGGCAGTTTCTCACAGGTAGGGCTCACCACCGGCCAGGGTTGTAGCACAGTGTCTTTCTTTTTTTGTAAGGGGTTTCAGATTTATTGTGCTGCCACTACAAGCAGCAGCAGCAGCATTAACTGTATTGGCAGGTTAGTCCCCATTTTGCATCCGACACAATGTGGGTGTGAGGGGGGCAACATTGTGTCCAGCTCCAGGGAAGAAGTGGAGCTGGTGCTGTGCCTAAATCTGTCCTCCAATTTTCTGAAAGTTTTCCTCTCCTGTGAAAGAGGCTTCCATTGTCCTGCCTCACTCTCAGGGTGTTTTATAATGTAGTTATGTGGTGTTCTTGAGCTTACCTAATCACTGCGAGATGGCCAAGGGTGCTGTGTGTGTGTGTTTTCTTTTTATTACACATCTCTCCATTGCTCTGCAGCCTACCAGGCTGCCCGCTCTTCCTGATCCAAAAAAAGCTCTATGGGCAGAATTACCTCAGGATGTTTTCCTCTGGGCTTTAACTGAAGGGTGGGAAGTAGGGATTTCAGAGAATTCCGCCACGGATCTCGGTGAGGCTGAATGCCAGTGCATTTGGCCCCCCGAAATCTGTGGCGGAACGGCCTGCCCCCCCCGCCCCCCCCGTGGATCCCCCCTGGGACAAGACTTACCTGGGGCGGATGTTCTGGGCGGTGGCGGCTCCAGCGGTGGCTGCGGCGATGGCGGCTGCGGCGTCTGGTCTTCTGATCGGCTGCTGCTGCCGCCATTTGCAGTCTTGTCGGGGTTTTTTTTTTTTACAGAGACATGATAGGCTACGTAAAGATTTATGTAGCCTATCACTGCTGGTTTAAAAAACAAACAATCCGCGTACGCAAATGGCGGTGGCTATGGCTGCCGCCATTTGCGTTCCTTGTTTTTCGCCGTCTTAGTCTACGTAAATATTTACATAGACTATTACGGCGAAAATAAAGGGGAATGCAAATAGCATAGCGGGCGCTATTTGCGTCCCTTTTTGATTTGCCGTTTTAGCCTACGTAAATATTTACGTAGGCTAAAACGGCGAATCAAAAAGGGACACAAATAGCGCCCGCTACGCTATTTGCATTCTCCTTTATTTTCACCGTAATAGTCTATGTAAATATTTATGTAGACTAAGACGGCCAAAAATAAGGAACGCAAATGGTGGCGGCCGTAGCCGTCGCCATTTTAGGGATGGCAGAGAATTTCTCCACGAATCTCTGGGAGGCCGAATGCCAATGCATTTGGCCCCCTGAAATTGGTGGAGAAATTCTCCGCCGGCCCCCCGCCCCCCCGGGATACTCGTGCAAATGTCCCTCTCGGCGGCAGGTCCCGGCGGTGTTTTGGTGGCGTTTCAGCGGGGGCGGCGGCCAGTCTTCTGGCCGGCTGCTGCCGCCGCCATTGCAAAATAAAAAAGTAAAGTAAAAAAACAACAACACACGCCCGTGATAGGCTACGTAACGATTTAAGTAGCCTATCACGGCTAGATTCCCAAAGTCAGCCATGATAGACTACGTAAATTGTCACGTAGCCTATCACGGGTGACTTCGAAAAAAAAAAAAAGTGTGTACGCAAATGGCGGCGCCCATGGGCAAATAGCGTTCCCTTATTTTCGCCGTACTCTACGTAAATCTTGATGTAGACTAGACGTGCCAAACTAAGGAACACAAACGGCGGCGCCCCATGGGCGCCGCCATTTGTGTATGCGGTTTTTTTTCTTTCTTTCCCCAATTCAGCCGTGATAGGGTACGTGACGATTTACATAGCCTATCATGGCTGACTTTGGAAATCTAGCCGTGATAGGTACGTAAATTGTTACGTAGCTTATCATGGGTGTTTTGTTTTTTTTACTTTACTTTTTTTTTTCACGGCCGGGTAGACGGGGCGCTCCTCCCTGGCATGAATTTTGGCAGCGAGGGATGGGGCGCCTCCCCCCTGGCCTGAATTTCAGCCGGGCGAGGCGGGGCGCCTCCCCCCCTTGCCTGAACTTCGGGGGGAGAAGTGAAGCACCTCCCCCCCACCGCGAAGCAAGCTGCGGGACAAGTTAAGTCCCTTTCGTCCATCCCTAATTTGCGTACACATTATTTTTTTACCCAGAGCCCTCCCCGGCCGGAAATCCGGCTGCGGACGGCTCTGGCCTGGGCCTGGCCGGCTGTTCCACGGAGCTGTCGCGGAGCACAGCCGGCCATGGAGGATTCCCGGGGGGAGGAACGGATCGCCTCCCCCCCTGTCAAGGATTCCGGGGGGAGGGATGGAATGCCTCCCCCCCCAATGAACATAATCCGCGGAAAGGTAGGTGACTTTCGTACATCCCTAGTGGGAAGCTGAGGATGCTACAGGCTACTGGAGAGATGATTGCAGAAGCAAAAACAAGATACTCATGCATACTCCTTGGTCACCTCCTAAGTAAGATAAGCATGAGAAACTTGAACCGAGCCCATGAAATTTCTCTGAATTTTTCTTCGACCTTGAATTTCTTTTCAAAAGCAATTCTTTTCTAAGACATTGAATGAGAATGGTTGAAAAAATGTGGGAGAAATTTTCAGCACAGCACTAGTTCATTTGTCAATATACAAGCTGAGCATAGGTGGAGACAAACGGCATAGCATTTGTACAAGCAGCAACTCCACTGCCCCAGAACAGCTCTCCAGAGACAGTAACCATTGCAGGCCCAGATGGTTTGATCTTTCAGCTCTCAGCTGTTGTTGTTGTTGCTGTTGTTTTCATACACAGACCCACTGTTAGCCAATTGAGGGATGGAAGAAGCGATGAGTCACCTTCTTCAAAATAACTCCTATATCCTATGCCTTCTCTGTACCACTCAGATTCGATTAGTTCCTACTGGATGGAGGTCTGAGCAACTGGCCATTCGAGCCCATAACACTCTTGTTCAAACCCCAAACTGAAACTGATGATCCAATGTTGGTTCAAGACAAACCTACAACAATTGCCATCAGATTATTGTGATTACAGCTATTCCATAACAATATGTGTGTGTGTATGTAAACTTAGGAATTGGGTCTGGGTCAATGCATTCAGAATCCAAAATCCTGCAGTCCCAACACAGAGGAGTAATGGGGACAGAGAATTCATTTTCTCCCAGTGAGTTTATTTTTTTCTTCTTCTGCTCATTCATGGAGTATACAGACATGTATAAGAGGGGCTGGTATAGAATGGAAGAATGAGAAATTTTCAGGGAAGAAGGAAAGTGGACAGATGATGGCTACAGCCAGGCCCCACATTCAAAGCAAATTTAGCAGAGGGCTTCTTGTTCCACAAGATCACAAGAGAAAAGAAATCTCTGTGCCTTTCCCCTGCTATTTCTTCTTTAGTTCAGGAAATGCAAGACTGTAGCAGCTTGACAGTGTCCCTTTAAATCCAGCTGAGACGCTAGGCCTTGTACTGACTGCACCCCTGTGGTTTGCATTACTTTTTTTTATGGGTTTCTGTTTTATGGGGTGCTAAATGGCTTAATTACATTTTACTGGTTTATTCTGCTTGCTTGCTCATATCCTATTTAATCTGACACAGAAAATTTCCTTTCCCCAGATGAGGAAATGAAATCCCTGCATATTTTGGGGGGTGCGGGTGGGGTTGAGGGGTCTGTAGGGATTAGAAAGGGTAGTATTTGGTTTAATGTGTTATTTGCTGAGGAGTTACTTTTATGTGAGTTTCCAAACTATAGACAAACGAACAAAAATCCCAAAGGATTATGTGTTGGTTCTAGTAGCAGAATAGAAGAGACGTATTCCCTTGGCTGGTTCTTAAACTTGAGCTGACTTTTGTACATACAAAATATTAATTTGCATTCTGGTTTGTGTGTTGAGAAATCGTTAGACAAAACTTTTAATGCGTGGCTTTTCTGAATAATGCTCACCAGTTTCAAATATAGCCTGTGGGTTTGTTTTTATCTGATATGGAATTTTGATCTCTGCTCTGTGAAGAAGTATTGAGAGACTCCAGTGGCAACACACACACACACTTGAGAGTAGGGCTGTCCGTTGTGGGGAAATCCAGCCCTGTTTTGGCCCAACAGATCCCCACAATGGACCCTGCTCAGCTTGCACTTGTGAGCCAAGTGGCGAGTCAGCCTCCAAAACTTGGGTACCTCGCTGGCTAGTTAGGGCATTTACGCCCGCAATTTTACATAAATTGCAGTATTTATAGCTTTGATTCTCTAGCCTATCAGTGGTATTTTGTTGTTGTTTATTCGTTCAGTCACTTCCGACTCTTCTTAACTTCATGGACCAGCCCATGCCAGAGCTTCCTGTCAGCCGTTGCCACCCCCAGCTCCCCCAAGGTCGAGTCCATCACCTCCAGAATATCATACATCCATCATGCCCTTGGTCGGCGCCTCTTCCTTTTGCCTTCCACTTTCCCTAGCATCAGCATCTTCTCCAGGGTATCCTGTCTTCTCATGATGTGGCCAAAGTACTTCAGTTTTGCCTGTCATATCATTCTTGAATCAAGTGAGCAGTCTGGCTTTATTTCCTGGAGTATGGACTGGTTTGATCTTCTTGCAGTCCAAGGCACTCTCAGAATTTTCCTCCAACACCACAGTTCAAAAACATCTATCTTCCTTTGCTCATCCTTCCTTATGGTCCAGCTCTCGCAGCCATAGGTTACTATGGGGAATACCATTGCTTTAACTAAGCAGACCTTTGTTGTCAGTGTGATGTCTCTGCTCTTCACTATTTTATCAAGATTTGTCATTGCTGACCTCCCAAGAAGTAAACGTCTTCTGATTTCCTGGCTGCAGTCAGCATCTGCAGTAATCTTTGCGCCTAGAAAGACAAAGTCTGTCACTGCCTCCACATTTTCTCCCTCTATTTGCCAGTTCTCAATCAAGCTGGTTGCCATAATCTTGGTTTTTTTGAGGTTGAACTGCAACCCAGCTTTTGCACTTTCTTCTTTCACCTTCGTCATAAGGTTCCTCAGCTCCTCCTCGCTTTCAGCCATCAAAGTGGTATCATCTGCATATCTGAGACAGTTAATGTTTCTTCCAGCGATTTTAACTCCAGCCTCGGCTTCATCAAGCCCAGCACGTCGCATGATGTGTTCTGCATACAGGTTGAATAGGTAGGGTGAGAGTATACAACCCTGCTGTACTCCTTTCCCAATCTTAAACCAGCCCGTTGTTCCGTGGTCTGTTCTTACCGTTGCTACTTGGTCGTTATACAGATTCCTCAGGAGGCAGACAAGATGCCTTGGTAACCCCATACCACCAAGAACTTGCCACTATTTGTGATGATCCACACAGTCCAAGGCTTTAGAATAGTCAATACAACAGAAATATATGTTTTTCTGAAACTCCCTGACTTTCTCCATTATCCAGCGGATATTGGCAATTTGGTCTCTAGTTCCTCTGCCTTTTCTAAACCCAGCTTGTACATCTGGCAATTCTCATTCCATGAATTGCTGGAGTCTACCTTGTAAGATCTTGAGCATTACCTTACTGGCATGTGAAATAAGTGCCCCTGTTTGATAGTTTGAACATTCTTTAGTGTTTCTCTTTTTTAGTATGGGGATATAAGTTGATGTTTTCCAATCTGTTGGCCATTCTTGTGTTTTCCAAATTTGCTGGCATATGGCATGCATCACCTTGACAGCATCATCTTGCAAGATTTTAAACAGTTCAGCTGGGATACCGTCGTCTCCTGCTGCCTTGTTATTAGCAATGCTTCTTAAGGCCCATTCAACCTCACTCTTCAGGATGTCTGGCTCTAACTTACCAACCACACCATCAAATCTATCCCCGATATTATTATCCTTCCTATACAGTTCTTCCGTATATTCTTGCCACCTTTTCTTGATCTCTTCTGCTTCTGTTAGGTCCTTGCCATCTTTGTTTTTGATCACACCCATTTTTGCCTGGAATTTACCTCCGATGTTTCTGATTTTCTGGAAGAGGTCTCTTGTCCTTCCTATTCTGTTATCTTCTTCCACTTCTGTGCATTGCTTATTTAAAAATAATTCCTTATCTCTTCTGGCTAACCTCTGGAATTTTGCATTTAATTCGGCATATCTTCCCCTATCACTGTTGCCTTTTGCGTTTCTTCTTTCTTGGGCTACTTCCAGTGTATCAGCAGACACCCATCTTGCCTTCTTTTCTTTTTCTTTGGGACGTTTTTTGTTGCTGCCTCCTGAACAATGTTGCAAACTTCTATCCATAGTTCTTCCGGGACCCTATCTACTAAATCTAGTCCCTGAAATCTATTCTTCACCTCCACTGCATATTCATTAGGAATATTAGTGAACTCATATCTAACTGATCTGTGGGTCTTCACTATTCTCTTTAGTCTGATTCTAAATTGTGCAAGAAGAAGTTTGTGATCTGAACTACAATCAGCTCCAGGTCTGGTTTTTACCAACTGTATAGATGTCCACCACCTTTGGCTACAAAGGATGTAGTCAATGTGATTTCGGTGTTGGCCATCTGGTGAAGTTCATGTATAAAGTTGTCTTTTAGGTTGTTGGAAGAGCGTGTTTGTTATGCACAGTGAGTTGTCTTGGCAAAATTCTATCAGCCTATGTCCTGCTTCATTTTGCTCTCCCAGACCATGCTTGTCTGTAATTCCAGGTGTCGTCTGACTACCCACCTTAGCATTCCAGTCTCCTGTAAGACATTCCTTAAATCTGCTGAAATCCCATTTATCAGAAAGGTATAGGGGATTGAGCCCCCTCCCCCTACTCCCTTTTTTATCAAACAACTGATCCATGGTATTTTAGCTTTTATAAAAGTTCCCCATTCATGTGAAAACAATAGATGGCATTAGATGGGGCCCCAGAGTTGAAAGAATATGAGAAGAATCATAGATGTTTCATAGTGTTGTATTAAGTTCTTTTGCTATTAGGGCCCCTGAATATCCTTGGTGTTTGGCTCATCACGTTATAGTTTTCAAACACATTTACAGATTTGATCTGGATGTGTGTGCAACCTCCCGCACCAGAACTTCCCAAATCTTACTCGGCCTCTTCTGAATTTTCTACAGATCTTGAATTCCCCTCAAAATTATTCAGTAGCCTAAGCAAGAACCAGCCAATTTGCTTTGAGTTTTGCTTCAAGATATGCCTCTGAGAAATTCTGTGCATTCTATGCACAGAATTCTATGCAATTCCTGTGCATAGGAGTTATTTTGAAATTCCTTATATGTTTTGCTGAGGGAACATTCAGATTTTCTGCCCTGCTGAGTCTCAGAAACCTACAGTGAGTGGAATAATTACTCATGAATATTTTCAGCAGGAGGTCATTTTCAGTTATCTGAAATCAGCCACTTCAGATTTACTAGATGGATTCACGAAAAGTGACTTAAAATCAGCCTAATGTATGTGAGAAATCCAAAATGCAATCTAGCTGGTTGCAAAGTGATTAGATAGATAGATAGATAGATAGATATGATTACCCCATCATGTAGCAAAAGCAGTACCAATTAAGATCTTCAGATAATCTTCTCCAGGTGCCTGCACTTTCTGGAGTTAAGTAGATGGCTAAAGGAGAGAGAACCTTCTCAGCAGTGGTGCCCAGACTACAAAACTCTTTCCCTAGACCAGGAGGCTGGCAACGTCTTCTAGTCTGGGTGCTGTATTGACCCCATGGACAAACCAGTAGGCCAGATCACTGCCATGAGATCATCTGGACCCACTCTGCCCACCTCTCAATGCAGAGAGAGGTACAGAGCACTCACTCGCTAGACAGAGAAAGGGACTTGGCTGGCACCTCCTATCCATGCCACTTCCATCCAAATTGGGCCATGGATAGCATGCTAAAGGGACTGTTTAGGGCTTGCAGGACACAGCTGAATCTAGTGCCTAGACCAGAGGTAGGTAACCTTTTTGGGCCATGGGCACATTTGGCAGCTGGAGAAACTTTCCTGGGCACTACCACAAAATGGCTGCCATGGGAAGCAAGGCAACAAACAAGTAACCTGCCCAAAGGAGTAGGTACAAGGCATTGCAAGGCAAAGGTGGGGTCTGAGCCCCAACACACTAAACAATTCATTTGAACCCACAGGTTTCAGCACCAACAGAAACCTATTTCACAGTAATCTCAGCTGCCAGTAAGAAAATTTATGATGATGATGTTGATTTAGTGGAAGGGATAGGGCACCTTGGTAGGTGCAAAGAAAGGTGTCCATGGGCACCACATTGCCTCCTTTGGCCTATATTATCTGTCATCTTTTAGGTGCGAGTAAAGTCCATATTGTTCCCTAGTTATTCGAGATTATTTTAATAGCCTTGTTCCTGCTGTTATGTTTGTACCTTGATCTTCTATTTTTAATCTCCTGGGCTGCCATTTTTTATTACTATGGTTTGTTGTTTTAGTATTGTGTTTTACTACATGTTATTGTTTAATTGCCATGATCCTCCTTGAGGCCATTTGCAGATAGGATAGAAAGTAGGATAGAAAAACAATGAATGAATACAATTCCATTTTCAGCCAGCACAAATGAAAGAAGTTTGTTTTTCACTGATGCCCACTTCAGTGCATCTCTTGGGATGGAACTCTGCACAGAGAATGTCACTCTCTTCCTGTCTTCACTGTTTTATTTTGGGGCAGAGATGATATCTTTAAAAGATAACTCATGGTTGAGCTTAGAGATCATGATAAAATATTGAGATAAGTGGCCAGTCATTCCAAGGCTTTCTTCACACAGAGCTTTTATCCTGAGACTGAGATTGGTCCTTCATGGAAGTTTGTGGGCTCATTACATGACACCGTGACCCTCCAGGGCATCTCCTGCACTAAATGCCCTTTGTTCCATTTTTAAATAGATCGCAGATAATGAGCTATCAAATCTCCCTGTTGTGTTCTGCTTGAGTTCCCTCCATGAAAAGAGTAAAAGCAGCAAGAAGAGGAGTGAGATCAATGAAAGATAATGGAAGACTCAGATACAGAAGAAGGAAGGGAAAGGGGAGGGGGGAAAGGAAGATGGTGAAAAAGGGAGTCGTTGTGATCCTGCATTTAAAACAGAAGCAGAAAGCCCAGTTTTAAATGCAGGATTTTAGGTTGGTGTACAGATGTCCCAAGTCATTGAAGACTTATTAGATTAAAATCAGTGAACTGCATTCTATTGAATGATACATTGCATAGAATAGGGAGTCAGTGCAAATGCTGAAGTTCTGGTGAAATGTACTCCAAGCAAAATGCACTCCTTGCGACCCAAGTCTGCCTGCCATGTTCTGTCCCAGCTGGAAATTCTGGATAGTTATGAAGAACAGACTCATGTATGAACTTCATTATTGTTCCATGATGTTCAAGAAATCCTCTAGGACTGATAACTAATTGTGTGAGCCAAGCCACACAATTAAGAGAATGGCATAGTCCATATTTTGCTGGACTGTACCATTTCACACAAGTGGGACATTGTATCCCTGAATGTTCCTCGAAGTTTTAACCTTGATGTAGACTATTTTAAGTCATATAATTGTTATTATATTGCTGAAGCTTGCTGCTTTATTGTTTGAGAGTCTTCTTGGTCATGGGGTTGGGTCCAAAGACATGTCTTTCTGTGAACAGAAGGATTCTAAGTATTTGTGAAAGAGACTGAGATTCAGAGGATGCTTCAGCTGGAGAAAGGGTGGGGGGAAAACAATTTTTGCCAATTCCCCCTTCCCCCAGCACCACCTCTCATGATGTTCTGGAGAGTCCCCCAACCCTCTGGACCAAATTTTCTGAGAGAGAAGGGTCTGCAGGAGGAAGGGAGAATTGGTGAAAGTCATCCCCCCCTTCCTCCAGAGAGAGAGAGACCCATGGGTGGAACTCCACCAACAGGTAGGCTGGATCCCATCTATGATGTTTATATAGAGAAGAGGGGTAGGAATGTCAGAAATAAATAAATAAATATGTAGAAAACTCCCTGTCCACAGAAAACTAGCAAGACAAGGAGAAGGCTAGGCTAAAACTCTTCATCCTGTTGTGCTAAGATCTATATGCAGGCTCATTTATATGGAGGAGTATTTCCAACATATAATCCCTTAACTGCTGTCCGAAGTGGTAGAGTCCAGCAAGAGCTGCATGGCATACTTCTATGAAATTGACATCATTAAGTCAGGATATGATACTATATGGGTTATTGGTTTGCTCTAACACAGATCCTCTTATTTTGTTTTTAATGAAGCAGTTTCATAAGTTTGTATCCTCTTTAAACTGTCTCAGAATCTCCTTCCAGAAAATCAATCGATTTTTGATGTTATACCATCCTGGGGGGTAAACCAGAGATGAATTTAGCTCACATTGGCTTTTCTTTTCTTCTGCTTTAGCTTTTATGCTAAGAATGTCATGATTATTATACACAACTGTTCTCAACTCCCATCCCCCTTTCCCTCCAAAGCCAAGAGATGAAACCTCTGTGTGTGTATGAGTGATGATGATGGTCATTATCTGGTACTCTGTACTTTAGGATTAGCACTTAATTAACCAGGCAGAAACAGAGAATCATTTGGGCTAAGTCCCAGTGGTGAAAAATCATCCCCACATGATTCTAGGAGCAGACTTCTCTCTCTCTCTCTCTCTCTCTCTCTCTCTTTCCTCCCTCTCTCTCCTCTTCCACCCACCCCCAAATTTTGGAAACTGCTTAGGGGCAGGATGCCCACCTGTTTTGGATCTGGCATCTGTGGATAACCAGGGGGTTTCTTCTATCCCTTGTATGATTGTACTCTACACAGTAGGACATTAGCTGCAGCAGCTGTGTTGTCGACAGGGTTCACTGGAGTGCATTCAAGTTTTGTTCCCATTCCTCAGAATGATGACATTTTAAGAATGAATATGAATTTGTTGTAGGGGATCCTTCAAATGCATTTTCCCTCCCCTTTCTTTTAAAATTAACATCCCCCCCCAAGGCAAGGATATAATACCTAAATTGGTGGAACATTACAAATTGTACATTACAATGGGTGAGACATCTGTCTGTATTTTTTGTAATGGACCTTCCAAAAGCAGGCATAGTTTGAAAGTCTAAGAACATCAATTAACATTATTATAATACTTTATAGTATTTTTCTCCCCTCCCCCTGCATTGTAAATAATGTTGTGGAAACCTACCCTCCATCCTGGCCTATCCCCAAAATCTAACTGGATTCTGCAAACATTCCTGTTTCATACTTTACAAACTGTGAGCCTTCCCACCCTTTGGAAGCCAAACAGCCCTTGCCTTTACAAAGGGGGGGGGGAGTTTAACTTGCCTGGCCAGAGCTTAACTGGCCAGATTTCAAGGTCATGCCATGTCTAATGAATGATCTTGAAATGATGTTCTTGAGCATGATCAACAACATCATTTCCTGGACACAGAAAACTACAAATCCCATGATCCCAGCAGGAAATGACATGTCCCAAATTAATTTCAAGCAGAAGAGTCAAGCCATTCTAGTGAAAGATCCCTATTACCAGTTAGACCCTTGTCATAGACCAGGATCATGAACCTAGTCCTCAGAGAATTCAAACCCTTCATCCTCAGAAGAAGCAGCTCCTGAGTTAACTGTTCAGGCAGAAGATTTGGTTACAGAAAGATGTCATGAGGCTCTAGGCACTGCCACTGGGGCCACTTGGGGGCTTTCCCCAGACTGTGGCCTCTCCTCTCCCCTCCTTTCCCAGTTGTGGTGCTGGACTCATCTGGAGGCCTTTTCAGGCCTTTCCTCCCCATCCCTCTCAGGTCATCCAAGCAAAACCAAGCAAAGTCAGTCACTCATCAAATCACCCAGCAGGCAAATTCCCGGCACAGGCTCGCTTGGTCCTTGGATTAGGATGGATCTCATGTCACGGAGAGAGTGTGCTGCCTACACAGTGCTGCAAAATCTCCTATGGCAAGCCCATGTTGCACTCTGTCTTTCTCTCCCAAGCATTTGAATTGCCCTCCACCTTCAGTGCCTGTGCAATGCACCACACTGCTGCAGCTAGCCAATTACATTGCTCTTTGCCTCTTGGGCTCCTTCCCCAACACAATTGGTCAATTGTCCATGTGTGCACTGTGCAGGTGATAAGCACTGCACAACACTGCAAAAAGGCAATCTTTGTGTGAATGGATGCATAATTGCATCAAGATTCTTTTTGTGTGGTGTTTGACTCATCCTTGTGTGCACTTGTGTGCCCTGATACATCACTGCAGAGAGCGAGAGAGAGCGAGAGAGAGCGAGAGAGCGCTTAATGTGATCTTACATAGCCTTATATCAAGATTCCTTTGTATGGTGTTTGCTATAGTGCAGGAGTTCAAGGATGCATCAGGGAAAAATGCACAAAAATGAATCTTGATGCTTTTATCATATCAAAATTGGGTATTGTTATTGTTGTTGCAGCAGTGTTTGCAGCATAAATGCACATTGGTAGTGTGTGTGTGTGTGTGTGTGTGTGAGAGAGAGAGAGAGAGAGAGAGAGAGAGAGATGCAAATAAACTGATAAATAAGCTGCAGCAAGCTGCAGATGCTTCAATTCTGGATTTCATTTACAAACTTCTCCTAGAGAAACCAGAATTCAGTTAAACACATGGCAGATTGAATGAGAGAAAACCCCCTGAGGAACAGAACAGGGAAAACCCTTTTAACCCCAACCTTACAATCAACAGGCTAAAGGAGGAAGATTTTAAATCACTGATTTGTCCCCCTGCCAAATATGTGAAAAGGACTTCATAAACATTTCTTCATATTTATCAGGCAATAATTAGCAGCTGGATGCTGTACATTAAACAAAAAAATTAGTTGCTCTGCTTTCAAAGTAGGCAGAACTCATTGCATTCAAGAAACATGCAATCATACAAGTCGCTAAATACATGCACATGCATGAGTACGTAAAGCAAGACCAAATCCTTCCAAGTTCCTGATACTACTCCTGACCTTGACATGTTTGACAAGCATCTCTCACTTTGACAGACGCTGCAGCCCTTGTCATCACTTTGCCAGCTTCTGGGGGCAGCAGTAATGCAACGGCTACAGGGAAAGAAAGATTAGCTCACATCTCCCCAGCAAGAAACTTGTCACTTTGGTGGTGTTCCACTTCGATGGCCTGTTGGGCAGGCCGGCAAGGGGCCAATGCACACCCCATAGGCACCTGCTGGTTGCTTCTTCCTGCTCCAGTGGTCTGGCAACTTGTTTCTTTTTAGCAAACTTAGCATCCTAAATGGCCTGTTTTGGGAAGCAAAGGAGAGTGAAAGGAAGGACGTAAGGTTTCTTCTCTGTCATCGGGGCTGTTGGCTGCTTGGCTGCCGTGAGATAAAGGCTAGGAAAGGTCTTCTCTTTCTCCTGGGTTTGATCTTAGGACAGAAAACAAGTTTGCCAAGCAGGAATTATTCTTGCTAAGACTCTGAATATTGATCTGGAAAAAGAAAACCGGCGTAAGACGGTACCAAATATGCAGAAATGTAAGAAAAATGCCTCTCTGTGATATGCTTTGCTCCTCCAACTTTGAGCCCTGAAGAAATTTCACAAAGATAGGAAGGGGGGGGGGATCAATTAATCTGGTGAGTGAATTTTTGAATCCATTCTTATGCTATTGATAGCGGGAGACCCCCTCCCTGCGTTTGGTAATTACCCCAATATTTCCTGCAGTATAAGTACAAACGGCTTATGCTTTGGCTTCCTGTGAAGAAGCGTTCTCCCTCCGCTGATCTGAGGCATGAGAGAAAGGCTGCCTGCCTTATCGCTCTACCTCATTCCATCTGCAGCCAGCAGGCGGTCCAGCTAATCATTGTCATTGGGACAGCGGACGAGCAATCTGGGGGACGCAGATAGATGTGACACCAGAGGAGACTGGCTCTTTCCTACAGTGTGAGCATTGCTGAAAACTCATCACACTCTCCTGGTTTCAAAGGCAAAAGCAGTGCCCCTTTAAACCAGCGGCTGGTCCCTTAATTATACAAATGCCATGATCAAAGTTATTATCCATCTTTACAAAGGCAAGGGGTTTAATTGAAAGGTGCATTGCTGCCTTTGAGAGGGAAAAGCATTCAGTTCTCATGGAGAGTGCCGTGACAGCGAGGAAAAAGGGAAAGCAGGAAGGGAAGTGGGAGAGAAAGGGAGAGGTGGCATTTAACAAGCAAGCTGCTTTATATGGAAATGTAATGAATACAGTTGATAAAAAAGAGGAGAGACAAAAGTTGTGAAGTTTCAAGCTGTGAAAGAACTTCAAAGTGTATTCAAATGTCACATTGATTTTTCTTCAAATCTCTAAGTAGTAAGTTTTTCAAAAGAAGGATATGATCCTCTATTTTATCCACTAATGTTTTATCTACAAACAGGAGAAAAAGCACAGTGTTTTCATTTCACATGCACAATCCCTATATTGGGAGTCTTTAACTTCCCTCCCCCCTTCCTTATAACCAAAGATTTATCCAGTGCCTTTTAAGATGACTGTTTTTTCCACCATATTTTTTGTGCTGTTGTAAGTTAAGGTCCTTATATGAATTTAGAGGATGCAACTCTGCTGTACAGGGGTGGTCTTCCTAAATCTATGGCTGCCTTCAGGCAAGTGCCAGTTCCCTTC
The DNA here is from genome assembly GCF_057233095.1 of Heloderma suspectum. NCBI lineage: Eukaryota > Metazoa > Chordata > Lepidosauria > Squamata > Helodermatidae > Heloderma > Heloderma suspectum. The sequence continues at coordinate 31,130,268 of NC_139462.1, read as the reverse complement.
TCCTAAGAAAGGAGTTCTTGAGTGTTCTCTCAAGTTCAGTGATTTCAGGTCAGGATATGCAAATCCAAGGAGGAGGAGTGCTTAACTCTTTTCCTGCTGGGTGTTTTTTATGCTCAAAACAAAGTGAATCCTAGCTGCTTCCTGCCCCCCATGGTGTTCCAGCTGCATATTCTGAAATAGGGCACACCTTGGACTGGGAGGGGGGGACATCTTGGAGGTGGTCATTTTGAATGAGAAAAGGATGGCAGAGAAACGGTGAAGCACTGCTCCACTCACCACCACTTATCCTTTTAAAAACTCTCCCTCCCAAGACTGCTCTCTCTCTCTCTTTAAGTCACAACTTCACAAGTCACAACAATTTAAGTCACAACAATTACATGCATCTGGGTGTAATGTGTTCTTTGCCCCTGGAGCAGCCCTGTAGCCAGCATTCCTTAGGTGGGGCAGACACATTTCGGGGGGGGGGATTTTGGGGGGTGGGAGAGTCACATAGCCAGTGGAGGCTGGTGGCTCCAGTTTCCATGGGAAACCCAGAACAAGCCAGAACTCTAATGGAGCTATCCAAGGTGCTGAACCTAGTCTGGCTTGAAATCAAAGCCAGCAGCCTCCACTGCTCATAGCACCAGCCAATTCCTGCCCCCCCCCCCGCCCCTCACTGGTGGAAAAGACATGAGGGCCAGGCCAGGGGATGGGGGAGGCAGTGACCTTCCTCCTCCATGCATAGAGCATGCTAACTTATATAATGGGCTATGTAAACCTAGGGAGGTAGTGGGCTCTTCCACACTGGAGGCATTCAAGATGAGGCTGGAGTCTGGACAGCCATCTGTCAGGGATGCTCTGACTGGGATTCCTGCATTGAGCAGGGGGTTGGACTCGATGGCCTTGTAGGCCCCTTCCAACCCAACTAGTCTATGATTCTATGATAAAGGTCAAGTTAACAAAACATTGTGGAAAGCACTTGTATTCTTCTTTTTAACTCATTGCTGCTGGGTTGCTTTTTCTGCCTAGAAACCCTGAAAAGGCCTCATGTTGAGTTGCACCCTTTAGCAACATGAAAAAACACCTAATCCTGCTCTATGCATCATAGTAACTGCAAAATAAACAAACTCTTACTTCTTACTGCAGGCAAACAAACGTGCTTCTTTATTGCTGGCTGGGTTGAGAATACAACTGAAACTGAAAAGCAGAGCAAAAGGAAGTCCAAGGGGTAGAGTCTAATCCTAGCCCATAATACACATTCTAATATTCAACTCTTCAAGAGTCCTGTTACTATACAGGCTGGTTGTTGTTGTTTTCAGGATCACTTAAGTAATTATAGGATAACTGTGATCATGAAAAATCCACCCTTAGTCAGGGGAAGACTTGAGTGAACAGACTTTGGGGGACTCTTCCAGATGAGGCTTTTGTTATGCATTTGCCCTGCCTCGTTCACTGAATTTTCCAGAGGGACCTATTCTTAAATTGCTCCTGTTCTTAAAACAAGCTGTCATTCTTTAAATGGAGGCTATCATTGTCTGTCATGTCACACACACACACACACAAACACACAAATCCTAAGGGGGCAGGGATGTCTGGTTCAGGGAAATCCAGCCCTCTTGGGGCTTGACAGATTTCCCCCAAACTCCTAGCTTTGCTTGCATTAGCAAACTGAGCCACAGGCTCCCTGCTGGAACTCCTGGAGTCCCAGCCATGGTGGGTCACTGTGCTCGAGTCTCTCCTTCTCCCTCCTGGGGGCTGGAATGCAGAAGGAAACATTTGTGCATGGCAGTGGCAGTGCCAATGTCAGTGGGGACTCCTGTCACCGCCACCAGCCATCACTGCCTCTGCCATGTGCAAACCTCTCGCATTCTCCTTGTACCTGGTGATGGCGGTGGTGTGGTTGGTGTGTGGTGGTGGCAGAGATTCCTTGCTGATGTCAGCATCGGCAAGGAGAGTGCAAGGGGTTTGCGCATGGCTGTACTGGTGGTGGAAGTCCATGAGCTGGCCTGACTCACTCAGGCCGAGATTGGCCAGATCATGGACAAGCAAGATGGAGTCCAGGATGCTGAGCCACCAAAAGCTCAGCGGACTTGACCCGCTGGATGGATTCCTCCACCACCCCTGGGAGGGGGGCAAAGCATAGCTCTAAGGGGGGCAGTGCACCCATTTTCCCCATCTTGGTTACAGGGCTACCTTGAAGTATTCCTTTGAATGCTAGTTGCTGGGAGTAGGGTCAGCAAACAGGAGGGTAGGGCTGTTGTCTTGATGCTTGGCCCATTTCTTGGAGTGGTTAAAGGCCTTCTGGGTACAGGTTCTGGGATACAAGAGCGAGAACCCTCGAAGCCTTACTGTGAGCAATTTGTAAGACATTTTGCAGATAAAGTAGCTCATATCCATGTTGGTCTAGCTGCCATTTTATGACAGAGTCAGAGATAGGTGGCACTAATGAACTGTCCAGTCATGTTATTATGGATAATTTTTCAGCTTGTGTACCCTGAGGATGTGGACAAGCTGCTTGCGGGCTTTGAACCCACAATGTGTTTGCTGGAACTTTGGCCATTCTTTGTAACATTGGTCATGGGGGCTAGCCTAGGTATATGAACCTCAGTGATAGTTAATTGCTCTTTGAGGGATGGTGTGGTTCCCACTGGTTTAAAGGAAGCAATAGTAAGACCTCTGCTGAAGAAACCAAGTTTAGATCTTATGGTTTCGATTAATTACCAGCATCAAATGTGCCATTCTTGGCCTTGGGCAAGATATTGGAAAGGGTGGTGGCCTCTCAACTCCAGGCAGTTTTGGATGACAGTGATTACTTAGATCCATTTTGGTATGGTTTCAGACCCAGTTATATCATGGAAACAGCCTGAGTTGCCTGGTTGATACCTTATGCCAGGAAATGGATGGGGGTAGTGTAGTCCTGTTGGTTTTCCTGGACCTACCTTTCAGCAACTTTTGATAGCATTGACTAAGGTATCCTTCTGGAGGGCTTATCTGGGTTAGGAATTGGAAGCATGGTTTTACGGTGGTTCTGGTCCTTTGTCAAGGAGTAGTCTCAGAAAGTGGTACTGATGGACTTCTGCTCCACCCTGTGGCCATTGGCCAATAGTCACAGGATGGAACAGAAGCCCCTCAAGGCAATATGGAACCTTGTGGCACATCATAGGCCCTATGGTGTTCCACAAGGTTCCATATTGCCCTCTTTGCTTTTTAACATCTACATAGGGATGGACAGACCCATCTCCACCCAGGGCACATGGAGGCTCGATGAGCTGCCCCCCCCCAGTTCATGCAGCCCAGACCCACTCAGTGAGCCACCCTGCTCACCCTTTCTGCCTGGTGAGCTGTGCAAGCTGCCCCTCTTCTCCACACCAAGGACTCCGGCAATCAAGCTCTTGTGCTTTATGTGCACAAGGGCTTGACTGCTGAGTCCTTGGTGAAGCCAGCCCCCAATGCTCTCACTCTGGCGTCCTCAAGTGGAGGCCAGAGCAAAAGTGCTGGGGTGCCACCAAGGCTCTTTCTCCTCATGCCAGCTGTAAAGGGCTTCCTTTCCTGCCAGCAGAGGCAAGACAGGCCCTGGCACAGCCAGCTCCCATTGCTCTCACCTTGGCCTCCTCCTGAGTGAGAGCCCTGGGGTGCCATGGCTCTCCCCGAGCTCTGGGTTGCTCAGCAGCCAGGTCCATTAGTGCCCCAGGGCTCAGTGAATGGAATCCAGGAGGCCGGGGAGGGGGAGTCCATTGGATTCCACCCCATTTTTGGACTCCCACTCCATCCCTACAACTACAAGAACCATTGGCATTGGAAGAAGTTAGGTTTGGAGTAAAGTGTCATCACTATGCTCATGATGCCCAGCTCTACCTCTTGTTTTCAGCTGCTTGTTTGAGATTTGGATGAGGTGATGGATGAGGGAGAACAAGCTGAGACATAATCCAGATAGGATGGAGGTTGTGTGGGTAGCGAAACTGACTACACTGAGTGGAGGTTTATAACTAGGGATGTTACGGGCACTCGAGGGTGTGTGTGGAGTCTGATGGACTCCCCCCCACTTGGCCTCCCAAACTGCCCCCACTGAGCTGCCACCCCCCTCACCAAGCTGCACTAGTCCCTAGCACTTTCCAGTGCTGTCCGCGAGTGCCTGGAGTCATCTGCTCCCTCAGCAAGTTGCCATTTTCTGAAAAAAATGGCAACTCATTCTTTTCCATAAATCCAATCTTATGCAAATGATGGCCAATTTACACCTGTACTGTTATGCAGATGGCCCCCTTACAACCACCATTTGCGTAAGATTAGATTTATGGAAAAGAACGAGTCACCATTTTGTTGTTGTTGTTGCAAAATGGCAACTCACTGAGGGAGTGGACAGCTGCTGGACCCACTTGCTGGGCACGCAACTGCTGGGCAAGCAGGTCTAGATGAGCACAGGAGCTCAAAAGAACCATCTTCATCCTTACCAACTTGCATGTAGGGATGTACAAAACACCTGCCTGGCTCCGTGTTGGGCAATCCACAGTGGGGGGGAGGAGCTCCGTCCCTCCCCCGGAATCCTCAACAGGGGGGGAGGCAATCTGGTCCTCCCCCCCAGAATCCTGCCCAGCTGGCTCCACTCCGTGGCCAAGCCGCGGAGCCGCTGGCCGGCTCCGGCTGCCCGCAGCCAAACATCCAGCCGCTGGGCAGCCCTGCAGGGATGCAAATGGTGGCTGTCGTAGCCGTCGCTATTTGCGTCCCTGTATTGAGCTGTGATAGGCTACATAAATATTTTAATTTACATAAATATTTAAATTTAATCTAATAATAGCCAGGTGATAGGACTAAAACCACTCAAATACAGACATTAAAATCAATAATACACCAAAGCAACTTCCATCAAGCATCCCCATAAAACCCTAAGGAAGAAACCACCAAGAAATGTGTCCTTAGGGCTCTTCCAAAGGACTGTAAAAATAAGGCCCGACATACCACAGCTGGCAATGAGTTCCATAAGCATGGTGCCAGCCCATAGGGATGTACGAAAGGGACTTACCTTGTCCCGCAGCTTTTTTCACGGTGGGGGGGAGGCGCTTCGCTTCTCCCCCCAAAGTTCATGCGAGCGGGGGGTGTCTTCCTGCCTCGCCCGGCTGAAATTCAGGCTGGGGGGGAGGCTTCCCGCCTCGCCCCCGGCCGAAATTCAGGCCGGGGAGAAGCGACCCGTCTCCCCGGCCGCGAACTTCAACAGAAAAGTAAAAAAAAAAAAAACGCCCTGTGATAGGCTACGTGATGATTAACGTAGCCTATCACAGCTAGATCTGCAAAGTCAGCCATGATAGACTACGTTAATCATCACGTAGCCTATCGCGGGTGACTTAAAAAAAAAAAAAAGCGTGTACGCAAATGGCTGCCCCCATAGGGAGCCGCCTTTCGCGTTCCTTATTTGGTCCCTGTAGTCTACGTAAAGATTTACGTAGACTATGGCGAAAATAAGGGCAACGCAAATAGCTACGTAAATAATCTTTACGTAGACTACAGCGACCAAATAAGGAACGTGAATGGCAGCTCCCTATGGGGGCCACCATTAGCCATATGCACTTTTTTTTTTTTAAAAGTCACCTGTGATAGGCTACATGATGATTTACGTAGCCTATCATGGCTGACTTTGCAAATCTAGCCATGATAGGCTACGTTAATCGTCACGTAGCCTATCATGGGGGCGTTGTTTTTTTTTACTTTTCTTGGAATGGTGGCGGCGGCAGCCGGTCGAAAGACCGGCTGCTGCCCCCGCCCTGGCGAAGCCCTGCCGAACTGCCGCTGCGACCCGCCACCGGGAGCGACATTCGGGAAAGGTAAGTTCCATCCCGGGGGGATGCGGGGTGCGGGGAGGGGTGCGGAGAATTTCTCCCCGAAACTTCTTCGGGGGTCCGAATATGTTGGCACTTGGTCCCCCGAACTTTCAGCGAGAAATTCTCTGACACCCCTACCAGCCCACCACCAAAAATAAAGCCCTATCCCTTGTGCCCACCAGTCTCATTCTTCTCAAAGGCAGACAAAGAAGAAGAGCCTTTGCAGATGATCTCAAAGTACAGTAGGGATGTCAGAGAATTCCGCAACGGATCTCGGTGAGGCCGAATGCACTGGCATTCCTATCCCCGAAATCAGTTGCGGAATGAAGTCCCCACTGCCCCCAACCCACAAAAGGCACGTGAAACGGAGCACTTACCTGCTCCCGTCCGTACTGCTTTGCGAATGGCGGCCGTCCTGCAGCCGCCATTTGCTTCCTCCTCTTCATAGCTGTGATAGGCTATGTAAATACTTACGTAGCCTATCATGGCTAATGCAGGGATGCCATTTGTGTCTGTGAGGAGGCTGTGATAGGCTACATAAGTATTTATGTAGCCTATCACAGCAGGGGGAAAAACCCCAGCGTACGCAAATGGCGGTAGCCGCCACCATTTGCGTACGCTGGTTCTCCCCCCCCCAACTGTGATAGGCTATGTAAGTATTTACATAGCCTATCACTGCTATGAAGAGGAGGAAGCGAATGGCGGCCGCAGGACGGCCGCCATTTGCAAAGCAGCATGGACGGGAGCAAGTAAGTGCTCTGTTTTGCACGCCTTTCGTGGGTTGGGGGTGGTGGGGACTTCATCCCGTGCACCTTTCATGGGTTGGGGGGGCAGGGGCTTCATTCCGTGACGGATTTCGGGGGGCCGAATGCACTGGCATTTGGCCTCACCAAGATCCATTGCAGAATTCTCTGACATCCCTACCTGCATGTACTTTGAGATCATCTGCCAAGGCTCTTCTTCTTTGTCTGCCTTTGAGTAGGGTTGGCGGAGAATTTCTCCCCAAAATGTCGGGGGGCCGAGCGCCAACGTGTTCAGCCCCCCGAACAAGTTTCGGGGAGAAATTCTCCACACCCCCCCGCCCCCCACACCCCCCCGGGACGGGACTTACCTTTGGCAAATGTCCCTCCCGGCGGCGGGTCCGGCCGGCGGTTCGTTGGGTCTTCGTCCGGGGCGGGAGTGGCAGCCGGTCTTTTGACCGGCTGCCGCCGCCGCTATTCCAATAAAAGAAAAAAAACAAAAAACGCCCCCATGATAGGCTACGTGACGATTAACGTAGCCTATCACGGCTAGATTTGCAAAGTCAGCCGTAATAGGCTATGTAAATCGTCACGTAGCCTATCACGGGTGACTTTAAAAAAAAAAAAGCGCGTACGGATAATGGCGGCCCCCATAGGGAGCCGCCATTCCCGTTCCTTATTTGGTCGCTGTAGTCTACATAAAGATTATGTAGACTACGGCAAAAATAAGGGCAACGCTATTTGCGTTGCCCTTATTTTCGCCGTAGTCTACGTAAAGATTTACGTAGACTACAGCGACCAAATAAGGAACGCGAATGGTGGCTCCCTATGGGGGCCGCCATTTGCGTACGTGTTTTTTTTATTTTTAAAGTCATCCATGATAGGCTACGTGACGATTTACGTAGCCTATCATGGCTGACTTTGCAGATCTAGCCGTGATAGGCTACGTTAATCGTCACGTAGCCTATCACGGGGGCGGTTTTTTTTTTAACTTTTTATTTTGCGGCCGGGCGAGGCGAGGCGCCTCCCCCCCGGCCTGAACTTCGTGGGGGGAGCAGCGAAGCGCCTCCCCCCCACCGCGAAAAACTGCGAGACCAGTTAAGTGACTTTCGTGCACCCCTACCTTTGAGAAGAATGAGACTGGTGGGCACAAGGGATAGGGCTTTATTTTTGGTGGTGGGCTGGCACCATGCTTATGGAACTCATTGCAAGCTGTGGTATGTCGGGCCTTATTTTTACAGTCATTTGGAAGAGTCCTAAGGACACATTTCTTGGTGGTCTCTTCCTTAGGGTTTTATGGGGATGCTTGATGGAAGTTGCTTTGGTGTATTATTGATTTTAATGTCTGTATTTGAGTGGTTTTAGTCCTATCACCTGGCTATTATTAGTTATTAATTTATTAATTGGATTTAAATTGTGTATTATTGATTATTCAATTTTATCAATTTTGTAAGGTGCCTTAGGAGCACCTTTTTGTCCTACAGACAGCATGTCCACACCCATAACTGACCAACTAACTAATCAGATGAATAAATAAATATTCCACCATATCTGCCACTGTACCATTCAGCTTCCTTAGGAGCTCGGAGCCTACACAGGATTGGTACCAGCATGGCTGAAAATGTTTGTGGGAAATACTGGGTAGGGATGAGATCTTAAATAATACTGAAATCCTTCCCATGCATGTCTGCAGTCTCTGTAGCACCTTTTCCCAACCTGGTTCCTTCCTGATGATTTGGACTTCAGCTCCCATCAGCCCCATTCAGCATGGGCAATGTTCAGGAATGCTGGGAGTTGTAGCCAAAAACTAGAGGACACCAGGATGGGGGAATGCTGCTCTACAGCATGTGTCCACCTTTCTTTGCCTAAGCCCATGAAAATGAAACGAACAGTTTTTAATGTGGATCCTTTCAATCTTTTTCTGTATCTTCAGCAATGTGACACAGCAAATATATATTAGGCAATACCTGTCACAGCCTCTAAATTTTGTTGGGAAGGCAATGATGACAACTAAGCTCAGAAGTCAACACACCTTTCTAAATCCTGCATGATTCGTCACAAATGTTCTATTACATCAAATAAATGGAATGAACAAGAAATGACTTAGATCTTCCCACAGCTTACCTTTATAGTACAATGCCCAGAAGAAGAGAAATGAACATCGACTCAGATTTTTTGTGCACATTGTTAGTCTTTTGTACATAGGATTTCTTTTGTGGATGAATGGTTAATGTAATTTTATTTTTGTGGTTGCTATCTATTTCTCCACAGTCAATTACACACAATTCCCAGAAGTTGTCACCTGGAGTACCCTCGCCTTAGTATCACAACACACAGTCTCTGCTTGCTTTCAACTTTTATCCCAAGCCCATCCATCACTCTCCAGTGAGGGAAGGCTTAAAACAGGTGCATCAAACCCTAGGATCATCACAAGAAGTTCACATTCAATTTCAAATGTGTTCAGAACAACAAAAATTGTACTTCTCCATCCATATGGGAGAAAGCCTCTGTTTCCTGTCTTGTTATGTAAACATGGATTTTTAAGAGCACAGAGCTGCCGTCCCTTCCTTCTGCTTGATAGAGTTACGCCTGTCAACTTTGGCATCACTCATCAGTCATATGGGAGACAATTCATGATGACTACACAGAGAGGGGTTTGCTTTTAAACTTCATTGAAAATTTGTCCTCAGAAAGTCATCGGAACATAAGATGCACTGGATTCCACAAGTGAGAGGATCAGTTGTGCATGGCGGGAAAATATTGGAAATACTGTAATAACCCTTGTCTTAGCTCACTGGGCATTTGCAGTGTGCTTGTTTCCCCAGTTTGATGATGATAAATAAACAAATTGTGAGGAAGACTACACTTTCCTGTTTTTACTGGCATATCATAGATGTGTCATATCTTTCCTATCCATTTCTCATGGGGATTTATAATATTCTATTCTAAAGATTTAGGACTGCATTGAGCAGGGGGTTGGACTCGATGGTCTTGCAGGCCCCTTCCAGCCCTATGATTCTATGACTGTGTTGCCTTGGGTCTGCATGTTCTGTGACCCACTGTGAGCCAAATGCAGCCCACAGATCTGCCTAGAATGGCTCTCACAGCCCAGATATGTACCCAGAACATTTCTCACAGTTACAGACAGATAGAAAAGCCAGAAGGTTTAGGTGGTCAGCCCCTGCTGGGCTGGTTGGCTCTATTTGTCTTCACATATGCATCTCTCAGAAGTTGTGCACACCAGTGGTATCTAGTGATGCTGCCAAAATGGATGGTTTCATTAGTCAGTTCGCGGTCCAAAATTCATCCATTTCTAATGCTAACCGTTGTATTGAGCCTGGATTGAATTTGCTATTCAGTTTGGAATTGATTGAAAGCTTCAGAGCATGCACAGTCTAAACTATGCCATTTCTGTGCATGCACACAAGGGATACCCCTGGAATGATCTAGTGCTGCATCCTTCCTTGCCACTGCCACAGTTCTGGCTCCACAAGGAGGAGGAGGATGTGGCAGCACTATTCCTCTCTTCGTCTTCTCTATTATCGGCAACCTATGACAAGTAAACATCATGGAGAAAGGCCACACAAAAACAACCAGTCAGGAAAGGGGTACATAATGTGGTGATGAACGATGTCATGATGCACTGCATATTTCTCCCAAGATGCACTTTGGTATTGTGCATGCACAAAACTAAATAAACAGGGAATGAGATTTCATAATAAAGGAGAGGAGAACTCTTGTCCGAGCTAACATTGGTGAAGCTGTTATTTTCCAGGGGAATAACAAATTCACTTGGGCTAACTTTGCCCATCACTAGTATTATCTTGTTCCATCTATGAAATATCCTGTGAAGTTGGTTAGTTTGTCTAAACAAACATCATGTCCTGCATTTTTTTCTTAGTAAAGTTATGTTGGCTTCCAAGTAAGGCTGTGATGTACAGACCAGACCTGCCAAGAATAGTGAATGTGACGCTTTTGCTGTGGGGTGATCTCTCCTTTCTCCCTGTCATCTCCTGTACTGACACACTTGCCTGACTCTGGACTAAAAGCTGATTGTCACTCATCCCAACAAAGCTGCCCACTTGGTATCCCCTTCCCCCCCCCAAGTACCTGCATCTTTTTTATCTGTTCAAACATTTGTTCACTACTTTTGTTTTTAAAGCTGTTTTCTCTTGCATTTCACATTCTCAAAGCTGTTCAGGGAGGGAGGCTTCACAGCTCACATAAGGTCCAGACATTCAGCACTTAGAGAAAAAGTGGGAAGTTCCTTCAAGATTGAAACAAGGGTTGGTTTGGACTGCCATGGTGATGAATAAAATAACAAGTTATCAATTGCTATCAGAGGGAAGAATAGGGATGGTGCAGGTGCCCGTTTCGGACCTTAGTTCAGTGCACTGCCTTCCCCCCACTGAGCCATTCCTAATGAGCCCCTGCTTGACCTCCCCACATACATGCATGCTCGCCATGCCACCTGCACTAACCCAGGCCCTGACCTCCAGCACCACAATCACCATTTTGCAGAAAAAAACAATAGCCCATTTATGCCTGTAATGTTGCGTCTATGGGCGATTCACAGTGCCATTTTGTGTATAGGTCTATTAGGGATGTGTGAACTCACCCCATCCGGGTTCTCTGGACTCCTGCCCAGCCCCTGCCCCTGCTCGCTGGTCCCCAGACTGCACTCGAGCCCCTCCCATGCTCAGCGAACAGCCCACATTCACCCCAGTGGCCTCATTGAGCTACAAGGCCACCATTATTTTTGAAAAATAAAATGGCAATCACAAAAATGTGCATGTTTTCATATGTGTGAAAATGTGCATTTGCAAAAATGTACATTTTCACATATGTGAATATGCACATTTGCAAAATGCACATTTTTGTGCATGTGCAAATATGCACATTTTTGCAATCACCTTTTTATTTCTCAAAAAAAAATGGTGACCACAAAGCTCGACAAAGCCACCGGGGTGAGGGCAGGCTGTTCACTGAACACTGGCAGGGGGTGAACAGGGCAGGGGCTCAGGGAGCGGGGCTTTGGGGTGTGGGAAGGGGTGGTTCCACTGGATTCCCTGACTGAATTGGGCGCTTGCATCATCCCTAAGGTCTATGTTAGGGGTGTATGAACCTCACTCACCGGAGTCTGCTGGGGGGTCTGTGGGGGGGCGGGAGGTGATCCGTTCCTCCCCCCATAATCCTCCACAGCCGGTTCCATTCTGCAGCAAGTCTGCGGAACAGCAGGCCAGATCTGTCCGCTGCCGGACTTCCATCTGCTGCAGGTCTGCGGACTAGGGGTGGACGAAAGTCCCTTACCTGTCCTCGAAGGACATTCGCGGTGGGGGGGAGGCGCTTTGCTGCTCCCCCCGTGAAGTTCAGGCCGGGGGGGAGGCTTCCCGCCTCGCCCGGCCGCGAATGCGGAAGTTTTTTTTTTTTTTTTTAAACACCCCCTGATAGGCTACATGACGATTAACGTAGCCTATCATGGCTAGATCTGCAAAGTCAGCCGTGATAGGCTACGTCAATCGTCACGTAGCCTATCACGGGTGACTTTAAAAAATAAAAAATAGCGTTGCCCTTATTTTCGCCGTAGTCTACGTAAATCTTTACGTAGACTACAGCAACCAAATAAGGAACGGGAATGGCGGCTCCCTATGGGGGCCGCCATTATCCGTACACACTTTTTTTTTAAAGTCACCCGTGATAGGCTACGTGACGTGATAGGCTGACTTTGCAAATCTAGCCGTGATAGGCTACGTTAATCGTTACGTAGCCTATCAGGGGGCGTTTTTTTTCTTTTATTGCAATGGCGGTGGCGGCAGCCAGTCGAAAGACCGGCTGCCGCTCCCGCCCCGCTCGAACACCCACCGAACCGCCAGCTGGACCCGCCGCCGGGAGGGACAGTCGGCGAAGGTAAGTCCCGTCCCGGGGGGGGGTGCGGGGGGTTTGGAGGATTTCTCCCCGAAACTTGTTCGGGGGGCCGAACACGTTGGCGCTCGGCCCCCCGAAGTTTCGGGGAGAAATTCTCCACCAACCCTACTGCAGATGCAAATGGCATCCGGCGTCGCGGACAGCATTTGCATCCCTGCTCTTTGCCATGATAGGCTACGTAAATCTTTATGTAGCCTATCATGGCAAAGTGCAAGGATGCAAATGGCATAGTGAATGCCATTTGCATCCCTGTCCCTTCACGTGATAGGCTACGTAAAGATTTATGTAGCCCATCACAACAAAGAGCAGGGACGCAAATGGCTTAGCGGATGCTATTTGCATCTAGGGATGGCAGAGAATTCCGCCACGGATCTCGGGGAGGCCGAATGCCAGTGCATTCGGCTCCCCAAGATCTGTGGCAGAATGGCCTGCCCCCCTGCACCCCCCGCGGATCCCCCCGGGACGAGACTTACCTGGGATGGATCTTCCGGGCGGTGGCGGCTGCAGCGGCTGGTCTTCTGACCGGCTGCCGCCGCCGCCATTTGCAGGTTGTTGGTTTTTTTACACCGTCGTGATAGGCTACCTAAGTTTTTACCATTTGCGTTCCTTATTTTGGGCCGTCTTAGTCTACATAAATAATTACGTAGACTAAGTCGGCGAAACTAAGGGGAACGCAAATAGCGTCCGCTACGCTATTTGCGTTCCCCTTATTTTCGCCATCTTAGTCTACGTAAATATTTACGTACATCAAGATGTCAAAAATAAGGAACACAAATGGTGGCGGCCATAGACTTTGCCATTTGCGTACGCGGTTCCCCCCCCCCCGAGCCCTCCGCAGCCGGAAATCCGGCTGCGGACAGCTCTGGCCTGGCTGGGCCTGGCCGGCTGCTCCACTGAGCCACCACGGAGCACAGCCGGCCAAGGAGGATTCCGGGGGGGAGGAAGAGATCGCCTCCCCCTCCTCGTCGAGGATTCCGGGGGGAGGGACGGAACAACTCCCCCTCCACCATCGACATAATCCGCAGAAAGGTAAGTGACGTTCGTACATCCCTAGTGTTTACCCTTCCCTTGATCTTGATAGGCCTCAACCATGTAGCCTGGAGTTATCAGCAAAAGATTCAGAGTTGGACTCTCTAGGGTATGGTTTTGTTTAGGCCTTTCAAGAATTTTTTCCTTGATTGCCTGAGGGGTAATTCCAGGAAACATTCCCATTCCTTCTCTGGGATTTGGAACCCCATGTAAAGATTGCCTGGGTTAGGTATGCCAGGAATCCAGAGTCCCTTCCCTTGTACTCAGAACCATGGAGATGGCAATGGGGAAACCATGTTGATGAGGATCTCAGTCACAGTAATAGTGTTTAGTTTTGGACTGTTCTGGAAGAGCCTATAGCTACTGATCATCAGCTATGTGATCTCTGAAGAGTGTAACCATTAAGCTTTTGCTGTGGAATTTCCTGCAATAAAGAAATCTCACTGGACTGTCAGATTGCCTGAGCATGTGCGTTGGGGGGATAGGGAAACCTGACAACTATAGGTATACTATATATGTGTTGAGTTGAAGTATTTCAACTGTCTTGAATGGCTGTATTGAGAAACAAAATTTTAAAATTTCAAAAATGTATATCATGAAAAAAAAAGATAGATACAAGGGCTGTCCAATAAGTGCCATGCAAATCCAGCTCCTGTTCCAAGCCAGAAGCATGAGTTCCCGCAGAGATCAGTATAGGCAGAAAGGTAAATGCCCTATTGAGGTGTTCTAATTCTCCCTTGCTAGGGGTGGACGAAAGTCACTTACCTGTCGTCGAAGCTTGTTCGCGGTGGGGGGGAGGCGCTTCGCTGCTCCCCCCGCGAAGTTCAGGCTGGGGGGGGAGGCTTCCCGCCTCGCCCCGGCTGAAATTCATGCCAGGGGGAGGCTTCCCGCCTCGCCTCGGCCGAAATTCAGGCCGGGGAGGAGGCTTCCCGCCTCGCCCGGCTGCGAACTCGAAAGTTTTTTGTTTTTTTTTAACGCCCCCGTGATAGGCTACGTGACGATTAACGTAGCCTATCACAGCTAGATCTGCAAAGTCAGCAAATAGCGTTGCCCTTATTTTCGCCGTAGACTACGTAAACATTTACGTAGACTACAGCAACCAAATAAGGAACGGGAATGGCGGCTCCCTATGGGGGCCGCCATTTATCCGTATGCGCTTTTTTTTTTTTTTTTAAGTCACCCGTGATAGGCTACGTGACGATTGACGTAGCCTATCAAGGCTGACTTTGCAAATCTAGCCGTGATAGGCTACGTGAATCGTCACGTAGCCTATCACGGGGGCGGTTTTTTTTCTTTTCTTTTCTTGGAATGGCGGTGGCGGCAGCCAGTCGAAAGACCGGCTGCTGCTCCCGCCCCGCACGAACACCCGCCGAACCGCCGGCCGGACCCGCCGCCGGGAGGGACATTCGGCAAAGGTAAGTCCCGTCCCAGGGGGTGCGCGGGGTGCGGGGGGGTGCGGAGGATTTCTCCCCGAAACTTGTTTGGGGGGCCGAACACGTTGGCGCTTGGCCCCCCGAAGTTTCAGGGAGAAATTCTCCGCCATCCCTATCCCTTGCATGATTAGAATCATGCGAGGAATAATGGGATGAGCATGCAAGCCTCCATCCCTATCCATAAGTTGCAGGGTGAACATCTGGGGCAGGAAGACCTCTCTAGTCATGGAGGCTCCCTGTGTGAGAACTCCAGGATTCTAAATCACATGGAGAGCCTACACCAGGAGAGCAAGGATTAATACACAGATTCATGGAAGGAGGTTAATCTGTGCATTCATAAATCACTAGAATGCCTTGAAGAGCTAATCATGTTCAGATGCCAGTGAATATACTGGATTGGCATTTCTGTTCTCTAACCTCAAGTTATAAGTCTTCATGACACATCAGCCCAGTTGGCAAACCTAATCTTCTCTGAAATAACCACATGCAAAGAATATAAAAACCATGGAAACCCTATACATTATGGGTTAGATTCAGACTAAGTCAAACTTAGAGCAGACCCATTGAAATCAATGGGACAATGTAGTCTTGACTAACTTAAGCCCCATTGTTTTCAATGGGTCTACTTTAGGTATGATTAAGGGTGCAATCCACGCCTGATACTCTTAAACCTCTGAACTCAGAGGCTTGCAAGTATCCCATGCAGAGCCGGAGAAGAGGCAGAGGTGATTGTTGCCTTTGGCGCTCCTCCTGCCCTGCGTTTTAGCTAGATGGGCTTTTCCCCCCATCTAGCTGGGGTGCATCAAAGGGTGAGGGGAGGAAGCTGGAGATGGTTTGGGATCACTTGTATCCTGTCCACCGGAATGTCCCCTTCACCGCCTTTCTGATTTCTCTGTGCCAACTGCAAGGGGGGTGGGGGTGGGGTTGCAGCATGGATTCCCAGCTCTGGGATCAGAGCGCTTTCTCTGATCTTGGACCTGGGAATCCGAAGTATCCTATGTTTCCCCCAGATGTTGGCTAAGGGCCATTGGATTGCTCCCTAAGTCCGAATCCAACTGTATGTAAGCCATTCTGATAGTGTGATGGGGAGCAGAGCTAGAGATCATCCCCCCTCCCCTTAATGCAATACTAACTGAGGGGAATTAGAATAGCAAAACAGTATGTTTTGAGAAATATGATTATTCATTTAAAGTATATATATATGCTGCTCCCTCTAACTTTCTGTGGGAGTGCACTTCTGATTTCTCCCCTACATTTATACTCAACCTAAGTGTTTACTTTATAGATCCTTGTACAAGGAAAAAAATAAAATCTCTCTCAGCTAACTGTTCACCCGAGTTTGCGCAAGAAGGGTGGGTAAGAATTTCATGTGGTTTGTGTTCTTTTATAAGCATTTTTGAATTTTGCAAACTTCTTCATATGTTTGAGGGACAAAACTTGAAATGGTGGATGGGAATTGAATGTGAGAGAAAATGAAATTGACAGATTCATTCATTCATTCATTCATTCATTCATTCATTCAGGCAGAGGGCTTGGATTGCCTAGCCCTTGTATGCAGCCATCTTTTTTGGCACTGAATTAGAGTTGCCACCTCTGTTTGTCTTCTTCTCTGGACAAGCTCTTCATCTTGAAGAGCTATATTGTGGGAAGGTACGACATGGTCCTCTCCATAGTGGGAATAGCTGTACATATTAAATTTGGCTGGTGCCGTTTTGATATTTGGGGGGTGGGGGTGCTTTTAATAAGAACTTATCAAAATCTGCAAATTTCTGCAGAAATTTACCTGAAATTCAAATATGGAAGAAAACAAAACTGACAGATTTCAGCATGGTATGAGACCTGGCTTTAATCAAAGTGCCACTCAGCCATGAATATTCCTTAAATCCTTGGGGGGCTGTGCATCTTGAAGGCTGAAAGGTGGGATATAATTCTGTGAATAAACAGACAAGCTCTTTGACCATGTGATTCTATGTCGTGTGGTTAAGGGGTTGGACTGGGAGATCCAGGTTCTAGTCCCCGCTCAGCCATGAAGCTCATTGGGTGACTTTGGGCCAGTCACTGAGCCTAACCTACCTCGCAGGGGTGTTGTGAGGATAAAATGCAGAGGAGGAGGAGGAGGAGGAGGGGGACTATGTAGGCTGCCTTGGTTCCTTGCAAGAGGAAAAAAGCGGGGAATATAAATGTAATAATACATAAATAATAAAATTGTGATGATAGGCCCCATCTCCCTGAGCTACACATGTTGGTACTTAAAACAGATGTGTGTTACTTGGAGGAGAGCCTGACACCATGATGCTGCCTGGTTTTGCACATTCGTTTCTACTACACTGAATAACATCTGAAAAAATCTTACATTTTTTTCAATGAGGAGAAAATTGGACCATAAACCTAATATATACTGCTACTGCCTCTCTGATCTCCTTGGAGAAAGGGTGGAATATGAACGTGGTTAAAACAAAACTCAGTGCAGATTGCCGGTTTGAGATTTTCTTTTATGTTCCTGACCACACCTGCAGCTTTTTGATCTTGTTTAGAAAGAAGATGAGCTGTTCAGCATAGTTTCTGCATTTTAGCAGAGGTACTCTCTTGCATTATTAATTGTGATTATGATGTTGGGTCTCTTTTCTTTGTCTTTTTTGTAAGGCTGGTGCAGGGTTGTGATGGCCTGCTTTTCTGCTTGTAGACTGGTAAGTTAAGTTTAGAACTGTGCAGGAGGCACAGACTGTTGCTTAGCTAGTACGGCTTTTTCCCCTATGGCAGCCTGGCAGGATGGGTGCATTTCTTATTCTTATTCTTAAAGTGAACACTTTTGGGGTGTGAACACAATGTGGGGAGTGTGACAGTATCAAAGCACCAGAATTTACATAGTTCTAGAGGCATTTCTAGGGGAAATGTTCTTACATAGTTCTAGAGGAAATGGAATAAATAAATAATATACTGTGTTTTTAATGTTTTTATATTTTATATTGGTTTACTGTGTGCTTTTTGGTTGTAATTTTTGTGAACCGCCCAGAGACCGTCGGCTATTGGGTGGCATAGAAATAAATAAATAAATAAACAAATTCCATTTTCAATTTCCTGTTCTCCCCCCCCCCTGCCCCCAGCTCCATATATGAAAGGGACAGTTAAAGCATGCCTTGGGGCTATGGATGTGTGCATGTCACAGTTCTAGAGGAGGGCAAAGAAAGAACACAGTTCATCTTCCTGAGATTCATTTTTTAAAGAAGTAAGTTTCTAATCCTGCCTTATGAATGCAAAGATATGCTAGAACTTGTGGAGGCTGGTGGCTCTGATTTCAGTGGAGCTGTGATTCCACTCTGAGTTTCAGTCAGAACCAGCCAGAACTGTAAAGGAGCTATTAAAGTGCTGAATGGTATCCCCCCAATTGGTTCAGTACTCTGGATAGCTCCTTTAGAGGTCTGGTGGCTTCTGATTGAAACCTAGATTCACAGCCCACCAAAATTGGAGCCACCAGCCTCCACTGGCTAGAACATGAGTGGCCAATGCTTGTTGAAAACCCAAGAGCCAGAAATTGGAAGAATAAGATTTCATTGGTTGTGGGCTGTGAAGAAACACAGTTTTCACGTTTTGCATTATGTTTGTACATTTTGTGTGAGCTCTGTGATATAATGTAATTCAGTAGGCCAGAGTCCTAGCTATGCTACTGTGTGTTGTTCAGTCCAAAACAGTTGTGGTTGCCTTGGTTATGGTGGCTTATGAAGGGAGGCTTCAGACTGAGTTTAAAATGTCTAGGGGGAGAAGATACCTTTGTTTGGATTGGTCGAGTGTGTGTGTCAAGAAAAGAGATTGGCAGTTAGAAGTTCGATAGGGAACATGATTGGCCAGGAAGTTTAAAAGGTTGGTGAGAAGTCTGATAGAGACTGTTAGGGTCAGTTGGTGTCCACTGATGACAGGGGACTTGGAGTTAAAGTTAATGGTTAGCTGAAGAGAGAGAAGTCAGCTAGTCTGAGAGAACTCTTCTGTCAGGAGACCTGCAATCCAGAGCTGGTGGCTGTGGAGACAGGAGACCATGCTGTGAAGTTGTGGTGAAATTTAAGACAGGCAGCAAAAAAGGATTCCATTGAAGGTCTGTCCAGAGGGGACTTCAGCGAGAGTCCCTGAAATAGTATCATCATCCCAAATGCCAGAAGCAAACGGAAGAGCTGAAGGAAGAAGACTGCTGAACAACATCTGTTTTTGTTCATGAGGGATTGGCTGGGGTGGAATCTGGGGGAATTTGATCTGAAGGGAACACTATTGGGAGATTATTATCAGGGGAGACTCTCTTTCTAGGTATCGTAACCAATAACCATAGATATTGAACTTAAGTGTATTTAATCAATCCCATTCTATTATTAGACAAGTAATACTCTATTTTGTTGGGTATTCCCTTAAAAAACCTCTTAGGTTTGTTCATCTTGTCTCTAATGGTGGTGTCAATCCCATGCCTATGCTTTCTTTAGTTACTGGGCTACTGTGGTATATTAGATGCAAAGCGTTTATTTTGGTTGCATTAGTTTTATGGTTAAGATTTTTTTTATATATAGTTGAGACAGCCTTGTGGTAGGGAGTTCCATAGACCCAAGCCTCCAAGTGTTAAAATGGACAGCACAGCAGAACACCTACATGGTCCCCCCTCCCCACCTCTGGTGGGATAAACTCCATATATTGTGCTGGTAGCACTGGGATATATTGTGGAGTGTTCCTCTGTGGGGACACTGAATTTTCTAATACACTTGTGTGTAGGAAAAAACATCTATACCATCAATGTGTATGTGACAAAAGCACCAGTTTCTATTAAAATATACTGAAAACTTTATGAATATCAAAGGGCCCATTTCACCAAAGTTATGCACTACTAACTTCAATTGGAGAGAGTTAAGCACATGTTTATCTCTTCCAATAAAATCAAAGGGATATGGAGGATTTCACTCCTATGCATCTGGGCTAGCTCTGATTTTTGTGGGCTTCAGGCACAATGATTTCTGTGGGGTTCCTCCCTGTCATGGGTATGCAGCAAGGTAGCTCAATGTGAGTGTGACAAAACAGTATATTGTTTTATTGTTTAATTGTCTGTTTTAATGTCTGTTTGCATGTTTGATGTATTATAACATGTCTCTTTAAGGCTTTGGTAAGTAGTGGGGAGGGGGAACAGGAATGTTCAGAACTTAAGTACTGTCTCCTGACTGGCTTGGGTTTTTTCTGTTGGAGAGTGGGAGAATATAATAGGAGCTAGGTTTGTCTTTAGAGGAGATCAGGTTTGGTTGCTTCAGAATTTGGAAGGACTCTGGGCTCTAGCTTTGGGGGTGGGTGGATTCCCTGGGAGGTGGAGGGAGTTGTATTTATTATTTTAAAGACTATTATTAGATGGAGTACAGTAGGCAAGGATTTAATAAAAATGGGAAACAACAATTTTTTACCACATGTAACACCAGCTGACTTGAAATATCTTATGCTTTGTAAATAAAGTTTAATTTTTGTTTTGTTAATACAAACCACATCATTCTGATCTTGTTATTAACAGGGAAAAGTTTTGATGATAATAAGAAGTTAATAAGCCAGAGTCACAATATCTACTCCCCCCCACACACACATAGAAACGAAAGTTTCTCTCCTAATGAAGAGGAGGGCGTTGGCAGTGACATTGTAAAGGTTTGTAAAAGAAAAGAGTTTTTTTCTCAGCAGTAGGAAAAAAAAAAAAATCCTGAGGTTATTATGGTTATATCTCTTCCACAGGACAGATACTGAAGCTGAAGCTCAAATATTTTGGCCACCTAATGCGAAGAGAAAACTCTCTGGAAAAGACCCTGATGCTGGGAAAGACTGAAGGCAAAAGGAGAAGGGGACGGCAGAGGATGAGATGGCTAGATAGCATCACCGATGCAATGAATATGAACCTGAGCACACTCCGGGAGAGTGTGCAGGACAGGAAGGCCTGGCGTGCTATGGTCCATGGGGTCACGAAGAGTCGGACACGACTGAACGACTGAACAACAACAACAAATCTCTTCCACACACACTCGCTCTCTGGTTTTCCCTAAAGGAAGAGGCTGAGGGAATATAAAGGAATCAAGATTCTAGAGTTAGAATTTGTACCTGATGCTGTGGAGATTTTCATGTGGAGCAGTGATGAGATAATAATCACAAGTGGGGGAAGGTGTATATACCACAATGAGCTGTTAACCCATTGAAGGTCTGGGCAAATACTTATATACTTGCTGACCCTTTTATGCCACAATTTACATAGAAGGAAGTGCTTTATGGCCACAAATGTCATAAACTACTCAATTTACAGCCACCATTAGCCTATCGCAATGTTTAGATGGAGGAGAGCCACCCTGCAGGCAATCAAGCAGACCCGGAGGTGGGTAGAGCTGGTCCACTGCAGACTTTGCAGATCGGATTCTTGAGAATCTGGTCTTATTTGAGGCCACAGCAGATTTCTCCATTATCCCTAGGTGTAAGGTGGGATTGAGGGATCAAAATCCTCCTCCTTCTCCAAAGAAGTATCCCCTGGACTTGGGTCAGCTGGAAGCCTGCATTTCCTCACTATCTCACATTACAGGTATCCTTCCTCACAATCCCCACACGGTGTGGGTCCCCTTTAGCTGGCAGGAGTCAAAATGTCATGCTGGAAGGGGCAAAAAAGAAACCAGTGATTAGGAGTTTGTTCCAGAGTTTTTTGGACAGTCTCGCACTTTCTGTTGGGATTGGTGGTGGTGTACTCTCACTGAGCACCTCTGGGGCTAAAAGAAGCATGTGAGAGTCTTCTTTTACTGGGTATTCCTCTCATTGTCTCACTAACTATCATATGTAAGAGCTCTGTTGGATCAGAACAAAGGCCTATCTAGTCCAGCATCCTGTTTGCCATAGTGGCCAGCTAGAAGCTTCCGGAAAGCCCACTCACAAGACATATGGGCAATAGCTGTCTCCCGCTATTGTTCCTCAGCAACTGGTACTTAGAGGCATGCTGTCTCTGATCTTGGAAGTGGTGTATAGACATCATGAGTAGTACCCATTTAAAGCCATCTAAGTTTGTGTTCATCACCACATCTTGTGGAAACAAATGCCATAGTTCATGTGCTACATGAAGAAGTACTTCCTTATTTCTCTCCTGAGTCTTCTACCATTAAGCATCATTGGGGCCTTGTATTATATATATGAGAGAGAGAGACTTATAGCTATCCCCTTCTCCACTCCAGAGGATCTATGAAGAGGTCAGTTTGTACCAGAGTCTGGAGAACAGGGTAGCCTCCAATAATGCAGAAGTTAGCAGAGAAGGATGTGCTGTCCTGAGCGCACATTTGCCACAAATCCATTCAGGTGAAGTATATGTCCTCTTCAGTCTGATATAAGTGTTTCTGATTCCTTGCAAGTTTACTGGGAACAGATATGAGGCTCATAAAGCCATCATTTCTGAAAACTCTCTTCCCCTCATTGCTGTTTTTAAACAGAGGCACCAGGTTAGATATTGTAGTTTTAAAGAAACAGCTGCTATTTCTGATGATGATTTATTATTGCCACTCTCCTTACTGTTTTGCACTTTATTTCTTTCCAAACCCCCTATGAATACCATCTGGCCAAAGTGATTTACTGCACTTGGATTTCAATGAGTTGCTCCATGAATCCCCAAATTAAGACAATGAAAATATAAGATGAGAATCTTAATGATGGCTCTATTAGACTGAGGACTAATCTTTCAAGGGAAGTTTGCATCACTTGAGACAGTTATATAGCAAGACTGAGTGAAGCACTGGAACAGTACCCTGCAGGGAACAATTCTCTTCTGAAGTCTAGGATAGGGCATGTGAAAAATGTTCACATTGTGAGCATTTCCTTGAATTTAGTCCATTTTGCTGGCTGCATCACATACCCTACAGGGAATCTTCTACCTTCATTTATCTAAGACTGCTATGTGTCTGGCAGAAGAGTGACCACTCCCATTTTTAAGGTGGAACGCTCTACCAGGGAGATCACGGTACTAGCAAACTTCAGTAGGAAGTGGCAAGATTCTACTGAGAAGTGCCACTACAGTAGTTCTTGAGTGTGGTATAGTGAGTGGCAGTGAGGTGTAGTGGTTAGAGTGGGACATGGGAGATCTGGGTTCTAGCAAGGAACCACTCAATCATAGGTACAATCTTGTCATAAATCTGTTGATGTGAAACTTCATGAAGGGTATATGGATGTATGAGAAGTTCAAAAAACAGCTGAAAATGGACCACCCACAACCCCGAATGGAATGTGAATATGATCTCAATTTTTGGGAAAAGCTCTCATCATGTTCACAAATTGCATCCTTTTTTTTAAAGTACACTTTTAAAAGCACATGTTTAAAGGGCATGTTTTCAGGCTTTAATCAACGGGATAAAGTGTGCATTTGTTTGCATGCTTGGAAAAAACCTCTGTTTGAAAATGTGCACGTTTCCTGTTTGAAAAAAATGGCACTTGAATTTGGGAGCAAGGACAAGGTGAAACAAGTATTAAGATGGAAAACAGAGAACCTTGATAAGCTCTAACACTGCTAGTACACCCACCTCTAGGTGGTGGGTGACTTTTTTAGGGGTAGGTGAATCAGTCTATTTCAAATCTGTGGCAGTTCCACATGTATTCCATCTTAAGTCCATTCTGTCAAATTTCCTCATTAGCTCTCTGAATTTTTTTTTTAAACCGCTCTCTCTCTCTCTCTCTCTCTCACACACACACACACACACGTACGTTTTTATTCTTGTGTGCATTTGTCCATTTTTGTATGTGATATTTCAGCTGAGAACTGCATCACAAAATTCTGGGAAATGTGCATTCCTAAGCACAACTGTGTACTGATCCAAGTATTAATCTGGACAGTGTAAATTAGGTTGGCTCCCTCAAAAATTCAGACCAAACAAAATTGTCCCCCATCCCTAATATATTTTTTAGTCACCCTCTTTCACCTGTTGGTTTATTTATTTATGCCTTCAAACGTACTTTGGATGGCATAGTCTTTAAAACAATTGTACTGCCATTTCTATCCAAGTACAATTCTATCGCAGAGCAGTGCTGCATGTAATATGTAGGCTCAACTACATATTACATCATTGATTTTTACTGTTTTGCTCTTTGTTTGTTTTGAAAAATAATTGCTTTTATTTGATGTGTGTTTGGACAGTGCTTTGAGAGTTTCAGCTGAAACACAGTGAACAAATAGCATGAATGAAGAACAAAATAAATACATTTTGCAGCTAATGTTGCCAACCCTTGAAGTGAATACACACACACACATATGGTGGAACCTTGTGGTAGAGTCTGGGCAAGAGTCTGGTGAATCCTTGGAGGCACTTGTCTTGTTTTCACATTTCTATGGTCAAAATGGGTAAGGAGTATATCTGCTAGGGATGGTGCAGATGCCCGACTCAGTCCAGAAGTCCAATAGACTCCCCCCTGCTCATGCCCCCCCCCACTTGCTGAGCTGCCCTCACCTACCCTGAGCCATCCCCAAGCGCCTGTAGTTCCTGTGGTCGTCATTTTGCGAAATGGTGACTCGGGAACTTCCGTAAATTTAATATTGCACACATAGTGGCCAGAAAGGCCCTATCTAGGCAGAATTGCAGGCAAAATAGAGACCATGAGAATGACAGGTGCTTGCGGATGGCTCAGGGTAGGTGTGGGAAGCTCAGCAAGTGGGGGGGGGGCATGCAAGCAGGTCCAGGGAAGTGAGAGGAGGGCAGGAGCTTGGTGGGCACTCAGAGGACCTGGATGGGGGGGGTTCAGTCCATCCCTAAGATCTACTGATACACAGCTTGTTGTTTTAAGGCTCACCAAACATGAACCTTAAGGCTCTATCTGCCTCACTTTTTCATGTTCCTCATTTCCCCCTGACAGGAGGTTACAGGGTTAGTTAAAGGCTCAGTTTCTATGTGGGATGTGAGTAGGGGAGGATTACAGTGTTTTTGTAATATCTGTGCACTTACAAATATGCAAACTGGAGCAGGGGGTACATGTGTGTACAATACCTAGTAGCCACTGGCTATCAAAGGCCATTTAGCACTTCCAGCTGGGTAACTATCTAAAAGCTATCAGACTTACTTTGCACATCTAAAGGTTATGCTTGCAACACTAAAATTTTGAGAACCGCTGCTCTACCTGCAATGATGTTCTCATTAAAGTCAGAATTAAAAGAACTAATGACAAAACCATACTTGAACAGAAATTGAACTTGTTTCTACTAACAAAGCAGAAATGCTTATCTCAAAAACCCAACAGGTGGAAACCTAATTTTCTATAAATCCAGACCTAATATTTGGAAAGCAACTTCATCCATTTCTAATTTTTGTTTCTGTAGTTGCAATGCTAAGCAGCACATATTTAAGTTTTTGAAAGAGCCTTGTTTAATCCCCATTCACCCCAATGTCAAATTGCTTTTTGGAGTTCCTATGTATGTTGTTATATATTGAAACCCATTAGCAAAGGACTGGATGGACCTGATCTCGTCTGATCTTGGAAGCTAAGCAGGGTTAGTACTTGGCATGGGGAACTGCCTAGGAATCAGGCTTCCTGCACTGAGCAGGGGGTTGGACTCGATGGTCTTGTAGGCCCCTTCCAACCCTATGGTTCTATGATTCTATAATTCATTTTCTAGTGCTTGTTAGATTTTACACCTAGTATGGGAAACTTGTTGCCCTCCAGATGTTTTGCCCCACAACTCCCATCAGCCTTAGCCAGTATAGCCCATTGTGAGAGAAGATGGGAGTTGTAGGCCAAAATGTCTGTAGGGCCACAAGTTGCTCACTCCTGTGTTACACCTTCAAAATAAGATGTTCATCATTATAAACGTGGCTATTGCTGTATTTTTCATATAGCTGCACATGGAGAAACTGAATAGCTTTCCAGCTTGTGTCACATGTATTTGATGGTCACATGAATCCACTTTTGCTTTCAAGGGAATTCATTTCCACCACTGTTCAGTCAGAGGGAGCAAAGAAACCCCAAGCCCTTTTCACATAATCAGTATGGGAGAATAATGAACCCTTGAAGGCAGATCATTTTAAGTGCTTTTTGCAGGGTTCCCAATCATGCGGAGTAAACTAATGCACACAGGCACTATTCAAAATGGATACTGACCATGTGGATATTGAGAGAGCAGAGACAGTGGGCACAATTCTGCTCTTCCTTCACATGCTCAATATCTCTGGATACAGATTGTGTGAATGGCCTAAGGTTTATTAGAGTCCATACTCTGTATGTACAGAGATAAGGACATGAAAGTTCAGTGCATGGAAGGCAGGAAACTGCCAAAGTGAGGTTCTATGATTCTATGATTCATTTTCTAGTGCTTGTTAGATTTTACACCTAGTATGGGAAACTTGTTGCCCTCCAGATGTTTAATGTTAATGGGAGGCAGGAAGCCTTTCCAAAACTCAACTTGGGATTGGGACCTAAGCTGAAGAGGGCAGCAGCCTCAGATTCGGTCTGAGTAGAATTGGGCCATTTTCCAAAGCACTAGGTCAGAATCCAAGTTGAATGTGTGTGTTGGTGCACATCTCTAGAATATGCCATTTCAGCCTACAGGGGTGTGTGTGTGTGTGTGTGTGTGTGTGTTTGTGTGTGGGTACTATTTTCCAGTATCCCCTCCCATAAACTCCTTTCTGCAAACAAAAACAAAAACTTACCGCAACAGGGATAAAGTCTAGTCCACTTCCTATTGTACTTGTTTTCTACTAGTAAGCTGTTTTCTTTTATGTAGGGAGCATCCTTAAATATTAGACCTTAAATATTATACTGTATTTTTAATGTTTTTAATTTTTGTAAACCACTCAGAGAGCTTTGGCTATTGGGTGATCTAGAAATGTTGATAATGATGATGATGATGATAATAATAATAATAATAAAAATACCACAACAGCAGACTGAGGCAGTACAGTTAATTCACTCTCCTCCCTCCTTCTGCTGCATGTTTAGACCAAACCTCAGTATGTGGCCCTGGTTTGCTGAATGAATCTAGGGAAGGAGTGCATCAGCAGCAAGAGAGAGGAGAGGGCATGGAGAATAGTAGGGATATGCGAGGACAGCCAGTTCTGTTTCTTGCCATTGCCTCTTCCTCTGTTGGTTTCATGCATTCTGTATGCAGAGCCTCCACACTCTTCACCGTGCATCAAAGGGGATGGATTTGTAACCATGGGAGTTATTTAAATTACAGATGGCACAGGCATCCAGTTTGGGCTCAGTGATTTCTCACTGGCTTGGCCCCTCAGCCACCAGCCGTGGACTGCCATGCTTGCCCGACTGGGCGCGCACTGAGTTGGGCAAGTGCAGCTCTCCCCGCTGCTCTGCCAAGCCAACATTCTGTGCAAAATTGCAGCTCGGCCTTTTCTGTAAAGGCTGATTTTACATAAATGGTGGCCATAAAGTGACCATTTATGTGTAAATGGACCATTTGCACCTGCAGTGTTGCGTAAATGGCTGCTTTACAGCTGCCACTTACATGAATGGCCCTTACAAAAAATGCAAAGTTGCCATTTTCACACAAAATGGTGGATTGGCGAGGGAGTAGGCAACCATGTGCCACTCAGCCAGCACCCGTAGACCACCCAGTGTCTCACCGCATGTGGCGAGCAGGGTCGGGTGGCCTGCGGGGATCCAGCATGTGGCACACAGGGTGAGCTACAGTGAGTTCTCCCAGCCATAACTGAAATATCAATGTCTCTGGATGAGACTGAGTATATGAACACATGAGGTTTGCTCTGTTAGCTAGTCAGTCTATTGATCTACCTAGCCCAGAACTATCTACTCCAATTGACAGTGGCTTAGCAGAGGACTTGCCCAGTCTGACTACCTGAGAGGGCTGAGATCCTTTTTGATGCCAGGAATTCACACCTTCTTTTAAATCTCGCTACCAAAAAATTATGGCCACCCCACATGTGATGAAAAGTGGATATCATGTGCATGTGGATACCACAATAGGATCTTATTAAAATTCAAGTGATATTTGCGATGATTTTCACAGGGATGATTTTCACAAGAAAGTCCAAAATCACTGGTTGGATTCTGTAGTCCAATACACTCAAGACTAGAGATGTAAAAAACAGTCTATATCTGGTCCAGGTCAATTTTGCATGCATTAAATCATAAGTCTGTTCTCCCCAATTTCTGCATCATTCTGCAATTTTTTAAAAAAAGCATGAGAATTTGCATTTATTTTCATATGCAACTTCCCCAACACAAGCATTTCTATAGCAACTGTCCCTAATGCATTCCTTCTTTAAGCTATTCTTGGGCCAAGAACAGCATCACTGCTAAATTCAGAGAAGTGCATGAACTGAAGGATAACTGTATTCTGATCCAAGTATTAGTCCAAGAAGTGCAAATTAGGTCAGTTCATGTTAAAATGTGGACCAGATGAATTTCTCCAGCATCTCTACTCAAGACCATATGATCAAAAACAAAGCCTTAACGATGGATAGGTGGATCTGCAGTTATTGTCTCCAAAAGGATGGTGGAAATGTATAAAACAGTGAGATCGATTTCTGTTCCATTTACATTTTGTACTCTGTTGACTTTGACAAAAATGCTTCTGACCTGTCCTGGGGAAGGAAACACAAAAATCACCTCTGACATGTACCTAACATAGTTCATGTAGGCTGGCAACATACACAGGATATCATTTGTTTTATTTACAAGTCTGCCATGTCAGGTTTCCCCTCTGAAAGTTGAACTCAGGATGGTTTTTCTAAAGACCTGGCATGTAACGTTTGAATCATTGTGCTCCTGAGAGGTTGAGCGCAATATGATTTCTGATGCCTGAGCACAATGTTACCAAGTCAGTTTCTGTTTTCTTGCTTTGCCAGGCCATCAGGTCACAGGGTCTCCTGTGAGATAGATTAAACTTGTCCCCAAATGGAGAGCACTCTATCCAGCATGGATGGAGTTGCACGATAACGAAAGGTGGTGTTAAAAGCCTAGGCGAGAGCAAAACAATTCTCACTGGGCAAGGTGAACGGCTTAATTTATTGTTGTACTAATAGGCACATTTTCATTATCATAAATCTGTATGGCATACACGCTCACACACATACATGCACAACAGTCCCTCCACACACACACAGCCGTAGCTCCCTGCCTACTAGAAAACGTCCATGCCATATCCAAATCCATTAGCCCATTGTAAAAGCAAGGTTAAAACTGATGCATTAGTGGAGGTCATACATTATCATGTGTTCCTATCAAACCATTTTCATGGCCATCCTAATTACAATTATGATATTAAAATCAATAAAAAAAATCCTGTTATAGACGGTGATGTCTATAAAAGCAAAACATGCATGGAATATTGGCTGAAACAGCAGCTGTTGAGCAGGAATACACATTTTTGGCTAAAATGGCTTCTTGTTCATGTGTCAATGTGCACACACATACTAAGGACACTTAGGCACCCCCTCCCTTCAAAGATGCATGTGCAGAATCTTTATGGCAGGTATGGAGAACATGTTTTGGGTGAGGGGTTGAATTGACCCCCACCAGGCCCTCTGTGGGGTGGATAATGTCAGCAGGTGTGGCCCCTGCTGACATGGCCCCACCCATTTTGCCTTTCTCCATTCTGAGAGAGGCATGGAGATAGGGAATCAGGCAATGCTGGAAGAGCAACTGCTCTTCCCAGTGCTGGTTGAGTCCCTGGCTTTATGCACCATGCATCATTCCCATGGGTGTGTACATGAATGGATTTGGACAGTGCTGGGAAAAGCAGCCACTCCTCCCAGCATCAGCCAAGTCCCAGGCTTCATGTACTACATGTCAGGCCCCATTTAGGGTGGTGCACAATGTATGAATGGACTCAGGTGGTGCTAGGAAGAGCAGCCTCAGATCACAGATCAGAGGTAATAGTAGGGCTTCCTCAAGGGGGCCAAACCCCACTCCCCATGGAGGGCCAGAGGTTGTGCTTTATAATCTGTAAGGCTGTGGACAGAGTTTGTTGCTTTCTAAACTAAATATTATCCAGAATCTAAAGTCTGAGACACTATATCAATCATTGTCATCATCCTAAACAGTCAGGACTGATTTATGCATTATACGCGTGGGAAAAACTGCATAGTTTACCTTTGTACTCATGTGGACAGAGTTTTGGGAATTTGTGGAAGTGCACAGAGGTAAGGCAATGATTTCACTCCCATCCCAAATGCACTGAATGTAGTTATACGATTAGAAGGCAGGAGTAAAAATCCTTGGGGGAAAAGAATTGTGGTTTCCTGTCTAAGAATTATTTACTACTGAGAATAATCCAAACTTTTTCAACCCTGTAAGTAAATTATTTCATTATTTCTTGTAATACAAATGCACAAGCTGCCAAGCAACATCCCAGCTTATTTTATCCGTATGCCTTGAAAGATGGTGAGGATTAGATATCAAAGCCTCAGGAGGTTAAAATATACCATAAAGCTGTCTGGTTTCCAACTGCTCCTGATATATTCTTGTTTCGAAACCTCATTGAAGTTCATTATGATATGAGATCTGAAAATTAAATGATCTGATTGGCAGTTACAGTTTGATAGCTGTGCAGTTACGGAACAGTGATCATGTGGGTAAGACATAATTAGTCTCATCTGCTTAATGTTAGACAGAAAATCATTTAATCATCAAGTTCCTTTTTTTATATTATGAAGCCTCTGCAGGGAGAAAAAAGGAGTCACAAATATAAATGGGAGAAGGGAAGTGATTCATCCATTTTTAAATATAACATTTTGTCCATGAGATACTATTGAAGCAGAACAGAAACAAAATTGTAGCCGGCCTCATGAAAGAGGTAATGAAATTGTAGCTGTATGACTCCTAACTTCCTATAAGTGCAGATATTAACTTCCACTGTTCTGGTTTTGTTCTTAGGAAGTTATATTGGGAGCATAAAGACTTCTGATTTAAGTATTAAAGGCACAGCAGACTTGAATATAATGGAGAATACAATATTATTTTACAGCATAAGTCATGACAATGTATTGCAGTATTTCCAAGCAGATTACAGTGTATTCAAAGGAACTGCCTAAATAAAAATAAGTGCCCTGACAAGGGATGGGAGAACAAGTGATTTTCTCAATCACCCAGATTCTCCAAACACCAATTTCAAGCTTGTCACACCTCATTTCCTGCATTCATTTGCACTCTTTTTTCATTTCATTCAAATGGGGAAAGTATGCATTTTGAACTGGAAAAAAATGTGATTTTTTTTTAAAAAAAGCACACCAAAAATGCACACTTTCCCCCTGTAGTGTAAAGTGTCAACATGTACATTTTTCTGAATCTGAGCTCAAATGCATGTGCAGGAATCTGTGAGCATTTTCAAAGAACATGCTCTCCTGCTTGTGTTGACGTTTGGGGTTGCTAATGGGACATGTTTGCAAGATTTGTGAACATAAACAAAATTCACATACATTCCTAATTCTGATCCAACAAGTAGCTTGGAAGTAGGGATGGCAGAGAATTCCACCATGGATCTCGGTGAGGCTGAATGCCAGTGCATTTGGCCCCTGAAACCCATGGCGGAACAAAGCCCCCCACCCCCCCACACCACAAAAGGCGCGTGAAACGTTTAAATAAATACTTACGTAGCCTATCCTGGCTAACGCAGGGACGCCTTTTGCATCCCTGCGGAGGTGGTGATAAGCTATGTAAATATTTATGTAGCCTATCACAGCAAAAAGAAAAGGGAACGCAAATGGCAGCGGGTGGCCACCATTTGCATTCCTTTTTTTTTTTTGCCGTGATAGTCTACGTAAGTATTTACGTAGCCTATAATGGCAAAAAAGGGACACAAATGGCGGTGGCTATGGTGGCCTCCATTTGTGTCCCTGCGCAGCCCAGCAGCAGCCGGATGTTGCTGTGGGCTGCCCCGGCTTATGGCTCTGTGGAGTTGCCGCGGAGTGGAGCCGGCCAGCGAGGATTTCGGGGGAAGGGACGGAATGCCTTCTTCCCCACCGCGGATGTAGAAAACAAAACAGGTAAGTCATTTCGGACATCCCTACTTGGAAGTAGCCTCATTGTGTGCAGAATATGTGTCCATTTGGGGTGGGGCAGGGGGTTCTCATTTGCAGCAGAAGATAGCTGTGGATGTTGTTTATTGAATTATGTATGAACCCATCTCCACCAAAATTCCCAGAGCAGTTTTGCAACTGTTTTTAAAATGTTTCCTGTTAGGCAACAAGTGAAGTGAACAGGCATATGGTACTTTAAAAATAAAGAGGTAGATTGTCCACCTGAAGCATGCGGAGGGATGGATCTGTAACCTGAACTAGTATTTGATCCACTAGCATGTAGGGTTGGTGCATGTGCCCGATTCCATCTGGGAATCTGGCGGAACCCACCCTGCCCACACCCCTGAGCCCCACTTGTTGAACCCTTGCTCCTGCTCCCCCCCTGCCTGCATTCAGCAAGCAGCCTGCACTCACGCTGGCAGCCTAGTCAAGCTCCATGGTCACCATTTTTTGAATAATAAAATGTCGATTGCAAAATGTGCATATTTGCATATGCATGAAATGCACATTTTTGCAATTGTCCATTTCACACATACACGAATATGCACATTCACTAAAATGTGCATTTTTGCGCATATGCAAATGTGCACTTTTGTGATTGCTATTTTATTTTTTTAAAAATGGCAACTGTGGAGCTCAGTGCAGCCGCCGGGGTGAGTGCAGGCCACTTGCTGAATGCAGGAAGGGCTTGGGAGCGGTCCAGGGACTGGTAAGCAGGGCAGGAGCTGGGTGGGAGCCCGGAGAATCTGGATGAGGGTGGGTTTGTACATCCCTGCTAGAATGTACATCTATAATGTGAACTGCACAGTTAAGATGAAGCAAGGTTTACACTTGAAAAAACTTGTGCTGAATTTAGGGATGGCGGAGAATTCCACCATGGATCTCAGTGAGGCTGAATGCCAGCGCATTCAGCCCCCCGAAACCCATGGTGGAACGAAGCTCCCCGCCCCCCTACCCCACAAAAGGCACGCGGAATGGAGCACTCACCTGCTACTGTTTGCGCTGCTCTGCAAATGGCATCTGTGGCTGCCATTCGCTTCCCTATTTTAGCTGTGATAGGCTACGTAAATAATTACGTAGCCTATCACAGCTAACGCAGGGATGCCATTTGCATCCCTGTGGAGGTGGTGATAAGATACGTAAATATTTATGTAGCCTATCACGGCAAAAAAAAAAAAAAAAGGGAACGCAAATGGCGATGTCTACGGCGGCCACCATTTGCGTTCCCTTTTTCTCTGTGATAGGCTACGTAAATATTTACATAGCCTATCATGGCAAAAAAAAGGGACGCAAATGTCGTCGGTGGCTACAGTGGCCACCATTTGCATCCCTGCGCAGCCCAGCAGCGGCCGGATGTCACTGTGGGTTGCCCTGGCCAGCGGCTCCGAGGAGTTGCCATGGAGAGGAGCTGGCCATCGAGGATTTCGGGGGGGAGGGACGGAGTGCCTCTCCCCCCCCCCACAGATGTACGAAACAAAACAGGTAAGTTGTTTTGTACATCCCTAGCAGAATTGAATTCTCTCTTTACATTTGAATAGTCTTCACTGGAGTTTCTCTACTCCATCAGGCAGCACCTTGGAACATATGATCACCTGTTGGGGATCCACTTAAAATAGGGATTCCCCACATACACAACAGATGATCTGTGTTGCCAGAGATGATAGTATTGATCAAACGCTCATCATGTGGAGAGAAAGAGGGTGACCTTCATGCATAGCACTGTGTGCAGAACATGTGCAGATTTTTCAATGGGGGGCAAAGAGTGTAGCCTCACATCATTAAAAGCAATAGGCATTTTGGCATTGATCACAATGGAAGATAAACATAGACAGCCATTGACTGGGCAACCTTCCTTCACTAGGGAGATTAGAACATCTCAGAGATGTCACTTTAATGGAAGGGAATTGTATGGGGATAGTTCTCTTTGGAATGTCTGGAATGTAAAAGCCACCAGAGCTTGGAGAATGGGAGGGGGGGGGATGAGCTGTGCTGGTAGCCAAAAAGAGCAGTTTTGACTGTGGAGCTGCCGGCTGGGTCCATCCACTGCCGCCTTGCCTGTCTTCGGATGCAAATGGCGTCCAGCGTAGCAGACGCCATTTGCGTCCCTGCCGTTTGCTGTGATAGGCTATGTAAATCTTTTATTTTTCGTAAATCTTATTTATTTATTTTTATTAAAGATTTATTTATTTTTTTATTAAAGATTGACATAGCCTATCACGGCAAAAGGCAGGGATGCAAATGGCGTAGTGGATGCCATTTGTGTCCCTGCTGTTTGCCGTGATAGGCTACGTAAAGATTTATGTAGACTATCATGGGAAACGGCAGGGACGCCATTTGCGTCCGAAGACAGGCAGGAGGAGATGGGAAAGACAGCAGGCAGCAGACAGCAGGCAGCAGGTAGGATCCGGCCCTGTGCGGATTCTACCAGGTGGCAGAGGTGAGTCTTTCATTCCGCCACGGACTCTGGGGAACCAGATTCTTAGAATCCAGCCTCATAGGAGTCCGTGGAGGAATTCTCCACCATCCCTATATTCAGGCATTCAAAAACAGGTTAAAATGAATGCATGAGGAGAAGGAAAACCAGGGTTCTCTTTTTTTTAAATCTCTTTTTATTTTATTTTTATAAATGAAATAAACACTACCAACAATATAATCAAAATCTTCAGTTTCCAACATTACAGTATTCTAGGAAAAAGAAAAAAAGGGAGGATAGCAAAAGAAGGAAGAGAAAAAAAAGAGAATTATATTAAACTTCAATAAGAACAAACCAAATATCCAAATAGTCTTCTAGCACAGGAATAGAAGAAAACAATCCATTTCCATTGGCCATATATTAGTAATATATAATAATATTACCATTCAGTTAACGCGTATTAATAAACATTAAAGGATTAGCCAACAAGGAATAGTAATAGTAATCCCATAATAATATTAATAATAATAATACTAATAAAAGGGGGAAAGTTTAATAAAAGGATAAAAACAAAAGCAAATCATTTGTATATTTTAAGTACTATCATATCTAAAAATATATATGTGTACACACACATACACACACAAATATGCATTTTATTATAATATAACATTAAAAAGAGAAAGAAAAAAATACATGAAAACATTATTCTGGCATACTGTCTAGACATCTTATCAGCTAAAGCCCAAACAACACTTCAAAAGAACAGTAAAAATGGCTAAGTTCCAACTCCGGAGGCTGAGAGAGGAAAAGCAGGGTTCTCAATTTTGTGGAGAGGAGACTCTCCAGAAGTACATGTGGCTTTTCTCTTCAGACAGTCACCCTCCACAGGTAGAAGGTGATAAACACAATGGAGGACAGGGGCAGGCCCAGAGGGCTCCTTCTCTTCATGCTTTCATTTTAATGGGATGTCTGGGCTATGGTTATATTGGGTTAGCGAGGTCACAGTCGCAATGATTACCTTTGTATGGTGCTGTCTTGACTAGGGGTGCTGTGGGCACCTGACTGGGTCCAGGAGTTCATCAGACTCCCCCCGCCTGCTCAGCCCCTGAACCCAGCTCGGTGACCTGCCGCCCCTGCCCACTGAGCCACGCGAGTGGCTGGGACTTACTGGACCCATCTGCTTGTGTCCAGGAGCCGCCCATCCTCCTTGTGAGCTGCCATTTTAGCACAAGACGAGGGTTCTAGATTTTTGTAGATCTAATGCTGTGCACAATGGTGGCTGTAAAGGGCCATTTTCGTACATTAGATATAAGCAAATCTAGAGTCCCCATCTTGCATTAAAATGGTGGCTCACATGGAAGAGCAGGCGGCTGCTGGGTGCTTCCAGGCCACTTCTTGAGTCCTCCAGGGGTTTGCACGGGAGGCAGCAGCAGCTCCTCTAGTGCCCACCGACCATAGACTTGGATGGGTCTGTCCATCCTTAATCTTGACTCACTGTTTCCTGGACTAAATGTAAAGTGCCATGTGAGGGGCCACCACCACCTCAGTATAAGCTTAAACGTCCCCTCCTTTCAGTGGAGCTTGGTTTGACAGCAGCTTGTTCGTATTGTCATGGCTTCTGAATAGGGATGGGCAAGAATTTAGTTCGGGATGGTGGTGTTCTTGGTGTTTTTTTTACAAGACCACAATTCACAAATTACTCCATGATGAATGGGACAGAAAGAATTTGAAACTTTAAGAAAGCACTTCTGACAAATTCATCCATCCAGGCAGATGGCTTTGAGTGCTTAGTGCTTAAAAGTCTGGGATTGAATCCCTGTGTATTCAGCCCTGTTTGTAAATTTAGGTTTACTGCCACTTGTTTCTGATAGGCTCCTAATCTTTAATAGCTGTATGGTAGGCAGGTACATCTAGTGATGTACAGATTTTGGAAAATCCTTTCTGTCTGTGTTTCACAAATTGTCAGGCGTCTTTCATTCCATCATCCACCCATCAACATAATCGGATTTTTTGTTTCCGAATTTGCACAAACCCACATTTGCACAATTGCGTAATGTTGCATATCGGAAATGTGCAAATTCCCCAAAATGTGCATTTTCACACTTTAGCTTATGAGGGAAATGCATGTTTTGGGCCTGGGTTTTTTATTTGTTTTTTATTTTTTTATCAGTGCTCTTCAATATTTTTATTAATGACTTGGAGGAGGAGGTGCAGGGAATGCTGATCAAATTTGCAGATGACACAAAATTGGGAGGGATAGCTAATACTTTGGAAGACAGAAACAAAATTCAAAGTGATCTGGATAGACTGGAGTGCTGGGCAGAAAACAACAGAATGGCATTTAATAGGGACAAATGCCAAGTTCTGCACCTAGGAAAAAGAAACCAAATGCACAGTTACAAGATGGGGGATACGTGGCTCAACCACACTACGAGCGAGAAGGATCTTGGAATTGTCGTCGATCACAAGCTGAATATGAGCCAACAATGTGATGTGGCTGCAAAAAAGGCAAATGCTATTTTGGGCTGCATTCATAGAAGCATCGCTTCCAAATCCCGGGAAGTACTAGTTCCCCTCTACTCAGCACTGGTTAGGCCTCATCTGGAGTACTGTGTCCAGTTCTGGGCACCACACTTTAAGAAGGATGCAGACAAGCTGGAGAGGGTTCAAAGGAGGGCAACAAAGATGATCAGGGGACTGGAAACAAAGCCCTGTGAAGAGAGACTGAAAGAACTGGGCATGTTTAGCCTTGAGAAGAGAAGACTGAGGGGAGATATGATAGCACTCTTCAAGTACTTGAAAGGTTGTCACAGAGAAGAAGGCCAGGATCTCTTCTTGATCATCCCAGAGTGCAGGACACGGAATAATGGGCTCAAGTTACAGGAAGCCAGATTCTGACTGAACATCAGGAAAAACTTCCTGAGTGTCAGAGCAATACGGCAATGGAACCAATTACCTGGGGAGGTGGTGGGCTCTCCCACACTGGAGGCCTTCAAGACGAGGCTGGACAGCCATTTGTCAGGGATGCTCTGACTTGGATTCCTGCATTGAGCAGGGGGTTGGACTCGATGGCCTTGTAGGCCCCTTCCAACCCTACTATTCTATGATTCTATGATTCTATTTTGCTTATCTTTCAGTGATAAAATTGTGCAAAATTTTGGAAAGTTGGAAAAGTGGTCTGCAAGTCTGCGGGTCGGATTCATGAAAATCTGAACTCATTTGGTTCTGTTGGCGATTTCTCTGACATCCCTAGGTACATCATGCTCACTCCATTCTGGGAATAGCTGTACCTTTTGATTTGGCCAGTGCAGAGAGGTGGGAATTTTGTATCAGTTCATTTTTGGTAAGAATTTACCAAAATTCACAAACTTCATATTCTGGAGAGAAAGAACTTGAGATTATATATATAAAAAAAAAGGTGGGAGAAAATGAAATTGCCATATGGGGCCATCCCTAGTCACACTCATGCACACGCCTCTACATTTTTTTTAGAAAAATAAAAATCCTGCAGAGGAGCCTGCCTCTGCATCCCACCAGTGCAAGGCATACAGTATGGTGGGACGTGGGAGAGGGCCTTCTCTGCTGTGGCACCCCAGTTGTGGGATGCCCGCCCCTTGGAGGCCTGATTGGCGCAGACATTGGTTTCACTTTGGCCCCAAGTTAAAACATGGCTTTTTATCAAAGCCTTTGAGGGCTGAATGTATTCCCTAAAATAGCTCACTGTTTTAACTTTTTTTTTTTATCATTTTAGATTTTAAATTGGCAGTAGCTTGCTTAATGGTTTAATATATTTTTAGCTGTTTAAATTATTTATTGTTTTGTACTGTCTACATTGATTTTATCTGTATGCCACCCTGACATCCTAATGATATAGGGTGGGATAAAAGTGTTTTAAATAAATAATTAAAAAAACCCTAATGATATTGGTATGTCTTCTTGCCTGAACATGACAGCTGACATCATTTTTGCCCTAGTTTTAGTTCTTTCTCTATCTCTATCCTAATTAGCATATCCATCTTATGGAACAACAAAAAAAGATTAATTCATGTATCTTTTTGGAGTGGAGATGATTCTGTTAGCATAGAGACATTAAGTACCTACCAGGGGAGTTATGAATATTCATTGCCTTGATTACATAACCGTGCTTTAATCAAATATTTTTTGTTTATTTACTATATTGTGTCAATATTGTTTTCAATTATTGCACAGTCATTCTCAGGAAATGATTTTCCCCCAATCATATTTTAAACTAATAATTGAAGCAATTTAGTTTGTTATGGGACACACGGTGGCATTGTGTTCAGCATTCTAATGTCTCCATTTGAACCTGGTACACATTTTGAAAATGCATGTACCAAAGTGATCCCATGTGCCAAATTTTAAAGCGTCAAAGGGAAGGGAGGCTTAACACAGGGAACTTTAATCTTTTCTTCATTTGTAACTGAAGAAAAGTTTCAATGGGCTTTGAAATGATTCCAGTTTTCTTTTACTGGGACATTTATTTACTAATAGAGTAAACAGAATTTTTGACAGCCTGAAGTTGCACAGAGCTAGATGCAATTAAACTCACTGATTTCAACAGGCTTAGGCATGCTTAACTATGCATAGGAGCAGGCTATAAGTGTTGCTCACAGAACCCTTTGGGATACTTTTAACAGTAGTGACATTAGTGACAGAACTAAGGTGGGATAACAAAGTCCTTGGTGTCTGAGCACAGCCTACATTTTTCTAAGAATACTGGTGTTTCGATGACTAACAAAGCATGTTTACCCTCTGCAATGGTAATTTTTCTTCCTGCTTAGTGTAGTTGGATTCTGGTGAGCAGCCACATTTTTTTTTTTTATTACTGCTTTTGATTACTGGTGGGCAAATGGCCCTCACTTTGATTTAGAAAAGGGGTCCCTAGAAATGCTGACCCTTTGGGAAAATTTATTTCATCCTCTTGCTGAGACTTCTGGTTTAACTCATAATATTGGTTGCACTGTATTTCCTGAAAATGACATCTATTTTTAGTCCTGGACACAAATAGGGATGTGCAAATCAGACAAACTCAAGGTCATCAAGGTTCCCACCTCAAACCTCATGCCACTTCGTGCCTCTATGGGATTGTGTATTTCTTGCATGTTTTGTGCACGTTTGCCCATAGTACTCAGCTATTTGTGCATTTTTTAAATGTACAGATTTTCTCTCATTGATTAAAAATATTTGTGTACAGTTTTCAAATGGACTTATCTTTCACGCACATTTTTCAGATGTATGCATTTTTCAAACACTTTTTTTTGTTATTGTAACCAATAACATTCTTGGAAATGTACAGTCACTTTAGATTGCATTTGGGTCCATGTTTGGTTCCAGGAGATGTGGACTGGGCTGATTCTGGTCAATAATGAACTGAAATGAATTTCCCATCCATCCATAGAGACACATTGCTGTCCCCATGGAACAAAACCAATGCAACCCAAGAAAGATTTTTAAGAGACCAATCCTATGGCCACTAGACTCTGACTGCTCATCTCATCCATGCTGCCTTGGAGGCAGCATGGAGAAGCCCCATCCTCCACACTTGGAGGAGGGGTGCAGAGTGACTGAAAAGGGGTGGAGCTGGGGGGGTCCAGGGCAGGGAGAGCGGAGCTATGCGCATGACATATCCTATGTGTTGTACAGCAGCTTCCTCTCCCAGTCCCTCCCCCCGCTGCTAGGTAGGGGTGTATGAAACCCTGCTTACCTGGCTCCGTCAGGTTCCGCTGGGGGGGGAGGTGCTCCGTCCCTCCCCCCGGAATCCTTGTGGGGGGGAGGTGCTCTGCGCCTCCCCCTGGAATCCTGGCCAGCCAGCTCCACTCCATGGGGATTCTGCGGAGCTGCTGGCCGGCTCCGCCAGCAGCTGGACATCTGGCTGCTGGCTAGCAGGAACACAAATAGCGGCCGCCATAGCCACTGCCGTTTGCGTCTGTGAATTCAGCCGTGATAGGCTACGTAAAGACTTACGTAGCCTATCACGTCTGGGTTAAAAAAAAAATGCATACACAAATGGCGGCGGCTATGGCCACCGCCATTTACGTTCCTTATTTTTGGCCGTCTTAGTCTACGTAAATATTTATGTAGACTAAGACGGCCAAAATAAGGGGGAACACAAATAGCATCTGCTACGCTATTTGCGTTCCCCTTATTTTCGCTGTCTTAGTCTATGTAAATATTTACGTAGACTAAGATGGCCAAAAATAAGGAATGCAAATGGCGGCGGCCATCGCCATTTGCGTACGCGTTTTTTTTTTTTTAAAAAAAACCGAGACGTGATATGCTACGTAAGTCTTTATGTAGCCTATCACGAATGGGGGGGGACAGACTGCAAATGGCGGCGGCGGTGGCAGCCAGTCAGAAGACCAGCCGCCACCACTGCCACCGCCGAAGCCACCGCTGGAGCCGCCGCCGTCCGGAACATCTGCCCCAGGTAAGTCTCATCCCAGGGGGGATCCGCAGGGTGGTGGTGGGGTTGTGGCAGGCCATTCCACCACGGAGTTCGGGACGCTGAATGCACTGGCGGAATTCTCTGACATCCCTACTGCTAGGCAGCCAAAAACAGCTGTCTAGAGAAAAATAGAAAGGCAGGAGAGGCGCGGAGGGAACGATCCCCCTGTGCCTCTCCTGCCTTGCTTTGGATAGGTGGTAGCCTCCGAGGTTGGAGGTGGCCGCTTCTCTAGTTAGGATTGCACCCTAAGTATCTAAGGACGGCTGGGCAGACCCAGTGATGCTCCCAAGCCTCATGAAAAAAAGGAATTGTATCATCTCACAGTCTATTTAACCAGGTTCTGGGGGAGGCTTGCTAACCTAGCTCAAAACAAACAGAGACTTTTATTACAGGTTTTGCTAACTCATCTAATTTATTTTTCCTTGACATCTTCAGGCCATCTTTTGACTTTAAGAGCCAATCTACATTACAACTTTAAACTGGTTTCAAACCGGTTTATCTAAAGGGATCCTGCAGTTTCATGAGGATACTGAGAATTCTTTGCTAGAGACCCCTGTCCCCTGCTCAAGCAGCCGCTCTTCCTAGATCTACAGTTCCCAGAATTCCTGTATTTGGTAGCTGTAATCACTAAAAACAGGTTTGAAACCAGTTTAAAGTTGTAAAGTAGATTGACCCCCAAAGACAAAAAAGACTTCCACCCAGAAGCCTTGGTTGTAGGAGTGCACGAAAGCCACTTAACTGGTCTCGCAGCTTGTTCGCGGTGGGGGGGAGGCGCTTCGCTGCTCCCCCCGAAGTTCAGGCCGGGGGGGAGGCTTCCCGCCTCGCCCAGCCAAAATTCAGGCCGGGGAGGAGGTGCCTCGCCTTGCCCGGCCGCGAAATTAAAAGTAAAAAAAAAAACGCCCCCGTGATAGGCTACGTGATGATTAACGTAGCCTATCATGGCTGACTTTGCAAATCTAGCCGTGATAGGCTACGTTAATCGTCACGTAGCCTATCATGGGGGCGTGTTTTTTTTTTTAGTTTTATTGGAATGGCGGCGGCAGCCGGTCGAAAGATCGGCTGCCGCCCCCGCCCCTGACGAAGACCCGACGAACTGCCGCCGGGACCCGCCGCTGGGAGGGACATTCGGGAAAGATAAGTCCCGTCCCGGGGGGGGGGTGCGGGGGGCAGGGGGTGTGGAGAATTTCTCCCCAAAACTTGTTTGGGGGGCCGAACACATTGACGCTCGGCCCCCCGAAGTTTCGGGGAGAAATTCTCTGCCAACCCTAATCACAGAGGTGGTTTTTTTTTTTTTTACTTTTATTGGAATGGTGGCGGCGGCAGCCGGTCGAAAGACCAGCTGCCGCCCCCGCCCCGACAAAGACCTGACGAACCGCCGCCAGGACCCGCCGTCGGGAGGGACATTCGGGAAAGGTAAGTCCCGTCCCGGGGGGGTGCGGGGGTGCGGGGGGGGGTGCGGAGAATTTCTCCCCAAAACTACTTTGGGGGGCCGAACACGTTCTCACTCGGCCCCCCGAAGTTTCGGGGAGAAATTTTCCCCCATCCCTACTTGGTTGTTCAATGTAAATGCTGCAACCTTATCATGAACTAAAGGGTTTAAGGGGGCTCCCTTTCTATGGAACTCCCTGCCTGTGGAGCTCAGGCAGGCACCAAGACTGTGTTGTTTTGGAAAACTGTGCGGGAGGGAGAATGGAATGGAGCGGCTGCAATCCTGAACTGCAGCACCCCACACTGCAACAGTTTGTTGCAGTTCCCACTTGTATTGAGGAGCAAAAAGTATTTCAAATCCATTGTAAAACTCACTAGTGCCAACATGAAGCTTTATGCCATGAAGTACTACTGCTGCACTAAGATGCAACAGCATTTTTAGTATTTAGACATTTTCTATCGGAATTCCAAAATCTAATGACTCATTTGCAGTCCAATTGCCAGTTACCATCAGTAATTTCAACACAACTAAATGCCACTTGTATTACTGCCATTAAGCTGTAGCTATTTCTGTGTTTTCCTTAGTTACTAGCAGTTTAAATTGTCATCTATCAATTTTGGTGATGGGATGGGGAGAAGGAAAATAAATAAAATGAATATTTTTCTAAAAGTAGTTACTATAGGTTTGCATAAAAGTGTCGAGAAATATAATTAGAGTTTCACTGCCATTAGAGAGAGACAGAGAAGCAAAAGAAACAGCCAGATAGATTGAGTGCAGAAAAAGAGATTCTAAATATAAAAATGGGAAATTGTACTTCCTAATCCATTATACTCTGACTTTTTCATTTAAACTCGAACAGGAAGCTTTAATAATTAATTTCTTATTTTTAGGACCTTTGCAAGCCATTTTATTAGTACAGTATGAAATTCTGAATGTGATTGGGTTCATAGATTATCAGAGGGGAAATGAACTCCTAAAGCTTCAGCAGTTGCAAATTATCTACTTAGTACTTTTGGAGAGTAAGGTTATCTGGCCATATCAAACACACCTATTACAGATCATAATGAGTCCTGTCTTTCAAATGTGAATCTTGCACATTTCCTTGTTTGTTTTTTGTGACAGATTTAGAGGAACAGGCACACTTTGGGTACAAGATATATGAGAGAGAGGAGAAATGCTCAGAGTTCTCATGGGTGTTGAAAATATGGCCAGGCCATTCATGACAAGTGAAGAATTTATTTTTCAATATTCCCTGTGTAGGACCATCAAGCAGCTAGAGAAAAAATACTCATGAGTCATGACCTCCCAGCTGCACTTAGCAATGTACTATGCTTCTTATATTTCTCTTAATCTCGGAGAGTACTGCTCTGGATTTTGGATCTGTTCAGATAAAAATGCTTCCAAAACAGGTTTGG
Organism: Heloderma suspectum; assembly: GCF_057233095.1. Taxonomy (NCBI): domain Eukaryota; kingdom Metazoa; phylum Chordata; class Lepidosauria; order Squamata; family Helodermatidae; genus Heloderma; species Heloderma suspectum. Next base: position 31,086,635 of record NC_139462.1, on the reverse strand, counting down.
TCATTCAGAAACCCCACTCACCACAAGCCATGTTCAAGGCTGATTGTCAGAATTCTGATATAGTAGGGATGGACGAAAGTCCCTTACCTGATCCCGCAGCTTGCTTTGCGGTGGGGGGGAGGCGCTCCGTCCCTCCCCCCGAAATTCTGGGCGGGGGGAAGGCGCCCCATCCCTCCCCGCCAAAATTCTGGCTGGGGGGGAGGCGCCCCATCCCTCCAGCCGCTAAACCTCTTCTCCTGCCGGGATGCAAATGGTGGTGGCCGTACCCGCCACCGTTTGCGTCCTTGCAGTCAGCCGTGATAGGCTACGTAAATCTTTATGTAGCCTATCACGGCTGACTTTGGAAAAAAAAAGAAAAGCGCGTACGCAAATGGCGGCGCCCATGGGCGCCACCATTTGCGTTCCTTATTTGGGCACGTGTAGTCTATGTAAACATTTACATAGACTACGGCAAAAATAAGGGCACTGCCATTTGCGTACGCGCTTTCCCCCCCCAAAGTCAGCTGTGATAGGCTACGTAAAGATTTACGTAGCCTATCATGGTGTTTTTTGAAAATCTAGCCATGATAGGCTACATAAATCTTTACGTAGCCTATCACGTTTGTTGTTGATGTTTTTTTTCTTTACTTGGAAATGGCGGCAGCAGCAGCCGGTCGGAAGACCGGCCGCCGCCGGGAGCTGCCGCCGCCAGGGACATTCGCCAAAGGTGAGTCCCATTCCGGGGGGTGGCGGGGGGGTGGCGGACCGTTTCTCCACCAATTTTGGGGGCCCAAATGCATTGGCATTCAGCCTCCCAGAGATTCGTGGAGAAATTCTCCGACATCCCTATGATATAATCTTCATGAGCAAAGGAAAATGCAGAGAAGTATTCAAGGCAAAAGACCAGTTTTATTGAAACAAATTTAGTTTGAAGGCATGCAGTAAGGCAGCCTTCCCTAACCTGGTACCTTCCAGATGTTTTGGAGTTCAACTCCCATCAGCCCCAGCCAGCATGGTCAATGGTCAGGAATGCTGGGAGTTGTAGACCAAAGCATATGGAGGCACCAGGTTGGGGAAGGCTGCAGTAAGGCCTACCTGATAAGGTCTAGCCTAGGAGATGCAAGAGTTTCAGCCATATGCACAACTTGAGCTCAAACTCTTCCAGATTCTGATAATGTGCTAGACCCAGGGAGTTATGAATCACTCTAAATCCAATCCATGTTTTGGATATATTCAATCATAAGTCTGCTCTGTCCAATATGGACATCCTTCTGGAATTTAACTCATAGCTTTCCCTAACATATATGTTCTGCCCATGTATTCCCCTAATATAAGCAGTTTTGTACCCAACATTCTGTAATATACACAGGTTTTGTACACAACTTTTTGAGCTGAGAACTGCGTCACAAATTTTGGAAAACTGCGGACTCTGAAGGAAAACAGTGTTCTGATTCACATAATAGTCTGGGAAGGGTGAATTAGGTGGTTCACCTAAAAATGCTGGATAAACAAAATTCTCCAGCATCCCTAGATAGAACTGTTAGAAAACATGGATTCAGTTTCTAAGCATTGCATTTAAGAATATAAGAAGAGCCCTGCTGGATCAGACCAAGGGTCCATCTAGTCCAGCATTCTGTTCCCACATTGGCCAAGCAGCTGCCCACAGGAAACCCCCAAGTAGGACATGGGTGAATGTTCCCCAGCAATAGGCATACTACCACTGATACCGGATGTGTGTTTCCCCAGTACCTTGGCCAGGGGCACCATGTTTGTCCATGGAGCTGTGTGGGTCAGCCTCTTGATTGCAGCCATCATGTTGAGAGATAGGCATGTTCATTGACTCCCCTGTCCCAATTTTCCCAGCGTTCATGGGAATATTTATTATACTTGTTCTGACATGCAGTTCATACAAATAAGGTCAGGAATGAACTTTAGAAGCGGCAATTCTGAGGGCATCTTTGAAGATATTTTAGCATCTATAATATGACAGTGCAATCTATGAATGAGAGCAAGTGGAGGGATTTAAATTCAATGAGAAATAATGCTAACGGGGAGGAACACACCATCTCACAGAGTTAAAAGTGGACTCTAACTGTCTAATTACAGAACATCAGAGGTGTGCTGAAATGAATCCCAAGTAATGTATCCCTTTGTGAATATTACAGTCATTTAATTCACTCACTCTGTTAGGCCTTTTACTCCTATTAGAGCATTATTAATGCCTTTCATTTCATTTCATTCTAGTTACCTTTCCTTAAAGGGTTGACTGATTTGAGTTCAAACTTTTTACCACTTCTGGCTTGCTAGAAAGAAATAGAATCAGTCTGTGCAGTCAGACCTTCACCAAACTCACGTTTTAGTACGTATGTACGTATGTACGATGTACGTATGATACATTTGTTTCAGTTCATTTTTCATCAGACCTTACCCAGTTCACAGCTTCTGGACTGAACATGGACTTGGTCACAATATGTGGTCAAAGTCTGTACATGTCTGAGCTTGCAAAGTGATTCACAGACCAAAAAACAACATTCCACAGCATGCATAGATTTGGAAAATGTGCATGACAAATGCACACAAATATGCTTTAATCAATCAGAAAAGAATGCATATATTTCAAATATGTGTACATTTTGAAAAACATACATGAAAATATGCACACATTTTCATACAAAAAAAATGCTTGCAATCTGATATTAACTCGAGTTAGAACAAGCTTCGAGGTGCGGTGAGTTCGCGTTTTGCTGATTTGCACATCCCTACTTGGGATACACGGTTAGGTTAGGATGCAGATATGAGAGATGGTTCACATATGAGGGTCAAATTACATGTTTTAAATTGGGAAAACTCCTTCATGAAGAATCAATAGGGCTCAGAGGGTCAGCAAGCACAGATGAGTGGAAATGTTCATTTCTCAAAGCAGCAGGTCCCGCCCCTTCCAGGAACAAGGGTTTCTGCTCGTTTTGGCACTTGGCCCTGGAAGCACTACATCATGGCCATCAGCAGTAGGGGCTACGGCTGTGTCACCACCAGTGGGCCTGGGGCACCTGCAGAAGGGTGGCATTGGATCCAACCCATGATCCTTTGAATTTAATCTAGAGTAAAAAAAGACAAAAATTATATATAAGTGGGCATATGCATCAGATGTAGCTAGGGATGTATGAAAGTCACTTACCTGGTCTCGCAGCTTGCTTTGCGGTGGGGGGGAGGCACTTCGCTTCTCCCCCCGAAGTTCAGGCGAGGGGGGGCGAGCCGTCCCGCCTCGCCCAGCTGAAATTCAGGCCGGGGGGGGAGGCTTCCCGCCTTGCCCGGCCGAAATTCAGGCCGGGGAGAAGCGCCCCGTCTCCCCGGCCATGAACTACGAAAGTAAAAAAAAAAAAAGACCCCATGATAGGCTACGTAACGATTTACACAGCCTATCATGGCTAGATTTGCAAAGTCAGCTGTGATAGACTACGTTAATCGTTACATAGCCTATCACGGGTGACTTTGGGAAAAAAAAAAAGCGCGTACGCAAATGGCGGCCCCCATGGGGCGCTGCCATTTGCGTTCCTTATTTGGTCCCGGTAGTCTACGTAAAGATTTGCTATTTGCGTTGCCCTTATTTTCGTCGTACTCTACGTAAATCTTTACATAGACTACAGGGACCAAATAAGGAACGCAAGTGGCGGCGCCCCATGGGGGCCGTCATTTGCGTAAGCGCTTTTTTTTTTTCAAAGTCAGCCGTGATATGTAACGATTAACGTAGCCTATCTTGGCTGACTTTGGACATCTAGCCGTGATAGGCTACGTTAATCGTTACGTAGCCTATCACGGGGTTGTTGTTTTTTTTTACTTCAGCTGTAATGTACTTCAGCTGTAATGGCGGTGGCGGCAGCTGGTCGAAAGACCGGCTGCCGCCCCTGCCGAAAGCCCGCCTAACCGCCGCCGGGACCCGCCGCCGGGAAGGACGTTCGGCTACGGAAAGTCCCATCCCGGGGGGTGGCGGGGTGTGTGGGGGGGTGGCGGAGAATTTCACCACCGATTTTGGGGGGCCGAATGCGTTGGCGCTTGACGGGACTTACCCTGGGCGGATCTTCCTGGCGGCGGCAGCTCCGTTGGCGGTTCGGCGCCGGCAGCTGCGGTGGCTGGTCTTCAGACTGGCTGCCACCGCCGCCATTTCCAGTTAAAAAAAACCAATCAACAAAAAAAAGTGATAGGCTACGTAAAGATTTACGTAGCCTATCACGGCTAGATTTTTTAAAAACACCATGATAGGCTATGTAAATGTTTACGTAGCCTATCACGGCTGATTTAAAAGAAAAAACAACAACGCGCGTTCACAAATGGCGGCGCCCATTGGGCACCGCCATTTGTGTTCCTTATTTTGGCACATCTTAGTCTATATAAACATTTACATAGACTAAGACGGCAAAAATAAGGGGAACGCAAATAGCGTAGCATCTGCGCTATTTGAGTTCCCCTTATTTTCGCCTTCTTAGTCGAGGTAAATGTTTATGTAGACTAAGACGTGTCAAAAAAAGGAATGCAAATGGCGGCGCCCATGGGCGCCGCCATTTGCGTATGCGCATTTTTTTTCTTTTAGATCAGCCGTGATAGGCTACGTAAACATTTATGTAGCCTATCACAGCTGACTGCAGGGATGCAAATGGCGGCGGCTACGGCCGCCGCCATTTGCGTCCCTGCTAGCCAGCGGCTGGATGTTTGGCCACTGGCAGAGTCGGCAGGCGGCTCCGCAGAATCCCTGTGGAACGGAGCCGGCCGGCCAGAATTTCGGGGGGGAGGGACGGAGCATCTCCCCCCCCCGGCCAGAATTTCGGGGGAAGGGATGGAGCACCTCCCCCCCACTGTGAATCACCCCGTCGAAAATGTAAGTGACTTTCGTACATCCCTAACAGACAGAAATGAAGCTGGACTTGCATGAGGCTTTGTTCGCAATTCAATTTTGAAGAGGCAGATGGCATGTTTCCAAAAACAGCATCTAATTAGGGATGTTAGAGAATTCCGCCATGGATCCCAGGGGGGCCGAATTCCAGTGAATTCGGCCCCCTGGAATCTGTGGAGGAACGGAGCAACCCACCCCACCACCCCGTGAAAGCCCCTCAAAACAGAGCCTAAATGCCCGACACCATTTGCGTTCCCGTTTTAGCCGTCATAGGCTATGTAAATATTTACGTAGCCTATCACGGATAAAATGGGAATGCAAATGGTGTAGGGGATGCCATTTGTGTCCCTGCTTTAGCCGTGATAGGCTATGTAAATATTTACGTAGCCTATCACAGGGTACCATAGGGACACAAATGGCGTCCCCTACTCAGGACACCATTTGCGTCCACACCAGCCTGGCAGTGGGTGGAGGCCCTGCTGCAGGTTGGCCCGGCTGGTGGCTCCATGGCCTGGCCTTGGAGCGGAGCCGGCTGGGCAGGATTCTGGGGAGAGGAATGGATCACCTCCCCGCCCATCGAGGATTTTGGGGGGAAGGGCAGAGCGCCTTCCCCCCCACTGCGGATGTGCCTGGACGAAACCAGGTAAGTGTTTCGTACATCCCTACATCTAATAGGGATTTAGGGTAAACCTGAGTTCTCATTGCAAACAGGTGTCCCAACAGTTTGGCAGAAGGAGAAGTAGACATACGGGCTTTGAAGCCTCACAAAAAGGTTTCAGATGACCCACTTTGTACATTCAAAGAATGCATGATGGGGTTATGGGGCCATGCAATCTAGCCCAGCTCCAGCTACACCTGGAGGCCATGCCATACTGTTTATTGGGGCATGGCCCAGCATGCCTACTGATGTATTGGCCCAAGGGGATTCCCCATGGCACTGAGGAGTTCTGTCTATGAATGTTGGTACATATGCTTAGGCCTTCTTCTCATGTGCACTGAACACATGGATCTCAATGCATGAGTGATGTTTTGGTGAACACCCCTGCAGGAAGTATCTTTCCATCTGTAATCAGTGTGTGTGGTTTGCTCCACAGGGCAACAGCTTAGGCAATAAGAAAAAAGTACTATCCAGGATTCTTAAGGACTAATTGGTTTAATGCAGTGACCTTTTTCATCATAGGCAAAGTTCTTCTCCATTAGATACATGACAGGAAAGAGTTGCAGCTGTCCTTCAAATGAGAAAGTTCTTGGTTATCATTCAAGTACTATATATGCAGTACAGCCCTTGTCCAAAAGACTCATTTTACTTCTCCTTTCTAAGGAGATGAACTGTAAAGAATAATTTGTCCCCCAGCTCTGTGAATAGCAATTTAGCTACCATTACATTTAATGGGATTTGGATTGTGAAATTTGCTCATATCCCTAAATCTTTGTTTTTTCTTCATTTTTACAAACCATTGGGCCATCTTATATAATACAAAATTGTCCAGAAAGGAGATTTTCTTGATAGTTTGACTGTACAGTATGTGGGGAAATAATGGTTTCGATTTTATCCATGGACTAATTTGGATTAAAAGAGATCTCCAGTGGGTCATTTAATCCATTCCTCTGCATCATGTAAAAAGCAAATTTCATTATCTATAAATGATCCCTGATAGCTGGCTTTAACTTTCATCCTTCTACTGAAAATGATTTTCCAGCATCGCCAAGTATTTTTGTTCCAAAGCAGTAATATATTAACAGCTATATACATTATCAGATACTGGAACTAAATATGCTAGCTGTGTCATCATAATCCCATCTCTCCTTGTTCAGTCTCATAGATTAATGAGAATAACAAGAAAATGTATCTGTCTTTCTCTTTACCATCCTTGTAATTTTAGTAAACAATTTTCATGCTTTTATCTCCATGATCTTTTCCTCGGTTAGGGCCGTATCACAGTGACATGTGATCCATGCACGTGGTGGGGCCACATAATGTCTCCGCATCTGCATCCCAAACAGGTATTCCAATATTACCATGTGATGACACATTGGAGAGAGAATAAAGCCTTGTTACTAGGTGATGTATGATAATTTAATTTCACAGATCACTCAAAAATATCCTGTTCACAACCCTGAACATGAATGGGAGTGCATTTTCTCAAAAAAATGTTCACATATTCCTGAACTTGCATTTGTGTTCTCAAAATGTGTACTTCTGATTTCTCAAAATACAGAACTTTCTTAAACTCTACAATGTTCCCAAAATGTGCAACTTTCTAAAAATGCACAACTTTCTCAAAATACACAACGTTCTCAAAATACGCAACTTTCTCAAAATGCAAGACTTTCTCAGACTGCAAAATTTGAAAAATACACAATGTTCTCCAAATGTACAATGTTCTCAAAATGTGCATGTTTTAAATAACCCACATTCTAGTCTATGAGGGAAATTTGCACAAATTTTGGAATTTTTTGCACAACTTAGATGTTAGCTAGTGCATTCACGGGTTTCGGGGGGCCGAATGCCAGTGCATTCGGCCTCCCTGAAATCTGTGGCAAAATTCTCTGCCATCCCTATCGAAACCCAGCTTGTACTTCCGGTAGTTCTCGGTTCACATGCTGCTGAAGCCTAGCTTGTAGGATTTTGAGCATAACCTTGCTGGCATGTGAAATGAGCACAATTGTACGGTAGTTTGAAACTCTTTGGCATTGCCCTTCTTTGGAATTGGAATGTAAACTGACCTTTTCCAGTCTTTTGGCCACTGTGGAGTGTTCCAAATTTGCTGGCATATTGAGTGCAGCACTTTAACAGCATCACCTTTTAGGATTTTAAATAGCTCAGCTGGAATACTGTCATCGCCACCAGCTTTGTTGTTAGTAATGCTTCCTGAGGCCCACTTGACTTCACTCTCTAGGATGTCCGGCTCAAGTTCAGTGACCGCACTATCATGGCTATCAGTGACATGTCAATTTCCTGTATAGTTCTTCTGTGTATTCTTTCCACCTCTTCTTAATCTCATCTGCTTCTGTTCGGTCATCTGCTTCTGCCTTCTTTGTCCTTTATCATGCCCGTCTTTGCACAAAACGTTCCCTTGAGATCTCTGATTTTCTTGAAAAGATCTCTAGTCTTTCCCATTCTATTGTTTTCCTCCATTTCTTTGCATTGTTCATTTAGGAAGGCCTTCTTGTCTCTCCTTGCTATTCTCTGGAACTCTGCATTCAGTTGGATATATCTTCCCCTTTCTCCCTTGCTTTTTGCTTCCCTTCTTTCCTCAGCTACTTGTAAAGCCTCATCAGACAGCCACTTTGCTTTCTTGCATTTCTTTTTCTTTGGGATAGATTGAGTTGCTGCCTCCTGAACAATGTTTTGTACCTCTGTCCATAGTTCCTCAGGCACTCTGTCTATCAGGTCTAATCCCTTAAATCTATTTCTCACCTCCACTGTATATTCATAAGGGATATGATTTAGGTCATACCTGAATGGTTTAGTGGTTTTCCCTATGTTCTTCAATTTAAGCCGAAATTTTGCAAGAAGCAGCTCATGATCCTAGCCACAGTCAGCTCCAGGTCTTGTTTTTACTGACTGTATAGAGCTTCTCCATCTTTGGCTACAAAGTACATAATCAATCTGATTTCATATTAACCATCTGGTGATGTCCATGTGTAGAGTCGCCTCTTGTGCTGTCAGAAAAGAGTGTTTGCTATGATCAGCATGTTCTCTTGACAAAACTCTATTAGCCTTTGTCCTGCTTCATTTTGTACACCAAGGCCATGCCTGCCTGTTATCCCTGTGATTTCTTGACTTCCTACTTTAGCATTCCAATCCCCTATGATGAAGACGACATCTTTTTTTGGTGTTAGTTCTAGAAGGTTTTTTAGGTCTTCATAGAGCTGATCAACCTCAGCTTCTTCGGCCTCAGTGGTTGGGGCATAGAATTACTGTGATGTTGAATGGTTTGCCTTGGATTTGTACTGAGATCATTCTGTCATTTTTGAGATTGTACCCCAGTACTGCTTTTCCCACCCTTTTATTGACTACGAGTGCTACTCCATTTCTTCTAAGGGATTCTTGCCCACAGTAGTAGATATGATGGTCACCTGAATTAAACTCGCCCATGCTTGTCCATTTTAGTTCACTGATTCCCAAGATGTCGATGTTCAGTCTTGCCATCTCATGTTTGACCACCTCCAGCTTACCTTCATTCATTGATCTTACATTCCAGGTTCCTTCCTAAACAATATTGTTCTTTACAGTATCGGACTTTCTTTTCACCACCAGACACATCCACAGCTGAGTGTCCTTTTGGCTTTGACCCAGACACGTCACTCTTTCTGGCGCTACTTGGAAATACCCTCTGCTCTTCCCCAGTAGTATATTGGACACCTTCCGACCTGAGGGGCTCATCTTCTGGCGTCATATCTTTTAGCCATGTGATACGTCCCATGGGGTTTTCTTGGCAAGAATACTGGAGTGGGTTGTCATTTCCTTCTCCAGTCAGTGGACCACATTTTGTCAGAACTCTCCGCCATGACCTGTCCATCTTGGGTGGCCCTGCACGGCATAGCTTATGGCTTCACTGAGTTACGCAAGCCCTTTCGCCACAACAAGGCAGTGATCTATGAAGGAGCTTCATGCACCTAGGGATGTGCAAATCAGCACACCCCAACGTTGTTGAGGTTCTCTGATTACCACATCAAACTCGTTCTGATTTGTGACCATATCAGATTGCAAACTTTGTTTTTGCTTTTTGCACAAAAATTCATAATTATTTTCATGCACATTTCTTCAAATGTACACATCAATTCTGTGCGTTTTTAAATGTCTTCATTTTTCTCCCATTGATTAAAGCATACTTGTTCACATGTTTCAAATGTACGCAGTTTCATACACATTTTTCAAATGTATTTTGTTTGTTGCATGCATCGCATTGCGAGCTTAGACATGTACAGAACTGAGACTGTAGATTGAGTTCGAATCCACATTCAGTTCCAAGAGGTACAAACTGGCTAATTTTGGTTTAAAAAAAGAACTGAAATAGATTTCTCATGCATTCCTACATATACCTCTCCCATATGTAGTCACATTAGTCATTTATTTCAAAAATTTGACTCCTTTCAGCTATAATGACTAATCAAAATGGCTTACAATTTACATTAACAGTGCAATCCTATGGATGCTTACCTCGGATTATATCCCTCTCTGTTCTGTGTGCTTTGTTCCCAGGTAAATGTTCATAGGATTGCAATGCTAAATATATTGACTAGGAAGTAATCCCTACTGAACATAGTTGAGCTTACTTCCAAGTAAACATTGGAACCCAATGCAATCATTGGTTATTATGTCAAGCTCTAGTTATCTATCTGATTTCACTTTTTAAGGACAGTGCCACATCATGCAACACAGCGCTGCCCTATTTTGGACCAGCTGAAGTTTCTGGACTGTTTTGAAAGGCAGCCCCACATACATCCCATTGCAGTAATCCAAATGGGAGATTACCAGAACATGGATAACTGTAGCAAGACTTTCTCTGTCCAGACAGGGTTGCAGTTACTATATCAGACTGACCTTCATATTCAGTACTGTATGTTACTTAAACAACAACAGCAACAACAACCTTTTGATATCATCTGCATATAGCTTAGCCACCTCACGATTCACCCAACGATGAAAAAATTAAATGATCCTTGACCCAATACTATAATATGGTGCAAAAGATGCATTTAATTTCCCAGCAAGGATATTTCTATGACAATAAAGAAATATTTGGATAAAGGAAGATAATCCTTGCTTCCAGTCAATCTAGATCACCTTCAGATGAATGTTGATTTTTTTTATTAGCACCCTCTACTAACACAACATTTGTGCTCTCCTGCCTATGACTTTAATACACAGGACATTTTAATTGCACTACATTCCTGAGTAATCATTTTATGATGGGTTTATTGCCACCTCTCCCTTATCAGGGCATGGCACTGTTACAGACCCTGGTGATAAATTACCCTTTCCAGAGAGAGAAGACAGTACCACTTTAACAAGTGCAATAAAGCCCTTTTTAGACCAGGAGAGTTCAGTGCATTTCCCATTCATCATATACCCTCTGTGATTTTACACAGATTTTACACTGTTGATTAGCTCATTAGTGGGGTTAATTGGATACATTAACTGGCAGAATTACAGCTTGACAATGAACCAGAGGCTGCAGCATTATAAATGACAGACAAACCACAGACATACATGGCCAGCCTGAAGGAAGTTCTTTTCTTTGATTGGCTTTCATTAGGTTTTAATTCTTTCCCTGCCGATTATTAACTGACTCCACATGAATATTTACCATGGCTCAGAATAGACAAGAGAATGTGTTATGGACTTACATGTTTTCCATATTTCCAGATTTTGTCTTGGTGTTGGGAGAGATTGGTGAATTCCATCTATGCAATTTTGCCATCTCCAAGCCAGAATGACTGACTGACGCTGAGCAGATGTGTAATTTGGAGGCTATAAACCAGCCGCACCAATAAGACTGGAAGTTAAACAAAGGGCCCCGACTCACCTGAGAGACAAACCTGAGGGATAAGCACTAGTGATGCATGTCTGTGTCTTTGACACTCTTTAGATTGTGTTACCATGGACTGTGGCTTGGCTTGGGATAATTCATAGACAAATTCATGGAGGACAAGGTTCTCCTTTGGCTCTGAACCCAAACCCACTAAACAGCTCATTTGAACCCACACTTTTCAGCACCAACAGAAACCTGTTTCACAGCATTCCAAGTTGCCAGTCAAAAAAATGTATTAATTTTTTTAAAAAGTGGGAGGGGTGCCAAGAAAGGTGTTCAGGGGAAATGTAGTTGGCTACCCCGATCTAAAATATAGGTATATTTAGACTATGAGATAATGTTTAAAATATAGGTATATTTAGACTATGAGATAATGTTTGTCAAGAAATAACAAGGAACAGAGCTTTCTTTGGCTCTCGTGAATTAGTTTCTCACCTTTGCCTTCACTTCTTCTTCTCCATTTGGAAGTGAATATAATACGTTCCTTTGCCTTGTTCAGAAAATCACAATGATTCTTCCATCATTGTGAATTATCTCCCCCTCCCTCATTGCAAGGTGAAAGTAGCTAAGTTGCATTCAGCTTCTTTGGTTTGTACATATCCAGGGTCTCTTTTATGTTGGTTTGCTAATAGATCCCTTTACATAACTGTGAAGCCTATGGGCTAATTTTATGACAGGAACTCTCTCTGACAGAGTATTGACTTAGTTAATGGTGAGTGATTATGACTTAAAAGCAACCCTACCCATTTCCTTCTAGCTACTTGTAAGTCATTAATTTCTCAGTGACGGTGGTATGGGAACAGAAATAACTAGAAGCAGTTTGAAAACTGAGCTGGAAATCTAGACCTGACTTTATCAGCATGAATAAAATTAGCTTAACTATCAATTGAGTTACGGCAGATAATTTCTGAAGCTAATTTAGAGAGCCTACATTGGTGGATACTCATGACAGGGCCTTTTCTGTAGCAGCACCACAATTATGGAACTCCCTCCCTAGGGAGGTCAGACTAGCTCCCTCTTTATTATGCTTTAGCCATGCAGTGTATATTGTTCCGTCAAGCTTTTCTGTTTTATTGTGATTAATGTTCCAGGCCCAGCTTTTGTTTTTATTTTGTTGTTATGATGTATTAGTTTTATTATGTTTTATTGCTGTTTTTCATCTCAGTTTTGTATATTGCCTTGAGCACCCAATGGGAAGGGGGGCAATTTAGAAATCTGAATAACAACAACAACAACAACAACATATGCTCAGAGAGAAACTTGATTTTGAAAAAAACATATATATAATAAAATATCTGAAATAAAGAAAATTCCTATCTTCCCAAGTAAGGAATTTATTAAACAAATCAAATTTTAGCTTGGTGCATAAAATGGTTATTTGGTTTCAAGAGCCCCAGTGGTGAACAGCAAATCAACAGCCAAAAAAATGGGCATTTTCCTTCTTCTTAATGGGCAGGATGTGCTTTTAAAATGCCAAGGGAATCATTTCCGAAAATATTCTTGTTCATTACTCCTTTGTATAAAAGCAAGAACACAACCCTCTTAGTTTTCCTTGTCAATAATTTTGTTCTTTTTGGCCTTGTTGGAAGTTTATCCCTTTGGGGGAGGATTATTGTCTCATAAACCAGTGAACAGCTACTATTATCCCTTAATTACTAGTAATGGTGTGAAACTGAAAAGTAATATTGTGTGGCATGTACTGTCGATGCTATTATACACAGCGCTTTCTGACAGGGAGATTGATTCAGATTTAATTTTTCAGCTCTGCTAGAGCTAAGAACTCACTCTGGAATGTACATTATTTTACAAATATCAGGAACCTAATGGTCTTGATCCGACAAACCACTCCACTAAGGCAGCAGGCAAATAGGTTTGGGCATTACATCCCAATGGTAACCAGAAAATCGCAGAGGAAGGAGGAAGAGGCAAAGAATGAATATGCAGCCATCTACTGCTTTTACTTTTGCTTGTAGAGATGGTACACAATGTGGTATATCGAATGTAGGGATGTCTGGGAAGGAGCCTGGGGAAGGAGGACCAGCCAGCAGCTGCACCGGGTGATCCTGAGCCTGCTTCTGCCCCCGCCCATAGGTACTTAAGGCGGGGCTGCCAGAGGCTGCTCGGGAAGGAGCCTGGGGAAGGAGGACCAGCCAGCAGCTGCACCAGGTGGATCCTGAGCCTGCTTCTGCCCCCACCCACAGGTACTTAAGGCGGGGCTGCCAGAGGCAGCGCCTCGGCATCGCGCCAAGTGCGACGCTAAGTGCGCACTTAGCGTCGCACTTGGAGTCGCAAGATCTACCCACCTGCCTCTCCAGAGACACCAGCAGCCACAACACCAGCAGCAAATAGCAGCAGCAGCAGAGGGCAGCAGCTTTAAAGACCAGGGGAAGGGGCAAACGTGGACTATCTGCTCCTTCTTAGCTGCTGTTCTCTTTTATATTCTTTTAAACTGTTGTATATTTTATATCTTAATATTTTAATATGTGCCTGGGAGGACTATTGGACAACTCAGGGGGTGGGGGAGGTGCCACCATAACTGTGGTCACGGGCAGGGGGAGGTATGGCGTTGGGGGATTAACAGGCCAGCTGAGGAGAAGAGGGGCTAGACACCTTACAGCTGTCCCCTCTTCTGGTTCTTCCCCCAACCTGATGGTTCCTGGCAGCCTTACCAGTCTGCCCTCGGGCCTGGTGCTGCTGCTGCTGAATGCCAGGTCGGCCCAAAATAAGACCTCCCTCATCCATGATTTGATTGTGGATGAGGGGGCTGACCTGGCATGTATTACTGAGACCTGGGTGGGGGAACTGGGAGGGGTTACTCTCTCCCAGCTGTTCCCTCCTGGGTACTTGGTGCAGCACCAACACCGACTTGAGGGTCGGGGAGGGGGGGTTGCCGTGGTCTATAGGAATTCAATCTCCCTCTCCAGGCTTCCTGCTCATTCGAGTGCAGATCTTGAGTGTCTGTACCTTGTGTTGGGTACCCGGGACAGATTAGGGATTCTGTTGGTGTACCGCCCACCCCGCTGCCCATCGGACTCCCTGCCTGAGCTGACGGAGGTGGTCTCGGACTTGGTGTTGAGGACCCCCAGGATGATGGTCCTGGGGGATCTCAACTTCCATGCCGAGGCCGCTGTATCCGGGGAGGCTCAGGACTTCATGGCCGCCATGACAACCATGGGGCTGTCCCAACATGTCATCAGCCCAACGCATATAAAAGGACACACGCTTGATCTGGTTTTCTCGACTGGGCAGGAGGATGGTGATCTGAAAGTAGAGGAATTAACATCTGTCCCTTTGTCATGGTCAGATCACTTCCTGCTGAGGTTTAGACTTCTGGCGGCCTTTCCCCTCTGCAAGGGTGGGGGACCTATTAAAATGGTCCACCCCTGGAGATTAATGGATTCCGATGGATTCCAGAGGGCTCTGGGGGATTTTCCTGCTGGTATGGCTGGTGCTCCTGTCGAAGCCCAGGTCGCTCTGTGGAATGCAGAGATGACTCGGGCGGTTGACACGATAGCACCCAAGCGCCCTCTCCCTCTGAGCAGAGCCCAGCCAGCTCCTTGGTATACACCTGAGCTGAGGGCAATGAAGCAAGAGGGGAGATGGCTAGAATGCAGGTGGAGGAAAACTTGTGCTGAGTCTGACCAAACACAGGTAAGAGCCCACTATCGAGCCTACTCTGTGGCGGTGAGGGTGGCAAAGAGGCAGTTCTTTTCCACCTGCATTGCATCTTCTCAGTGTCATCTGGCAGAGCTTTTCCGAGTGGTTCGTGGCCTGTTACATTCTGGGCCAGGGAGAGAGATGGTGGAACCCTCGGTAGCACGCTGTGACGAGTTTGCACGGCACTTTGAGGATAAAGTCGCTCAGATTCGTCATGAATTGGACACCACCATTAATGCAGTTCCATTGGTAGAGGCGTTCAGAGCACCGTCTGGTCCAGTTTTATTGGATGAGTTTCAGTTACTGAGGCCTGAGAATGCGGACAAGGTGCTTGGCCAAGTCCGATTGACCACTTGTGTGCTTGACCCTTGCCCTTCATGGCTTATTAAATCAAACAAGGAGGGGTTGTCCGGCTGGGTCCAGGAGGTTGTAAATTCCTCCTTGAGAGAGGGAGTGGTGCCTGCTGCTTTAAAAGAGGCAGTAATTAGACCACTCCTGAAAAAGCCTAACCTGGACCCAGAGGATGTTAACAATTATAGGCCAGTGGCCAACATCCCCTTCCTGGGCAAGGTGCTTGAGCGGGTGGTTGTAGGACAGCTCCAGGCACTCTTGAATGAAACAGATTATCTAGATCCATTTCAATCGGGCTTCAGGCCTGGTTTTGGAACGGAAACTGCCTTGGTCGCCCTGTGGGATGACCTCTGCCGGGAGAGGGACAGGGGGAGTGCGACCCTGTTGATTCTCCTGGACCTCTCAGCGGCTTTCGATACCATCGACCATGGTATCCTTCTGGATAGGTTGTCTGGGTTGGGAGTTGGAGGCACTGCGCTACAGTGGTTCCACTCCTACTTGGATGGCCGATTCCAGAAGGTGGTGCTGGGGGATTATTGCTCTGTGCCATGGCAATTGTGCCATGGGGTTCCACAGGGCTCTATTCTATCCCCCATGCTGTTTAACATCTACACGAAACCGCTGGGGGAGGTTATCCGGAGGTGTGGGCTGAGGTGCCATCAATATGCGGATGACCCCCAGCTCTACCTCTCTTTCTCATCAAAACCAGGTGAGGCAGTGGCTGTTCTGAACCAGTGCCTGGGCATGGTAATGGACTGGATGAGGATCCGTAAACTGAAACTCAATCCAGACAAGACGGAGGTACTGTTAGTGGGTGGTTCGTCTGCCCGGCTAGGTGATATTCAACCTGTTCTGGAGGGGGTTGCACTCCCCCTAAAGGATCAGGTTCGTAGTTTGGGGGTGCTCTTGGATCCAGAACTGTCACTTGAGGCACAGGTGAACTCAGTGGCACGGAGCACTTTTTATCAGCTTAGGCTGGTATACCAACTACGCCCTTATCTGGACAGAGATAGCCTAGCTACAGTTATCCATGCTCTGATAACTTCTCGTCTGGATTACTGCAATGCGTTATACGTGGGGCTGCCTTTGAAAACGGTCCGGAAACTTCAGCTGGTCCAAAATAGGGCAGCAAGATTGTTAACAGGGACTGGCCTGCAAGCTCATATTATGCCAGTACTCTTCCAGTTGCACTGGCTGCCAGTCCATTTCCGGGCCCGATTCAAAGTGCTGGTGTTAACATTCAAAGCCCTTAACGGCTTGGGGCCAGGTTACCTGAAGGATCGCCTCCTCCCATGTGTGCCTGCCTGGACCTTAAGATCATCATCAGCGGCCCTTCTCCATGAGCCCCTGCCAAAGGAAGTGAGGCAGGTGGCTACTAGGAGGAGGGCTTTTTCTGTTGTGGCACCCCGGCTCTGGAATGAGCTCCCTAGTGAGGTTCGCCTGGCGCCTACATTGTACTCCTTTCGGCGCCAGGTGAAGACCTTTTTATTTTCCCAGGCATTTTAGCATTTTAGCTTTCTAAATTTTTATCTTTGCTGTTTTAAATCTGTATTTTAAACTCCTGTACTGCTGCTAGGTTTTATTGTGGTTGTATTGTTATATTGTGGTTTTAATGTTCTATATATTTTAAATTGTTTTATTGTGTGTTGTTTGGTTTTAGTTTTTGTGAACCGCCCAGAGAGCTTCGGCTACTGGGCGGTATAGAAATGAAATAAATAAATAAATAAATAAATATGTCAGAGAATTCCGCCACGAATCTTGGGGAGGCCGAATGCCAGTGCATTCGACCCCCCAAAATCAGTGGCGAAATGGTCTGCCCCCCCGCCACTGCCGCCATTTCCAGTAAAAAAAAAAAAAAAAACGTGATAGGCTATGTAAAGATTTATGTAGCCTATCACGGCTAGATTTTAAAAAAATACCATGACAGCCTATGTAAATGTTTACGTGGCCTATCACGGCTGATTTAAAAGAAAAAAAAAAGTGCATACGTAAATGGCGGCGCCCATGGGCACTACCATTTGCATTCCTTATTTTGGCACGTCTTAGTCTACGTAAACATTTATGTAGACTAAGACGGCAAAAATAAGGGAAATGCAAATAGCGTAGCATCTATGCTATTTGCGTTCCCCGTATTTTTGCCGTCTTAGTCTATGTAAATGTTTACGTAGACTAAGACCTGCCAAAATAAGGAGAGCAAATGGCGGCGCCCATGGGCGCTGCCATTTGCGTAAGTGCATTTTTTTCTTTTAAATCAGCCGTGATAGGCTACGTAAACATTTACGTAACCTATCACGGCTGACTGCAGGGACGCAAACGGCGGTGGCTACGGCTGCTGCCATTTGCATCCCTGATAGCCAGTGGCCAGATGTCCGGCCGCTGGCGGAGCCGGCCAGCGGCTCCGCAGAATCCCTGTGGAGCGGAGCTGGCCGGCCAGGATTTGGGTGGGAGGGACGGAGTGCCTCCCCCCCGGCTAGAATTTCAGGGGGATAGCGTTGCCCTTATTTTCGCCGTAGTCTACGTAAATCTTTACATAGACTACAGGGACCAAATAAGGAATGCAAATGGCGGCTCCCTATGGGGGCCACCATTTGCGTATGTGCTTTTTTTTTTTAAAGTCACCCGTGATAGGCTACGTGACGATTAACGTAGCCTATCATGGCTGACTTTGCAAATCTAGCCGTGATAGGCCACGTTAATCTTTACGTAGTCTATCACGGGGGTGGTTTTTTTTTTTAAACTTTCCTTGTAATGGCGGTGGCAGCAGCCGGTCGAAAGACCGGCTGCCGCCCCCGCCCCTGACGAAGACCTGACGAACTGCCGCCGGGACCCGTCGCCGGGAGGGACATTCGTGAAAGGTAAGTCCCATCCCGGGGTGGTGGCGGGGGGGGTGGTGGATAATTTCACTGCCGATTTCGGGGGGCTGAATGCGTTGGCACTCGGCCCCCTGAAGTTTCGGGGAGAAATTGTCCCCCATCCCTAGGTAGACGGGGCGCTTCTACCCGGCCTGAATTTCGCCGGCGAGTGATGGGGCGCCTCCCGCCCGGCCTGAATTTCGGCCGGGCGAGGCGGGGTGCCTCCCCCCCCTCGCATGAACTTCGGGGGGAGAAGCGAAGCGCCTCCCCCCCACCGCGAAGCAAGCTTCGAGGACAGGTAAGGGATTTTCGTCCATCCCTAGTACAAAACGAAGCAGGACAAAGGCTTATAGAGTTTTGCCAAGAGAACACACTGATCATAGCAAACACTCTTTTCCAACAGCACAAGAGGTGACGCTATGGTTTTGGGGAGTGGGGGCAAAAGCCAGTCAAGCTTACTCCCAGTGGTGCTCCTCCCAGTGACTCCTGATCACCAGATGTCTCCTCAGAATGAGACCATGTGAGGATATACTGCTGTTCTGGGGAGACTTTTGCAGAAGAAACATGGTGGCTGCCAGCTGGCAGGAGGAACTGTGCCACCATGAAACAGGCAGTGGTGGTGGAAGGAAGGTGAACTGATGAGGAGATTTTAGGGTGCTTTTCACGCCTCCCCCCTCAATTCCAAGCCAAACATTCTCATTAGAGAACTTTGGCTCAACCCTGATTTCTTAGAAGAGTCTGAATTGAGAAACTGAGTAGGGCTATGTTGAGGGGGTAGGTAGTTAGCAGGCATGTGAGTGGGAGGGGAGCAAGTAGACAAGGAGACAAAAGAAGGTCATGCACACATATCTGAAGCAATGTCAGGAAAGCATATACGCAAGGTCAGAAACTAGCTGTTCCCTAGACACCCACCCTAATGACGTTTATAGCCAAGCAAGGTCAGGAAGAACGAATGGACTGTCTGTAGAGATCAGATCATGCTGGGACCTGGAAAAACAGTGTTGTCCCTTTTTCCTACACTGTGAAGCCTCAAGTGACTCATGAATACAAAGGTCACCAGTAGATGTCTGGTCAAACACAAGTCGAACTCCCAGTCAGGCCCAGTTAGCACTTGAGAGTTCTCAAAGCACTGGACATATGATCTCTCTGTAATTATCACAACAGCCTGTGAGGTAGGGTATTATTATTATTATTATTATTATTAATCCCTCATGGCAAAGATGGGCTGAGGCAAAATTGATCTGCCAAAGGCTGTCAGTGAATTTATCACTGGAGCAAAATTTGAACCAGTTTTTTTGGGAGGCATGGTAGTTCAGTGTCAGAGCCCATGTTTTGCATGCAGAAGGTTGCAGGTTCAGTCCCTCACATTTCAAGGAAAGGCTAGGAAAGGATCCTGCCTGAAACCATAAAGAGCTGTTGCCAGTCGCTATTGACAATATTGGGCTGGATGGACAAATGGTCTGACTCAGAATAAGGCAGCTTCCTGCGTCTGTATGTTTCGCAACTCACATACCTAACCGCTACATTTCGCAAAGGTGAAAAAGTCAGTTTGGGCTGGCTTTTGCACACAGCATTATCACTCACAGTAAAAGTTGGCGCTCATCAACTGAAAATCATGTCCGCCATTTGCAGAAAGGACTGTGAGAATCAGCCTGCACTCATGGCACATTCAAGTTTTATCAAGCGATTTCTGGAATGGGCGAAACTTCAATAGCAGATTTGCTGTCACAGATTATTTATTTATTTATTTCATTTCTATACCGCCCAATAGCCGAAGCTCGATTGTTCAGGCTTGTTGTGTTGGCTTTCTGTCTAAATACTAGAGGAAAGCTGGGATGTGACAAGGTGTACGAAACCCTGCTTACCTGGCTCCGCCGGGTTCCGCTGGGGGGGGAGGCGCTCCGTCCCTCCCCCCGGAATCCTGGCCTGCCAGTTCCACTCCGCAGCCAAGCCACGGAGCTGCCGGCCAGCTCTGGCCACCCGCAGCCGGACATCCGGCCGCTGGGCAGCCCTGCAGGGATGCAAATGGCAGCTGTCGTAGCCACCGTAATTTACGTCCCTTTCTTTCGCCATGATAGGCTATGTAAAAATTTATGTAGCCTATCACGGCAGGGGGAAAATCCAAGCATATGCAAATGGTGGTAGCCGCCGCCATTTGCATATGCTGGATTTTTTTTTCCCCTGCCATGATAGGCTACATAAATACTTACGTAGCCTATCACTGCAGGGGGAAAAAAAACCCAGCGTACACAAATGGCAGCGGCTACTGCCATTTGCGTAAGCTCGGGTTCCCCCCCCCGCTGCCATGATAGGCTATGTAAATACTTACGTAGCCTATCATGGACTCCACAGGGATGCAAATGGCGTCCCTGCGTTAGCCATGATAGGCTACGTAAGTATTTACGTAGCCTATCACGGCTGAAGAGGAGCAAGCGAATGGCGGCCGCAGGATGGCTGCCATTCGCACAGCAGTGCAGATGGAAGCAGTTAAGTGCTCCGTTTTGTGTGCCTTTCGTGTGTGGGGGGCTTGGGCTTCGTTCTGTGATGAGTTTCGGGGGGCCAAATGCACTGGCATTCGGCCTCACCGAGATCCGTCGCGGAATTCTCTGACATCCCTAGTTTACTCATGTTGCTATTCCCAGACATTATTTGCTACATCAGCCTAGCCTAGCTCCATATATGTCAGCTGATGTTTATATGTCTACATCCCTTTTGCAATATAGTCTTCTGCTCTTAGAGATATGACCAATATTAATTGCAAAGAAAAAAACAGCCAAGAAGAGACTTCCTTTTTTATATGGAAGATCCTTTCCGACAAGTATCCAGTTTCTTTCTTACTCACTCATTTGGCTCCTGCAGCTATACTGTGATTCATAATGTGTAATGTGATTTTGGCTGCTTTCCCTGTCTCAGAATTGATGCTTCTTTCCATAGCTGTTAGTGAACATGTTATTCAAATTCAAAACATTATTATATTGCTCTTCCCACATTGTCTCCTCCCACCCTGCCCCTCTCCAGATCAAACTTGATTAACATCCTGATTCAAACTCTTACCTCCATTAAAGTACTCTTGGTTGTGTACCCAGATGTCTACAAGCTTTAACATATAAAATAATCAAAGACCATGCCTTTTAAAGAAAGTCAGCTTACAGTTAAATAGCACCAATCTCCCAATACAAATCCCCACGGTTACTTACTTTCCTTCATTGTGAAAATATACATCTATTCCTTTCCCCTGTTTTATGTTCTTTAGACTGCAATCCTATGCCCACTACCTGGAAGTAAGACCGGTTGAACTCATGAGACTTACTTCTGAGTAGACATGTACAGTATTGCACTGTTCATCCAGTCCAGCCTTCCCCAACCTGGGGTCTTTCAGATGTTTGACTTTCAACTCTCATCAGACCCAGCCAGCATGGCCAATGGTCAGGAATCCTGGGAGTTGTGGTCCAAAACATCTGGAAGGCACCAGGTTGGGAAGGCTCTTATAGATTGTTTGTCTGAGTGAGATTCATTTCCAAATCTTGAAAAGAAAAAATATATATGATAAAATATCTACTGTATTTCTATATAAGGGAATATATACATTTTATTTTTTCTACATTCTGATCAGAACCGTTTAAATCGTAGGTCAGCTTTTTTTTAATATAAACTCAGAAAAGTAATATAACATATGAAAAAGAACCCCTGCTCTACATACAAAAGCCAAGCATCTTGTACATGTAGGATGGGGGGGGAAATAGTTTGCCAGCATTTCAAATCCTCACATTAGCAAGCTCGTATTTCATGAAAGTTACTTATGCCTCGATTTTTCATCAAAGGAGATGAATTGTGAAAGCCAACGGTAAAGTGTATCATAAACAACAGCAGAGACACCCCCATATTTTTTTTAATGTAAAAGCACTACTCGAAGCAGCAGCTGTATGCCAAAAAATATAGCTTATTAAGATCATTTTCTGATAGGGGCTGTAATATTGCTACTATGTTATGCACCAATATGGCAATTAAACTGTTTTCACAGGCATACGCCAATCTATATGTTATATACAGATAACACTTAGGTACCTTTCTTTTCTAGGCATAAATTCTATTCCATTCATCTCAAAGATGTGAACAATAATTAGACGATGGAATTAACCACTTTAGGGAAGAATAGGTTCAGTAGTATATGTGAGAGCACCTTGAACAACTGCCTTAGTACCATCCATCACCATATTTTGATCAGGATGGGGGAAGCATCTTAAGTCTCACATCTTCCTCTGAATTCCCTTTTGACTTCTTCTTAAGGCAGTATCAGGTAAGAAATGAAGGACTCTTGCTTTCTCAGATGACTCCAACCATCCTCTTCTTTACCTTTATGCTTGGAACTAGGGTTTGTTTTTTTGTTTTTTGCCATGATAGGCTACGTAAATATTTACATAGCCTATGATGGCAAAATACAGGGACGCAAATGGTGGCGGCTACGGCAGCCGTCATTTGCGTCCCTGCAGGCTGCCCAGCAGCTGGATGTCCAGCTCCGGGCGGCCTCGGCCAGCAGCTCTGTGGAATCTCTGTAGAGCGGAGCCAGCTGGAGAGAATTTTGGGGGGAGGGACAGAGCACCTCCCCCCCCCACGAAGGTCAGCCTTCAAAAAGGTAAGTGACTTTCATACTTCGCTATTCCAAACTTAGGAATCAGTTGATCTCCATTTGGAGGGGAAGGTGGGAAACCTCTGTACTTATGGGCTAGAGGAGAGAGTCCACCCTTTTCCCATGGGGCATCAGGGTGCCACTGTTGCCATCACACCAAGCAGGCTGAGCAGCTCCTCTCAGCACCCTCCATCTCCTGCTTGATGCTCTGCTGGCACCTAGCATCCAGAAACTGCTGTTGCTCCTTCTCCCTGACAGGGTCACTATCACTCTCAGGAATGTGTACCTGGAGGGGCTCTCTCCCTGGCTGCTCCTCTGAACAGCATGCAGTTTCTATCTCTTCCTCAGAATCAGAACTGCTTTGGTTCTGCTCTGGGCTCCGATCCAACCCTGACATCTGGGATCTTAATAGTTTTGCAGTTAACATGCATTTGAATTGTCAAAGGCTAAATAAGAAGACCCCCTTCATGGATCACTGCCTTGTTGTGGTGAAGGGGCTTGCATAACTCAGTGAAGCCATAAGCTATGCCATGCAGGGCCACCCAAGATGGACAGGTCATGGTGGAGAGTTCTGACAAAATGTGGTCCACTGGAGAAGGAAATGGCAACCCACTCCAGTATTCTTGCCAAGAAAACCACATGGAACGTATGACAAGGCTAAAAGATATGATGCCGGAAGATGAGCCCCTCAGGTCAGAAGGTGTCCAATATACTACTGGGGAAGAGCAGAGGGTATATTTCCAAGTAGCGCCAGACAGAGTGATGTGGCTGGGCCAAAGCCAAAAGGACACTCAGCTGTGGATGTGTCTGGTGGTGAAAAGAAAATCCGATGCTGTAAAGAACAATATTGTTTAGGAACCTGGAATGTCAGATCAATGAATCAAGGTAAGCTGGAGGTGGTCAAACATGAGATGGCAAGATTGAACATTGACATCTTGGGAATCAGAGCGAACTAAAATGGACAAGCATGGGCGAATTTAATTCAGCTGACCCTTATATCTACTACTGTGGGCAAGAATCCCTTAGAAGAAATGGAGTAGCACTCATAGTCAACAAAAGGGTGGGAAAAGCAGTACTGGGGTACAATCTTAAAAATGATAGAATGATCTCAGTACGAATCCAAGGCAAACCATTCAACATCACAGTAATTCAAGTCTATGCTCCAACCACTGATGATGAAGAAGCTGAGGTTGATCGGTTCTATGAAGACCTACAACACCTTCTAGAACTAACACCAAAAAAAATGTCCTCTTCATCATAGGGGATTGGAATGCTAAAGTAGGAAGTCAAGAAATCACAGGGATAACAGGCAAGCATGGCCTTGGTGTACAAAATGAAGCAGGACAAAGGCTAATAGAGTTTTGCCAAGAGAACATGCTGATCATAGCAAACACTCTTTTCCAACAGCACAAGAGGCAAGTCTACACATGGACATCACCAGATGGTCAATATCGAAATCAGATGGATTATGTCCTTTGCAGCCAAAGATGGAGAAGCTCTATACAGTCAGTAAAAACAAGACCTGGAGCTGACTGTGGCTCAGATCATGAGCCGCTTCTTGCAAAATTTCGGTTTAAATTGAAGAACGTAGGGAAAACCACTAAACCATTCAGGTATGACCTAAATCATATCCCTCATGAATATACAGTGGAGGTGAGGAATAGATTTCAGGGATTAGACCTGATAGACAGAGTGCCTGAGGAACTATGGATGGAGGTCCGTAACATTGTTCAGGAGGCAGCAACTCAATCTATCCCAAAGAAAAAGAAATCCAAGAAAGCAAAGTGGCTGTGTGATGAGGCTTTACAAGTAGCTGAGGAAAGAAGGGAAGCAAAAAGCAAGGGAGAAAGGGGAAGATATATCCAACTGAATGCAGAGTTCCAGAGAATAGCAAGGAGAGACAAGAAGGCCTTCTTAAATGAACAATGCAAAGAAATCGAGGAAAACAATAGAATGGGAAAGACTAGAGATCTTTTCAAGAAAATCGGAGATCTCAAGGGAACGTTTTGTGCAAAGACGGGCATGATAAAGGACAAAGAAGGCAGGGACCAAACAGAAGCAGATGAGATTAAGAAGAGGTGGAAAGAATACACAGAAGAACTATACAGGGAAGGTCTTAATGTCCCTGATAGCCATGATAGTGCAGTCACTGAACTTGAGCCGGACATCCTCGAGAGTGAAGTCAAGTGGGCCTCAGGAAGCATTACTAACAACAAAGCTAGCGGAAATGACAGTATTCCAGCTGCGCTATTTAAAATCCTAAAAGATGATGCTGTTAAAGTGCTGCACTCAATATGCCAACAAATTTGGAACACTCCACAGTGGCCACAAGACTGGAAAAGGTCAGTTTACATTCCAATTCCAAAGAAGGGCAATGCCAAAGAGTGTTCATACTACCGTACAATAGTGCTCATTTCACATGCCAGCAAGGTTATGCTCAAAATCCTACAAGCTAGGCTTCAGCAGTATGCGAACCAGGAACTACCGGAAGTACAAGCTGGGTTTCGAAGAGGCAGAGGAACTAGAGATCAAATCCCCAACTTTCGCTCAATCATGGAGAAAGCAAGAGAATTCCAGAAAAGCGTCTATTTCTGCTTCATTGACTATGCTAAAGCCTTTGATTGTGTGGATC
Organism: Heloderma suspectum; assembly: GCF_057233095.1. Taxonomy (NCBI): domain Eukaryota; kingdom Metazoa; phylum Chordata; class Lepidosauria; order Squamata; family Helodermatidae; genus Heloderma; species Heloderma suspectum. Next base: position 31,061,110 of record NC_139462.1, on the reverse strand, counting down.
ACAACAAACTGTGGCAAATTCTGAAAGAGATGGGAGTACCAGACCATCTTACCTGTCTCCTGAGAAACCTGTATGAGGGTCAAGAAGCAACAGTAAGAACCAGACACGGAACAACCGATTGGTTCAAAATTGGGAAAGGAGTACGACAAGGCTGTATATTGTCGCCCTGCTTATTTAACTTATATGTAGAGTACATCATGAGAAACGCCAGGTTGGATGAATCACAGGTCGGAATTAAGATTGCCGGGAGAATTATCAACAACCTCCGATATGCAGATGATACCACCCTAATGGCAGAAAGTGAAGAGGATCTCAAGAGCCTCTTGTTGAGGGTGAAAGTGGAGAGTGCAAAAGCTGGTTTGAAACTCAACATTAAAACAATGAAGATCATGGCATCTGGCCCCATCACTTCCTGTCATATAGAAGGGGAAGAAATGGAAGCAGTGACAGATGTTATTTTCTTGGGCTCCAAGATCACCGCAGACGGTGACTGCAGCCATGAAATTAAAAGATCCTTGCTCCTTGGGAGGAAAGCTATGGTAAACCTAGACAGCATAGTAAGAAGCAGAGACATCATCTTGCCGACAAAGGTCCGTCTCTAATCAAAGCTATGGTTTTCCCAGTAGTAATGTATGGCTGTGAGAGCTGGACTATAAGGAAGGCTGAGCGCCGAAGAATTGATGCTTTCAAACTGTGGTGCTGGAGAAGACTCTTTCCACTCCGGGAAACAGCGGAGGACAGGAAGACCTGGCGAGTTATGGTCACGAAGAGTCGGACAGAACTTAACGACTGAACAACAACAACAACAACAACAACTACCCCCAGTTCCTACAGATGGTCTGTCTGAGCAGCACCCTTAAAATTTCTCCTCAATTTTGCTTTCAGTTATTTGATGGCAAATGTGTGGAACCCTCCCCTGAGAAAAGTTGCTGGTCTTATCAAAATAGCTTACATTTCCATGATGCTCCTATGCTTTTAGTCAGCAGCAAATGATTTTTGAACCATGTGCTGAGGGGTCAGGGAGAATGGAACAAGGAAACAAACAGTCATGACTGGTGGAGACATTGGAAAGGGCCATATTAAAAAGAAATAAACACACATTACTTTCCCCCAATGCTCCAAATGTGAGACTGCCAAATTGGGCTTTTTAAACAAGGAAGGTTCGTAGTGAGTAAGGGAAACGGGAGGCAGAATGACTCCCCCTCCTCCCCATCACCTGCACTACACGCACTTGCCTTAATCATTCTGTGAAATGTCATGAGCTCTACAAATAATACCTGACAAGACACAAGATACCCTATCATGAAGGAAATCATGAGCAGGCTGCCAGAACAACTCTTCTACACAAGCACTATTGAAATGAATGGAAGAACAGATGAGTAATTTTTACAGAATACATGAACAGAAAATCATGTGGACTAGGATTCTATGAAGTCAGAATATGCAGTACCAAGCCAATGTAAAAATGGAGGCAAGTGCAAGATATGGATCTTGAAGAAATAGGATTAAAACAGTGGGAACAATTCCAAATAACTCAGCAGAATCCCAGTAGAATGATTGGAATGAGGTTTATTGGAAGCTAAATTATTAATCCCTGGCTAATCTTTAATTGTGGTTCCCTGGGATTTACTACTCCTGAATGGAGGGTACATTGCATGCTAACTAGCTCTTATTTTTATCTAACTTTATCAACTGGTGTTATATTTGGAGGGGCAGAGTCTAAAAACCTTATACACATTGGCTGTGGAGCTGGGACTGTCTTTACAATCAATGTGAGTTTATCTGAATTGATTTGCATAGGAGCTGAGATGTCCTGTAAAATATTTTGCTTTGACCTAACCATCTCAGCTCATGAAACTTTCATTTTACCTGCCAGTAGCTAGGGACAGCGCCAGCATCCAGTTGGGGTTCTAAGCTTGGCGATTTCTCACTGGCTTGGCCCCCCGGAGACCAGTCTGTGGATCCCCGCGCTCGCCTCATTCAGCATGTGCTGAGCCAGGCAGGCACATGGCCTCCTTCACCAAGCTGCCATTCTGCATAAAAATGGCAGCTTGGCCTTTTCAGAAATAACCATAAAGGGGCCATTTATGCAACATTAGAGCTGTAAATAGACCATTTGCACCTGTAATGTTGCATAAATGGCCCCATTACAGCCACCAATTGTCTAAGAGAAATCTCAGACCTTCGAACCTCAATGAGGGAGAGGGCAACTGTGTGCTTCTCACCAGGTGCCCGTGGACTGTCCAGTGGCAAACCACACATGGCTAGCAGCAGGGACAGCCGGCTGGTGGAGATCCAGTGAGCTGCACACTGGGCAAGCTATGGTGAGTTTGATGATCTCTACCAGCAACATTATTTACAGAATATTAATGAAAGTGAAGCCTAGCAGGACTACTCAAATTTCCCCAGACAGAAGGAAGGATTTTTATTTTTATTTTTTTAAATAGCAACCCAACCTAAGAGCTGTATTACATGCGAAGGAGCTAAGTTGGGGTCTAACAATAAAGCTGATTGGCCATAGATTTGGACAGACAAAAGAAAATACTACTTCGTACAACACATAATTAATTTATGCCCTTCATTGTCACAAGAAGTGGTGATGGCTTCTGCAAGAGATCGGAGAGGATTGCCATATGTCTTACTTTACAAAGGATAGTTCTCTATTTGAAGGGCTGTCAAAAGATATTCGTCTATTTGAAGGCATTCTCTTTTTGAAGTAGGGATGTTGGAGAAATCCTCCATGGACCCCAATGAGGCTGGATTCTATTGAATCTGGCCCCCCGAAGTCTGTGGAGGATTGGATCTCCTACCTCTGCCTCCCTGCAAAGTCCCTCACCAGCTGGATCCTGCCTACCACCAGTTCCAAAGCCCCAGTGATATGGCCGCCATTGATGTATCACTGGCTGGACTGATGGACTGCAGGTTCAAATGGCATCCGCTATGCCATTTGTGCCCCTGCTCTTTGATGTGATAGGCTACGTAAATCTTTACATAGCCTATTGTGTGAAAAAACAGGGATGCAAATGGTGTATTTGCATCCCTGTTCCTTTGCACGATAGGCTACAAAAAGATTTATGTAGCCTATCACATCAAAGAGCAGGGACGCATATGGTGTCTGCTATGCTGGACGCCATCTGCATCCGCAGTACGTCAGTCCAGCCAGTTATATGGCAATGGTGGGCATATCGCTGGGGCTTCGGAGCTGGCTGGCAGCTCCGCGGAGTCAACATGGAGTGGAGCCAGCCAGCGAGGATCCCGGGGAGAGGAACAGATTGCCTCCCCCCCGGTGGACCCCCCATGGACGGCAAGGTAAGGGATTCGTACATCCCTAGTTTGAAGGGCTGTCCAGTCCAAATCCAGTTTAAATATAAAGAATGATAAGAAGGGACAGGAGGTACCCTAAAATTTCCCATCAACAGTGAACATCTGGACAGCAGACTGAGCAGGCTCACAAGTCACCTGGTCACAGTCTTCTCCACCATGGTGAGATGTATTGAATTTCTATTTAATTTATAGTAAGTACACCTAATTTGCATCTATATAAATATAAATTAGCAAATTAAAATGTTATGCAAATCTTGTTCTTTTCTTGGTAATGCATTTTCTCTGTTTCATTGATGCATACATGGATTCCCTAGGATTAGAGAAATTCATGGAGTGGAGGTCTATCTGCTTAGCTACAGCAGCTACTGACACTTAGCTACAACAATGCCCAGCACTATTTGTCTGTCTTTCTATGTATGATAACAGACAGATGTGGCATACCTTGAGAAAATTTCTGACTAATTGTGTTTTCAAAGAGCACTTAGAAATGTGCTGCAGCTGACTGTAAGGCATTGCTTAATTAAAAAGTGCCAGAGAAAACACGCGGCAGGTGGGAAAGCTGAGAACAAACTGACTAAAGGAATAATGGGCACTTAAGCCTCTCGCAAGCAGAGCTCTGCTCAACAACATCAAAGATTAAAGCATTTCATCCCCCTGTTAAACACATTCTTTACTTTTTCATCTTTAAAACTTAGCATAGGAGACTATTTTGATTGGAAACACGAATACGTTATGCTGTTCTGTTTTAATTTATTATTGCTTCCCAGAAGAAATGAACAAGAGAAGAGAATAGCATGACTTCATCCTAATATCCAATGTGCAAGAGATGCAGCCTCCAAGCCACTTTCTTTAAACTTTATCAACAAGGGCTGAGTACCAATAAGAAGTAGGGATAGAATCATAGAATTGGAAGGGGCCAACAAGACCATCAACTCCAACCCCCTGCTCAGTGCAGGAAGCCTGACTCCCAGGTGGTCTCCCACCTGGTGGTCTCCCATCCAAGTACTAACCGGGGCTGACCCTGCTTAGCTTCTGAGATCAGATGAGATCAGGCACATCCAGCCCTTTGCTCGATGTTGCCGGAGTCTGTGAGGGGGATAGAGTCTGGTGGATTACCCCCAACTCAGCCTCCCAGACCCTGCCTGCCAAGCTGGTCGAGCCACCCTGCAGTCTCGCAGTCTGTGAGTGCCCAGTGGCCACCTGTTCCTCCAGAGAGCTGCCATTTTGTGAAATGTAATGTTACATAAATGTAAGGATGGACAAAAGTCCCTTACCTGGTCCCACAGCTTGCTTCTCGGTGGGGGGGAGGCGCTTTGGTTCTCCCCCCGAAGTTCAGGCCGGGGGGGGAGGCGCCCCACCCCGCCCAGCCGAAATTCAGGCTGGGGGGAGGCGCCCCATCCCTCGCCGCCGAAATTCAGGCTGGGGAGGAGCACCCCGTCTCCCCAGCTGCAAAATAAAAAAAGTAAATTTTAAAAAAACAATAACACACACACGTGATAGGCTACGTAACAATTTACGTAGCCTATCACGGCTAGATTTCCAAAATCAGCCGTGATAGGCTACATAAATCGTTATGTAGCCTATCAAGGGTGACTTTCAAAAAAAAAAGCGCGTACGCAAATGGCGGCACCCATGGGCGCCGCCATTTGTGTTCCTTGTTTGGGCAGGGGTAGTCTACGTAAAGATTTACATAGACAACAGCGAAAATAAGGGCAACGCAAATAGCATTACGTAAATCGTTATGTAGCCTATCACGTGTTTTTTTTTTTTTAATTTACTTTGTAATGGCGGCAGCGGCAGCCGGTCAGAAGACCGGCCGCCGCCCCCGCCGAAACTCCACCGAAACGCCTCCGGGACCCACCGCCGAGAGGGACATTCGAAGGAGGTAAGTCCCATCCCGGGGGGTGGCGGGGGGGTGGCGGAGAATTTCACCAACAATTTCGGGGGGCTGAATGCGTTGGCATTCGGCCTCCTGGAGATTCATGGAGAAATTCTCCGCCATCCCTACATAAATGGTCGGCATAAAGGGTCCACGTATGCAACATTACAGGCATACATGGTCCATTTACTCCTGTTGTGTTGTTTAAATGGCCCTTTAAGGCTGCCATTTATGCAACATTCCATTTACAGAAAAACCCAAGCCACCATTTTGTGAAAGAAGGGCAGTTCACTGAAGGAATGGGCAGCCACTGGGTGCTTGCCAGGCACTCACAAACTGCATGGCAAGTTGTGTGGTGAGCAGGGCTGGCCATCTGGCAGGGGTTCAGCAGATGGGTGGAGGCACCAATGAAGGTGAGTCTGTCCATCCCTAATAAGAAGTTTTCAGAGAGTTGGGCATATCTGCACTTCAACTGGGTTGCCTGTTATTTCCTCTGTCTAGGGAATCCTGGGAGTAGGGATGCCTAATTCAACATCCTGATCAAACTACAATGCTGAGGATTCACTGGGGGAAGCCATGGCTTTAGACAGATATAAAAGCAATAGAAATGTATAGTATACATGTAGCATACATATGCCCATAGAATCTAAGAAATGTGCTGGGGTTGCACTGGGAGAGGCTGTTGATCCACAGCACTCCTGGTCCCAGAAAGGAAAGGAAAGTTTCCTCCGAGCCATTGCTGAGGCGGCAGTATTGCAACCAAAACTCTCCCCATGACCTGAGTTCGATCCCAGCAGAAGCTGGGTCCTAGGTAGACAGCTCAGGTCGACTCAGCCTGGTCCCAGACCCATGCCAAAAGCAATGGCAGATCGATGCCAACCTTGGTGCTGAACCCAATGGGAGGGAATTCATTGACAAAAACCAAACCCACATCCAGGGAGGGAAAACATAAAGAAAATTGTCACTCCTCCCTATGTCCAGCCAGTCATATGAGCCCAACAGTGCTTTTTATATAGCACTCCATCTGCCTGTGGATCTTCTCGATTGGGCAGGTAGGATTGCTTTGTTAAACTGCCATGAATGAACAGCTTTGCAAAATTCAGAGAAGGGAGAAATTGGATGGGTAGGTAATTTTCAATCTGCTTGTTAGTCCAAGAGGTGTGGATTAGGATGGGGCAGAGCAGGTATAAAGGATGATAGGGTTCCACCTGCCCTCTGATGTTTGGGCTCGAGTGCCTTGAACAACAGTGATCCATGATCTATGGCAAGACTTTTGAAACCTTAAGCCTTTAAAAAACAATGCATGATATGGCATGATGCAGGGGTGTATGCGAGTCAAAAATTTGGCTAAACCCAGATTAGCACTTCAGTTCACCTAGAGTAGATGTTTGGATACCAGCAATAGCCTGGGGTGGTCCAAGGTTTGTTAGATCTGTCCTGATTCAGGTTGACAGCCTTGCAATCTATTTTAAATACCAGGCTTTGGCTCTGGAATATGCAGAGCAATAATACAGAAGGGAGTGCCTCTGAGAACAAAATATATCCCTTACAGTTACCAAGGGCCAAGCTAAACACCCATTAAAGCACACATATTTAACTATGCATGATAGATTTCTCTACTCTCCTGCAGCATGCACAGCCCCAATGTGGAATGGGCCCATGGCACCTTGGGAAAGCAGAATTCAAGCTTTCCCTACGTGTGTGTGTGTGTGTGTGTGTGTGTGTAATTCCACCCCATGAGATTGTTTAATGTTGTTGTTTTTAAGTGGTGGAACTGGAAAGTCTCCATTGACTCTAGTGGAGGCTTTTTCTCTTCTTTTTTAACACCCCTGCTGGGGGTAGGTGGAACTTCATGAAAAAAAAGAGTTGGGACACCTTAAAGCCTCTTCTCCTGGAGCACCATGGCTCCGATCTGGATTGGGGCTGTACATGTTTACAGGAAAGTAGAGGAATCTAGCATGTATAGCTCCACTATGCATACTTTAATGGACATTTAGTTTGGCCCTAAACTATAGCCAACACTTATCTGGGATTAGGGAAAAGGTTTCCCTGTTAAATAGCCCTCATAAGATCTCCTCTGTCTATGTGAATAGAACCATTTCTTTGTCTTTCTTTTCTCTTAAAAATATGTTTAAAAATAAATGGGTTCTACTTAAATGAAAAAGAAAATCTATTCTGATTTATGATTATACTGTAAAGTCTGTAAAACAAACAAAGAGACATCTTTAAGCAACTGACGGGTTTTTTAACCACATACCTGTAGTGCAGGTTTCAACAATGCTTTACTGAAGAACTGACATTGTGTGATTTACATCCTTGCATTTCCATCTGAGAGTACAATATGACAGTGGATATCTAATTAACTGGGAATGAATTTTAATCCATTGTGATGATGGATAAGTAGGCATTATCCTACCATTTTGAGTTAATAGCATATTATGAACCCAATATGTATATCATTTTCTATAAAACACAGCATTTGGCCGTGGTAGTTTTGCATTAACTCCACTCTTTTTTTCTCTTTCTCTAGGGGATAATAGACTATCGCTGCACCTGTAGCACAACACTGGTAGGATCAAATGCATGTGAGCATGTTACAACAACAGCAGCCATCAGAGAACCATCCTGGGAATTAACTCCAAGACCTTCAGGTGAAGCGCAAAGTCCTTTTCCTTTTTGCACAGATGAGGATGCTGTAGAATTTTAAATACATTGATACTGAAATGATAAAGTGAAGAAAAACATTCAGTCCATGGAGAATTGCTGTAATTGCACTGACCCCAAAGGGTAATGCATTAGAAGCACCAAGAGAGCCATATCCAGAGCAAAGAATCTTGCCCACAAGCAGAAGCTACTTTTTTTTCCTTGCAGTGATGTAAATACTTCTAGCAGTGGATTATATTTACTCTTTTTATTGGTTGTGCAGCCTGTTGTAAGCATACACAAAAGGAAGTCTCTGGCACCTTAAAGACTAATAGATATATTGTGGTTTATGTTTTTGTGGACTAGAGCTCACTTCACCAGGTGCATGAAAAGTTATCTGCAGTTGTCAGCCATGTGTGTGTGTCTATAATCACATACAGAGAGGGGAAGGAAGGAAGGAAGGAAGGAAGGAAGGAAGGAAGGGGTATGGAGGGGGATTGCAAACACAGGGCAGAGGGCCACGAAAAGCAAGAAGTACCATCTGTCACATTTTAAGCAAAGGGGGAACATAACTAGGGCCACTGTTCCTAATTAGGGCTGTGCACCGCTTTGGTCTGAAGCCCGAATAATGAGTCAAAGCGGGCTGCTTTGGAGGTGCCTCAGCATGATATGAGGCAGAGCAGAACAGCAACAAGGCGCTCTGGAGTGAAGCAGCTTGTATACGAAGTACCTCGTCTGACTCAGTGATTTGTTCTGAGCAGCCTAGACAGCCTGGCGCCAAAAGTATCAACTTGAGAAAGTTCAGCGAGGGGTTGAGGAGGAGGGAGGGGGGAATGGAGGAGGGAGGAGGAAGAAGAGGGAGGGAGAGAGCTTTGGCGAATGGAAACTCTAGTTGCCAAATCAGGGCTGAACGTAACCCAGCAATCTCCAATCAGTGACAGTGGTGGAGGAGGGGGTGGGGAAGACTGAATAACTAGAGAAAAATGGCTGCATTTCAGAGACAGAGTTCATTCAGGTGGTGTTAGTTAGGGATGTGAGAACCCACCCCCATCCAGGTTCTCCGGATGCCTGCCCACCAGCCCCCACTCTGCTTGCCAGTGATTGCCATGTTTTCTAAAAAGCATGGCGACTGGAAGTCTATGAGCACATAGACTTATATGCAAAAAAGCACCATGAATCTTGAGTATATGGGTGATTCACAGTGCTTTTTGCATATAAGTCTATGTGTGCACAAAGACTTATATGCAAAATGCACTGTGAATCACCCAGGCAGGAGGAGGAGGAGGCGTGGCACATGCCCCCACCTCTAGCTATGTCCTCCTTGCGAGCAAGAGATGGCTAGTGGCAGGGGCATGCGCTGCTGCTGCTCTTCCTCCTACCTGGTCAGCTGTCAAGGACAGCCGACCAGCAGCGCAGTGCACACCTGAGGTGCTAGCTAGCCATCTCCTCATGAGCAGGAGATGGCTAGCAGTCCTTGACAGCTGAGCAGGCAGGAGGAGGAGGAGGTGCAGGGCTGAGAGGTAGAGCTCTTTGCTTTGAGAGTTTTAATGGAAAAAATCAAATTTCAGCTGTACCTAGCACAAAACCTACTGGGCCAAACTGTCTGAAATTTGGCAGGTAGGATCCCCTCCATGGGGGCAGAGAGGCCCCATGTTTCATGTATTTATCATGAAAACTGAAAAAGTTATGCCCACTTGTGTTTTCCCATGAAAGTCAATGGGAACATGCCCAAACTGAGTGACCCAGATACCCAAATCTCGCTTCGGATCTGGATCCGAGTTGAAGTGGAGGGCAATCAGTCCAAGCTGAAGCAGGGCTGATTTGGAGGGTCTGAAGCAGCAGCCGAAGTGAAGCAGGGGGTCTGTGCAAAGACCTTGTCCTAATCATATGTCCCTGCAACCTACTGTCCTGCAAGTAGTGGGATGTCCAAAAAAGGGCACACCAGACCATATATCTGCATAGATGCTCCTTTGCAGACTTTCTGCTGAACATAAGGGGTGAGGCCAGTGTGTACAGTCCCACTCCTCTCTCCATATGTTTAGCAGGTGAATATGTCATAGCCAGGACCAAGAGTTCTCAGAGTCTAAGGTTTCTAGTGGCAGCAGCAAGGAAGACTCAGAATTGGTTTCCAGTCCTTCACAAGTGAGGCCTCCTACCTTGGATTCTGCACTCAATCCTGGGAGGTGCTGTTGCCCTCCGACTTTGAGGGCTTTACACTGCTCCAGTGAACAGGGAGGTCCCAGGGAGCATTTCCCAACCAGATCCTCAGACCCTCACCGCCCCCCCCCCCAGAAGCCAGTGACTATGGGAAAGGGGACTGGCCCTTAAAAGTCAGAAGCAGCATTTATGGTGGTGGAGCTCACAGATGGACTGTCCTGACCCGGCTATGTAACCCTGTCAGTTGTTCTAGTCTAGCACTAGACTAACCTGACTTTATCTGCAGGATTGCTCCCAGTGGTCCTACGGATGTCGGAGAATCTGCAGTGGAATCAATCGAGCTCAGATTTCTATGACTCTGACCCACAAATTCTTCAGTGGACCAGCTTTTTCTGAATCACATGGATTCCATAGGCATGCAGACAGGTTCTTTTACTTTCCAGAATTTTGTGCTAATTTAGTCATAGAAAAAAATACACAAAATTAAAAAAAAAAACAGTGCCCAAATGTGCATTTCCCCCATAGGCTAAAGCATGAAAATGCACCGGGGGGGGGGGATTTGCGCATTTCAAATTGCGAATTTGCACACATTCAGGAAATTGGAAAAATCTAATTTCATCAACGAGCGACTGATGGAACGAAAGGCACCTGACAATCCATGGAACACAGACAGGATGGAGTCCACAAAATCTGTACATCCCTAAGTGGTCCTGAATCCTAAGCCCACAGTCCCTGCAATTCTGTCTGGAGTTCTGAACCTGCTCTGTCCCAAACCAGCAAACTGCCTTATTCTGTGCCCACTTGCGTGGTCCTTCACCTTATAGGGATGAAGGGATCTATGGTGACAGAGAAGAGAATACAGAAGTTCTCTGAACTGGGCTAAGTGTACAGTGGCTATTCATGATAGCAGTAACTGGGGATATCATCTTCGGTTTCACTCAGTTTCTCATTTTCCCAACTACCAGTTTATTTATGTCCATTTCTATGTCATTTGAGAATTTGGTGTGCATGTGCACGCGCGCGCGTGCACAGACACACACACAGAGTCCATATGAAAATTGTTATGCATTTTCATGCATATTTCTTCTAATATACACAACTCTCTATGCACTGTTCCTAGTGTGTACAGGTTTTTTTTCAAGTAAGTTCCCTCTAAATATAATGTGTTTTTGTGCATACATTCCCCTAATATACACTTTTGTGCAGTTTTCAGTAATATATGTATATTTTTGCACGTTTCATTTTTTTTTAGTTGTGAATTTATTTTTATTTTATTTGTTTGTTTGTTTGTTCCATGTATATCCCACCATTTTTCCTCCAAGGAACCCAAGCGGCATACATAATCCTCCTGATCTCCATTTTATCCTCACAACAGCCCTGTGAGGTAGGTTAGGCTGAGGAACAGTGACTGGCCCAAAGTCACCCGGTGAGCTTCATGGCTGAGGACTAGAACCTGGATCTCCCGACTCCCAGTCCAGCACTTTAACCAAAGTGTTACACCACACTGGCATCGCAAAATTCTGAAGATAGTGGAATTTGGTGCACAACTGTATTCCAGTTCACAGTTCACACATAGATTCGGGAGGTGCAAACTGTGTAAGTTCGTATAAAAATTTGGACCAAACTAATTTCTTATCCATATAACACAATCTTTCTGGCTTTGTGATGCTTATTTACCAGCTGTGCTGGGAGCGAAAGCTCTAGTCTCAACTGAATCCTAAATGAATCAAATCAAACATACATTCTTGTTCAGTAATTTCATGCTAGAATCTCCCTTTGAAATGTTTGTTGGAGAATGGTGACTCCTAAAATGTTAGGCACTTGATGTAACTCCTACTGAGTTCAGTGGGACCTATTCTGAAGTAAATATGATGGTAAAAGAGTGTTTCCCAAACTTCAGATAGCTGATACCTCCCCATCTGAACATTTAGTTCAGATTAGGTGAGAAGAAAACTGCCTTCTCTCAGTGGAGTTCATCTCCACACTCTTTCTGCATGAATCACCTTTGGGCATGCATCCTGATTGGAAGAAAGCATCACCAGAGCAATGAGATGCGGCAGGTAGCCTCATTTGAATAATCCAATCATGTCTCCAATTACCTACCCTCAGTGGAGGGTGACTGGAACAAAGCTAAACCCAGCTAATGAATCACATAAAAACTCACCGGGCAAGCACCTTTGTGTGGGCGTGTTGGGCTTACAAAGAATGTTAATGATTTGGTTAATGAATTTGTCACACAGCACACCAACATTTATCTCATTCCACATGTGAGTGTACCCTGTACACTTTGGGACGTAGAGGTATATACGGTTGTAGTAGCCACACAGCCCAATCCAATGAATGTTTGTTTGGAGTATCTATGAACATCCCACTGCTCACCCCAAAACTCATTTGGGATTTTCAAGTGTTCCTTCAAGGATTTTTCTTTTCTTTTCTTTTCTTTTCTTTTCTTTTCTTTGAGCATTCAAAAGGAATTCTCACAAAAACTGATATATACCACCCTCCAGGGCTGTCTGGCCATCCTACCCACCCAAAGCAACAAAAGCTTCACCTAATGTATGGGGGGCATCGGGGTAGGAGGGGTCAGCATACACAGCCTTCCCCACATAACCTGGTGCCCTCCAGACGTTTGGGATGACAACCACCATCTTCTCTGATCAATGGCCATCCTGGCTGGAGCTGTTGGGAGTTGTAGTCCAAGACATCTGGAGGGCACCAGGTTGGGGAAAGGCTGGTGGAGGCCTCCAGCAACCTTGGGAGATCTTCTTTCCTATTTCTTCTCCCATCCAATGGAGCACTCAGCAGCTTTTCCCATAAGAGATCATGGAAATGGTCCACAGACACCATGCTCCCCAATGGGAAATGACATGCTGAGAATCATTTCCAACCAGTGGGAAGCCGAAGCCCACTCAGCACATCACATTCTGCTGGGGAACATGGGCTTTGTAGTTCAGCCCCATGTTTTCTGGAAGGAACACATGCTGTTGCTGCGCCATTTCCCAGTGGAGGAGGGGCCTGGTTGGCCTGGCCTGCTGTTGCTGGAGCCCTCTGCCATTTGCTATGTCACGTCCTACCCCAAGGACATACGCTTGCTTCCTTGGGGGCTGGGGATGGAATATCCAGTGGTAGAGGGTGGGATGGGGAGTGAACATTTTTGAACCTGGTACAGCACCCCTGCTTCAAATCTTTGCCATATTCATTCCTAACTTGGAAGTATTGTATTCTGTACACCATATTTTTAACTTGTTAACCACTGTGAAACCAAATTAGTCAGGTGAAGCATGGTATTGATGTCTTTTAAACAAAGAAACAGAGTAAGTTGAGCTTTGTTCTGAATTCACTAGGAGTTAACTTCTAAATAAGCTGTAGGCTACAAATCCTAATACACTTAACATCACAGACCCAAAGTACAATGTGATTTGGTGATTTGTTTCACTAGTTCACCAGCAAACTAGAACATCTTCTTACATTTAAGAAGCTTGAACATCTTAATACTACCTCTCTATAAGTTACAGACAGTAAGTGTAAACAAGAGCCAAAAGGGTTCTGCTTAGTCCTGCATAGAGTAGACTGATTGAGATGTAGAGTAGACTTACATTTGTCTAATACTGGATACAACCTTAGGCTGCAACCCTATACACACTTACAATATGTGGCATTTAGTACTCAATAGGGCTTACTTCTGAGGACCCATCTATAGGATTGCATTCTAAGTAGGGATGGTGGAGAATTCCACCATGGATTTCATGGCCTGCCCCCCCGCGCCCCCCTGTGGATCCCCCCCGGGATGAGGCTTACCTGGGGCAGATGTTCCGGACGGCGGCGGTTCCGGTGGCAGGTCCGCCGGCGGCGGCAGCAGCTGGTCTTTCAACCGGCTGCCGCGGCCACCATTTGCATCCAGCCAGGCTGCTGTGATAGGCTACATAAGTATTTACATAGCCTATCACGGCTATCCCCCCAAAAAAACCCCAGCATACGCAAATAGCGGCGGCTACGGCAGCTGCCATTTGCGTTCCCTATTTTTCACCATTTTAGTCTACGTAAATATTTATGTAGGCTATTACAGTGGAAAAAAAGGGGAACGCAAATAGCATAGTGGGCGCTATTTGCATTCCTTTTCCCCCCCGCCGTTTTAGTCTATGTAAATATTTATGTAAGCTATTATGGCGAAAAAAAGGAACGCAATTAGCGCCCACTACACTATTTGCATTCCCCCCCTTTTTTTTTGCTGTAATAGCCTACGTAAATATTTACGTAGACTAAAATGACAAAAAATAGGGAATACAAATAGTGGCCGCCGTAGCCGCCGCCATTTGCATACGCCGTTTTTTTTTTTTTGCCCAGCTGTGATAGGCTACGTAAATACTTACATAGCCTATCACGGCTGCCTGGCGGGACGCAAATGGAGGCCGCCATTTGCGTCCGCAGCAGCCCGTCCGCAGCAGGAACTCTGGTTCAGGACGGGCCTGGCCAGCTGTGGAGCGGAGCCAGCCGGGCAGGATTCTGGGGGGAAAGACCAGATCGTCCAGGATTCCGGGGGGAGGGATGGAGCGCCTCCCCCCCACCACAAACACAATCCACGAAAAGGTAAGTGACTTTTGTACATCCCTAATTCTAAGTCTTATTTATCTATTCCTGCATCATGGGTTTGTGACAGGGATGTACAAAACACTTACCTGGCTCTGCGCCGGGCAATCCATGGTGGGGGGGAGGCACTCCGTCCCTCCCCCCAGAATCCTCCTCAGCTGGCTCCGCTCTGCGGTGATTCTGCGGAGCCACCAGCTGGGGCCGCCCGCAGCCATACATCTGGCCGCTGGGCTGCACAGGGAAGCAAATAGTGGCTGCCGTAGCAGCTACACCATTTGCGCCCCTGTCTTTTGCCGTCTTAGGCTATGTAAATATATAAGTAGCCTAACACGGCAAAAGACACAGACACAAATGGTGGCGGCTACGGCGGCCACCATTTGTGTTCCTTCCATTTATTTATTTATTGCATTTATACCCTGCCTTTTTTCCTCTTGCAAGGAACCCAAGGCAGCTTACATTATCCTCCTCCTCTCCATTTTATCCTCACAACAACAACCCTGTGAGGTGGGTTGGGCTGAGAGTCTGTGACTGGCCCAAAGTCACCCAGTGAGCTTCCATGGCTGAGTGGGGATTAGAACCTGGATCTCCCAGCTCCTAGTCCAACATTCTTGCCACTACACCACACTGGCTCTCATACCTATATATGTAGCCTATGTATATATTTAAACCTTTTAATTTTTGTGAACCGCCTAGAGAGCTTCGGCTATTGGGCGGTATAGAAATAAATAAATAAATAAATAAATGTAGCCTATCATGGCCTCCACAGGAACGCAAATTGCGTCCCTGCATTAGCCGTGATAGGCTAAGTAAATACTTACGTAGCCTATCACAGCATTCATGGGGAGGCGCAGGTAAGCTCCGTTCCATGCACATTTTGCAGGGTTGGGGGGTGGGGAGCTTTGCTCCACCACGGATTCCAGGGGGCCGAATGTGCTGGCATTCAGCCTCCCTGGAACCCATGGCAAAATTCTCCACCATCCCTAGTTTGTGAGGGTTCAGGTCACTGGCTCCTATAACTCAGTATTGTCTACAATGACTGGCAGAGCTCTTTCAAACAGGAGTCTTTTCCAGCCTTACCTAGAGATGCTGGGGATCCGATCTGGAATCTTCTGTATACAAATCATGTACTCCACCACTGAGTTACACCCCCTTCCCTGAAAGGCCCTGTAAATGCAACAAGGCTTTCAGTTCCACCTTGTTTTCAAGCAAGGAACTGTGGGAGCCCCAAATATAATTCCGTATACTTTTGCTTCTATTTCTGGTTGGCAAAAATGACAAGAAGACCAACAACAGCAAATGCCTTGGTAGAAGGTACATGTGAACTAACAAAGTGCGACCGTTGATCTATTTATGTAATATCGCTTTGATATTTATCCATAGCTTCAGCAGGAACAAACAATTAAAATATCACCCTAGCCCACTCACCTCTGATAAGCACAAGACAGAGCACTCTCGTTTGTCACCACTGGCAAATGTTGACATTTGCGTTGTCTGGAGGGGTAGGAGGTACATATTTTTATTTTAAGTAACAATCTAAGCTAGGTAGATTTCTTATTATATACATGTATATGGTAATGACCTTTTAATATAACATTTACGACATCTCTTAGCAAAAAACTCAGGCTGACCTTTTAAATCAATTTTCACTTATCATAACTTAGATGTTTTAAATAAGAAAAAGGTCTAAACACCAGCTGTCTTTGGGATTTATGGTCAGAGTGGGCCAATAATGTTGAGCCTATTTTATAATGAGATTGGGGTGAGGGGTTTGCACTAAAAGAAAATTTCCATTGGTCTCACCGGATAACATTTTACTCGTTTCCATTTATATTCTAAACTGATCATTGCTTCCTAGAGTTGAACTCAACGAAATCCTGTTTCAGTCATCAAATAAATAAAGACATGAATGATCATAACATGCTGCTTGAAAAGAACTCCAATATCTGAAGTGTTTTCAAAGAGTTGTAATGACCCAAGAAGCTGAGAGCTCTGTTCAAGCCATCGACCTTTGTATATATCAAGGTTATACCTCCTAATTTCCAAAGTGTGTCCTTCAAAGGTGTCATCGTCCCACTTCCTTTGATGAAAAGAAATGAAATATGAGTGAGACTGGACAGAGGTGTGAAACAGTTTATTGTCATAGAAACATTTTAGGCCAAATATGTAGTCAGTTAAAGAAAGCATTAAAAATGAATCAAAACAATGAGTACTAAAATAGACTACATGTTTGACCCCCCCCCCCAAAAAAAAGGTACAGTGAAAAGGCAAAACTTGAGAATACTTTGGTATAGTGTGGAGGCCTTGGGACAAGGATGTGAGTTCAAACCCCTACTCAGCCCTGAAGTCAGTCTAACCTATGTTACAGGGTTCTTGTGAAGATAAAATCGGGTAACTGCATGGGCATTTTGTTCAGGTGAACAGATTTTTTTCACAAAGGTAAAAACTAAAATCCATCTCATTTTAGCCTTGCAAGGGCATTGCCAATCAATAATAATAATAATAATAATAATAATAATAATAAACATACTAGCCCTGCTTAAGCAATCAGGAGTATGCTTCTTCCTCTGTGCTCCGACACAAATCTCTCCCTCCATATCATGGTTTGCTTTAATCATGGTGTAGTGTATCTAACCAGAGTTTGAAATCATGGTTTGAACTGAAGTACATTTACAATCCTGATTATGAGGGAGCCTGCTTAGCATTGACTATGGTTAGCAGAATTGCAGACAACTATACACCATGGAAAGGAGTGGGGACAAATGTGAATGAGGTGAGTGGAAATGTATGTGAATGAGAGAAAGAGGAAGAAAAAGGGAGTATATTCCTGATTCCCAGTGTTTAGAAGTTCAGGAACAACATGTGATGTTCATCCTTGAAGAGGTGCAAAGGCTGTATAGACAATTTAAACCTTTAAATTAACCTGTTGGTACTGTGAATGTATTATTTGCATGCCCATTTGTTGTGTTCAGTATTTCTGTCAAGCTACTATTTCCCAGGGATACTACCACAATTCCCCTCGTCCACATTTTTGAATGGATTTTGGAGTTTTCAATTACACTGTCTTCTTTCCAAGTGGAAGCAATGCATTTGGAATACTACATGGTTCCACTTTTTATTTGAGAATGTTGAACAGAGCACTGTGTGTGCCCACCATCTGCCACAGCTTTCTGTTCCTTGAGTTCCTTCATGTCTTTTCCAGGTTTACATTACCATTGCTAAGACGTTCCAAAAAAGGCAATCTTTTTGTACACATGAGTGCCTCAAAATTCCTTTTCAGTGAAGCATGATCAATGTCCATTTGTATGGATTTATACAATATATTAAGAAACAAACTTTTAATGTGACTGTACATCCTATTCCGTCAAAATGCTTTTTGTGTGGTGTCTTAACAATATGCAGGAGCAAATCTTCACACAGTCACATACATAAAACCACATCAAAACTGGGGATGGGTGAATGAGCAATGCTCGAGATTGCCAGGATTCTCCGAATGTCACCTTGGCTGCTTGCCTCGTTAGGGATGTTGTGGGAGTCCAAAAGGGGCCTGGAGTCCAGCAGACTCCCCCCAGCTCGCCCTCCCAGATCCCACTTGCTGAGCCATGCTGCACTTACCAGCCCGTTTGCTGAGCACCGTGCAGTCTGCGAGTCCCCAGTAGCCGCCCGTCCCCTTAGCGAACCACCATTTTACATAAAAATGATGGCTTGGGGTTTTCTGGAAATGCAACATTGCATAAATGACTGCCATAAAGGGGCCATTTATACAACATTACAGGCATTCCTATGGGAATAGGGCAAGGGTCATCTTATGGCCATCCAAAATGGAGGTAGGGCTCCTATAACATGTTGTCCTGTTCCATCTAGGATTCCATCATCTGCTCTAGTGAACAGCTCAGGTGAGGAGGTACAAGGTGGATCAGGAAACTAGAACAGGGGCAGTTTTAGTACAACATCCAGTATAGCAGGTACCAGCCCAGGCCTCGGCGTAATTTCCAGACCTCAGAAAGCAGTCCTGCAGCTACAGTTCTGAGAGGCTACCCCAGGTAGTAAGGCTAGGAGAATCTTTCTGGAAGCTCCACTCCATCAGATGCTGTATCTGGTTCTTAAAGGGCCAGTGGCCTTTTTCTATCGGCATTGGCTTCAGTTGGGGACTGAAGATTAGGGACGTATGGACTGTGTAAAATCTGTTCCACCTGTGTTTCGTGGATTGTCAGGTGCCTTTCATTCCATGGTCGCCCACAGATGGATGCAAATATTTATTTTTTCATCATGTGGAAAAATACACAAATAATTACATAAATACTTACGTAAGTATTTACATAATTTACCTCAGTACGTAACATTTAGTGTATTGTACTCCATTCCATTCAACATTTCCTCAGCAGAAACTTACATATTTTTCTACGGATTTATATGTGTACATTTCAGGAAAGTAAAAAAATCATCTGAAAGTCCATGGACTCTGTGTAGCCTGAGGGGGGTGTTCTGCAGCAGATTCCGCAGGTCAGATGCTTAGAAATCCGAGCTCATGATTTTTGTCTGTCTCAAATTTCTCCAGCATCTAGGGGTGCACGAAAGCCACTTACCTGGTCTCGCAGCTTGTTCGCGGTGGGGGGGAGGCACTTCGCTGCTCCCCCCGAAGTTCAGGCCAGGAGGGGAGGCTTCCCGCCTCGCCCGGCCGAAATTCAGGCTGCGGGGGAGGCTTCCCACCTCGCCCGGCCGAAATTCAGGCCGGGGAGGGGGCGCCTCGCCTTGCGTTGCCCTTATTAAAAAAAATAGTGTTGCCCTTATTTTTGCCGTAGTCTATGTAATCTTTACGTAGACTACAGCGACCAAATAAGGAACGTGAATGGCGGCTCCCTATGGGGGCCGCCATTAGCCGTACGCGCTTTTTTTTTTTTTTTTTTAAAGTCACCCGTGATAGGCTACGTGACGATTTACGTAGCCTATCATGGCTGACTTTGCAGATCTAGCTGTGATAAGCTACGTTAATCGTCACGTAGCCTATCACGGGGGCATGTTTTTTTTTTTTACTTTTATTGGAATGGCGGCGGCGGCAGCCGGTCGAAAGACCGGCTGCTGCCTCTGCCCCTGTCGAAGACCTGACAAACCGCCGCCGGGACCTGCCGCCGGGAGGGACATTCGGGAAAGGTAAGTCCCGTCCCGGGGGGGGGGTGCGGGGGCAGGGGGTGTGCAGAGAATTTCTCCCCGAAACTACTTCGGGGGGCCGAACACGTTGCCACTCGGTCCCCCGAAGTTTCGAGGAGAAATTCTCCCCCATCCCTACCAGCATCTCTATTGAAGATTGAAGAACCGAGGATCCAGTTGGGAACTACTTCCTCAGGGTCTCCCTAAGAAGCCCATATAGCTTGCAGAAGCTTGGCTGTCCTACAAGCCTTCCACAAGCTCCTCCCCCTCCCCAAGCCCCACCCCCTGGCCTGGAGTCTATTATGGGCTTTGGGAAGAGGTGGAGAGAGGTATGCCACTGCTGTCTCTGATCTCAGATCAGAGATAACAAGGGGATTCCCTCATGTGCCACTCCCCTTCCCAATGGACACTACATGGCATGCTGGAGAATCCCTTTGTTAACTCTGATCACAGATTGGAGATAATAGGGGGATTTGGGAGTAGCTCATCTGCTGCTTGGTAGGAGCTTCTGCATGGGGAGGATGAAGGATGAGTGAAACCAGTCTGAGCAGCTTTGGCCATGTCTCTTGAGCATCATTCAGTCCACAGAATGCTGGGAGGATTTGGACTCCCACTCCATTTTGGTTTTCTGCTACTGCTGTATATGACTGGCACTAGCTACATATCCATTTCTGCCTGACTGAGAGCTCTGTGTTACTAGAAAGAATACATGTGTTCCCCCCCACCACCACTAATGTATTTTTCTTCACCCGAGAGTGGAATCTTAGAGAAACTTACTGTGCTTGAAAAATCCCAATGTGTGCAAAAGCTTATGCACAACCTTTGGGATTTCTCCTATTGATTGGTCTGCATCATGAAGATATTTGCCTTTTGTTCAACAAGACAAAACACTTGAACGTGTAAGTAGAGCCTAAATCTATATTGTATACAGTACTGAATCCCTACTGTTTGGTTACCAGGAGAGATGCTGAGGCTTGAAAGCTGTTATTAATTTCTGGAGTATTATCTTCATGAATAAATGCATTAATTTGCTGTTCCCTGTGGTACATTTCTAAACTACATTTCTATTGGCAGAGCTGCATCAAGCTAAGATTGCATTTGGTATCCTAACAGAATCTCTCACTTCATATTGTTTTATTGCATCCATAATTATCTGCATAATGCTGCTGTGTGATCTTTGTAGTACATTTCAAATACTTGAAAATTGAGGATTTCTTTATTAGTGGACAAAAAATAATAATATTCTCCTTGAATGGTCTTCCTAAGAAATTATATATTAAGAGAATTTTTTTTCCAGGAGTGGGTATACACAAACATGCATGCACCCCCCCCCCAAAAAAAAGAGAGAGAGAGAGAGAGAGAGAGAGAGAGAGAGACAATGTTCAAAATACCTAAGAATAGTTATTAGGGATCCAGGTTGTACTGTTGTAGAATAATGGTACTTCTGTAGATTTCTTGATGAAAATTACACAGGAGCTCAAGGCTGGTGAGAGCAGCCCTTCATATTGCAGCATCACCAGCACAGCTTTAACAGGCAGCTTGTGTCTATTGGTAGGGACACATCTGCTCCACAGGCCTGCATAATGCAGGTGCTTCATTTTGGGGGTGTATCATTGTATGTGTTTTAATTATAAAGTGGCTATTTAGAAGTACATAGGTACTTCTGCACCCAATTACTGGTGCTTAGATTCAAAAAGCTGTGCATATGTTATGCAATGTGCAGGGCCCCGTCTTGCACACACAGCAATATTATTATCTGATGAAAGAGGTGCATCTCGGTTATGGAGAAGGACCGTTTTGCTGGCTTTTTAAGAGAAGAATAGGTGTGTTGTCATTTTACATGTTATCCTGTCCTACTTACATTAGGGATGTCGTGGGAGTCCAAGGAGGGGTGGAGTCCAGCAGACTACCCCCGCCCACCACCACTCAGCCCCCCAGGCTCTAGTCCATGGATTGCCACCAGTTACCCACCCCTGTTACCCACTAGGTAGTCCGCAGGTGCCCAGTGAGCAGTGCTCAGCTGCCCAATCCCTCAGTGAGCCGACATTTTGCATTAAAATGATGGCTCGCTGTTTCACTGAAAAGGCCTTTCACGCAAATGGCTGCTGTAAAGCAGTCATTTATGCAAATCCGGTCTTGCCTGTAATATGGCATAAATTGCTGCTTTATGGCCACCATTTGCATAAAAGGCCTCTTACATAAAGCAACAAGCTACCATTTTTATGCAAAATGGCAGCTTGCTGAGGGGTCGGGCAGCCATGCACCTCTGTGTGCCCACGGACAGCCCAGCAGCTCATGCGGGGAGCTGAACAGGGGCGGGTAAGTGATGGTGGTTTGGTGAACGGAAAGGTACAAGGTGGTTCACCCATCCCTAACATACATGCCAACATTTACATTTCAGTTCTGTCTGTATGGCAAGATTTCCTGATACCCTAAAAGTAGAGCTAAAGCAATTGCTTTAATCTTGCTCATTGCCATGATTTTATAGGGTGGCCACATATCCTACTTTACAGAGTACAGTCCTCTATCTGAAGGTCTGACAGAGTCTAAGCCCAATCTAAGCCCAGTTGAAAGATAAAGAATCCTAAGAAGGGAAAGCAGCAGATGCCTTGAAGATGTCCATCAAGAGTTAGCACTTGGACAGCAGACTGAGCGAGCACACAAAGGTCACTTGGTCACATTCTTCTCCACTATGATGGGATGTATTGCATTTGTTCTATTTAAATTGTAGTAATTAATTCCAAAGTTGCTTCTATGCATATAAATCAGCATATGCAAATTTTATGCAAATTTTATTCAAATCTATGGCCTCCTTTTTGGTGATATGTAAGTGGCCGTCCTACATAATTATTATCTGCCGGGGGCGGGGTTGTATTCATATCCAACAAAAGTGTAATGAGCAATATGCAGTATCTTGATTTTCATGCATAATTTTATTGGGTCTGGGCTTAAGGGATTCCCTTAGGCCTCTTGGAAATCTTCAGGCCGTTCTGAAACCACTGAATATAATGAGAGTCATGTCTTCTTAACCCAAATAGAGAAGAAATGGCATCCTTACTTTGTGAGATATAGAAGACACATCGTATAGATTTGACATATATTGTTGAGGAGTGTTCTGTCGGTTTACATATCCTTGGTTCAGCTGTAGCTGCACATATAACTAGTGGCCCCAGATAGGGCTGAGCATGGACATCAAGAAAGAAAGAAACATTTAACTAGTTCAAAGGGGCTCAACAGGCATATATATATTGGCTGCACAGCCAGAAAACTATTTTATGTGGGTCATATAATAATAGCCACTTATAGCACTTTCCCATATACATTGCACTCAAACTTTGATTCACAACAAAAGTGGCTTTCATAACACAAATATATAATAAAATAACCTTGATATGAAAAATGTCACAATTTAATTAATAATTCAATTACCTCCAGGCACAAATTGAAACAGCCTCTGGCCTTGGTGGAACTTGGTGGAAGTTGTCTTACAGTGAGTTAGACCATTCGTCCATCTAGCCCAGTACTGTTGACACTGATGGGCAGTGGCTCTCCAGGATTTCAGGCTGCAGTTTTTCCAGCCCTACTTGGAGATGCCAGGGATTGAACGTGGGATCTTCTGCATCCGGTGCCTTAGTGTATAGGTGGTAACAGAAATGGCACAGTGAGCCTTTTTAGAGACCTAAAAAGGGAGGCAGGACCAGTCCTCACCTCCAAATGTTAGCAGGAACACAGTGAAACATACCCTCTGGCTCAGTTTGTAAACAGCAGCCAACAAAGCTCCCCTTTCTGGTGATGGTGGTCAGCAGCAGCAGCAGCAGCAGAATGAGCTGTAAAAGGCAGCTGAGCCAGTCCCAAATATTAGCAGGAAGTGGAACAGGATAAGACAGTCCCTGGCCTAGATGGTAAAAACCAGGTAGCAAAACTCTCCCCTCAAGTGATAGTGTGTTTCTTGTGCTAAATATTTGCTCTAGTTATATACCAGGGCTGGCCCTACCATAAGGGAGAATGAGGCAGCCATCTTGGGTGGCAATTGATGGGGCAGGGAGGGAGTAGCAGCAAAGTGTTGGAGGATGGGGCTTTCCCTGTAGTCCCTAAGCCACTCAGGTGCAGTGGAGGATGCTTCCCTGTTGCTAGTGTTGATGAAAGATTCAGTTTCCAGTCCAGTCAGCTTCTAAACCTGGAATGCAAGGAGGGCACCTTGTCCCCCATCTCAGGCAGCAAAATGTCTTGGGCCAGCCCTGTTATAAACATAAGCTTTCTCCTAAGCTGGGGTTTTATTTTTGGCTCAGTCAACATCAGAGATTACCCAGTATCAGCATGTTCACTTAGAAGTAAATGGACTTACTTCTGAGTGAACATGATTAGGATAACATTGAATTCTTTTAGCATAAGAAAATGGTTTTCAAATTGCAAGGGGGCTGTTTCAAATAAATGGCTACCTTGATCCTCTGAGATGCTGCTCCAGCAAACAAGTGATACATTAGAGTGGCAAATAAGGACCAGGCAAAATTACTGCCCAACCACCAATGAAGTGTCAGACACTGGGGTGTTGGCCTGGCTTGAAGAAATGACAGTGGATGCCTTGTTGATTTAATGGGGTCCCACAGAGATTAGGACCGATGTTTTTCAACCTGTTCATAAATGATCTGCAATTAGGAACGGGCAGTGAAGTGGCCAAGTTTGCAGATGATACCAAATTATTTAGGGTGCTTAAAACAAAAAAGAGATTGTGAAAAGCTCCCCAAGGATCTCTCCAAACTGTGAGAATGGGCATCTAAATGTAGGGATGGTGGAGAAATCTGCCACGGACTCCAATGAGGCCAGATTCTGGTCAGGATGGTTTTTAGTCTGGTCAGGATGGACCCTACCTAGTGCTGGCTGGTCTGGGTCCGTCGTCTTCGTTCCGCAGCCATCCGCTGCTGGTCTGCAGACGCAAATGGCATCCAGCATAGTGGATGCCATTTGTGTCCCTGCCCTTGGCCGTGATAGGCTATATAAGTATTTACATAGCCAATCATGGCCAAGGGCAGGGATGCAAATGGTGTCCGCTATGCCAGATGCCATTTGCGTGGCAGCAGATGGAAGTCCGGCTGCGGACGGGCCCGGCTGGCAGCTCCATGGACTCGCTGTGGAGCAGAGCTGACTGGGGAGGATTCCAGAGGGAGGTATGGATCGCCTCCCCCCCACAGACCCCTTCAGTGGACCAGTAAGTGGGTTTCTTACACGCCTATCTAAATGGTAAATGAGGTTCAAAGTAAGCAAGCATAAAGTGATGCACATTGGGGGGCGGGATATCCCAACTTCAAGTATAGCCTGATGGGATCTGAGCTAGCGGTGATGGACCAGGAAAGAGATTTTGGGGTTGTGGTGGCATCTTCATGACAACTCAATGAAGATGGCAACCCAGTGTACCATTGTAGAGAAGGCAAACTCCATGTTAGGCATAATTAGAAAAGGAATTGAGAATCAAACTGCCAATATCTATTGCCCCTATACAAATCTATGGTGCAACCACACTTGGAATACTATGTCCAGTTCTGGTAACCACACCTAAAAAAAAGATATGGTAGAGCTGGAAAAAGTGCAGAAAAAGGCAACTAAAATGATCAAGGGGCTGAAGCATCTCCCCTATGAGAAAAGGTTCCAACAGCTGGGATTGCTTAGCCTGGAAAAAAAGGAGGGTAAGGGGAGATGTGATAGAGGTCTACAAAAGTATGCACGGTGTGGAGAATATGGTTAGGGAGACCTTTTTCTCCCTCTTTCAAAATACTAGAACCCAGGGTCATCCTATGAAGCTGATTGGTGGGAGATTCAGGACAGATAAAAGGAAGTACTTCTTCACACAGTGCATAGTTAAACTATGGAATTCGCTACCACAGGATGTAGTGATGGCCATCAATTTGGATGGCTTTAAAAGGAGGAGGAAAAGGCTATCAATGGCTACTAGTTCTGATGGCTATGTGCTCCCTCCAGTACCAGAGGCACTGAGCCTATGTACACCAGTTGCTGGGGAACATGGGTGGGAGGGTGCTGTTTCACTCATGCCCTGCTTGTGGGTTCCTGGTCAACAGCTGGTTGGCCACTGTGTGAACAGAACTTTGGACTAGATGGACCCTTGGTCTGATCCAGCAAGGCTCTTCTTACGTTCTTATGTTCTAATAGCATGGCTGAGCAGAACAGCCTCAGACTTAAACTAGAAAGACCTAGGTTAGGTTGCTGGTCATGGATCTGAACGTATCTCACAAGGTTGTTGTGAGGATAAAATGAGGTAGGGACCATGTATGTCACCTGGACACCTTGGAACATATGTAGAATATACATTTTGGACATCATGTATCTATGAGTATTGTAAGATGCCAAGGATATGGTAGGTGAATCAAAGTGCCCCATTGAATATAACTAGTGTTTAAAAAAAGCCGGTCTAGCCACACCCACATACCTCTACCAATGCCTTCACAACCAATAGCATGCCAATAGCACAAACAACATGCTACAGAGGAAGGCAAAAACAGTGTGTTAATGTGTTTGTTAAGTGGCTTCCTCTATTGCAGAACAAATATATCACAACTGGCAAGGTTATGAAGTCACTAGGACAGTAGGATTACATCTGCACCAATCTTCACAGTGATTAAAAACAACTGGGGAGTAGAAAACATTGGTCTGTTTCTTTAAAAAGAAACACAGATAGAGATATTTGATTAATAGCTATCACTCAGAATGTGATGGGCACAATGTCTTGAAAAATTAAGCAACAATAGCTAAGGTGAGGAATAAATTGATATTGTAGTAATACTGCCTTTTATGAAACTCTGCCCTTTCTTCCATTTCTTCTTCCTCCTTCTTCTTTTTTAAGTTCCCAGTTGCTTTCCCAGATCTTCAGCAATACATTATTATTGTTATACTGCCAGACACAATTCCCTCATGTGTCACTCAGGGCTCTGCATTCAATTCAAATGGCAAGAGTGGCATGCATGGATAACTTTTGGGCAAAAAGGGAAATGAGGGAGGGCTCATCAATAAAATACAAACCTGATAACTTTAGAAATTGGGAGGTGTTTCTCTGAACAGATGAAAGAGGAAAGAGAGGAGGAAAATATGTTCCTAAGTTTCCTTCCCTGGAGACCGTAACCAACAAAAGCAGTAGCTGGACTTGATTAAGGCTGCATGTTTTTTTCTTGACCTCATTAAAAGAGTCAGCTGATGGATTTCCAGATCAATTTGTATGCAAATGTAACAGAAATGGAGTTGCACTGTAACAACTGAGCTGTCCAATTTCTGAGACTCCTTGTGAGATTGTCTCATCCCAGCGCAGGCAAAAGGGAGCAATAAATGAAAAGTGAGGACTCCAGGCATTGCTGGTCTCACCAGCCTGTACTCGGTCCACAACATACCCATGAGCTTTACAGACACACACACACACACACACACACACATTCCCTGAGGCAAACTTACTGAGTTGTTTTCACAACCATCCCTACCCCTACCCCCACCAGCATCCCACCAGCAGTGCAAACTATTTCTCTGGATCTGCCTGCATCACAGAGAGACACTGAAAGTTGTGCCTTGATGTATCAACTGAAGGGTCACCCTCATAATTTAGTTCAGGGACACAGGGATGTACAGATTTTGTTATATCTGTTCCATCTATATTTCGTGGATTGTCAGATGCCTTTGATTCTGTTGTGTGCTCATTGACAGAATCAGATTTTTCTCCATTACCTGAACTTGTGTTCCTGCACATTTGTGCAAATGTGCTGTTGTGCAAATGTACACTTCTGAAAATGTGCAAAGCTCACTGAAATATGCATTTTCACACTTTAGCCTGTCAGGAAAATATTTTTTTTCAGTCAGTGCCCCCCCCCCCCAATATTCTTCAATGACTAAATTTGCATAAAATTCCAGAAAGTAAAAGACTGGTCCACAAGTCCGCAGAATCCATGCAACTTGGGAAAAGCTGGTCCACTTCAGAACCCAAGGGTCAGATCAATAGAAATCTGAACCCATCTGAATCCATTGTGGATTTCTCCGACATCCCTATGGACACATTTTTCAAGTTACAGACCCACAGAAACTTCTTCTGTGTTTTGTTTGTACTTTGTTGTTGCTGCTGGTGCTATTGTTGTTATTGTTGTTTTACTTGTTACTGCTACAGATCTCATTTGGGGAATCTGTGACTTTTCATCTTGAAAACAGCACCCCAAATTCCCCATTCCCCAGCAGCAAGGAAAAAGCTCTCTAAATGTAGAGCCGGGATATCAATAATAAGAAACTTCCAATCCACAGAGCGTTCTTCCCAACTTCAAGCCCTCTTGATGTGTTGAAGTACAGCTCCTACCACCCCCACCAGCACAGCCACTGGTTGAGGATGATGGGATATGTTGTCCAACTTATCTGGAGGGTTCTGGGTTGGGAAAGGCTGCCACAGAGAAATAGCCTGCTCTATGTTCCATCAGTCAAACCTCAGTAGAGAAAAGACCATGGAGAAAGGCAGCCTCATCACATGTTAAATGATGGGGGGGCAGCATATAGTTGATGGACTAGAAAAATATGCAAAGGAAAGGAGGTTAGGCTGTGGCACAGAGCATCTCAATCCAATATGGCTCCCATGCATACTCTATGAAAAAGCAGAGGGCTGGTGTGGATTGTGCATAGGGGAGTATGAATTAGCAAAACCCAAGCTTGCCAAAGCGCTCCAAATTCCACCTTGAAGCGTGTTCCAGCTCAAGAATGTATCAGATAGCAAGCTTTGCTTTTTGTTTTTGTTTTGCATGAAAATCCATGAATATTTTTGTATGTATTTTTTTTACAAATGTATGCATCAAGTGTGTTCATCTTTGAAATGTATGCATTCTTCCCCATTGATTAAAATATATTTGTGCAGATTTTTCCAATGTACACATTTTTATGTGCAATTTTAAAATGTACGCATGCTATTGAATACATTTGCAGGGGTGGGGGGTGTCCCTGAATCACATTGCAAGCTTGTCAATGACTTCGACCACACAATCTGTTGGGGCCGTGTTTGATCTGGAAGGCGCAAACTGGGTAAATCCTGATAAAATGCAAACTGAAACAATTTTTTTCATACACCCCTAGTTATGCAAAGGGACAAAGTATTTTGCAGCTCATGGAGACCCAATTCACACAAATGCTAAGAAACAGCAAAAAGTGGGCCTCAAAGAAATTCCTGCTGTTTTTGGCACTTCTAGTTAATGTGTGAAAGAAAAACTTGCAGATCTTCCCAATAGAAAGGTGCACACTTCTCAAATGCAGGGGGCTGTTCTAGGAACTTACCAGGTAAAGGCTGCGTAAGTTTCCTCTTGCTGTACATTTTCCCTGCCTCACTGAAATAAAATTCAGATGGGCACCTCGAGCAAATCCAAGATTGGCTATTATTGATAGATTAGCATTTATAGCTGGGTGAAAGTGAAGAGTGTAAAAGCTGGTTTGAAACTCAACATTAAAAAAACTAAAATCATGGCATCTGGCCCCATCACTTCCTGGCATATAGAAGGGGAAGAAATGGAAGCAGTGACAGATTTTATTTTCTTGGGCTCTAAGATCACCGCAGACGGGGACTGCAGCCATGAAATTAAAAGACGCTTGCTCCTTGGGAGGAAAGCTATGGCAAACCTAGACAGCATAGTAAGAAGCACAGACATCACCTTGCCAACAAAGGTTCATATTATCAAAGCTATGGTTTTCCCAGTAGCAACGTATGGCTGTGAGAGCTGGACTATAAGGAAGGCTGAGCGCCGAAGAATGGATGCTTTCGAACTGTGGTGCTGGAGAAGACTCTTACGAGTCCCCTGGACTGCAAGGAGGTCAAATCAGTCAATCCTAAAGGAAATCAACCCTGCCTGCTCATTGGAAAGACAGATACTGAAGCTGAAGCTCAAATATTTTGGCCACCTAAAGCGAAGAAACAACTCCCTGGAAAAGACCCTGATGCTGGGAAAGATTGAAGGCAAAAGGAGAAGGGGACGGCAGAGGATGAGATGGCTGGATAGCATCACTGATGCAATGAATATGGACTTGAGCACACTCCAGGAGAGAGTGGAGGACAGGAAGGCTTGGCATGCTATGGTCCATGGGGTCACGAAGAGTCGGACGTAACTGAACGACTGAACAACAACAACAAGCATTTATAGCCAGGCAAGGTCATGAAGAAGCAATGTGTTGTCTGAGAGTTGGAGCCATGCTGAAGCATGGAGATGATAACAGTTCTTCCTTTCCCTTTATTTGACAGTTTTAAATGGGTCAGGGCAAAGGACAACAATTGTCAGAAGGTCCCTGGTTCAAGTCCAAGATGACCCTGAATCTTGGAGTGTGCACAAAAGAACATCTTCCCCTGAAGATATGTGGAAATACAACTTAAGAAAAACAGCACACCTACAGCTAAGAAAAACACATTTGATCTGTTTGTTTTACCATTAAAGGTAATATGGGAAATTGCCCTCACCCCTCACTTATGCCAGATCAAGGAAGAAGGGGGCATGTGTGACGATATGACAGATAATTGTTTGGTCTCTGAAGGGAAATAGCCGGAAGACTAGATGGGTACTATTCTGCTAGGATAAAAGGAAGTGAGAAACAACGTGGGTAAATGTTTGGCAAAAATGACTGAAAGGTGTATAGAGCTGTGTAAGAGGAAGAAAAATAGCTGATGCAGGAATTCATAGGATGGTGCTCAACTAGGTGATATGTGCTACTACCATCTTCTCCTTCCCACCCCCTATTCTCTAGTGTTCAAGCTTTGTAAACTGAGTTTTCTTTGGGAAAACCCAGGTGCATGAAGCATCACTGGCAGATGAATGAACAACATCAAAATTAATATTCTGCTTAATTGATGTTGCAACGTTAGCAGTGCTCATTTATTATGTATACCAATGCACCATAAGTGTAGGTGGGCTTCTAGTCAATTATATCTCAGCTAAGCATGACAGAGACAGCAGAGAGCACAGCAGCCTCCTCAAAGAAGTGGTAATGGAGGACAATGGGACAGAGAATCATGAGGGATCACTACACTGGCTCATAAACCCACACCAGAGTTGACAAGAGTTCAGTGTGCAGAGTGACAAAACTTGTTCTCTTGCGATGCTGATTTTTTAATCTAATACTAACTGACATTTTCTCTCCATCCCTCTGAGAGGCACATAGGAACATAGTTGATGCCACTTAATAAGGATTAGATGATGAGGATGAGGATGAGGATAATGATGATGATTAAAATGTATGAGTTTCCCTATAGCTAAAGCTGTCAGGGCAACATCCTTTATAAAAACAAATACAATAAAACCAATGATAAAGCACACAAAAAGAATTTGAAAGAAATGTGAAGCAGCAACAATAATTTAAAAGTTTTAAAAAGAGAGATAAAAAGATTAACAAGACTTAGCATTTCTACAGCTCATTTCCAAAGTTTATAGTGCTTCGTATACATTATCGCTGTGATGTCTTATTACAGCCCTATACTATAGGCCAGTGCTATTTTATTGCAGCTGGGGGGGTCTGAGTTGAGAGAAGAGTGCCTTGCCTAATGAACTAATGACTTGGGTGAGATCTAGACCCAGAATGTCCCACTCTCCACATTTGGTTTGACACCTACCACAATGTGCCAGTGCCAGGAGAATCAAACAGGCAACAGGACTCAGGCAGCTCAAAGGCTGAAAGAGTCACTGACTTGATTTTTCCTGGGCTGCAGGCAGCACCACCCATTACAATGGCCAGAGAGCATGCTGCCGTTGAACACATCTGGCCTGCTGATTTGGGAACCAATGGGGACCTGGCACTATATAACTGTTGCTTCTGAGTTGGGTCCTCAGTCAGACCAACTTGCCCCACTGAGTAGATACACAGATTGCCTTGCTTGCTTGATCCAGAATGTGATTCCTCAGTCTGTCTTCTACCATATATTTTGTCCCTGGACCCTTTGCTCTTCTTCTGCCTGCTCCAGAGCCTATCTTTGATCATGTACCCTTGGGACCTTTGTCTGGTTGCACCAGGATTGGATCCTACTCTGTTTCTGATCTCAGGGCTTAGTCAAGGCCTGAATTCATCTCACACATCCATGGGAAGGAGTGTTTGCTCCCTCCTGAAATACAGAAAGAGGCTTATCAACTAGGAGAATGAGAGTGCAATGCAACAGGATTCCCATCCTTTACATGGAGGGCTCTAAGACTAGGGATGTTAAAGAAATCCATTTAGGGGGTCGAGTTTAATAACTTTTCCTAGCCTCCCCACCCCCAGACTTTGTTTTAGTTCTCGTTGTGGTGCCCAAGTTCCCAACTCAATCTGCAGTGAGTTCAGCCAGTTCACAGATTTTCTGGGAAGTTTGTGCAGTTTTTAAAGTTCTACGATGTGCACAAATTTCTGAGCAATTTGCACAAACTATGGCTGAATTTGCGTAATGTGCACAAATTGCTCAGAAATTTGTGTAAATTGCAGAACCTTCCCCCCCCCCCCCCAAAGCACAGGAAAGTTCTTGAAGTTCAGGGAACAGCCTGAGGTTTGGCTCACAGACACAAAGACAGTTGTATACCTTGTGGAACTCCGTCGAGCCAAAGAAGTCCTGGATTTCCTAGAGATGGACATCCCCGTCCAAGACCAGATCTCTCTGCCCATCCAAAGCCATGCAGGCAGGGCAGGTAGAATGTCAATAGGAAAAAAAACTCCTCCTGTTCCACCTTGAAAAATCACCGTGCTTAAATTGCTGTGGGCAGGATCAGGCATTAAAGGCTTGTGAATCCAGAATATCCATGTGCCCCCTCCCCTCCCATTATCCAGCCCCCTTTCCTCCCTCCCTTACCCTCTTCTGAGGTCATGACAGCTACCTCAGAAGATGAGATGCTGCAGAGCTTTCCTCAGGGGCTGAGCGGGGAGAGAGCTGGTGGTGAAATCCCCACTCAAAATTCCCCTCTAGGTTATAGCAGTGTCTTTGTTTTTTGGGGGGAAGAACTACATTGAGAGCCAGTGTGGTGCATTGTTTAGAGTGTTGGACTGGGACTCAGGAGATCTGGGTTCTAGTCCCGCACTCTGCCATGAAGCTCACTGGGTGACTTTGGGCTAGTCACAGACTCTCTGCCTAACCTACCTCACAGGGTTGTTGTGAAGATAAAATGGAGAGGAGGACCATGTAAGCTGCCTTGAATTCCTGGCAAGAGGAAAAAAGGCGGAATATATAAGTAATAATAAATAAATCCTATGGTCTCTGGAACGCCTCCCAGGGGCTATAGGATTGCTCTGTGAGAGAACCATCCCATAGGAAAACGGAAACAAGCACTTGAAGTACATGTGGGGAGAAACTGTGACAGAGCCATCATTGCATTTCATACCGTGGGTCACAAATTAAACAACTTCTGCTGACATGGTGAAAGTTGTAGCTGAAGATGGAGAAAGTGCCTTGGCTGACATGTGAAACAAGGGTGTCATGGGATTGGGGGCTCATTTTGCAGTCATTCTGTTTTTGTCTGTCATCAGGTTATACAGATGCAATGGCTATTTTTTTGCAGCAGGAACTGATCCTCTGCGACATTGCCAACTATTGATAAAGGTGATAAGAAAGGGGAAAGCATCAAATGTTAACAGTCATTGCACATTTATTTCATTGCTTTGTTCATCCCCCCCCCCCATTACAAATGAACTAAATAATGATATAATTATGTCCTGAAGCTGTTGGTAATTGTATGTGATGCACTAATAGCAATGAAAAACTAATGTCAGGAAAGAGAGCAAAACCAGATTAAAAATTGCTATCAGCCATGTACTCCTGCTTTCCCCATAAAAAGACATGAATCTGATGAGTAACCTGACCTGCCAATTACCCACACAAAATCCAAATTGAATGTATGGAACACAAATTAATTACCTGGAAATTATTTTCTGATTGCATGCCAAGTACAACCTTTTTGACATTCAGCACTACTGGAACATGATGAAGGATAACAATATTGAATCATGGAAACAAGGAAGAAAAGCAGAACAGGGAAAGAAAAGTGGATAGTTATGTTATTTCATCTCAGATTCTTTTTTTAATGGCCAGATGAAGAGCAGTGCTATTCACATGCTAAAGAGAGAGAGAGAAAAAAAACCTCTTGGAGAAAGGATGCTCCATCATGACCATCCAAAGAGAAACATATTTTTGTTAATTAAAAAAGAAAGAAAAAAGATTGGACTTATTAAAATATGATTGCATTGGAAAAGTCACACAGGTAACATCTTTTCCCTTGGCCTGCCCCCTGTATAAATCAGGTATGAGGCCTGAGAGGGACTTGGGAAAACAAAGAAGAGCTCCTGCACAATAAATACTGTGAGTGCAAATTGAGATTGAGAAGGGAAGGAGATGTCATGAAGTTACCACTGAATTCCATTCCAGCCAGAATGTGGAATGTATTTTTGGTGGCAGACATTTAGGGTGTTTGGTGGATTAAAAGGGACTTGCTAGAATCCATGGAGGGCTCTAATTACTATTAGCTGAGTTGATAAAGTGAAGAAAATACTCATGGTGAAGAATAAAATGTAGCTCAAATGTATGGTTTGCGTAAAAGGTAAGAAACGGGACTTTCATAAAATTTGCCCCAACCGGCTTCTCCTCCATCCAGAAAACGAATATAGGTGTAACTATAACACATTCCTATTTAAGGTGAATACTGTGCAAAAAATATTAAAATACAATTTTAATATGCCCAAGACAGCCACTAGAAGTGCTAGTTCTGAAAATACAGACAAATTGGCTGTTGGAAGTACAGCACTTTAAGGAGGTGAGGTTGGTACATTTTAACATAAATATTATATTGGACATAATACAATGTTTACATGGCTGATAATCCAATCAAGTGTGTGTGTGTGTGTGTGTGTGTGTGTGTGTATAGATATGTGTGTGTGTGTGTGTATGTACTGTACACACACACTATCAGTCAGAATACAGGCAGAGTAGAACATGTGGTCCACTGGAGAAGGAAATGGCAACACACTCCAGTATTCTTTCCAAGAAAACCCCATTGAACGTATCACAAGGCTAAAAGAGATGACGCCGGAAGATGAGACCCTCAGGTCGGAAGGTTTCCAATATACTACTGGGGAAGAGCAGAGGGAATTTCTAGGGATGGCGGAGAATTTCTCCACGAATCTCCGGGAGGCCAAATGCCAACGCATTCAGCCCCCTGAAATTAGTGGAGAAACGGTCCGCCACCCCCCCGCAACCCCCCCGGAATGGGACTTACCTTTGGTGACTGTCCCTGGTGCTGGCGGCTCCCGGCGGCGGTTTGGCCGCCGCCACCATTTCCAAGTAAAAAAAAAAACAAAACACAATCAAACACGATAGGCTACGTAAAGATTTACATAGCCTATCACAGCTCGATTTTCAAAAAACACCGTGATAGGCTACGTAAATCCTTACGTAGCCTATCACGGCTGACTTTGGAGGGGGGAAGCATGTACGCAAATGGCGGCGCCCATGGGTGCCGCCATTTGCGTTCCTTATTTGGGCACATGTAGTCTACATAAACATTTACGTAGACTACAGCGAAAATAAGGGCAATGCAAAGAGCGTTGCCCTTATTTTCACCATAGTCTACGTAAATGTTTATGTAGACTACACGTGACCAAATAAGGAATGCAAATGGCGGTGCCCATGGGAGCCGCCATTTCCGTACGCACTTCCCTCCCCCAAAGTCAGCTGTGATAGGCTACGTAAGGATTTACGTAGCCTATCACAGCTGACTGCAGGGATGCAAACGGTGGCGGCTACGGCCGCCACCATTTGTGTCCCGGCTGGCAAGGAGGATTCGCGGCCAGAGGGATGGGGCGCCTCCCCCCCGGCCAGTATTTCAGCCGGAGGGACGGGGCGCCTCCCCGCCAGCCAGAATTTCGGCAGGGAGGGATGGGGCACCTCCCCCCCGCCAAGAATTTCGGGGGGAGGAACGGCGCGCCTCCCCCCCACCGCAAAGCAAGCTGCAGGACCAGGTAAGGGACTTTCGTCCATCCCTAGGAATTTCCAAGTAGTGCCAGAAAGAGTGAAGCGGCTGGGCCAAAGCCGAAAGGACACTCAGCTGTGGATGTGTCTGGTGGTGAAAAGAAAGTCCGACGCTGTAAAGAACAATATTATTTAGGAACCTGGAATGTCAGATCAATGAATCAAGGTAGGCTGGGGGTGGTCAAACATGAGATGGCAAGATTGAACATCGACATCTTGGGAATCAGTGAACTAAAATGGACAAGCGTGGGCGAATTTAATTCAGCTGACCCTTATATCTACTACTGTGGGCAAGAATCCCTTAGAAGAAATGGAGTAGCACTCATAGTCAACAAAAGGGTGGGAAAAGCAGTACTGGGGTACAATCTCAAAAACGATAGAATGATCTCAGTACGAATCCAAGGCAAACCATTCAACATCACAGTAATTCAAGTCTATGCCCCAACCACTGAGGCCGAAGAAGCTGAGGTTGATCGGTTCTATGAAGACCTACAACACCTGCTAGAACGAACACCAGAAAAATATGTCATCCTCATCATAGGGGATTGGAATGCTAAAGTAGGAAGTCATGAAATCACCGGGATAACAGGCAGGCATGGCCTTGGTGTACAAAATGAATCAGGACAAAGGCTAATAGAGTTTTGCCAAGAGAACACGCTGATCATAGCAAACACTCTTTTCCAACAGCACAAGAGGCGACGCTACACATGAACATCACCAGATGGTCAATATCAAAATCAGATTGATTATGTCCTTTGCAGCCAAAGATGGAGAAGCTCCATACAGTCAGTAAAAACAAGACCTGGAGCTGACTGTGGCTCAGATCATGAGCTCCTTGTTGCAAAATTTCGGTTTAAATTGAAGAACGTAGGGAAAACCACTAAACCATTCAGGTATGACCTACATCATATCCCTCATGAATATACAGTGGAGGTGAAGAATAGGTTTAAGGGATTAGACCTGATAGACAGAGTGCCTGAGGAACTATGGACAGAGGTCCGTAACATTGTTCAGGAGGCAGCAACTCAATCTATCCCAAAGAAAAAGAAATCCAAGAAAGCAAAGTGGCTGTCTGATGAGGCTTTACAAGTAGCTGAGGAAAGAAGGGAAGCGAAAAGCAAGGGAGAAAGGGGAAGATATATCCAGGAGTGAATGCAGAGTTCTGGAGAATAGCAAGGAGAGACAAGAAGGCCTTCTTAAAAGAACAATGCAAAGAAATCGAGGAAAACAATAGAATGGGAAAGACTAGAGATCTTTTCAAGAAAATCAGAGATCTCAAGGGAACGTTTTGTGCAAAGATGAGCATGATAAAGAACAAAGAAGGCAGGGACCTAACAGAAGCAGATGAGATTAAGAAGAGGTGGAAAGAATACACAGAAGAACTACACAGCAAAGATCTTAATGTCCCTGATAGCCATGAGAGTGCGGTCACTGAACTTGAGCCAGACATCCTTGAGAGTGAAGTCAAGTGGGCCTTAGGAAGCATTACTAACAACAAAGCTAGCGGAGATGACAGTATTCCAGCTGAACTATTTAAAATCCTAAAAGATGATGCTGTTAAAGTGCTGCACTCAATATGCCAACAAATTTGGAACACTCAACAGTGGCCACAAGACTGGAAAAGGTCAGTTTACATTCCAATTCCAAAGAAGGGCAAGCCAAAGAGTGTTCAAACTACCGCACAATTGCGCTCATTTCACATGCCAGCAAGGTGATGCTCAAAATCCTACAAGCTAGGCTTCAGCAGTATGTAACCGAGAACTACCGGAAGTACAAGCGGGGTTTCGAGGAGGCAGAGAAACTAGAGATCAAATCGCCAACATTCTCTGGATCATGGAGAAAGCAAGAGAATTCCAGAAAAACGTCTATTTCTGCTTCATTGACTACGCTAAAGCTTTTGATTGTGTGGATCACAACAAACTGTGGCAAATTCTGAAAGAGATGGGAGTACCAGACCACCTTACCTGTCTCCTGAGAAACCTGTACGAGGGTCAAGAAGCAACAGTAAGAACCAGACATGGAACAACCGATTGGCTCAAAATTGGGAAAGGACTACGACAAGGCTGTATATTGTCGCCCTGCTGATTTAACTTATATGCAGAGTGCATCATGAGAAATACCAGGTTGGATGAATCACAGGTTGGAATTAAGATTGCTGGGAGAATTATCAACAACCTCAGATACACAGATGATACCACCCCAATGGCAGAACGTGAAGAGGATCTAAAGAGCCTCTTGTTGAGGGTGGAAATGGAGAGTGCAAAAGCTGGTTTGAAACTCAACATTAAAAAACCTAAGATCATGACATCTGGCCCCATCACTTCCTGGCATATAGAAGGAGAAGAAATGGAAGCAGTGACAGATTTTATTTTCTTGGGCTCCAAGATCACCGCAGACGGTGAGTGTAGCCATGAAATTAAAAGACGCTTGCTCCTTGGGAGGAAAACTATGGCCAACCTAGACAGCATAGTAAGAAGCAGAGACATCACCTTGCCGACAAAGGTCCGTCTAATCAAAGCTATGGTTTTCCCAGTAGTAATGTATGGCTGTGAGAGCTGGACTATAAGGAAGGCTGCGCGCCGAAGAATTGATGCTTTCGAACTGTGGTGCTGGAGAAGACTCTTACGAGTGCCCTGGACTGCAAGGAGGTCAAATCAGTCAATCCTAAAGGAAATCAACCCTGAGTGCTCCTTGGAAGGACAGATACTGAAGCTGAAGCTCAAATATTTTGGCCACCTAACGCGAAGAGAAAAGTCACTGGAAAGGACCCTGATGCTGGGAAAGACTGAAGGCAAAAGGAGAAGGAGATGGCAGAGGATGAGATAGCTAGATAGCATCACCCATGCAATGAATATGAACTTGAGCACACTCCGGGAGAGAGCACAGGACAGGAAGGCCTGGCGTGCTATGGTCCATGGGGTCACGAAGAGTTGGACACGACTTAATGAGTGAACAACAACAAAAGAACATGGGACATGCCATCCTGGGGAAGATGAATGAAAGAGAAGGCAAGCAAATCTATCCATACCTAAATCCACCCATTATCTGAATGGCTATTGAAGAAAATAGACACTACTGCTAACTGATGCCAAATATATCCTATTTTGAATTAAGAAAAAAATATGCATCTATTCCAGAGTCAGCATTTCTTTTCAAATAAGAACCTTTAAAACTACTCCTTGAGGGTACTGATCCTCTTTGTGTACCAGTAGACTTTTGCCAAGGTCTCTAGTGCAGAGATGCACAACCTGTCACCATAGAGCTACATGTGGCCCCAGCCTAATTGCTTGTGGCCCTCAGATTAATTTCAAAAGCCTTCAGCATATGATCAGTTTAGACTTCTGGCAAGAGCTATCTCTCCCTTCCCTGGCAGCCCACTGCTTGGGAAGGAAGAGAGGCAAAGAGAAAAGGGGGTGGCAAAAAGAGAAAAGGGGTGACTCACCCAACCTTTGGCTCTGTGCCTACCCACAGCTGGCTTTGGCAGTGTCCAACACCAACATGTGGGCCCTGACGGAATACCCTCAACAACAAGAAAAAGTTGCATCCCTCTCCAGTATGTGCATTATAGGGAAAGGGAAGAGACCCATCATACATAGACATGCAAATATGGCTTATAGGGCCACTGTGTGTCAATATCGATGATAATGCCCAAAGTTACATAGTGCATGTCAATTATTTGTGGCCTATGTGTAGGTTGTGGCTTTCCCAGTGGGCCTGGCTGCTGCCCCATGAAAAGTTTTACCTGTTCAATGTTTGTCAACAATATGGATGTCAAAAAAGTGGCAAAAAAACAAGTCAATATGAAAGGTACACTCCATATATTACATGCAATTTGCCTGTGTCCATGTGCATTGTAAGTTGTGGCTGAGTTCTTCCAAAGTACCTCCTTTCAAAGATGTCAATATCTGAATAGCTTATGAGTCACCAAAGAGAGAGAGAGAGAGAGAGAGAACACATCAGCAATGAAGAAGACAAAAGAGGACACCAATCTGCATACATCTGCACACAATTTGCAGATGCTGATTCATATGTATAGATGCAAACTGCAAATTTAGAAGTAATTATTATCATTTAAATAGAAATACAGCATAGTGTGGACAAGGTGACCTGTGTGCCTTATTTAGTCTGCTATCCAGATGCTGTTGACAGGCAACTTCAAGGCCCAGCTCTTCCTATGAATGGCTCTTTGTCTTTATACCAGACTTTAACTGGACAGCCCTTCAAACAAAGGACACTTCAAATTAGAGGGCAGTCATCTGCACTGCAGTGGTTCCACTCCTACTTGGATGGCTGACTCCAGAAGGTAGTGCTAGGGGATTATTGCTCTGTGCCATGGCAATTGTGCCATGGGGTTCCACAAGGATCTATTTTATTCCCCATGCTGTTTAACATCTACATGAAACTGCTGGGGGAGGTTATCCGGAGGTGTGGGCTGAGGTGCCATCAATATGCAGATGACACCCAGCTCTACCTCTCTTTTTCATCAAACCCAGGTGAGGCAGTGGCTGTTCCGAATCAGTGCCTGGGCATGGTAATGGATTGGATGAGGATCCGTAAACTGAAACTCAGTCCAGACAAGACGGAGGTACAGTTAGTGGGTGGTTCGTCTGCCTGGCTAGGTGATATTCAACCTGTTCTGGAGGGGGTTGCACTCCCCCTAAAGGATCAGGTTCATAGTTTGGGGGTGCTCTTGGATCCAGAACTGTCACTTGAGGCACAGGTGAACTCAGTGGCATGGAGCACTTTATCACCTTAGGCTGGTATACCAACTATGCCCTTATCTGGACAGAGATAGCCTAGCTACAGTTATCCATGCTCTGATAACTTCTTGTCTGGGTTACTGCAATGCATTATATGTGGGGCTGCCTTTGAAAACAGTCC
The DNA here is from genome assembly GCF_057233095.1 of Heloderma suspectum. Taxonomy (NCBI): domain Eukaryota; kingdom Metazoa; phylum Chordata; class Lepidosauria; order Squamata; family Helodermatidae; genus Heloderma; species Heloderma suspectum. The sequence continues at coordinate 31,020,521 of NC_139462.1, read as the reverse complement.
AGAAACTTCAGCTGGTCCAAAATAGGGCAGCAAGATTGTTAACAGGGACTGGCCAATGAGCTCATATCATGCCAGTACTTTTCCAGCTGCACTGGCTGCCAGTCCATTTCTGGGACCGATTCAAAGTGCTGGTATTAACATTCAAAGCCCTTAATGGCTTGGGGCCAGGTTATCTGAAGGATTGCCTCCTCCCATATGTGCCTGCCCAGACCTTAAAATCATCGTCAGCGGCCCTCCTCCGTGAGCCCCTGCCATAGGAAGTGAGGCAGGTGGCTACTAGGAGGAGGGCTTTTTCTGCTGTGGCACCCCGGCTCTGGAATGAGCTCCCTAGTGAGGTTCACCTGGCACCTACACTGTATTCCTTTCGGCGACGGTGCCAGGTGAACACCTTTTTGTTCTCCCAGGCATTTTAGCATTTCAATTTTCTAGACTGTTAGCTTTGCTGTTTTAAATCTGTATTTTAAATCACTGCACTGCTTGTTGTTGTTGTTGTTGTTCAGTCGTTCAGTCGTGTCCGACTCTTCATGACCCCATGGACCATAGCACGCCAGGCCTTCCTGTCCTGCGCTCTCTCCCGGAGCGTGCTCAAGTTCATATTCATTGCATCGGTGATGCTATCTAGCCATCTCATCCTCTGCCGTCCCCTTCTCCTTTTGCCTTCAGTCTTTCCCAGCATCAGGGTCTTTTCCAGGGAGTTTTCTCTTCGCATTAGGTAGCCAAAATATTGGAGCTTCAGCTTCAGTATCTGTCCTTCCAATGAGCACTCAGGGTTGATTTCCTTTAGGATGGACTGATTTGACCTCCTTGCAGTCCAGGGGACTCGTAAGAGTCTTCTCCAGCACCACAGTTCCAAGGCATCAATTCTTCGGCGCTCAGCCTTCCTTATAGTCCAGCTCTCACAGCCATACATTACTACTGGGAAAACCATAGCTTTGATTAGACGGACCTTTGTCGGCAAGGTGATGTCTCTGCTTCTTACTATGCTGTCTAGGTTGGCCATAGCTTTCCTCCCAAGGAGCAAGCATCTTTTAATTTCATGGCTACAGTCACCGTCTGCGGTGATCTTGGAGCCCAAGAAAGTAAAATCTGTCACTGCTTCCATTTCTTCCCCTTCTATATGCCAGGAAGTGATGGGGCCAGATGCCATGATCTTAGTTTTTTTTAATGTTGAGTTTCAAACCAGCTTTTGCACTCTCCTCTTTCACCCTCAACAAGAGGCTCTTGAGATCCTCTTCGCTTTCTGCCATTAGGGTGGTATCGTCTGCATATCGGAGGTTGTTGATAATTCTCCCGGCAGTCTTAATTCCGACCTCTGATTCATCCAACCCGGCATTTCTCATGATGTACTCTGCATATAAGTTAAATAAGCAGGGTAACAATATGCAGCCTTGTCGTACTCCTTTCCCAATTTTGAACCAATCGGTTGTTCCATGTCTGGTTCTTACTGTTGCTTCTTGACCCTCGTACAGGTTTCTCAGGAGACAGGTAAGGTGGTCTGGTACTCCCATCACTTTAAGAATTTGCCACACTTTGTTGTGATCCACACAATCAAAAGCTTTAGCGTAGTCAATGAAGCAGAAATAGACGTTTTTCTGGAATTCTCTTGCTTTCTCCATGATGCAGCGAATGTTGGCGATTTGATCTCTAGTTCCTCTGCCTCTTCTAAACCCAGCTTGTACTTCCGGTAGTTCTCGGTTCGCATACTGCTGAAGCCTAGCTTGTAGGATTTTGAGCACCACCTTGCTGGCATGTGAAATGAGCGCAATTGTGCGGTAGTTTGAACACTCTTTGGTGTTGCCTTTCTTTGGAATTGGAATGTAAACTGACCTTTTCCAGTCTTGTGGCCACTGTTGAGTGTTCCAGATTTGTTGGCATATTGAATGCAGCACTTTAACAGCATCATCTTTTAGGATTTTAAATAGCTCGGCTGGAATACTGTCATCTCCGCTAGCTTTGTTGTTACTAATGCTTCCTAAGGCCCACTTGACTTCACTCTCTAGGATGTCCGGCTCAAGTTCAGTGACCGCACTATCATGGCTATCAGGGACATTAAGATCTTTCCTGTATAGTTCTTCTGTGTATTCTTTCCACCTCTTCTTAATCTCATCTGCTTCTGTTAGGTCCCTGCCTTCTTTGTCCTTTATCATGCCCGTCTTTGCACAAAACGTTCCCTTGAGATCTCCAATTTTCTTGAAGAGATCTCTATTCTTTCGCATTCTGTTGTTTTCCTCGATTTCTTTGCATTGTTCATTTAAGAAGGCCTTCTTGTCTCTCCTTGCTATTCTCTGGAACTCTGCATTCAGTTGGGTATATCTTCCCCTTTCTCCCTTGCTTTTCGCTTCCCTTCTTTCGTGAGCTACTTGTAAAGCCTCATCAGACAGCCACTTTGCTTTCTTGCATTTCTTTTTCTTTGGGATGGATTTCGTTGCTGCCTCCTGAACAATGTTATGGGCCTCCGTCCATAGTTCCTCAGGCACTCTGTCTATCAGGTCTAATCCCTGAAATCTATTCCTCACCTCCACTGTATATTCATCAGGGATATGATTTAGGTCATACCTGAACGGTTTCGTGGTTTTCCCGACGTTCTTCAATTTAAGCCGAAATTTTGCAAGAAGCAGCTCATGATCTGAGCCACAGTCAGCTCCAGGTCTTGTTTTTACTGACTGTATGGAGCTTCTCCATCTTTGGTTGCAAAGGACATAATCAATCTGATTTCGATATTGACCATCTGGTGACATCCTTGTGTAGAGTCGCCTCTTGTGCTGTTGGAAAAGAGTGTTTGCTATGATCAGCATGTTCTCTTGGCAAAACTCTATTAGCTTTTGTCCTGCTTCATTTTGTACACCAAGGCCATGCCTGCCTGTTATCCCGGTGATTTCTTGACTTCCTACTTTAGCATTCCAATCCCCTATGATGAAGAGGACATATATTTTTGGTGTTCGTTCTAGCAGGTGTTGTAGGTCTTCATAGAACCGATCAACCTCAGCTTCTTCGGCCTCAGTGGTTGGGGCATAGACTTGAATTACTGTGATGTTGAATGGTTTGCCTTGGATTCGTACTGAGATCATTCTATCGTTTTTGAGATTGTACCCCAGTACTGCTTTTCCCACCCTTTTGTTGCCTATGAGTGCTACTCCATTTCTTCTAAGGGATTCTTGCCCACAATAGTAGATATGATGGTCACCTGAATTAAATTCGCCCATGCCTGTCCATTTTAGTTCTGGTTGTATTGTTACACTGTGCTTTTAATGTTTTATATATTTTATATTCTTTTATTGTGTGCTTTTTGGTTTTAATTTTTGTGAACTGCCCAGAGAGCTTTGACTATTGGTTGGTATCAAAATGAATGAATGAATGAATGAACCCTCCAAACAGAGGACTGCCCTCTATAAAAGAGGTCACATGGCCACCCTAATATATATTGAATCACAGAGAGAGTAATCCTATGGCCACTAGTCAGCAGCTAGATGGCCATAGGATAGGTTGAGTCCCGGGTGGGACCCGACCTCGGAGTCCATGCTCCGAGGTCGGTTCCCTAAGAACTGACCTCCACCCACTGCTGTGCTGCCTTGTTGGTAGCTTGGAACAGCCGTGCACTTCACGCTCAGAAGAGGAGTGTGGAGTGGCAAAAACAGGGCATTCTGGGGGGTGTTCTGGGGCAGGAAAGGCGGAAATGCCAGTTCGACACATCTTACATGTCATCCAGCTGCTGCTTCCTGCACTCAGAGATCCCATGGCTAGACAGCCAAAATTGGCTGTCTAGCCATAAATGCAGCATGGCTGAAGTGTGCAGGGGACGATCCCCTCCATGCTTCTGCTGCCCTGCATTGGATAGGCGGTTGCCTTCAAGTTCGGAGGAGGATGCCTATCCTGATAGGATTGCACCCTGAATTGCAAACATGGCTGGAAAATGGGGAAATCAATGCCATCCCCAGAAAGAACCACAAATTCCATGGTTTGGGGGTTGGACTCGATGGCCTTGTAGGCCCCTTCCAACCCTACTATTCTATGATTCTATGATTCTATGATTCTATGATTGGTTCTTTCACCATTTCCTAAGAGGAAGGTTGGAAAGCTAAAATGATAGCCCATGGCTCCTGTAGAAATCCTCTTGATTGTGTGAATGCTACCAAACTCACAGTATCTGCACAAAAATCCTTCCAGCTTCAACTATCAAAGGTGCTGCTGAATTGGCAGAGTGCTTTAAAGGGCTGCTGAGTGTGGCCTACATCTCTTGCCTCATCTGAGATAAAGATAGTACAGCTTTCAGAGCAGATGTGAAAGCTTTGAGAGAGGGCTTTTCAGCTGCCAGCAGAGGAAAACTGAAGTAGTGGAACAGCCAACAGCAGAGTAGGGAAGTCTCATTAGAGTTAGATCAGACTTGAAAAGTTCCCACAATGTGGAAATGTAAAGTGTGAAAAATCAAATGACTTTATAACGTATGCAACCTGAGCTTGTTTGAGCATTTTCAAGTGGGAGCCACTTCCTGCATTTTCATGTTTAAATCTTGACTCAGCTGCTCCTGCATTCACTGTGATACAGGAGATACACAGACACAGAGTCAGTGGATAAAATAAGAACACTTTTCCTGAGCTCTAGATGTTCATAACATCTATGTGTCTCTTAGAATGAATGAATGAATAAAATGCTGTAATTAGGGATTTACAAGATTTTGGTTCAGTTTGTTAAGCATCAGGACTTTCCCCATTCACACTCCCGAAAGCAAACACGGGTGCATTTTTAGGGCAACACTTGCATATTCCTGAGCTTGCAATCATGTTTGCAAAATGTGTTCATCAGAAAAAGGCACATTTTGAAAAAGAAAAATGCAGTTTCACACTTTAGTGAATGGGGGGGGAGGTTTGAGTGTACAAACCTCACTCACCTGAGTCTGCTGGAGGGTCCACAGGGCGGGGGAGGTGATCCGTTCCTCCCCCTGGATTCCTCCCAGGCCGGATCCGCTCTGCAGCGAGTCCACAGAACTGCTGGCCAGGTCCATCCACTGCTGGACTTCCATCCGGTGCCGGTCTGTGGACGCAAATGGTGTCTGGCATAGCAGATGCCATTTGCGTCCCTGCTCTTTGCTGTGATAGGCTACATAAATCTGTACATAGCCTATCACGGCAAAGAGCAGGGACGCAAATGGCGTAGTGGATGCTATTTGCATCCCTGCTCTTTGCTGTGATAGGCTACGTAAATTTTTACATAGCCTATCATGGCAAAGAGCAGTAGGGATGGTGGAGAATTTCTCCCCGAATCTTCAGGGGGCCGAGCGCCAATGCATTCAGCCCCCTGAAACTGGCAGTGAAATTCTCCGCCACCCACCCGCCACCCCCCCGGGACGGGACTTACCTTTGCCAATGTCCCTCCCGGCGGCGGGTTCGGCAGCATTTCGTTGCGGGCGGGGGCGGCGGCCGGTCTCCCGACCGGCTGCCGCCGCCGCCATTGCAAAAAACAAACAAACCTAAAGTAAAAAAAAATACACACCCGTGCATAGGCTACGTAATGATTTACATAGCCTATCACGGCTAGATTTCCAAAGTCAGCTGTGATAGGCTACGTAAATCGTCACGTAGCCTATCATGGGTGACTTTGAAAAAAAAAAAGCGCGTACGCAAATGGCGGCGGCCAATGGGCGCCGCCATTTGCGTTCCTTATTTTGGCACGTCTTTACGTAGACTAGACGTGCCAAAATAAGGAACACAAATGGCGGTGCCCATGGGCCGCCGCCATTTGTGTACGTGCTTTTTTTTCCCCCCCAAGTCATTTACGTAGCCTATCATGGCTGACTTTGGAAATCTAGCCATGATAGGCTATGTAAATCGTCACGTAGCCTATCACGGGGTCTTTTTTTTTTTACTTTTTGTTTCGTGGCCGGGGAGACGGGGTGCTTCTCCCTGGCCTGAATTTCGGCCGGGCGAGGCGGGAAGCCTCCCCCCCTCACCTGAACTTCAGGGGGGAAAGCGAAGCGCCTCCCCCCCACCACGAAGGCAAGCTGCAAAAAGGTAAGTGGCTTTCGTACATCCCTAAAGAGCAGGGACGCAAATGGTGTCCGCTACACCGGATGCTATTTGCTTCCGCAGACCGGCAGCAGATGGCAGCTGACAGCAGCTGATGACCTGGACCTAGCTGGCGACAGGTAGGATCCGGCCGGCATGTACTTCTCAGGGTGGTGGAGGTGAGTGGTCCGTTCTGCCATGGACTCCGGGGGGTTGGATTATTTATCCCTGCTCTTTGCCATGATTCTTTAGAATCCGGCCTCATTGGAGTCCGTGGCAGAATTCTCTGCCATCCCTATCTGCATGTGGGTGTGCACATTAAAAAATTATGACCTACTTTCCCATTCGAAGAACAACAAAAGCTTGCAGCTGGAAATAGGAATGGGGCAGAGTGAGCTTCAAGGGTGAAACTTGGAGAACATGCTTGAGCATCTCTGATTTCCCCATCCCTAGCTATCATCCAAAATGAACTGATCCATTTTGGCATGAGATTTCCCATATATGAGCTGACTTTGATTCAGAGGAGGGAGAAGGTAGTGGGCCTAAGGTTGCCAACTAAAAAGGGGTGAAATGTTCTAGCCATATTGTTTGCTTTGTGGCCAGTTACTAGAGATGGGTGAGTTTCCACATGCTCTTGTTGAACTGGTTTTGGGGGGGAAACTGACTTAGAGCACAATCCTATGCATAGGTTGACAGAGAAAAGGCCCTCAGCTCCCAGCATTCCCCAGCATAGCTGGCTGGGGAATGCTGGGAGTTGTAGGCCTGTTCTCTGTTTAAACATGCATAGAGTTGCGCCCTTACTAAATTAAAACCTCAGAAATAGCTAGGGGTGTATGAGAAATTAATTCCAGTTCATTTTTGATCAGGATTTCCGATTTTCCCAGTTCCCACCTTCTGGACTGAGCATGAACTCAGACACAATCTGCAGTCAAAGTCCATACAGTTCCAAGCTTGCAATGTGGTTTGCAGACCCTGCAAAATGCATGCATACATTTGAAAAATGCACATGAAAAAATTGCTTACTTTGAAAAATGTGTATTTTAATCAATGGGAGAAGAATGTGTACATTTCAAAGATGTGCATAACTGATGTGTACAGATGTTCATGTGAAAAACCCCCCAAAGCTCGCAATCTGATACAGACTCAAGCTGGAATGAGCTTTGAGACAGGATTCAGAGACCTTTGCACATTCCTCGAAATACCTTGGTGCTCTCATAACTCCAGAAGGAGGATAAAAGGGGAGGAGGGAGAGATCAGATATCCTTCTTTCTAGGGAGGTGATGTGTCCTATTTTGCAGAAAGAAGTTCCCTGTTTGAGGGGCTGTTTGAGGACAGTCCTCTTGAATGTGTCCTCTGTTTGAAGGGCTGTCCAGTCCCAGTCCAGTTTAAAGATAAAGAACGCTAAGTAGGGGAGAGGATGATTCTTGAGGTTGCCCTTCAATATTTAGTATCTGGACAGCAGACTGAGCAGGCCCACAGTATACCTAGTCATAGTCTTCCCTACTATGATGAATTCTACTGTATTGCCATTTACATGGTAGCAATTCTTTCTACATTTGCATCTCTCTATATCAGGGGTGGGCAACTTGTGGTTCTCCAGATGTTTCGGCCTACAACCCCATGAGGCCTAGACAGCACAGGCAATGTGTAGAATTAAGGGAGTTATATAGGCCAAAACATCTGGAGGGTCACAAGTTGCCCACCCTTGCTCATTATTACATCCCAATTGGTACATAGCCATTTTTATGCAAATCTAGGTCCTCTTTTGTCCTCTTTTTTGGCAATGCAATTCTTCTGCCTTGGGATTTTGTATGTGGCCATACGACATCTGGAAAGCCACCACTGCTGCTGCCACAGTCAAGTAAGTTGAGTTGAAAAGAAAGGGAGGAGGGACCTTGAGGGCTCAGGAAGCAGAGGCTAGTGGGGCTGGGGGAAAGCCAGGAATTATTTTTGGCTTGAATTTTAATCAGAGCTGAAGAAGAACTTGGGCACTTGCAATGACGAATGATATCTTCTTTTAGGCATCCATTATGAGTGCAGAAAACTCATTTGTAGGTCTGAGCTGGGGGGACTTTTCTTTACTACCATCTGTACTAATTACTGGAAAGCAAGATGCAAGTCCAATTTTTTTTCCCCTCCACTTTTATTTTTTATGTACACTTTAGGCGGACAGCTTTGGTGCTTGCCTCCACCATATACCCACCAAAAACCAGTGAGCTCTACTCTGGTCCCACTTTTCACCCCCAAACAAGGTGAGATTAACTCTGGAGTATCCACTAAAAAACTGGGCTCTGAACCCACACCTACCCCCAAATCATTGGATTCTGCACCTCTGGTCCCAAATTGGGTACCAGAATGTTCAAGAGTTCATGAGCTGGCAACCTTGGGTGGATAGATAGTTTTTTGCTTGGCACTACCACAACTGGGCTGCTCTGCAGAATCTAGGCCAGCCCTCCCCAACTTGGTGCCCTCCAAATGTTTTGGACTTAACTCCCATCAGCCCCAGTCAACATGGGCAATGGTCCAGAATGCTGAGAATTGTAATCCAAAACATATGGAGGTCACCGGATTGAGGACGGCTGCCCTAAGTAGTCAGTTTCCTTGTAAGGGCTGGAAAGTCGTGACTTTTAAAAACATATCTGTTTATTTACAAATAGGGATGGGTGAATGAGCAATGTTCTAGATCCCTAAGAATCTCTGAACATCATCTTCCCACTCATCTTGTGCCCGATTCTTGTTTGTGTGTGTGACCACTCCTTGCTTTTTGTGAATGGAAACTTGCGGAAATTGAGCAGTTATCAAATGGGAGGTTTGCACAAATCTCTCCAAATTTGTGCAAATCTCCCAACTTCCACAGATTTCCTACATAGACTAAAGTGGGGCTGATTCAGTCTACTGAGGAAATTTGCACAAATTCAACTGGGAATGAGAAATGATACAAATGCGAGCACGTGTTTGACAATTTGTGAATCTTTTCAGCAGATTTGTGCTCATGCTTTTGTTTGGGACTTGAAAGCTGAAACATTTTTGCATGTTTGGGGGGTAAAAACAAAATTCTCATACATCCCTTTTTACCAGTTATCAGATCTGAGGCCTAGGCAGCCATTGAGTGGGAGCTGGGAGCCAGAAAACCAGCTGGAACAAGTAAAGTACACTATCATTGCTCAGGCAAAGTCCCGACCTCCTGAACAGGAAGGGTTTATATAGCTCTTCCTGTTGAAGAGAGCCAATGGCCAGCCTGACTGAGCTGAATCACACAAGTATGGTTGGTGATAAGTGTGAATGTAATACATATATTTGCTGAAACACCAAAACATTCATATTAAACAATTGCTATGTTATTTTGGAATAGAAAAAGCCAGCAAATACCTTCCTTTAGAGCAAGTCCTTTGGGCGGTTAGCCTAGTTTTCTCTTTGGATTGATTAGATTGCAAGTTTTCAGTGGATTTCACTCCTATTATTTATATACTGGGTGTTTGTTTTCTTTTCAGCATCCATTGGATCACAAAGCAAGATGTACTTTCTACAGGCTTATTAATAGTCATGGATTTATCTGTTAGCTAAGAGCCTCTGTTCAAGAACCATTTTCTATCCAGTGCTGCCTTTCCCCTTTCCCCATCTTTTGTTTTGACACCTGACATCCTTGGTTGCTACAGCCTAAGGAAAAGAAGTAGGCAGCGCTGTATTTAGGAAAGATATTTTTAGTTGCTATCACTACGAAGTTTCCATGGTCCTTAGACAGGCAGTCCTCCTGCTGTGCTTGTATGAAGCTCAGTCACCACTTCTTCCAGCACTGTCAGTCATACAGTGACAGAAGAGGAGAGATGGCAGAATGCTGAGTAAGCCAAAGACTAGCAGTAGAACAGTATCAGGAACTGGATCTAGAAACCTTTCTTGCTCTGTCTTTCAGGCCACATTTTGAGAAATAGAGTAAATGGAGGGCTGCCGTTCATGGACCTTGGGAAAATCACAGCTGTAAATTCCATATTTTATGCCATTTGCGGCTGTAAAGCACTTACATCTACGTAAACTGCAGCCATGAAAGCAATTTACAGCCATGATTTTCCTAAAGTCAGTGAATGGCAGCCGCTATTCACAGACCTTGTCTCTTTTAAAACCTGGAAGCCATCCTGTGTGGAGTCCGGCAGGCATGGAGGTAAGGGGATCTAGTCCACTGTGGACCCCACTGGTTGGATTCTTGGGTTCTGGACTTATTTGACTCCACAGAGGATTTCTCCAGGATCCCTAATCAGTCTAGAGCAGTGGCAGGAACATCTCATGGACTGATGAGAAGACTGTAATAAAGAACATCTGTTCCACTCACTTTCCCCTAAACATTTGTTTGCTGCTGCTGTCACTGTTGAGGGGAGCAGAAATGGGAACTCTGATAGCTGGTCATCGGTGTGATTTCATTTTTTAAAATTTATTAAATTTATAATTCACATCATCTAGCTGCCAGGTGCTCAGGGCTATGAACAATAAAAATATGATTAAAACTTCTCTTAAAATGAGAAACACAAGTATGCAGGAGCAAACCTCCCCCCCGATACAAGAGCCTTCCCCAACCTGGTGCCCCCCAGATGTGTTGGACTACAACTCTGATAATTTCCAATCATTCGCCATACTGGCTGGGAATTATGGGACTTGTAGACCAACACATCTGGAAGACCCCAGGTTGGGGAAAGCTGCAATACAAAAACATTGGAGAGTGCCATTCAAACTGAAGAGTGAGAAATTATTATGAAGAGTTATAAAGCATGATGGAACAGAATGATCTTTACTGCCCATCTAAAGCAAGATAAGGAAGGAGCTGATCTCACCTCCCTCAGGAGATAGTTCCACAATCTGAAGACCAATGTCTTAAAGAACAAGGCACTATCATCCATTGCAAATCTGATTTTATTTTCAGGAGCTGATGGGACTAGAACTAGGAGGAACCATCAGTTCTCAATGTATCTATTTTTATTAATCAATTGTTTCCATGATACACTAGCCTATCATGGGGAAAAATACAGAAGTAAATTGGATGCCACTTGCAGCTGCAAAGCACTGATTTTGACCAAATTGCAGCTGTTTATGGCTGTATTTAGGCATAATCAGTGCTTTACGGCCACAAGTGGTACACAATACACCATTTGCATCTGTATTTTTCCCAGCAATAGGGTAATGGCAGCTGCCATTAGTGTATCACCTTGTATAGGGAGCCAGAGAGCCGCTCCACAAACTGCCCCAGACACAGAGCAGCTCCAGAGGATTTTGAGGGTCCCTGAGCAGCACAGATGGCCCCTCTACAAACCCCCCTGGACCAGAAAGTGGTGGGTTTATACATCACTAGATTCAGCACAGGTAAAAGGAAGAACTTCTTCACATAACATATAATAAAACTATGGAATTTGCTACCACAAGATGCAATGATGGCCACCAACTTGGCTGGCTATAAAAGGGGTTAGACAAATTCCTGGAGAAGGCTATCAATGGCTCCTAGTCCTGATGGCTTGATGCTGTTTCCAGTATCAGAGGCAGTATAGCTTTGTGCACCAGTGGAGAACATGGATGGGAGGGTGCTGTTGCACTCCTGTCCTGCTTGTGAGTTTCCAGTGGACAGCTGGTTGGCCACTGTGTGAACAGAATGCTGGACTAGATGGACCCTTGGTTTGATCCACCATGACTCTTCTTATATTCTTATATTCTTATGATCTTATTCCTTCTTGTTCCTTGGCTTTGACTCCAGGCTTTTCCTTGACTCCAGCCCATGGCTTGTTCCTCAGTTCTGACTCTCTAGCTCAACCCCTGGCTCCAGGCTTATCTTGGGAAGCTACCCAGCCCTCACAACAATATTGACAACCAGTATGGTTTAAAAATGGCATCAGGCAAATATTTATTTATTTATTATATTTATTTATATCCCGCCTTTTTCCTAATACTGGGACTCAAGGTGGCTTTACAACATTAAAACTTCTACAATTAAAGCCTATGAATAGAAATATAAATACAACTGTACAAAAGTTAAAAATATAATTAAATCATCAATATTAAAATTGTAAAAACATTAAAAGACAACCACCACAACAAAAATAATACTCATACATCACATTTTCACAGGTCCAGACTACTTATCCTTAAAGGCCTGCTGAAACAAAAAAGTTTTTCCATGCCTATGAAAACATATCAAGGAGGGTACCACTCTTGCCTCCCTGGGAAGGGAGTTCCAGAGCCTTGGGGCAGCCACCAAGAAGGCCCTCTCCCACGTTCCCACCAGGCGTGCCTGTGATGATGGCAGGATGGCAGGAAGGGCTTCCCCTGAAGATCTCAGGGCATGAGTAGGCTCATAGGGGAGAATACACAACATAATATTGCAACATAAATACATAAAATAATAACTACCCAAGGCAGAAGCAGGCTACAAATAATGGGAATGGGAATGGAAGTTATCCCCATTTAGATATATTTCCCACTAGCCTATCATGGGAAAAAACACAGACGTAAATGGCGTCTACATTTCACTTAATCTAACAGCTTTACAGCCGCAAATCACGTAGTGGTCGTGGATGCCATTTGCGCCTGGACTGCACCCTCAGCCAGGGTTACGGCATGGCAATGGTGACCGTATTGCTGGTGCTATGGAGCCGGCCAATGGCTCCGCAGAATCTCAGTGAGGAGGATCCGGCCCCGGACAGTTCCAGAGGGAGGCGGAGGTGAGTTGTGCCATTCCACCACAGACTCTGGAGGCCAGATTCTATTGAATCCAGCCTCATTGGGGTCTGTGGTGGATTTCTCTGACATCCCTAGAACAAAAATACTCAAGTTGCTGGAAAACATGCTAATATACATGCCATTTTTAAAACACACGGAAGGTTTTGTACATCTCCGATCTCTCTTCAGCCTCTGCTGTGTAGCAATCTTTTTGTGTGTGCTCTGCTCACTGATTGTATGCTGAGCTAAAGAAAATATGCAAAATGTTAGGTGCTAGCAAAGATTACATAAATTGCGGCAGACATTTTTGCGTACTTTTGCAAAGGTGAAGAAAAATCTGATTTCATCAATGAGTGGACAATGGAATTAATGATACCTGACAATCCATGAAATACACATGGAATGGATTAAACAAAATCTGAATCTTCCTGCTTATTGCCCCCCAGATAGTGTTGGACTTCACCATCCATCAGTCCCAGACAGCATATCCAACTATTGGGAATCATGGGAGTGGTAGTCCAACTGGAGAGCTTCAGGTTCCTCACCCCTGTACTATTCAATCCTCTTCCTCCTCTGAGAAATCATTTATTTTCAGGCAACCAGGAGCTTCAGTACAATGGAAACAGAGACATACTGCTGAATCAGTCTGATTTTATATCACCTTAATAAGGCTTTGGACTGTAGCCTATCTCCCAAATTAGGAATCTATTAAATTTTACACAAAAAACACTGAGTGCCTTGCAAGCTTTATGTAATTGGGCAGAAGCTATATTGTCATTTTTATCCAATAACACCAAATTACACCATCACATCAATGGTGTTACACTGGGAAATTACACATACATTTGTTCGTATTAGCTCTTCAAAGGCAAGGACTCAAGAGCAAAAAGCTGGTCACGTGGAAAAAGCTCTGTGAGATAATGTATAAATCCAGGCAACTGTGCAAAGATATCAAGGGGGCCCTCAATTAATTTGTTGTCATGGTGTAATTAGTGCCACTTAATGTAAAGTGGTTGCATGCCAGTGGATTATTTTAACCATTTCATGATGTTATTCACTTGAGGGGAATGAGAATAATTGGTAAAATAGGCTGTAGATGTTATGCCACTCAGAAGTGGAGAAACTGTCTTTGAAAGTATAAACATTAACACGTATTCACCCCACAAGGTAGCCATTACTTATAGCAGGAGTGGGCAACCTTTTTGCCCCTGAGGGCTGCTTTCTGTGGTGGTCTAGGGGAGTGTGTGTGGTGTGCGCACACACCTTCTTACACACACACACACACACACACATACACGTACATATGCACACTCATGCAGGCACTCTTCCTCCCCATGTGAACACACAAGGATGGGGTGGGGATGGGACACTTAAATCCCTGAGCACTGAGATTCCTTCGGCCCTCCCCTGCCAATCAGCTGGGCTGGGAGAGGTGTGCAAACCAGATGGAGAAGTCAAGGTGCTGTGCCATGTTCCTCACTCAAATTGTGCTAACAGCCCAGCAAACAGCCGATAGGCGGGTTGTCAGGAGCCCAATTGTGCTGGAGAAGAAGGTGTGTGGGGATGACTCTCCTTGCACCCTCTTCCCCAGCACAATCTAGGGAAGGGCAAATGAGGGATATTCAAGATTGCCAGGTTTTTCCAGACACCATCTCCCTGCTTGTCTCGTGCCTGGTTCCCATTTGCATTTGTGATTGCTGCTCACTCTGCATGAATGGGAAACTTGCACAAATCAAGCAGCAATCAAATGGGAGATTTGTGCAGATTTCCCCAAATGTGTGCATATTTTTCTAATCTCAGCAACTTTCCTCCATAGGCTAAAGTGGGGCTGATTCAGTCTATGGAAAACATTTGCACAAATTAGGAAATTTGCACAAATTGAACTGGGAATTGGCAATGAGGTGAATGCAAGCCCATGTTGGACAGTTTATGAATATTTTTGGCAAAGGCATACTTGCGCTTGCACCCATGTTTGGCGCTTGGAATGGGACATACTTGTAGGAATGTATGAAACACTTCCCTGGCTCAATTCCGGGGCATCCACGGTGGGGGGGAGGTGCTCCATCCCTCCCCCTGGAATCCTCCTCGGCTGGCTCCACTCTGCGGCGACTCTGCGGAGCTGCCGGCTGGGGCCAGCTGCAGCCGGAATTCCGGCCGCTGCCAGGCTGCTGTGGCCACAAATGGCGGCCACTAAGCCGGCTGCAACTTGTGTGGCTGCCAAGCCATGATAGGCTATGTAAATACTTATGTAGCCTATTACAGCAAAGAGCAGGGGTGCAAATGGTGTAGTGGCTGCCATTTACATAGGGATGTACGAAAGTCACTTACCTTTTCGAAGGGTGACATTTGCGGTGGGGGGAGGCACTCCGTCCCTCCCCCCAAAATTCTCTCCAGCCGGCTCCGCTCCGCAGACATTCCGTGGAGCCGCCAGCCGGGGCCGCCCACATCCAGCTGCTGGGAAGCCTGCCAGGACGCAAATGGCGGTGGCCGTAGACACCACCATTTGCATCCCTGTATTTTGCCATGATAGGCTACGTAAATATTTACATAGCCTATCACGGCAAAAAAGGAGAAAAAAACAGCAGACGCAAATGGTGGCGGTTATGGTGGCTGCCATTTGCATTCCCTTTTTTTTTGCCATGATAGGTTACATAAATATTTACATAGCCTATTACGGCAAAAAAAAAAGGAACACAAATGGTGGCTGCCATAGCCGCTGCCATTTGCGTTCCCTTAGTTTTGCCATGATAGGCTACGTAAATACTTATGTAGCCTATCACGGCTTCCACAAATGGCATCCCTGCGTTAGCCGTGATAGGCTACGTAAGTATTTACGTAGCCTATCACGGCTATATGGAAGAAGCGAATGGCGGCCGTAGACACGGCTGCCATTTGCAATGCAGCGAGGACGGCAGCAGGTAGGTGCTCTGTTCTGGGCCCATTTCATAGGGTGGGGGGGCTTCATTCTGCCACGGATTTTGGGGGGATCCGTGGTGGAATTATCTGACATCCCTACATTTACATCCTTGCTCTTTGCCGTAATAGGCTACGTAAGTATTTATGTAGCCTATCATGAAGAAAGGCAGCCAAACAAATGGCACCATTTGTGGCTGCAGCAGCCCGGCAGCGGCCGGGAGACCAGCTGGAGCCACCACCACATCCACTGCTGCTGGAGCTGCTGGAGTCCCTGGAGCTGCCGCCAGGTATGCTCTGTCCCGAGGGGATTTCACTGGGTGGTGGGAGGGGGAGGCCGTTCCACCACAGATTCTGAGAGGCCGGATTCTTAAGAACCTGGCCTCACTTGAGCCCATGGCAGAATTCTCTGATATCCCTACATACTTGCACATTTTGCGAGCCAAGGAAATGCTTGTACATCCCCAGCACAACCACACTCCTGCCAACAGGTGCTTGTTGGCTTTGGGGAACCTGATTTCACTGGTGGAGAGAGTACAAGAGATGAGTTCTCTCCATGCATCCTCATCCTTAGCACAAGTGTATCAGCAGCAGCAGGAGCCAGAGAGGGAGAGAGGGTGGATTCAGTGGAGCAGCAGCAGCAGTGGGCACTTGTATCAGGCTCCACAGAAGGCTTCTTGCATGTAGCCCACGGGCTGCACCCATGTGTGGCTTATGGTGGTTAAGCAAACCTGGGGAATGTTTCCACACAGAAGGAGAAGCTAATGGAGGAGTATCTGATTTTGTAAAAGGAATCAGCTTTGCTGCACTTGGTCCATGCAGGGCTCCACAAGCAGGTTCTCCACACCAGTAAGAATTGCTTCACGAAACATAATTCCTGGTGAGGGTGGGGATGAGGTGAACATCATCTGACTGGCAGTGGCTGCTCAGCCACTAAGAGAGGCTTCCTCGCTCTCCCCCCTCCCCCGTTATCCTTTCCCCTGAATTCCAGATGCACCTGCATTTCAGGAGCAAGCCTCATCGACCACAATGGAGTTACTTCTGAGTAGACACACATATGCTTGTGCTAGGAAAGGTGGCAGGGGGGAGAACACAAAGATGGAGAACGGGGTGAACCAGGAGGGGTGAAAGTAGTTACTTCCTAAGGCAATAAAGCAAACAAAGGAGAATCAGAGCCTCGAGATCGCACTTTACTGCACTAAGGGAATTGGGCTTTAAACTGTGCCACGTCAACTGAGTGGGATCTCTGTAAGTTCTGATGTGGGCATTGAGTGGGAAGCCTCATTCAGCACAGTGGGAGTTACTTCTGAGGAGACACTAATCGGTTTGTGCAATGAGGGGAAAAAAACCCTTGACTGGGATCATGATGAAAGGCACATACCTGGGCAGGGCTAGCATACCCGAGGTCAGTGCAGGGGTTGGGGCCCACAGCAACTATACCGAGGAGAACCTGACTTAAGGAAAAGAATTGGACTTTAAACAGTCTCAGGAAATCTGTTTTTCTGCAATAGCTCTGGGGTGGCTGCTGGATGGCCATGACGTCATGCACCCTAACAACCTCCACACGCAGCCAGTTAAGAATAAATCACACATAGAAACAGGCCCCAGGTTGAAAATTGCGACCAAGTGGCTAGGATTCCTTCCTGTTTATTTTAATGCAGAGAATTTCACTGCACTGTTGCTCAGAATGGATACTGCACAGTTCTTCCTAATTTGGTGTTGCAGGCCAAGAAGCATGAATGTTAGGCAAATCTGGACATCGTTTTGTGATATATGAAAACACTATTAAGCGTACTGAGGGAAGTAGGTTACAAATCATATACACAATTGTAGAGTGACTTTCAGTTCTGGCCCATATGGGTAGGGATGTCAGAGAATTCTGCCACGGATTCTAGTGAGGCTGGATTCTAAAGATTCCCCCAGAATCTGTGGCAGAACGGCCTCCTGCCCCATGCCCCCACGCGGAATCACCCCGGGTCAGAACTTACCTGGGGCGGATGCAGCAGATTCAGCAGCGGTGGCGGCTCTGACGGTGGCGGCGGAAGCGGCTCCGGTGGCTGGTCTCCTGGCTGGCTGCAGCCAGGCTTCTGTGGCCACCATTGGAGTCCTTGCAGCTGTGATAGGCTACGTAAGTATTTATGTAGCCTATCACAGCTAACCCCCCCCCAAAACCCAGTGTATGCAAAAGGCGACAGCTACGGCGGCCACCATTTGCGTTCCCTATTTTTCGCCTTTCTAGCCTATGTAAATATTTACGTAGGCTATTACGGCAAAAAAAAAGGAACGCAAATAGCGCCCACTACGCTATTTGTGTTCCCTTTTTTTTGCCGTAATAGCCTACGTAAATATTTACATAGGCTAGAACGGCGAAAAATAGGGAACACAAATGGCAGCCGCCGTAGCCTCTGCTATTTGCATACGCTGTTTTTTTTGGGGGGGGGGTTTAGCTGTGATAGGCTATGTAAATACTTATGTAGCCTATCACAGCAGCCTGGCTGGACCCAAATGGCAGCCGCTATGGTGGCCGCCATTTGCATCTGCACCAGCCAGTCTGCAGCTGGGACTCCGTCTGTGGACGGCCCTGACCGGCTGCTCCACAGAGCTACTGCGGAACGGAGCTGGCTGGGCACGATTCCGGGAGGGAGGACTGGATCACCTCCCCCCCCCCATCAAGGATTCTGGGGGGAGGGACGGAGCACCTCCCCCCCACTGCGAACACAATCCACAAAAAGGTAAGTGACTTTCGTACATCCCTACATATGGGCCCCAATCCAAGTTATCCAGGTAAAGTTAGTCAAGACCAAGTCCCATTCAAAACAATAGGACACAAGTTATTTGTTATGGCAGTCCTACCTGGTGTATTGGGGTGATCCAAAGGGAGACAAACATTAGCATTTTCTTCCCTTCCTTCCTGATGTGTGTGTGTGTGTGGAATTATGTATAGGCTCTTGGGCTGGCATATATTTCCCCCCATAACAGGGGCATATCTCAGGAGTTGGATCCAAAGCCTTTTCCACTCCATGCATGGCACACCTCCCAATCCACCCCCTTTTTGCTTCTACCAACACTGAAGTGGCAAGGGACTGGGATTTTTCCACAGGGGCTGGGTGGGGGCATCTGAGGTTAATCTCCCCCTTGAGAGCAGCCCTTTCTCCACCCTCAGAGAGGGAGACTCGATTTATCCTAGATCCCCTGGGGGACACCCTTCTGGGGATCAGAGGGCTGCAACCATAGCCTGCAATCCTATAAAACGTATCTGGACATTTTATGGAGCCTACATTTTCATCAACATCAAAAAAAATTAAGAAATTAATTATTAAGAAACCTGTGTGTCATATATAGTTTTGTCCGTTACTGTGAAATCCAGCCCTATTCGGGCTCGATGGGCTCCTGCTGAGCACATGACTGGGCTCACATTTGCAGGCTGAGCCACTTTTTATGTGTGTAAAAAGACATTTGTACAAATCTCAGCCACAATCAAGCCAGGCCAGCTCACAGGGAAATGAGCAGAAGCACAAGAGGCCAATCTGATGAAAGCTCAGTGAGCTCCACCCCCAGATGGATTCCTTTGACATCCCGTGTGTGTGTGTGTGTGTGTGTGTTACTGTATGCATGCTAGTGCGAGAATTCTTCAAACAGCTAGGTCTGCAAAGTGCTTACAGTGCCCTTGTGAGGATGAAGTACAGGGAACTGTTCAATGTTCCCTAAGTTCAGTCAGTGTTTAACATTAAAGGCAAAAGCTCTTCAAAACTATATTGCTCAATACCAGGTCTGCCAGCAAACCTATATCTAGACAACGGTTGTGTCACTGGAAAAAAGGCATAGAATAATAACATGGGACCTCTGTGATTGACAGCCATTAGTATAAAGCCTTTGTCTTACCCTGCTTAGTGGTAAATTATTTCTTAGATCTTGGATCTTAAGCCTTAAGCTTTTCGAATTAAAAATAGCCTAGACAAAAATCTGAACTTTTCATATTCGTGCCACCTCTGTATTTGATGACAAACTTTCAAAGGTATTTCCTTAAATCTTGAGCCCATGTGCTTTGTCATGAATCCCAATGAAAAACAAAGGAATTCATTTTGACTTGCATTTAGGTTCAGTACTGGGGCCTCTCTGACGTTTGGTAAGAACATAAGAACATAAGAAGATCCACGCAGGATCACACCAAGGGTCCATCTAGTCCAGCATTCTGTTCACACAGTGGCCAACCAGCTGTCAACCAGGAACCCACAAGCAGGGCATGAGTGCAGCAGCACTCTCCCACCCATGTTCCCCAGCAACTGGTGTGCATACACTCACTGCCTCTGGTACTGATGTATTTACACTAGGGATGTCAGAGAATTCCGCCACGGATCTCGGGGAGGCCGAATGCCAGCACATTCGGCCCCCCAAAATCGGTGGTGGAACGGTCTGCTGCCCCCCGCCCCCCCCCCGTGATGGGACTTACCTTGGGCAGATCTTCCTGGTGGCGGCGGTTCGGCAGCGGCGGTGGTGCTGGCCGCCGGTCTTCCGACCAGCCGCCACCGCCACCATTTCCAGTTAAAAAAAAAACAAAAACGTGATAGGCTACGTAAAGATTTACGTAGCCTATCACAGCTAGATTTTTTAAAAAACACTGTGATAGGCTATGTAAATGTTTACATAGACTATCACGGCTGATTTTTTTTAAAAAATGCGCGTACGCAAATGGCGGCGCCCATGGGCGCCGTCATTTGCATTCCTTATTTTGGCACGTCTTAGTCTACGTAAACATTTATGTAGACTAAGAGGGCGAAAATAAGGGGAATGCAAATAGCATAGACGCTACGCTATTTGTGTTCCCCTTATTTCGCCGTCTTAGTCTACGTAAATGTTTACGTAGACTAAGACATGCCAAAATAAGGAACGCAAATGGCGGCGCCTATGGGTGCCGCCATATGCATACGCGCATTTTTTTTTCTTTTAAATCAGCTGTGATAGGCTACGTAAACATTTACGTAGCCTATAACGGCTGACTGCAGGGACGCAAATGGCGGAGGCTACAGCCGCCGCCATTTGCGTCCCTGCTAGCCAGCGGCCGGATGTCCGGCCGCTGGCGGAGCCAGCCAGTGGCTCCGCAGAATCCCTGCGGAGCAGAGCCGGCTGGCCAGGATTCGGGGGGGAGGGATGGAGCGCCTCCCCCCCACTGCGAACATCACCCTTCAAAAAGGTAAGTGACTTTCGTACATCCCTAATTTACCCTGAATATATCTTATTCTTTAGGGTTGCAGCAGTTAACAGAAATTCTAAAAAAGCTTCTTTCAACACTTGTAAACATCACAAAAGTTACCTTATACTCATCCACTTGTGGTAAAAAAATGTAACATAATGCCATTGTATGTGCCTTAAGCAGGCGCAGCATTGTAGAGCTGCGCATGCCTGGAATGAGCGGACAGTAACCCTAAGATAAGGTTGCTAGGCAAACCGCTGGCAACCAATCAAAAGTAACACGCTGGCTGAGGAATGCAAGCTAAGTGATAAAACTGTAGTGCGGGGGTTGCCCAGTGTCGACTCTGCTTTTGAGCATGAGCTCCTTTGTCGAACTGTTTGCAAACAATAAAATTGAGTTGGACCCAGCCTGAAGTTGACTCTCCTCTTTGGGGCAAATTGGACTAGCCTCCAGGGGGTGAAACTAGCATTTTGTGCAACACCCTGAAACTAAATGCTCATTGATTCCAACTTAACTACACATCCAGGTGTGCATACTTTTCTTTAAAGCAGGAGTGTTGAACCTCTTGCAGCCCAAGGGCCAAACTGCATTTTGGAGAGGTTCTCAGGGGCCACATTCCAATGGTGGGTGGGGGTGAAGGTAAAAGGAGAGGGGCCCAAATACCCAGAATATTTTAGCTTAAAGCTCCTACTGTCAGTAACTAAACCATAGGAGAGGCACATGAACCTTTTTTTAGGGTGGGGGAAAAACTATACAAAAGCCAGGAAACCATCAAATAGGGGTGTCTCTCACTGTGAAAACTGTTCCTTTCTGGGCCCAATGGAGTTCCACAGTGAGCCCAACTTGGCTTGCATTTGTGAGTGGAGCTGTGGGTTTTCCCCGAACTCTGGGGTCCTTTGGTGTGGATTTTGTGTGTGTGTGTGAAGATTTGTACAAATTTCAGCTGTACTTTGCAGAATTTGGGCTAATTATACAAATTAGCACAAAATTCAGCCATAATGTGCACAAATGTAAAAACATGGAAAATCAGCTAACTAACCTGGTTCGCTGCAGGCTGAGTTGGGCTATGTAGTGGGAAACAGACCAACATTTGGGAGCCTGAATCAATGGAAGATTGTCAAGCTCCACCCCACAAATGGATTTCTCCAACGTCCCTACCACCAAACAGTCAGTGGCTGTGGGAAGGGGCTGGGGCTAGGAGAAGGGGGGTGACCATCTGGAGAAGCCCAGAGGTTTGGGCTGAGACCTTAGAAGTGCTGAATTTGATCCCAAGCCAGAAGCTCTGCACCCCTGCCCAAAGGAAGTAAACTCCAAGCCACACTACCCAAGTTTTAATCTGCATTACATCTATGTTTTATACATGTTTATTTCCAATTTTTGCCCTGCCTACTATCCTCCCCAAATATTTCCAGATGGGTTAAAGTACCATTACAAATATGAATAAATGCAAACTGTTTTTAATAATACAAGTCCAACAACCAATATAAAATCAAGATAGCGATGAAATCAACTGAAATCTTATTTAAACAGAACGTTCTTAACCAGTGTTAGAAAAATAGCAGGCAAGAGAGCCTGGTGATTCTCTTTAGTTACAAGATGGACAAACCAGAGAAACCACAGTGTAGTCCAGCTTTAAACCACCTGGCCATTTTCTTAAATGCGTGTGTCATCTTCGAGACCAGAACAGCTGGATCATGTGCCATATCCATTCTCATGAGAAAAGAAAACAAGGCCAGGACATGGCTGCAATATGTGGCAAGGTCATGTTGCTTCCTAAATCCCCAGAAAAATATACCAAGAAGACATTGAGCTTGAGGAAGATCAGTCTTTCCTAAAGGAACAACCAACATCCAGATGACTAGATTTGATTTACTAGTGTCACTTGGAGATTCACCAAATAGATGTGGTTTCCTGGGCTCATGTGACTGTGGAAAACATGCAGTGTTCAGCAGATTGCTTCAATACACATCCAGATTACGTCACTGCCAGACGGCCACCAATAGAGTGAATTGAACATCAGCAGAATGACTTGCAGTCTGAACATGTGGCAAAGCAATCTGATCATTACTTCCTCATAGCTTCAACACTCCCACAAGCCTACAAATCCATGTGCTGCCTCTTGGTCCTATAAGTGAGCTCTAAAGATAACATTTGTGGGACATCCTTGGATAAGTTTCACAATAGGCACAGTTGTACTGGCCCTGCTTGTCTCTCATGGAATTACATGGCTCTATACACTCTACTTGTTTCTCATGGGCTTCCAAGGCTAGACACCCACATTTGCCTCCCTCCCCTTGCACTGTGTACATTCTTCTCTTCTGTTACAGTGTTCCTGCCTTTTCTTCTGCCTCAGCATCAATTCAAAGAAGACATCAGAGAATCTCTCTTCACTCTGCTGCAACCTTTCACTGTGGGCCTCGAAAAGCCTGTCCACAAGGAAAAAAACAACAGACATTCATGATGTTACAGTTGCCTTTCTAAGCACTTTAATTCTGACTTGAGCCACACCAGTTTCTCTCTGTGGCTGAAATCCAAAACACAGTCTTTCTCAAGGAGAGTGCTAGTGTCTGAACTCCATGCAGGGCTACCTGCCTAAGGTCCACTGGGACTTCACAGAGTTGGAAAGTGTTTTCATTCTTTGACACTTTTTTGATATGGTAATGGTTCATTGTCAAGACAGTACCTCAACTGCTGAAATGTGTGTGCTGTTAGTAAGTTTAGTTGACATTTCAGCTTCTCTTTCAGCTGCTTCTATTTACTGCACCTTTCTCTCTCTGTCTCTCCATTTCTCTCCCCTAGGGATCTGTGAGGTTTTTGCTTGCAGAACATTGAGCATCCCCATTCGAAGCCCTGAATGTGAGCACAAGCACGTCCGCCAAAAATGTTTGCAAAGCATCAAACACATGCTTGTGTTCCTCTCGTTCCTGATTCCAAGTTCAATTTGTGCAAAGTCCCTCAGTAGGCTGAATTAGCCCCATGTTCATCTATGGAGGAAATATGTGTAAATTAGGAGATCTGCACACATTTGGAGAGATTTGCACACATTTGGGGAGATTTGCGCAAATTTTGGGAGATTTGCCCAAATCTCCAATTCAATCACTGTTTGATTTTTTTTTTTTTAATAAGCAGGGATCCTGATGCCATCTGACACATGCCTTAGAATACCCCTTTACCTCTGAGCTTAGTTGAAATCCTCACAGTAGCTGGTGGGTGGCGGCGATTCCACATGTACAGTGTGTGAATGATAAAGGTTTGTATATATGTATGTGGCTGGTATGCATCTGGAATGATTGACAGGTGAGTGTGAGGTGGGGTTTGGCAGAGTGTGGGCAAGAATGACAGTTTGGCAAGTGGAAGAAAGGGGGAGTGGCTGAGTGAGAATGGAATGCAGTGTCATAGGATGAAAGCTTGTGCAGAGGTGGAGTGATGGTTTTCTAGATAGTCAGATAAGTCTGGGAGTAAGTTAGATTAGGTACAGTTAGAGAAGTCTGAGATGAGATTGGGAGATAAGAGTGTAGGATAGAGAGTGTGAGACTGTAGGGATGTATGAAACACCTACCTGGCTCCACGCCGGGCAATCCGTGGTGGGGGGGAGGCACTCCGTCCCTCCCCCCAGAATCCTCGACAGGGGGGGAGGCGATCCGGTCCTCCCTTCCCGGAATCCGGTCCTCCCCCCGGAATCCTCTGCTCCACTGGGCAGCCCTGCAGGGACGCAAATGGCGGCTGTCGTAGCCGCCGCCATTTGCGTCCCTGTATTGAGCCACGATAGGCTACGTAAATATTTACATAGCCTATTACGGCAGGGGGGGAAAACCCAGTAGCTGCCGCCATTTGCGTATGCTGGGTTTTTTCCCCCCCTGCCATGATAGGCTACGTAAATACTTACGTAGCCTATCACGGCCTCTGCAGGGACACAAATGGCGTCCCTGCATTAGCCGTGATAGGTTACATAAGTATTTACGTAGCCTATGAAGGCTATGAAGACGAAGCGAATGGTGGCCGCAGGACGGCAGATAAGTGGACGGGAGCAGGTAAGTGCTCCATTTCGTGCGCCTTTTGTGGGTTGGGGGCAGTGGGGACTTCATCCCGCATGCCTTTCATGGGTTGGGGGGGTGGGGGCTTCGTTCCATGATGGATTTTGGGGGCCGAATGCAGCAGCACCGAGATCCATCGTGGAATTCTCTGACATCCCTATGTGAGAGAGAGTGTGAGAGGTTGCTTTAAACAGAGAGATAAGAGCAAGAGTTATATTAAGGAAGTTTATAGTATTGACTTATTTTAATCATCCCTGATATCCTTTCCTCATCTCAGCCCAGTTCCTATTTTCTAAACCTGTTGTATTAAATAAACCTTCTTTGTTTTCAGTTTTAAAAAACAAGCTCCCTTTTTCTTGTGATTAGTAAGGGTTGCATGGAATAACCCCCACGTGCAGGCTGCTTGGTCTGTGGTACTAGGAAAGAAAGCAGCTCAAAAAGGGTTATTGGTGGCAGTAATAAAGAGAGTGGTGATGGTGAAGCATCACAGTACACAAACAGATGGTTGTAAGTGAGAGCCTAAGAGAGGCAGTGCTAGGAGAGACACTGAACAAAGCACCTGACCTGGTGACCAAAAGAGGATCTTAAGGTGTATGTGTGTGTGTGTCTGTTTAAAGGCCTCAGGTCCTCGCAGGGGGAAATTAATTTTCCCAACAAAAATATATGTTCCTTGTTGTAATGGAAAGTATTTTGGGTGGCTCAATCTTGAGGGGGCAATTAAGACCCATTAGCTTTACAAAAGACCTGTTCTTGGTGGAGATAAACGCTGCTAGAACTGGTTCATTGATATGGATCAACACAGCTGCCTGAATTTTTGGACTCTCCTTGGGGGTGTGGCTATGAGTGGCTATTTTCCACTCAAATGTCTGCTTGTTCTTTTCTGGAACTATCCCATTTATGCAGATGGGGCCCTTAAAGGGGCGATGTCTGCAACAATATGGGTGTTTACGCGTATATAGGATACTGTAGTTGCAAAAAAGCATGAACAGCCATTTGAGTGGAAAACAATGCTCTGCAAGGGAGCAGACACCTGTGTGCTTGTCCAGCTCAGCACCTGTAAAGCCAGGCAAGCACTGGGGTCTGCGGACTGGCATCCAGGGGGCCGAGCCAGCAATTTCATTCAGGGCTTCAAGCCTCAACCGTGTGCCCACACCATCCCTAAATTAGATGCATGGTTCTTGATTGCACATACAGAATCTACATGCATACAGCTTGGACATGCATAGTCTCTGCTTCCTGTTACTCCATGTCCTCCTCCACAGGTGTGTCCTCCACATGTACAGGAGACACACTGGTTTTTCAGATCTTTAGCCCAGAGTCACAGCATGCAAAGGCAGGAATTTGATGCCCAAGTGAAGAAAAGAAATAGATCTAAAACTAGGCTCTCTAAAGTGAGGAATTATCGAGACCAGAGCCAGAGATTAGAACAATCAAATAGGGTTTATTAAAAACATAGAAATAATATATGGAAGGACAGCATTCAGCCAGGACTGAAAACTATTTAGTTTGCTCTATGAAGGAATTTTGAGTTGAAGAGAAAGATGAAGGTACATAGAGCAGCATGAAAAGTGTTTAGACAGGGAAAGGAGGAAAAGACATTCTTCTAAATAAGGAGGCAAGACAGCAAAAGGGATTGTATAGACATGTGAGGGGTTTAATTGGGTGAGCAATAGGGACCCAAAGGCTGGTAATTAGACCCATGAAGACATAGACAAGTTGTCTGAATTCCAGGAAAGCTGTTGTGAGTCAGTGTAGACAATATTGAGTTTGATGGACAGTCTGAAGCAGCTTTCTCTGGTTCTAAGGATTTGGTTAATTCATTGACGATATGCTGAGATACTAGGGATGGTGCAGGAGTCCGATTCCATCCCGGAATCTGGCAAAACCACCCCTGCCTGCACTCCCGAGCCCCATTCGCCAAGCCCCTGCCCCTGCTCGCCCTCTGCCCACACTCTGTAAATGGCCCCCACTCACCCTGGCCTGGAGGCCTCGTCGAGCTCCACGGTCACCATTTTTTGAGAAATCAAATGGTGACTGCAAAAGTGCGCATATTTGCCTGTGCGCAAAAATGCACATTTTTGCAAATACACATATTTGTGTATGTGTGGAAATGCGCATTTTTGCTAAAATGTGCATTTTCACACACACGTGAGTATGCACATTTTTGCAATCTCCATTTTATTCCTCAAAAAATGGTGACTGTGGAGCTTGACAAGGCCACCGGGGTGAGTGCAGGCTGCTCACAAGCATGGGAGGGACGGGCGAATGGGGGCAGGGGCTGGGCAGGCACCTGGAGAACCCGGATGGGTGTGGGTTCTCACATCCCCATGAGATACTGAGGACAAGCTATGGGTAGTGGCCCTGGCCCATGTCCTGGTTGTAAGTTTCCAAAAGCACTGGCTATTTGCCATTGTAAACAGAATGCTGAACTAGATAGACCCTTGGCCAAATTCAGCAAGGCATGTTCTTGTAATCAGAGCAGCCCTGTGTCCCCCAAAGCAGTGCAGCATTGAGCCAACATTGACAGAGAGACTGCATGCTGTTGGCCAATGAATGGCCAGTGACATACAGCTGTATCGGTGTGGACCGCTTCCTGCTTTAGCAGGTGACCTCTGCTTGCACTGTAGCAGTTGAAGCAGCACCATAGCAGCATCCTGTAAATCAAACATTAAGGTATGTTCCATCCAAAAATGTAGGTTAAACAAATGTTCCCTAACAGTCGTCGTCATCATTATCATCATCATCATCCCCATTAAAAAGAAGTTTGTAATAAATGTGACTGGCAGGCCCTTAAATATAAAAGCACTGGAAGGCATGAATGTAATAGTGAAATTCCCTTGTCTCCCTCTGTCTTTTCATCCTGGGTAATTCATTGCTCCATTTTATATTCAGTTACATGGTGTGTCTTCTCTGGATAGCTCATCAGCATTGGAAATTCAGGGTGGGCAAATGCATCAAGTATAATCCAGGGATTGACAGCCTCAGCCTTCACACTTGTCATTAAAATCGGCCCATTAATCAACTAATTCCAGTGCCACTGTTCATATTCAGGCACAAAAATATAAAATAGCAAATGAGATTGATCATCCCGTGACTATGTTCCCTCTTAAGTGACTTACGAAGCCGTGTTCATGTATGTTTGAGTTTATTAGGAAAACGCTTGAATTCATTTCCTAATAACCAAGGAAATCTTATTTTCTAGTCACTTTCAATATGGACATTATTTTATTTTATTAAAACATTTTTATACTGGTTATGCACAAAGCTCAAGGAACTTTAGAGAGAGATGCAATATCCTGTGTAAATATTTGAGCTGAAACCATAACCTTCACTTCAGCTTTATTTGTCACATCCATTAAAAACACACGCACAGAGAGAGGCATCCCAAATCTTGTCTATGTCAATGTTTATTTATTCTAAAATGCAGGTCTGTCAGTAACTCTGCTCTTTCCTGCAGAATCCCCAACCTTTCCAATTATGCACCATGATGCAGATGTTAACATTAATAGCCACATATTGAAAGGATTTAGCAAAACCTAAAATAAGGAAAAGAAATCTTTACATTTCTGATGGATTTTTTAAAATCAAAAATCAGATTTTTAAAATCTGATGGATTTTTTAAAATCAGGAAATGCTTAAACCATAAATCTTTAAATCTGAAATTAAATAATAAATGTCACTGTCACAAATGAAAAATGTAGTCATCTAAGGGCGCAGTTCTACCAGGATCAGTGGCTGCCTCTGAACTCAGAGGCGACTGCCTATCCAATGCAGGGCAAGAGAAGTGCAGAGGGGATCGGCTGTCTAGCCACACGAAGGCAGAGACGGGGAGGCAGCTGCCGGATGACATATCAGATGTGTCGTACCAGCATTTACGCCTTCCCTGCCCTGGAACACCCCCCAGAATGCCCAGTTTTTGCTGTTCCATGTTCCTCATCCAAGCATGGAGAAAAGGGCCATTCTGAGCTGCCTGCAAGGCAGTGTGGGAGGGGAGGAAGGTCAGTTCCCAGAAACTGACATATCCTATGGCCATCTAGCTGCTGACTAGCAGCCATAGGATTGCTCCCTAAACCAATGTGGAGGTACATGATAACAAACATCCCCCAAGTCATTGGAGTAGAGCATCAGAATAAGGGGAGGGGTTACTATGAGAATAATAGTATATATATTTACCCTGAGACATCCCCATGGTGGGGAATCTCACCACAAGCTGAGCATGAAAGCACTGCATAAAACCAGGCCATTCTTGGAGTGGCACTCATGGCTTTTCTTAAGAAGGATTCCCAGCAATTGTACAGGCATAAGCATTATAATCTTGCTTTGTAGTTTCTTCTTGCTGCCATCATTAACTTGCACTGCTTTTGCTTTATTAGCTTGTTTCTGCTGAATCAACTCTTTAGTCTTCACTCATTGGTGTGGTTATCGTTTCTGAATCCTGAAAAGAACCATTGCATCTTGGCGGCACACCATCTGACTTCTCGCTGCCAGCCAGCTCAAGGGGATATGGGAAGGGAGTTCCCTTGAGCCCTGGAGGCATCATCCTACCTAGCGCTGTCTAGCAGGGGGTGGGAATGGAGCAGTGAGGTACCTCCTCTACTTTCAATTAAGTAGAGCAGGAAATAAAATTCATGGATCAGTTTAGAGAATGATCTGGTGCATAGAGCTAGGGTTGCCCAACAAAGACTTAGTTGAAGTTTTTCCCCAACTCTTTCTTTACACATAGAATGCCCACAGGAAGTTGAGGAAGTTACATATAGAATCATAGAATCATAGAATAGTAGGGTTGGAAGGGGCCTACAAGGCCATCAAGTCCAACCCCCTGCTCAATGCAGGAATCCAAGTCAGAGCATCCCTGACAGATGGCTGTCCAGCCTCGTCTTGAAGGCCTCCAGTGTGGGAGAGCCCACCACCTCCCCAGGTAATCGGTTCCATTGTCGTATTGCTCTTACAGTCAGGAAGTTTTTCCTGATGTTCAGCCGGAATCTGGCTTCCTGGAACTTGAGCCCATTATTCCGTGTCCTGCACTCTGGGATGATCAAGAAGAGATCCTGGCCTTCTTCTCTGTGACAACCTTTCAAATACTTGAAGAGTGCTATCATATCTCCCCTCAGTCTTCTCTTCTCAAGGCTAAACATGCCCAGTTCTTTCAGTCTCTCTTCATAGGGCTTTGTTTCCAGTCCCCTGATCATCTTTGTTGGTCTCCTCTGAACCCTCTCCAGTTTGTCTGCATCCTTCTTAAAGTGTGGTGCCCAGAACTGGACACAGTACTCCAGATGAGGCCTAACCAGTGCTGAGTAGAGGGGAACTAGTACTTCCCGGGATTTGGAAGCAATGCTTCTATGAATGCAGCCCAAAATAGCATTTGCCTTTTTTGCAGCCACATCACATTGTTGGCTCATATTCAGCTTGTGATCGACAACAATTCCAAGATCTTTCTCGCTTGTAGTGTGGTTGAGCCACGTATCCCCCATCTTGTAACTGTGCATTTGGTTTCTTTTTCCTAGGTGCAGAACTTGGCATTCATCCCTATTAAATGTCATTCTGTTGTTTTCTGCCCAGCGCTCCAGTCTATCCAGATCACTTTGAATTTTGTTTCTGTCTTCCAAAGTATTAGCTATCCCTCCCAATTTTGGGTCATCTGCAAATTTGATCAGCATTCCCTGCACCTCCTCCTCCAAGTCATTAATAAAAATGTTGAAGAGCACTGGGCCCAGGACTGAGCCCTGCGGTACCCCACTCATTACCTCTCCTCAGTTTGAGAAGGTCCCATTGATAAGCACTCTCTGAGTCCGATTCTGTAGCCAACTGTGGATGCACCGGATCGTTGTTTCATCTAGCCCACTTCGAGCTAGTTTGCTCATCAGGATATCATGGGGCACTTTGTCGAAAGCTTTGCTGAAGTCGAGGTATATGATGTCTACAGCATTCCCACGGTCTACAAGGGAGGTGACTTGATCAAAAAATGAGATCAGATTTGTCTGGCAGGACTTGTTTTTGACAAATCCATGTTGGCTTTGAGTAATCACGGCATTGTTGTCAAGGTGCTTCCAGATGGATTGCTTTATGATCTGCTCCAGAATTTTCCCAGGGATTGATGTCAGACTGACTGGTCTGTAGTTCCCAGGTTCCTCCTTTTTACCCTTTTTGAAGATAGGGACAACGTTAGCCCTCCTCCAGTCATCTGGCACTTCCCCCGTCCTCCATGATTTCTCAAAGAGAATAGACAGCGGATCTGAGAGTTCTTCTGCCAGTTCCTTTATGACTCTAGGATGCAGTTCATCTGGCCCTGGAGATTTGAACTCATTCAAAGTAATAAGGTGTTCCTTGACCATATGCCTGTCGATCTCAAGCTGCAATCCTGCCCCTTCAGCCTGTACTTCGCCTTTGCCAGGGGGTCATAGACCCTCTTTGGGGAGAAGACTGAGCCAAAGTAGGAATTGAGCACCTCTGCCTTTTCTTTGTCATCTGTTATCATTTTGCCATCCTTATTTAATAGCTGAACCACCATTTCTTTCCTCTGCCTTTTACTATGCACGTAGCTGAAGAAAGCCTTTTTGTTGTTTTTAACATCCCTTGCTAACCTCAGCTCATTCTCAGCTTTAGCCTTCCTGACGCCATCAGGAATTCCTTCCTGCAATTCTGTGCTATCTGCCTGTACTCTTCCTTTGTTACTTGGCCTTCTTTCCACTTCCTATATGTGTCCTTTTTTGTTTTCAGGTCATCCCTAAGCTTTTTGTGAAGCCACATTGGCTTCTTCTGTTGTCTTCCACCTTTTCTTCTTGTTGGAATTGCTTGTGATTGTGCCTTGAGAATTTCCTTTTTTAAAAGCTCCCACTCATCTTGGACTCCTTTTCATGCTAGCATCGCTTGCCATGGGACCTTACTGATCATTGTTCTGAGTTTATGAAAATCAGCTTTCCTAAAATCCAGGGTACGCGTTTGACTACACTCGGCTTTTGCTTCCCTTAGAACCAAGAACTCAAGTACAACATGGTCGCTTTCCCCCAGAGTTCCTGTACCTGCTACTTTATCCACTAAGTCATCTCTGTTGGTTAGGATCAAGTCAAGGATAGCCGATCCTCTAGTTCCTTCCTCTACTTTCTGTAGGAGGAAGTTATCCGCCACACAAGTCAGGAATTTCCTGGAGGGGCCATGTTTTGCAGAATTTGTCTCCCAACAAATATCGGGGAAATTGAAGTCCCCCATTACTACTACATCATGCTTCCTTAAAACATTGGCTATTTGCTTTTCAAAAGTTTCATCCTCATCTTCTCCTTGATTGGGTGGCCGGTAGTAGACTCCGACCACCAGGTTCCTTTTATTCTTTGCTCCATTTATTTCAACCCAGATGCTCTCGATGGGGCTACCAAGCTCCTCCTCCTGTATTTCTGTGCAGAGATATGTATTTTTCACATACAGTGCAACCCCACTTCCCTTTCTGTTCCTCCTGTTCTTTTTGAACAAGTTATATCCTTCAATTGCTGTATTCCAGTCATGAGAGTCATCCCACCAAGTCTCAGTTATACCTATCAGGTCATAATTTCCCTCTTGTATTAAGAGTTCAAATTCGTTCTGTTTGTTTCCCATACTCTGGGCATTAGTATATAGACATCGAAGACCATGTGCTTCATAGTCTGGCTTTCTTCCTACATGTGTCTGAAGACTATTATTGGGCGCTATCAGAGCTGTTCTCTCCATTGCAGTGCATGCGCCTATGTCCATTGTTACCCCCAACATTACATCTCCCTTCCCTGTAGGATTCAGTTTAAAGCCCTCCTGATGAAGTCCTTCATGCTGTGGCCAAACACAGTCTTCCCAGCCTTTGTGAGGTGCAACCCATCCCTAGCCAACAGCCCATCTTCCAGGAAGTATAGCCTGTGGTGCCAGAATCCAAATCTCTCTCGTCGGCACCACCTTCGTAGCCAGTCATTCACCCGGAGTATTTTTCGTTCCCTTTCTATCCCTCTTCTAACTACTGGAAGGATGGATGAGAAAACTATCTGGGCCCCAAAGTTCTTGAGTTTCCTTCCCAAAGCTTCAAAGTCTGATGTGATCTCTTCGTAGCTCCGCTTGGCGGTATCATTTGTTCCCACATGGATGAGAAGAAAGGGATACCTGTCAGTGGGCTTTATGAGCGCAGGCAACCTTTCAGTCACATCTCTAATCTGTCCTCCCGGGAGACAACATACCTGGCGAGTCCATGGGTCTTCGCGACATACTTGGGTCTCGATCCCACGCAGCAAGGAGTCTCCCACTACTACCACTCTTCTCTTCTTCTTCTTGTAGGCCTGGGTTTCATCGCCTCTGTTTGACTGACCTTTAGCCTCTTGCTCACTCTCATGCAGGTTCCCCTGTGATTCTTCCTCTGCAGGCTGTCCTCCAGTGTTATCCGCAAGTACCTGGAATCGGTTCCACAGCTCCACTGCTTCCACTGGTGCAGAGTGGCGTCTAGTTCTTCTTCTCCTAACTGTCACCCTTTTCCAAGGAGTATCCTCTATTCCATTTTTCTTCACCTCAGCATTTCCCACTGCCTCATCTTGCTGTTGCTCCTCAAGCTTCTGGTCTGCCCTTTGCTGCTGTAGTTCCCCCATTCTGTCCAAGAACTCTTCGTGTTCTCTTATTCCCCGGAGGGTCGACAGTTGCCGCTCCAGTCCACTTACTTTTTCCTAAAATAAATAATAAACAATAAAAATATGTTTATTGTTCATTGCAGATCCTTCTAAGCGAAACAAAGTTGCAGCCCTTTAACCCAAACGTTGACTGGTATCTTCATTCTGGGATGTGGGGGCAAAACAGCGATATGGCAAATGTTAGCTATGTTTATTTATGTCTATTAATTTTAAAATGCAGGGTCTCAGGCCACCTCTGTTTGTTTGTTCTATTACATTTTTAAATTGCCAAATAACCAGAGTTCTCTGGGCGTATATAATCAAAAACACAAAATGTAAAATGGCAAAAAAGCAATGACAATCAAACAGGTCAGACAAAAGCAAGATAAAAGAAGAAGCAGGGGTGCAAATATATAAAAGCACTAAAAATAGTTCCTAAAATGCCTGGGAAAATATAAAGGGCTTCACCTGGCATTGAAAAGACCATAACATAGGTGTGAGGTGTGTCTTTCTAGGGAGGTATTCTACAGTCCCTCTCTGTTCTCCCCTACAGGATTCCCTGCCTTTCCTGTTATGGACCATGAGGTAGACATAGGGATGTACGAAAGTCACTTACCTTTTCAAAGGGTGACATTCGTGGTGGGGGGGAGGCATTCCATCCCTCCCCCCGAAATTCTCTCCGGCTGGCTCCACTCCGTGGATATTCCATGGAGCTGCCAGCCGGGGCCGTCTGTAGCCGGACATCCAGCCACTGGGCAGCCTGCAGGGCAGCCGTAGCCACCGCCATTTGCATCCCTGTATTTTGCGTCCCTGCAGAGGCCGTGATAGGCTACATAAATATTTACATAGCCTATCATGGCAAAAAAACCCAAAAAATAAACAGTGAACACAAATGGCGGTAGCTACGGCGGCTGCCACTTGCGTTCCTTCTTTTTTTTTCCGTAATAGCCTGCTTAAATATTTATGTAGGCTAAAACAGCAAAAAAATAGGGAATGCAAATGGTGGCCTCTGTAGCCACCACCATTTGCGTTCACTGTTTTTTGTGTGTTTTTTGCCGTGATAGGCTATGTAAATACTTACGTAGCCTATCACGGCCTCTGCAGGGACGCAAATGGCATCCCTGCATTAGCCGTGATAGGCTACGTAATTATTTACATAGCCCATCACAGCTATAATGAGGAAGCGAATGGCAGCCGCAGATGCGGCCGCCATTTGCAAGTCAGCGCAGATGGCAGCAGGTAAGTGCTCCGTTTCGCACGCCTTTCATGGGGGGGGCTTTGTTCTGCCATGGATTTCGGGGGGCCGAATGCACTGGCATTCGGCCTCACCGAGATCCATGGCGGAATTCTCTAACATCCCTACATAGACATTAACATTACTGGGCACATTGTTAAAAGATTTAGCAAAAACTAAGTAAATTTCTTTACATTTTGTTGAAATGTTCTTGAGATCAATATCTTCCCATAGGAAATATTGATTTCCAATGTTTGAAACATAAACTTTGAGATTTGTCTTTAACTCTGATTTAACTACTTAAATTTGAAAATACATAATACATCCACCACTGACCTTTAAATCAAAGTGGAGTTTGGGGCACCACTGCACTAAGGCCATGGGGCACAGGAATGGGATCTGTGCCATGCTAGGATAAGGGAGTGAAGGAAGGATGGGTAAACTTGAGGGATGAACTACAGAAGGAAGAAAGACCTGGTCATGGAAATGATGGTGAGTCACGTCTTCCTGGCAGTCTGTTTATGTATTTCACCTATTTATGACATTTCTATACCACCCAGAGGCTGAAATTGACCCAGGAGGAGGGGATCACAGGGTAACCCACTCTGTGATCCGAATAGTGTGAATCAGTAAAACCCGTAAAACAGTAAAACTTCTGAGTGAATCAGTGAAACCCGAGCTCACTGATGTTCCCTAAATTCCATCTTGAAGCTCGTACTGACTCGAGTCTGTGTCAGTTTGCACACTTTTTTCCCCCTTTCTGCATGGAAATCTGTCCGTATTCTCATGCACATTTTCCCAAATGTGCACAACCATTGTGCACAACTTCTTCCATTGACTAAAGTGTGTTTGTGCACATTTTTCAGATGGATGCGTTTTTTTTCCATGCACATTTTTCAAATGTACATATGCAGTCAAACACAGTTGTTTTGGTCCTCAAATCACATAGCAAACTCGGAAATGTATGGACTTTGACCACAGATTGCACGTTTGGTCTGAAAGGTTCAAACTGGGTAAATCTTGGTCAAAAATGAACTTAAAAGTAATGTCTCATATATTTCTAGATCTGAAACTCTCCTCTAACCTGAGCAAGAATAAAGGTCTATTCATAAGGAGGAACTTCCTCCCAAGCCTGGAGACAAAGAATATAAATGCTTTTCAACCTACTTCTTTTCTTCTGAGGATTTGGGCAAGTGGCTGAGTCAGGCCAGGAAGGCCCCTTTGCAGGTACAGAAGGTACAACCCCCACTATCTGATACAGCCAGATTCGACCAGGAGTTGCCCTCTTTTGAAGTGATGAATCAGAGGAGAAGAGGGGCATACTGGGCCTCACAGAATTGGGGTGGGCCCCAGTTCAACTTTTGTGTCAGCATCTGTCCTGGCTATGGTTGTGCCCCTGGGGAAGTAGCCAGTCAGTCAGGCACTCAAGGAATCTCTGGCCAAAGGAAACTACGACTGGCAAGGGGCACATACATTCAGCAGTTATGGCTGGCAAATGGGGCCTACTAGCACCTTGGACAGTTCTCTCTAGAAGCTGTTAGGCTGGGGTACTTCCACATGAAAGGAGCTGTGTTCCAGCAAAGAACTGGCAGCAACTGAGCACCTAAGTAGGATGCTTAGCTCAGGTCACTCAGAAGCTCAGCCTCCCACTGCAGGCTTAAAGTGCCCATGTTCATTTCCATAGCCTTAAGCTCCTACGTGGCTGTGGGACCTGAGAGGCTTGGGAGGGCCAGTCTTGGAGGCTGGGGTTGATGGGAGGGCTGAGTCCTTGGGTCTGGGGAATGCATCAGGGGTTCCTGAGAATCTTCCCTGGAGTAGGGTGACCAGGGTCTTGCTGGGCTCAGAACCCTCAATGGGGTAATGCTAATGCCAAGCTTCCAGGTTCAGGTCCATGACAATCATATGCTCACTGAAAGTCTTCAGGATTTCAGTACAACTAGGAACGTACGAAAGTCACTTACATTTTCAAAGGGTGACATTCACGGTGGGGGGGAGGCGCTCCGTCTCTCCCCCCAAAATTCTCTCTGGCCGGCTCCACTCCATGGAGATTCCGCGGAGCCACCAGCTGGGGCCACCCGCAGCCGGACAGCCGGCTGCTGGGCAGCCTGCAGGGATGCAAATGGCCGCCATTTGCATTCCTGTATTTTGCCCTGTATTTTGTCCCTGTATTTTGCAGTGATAGGCTACGTAAGTATTTACGTAGCCTACCACGGCAAAAAACAAAACAAAAAACAGAGAACACAAATGGCGGCTATGGCAGCTGCCATTTCCGTTCCTTTTTTTTTTTTTTTGCCATTTTAGCCTACATACGTAGCTTACATTTACATACATACGTAGCCTATGTTTTAGCCTACATTTATGTAGGCTAAAACGGCAAAAAAAAAAAAAAAGGAACACAAATGGCGGCCATCATAGCCACCGCCATTTGCGTTCATTGTTGTTGTGTGTTTTTTTGCTGTGATAGGCTACATACATACTTACGTAGCCCATCACGGCTTCCGCAGGGATGCAAATGGCATCCCTGCATTAGCCGTGATAGGCTACATAAGTATTTATGTAGCCTATCACGGCTATATGGAAGAAGCGAATGGCAGCCGCAGATGCGGCCGCCATTCGCAAGTCAGCGCGGACGGCAGCAGGTAGGTGCTCCATTCCGGGCCCATTTAGCAGGGTGGCTGGCAGGGGGGCTTCGTTCTGCCATGGATTTCGGGGGGCTGAATGCACTGGCATTCAGCCTCACCGAGATCCGTGGAAGAATTCTCTGACATCCCTAAGTACAACAGTTCTTCTCATGCAGATGCTCCAGATGGGCATTGTCTCTCCTACTTGGCATTAAATTAGCAGTAAACAAGCACCAAACCAAGGGGGTGGAGAGTGAGGCAACATTATATAACAAAATATATGCATGTGGTGGGACCTCACCTCATCACAGTAGATTAAATGGAAATCTTTAACTCTATCTTATGGGTGAGTTATTGCCCATTGCTTTTCTTTTTGATTTTGTTTTCAGATAACTTTGGGGATACTTGATAATAAGGCACCCGATGTAATGTCTTGCTGCAGTATACTATATTTCCATGTATTATTAATACCAAAGGCCAAATGAATAATGAAAACACAAGCTGGAAAAACCCATTTTCTTTCCTATTTACTCTGTTATTTTGATCTAAGCAACATAATAATTGCCTTCTTTTCTGTGCCATGGACTGATAATTAGCCAAAGAGAGTGAGGGAGAGGAAAAAAGAAATCATCTGGGTTTTGTTTTTTAATTACTTGTTTATGCAGCCACTTCTATTAGACAGGATGATTATATGCTAAACTTTGTGGATGTATGACTTCTTCCACAGAACTTTAAGGCTTCTAAGAAACACTTTGAAAGATATTTTAACAATATGTAAAGTGTAAACCAGATCTCTCTCTCTCTCTTTGTGTGTGTGTGACTTGGGATGGGTAATTTTACCTCTCTTATATGTGGTGAGCACCAAGTTTTACAACTTGGTTGTAAAGTTTTACAAACTTTTGGCACCAGTGACAGACCTATTGTGTTCACCCAGGCTTTCAAATGAATTTGTTTTGCTGCACCATGTAAACTGTTATTTATCTGTGTTACTGTTCTCCTCGGTTTGATTGGTTTTTTGGTTGATGTTGTATGATTTGATTGCATTTTATTCATTGTATCCCACTTTGGGATAATTTGATCATGAAAAGCTGGTAATAATTTTTTAATAAAATAAATAAATACAATATTAAGTCTCCCTTTTTATTTTAAGGTTGGAGCTGGATTTCACCCAAAATGTTTTCTTCTTTTTTAAAAAACCAGGGTGCTTGAATTAATAAGCAATGAAAACTGAATAATTGTAAAAAAAAAACATATGTTGCCTTACAGAGCAATCATAACCCCCAGATCCATTGGCTGGTAGGGATTAAGACAGAACAAGTACCACAAGCAGCAGAGCAGACATCCACCAGCAGGGGCAACCATGTCACCCTACAGGTCCAGGTTACACCTGTGGAGACATCTACATATGTCAACCTACTGCCAGTGGTATTCCTGCCAGTGGTAGGCCCCAAAACCTCTGTAGTCCTCCAAGGGGTGCCAAGATTGGGGACCTCAGCTATTGTAGCCTGGACTTGGGGTAACTAATTTCCTTCCCACCAGTTTCAGTGGGGTAATTTAAAAAACAAAACAAAAACCAGACCCTGGTCCAAAGCTGGCTGAGCTTTGGAAATGGTGGATGATCTGCCACTTTGTTCCCACCCCCTGCCTCATAAGAACATAAGAAGAGCCCTGCTGAATCAGACCAAGGGTCCATCTAGTCTAGCATTCTGTTCACACAGTGGCCAACCAGCTGTCCATGGGAAACCCACAACCACGACATGAGTGCGACAGCATCCTCCTTCCCATGTTCCCAAGCAACTGGTGTACACAGGCATACTGCCTCTGATACTGGAGGCAGCACATAACCATCAGGACTAGTAGCCATTGGTAGTCTTCTCATCATTTAGGATTGCTCTCTTAGGCATACAAACAGGTAAAAGGTGCTTATCCATGATCTTCTTGTTGTTAAGAATGACCAATTCTGTTCAGGGCTGGCTCTGGCTTTGAAGAGGCCCTGAGCAAATTCCTCTGGTGGGTTCCCTTCTCTGTCAGTGGGTCCTCCTATGGCATCAACAGCTAAATGGCTGCATTTAGCTTAAACTAAGATCTTTATGGCCACAAATGGCATAGTGGACGCCATTCGCGTCCCTATTTTTTCATGTAGTAGGCTACACAAATACTTGCATAGCGTATCGCGTGAAAAAGCATGGACGCAAATGGCGTGCACTACGCCTCTTCGAAACCCCCCTTGTACTTCTGGTAGTTCTCGGTTCACATGCTGCTGAAGCCTAGCTTGTAGGATTTTGAGCATAACCTTGCTGGCATGTGAAATGTACCACGGGGCTAAGTATTGGGCTTATTGAGCCCAATGCGTTTTGAATCCCCTATCTAATATAGAATTTATATAATAAAATATATGTTATATTATATAGAATACAATATATACAATATATAAAACTATATTGTAAACCATTTATATTTATAAACCATTTAGGGCGCAATCCTATGGGGATAGGCAGCTGTCTCCGAACTCAGAATTGACCACCTATCCAATGCAGGGCAGGAGAAGAACGGAGGGGATTGTTCCCTCTGCACTTCTCCTGCCCTGCATTTTCAGCTAGACAGATGATGTCAGCTGTCTAGTCGCAGGAAAGCGAAGTGGGGGAGAAGGCTACTGGACGACACGTTGGATGTGTTGTACTGGCATTTCCACCCTCCTCGCCCCGGAACGCCCCCTGGAACACCCCATCTTGGCCACTCTGTGCTCCTCTTCTGAGTGCAGAGCATGGGGCTGTTCCCCACTGCCTTTGAGGCAGTGGAGAAGTGCAGGGAGGTCGGTTCCCGGAAAACCAGATATCCTATGGCCATCTAGCTGCTGTCTAGTGGCGGTAGGATTGCTCCTTTATTTTATTACATTTATATCCCACCTTTTTCCCCCTCTTGCAAGGAACCCAAGGCAGCTTACATGATCCTCCTCCACTCAATTTTGTCCTCACAACAACCCTATGAGGTAGACTAGGCTGAGAGTCAGTGAGTGGCCCAAAGTCACCCAGTGAGATTCATGGCCAAGTGGGGACTAGAACCCAGACCCCCGGAGTCCCAGACCAACACTCTAATCACTACACCACACTGGCTCTCATAATGAAAATAAAACTCAATATTGTAGTCATCTTTGTAGGTTTCAGCATAGTATTTATTAATTTATTTTCTTAAAGTGCAGAATGAATGTGAAGTTATCATTGGTTAACCTTGAGCAGGGGCATAATGTCTCTACTACCTTCCCATTGCCCTGTTTAGATTTCCCTCATTATCTCATTGCATTTAATTAAAAACACAATAATATAATAATAAAGTAGCAAAATAGGAAACCACAGGTTTCCTTGGCTAAACCATACATCAAGTATTATACTGCTACATTTATGTATTCTAAGATGAAAGGGGGAATCAATCAGCATAAATTTATACTGGTAACATGCCTCAGTAAAACTGTGGATTGTGTTTAAACTACTGTAAATCTGTAGCAAAAGAATAGAAGGTAATGGGGTTCTTCTGAACCCTGACTTGTGTAAGGGAAAGCAGAAGCGGGCATTTATAGCCACTCTATTGAGTTTATCATTGGTTAAGCAAAAGTTATACTTACTTTATACAATAAATGCTACCTCTATTGATTCCTTGAGCCCAGTAATTGTGTCTGGAAAGTGGCCCACATGAACCACTCACTCTGGTTTCCTTATTGATCTGCCATATTAAAGAGCACCCTACAACAGTATAAACTACTATACACAGGGGTCAATAAAAATTTATGCACTAAGAAGCAACAACTGGCTCGGGAGTATATTTGAGAAATGCTCAATAACGTAATTGAATAGTTAAACCCTTACAAGGATCCTTTGTATTGCAAAACAGTTACACCATAAAGTTATAAAAAGAAAAAGGAAAAAACAGCAGCTACACCATAAAGTTGGCCAAATCATGAGTAGAGGCAACTGGACTGATCCTCAAAGGTGGGAGCAATGAAAAACAGTTTAATGACCATGCTGTGTACAGTCACTGAAAATGGGAGCCCAGCCCACAGGTTCCCAGCTACAGAGCTCATGGGGAAAGAGAAGGAGGGTATGTCTCACTAGTGAGATAATCTCAGGAGGGTGCAATAAACACAAAAGGTTTATTGGGGAAGCACGATTGCTTTAGCTGAGAGGGCCTCCAAGTGGGAATTGCCTATCTGGAGGGTTTGATCAATGAAAGAGATACAGTCCTATTTATCTGTAAAGAAAGTCAGCTCTATTAAATACACACACACACACACACACATCTATATATCTATATCTATATCTATATCTATATCTATATCTATATCTATATCTATCTATCTATATATATATATATATCATGTTATTTTCTCATTCAACAAGGGACTTCTGAAACCAGGTACAACTGAACTAAATGCATATATTATCAAGGGCAATACATATTTTTAAATCACTACGATGCACCAATTCTTCCAAAGGTTTAGGACTGTTGGCATTTCTGCAGCAAAGAGATCTGCAGCCCAAATTGTGTCCGACTGCTGAGCCCCTCTAGCTTCCACTGGGGCTGGTGCAAGACCCCACCACTGCCAGTGGTAGGGGAGCACGAGCTGCCATGCACCACTGCTGGGTGTGGGGGTGAGGGTGAGCCACGGCTGTACAGTGCCGCCAGGGGTGAGGGGTGCAAGCCCCCACCCTGCACCACCCCTGCCCTGGGGGAAACGCCAGCCACCCTGCTAGCCACCTCTGCCCCCAACCACTTTCCCCTCAATACT
Source organism: Heloderma suspectum (assembly GCF_057233095.1). Taxonomy (NCBI): domain Eukaryota; kingdom Metazoa; phylum Chordata; class Lepidosauria; order Squamata; family Helodermatidae; genus Heloderma; species Heloderma suspectum. The sequence goes on along the minus strand of NC_139462.1, from coordinate 30,978,447 downwards.
TCACTCCGAGGGTCCTTTTTCAGAGTGAGACATTGGCAGAGAGATGGCCTTGGATCTCCAGGGTCACCTCCCTGCTAATGCCTTGCTCTGAAAAAGGACCCCTGCTCAGAGCGAGGAATTTGGGGTGGGCCTGGCCTGTGGAGACTGTGGAGACTGTCACCTTTGCCACAGCAGATGGCTGGCTCTGCAGAGCAGTCCCTCACCTATACCCCAGTCAGAGCATCTCTACACCAGCCTAAAATCCCACATGTAAAACGGGGCTTTCTGCTTCCATTTTAAATGCAGGTTCACAACGGGCCCCTTTACATGCACTTCCTTTCCCCCTCCCCTTTCCCCCTCCTTCTCCCCCTTCCCTGACTCTTCCAGATGTTTCAGTGATCTAACACCGCTTCTTGCAGCTTTTCCTCTTTTCACAGAGGGAACTCAAGTGGGGTAATTTGACACCTCGTTATCTCCAATCTGTTTAAAAATGGAACAAAGGCCCTTTAGTGCAGGAGGCGCCCTGGAGGCTGACGACAACAGCTAAAGGGCTGCAAATTTCCATAGCAATCTCAGTAGCAGGATAAAAGCTCCGTGTGGAGAAGCCATGAGAGTGAGGTGTGGGTGAGTGTCTGTGAGCAGTGCTGGTAGCTTTTGCGGTAGCAGGAGAGTGGCCAGTCCTTCTGAGAAGCATAGGGTGGCAGTGGCATCAAGCCCCACCCTTCCCCCAAAGCCACCCCTAATGTGCACAAAGGGGCCTTCCGGAGTCACCCCCTGCCAGTGCCCTATAACTCTGGGCAAGTCAGCCAGGTTACTTTGAGAAGCCATTCATACTCTGCCCATGGGTCCTGCATCCCTGAGCAGCAGGCCGCACAAATAGCCAACCACTCCGAAAGTGTCTCAGGGTGCTCGCCAAGATGTCCTCACCTGCTGGCTTCCCACACATCCCTGCCAAAGTGACCAATTGGCCTATTAGTGCAGCCTCACCCACTTACCCCGAACACTCAAAACTTCAGTAAAACCTGCCCGCATGGCGGATGCAGAGACAGATTTTTTTAAATTCTACTTAGCCCCCCAAATGCCCTAACCCCAGCGCCAGCTTGTCTGGCAAAAGGGGGGGCATTGCAGGCAGGTGGGGAGAGAGGACGTGGCTGGGTGCCATTGGGCACCCCCCAGTGGCACCATTAGGCAGTGGAGGGGCTGGCAGAGCCCTCTTAAGCTCTGCGCCCCTACCAATTTACCTCTCTCACGACTCCCTCCCACCCTCCCTTAAGCAGTGTGGGTTTATACCGGTTGCCCTTTTAGGAGCCATGTTGGAATTTTTGGCTCACAGTTCAATCGGCCTTTTACTGTGTGTCTTTTTGCCTACTTCACACTGTTATTGGGGTGGGGTGCATCCAGTCGGTGAATAAGGTCTAATCTAGGGATGTACGAAAGGTACTTACCTTTCACAAATTATGTTTATGGTTGGGGGGGAGGCGTTCCGTCCCTCCCCCCGGAATCCTTGCCGGGGGGGAAGGCGCTCCGTTCCTCCCCCCCCAGAATCCTGGCCAGCTGGCTGTGCTCCGCAGCAATTCTGCGGGGCTGCCGGCCAGCTCCGCCAACAGCCAGACATCCGGCCGCTGGCTAGCAGGGACGCAAATGGTGGCGGCCGTAGCCGCTGCCGTTTGCATTCCTGCAATCAGCCGTGATAGGCTATGTAAATGTTTACATAGCCTATCATGGCTGAGTAAAAACAAACAAACGCGCGTATGCAAATGGAGGCACCCTTGGGCACCGCCATTTGTGTTCCTTATTTTGGCACGTCTTAGTCTACGTAAACATTTACGTAGACTAAGACAGCGAAAATAAGGGGAACGCAAATAGCGTAGCGTCTACGCTATTTGCGTTCCCTTTATTTTCATCGTCTTAGTCTACGTAAATGTTTACGTAGACTAAGACGTGCCAAAATAAGGAACGCAAATGGCGGCACCCATGGGCGCCGCCATTTGCATATGCATGTTGTTTGTTTGTTTTTTAAGTCACCCGTGATAGGCTACGTAAACATTTACATAGCCTATCACGTTTTTTTTTTTTTACCTAGCCGTGATAGGCTTAGGGGTGCACGAAAGTCACTTACCTGGTCTCGCAGCTTGCTTCGCGGTGGGGGGGAGGCACTTTGCTGCTCCCCCCGAAGTTCAGGCCGGGGGGGGGAGGCTTCCCTCTTCGCCTGGCTGAAATTCAGGCCATGGGGGAGGCTTCCCGCCTTGCCCGGCCGAAATTCAGGCCGGGGAGAAGCGCCCCGTCTCCCCGGCCGCGAACTTCAAAAGAAAATAAAAACAATGCCCCTGTGATAGGCTACGTAATGATTAATGTAGCCTATCACGGCTAGATCTGCAAAGTCAGCCGTGATAGGCTACGTTAATTGTCACGTAGCCTATCACGGGTGACTTTGAAAAAAAAAAAAAAAGCGCATACGCAAATGGCGGCCCCCATAGGGAGCCACCATTTGCGTCCCTTATTTGGTCCCTGTAGTCTACGTAAAGATTTACGTAGACTACGGCGAAAATAAGGGCAACGCTATTTGCGTTGTCCTTATTTTCGCCGTAGTCTACATAAATCTTTACGCAGAATACAGGGACCAAATAAGGATCGCGAATGGCGGCTCCCTATGGGGGCCGCCATTAGCCATACGTGCTTTTTTTTTTTAAGTCACCCGTGATAGGCTACATAACGATTAACGTAGCCTATCACAGCTGACTTTGCAAATCTAGCCATGATAGGCTACGTTAATTGTTACGAAGCCTATCACAGGGGTGTTGTTGTTTTTTTTACTTTGCTTGTAATGGCAGCGGTGGCAGCCGGTCGAAAGACCAGCTGCCACCCCCGCCCCTGACAAAGACCTGCTGAACTGCCGCCGGGACCCGCCGCCGGGAGGGACATTCGTGAAAGGTAAGTCCCATCCCGGGGGGGGCGGGGGGGCCGGAGAATTTCTCCCCAAACAACCTTCGGAGGACCGAATGCGTTGGCGCTCGGCCCCCCAAAGTTTCGGGGAGAAATTCTCCCCCATCCCTAGATAGGCTACGTAAATATTTATGTAGCCTATCATGTCCTTTTTTTTTTTTTTAACTGGAAATGGTGGTGGCGGCAGCTGGTCAGAAGACTGGCCACTGCCGCTGCCGCCGAACCGCCGCCGAACCGCCACTGGAGCCGCCGCCGGAGCCGCTGCTGCCAGGAAGATCCGCCCCAGGTAAGTCTCGTCCCGGGGGGTGGCGGGGGGGTGGCAGACTGTTCCGCCACCGATTTCAGGGGGCCGAATGTGCTGGCATTCAGCCTCCCCAAGATCCATGGTGAAATTCTCTGACATCCCTACCTGGGAGACCAACCCTCCTCACTCCCCCAGGTGTTTGGCGGCACCAGGAGGGGGTGACAGGGGAAGGTCTACCTCCTAGGGATGGCGGAGAATTTCTCCTCGAAACTTTGGGGGGGCCGAGCGCCAATGTGTTCGGCCCCCTGAACAAGTTTTGGAGAGAAATTCTCCGCAACCCCCCGCCCCCCGCACCCCCCCCCCCGGGACGGGACTTACCTTTGCCGAATGTCCCTCCCGGCGGCGGGTCTGGCCGGCGGTTCAGCGGGTGTCCCGTTCCTTATTTGGTCGCTGTAGTCTACGTAAATCTTTATGTAGACTACAGCGACCAAATAAGGAACGCGAATGGCGGCTCACTATGGGGGCTGCCATTAGCGTACGCGCTTTTTTTTTTAAAGTCACCTGTGATAGGCTACGTGACGATTAACGTAGCTTATCACGGCTGACTTTGCAGATCTAGCCGTGATAGGCTACGTTAATCGTCACGTAGCCTATCACGGGGGCGTTTTTTTTTTTTTTTAAACTTTGGAGTTCGCAGCCGGGCGAGGTGGGAAGCCTCCTCCCCGGCCTGAATTTCAGCCGGGCAAGGCGGGAAGCCCACCCCCAGCCTGAATTTCGGCCGGGCGGGAAGCCTCCCCCCCCTGTCCTGAACTTTGCGGGGGGAGCAGCGAAGTGCCTCCCCCCCACCGCGAACAAGCTTCGACGACAGGTAAGTGACTTTCGTCCACCCCTACTACCTCCCCCAGAAGGGGCAGTCTGGAAGGGTGGCGAGATCGACGCCACCCCTCAGGATGGGTGTGTTTTCGCTAGTCTCTGGCACACTCAGGTGCCCGTCCTAGGTACCCCTTTGCAGATATTTACAATAAGTGTGGCCCAATTTTCAACCCAAGCCTTGTTGTTTGACTCTTCTTTGACCCATCTTCATTTGTAAATGGACAACCAACTAATCCCACTGAATTCAGAGGGGGGGGCTATTTAAATATGCTTTTAGCTGTTTAAATTATGTATTGTTTTATACTGTTTAAATTGTTTTTATCTGTATGCCGCCCTGAGATCTCAGCTTTCTTCAGCTACATGCATAGTAAAAGACAGAGGAAAGAAATGGTGGTTCAGCTATTAAATAAGGATGGCAAAATGATAACAGATGACAAAGAAAAGGCAGAAGTGCTCAATTCCTACTCTGGCTCAGTCTTCTTCCAAAAGAGGGTGTATGACCCCCCTGGCAAAGGTGAAGTACAGGCTGAAGGGACAGAATTGCACCTTGAGATCAATAGGCATATGGTCAAGGAACACCTAGTGACTTTGAATGAGTTCAAATCTCCAGGGCCAGATGAACTGCAGCTGTAAAAGGCTGCGTTTAGGCTAATCTAACAGCTTTACGGCCGCAAATGGCTCCCACTAAGCCATTTGCGTCCGGAGACTTAGCACAGCGATACAGCATGGCAATGGCTGCCGGCCATATCGCCAGTGATGCGGAGCAGGCGGCCAGCTCCTCAGGATCAATGCACGGAGGGATCCGACCCAGATGGATTCCGGGGAGAGGTGGAGGTGAGTGCTCCATTCTGCCATGAGCCCCAATGGGGCCAGATTCTTGGAATCCGGCCTCATTGGGGTCCATGGCAGAATTCTCCCCCATCCTTATTTTGGGCTGCATTAATAGAAGCATAGCTTCCAAATCCCAGGAAGCACTAGTTCCCCTTTTCTCAGCACTGGTTAGGCCTCCTCTGGAGTACTGTGTCCAGTTCTGGGCACTGCACTTTAAGAAGGATGCAGACAAGCTGGAGACAGTTCAGAGGAGGGCAACAAAGATGATCAGGGGACTGGAAACAATGCCCTATGAGTAGGGATGGCGGAGAATTTCTCCCCGAAACTTCGGGGGGCCGAGCGCCAACGTGTTCAGCCCCCCGAACAAGTTTCGGGGAGAAATTCTCCGCACCCCCCACCCCCCGCACCCCCCCCCGGGATGGGACTTACCTTTGCCGAATGTCCCTCCCGGCGGCGGGTCCGGCCGGCGGTTCGGCGGGTGTTCGTCCGGGGCGGGAGCGGCAGCCGGTCTTTCGACCGGCTGCTGCCACCGCCATTGCAATAAAAGAAAAAAAAAAAATGCCCCCGTGATAGGCTACGTGACGATTAATGTAGCCTATCACGGCTAGATTTGCAAAGTCAGCCGTGAGAGGCTACGTAAATCGTCACGTAGCCTATCATGGGTGACTTAAAAAAAAAAAAAAGCGCGTATGGATAATGGCGGCCTCCATAGGGAGCCGCCATTCGCGTTCCTTATTTGGTCACTGTAGTCTACGTAAAGATTTACGTAGACTACAGCGACCAAATAAGGAACGCGAATGGCGGCTCCCTATGGGGGCCGCCATTTGCGTACGAGCTTTTTTTTTTTTAAAGTCATCCGTGATAGGCTACGTGATGGTTAACGTAGCCTATCATGGCTGACTTTGCAGATCTAGCCGTGATAGGCTACGTTAATCGTCACGTAGCCTATCACGGGGGCGTGTTTTTTTTTTTTTAAAAAACTTTTTAGTTCGCGGCTGGGCGAGGCGAGGCGCCTCCTCCCCGGCCTGAATTTCAGCTGGCGAGGCGGGAAGCCTCCCCCCCCTGGCCTGAACTTCGCGGGGGGAGCAGCGAAGCACCTCCCCCCCACCACGAACAAGCTTCGAGGACAGGTAAGTGACTTTCGTCCACCCCTACCTATGAGTAGAGACTGAAAGAACTGGGCTTGTTTAGCCTTGAGAAGAAAAGACTGAGGGGAGATAGGATAGCGCTCTTCAAGTACTGGAAAGGCTGTCACAGTGAGGAAGGCCAGGATCTCTTCTCAATCATCCCAGAAAGGAGGACACAGAATAATGGGCTCAAGTTACAGGAAGCCAGATTCCAGCTGAACATCAGGAGAAAATTCCTGACTGTTAGAGCAATACGAAAATGGAACCAATGACCTAGGGAGGTGGTGGGCTCTCCCACACTGGAGGCATTCAAGATGAGGCTGGACAGCAATCTGTCAGGGATGCTCTGACTTGGATTCCTGCATTGAGCAGGTGGTTGGACTTGAAGGTCTTGTAGGCCCCTTCCAACCCTACTATTCTATGATTCTGTGAATGCATTTAGCCCTCAAAGGCTTTGGTAAAAAGCCATGTTTTTACTTGGTGCCAAAAATGAGACCAATGTCTGCACCAATCGGGCCTCCAAGGGGAGGGCATTCCACAACCGGGGTGCCACAGCAGAGAAGGCCCTCTCCCACGTTCCACCATAGTGTATGTCTCATACTGGTGGGACGCAGAAATGAATTTATTATTTATTTATTTTATTTATTTCATTTCTATACCGCCCAATAGCTGAAGCTCTCTGGGCGGTTCACAATTCACAATGAATGTGAATTTTGAATTCACAATGAATGTGAATTTTGACTAACATTGAATACAACCCTAAGTAGAGATGCTGATAAAAATCAGAAATAATGAACTCGAAATATAAATTAATATCTTCAGTGCTGGAGGTATTGTGGTTTTCCCATCTCAATCAGTCCCCCTGAGATTTTTGTTCCTTCCTAGAGATTGGTGAATCTCTCCGTTTCTGTCCCACTTTCACATGTTTAGGCCCATCATTCTGTTTCATTCTGCATTAATCTTTTTTTTATTTTAAAAATCCTCTCAAAATACATCAACACATATTTTGATGCATATTTAAATGCTATTTTGATACTTCTAAACTGCTATAACTAGAGATGGGTGCGAAATGTGTTTCAGTTTGCTCTTGAAAGAATTCACCCACTTCATACCTCCTAGAACCAAGTGAGAGTCCAAACGCAATCTGTAGTCAAAGTTCATACATTTCTGAAACAAACAAACAAAAGATGTGTTCAAAAACGCATACATTTGAAAAAAAATGCATAAACATGCTTTAGTCAAGAAGATAAATATGTGCACTTTTAAAAAATGCACACAGTTGATGCATACATTTGGGAAAGTGTGCACAAAAATGCAGACAGGTTTTCATGTGAAAAGAAAAACAAAGCTTACCATCTGACATGGACACCAGTTGTAACGAGCTTCAAGGTGGACTTCAGAGAATCTCAAGGAGCTGAATTTTGTTGATTTGCACATCCCTAATCACAACATTTGGTGAAGTGCATCGTTCCAGTGGTTGGCCCATATTAGGGATTCACAAAGACCGAACATCACAAGCAACGCTGAGTTCTATCTGGACACTTCCTCACCGTTACTTACAGGCTTTAGGCTCCAGTTCCACATGAGTAGGAGGACAGGGAGAAATGTAGGATGCACACTCACAGTTGAAACTTCAGACATAGCTCCATGGTGGCAGCCACCTGGTTCCTCTGCTTCCTCCTCCACATTTCTGCAGCCAGTCATGTGCCAGGGAACTGGGGCTCATGGTGCATGACAAACAGGAGTCAGGAGTTTCACCGTTTGCCACCTTTGCATTACAGTTCCTAGGTGGGAATGGGCAGGCCAATATCTTACAAACCAATTTAGGACACTTGGAAAAAAGTTCTCCCCATTTATGGAAGCAATTTTGAGAAAATTGCACCATTTATGGCCACCATTTTGCACAAATCGCAATTTCCATAAATATTTATACCTGCAATTTTGTGGAAATTGTTGCTTGCGGATTTAAAAAAAAAAACGGCAGGAAAGTTCCCGAGTTTCGAGAACTAACCCGCTTTCCGGCTTGCACATACTCACTGAGTGGGAGGTGCTGTGGGGCGGGGGGGGGGGAAGCATCGAGCCAAAAGTGAACAGGATTTCCCCATAACAGCCATCCCTATCTTTTTTTAGCTCTATGTGGTAGCAGTAGCAGTGGGCTAATGATAGCCTGTGACCAACTGTGGTTTTTCCTCACTTTATCCTTGCAAACTGCTGCAGTTCTTGTCACACTTCCTTGCCAAGAGCACTTTGGCAAAGTGGAACAGCTTCATACAAAGAGAAGCTCTAAGAGCAGAGTGCATTGGTGTTTATCTGCCATTGCCTCCAGAGTGGGGAACATATGAGGCATTAAAAAGAAAAGACTATAGAGGAACACTGGAGTGAATCAGCAAACCACCACTGTAAAGTTTACTGACCTGTTCCCCGTAGATATACGTTGTGGTCGTTTCTCTCTTGAGGTGAAAATAATGCTGGGGGGAAAAATCAATTGTCAACAGAGGCATAACTTGCTTTTCTCGAAGGAAAGACAGGCAGTTTGCAGAATGAATTGTCTGCTGGTTTCTATTTACCTGTCTATCTAATATTGAATGAAACCTCATCAGCGACATTTAAAGCCACAGAGTTTCCACTGTGTGTGAGTTTTTTTCAGCCATATTATTTCTGCCAATGTCCCAGTTTGCCTGTAACAGTTTGTTCAGCTGTGGACAAAGGATACCCGCTGATCTACTGTTTTATTGAACCCTTCAGTTCAGAGATTCACAGGCCATTGGCAGAAAACAGAAATAGTAATGCAGCTGAAAGAACAAGACTAGAGCATCCAGCCGCTCTTTGAAAAAGCACCATTATCAGATTTCACGACCTGCGTGAAATGAAATATGACTGTTGTTTAACTGTTTTCCAGCATCATGCTCTTCATGAAAACTCTATACACTGTCCTATCATTACAAGCAGAACCATTTACTTTCATGTTCACAAAAGCAAATAGCTATTTTTATTTTAACAACCTTTGTATATAAAGTCCAGTTGTTGTTTTGATTTGTTTTGTTTTGTATGAACTGGTGCTCCCACAGTGTCCTAAATTTCAAGAGTGATGCATATTATACTAGACAGCCCATACTAATGACAAATGAAATTGCTGGGTCTGGCACCTATACCACTGGCCAGATGAGAGAAGTATGGATTGTGTAAAATGAGTTCCATCTGTGATTCATGGATGGTCAGGTAGCTTTCATTCCATTCTCTGCCCATCAACGGAATTTGATTTTTTTTTGTTTCCAAATTTGCTGAAATGTGCATTTGCACAATTGTGCATTTGTGCAAATGTACACATGCAAAAATGCACAGATTTCCCCCAAATTCCACAAAATGTGCATTTTCATGCTTTAGCCTATGAGGCCATATTGGGGCTTTAGCCCTTTCTTTTGCATATTTTTTGATGATAAAATTTGCTCAAAATTGGGACAATTAAAAAAATGGTTTGCAAATCCATGGAATCCACCCAACAGGGGAAAGGCCAGTCCACCACAGAATCTGGCAGTCAGACTCATCAAAATCTAGGGATGTCAGAAATTTACCACGGACCCCAATGAGGCCAGATTCTATTGAATCCTGCCCTCCAAAGTCCATGGTGGATCGGATCTCTTACCTCCGCCTCCCTGCGATGTCCTCGCTGGCCGGATCCTGCCTGCCGCCGGCTCCAAAGCCCCAGCGATATGGCCGCCATTGCCATAGCACTGGCTGGACTGCTGGACTGCAGATGCAAATGGCATCCACTACACCATTTGCATCCCTGCTCTTTGACGTGATAGGCTACATAAATCTTTTCGTAGCCTATCGCGTGAAGGAACAGGGACTCAAATGGCGTATTTATGTCCCTGTTCCTTCACGTGATAGGCTATGTAAAGATTTACGTAGCCTATCACGTCAAAGAGCAGGGACGCAAATGGTGTCCTGCTATGCCAGATGCCATTTGCATCCACAGTACATCAGTCCAGCCAGCAATACAGCAATGGCAGCTGTATTGCTGGGGCTTCGGAGTCAGCCGGCGGCTCTGCGGAATAGCTGCGGAGCGGAGCCAGCCAGCCAGCAAGGATTCCGTGGGGAGGGACGGATTGCCTCCCCCCTGCAGACCGCCCCCCCACCGAATGGCAGGTAAGTAATTCTTACATCCCTATCAAAATCCAAACTCATTTGGTTCCATTGCAGATTTCTCAGACATCCCTAGGCCAGATGATCATCGTCTGCCGTTCCACATCCAGAGAAACACAAGGAAGCATCCTTGACTTTGCCCTGCTAACTTATAAAGCCCTACATGGCCCTAAACTTCATGAACTACCTTTCTCCTTATCCACCAAACCAGTCCATGAGATCTGCTTCACAGGCTCATCTCTGTGTGCCCTTCCAGGAGATGTTCAGGGGGTTGAACTTCAGGAACAGGCCTTTTCTGTGAAAGCCCCACCTGTATGGGATGGTCTCCCCAAGGAAGCCCGCTTGGTGCCAACATTGTCATTTTCTCAATGCTACACAAAGACGTATGTGCATGCAAACATGTGTGCATGCGTGTGTGTGTGTGTGTAAGTAACTTTGAAACTGTTTTAGTGGTGGGAAGTGACACATAAATGTAAATTAATCTTTGTAAATCACCCAGAGAGCTTCAGTTATTTGGTGGTATAGAAATATAATAAATGAAATATAATAATAATAATAATAGTAATAATAATAATAATAAAAATGCTATTATTTCTCACCACATCTCTTTCAAAGATGGATTTAGGCAACTGTGCAATTCACATGATAGCTGCAGTGATCATATAATAGCTTGGTCATTTGGCACACGATGATTCACTGTGGACTAGGAATGTCAGAGAATTCCTCCACGGATCCCAGGGAGACCAAATTCCAGTGAATTCAGGGGCCCAGAATCTGTGGAGGAATGGAGCAACCCGCCCCACCACCCTGCAGAAGTCCCCCAAAACGGAGCCTACCTGGCGGCTCCGGTGGCAGCAGCGGCTCTGGCTGCTGCTGAGCTGTGGCTGCAAATAGCGGCCGCTACATCAGCCGCCATTTGCGTCCCTGGCAAGCCGTGATAGGCTACGTAAATATTTACTTAGCCTATCATGGCAAAAGCGGGGATGCAAATGGCGGCCGCTACGCCATTTGCATCCCTGCTTTTGCCATGATAGGCTACATAAATATTTACATAGCCTATCACGGCTAAGCAAAGGGACGCAAATGGCGGCCGCTACACTGGCCTCCATTTGCGTCCGCGGACCTGTTGCAGTGGATGAAGCTGGCCAGCGGCTCCGCAGAATCACCGTGGAGCGAATCTGGCCAGGGAGAATTTCGAGGAGAAGTACGAAGCGCCTCCCCCCAACCGCGGATGTCACCCTTCAAAAAGGTAAGTGGCTTTCGTACACCCCTACTGTGGACTGGTCTTTTGTTCACAGAGAATCAGTAGATGTCAAAGGGAAGAGAGCACAACAGTCACAGTGGTGAAATGGTTAGAGTGCTGGACTAGGCCTGGGGAAGCTCAGCAAACTGAATTCTGCACCCATTACTATATCCTGTGCTCCTGTAGAATCACAAATACACACTAGGGATGTACGAAAATCACTTACCTGTTCGCGGATTATGTTGATGGTGGGGGGGAGGCGTTCTGTTTCTCCCCCCGGAATCCTGGCCAGCTGGCTCCACTCCGCAAGGATTCTGCGGAGCCGCCGGCCAGCTCTGCCAGCAGCCGAACATCCAGCCGCTGGCTAGCAGGGACGCAAATGGCGTTGGCCGTAGCCACCGCCGTTTGCGTCCCTGCAGTCAGCCGTGATAGGCTACTAGGGTTGGCGGAGAATTTCTCCACAAATCTTCAGGAGGCCGAGTGCCGACACATTCGGCCCCCCAAAAGTGTTGGGGAAATTCTCCGCCTGCCCCCCCCGGGATGGGACTTACCTTCAGCGAATGTCCCTCTCGGCGGCGGGTCCCAGCGGCGTTTCGGTGGCGTTTCGTCAGGGGCGGTGGCGGTGGCTGGTCTCCCAACCGGCTGCCGCCGCCACCATTGCAAAACAAAAAAAGTAAAGTAAAAAAACAAACACCACACCCATGATAGGCTACGTAACGATTTACATAGCCTATTACGGCTAGATTTCCAAAGTCAGCTGTGATAGGCTACGTAAATCGTCACGTAGCCTATCACGGGTGACTTTGAAAAAAAAAAAGCGCATACGCAAATGGCGGCGCCCATGGGGCACCGCCATTTGCGTTCCTTATTTTGGCACGTCTAGTCTACGTAAACATTTACGCAGACTACGGCGAAAATAAGGGAACGCTATTTGCGTTGCCCTTATTTTCCCCGTAGTCTACGTAAATCTTTCCATAGACTAGACGTGCCAAAATAAGGAACGCAAATGGCGGTCCCCATGGGAGCCGCCATTTGCGTACGCGCTTTTTTTTTTTCCAGAGTCACCCGTGATAGGCTACGTGACGATTTACATAGCCTATCACTGCTGACTTTGGAAATCTAGCCATGATAGGCTACGTAAATCATTACGTAGCCTATCACGGGTGTGTGTGTGTTGTTGTTTTTTTTACTTTTTTTTTCGCGGTCGGGTAGACGGGGCGCTCCTACCTGGCCTGAATCTCACCGGCAAGGGATGGGGCGCCTCCCCCCCGGCCTGAACTTTGGGGGGAGAACTGAAGTGCCTCCCCCCCACTGCAAAGCAAGCTGCGGGACGAGGTAAGTCCCATTCGTCCATCCCGAATAAGGCTACGTAAATGTTTACATAGCCTATCACATCTGACGTAAAAAAAACAACAACGCACGAACGCAAATGGCGGCGGCTACGGCAGCTGCCATTTGCATTCCTTATTTTGGCACGTCTTAGTCTACGTCAAGATTTACGTAGACTAAGACGGCGAAAATAAGGGGAATGCAAATAGAGTAGCGTCCGCTACGCTATTTGCGTTCCCCTTGTTTTCGCCATCTTAGTCTATGTAAATCTTGATGTAGACTAAGACGTGCTGAAATGAGGAACGTAAGTGGCAGCGGCCGTAGCCGCCGCCATTTGCGTATGCGCGTGTTTTTATAAAAACACGCGCCGGTCTTCCGACCAGCTGCTGCCGCTGCCATTTCCAGTTTAAAAAAAAAAAGACGTGATAGGCTATGTAAACATTTATGTAGCCTATCACGGTTTGTTTGTTTTTTAAACCTAGCCATGATAGGCTACATAAATCTTTACGTAGCCTATCACGTCTTGTTTTTTTAAAACTGGAAATGGCAGCGGCGGCAGCTGGTCGGAAGACCGGCCTCCGCAGCTGCCACCGCCAAACTACTGCCACAGCCGCCGCCGCCACCGCCCGGAAGATCCGCCCCAGGTAAGTCTCGTCCCGAGGGGTGGCGGGGGGGGCAGGCCGTCCTGTGCATTCGGCCTCCCCGAGATCTGTGGTGGAATTCTCTGACATCCCTAATACACATACAGCTAGGGGTGGCAGAGAATTTCTCCCCGAAACTTCGGGGGGCCGAGTGCCAATGTGTTCGGCCCCCCGAACAAGTTTCGGGGAGAAATCCTCTGAACCCCCCCGCCCCCTGCACCCCCCCCGGGACAGGACTTACCTTCGCCAAATGTCCCTCCCGGTGGCGGGTCCGGCCGGCGGTTCGGCGGGTGTTTGAGCGGGGCGGGAGCGGCAGCCGGTCTTTCGACCGGCTGCCGCCGCCGCCATTGCAATAAAAGAAAAGAAAAAAAAACGCCCCCTGATAGGCTACGTGACAATTCACGTAGCCTATCATGGCTAGATTTGCAAAGTCAGCCGTGATAGGCTACGTGAATCGTCACGTAGCCTATCAGGGGGCATTTTTTTTTTTTTAACTTTCGCGTTCGCGGCCGGGCGAGGCGGGAAGCCTCCTCCCCGGCCTGAATTTCGGTCGGGCGAGGCGGGAAGCCTCCTCCCCGGCCTGAATTTCGGCCGGGGCGAGGCGGGAAGCCTCTTCCCCCTGGCCTGAACTTTGTGGGGGGAGCAACGAAGCGCCTCCCCCCCACCGCGAACGTCCTTCGACGACAGGTAAGGGACTTTCGTCCACCCCTACATACAGCCCTGGTTATATGTTTGCCACATTGCTAATGAAACCAAGCATCAACCCTTTGGAGTATGAAAAGGAAAGGTTCCTCCTGTGCAACCACCAGGTCATTACTGACCCCTAGAGGGACGCCGCTTGCACTGGCGTTTTCATGGCAGACTACAGCGGGGTCGTTTGCCATAGGGATGTCAGAGAATTTTGCCATGAATCTCGGGGAGGCCAAATGCCAATGCATTCGGCCCCCCGAAATCGGTGGCGAAACGGTCTGCCTCCCCGCCCCCCCGGGATGGGACTTACCTTGGGCGAATCTCCCTGGCGGCAGCGGTGGCGGTTCGGTGGCAGTTCGGCGGCAGCAGCTGCGGCGACCGGTCTTCCGACCGGCTGCCGCCGCCGCCATTTCCAGTGAAAAAAAAATGTTATAGGCTACGTAAAGATTTACGTAACCTATCACTGCTATATTTTAAAAAAATACCGTGATAGGCTACATAAATGTTTACGTAGCCTATCACGGCTGAGTAAACAAAAAACAAAAAAACCGCGCGTACGCAAATGGCGGCGCCCATGGGCACCGCCATTTGCATTCCTTATTTTGGCACGTCTAGTCTACGTAAACATTTATGTAGACTACGGCGAAAATAAGGGGAATGCAAATAGTGTAGCGTCTATGCTATTTGCGTTCCCCTTATTTTCGCCGTAGTCTACATAAATGTTTACGTAGCCTAGACGTGCCAAAATAAGGAATGCAAATGGCGGCGCCCATGGGCGCCGCCATTTGCGTACGCGTGGTTTTGTTTTTGTTTTTTTACTCAGCTGTGATAGGCTATGTAAACATTTACGTAGCCTATCATGGCTGACTGCAGGGACGCAAACAGCGGTGGCTACGGCTGCCACCATTTGCAGACCCAGCTGGCTAGGATTCGTGGCGGGAGGGACGGGGCGCCTCCCCCCCAGCCAGAATTTCGGGGGGAGGGATGGGGCACCTCCCCCCCACCTTGAATCACATTTCGTCAAAAAGTAAATGACTTTCGTACATCCCTAGTTTGCCATCGCCTTCCCAGTCATGACTACCTTTCCCCCAGCAAGCTGGGTATTCATTTTACCAACCTTGGGAGGATGGAAGGCTGAGTTGACCTGAGCCGGCTACCCAAGACTTGGCTTCTGCTGGGATCGAACTCAGGTCGTGGGGAGAGTTTCAGTTGCAATACTGCTGCTTACCACTCTGCGCCACACGAGGTTCCTTTGGAGTATACGACTGATTTAATTATTATATTAGAGCCAGTTGGGTTGTAGTATCAGACTAGGACTCAGGAGATCCAGGTTCAAATCCTCAGCCATGAAGCTCATTGGGTAATAATCTTGGTCCAGCCACTATCTCCTAGCCTAGCCTACCTCAGAGGATTGTTGCAAGGTTAAAATGGCGGAGCAGGAAGAACCATGTATGCTGCCCTGACCTTGGAGGAAGGATAGAATTAAAGTGTAACTAAAGTGTAGCACCACATCAGTGGGTTTTTAATATGTTGTCCAAAGACCATGAGAGTGTGCGTCTGTCTCTTGCAAGAGAGTATTAACACTTTACAGGTGCAATGATATGTGAGTAAGTAAATTAGGCCTCTGGTCTCCATTTTGCACATAAGTACTGACAATAGATCTCTGAGAATGTTGTCAGTAGGGTGGCAAATTATGCATTGCCGAAGTTATGCACCACCAAAACAGCAGGACAGCAGTTTGCATAGAAACTGCATGTGCTAATTTATATGTATATGCAAAATTAAAAATGATTACTATAATTTAAATTTCACAGAAGGCAAAGCAAATAATTCCCAATTCAAATACACACAACATTCTTAATTCAGCCCTTCCACATAACACACAAATCATATCCCTTATTCAATCAATGTGACCCTAAATGTTCCAGTTCCTGCTCCAAAATCAATTTCCCTTCAATTATAATTACCCACCCCCCAATTCAATTCTATCATCACATCACTACTCTTCTCCAAATGAAATTAAGTTCAACATAAATAGGTGGGATAAGGGTGTGTATTGCAATTCCTTCCTGGTGGTAGGGGGTGGGCCAGCTCTTACTACGATATGAGGTGGTGGTTGCCAGTCTATCTTTCTTTTAACTGAATTAGGCCAGTCAAAAGCAAGCCGGCAAGCCAGTAGTCCAGCTGATATGCCTTCCAGACAGCACAACTTGAAACCTGAAATGCCTCTGGGTAGAGAAGGGAAATGACATCTGTCAGATTCTTTTTCAGGGACAGTGAAACAAAATGGCTGTCCCTGCATTGTCCTGGGAAAGGAAATGGAAATGGGACCATTTCTACCCAGAGGCATTTCAGGTTTCAATTTGTACTGTGCATGGTAGGCACTTCAGGGCTGGTTTGCCTTTGGCCAGCTGCATGCAGTTAAAAGAAACAGAGACATTGGTTGTCACCACTTCGTCTCATCTCCTGTATGACGGGTACCAGATATATTGGAACTGGTCCCTTTCCTGGGCAGTTCTGGTGGTCTGGTAAGAAAGAGGACACCTATCCACCCTCATTACCAAAAGCACATTTGACAGTGTATTTGCATATATGCACCAATACTGCCATGCTTCCATGTCTCGCTATAAATACAACTCAGACAGAAATATAAGTAGCTTAAACAGAGGGAACAAAAGAAGCCAAAGACACCAAACAACCCTCCAATTGTTCAACCCAGAAACCAATGTTTCAATTGGGTTGGGGCAGAGGGAGGCCATGGTCCAAGTTTGACCTTGGCCATGAGAAAGCATCCTCAGGCCCTGCCTGTAACTGATGTGCCTGGAAAAAAAAGTTAGTGGGACCTTTTTTCTAGGGATGTACAAATTGTGTACCTTCCGTGCCACTTGACTTCATTTGCGGCCACTACTCCATACTGTCGTTCGCAAGCCCCCGGAATTCTCCTCTTTTTTTTTCCATTTTCCAGAGGCTTTCTTTCGCTCGGGCTGGCTCATCCACGGAAATCCTCCATCTTTTCTGTTTATTGTCTGTGGAGGTCAGGTCAGGTGAGATCAGGTGAAGTGAGGTCAGGGCAGCTCCGGTGCGGTCAGGTGAGGTGAAGGCAGCTCCGGTGAGGTGAGGTCAGGTGACTGGAATTTATGCAGGAATTCCCACGAAGGGCTTTACTCTTATGGAGACCGAGGGCATGTGGAAAGGATTTTTTGGCAGGAATTACGAAGGTATTTACAAAGGGATGTCAGAGAATTCAATGACGGATCTCAGTGAGGCCAAATGCCAGTGCATTCGGCCCCCCGAAACCCATCGCAGAATGAATGCCCCGCCCACCCCAACCCATGAAAGGCGTGCAGGACAAAGTCCCCACTGCCCCCACCCCACAAAGACATGTGAAACGGAGCACTTACCTGCTCCCGTCTGTGCTGCTTTGCGAATGGCAGCCGTCCTGAGGCCACCATTCGCTTCCTCCTCTTCATAGCTGTGATAGGCGATGTAAATACTTACGTAGCCTATCACGGCTAACACAGGGATGTTATTTGCATCCCTGCGGAGGCCGTGATAGGCTATCTAAGTATTTACATAGTCTATCATGGCGGGGGAGGGGAACCCAGTGTAGGCAAATGGCGGCAGCTACCTCCATT
Source organism: Heloderma suspectum (assembly GCF_057233095.1). Lineage (NCBI taxonomy): Eukaryota > Metazoa > Chordata > Lepidosauria > Squamata > Helodermatidae > Heloderma > Heloderma suspectum. The sequence goes on along the minus strand of NC_139462.1, from coordinate 30,960,766 downwards.
TGCATACGCTGGGTTTTTTCTCCCCCTGCCATGATAGGCTACGTAAGTATTTATGTAGCCTATCATGGCTCAATACAGGGACACAAATGGCGGTTGCTCTGACAGCCACCATATGCATCCCTGCAGGGCTGCCCAGAGGCCGGATGTCTGGCTGTGGGTGGCTGGAGCCGGCTGGCGGCTCCGTGGCTTGGCCGCGGAGCAGAGCCGGCAAGGCAGGATTCTGGGGTGAGGGATGGAGTGCCTTCCTCCCATCAAGGATTCTGGGGGGAGGGACGGAGCACCTCCCCCCCACCGTGGATTGCCTGGTGTGGAGCCAGGTAGGTGTTTCATGCATACCTATATTTACGTAAGTTCCGGAGCTGAAAAAAATGGGGGGGGGAATCCGGGGCAGGCGGATTGCGGAACAGGGTGGCCCTCAGCTCTATGGCATACTCGCAGAGTGGAGCCACTCCGCAAGGAATCCCAGTGGGAAGGAACAGATCTCTTCCCTCCCCCCTTCGGATTCCCCACTGGAATGGACGGTGGGGAATCCGTATACCTCTACCCTTATGGAGCAATCCTATCTAGATTGGTGGCCACCGCTGAACTCAGACGCGACCGCCTATCCAAAGCAGGGCAGGAGAAGCACAGGGGGGATTGTACCCTCTACACTTCTCCTGCCTGCTTTTCAGCTAGACAGCCGATTGCAGGAGGATAGAGCAGGGAAGGAGGGTGCTGTATGATGCACAGGGATGGGGGAGAATTCCACCACGGACCCCAGTGAGGCCAGATTCCAAGAATCTGGCCCCATTGGGGCCTGTGGTGGAACGGAGCACTCACCTCCGCCTCCCCCCAGAATCTGTCCAGGTTGGATCCGTCTCTGTGTCGATCCTGCAGAGCTGACTACCTGCTACACATCACTGGCAAATGTTGATACGTCCAGCAGCCATTGCTGTGCCGTATCGCTGTAAGTAATCGCTTTCCCCTGTGGGCAGATTACCCCATGGAATGACAGGTAGGGAATCCGCCCATCCCTAATTGACATATAGGATGTGTTGTACAGGCAGTTATGATCTGACTTGGAACACCCCAGCCATCCCCTTTTCAGCCGCTCCGCACTCCTCTTGTGAGTGCGGAGGCCAGGGCTATTCCACGCTGCTTCCAAGGCAGCACAGAAGTGGGGGGAGGTCAGTTCTCTGGGAACTGACCTCAGAGTGCAGGATCTGAGATTAGTTCCCAGAAAACAACATATCCTATGGCCATCTAGCCACTGTCTAGTGGTCATAGGAATACTCCCTTTGTTACGTTTTATAGGCAGCTACCAAGGGGAGGGGTAGTTTGGCTAAAATTGGGAGAATTTACTGGGTGGGACTTTGCATTTCATGAAGCCCCCCCCCCATTTTCCCCATAATTCAAGCACTGGAATGTCTGCTGCCACATCCCTGTAGGGATGTACGAAAGCCACTTACCTTTGCAGAGCTTGGATTTGCGGTGGGGGGGAGGCGCTCCGTCTCTCCCCCTGGAATCCTCCCTGGGCCAGCTCTGCTCTGCAGCGGCTCCACAGAGCCTCCGGCCAGGGCTGTCCGCAGCTGGAGTTCTGGCCGTGGACGGGCTGCTGCAGACGCAACTGGCGGCCGCCGTAGCAGCCGCCATTTGCATCCTGCGAAGCTGCCATGATAGGCTACGTAAGTATTTACGTAGCCTATCATAGCAAGCCCCCCCAAAACACACACCAGTGTATGTAAATGGCAGCAGCTATGGCAGCCGCCATTTGCGTTCCCTATTTTTAGCCGTTTTAGCCTACGTAAATATTTACGTAGGCTATTACTGAGAAAAACAAGGGGAATGCAAATAGTGTAGTGGGTGCCATTTGCGTTCCTCCCCCCCCCCGTTTTAGCCTACATAAATATTTACATAGACTATTACAGTGAAAAAAATGGAATGCAAATAGCACCCACTACGCTATTTGCATTCCCCTTGTTTTCTCCATAATAGCCTATGTAAATATTTACATAGGCTAAAATGGCTAAAAATAGGGAATGCAAATGGCGGCCGCCGTAGCCGCCATCATTTGCATACGCTGTTTTTTTTTGGGGGGGGGGTTTGCCGTGATAGGCTATGTAAATACTTACATAGCCTATCATGGCCTCTGCAGGGATGCAAAAGGCATCCCTGCATTAGCCGTGATAGGCTATGTAAGTATTTACGTAGCCTATCGCGGCTATGATGAAGAAGCGAATGGTGACCACAGGGCAGCCGCCATTCGCAAGTCAGTGTGGACGGCAGCAGGTAAGTGTTCTGTTGCGCGCACCTTTCGTGAGTTGGGGGGGCGGGGGTTCGTTCCGCCACAGATTTTGGGTGGCTGAATGCACTGGCATTCAGCCTCACCGAGATCCGTGGCGGAATTCTCTGACATTCCTATGAATTTCTTCATGGTGAAGGAAGAGAAGTGTTCATAGTAAACTCTAGTTATATTAAAACAATATTACCACAATAATTTAGAGTGAGGCCTGCAAGTCTTTCACAACTGCCTGACCAGGACTAGCCTGCAGAGAATCATAACTAAAGCCTAGGATGTAACCACTTCAGATTCTGAAACGCTGATTCTGAAACTAATTGAATACATGGAGTGGACTAGGGATGTACAAATCCCTTACCTGGTTCCATTCTGGGGCATCTGCGGTGGCAGGGAGGCGATCCCTCCCTCCCTCCGGAATCCTCCCTGGCCGGCTCCGCTCCACAGCGAGTCCACAGAGCCGCCGGCCAGGGCCGCCTGCAGCTGGACCTCTGTCCGCTGCTGGGCTGCAGCCACAAATGGCGGCTGCCATAGGGGGCACTGTTCGCATCCCTGCGTTAGCCATGATAGGCTACATATATATTTACTTAGCCTATCACAAAAACAGCAGGGATGCAAATGGCATTTGTTGTTGTTGTTCAGTCGTTCAGTCGTGTCCGACTCTTCGTGACCCCATGGACCATAGCACGCCAGGCCTTCCTGTCCTGCGCTCTGTCCCAGAGCGTGCTCAAGTTCATATTCATTGCATCCGTGATGCTATCTAGCCATCTCATCCTCTGCCGTCCCCTTCTCCTTTTGCCTTCAGTCTTTCCCAGCACCAGGGTCTTTTCCAGGGAGTTTTCTCTTCACATTAGGTGGCCAAAATATTGGAGCTTCAGCTTCATTATCTGTCCTTCCAATGAGCACTCAGGGTTGATTTCCTTTAGGATTGACTGATTTGACCTCCTTGTAGTCCAGGGGACTCGTAAGAGTCTTCTCCAGCACCACAGTTCGAAAGCATCAATTCTTCGGCGCTCAGCCTTCCTTATAGTCCAGCTCTCACAGCCATACATTACTACTGGGAAAACCATAGCTTTGATTAGACGGACCTTTGTCGGCAAGGTGATGTCTCTGCTTCTTACTATGCTGTCTAGGTTGGCCATAGCTTTCCTCCCAAGGAGCAAGCGTCTTTTAATTTCATGGCTACAGTCACCGTCTGCGGTGATCGTGGAGCCCAAGAAAGTAAAATCTGTCACTGCTTCCATTTCTTCCCCTTCTATATGCCAGGAAGTGATAGGGCCAGATGCCATGATCTTAGTTTTTTTAATGTTGAGTTTCAAACCAGCTTTTGCACTCTCCTCTTTCACCCTCAACAAGAGGCTCTTGAGATCCTCTTCGCTTTCTGCCATTAGGGTGGTATCGTCTGCATATCGGAGGTTGTTGATAATTCTCCCAGCAATCTTAATTCCGACATCTGATTCATCCAACCCGGCATTTCTCATGAGCAAATGGCATAGCAGACGCTATTTGCATCCCTGCTCTTTGCTGTGATAGGCCACGTAAATACTTACATAGCCTATCACGGCTAAAGTAGCGAGAGAAATGGCAGCCGCAGACCAGGGCAGCGATTTGTGGCCGCAGACGAAGGCAACAGCCGGCCGACAAAAGGTAGGGTCTGTCCCAGGGAAGTTTCACGGGGTGGTGGTGGGGATTGCTCTGTTTCGTCACGGACTCCGGCGGTTTAGAATCCAGCCTTACTGGAGTCTGTGGCAGAATTCTCTAACATTCCTACAGCAGACTTCTGAATATCTTAGTCTCTCTCTGTGACTTAGTCAAGGCCACCAAATACACTGAGCAGCGATTTGAACCCATATCTCCATAGGCCAAGTCAATCATGCTATCCACTACAACTTGCCATTATTACATCAATAAATGTATGGATAATTCCTGTATATAACTTGTAAGATCAAGCCTTTAGTCTGAAAAGTTCTGACCGCTCCGTTAGAGAGACTGCTCAGTCCAGTTACAGGCAGAGCTCTCAGGCTCCTAGAAATGTCAATAATATGACCCTCTTGACTGGAGGATATTTGGAAATCCCTGGCATGGCCAGCAGAATCAAATGTTTAAAGGTAATGCAAGGAAGATTTGATTACAGTCCATAAATTGCAGGTGTTTGCTTTGCCAATATCCCACAAGCTTTTATGGCTTACAAAAGCAAGCAGTAGTGATATTTCTTTGAATGGTAACTGACATTCTAAGAAATAGAAAGACTTTAAATTATTGATTTTTCTATTAACCCTTCTCCTCACTAAACAACTGATTAAAAACAGCACACACACACACACATACACCGCTAACTGAATCTCACCAAGTCTACAATATACTTATCCAAACAGGCTTTGCAAAGCTATTGTAGTGTAACACCTTTTCATCAGGGTCTCTAAACAGACTCATAGCAAAGGCCTTGTAAAAGAACAATTAATATAGAATCATAGAATCATAGAATCATAGAATAGTAGGGTTGGAAGGGGCCTACAAGGCCATCGAGTCCAACCCCCTGCTCAATGCAGGAATCCAAGTCAGAGCATCCCTGACAAATGGCTGTCCAGCCTCGTCTTAAAGGCCTCCAGTGTGGGAGAGCCCACCACCTCCCCAGGTAATTGGTTCCATTGCTGTATTGCTCTGACACTCAGGAAGTTTTTCCTGATGTTCAGCCGGAATCTGGCTTCCTGTAACTTGAGCCCATTATTCCGTGTCCGGCACTCTGGGATGATCAAGAAGAGATCCTGGCCTTCTTCTCTGTGACAACCTTTCAAGTACTTGAAGAGTGCTATCATATCTCCCCTCAGTCTTCTCTTCTCAAGGCTAAACATGCCCAGTTCTTTCAGTCTCTCTTCATAGGGCTTTGTTTCCAGTCCCCTGATCATCTTTGTTGCCCTCCTTTGAACCCTCTCCAGCTTGTCTGCATCCTTCTTAAAGTGTGGTGCCCAGAACTGGACACAGTACTCCAGATGAGGCCTAACCAGTGCTGAGTAGAGGGGAACTAGTACTTCCCAGGATTTGGAAGCGATGCTTCTATTAATGCAGCCCAAAATAGCATTTGCCTTTTTTGCAGCCACATCACATTGTTGGCTCATATTCAGCTTGTGATCGACGACAATTCCAAGATCCTTCTCGCTCGTAGTGTGGTTGAGCCACGTATCCCCCATCTTGTAACTGTGCATTTGGTTTCTTTTTCCTAGGTGCAGAACTTGGCATTTGTCCCTATTAAATGCCATTCTGTTGTTTTCTGCCCAGCACTCCAGTCTATCAAGATCACTTTGAATTTTGTTTCTGTCTTCCAAAGTATTAGCTATCCCTCCCAATTTTGTGTCATCTGCAAATTTGATCAGCATTCCCTGCACCTCCTCCTCCAAGTCATTAATAAAAATGTTGAAGAGCACTGGGCCCAGGACTGAGCCCTGCGGTACCCCGCTCGTTACCTCTCCCCAGCTTGAGAAGGTCCCATTGATAAGCACTCTTTGAGTCCGATTCTGTAGCCAACTGTGGATCCACATGATCGTTGTTTCATCTAGCCCACTTCGAGCAAGTTTGCTCATCAGGATATCATGGGGCACTTTGTCGAAAGCTTTGCTGAAGTCGAGGTATATGATGTCTACAGCATTCCCACGGTCTACAAGGGAGGTGACTTGATCAAAAAATGAGATCAGATTTGTCTGGCAGGACTTGTTTTTGACAAATCCATGTTGGCTTCGAGTAATCACGGCATTGTTGTCAAGGTGCTTCCAGATGGATTGCTTTATGATCTGCTCCAGAATTTTCCCAGGGATTGATGTCAGACTGACTGGTCTGTAGTTCCCAGGTTCCTCCTTTTTACCCTTTTTGAAGATAGGGACAACGTTAGCCCTCCTCCAGTCATCTGGCACTTCCCCGGTCCTCCATGATTTCTCAAAGAGAATAGACAGCGGTTCTGAGAGTTCTTCTGCCAGTTCCTTTATTACTCTAGGATGCAGTTCATCTGGCCCTGGAGATTTGAACTCATTCAAAGTAATGAGGTGTTCCTTGACCATATGCCTGTCGATCTCAAGCTGCAATCCTGCCCCTTCAGCCTGTACTTCGCCTTTGCCAGGGGGGTCATAGACCCTCTTTTGGGAGAAGACTGAGCCAAAGTAGGAATTGAGCACCTCTGCCTTTTCTTTGTCATCTGTTATCATTTTGCCATCCTTATTTAATAGCTGAACAACCATTTCTTTCCTCTGCCTTTTACTATGCACGTAGCTGAAGAAAGCCTTTTTGTTGTTTTTAGCATCCCTCGCTAACCTCACCTCGTTCTCCGCTTTAGCCTTCCTGACGCCATCCCTGCAATTCTGTGCTACCTGCCTGTACTCTTCCTTTGTTACTTGGCCTTCTTTCCACTTCTTATATGTGTCCTTTTTTGTTTTCAGGTCATCCCTAAGCTTTTTGTGAAGCCACATTGGCTTCTTCTGTTGTCTTCCACCTTTTCTTCTTGTTGGAATTGTTTGTGATTGTGCCTTGAGAATTTCCTTTTTTAAAAGTTCCCACCCATCTTGGACTCCTTTTCTCGCTAGCATTGTTTGCCATGGGACCTTACTGATCATTGTTCTGAGTTTATGAAAATCAGCTTTCCTAAAATCCAGGGTACGCGTTTGACTACACTCGGCTTTTGCTTCCCTTAGAACCAAGAACTCAAGTACAACATGGTCGCTTTCCCCCAGAGTTCCTGTAACTGCTACTTTATCCACTAAGTCATCTCTGTTGGTTAGGATCAAGTCAAGGATAGCCGATCCTCTAGTTCCTTCCTCTACTTTCTGTAGGAGGAAGTTATCCGCCACACAAGTCAGGAATTTCCTGGAGGGGCCATGTTTTGCAGAATTTGTCTCCCAACAAATATCGGGGAAATTGAAGTCCCCCATTACTACTACATCATGCTTCCTTAAAACATTGGCTATTTGCTTTTCAAAAGTTTCATCCTTGGCTTCTCCTTGATTGGGTGGCCGGTAGTAGACTCCGACCACCAGGTTCCTTTTATTCTTTGCTCCATTTATTTCAACCCAGATGCTCTCGATGGGGCTACCAAGCTCCTCCTCCTGTATTTCTGTGCAGAGATATGTATTTTTCACATACAGTGCAACCCCGCCTCCCTTTCTGTTCCTCCTGTTCTTTTTGAACAAGTTATATCCTTCAACTGCTGTATTCCAGTCATGAGAGTCATCCCACCAAGTCTCAGTTATACCTATCAAGTCATAATTTCCCTCCTGTATTAAGAGTTCAAGTTCATTCTGTTTGTTTCCCATACTCTGGGCATTAGTATATAGACATCGAAGACCATGTGCTTCATAGTCTGGCTTTCTTCCTACATGTGTCTGAAGACTATTATTGGGCGCTATCAGCGCTGTTCTCTCCATTGCAGTGCATGCGCCTACGTCCATTGTTACCCCCAACATTACATCTCCCTTCCCCGTAGGATTCAGTTTAAAGCCCTCCTGATGAAGTTCTTCATGCTGTGTCCAAACACATTCTTCCCAGCCTTTGTGAGGTGCAACCCATCCCTAGGCAACAGCCCATCTTCCAGGAAGTATAGCCCGTGGTCCCAGAATCCAAATCTCTCTCGTCGGCACCACCTTCGTAGCCAGTCATTCACCCGGAGTATTTTTCGTTCCCTTTCTATCCCTCTTCTAACTACTGGAAGGATGGATGAGAAAACTATCTGGGCCCCAAAGTTCTTGAGTTTCCTTCCCAAAGCTTCAAAGTCTGACGTGATCTCTTCGTAGCTCCGCTTGGCGGTATCATTTGTTCCCACATGGATGAGAAGAAAGGGATACCTGTCAGTGGGCTTTATGAGTGCAGGCAACCTTTCAGTCACGTCTCTAATCTGTCCTCCCGGGAGACAACATACCTGGCGAGTCCACGGGTCTTCGCGACATACTTGGGTCTCGATCCCACGCAGCAAGGAGTCTCCCACTACTACCACTCTTCTCTTCTTCTTCTTGTAGGCCTGGGTTTCATCGCCTCTGTTTGACTGACCTTTAGCCTCTTGCTCACTCTCATGCAGGTTCCCCTGTGATTCTTCCTCTGCAGGCTGTCCTCCAGTCTCATCTGCAAGTACCTGGAATCGGTTCCACAGCTCCACCGCTTCCACTGGTGCAGAGTGGCGTCTAGTTCTTCTTCTCCTAACTGTCACCGTTTTCCAAGGAGTATCCTCTACTCCATTTTTCTTCTCCTCAGCATTTCCCACTTCTGCCTCATCTTGCTGTTGCTCTTCAAGCTTCTGGTCTGCCCTTTGCTGCTGTAGTTCCCCCATTCTGTCCAAGAACTCTTCGTGTTCTCTTATTCCCCGGAGGGTTGACAGTCGCCGCTCCAGTCCACTTACTTTTTCCTCCAGCAGCGTGATCAACTTGCACTTGTTGCAGGTGTAGGCCATGTTGTTCTCAGGCAAGAAAACAAACATTGCACACACCTTGCAGGTCACCACCACTGGAGAGTCTTGTCCTTCCATAGCCCCTTTTCCCTTTTTGTGTCTAGCTTTGTGATTGTTCTAGACTAGCCTGTGCCTGCTCCTCTACTCAGTAGAGGTTAAAAGCAGAGTCCCACTGGTGTGGAAGTGTGTGTTACAAGACAAATAAATGGGGAAAAGTTAGTTAAAAAAAAAAAAAATGTTAGGGGCCTCCCCCTTGACCTCCCCTGCCGAACTCCCCTGGCCAACTCCTGTTTGCTCCCCCTGTCCGCTCGCTCTGGTCACTCACTCTCTGGTGAGCTTGCCTGCTTCTGTAGTCCCTGGACCAGCTGGAGCAGCTTGCTCTGCTCTGCTCTGCTCAGCTGGGAGGCGGGAAACAGACTGAAGCTTCCCGCCCAGTCAGCTGCTGGGAGTACTCAGGCCACACCCCTCCAATTCAGTTGGAGCTCTCAGAAGCTCCTGGTGAGCTCACAGCCAGTCAGAAGGATAAAGGGCAGCGCCCTGGGCTTCCTGCAACCCACTTACCTCTTAGCCTCTGTCTCCTTTGTCTCCTTTGTCTCTTCAACCACTGCAACTCCCCTGGCCAACTCCTGTTTGCTCCCCCTGTTCGCTCGCTCTGTTCGCTCGCTCTCTGGGAGCTTGCCTGCTTCTGTAGTCCCTGGACCAGCTGGAGCAGCTTGCTCTGCTCTGCTCTGCTCAGCTGGGAGGCGGGAAACAGACTGAAGCTTCCCGCCCAGTCAGCTGCTGGGAGTACTCAGGCCACACCCCTCCAATTCAGTTGGAGCTCTCAGAAGCTCCTGGTGAGCTCACAGCCAGTCAGAAGGATAAAGGGCAGCGCCCTGGGCTTCCTGCAACCCACTTACCTCTTAGCCTCTGTCTCCTTTGTCTCCTTTGTCTCTTCAACCACTGCAACTCCCCTGGCCAACTCCTGTTTGCTCCCCCTGTTCGCTCGCTCTGTTCGCTCGCTCTCTGGGAGCTTGCCTGCTTCTGTAGTCCCTGGACCAGCTGGAGCAGCTTGCTCTGCTCTGCTCTGCTCAGCTGGGAGGCGGGAAACAGACTGAAGCTTCCCGCCCAGTCAGCTGCTGGGAGTACTCAGGCCACACCCCTCCAATTCAGTTGGAGCTCTCAGAAGCTCCTGGTGAGCTCACAGCCAGTCAGAAGGATAAAGGGCAGCGCCCTGGGCTTCCTGCAACCCACTTACCTCTTAGCCTCTGTCTCCTTTGTCTCCTTTGTCTCTTCAACCACTGCAACTCCCCTGGCCAACTCCTGTTTGCTCCCCCTGTTCGCTCGCTCTGTTCGCTCGCTCTCTGGGAGCTTGCCTGCTTCTGTAGTCCCTGGACCAGCTGGAGCAGCTTGCTCTGCTCTGCTCTGCTCAGCTGGGAGGCGGGAAACAGACTGAAGCTTCCCGCCCAGTCAGCTGCTGGGAGTACTCAGGCCACACCCCTCCAATTCAGTTGGAGCTCTCAGAAGCTCCTGGTGAGCTCACAGCCAGTCAGAAGGATAAAGGGCAGCGCCCTGGGCTTCCTGCAACCCACTTACCTCTTAGCCTCTGTCTCCTTTGTCTCCTTTGTCTCTTCAACCACTGCAACTCCCCTGGCCAACTCCTGTTTGCTCCCCCTGTTCGCTCGCTCTGTTCGCTCGCTCTCTGGGAGCTTGCCTGCTTCTGTAGTCCCTGGACCAGCTGGAGCAGCTTGCTCTGCTCTGCTCTGCTCAGCTGGGAGGCGGGAAACAGACTGAAGCTTCCCGCCCAGTCAGCTGCTGGGAGTACTCAGGCCACACCCCTCCAATTCAGTTGGAGCTCTCAGAAGCTCCTGGTGAGCTCACAGCCAGTCAGAAGGATAAAGGGCAGCGCCCTGGGCTTCCTGCAACCCACTTACCTCTTAGCCTCTGTCTCCTTTGTCTCCTTTGTCTCTTCAACCACTGCAACTCCCCTGGCCAACTCCTGTTTGCTCCCCCTGTTCGCTCGCTCTGTTCGCTCGCTCTCTGGGAGCTTGCCTGCTTCTGTAGTCCCTGGACCAGCTGGAGCAGCTTGCTCTGCTCTGCTCTGCTCAGCTGGGAGGCGGGAAACAGACTGAAGCTTCCCGCCCAGTCAGCTGCTGGGAGTACTCAGGCCACACCCCTCCAATTCAGTTGGAGCTCTCAGAAGCTCCTGGTGAGCTCACAGCCAGTCAGAAGGATAAAGGGCAGCGCCCTGGGCTTCCTGCAACCCACTTACCTCTTAGCCTCTGTCTCCTTTGTCTCCTTTGTCTCTTCAACCACTGCAACTCCCCTGGCCAACTCCTGTTTGCTCCCCCTGTTCGCTCGCTCTGTTCGCTCGCTCTCTGGGAGCTTGCCTGCTTCTGTAGTCCCTGGACCAGCTGGAGCAGCTTGCTCTGCTCTGCTCTGCTCAGCTGGGAGGCGGGAAACAGACTGAAGCTTCCCGCCCAGTCAGCTGCTGGGAGTACTCAGGCCACACCCCTCCAATTCAGTTGGAGCTCTCAGAAGCTCCTGGTGAGCTCACAGCCAGTCAGAAGGATAAAGGGCAGCGCCCTGGGCTTCCTGCAACCCACTTACCTCTTAGCCTCTGTCTCCTTTGTCTCCTTTGTCTCTTCAACCACTGCAACTCCCCTGGCCAACTCCTGTTTGCTCCCCCTGTTCGCTCGCTCTGTTCGCTCGCTCTCTGGGAGCTTGCCTGCTTCTGTAGTCCCTGGACCAGCTGGAGCAGCTTGCTCTGCTCTGCTCTGCTCAGCTGGGAGGCGGGAAACAGACTGAAGCTTCCCGCCCAGTCAGCTGCTGGGAGTACTCAGGCCACACCCCTCCAATTCAGTTGGAGCTCTCAGAAGCTCCTGGTGAGCTCACAGCCAGTCAGAAGGATAAAGGGCAGCGCCCTGGGCTTCCTGCAACCCACTTACCTCTTAGCCTCTGTCTCCTTTGTCTCCTTTGTCTCTTCAACCACTGCAACTCCCCTGGCCAACTCCTGTTTGCTCCCCCTGTTCGCTCGCTCTGTTCGCTCGCTCTCTGGGAGCTTGCCTGCTTCTGTAGTCCCTGGACCAGCTGGAGCAGCTTGCTCTGCTCTGCTCTGCTCAGCTGGGAGGCGGGAAACAGACTGAAGCTTCCCGCCCAGTCAGCTGCTGGGAGTACTCAGGCCACACCCCTCCAATTCAGTTGGAGCTCTCAGAAGCTCCTGGTGAGCTCACAGCCAGTCAGAAGGATAAAGGGCAGCGCCCTGGGCTTCCTGCAACCCACTTACCTCTTAGCCTCTGTCTCCTTTGTCTCCTTTGTCTCTTCAACCACTGCAACTCCCCTGGCCAACTCCTGTTTGCTCCCCCTGTTCGCTCGCTCTGTTCGCTCGCTCTCTGGGAGCTTGCCTGCTTCTGTAGTCCCTGGACCAGCTGGAGCAGCTTGCTCTGCTCTGCTCTGCTCAGCTGGGAGGCGGGAAACAGACTGAAGCTTCCCGCCCAGTCAGCTGCTGGGAGTACTCAGGCCACACCCCTCCAATTCAGTTGGAGCTCTCAGAAGCTCCTGGTGAGCTCACAGCCAGTCAGAAGGATAAAGGGCAGCGCCCTGGGCTTCCTGCAACCCACTTACCTCTTAGCCTCTGTCTCCTTTGTCTCCTTTGTCTCTTCAACCACTGCAACTCCCCTGGCCAACTCCTGTTTGCTCCCCCTGTTCGCTCGCTCTGTTCGCTCGCTCTCTGGGAGCTTGCCTGCTTCTGTAGTCCCTGGACCAGCTGGAGCAGCTTGCTCTGCTCTGCTCTGCTCAGCTGGGAGGCGGGAAACAGACTGAAGCTTCCCGCCCAGTCAGCTGCTGGGAGTACTCAGGCCACACCCCTCCAATTCAGTTGGAGCTCTCAGAAGCTCCTGGTGAGCTCACAGCCAGTCAGAAGGATAAAGGGCAGCGCCCTGGGCTTCCTGCAACCCACTTACCTCTTAGCCTCTGTCTCCTTTGTCTCCTTTGTCTCTTCAACCACTGCAACTCCCCTGGCCAACTCCTGTTTGCTCCCCCTGTTCGCTCGCTCTGTTCGCTCGCTCTCTGGGAGCTTGCCTGCTTCTGTAGTCCCTGGACCAGCTGGAGCAGCTTGCTCTGCTCTGCTCTGCTCAGCTGGGAGGCGGGAAACAGACTGAAGCTTCCCGCCCAGTCAGCTGCTGGGAGTACTCAGGCCACACCCCTCCAATTCAGTTGGAGCTCTCAGAAGCTCCTGGTGAGCTCACAGCCAGTCAGAAGGATAAAGGGCAGCGCCCTGGGCTTCCTGCAACCCACTTACCTCTTAGCCTCTGTCTCCTTTGTCTCCTTTGTCTCTTCAACCACTGCAACTCCCCTGGCCAACTCCTGTTTGCTCCCCCTGTTCGCTCGCTCTGTTCGCTCGCTCTCTGGGAGCTTGCCTGCTTCTGTAGTCCCTGGACCAGCTGGAGCAGCTTGCTCTGCTCTGCTCTGCTCAGCTGGGAGGCGGGAAACAGACTGAAGCTTCCCGCCCAGTCAGCTGCTGGGAGTACTCAGGCCACACCCCTCCAATTCAGTTGGAGCTCTCAGAAGCTCCTGGTGAGCTCACAGCCAGTCAGAAGGATAAAGGGCAGCGCCCTGGGCTTCCTGCAACCCACTTACATACTTACATTATAAGTATACATACTTACATTACCCACTTACATTATAAACAAGTATTGATGGTTTTTTTTGTTTTTTGTTTATTAATGTGGTTAAAGTAATCCTGATGTTCTCATTTGAAGATTTACATATATACAGAAAATAACAAAGCTTTGCACTTTGTCATTCCCATTTTTTGCCTTGTTGGTTTTAAACATGTGCAAAAGTAATGGTTTCTTGATTTTTTACACGAATGTTAGAAGCATTAATTGTGTATAGGTGGAAATGGTTTGTGAAATTATATACTTTTATAGTATTTATTTATTTTAGACGTGATTGAGATGTTTTAATATGTCCTGGAGTAACATGAAATAACTACAATGATGTATCTGTAGGGATGTACGAATCATTTACCTGTTCCGGTCGGGGCATCTGCTGGGGGGGGAGGCGCTCTGTCCCTCCCTCCAGAATCCTCGACTGAGGGGGAGGTGATCTGGTCCTCCCCCCCCCCGGAATCCTGCCCAGCTGGCTCTGCTCTGCGGCGGCTCTGCGGAGCAGTCAACCAGGTCCGGCCACAGCCGGACTTCCGGCCGTGGATGGGCTGCTGCAGACACAAATGGTGGCCGCCGTAGCGGCCACCATTTGTGTCCCTCCAGGCTGCCATGATAGGCTATGTAAGAATTTACATAGCCTATCAGGGCTATCCCCCCCCCAAAAAAAAACGGCGTACACAAATAGCGGCGGCTATGGCGGCCGCCATTTGCATTCCTTATTTTTCACTGTTCTAGCCTACGTAAATATTTACGTAGGCAATTACGTTGAAAACAAAAGGAACCATAAATAGCGTAGTGGGCACTATTTGTGGTTCCCTTTTTTCATCATAATTGCCTACATAAATATTTACGTAGGCTAGAACGGCGAAAAATAGGGAACGCAAATGGTGGCCGTCATAGCCACTGCCATTTGCGTACGCCGTTTTTTTTTGGGGGGGTAGTTGTGATAAGCTACGTAAATTCTTATGTAGCCTATCATGGCAGCCTGGAGGGACAGCAATGGTAGCCGAAGTAGCCCGGCCGCGGCCAGCCAGCTGCCGCTGCCGCATCCACCGCCAGAACCACCGCATCCGCCGCAGGTAAGTGCCATCCCGGGGGATTCCACGGGGGGGCGGGGGGGCAGGAGGCCATTCCGCCACGGATTCCGGAGGGCTGGATTCTACAGAATCCGGCCTCACTGGAATCCGTGGCAGAATTCTCCGCCATCCCTATGTATCTGTATATTTTTATTGTAGCCCCTGAAGAAGGAAATCAGTATTTCCAAAACGCATTGGGCCAGTATAAAAAAAGAGCTATAAAAAACTTTTTCTATAGGTAGGCACCTGAGATTTCGCCATTTTCTTTTCTCCATTGTTTTTTTTTTTCCTGCAGTGATCATGCTAACCTGGTCAAAATAAAATTACAATATGATAAAAACACACAGACAAAGACAAACAGCAAAATGAAAGTAGGAATTGCAAAAACTAGGGATGTAAGAACTTGCTTGCGTCTACCGAGCACAGGTGCTCACAAAGTCCCTGCTGCTGCCTCCCCCCGTGAGCTGGGCTGTACAAGCCCTGGAGGGCTCAGTGAACAGTCTGGGAACATCCCACAGCTCCCACTCCTCAAAGCAAGCTGCCATTTTTACGCAAGATGGGGCGGCTCACATCGAGGTGTGGGCAGTTGCAGCAGTGTCCCTGCTGCCGCTGCCTCCACTGTAGTGTGGGAGAAGGAGCAAGGAGAGGAGAGGTGCTCCCTTCTTCTCTCCCCACCCCTGCTACAGCAGCAGCAGCGAGGGACAGGCTGACTGTTTTTCATAAATGTAAGAGACTTACATCAATCAACCAGCCTGTCCTTCACTGCTGCTACCACCATCACTGTAGCAAGGTGTGTAGAACAACCTAGGTGCTTCCTTCTTCCTTCCGTCCTCACCTGCTACAGCACTGGTGGCAAGGGACAAGCTGGTCATTTATCATAAGTCTCTTACACTTACATAAAACGACCAGCCGGTCCCTCCCTCGCCACTAACGTCATGGCTGTAGCGGGGAGGAGAAGGGAAGAAGGGAGGGCCTTTCCTCTTTTTGCCCCATTCTTGCTACAGCAGCAGCAGTGAGGGACAGGCTGGTCATTTTATGTATGTGTAAGAGACTTGCGTAAAACGACCAGCCGGTCCCTTGCTGCCGCCACCGCCACTGTAGCAGGGATGGGAGGAAGAGGAGGGTAGGTGCTTCCTTCTTCTCTCCTCCTGCCCCCGTCCTTGCTACAGCGGTGGTAGCAAGGGACAGGCTGGTCCTTTTACATACGTGTAAGAGACTTATGTAAAAGGACCACCCTGTCCCATGCCGCTGCCAGGGGGTGCTCCCTTCTTTACCTCTTGGCAATAAGTGGCTTGTGGTGAGTTGGGCAAGAGCTCAGGCCCACGAAGTGGTGTCCAGGCCAAATCACCGATTTCTCGCCAGGCTTCGAGCCCCAACCAGATGCTCATGCCATCCCTAGTGAAAACTAAACTGCTGCCCAATAGCAGTACACAATCAAGCCCTCAGACTGAAGGCTTCTTTAACTAAAAGCTCTTTGCCTGATGGCAGAAGGCCATCAGAGAGGGGCCTGTTCATCTGTCCAATGATTTCATGAGGTAGGTTAGCCTTTCAGTTCATTGAAGGTCATACATTGAAGAGAGATTTCACTGTAGGCCTCTTACAGTCAGACAAAACCCTCTTTTTGCACTTCTCAGCCCCAAGATGCTGAAGAGAATATAATGAAAAGCATCCTCCTGTACTTGTGATTCAGGGGGAGAGGGAGGTGGGGTTGTAATCCCACTGTCTTCAGTGAGTCTCTGACAATGAAAGATGCAATTTAATTCCACCACCCAAGAGCAATGTCAGGAAATTTGCAGTGGCTCACAAGAACATGGAGCAAGAAACATTGAGCACGGTGGTTCCTCACTTCATGATGCCAGTTCCCCATTTAAAATCTTGGTGCCTCAAAGATTTTACTTTTATTTATCCTTATTGGTGTAAGGGCCATGCAGCTAGAACTGGGACATTCAAAATGGTGCACATTTAGAGAGAACCATGAGTTAAACAGAGCACTGTTTTTGCAGTTATTAATTATACTCCTCTTGTCCACTTCCAGAGTATTTAAGAAAGCAGGTTGGTTGTTTTTTTTCCCCCCAAATCTTCATTTGCTTCCTTACTTTACACATAGATATACCTGCTATGCACTATTTTCCTCTTGGGTTCCTAAAGAGATAAATAGGTTATGTTTGCAACTCTGATCTCCCACAGGCAATTCAGGCAATGCTTTAAATCAACAGGGGTTTTTTTTTGCAGGGGAGGGTGGTTGCCTTGTACCATTTGAAGATTTCACAGTGGATGTGTTTTTCTTAATCTTTCCCTTCAAATCCAATTTATATCATTCAGGTTGGTATAATGATTTTCCTCCTTTGCTACACAATCTGTTCTGTTTTGAAACAAATAGCACAGATGTAGAGGCTGCTTGCAAGTAAGACACCCCATTTGCTTCCATCTGCCTGAAACACTCAAATGATATCTAAAGACAGGGAAGCCCCAAAATAGTTTCTTAATAAATTATTATTTCTTGTGAGAAGAAATAATGAGACTGTCTGAAGGAAATATGGAAATACTTTACTGTTACCTCCCAGTGAATCCTGATTATATCACTCCACAAATAAAGGCAGGACCATTCAATAACAATAAGCAAAAAAATGACTGTCATGTTACTGTGAGTCCTTCCCCTTAGCCATTGGCTGATGATCTTCAGTGCCACTGAAGATCACTGCTATGTGTACAATATTAGATTTATATTTGTCACTGCTATGTGTACAATATTACATTTATAGAAGTTCCCAAGGTGCCATTTTTTCACAAAATGGAGACCACAAAAATGGCTCACCTCAGGGTAGGTGAGGTGGCTTGATGAGCATAGGGGTGTGTGAGCAGGTCTGGGGCCATGCAAGCAGGGGAAGTGGTTTGGTGGGTGCCCAGAGGACCTGAGGGGGGTCCGTCCATCCCTACTTCACAGGAAATTTGGTTGAAGTGCAAAATAAAAAAATACCAATAATAAATAAACCAATACCTTCTCAGGATTTAGAATGTTATTTGCAGGTATATTTCATTCCCAAACTGATATATTTTTAAAACTAGTCTGTGGCCAACTGACAGGTTTGGGGGCCAATGAGTTGTCTTATGAATCAAAACAGGTCCTCAATTCAGAAAGTGAAGTTTCAAATAGGGATGGGTGGGAATTCAGTTTGGTACATTTTTTATAAGAACTTGCCTAACTCACAGATTTCTTCATGAATCCAGTGGAAAGAACTTGAGTGGGTTTTTTTGACTGAATGACTGAGAAACTGAACAATTTGTCTATCTCTGGTTTCCAATTCAAATGCCTAAGGCATGGGTTTGCTTGGTCTTTTGATCCAACCTGCTGCAGTCAATCTGCAAAAATCTGGCCAACTTCTCTTTGAGAACTGTGCACCAAATGTTTGCAAAGTACTTAAAAAGCACAATTTAAAAGAACATTGGACATTTTGCTTCCATTGAACTTAATGGAACACCTGGCATTGAATTTCTTAGAGAGGAGTCACTGGTATATGACTTTTAGCAAGATGCTCATACTGCATACTACCAAACTCAACATCTGCTATTTCATATTTGGGGACAGGTGAGTGCAGCATAAACAGAAGCATGTGTTGATGTCCCGGCCTTGCAAAGCAATATGCCTATTTTGTTAAAAAGTTGTTAGACTAAGCAACTTTAGTCTAAAGCGTAGATTTTACACATGCACACTATGATATCCAAGAACTTTATAAGCTGTAGAAGCATTTATTCTTGTGAGTGCCTTTGAAGAAATATGCTGATTTCAATAGGCATATATTTGGGTTATTTGCCATTTAGATCAGTGTGTTGTTATATTTAAGTCATGTGTTTATTAATTATATTGAATGCTATTGCAGCATTTGATGCAATTGCAATTTGATGCAATTTCAAGCATTTGAAGCTGCTTGATCCTATGCTTCAGCTAAAACAGTTGCCACTGACTTCCAGCTTACACTTGTGCAAGCTTATTGGTATCTGATCCTCAGGCTTAGGTGCTGGTGGTTCTGATTTTGGTGGGGCTGTGAATCCATCCTGAGTTTCAGTCAGACCCAGCTAGAACTCTGAAGGAGCTATCTAAAGTGCTGAACCCTGCTGTTTTTTTTTTTAAAAAGATTCAGCACCTTGAATAGTTCCTTTAGAGTTCTGCCCGGTTTTGAACTGAAACCCAGAATGTATTCACAGCTGCATCAAACTTGGAGCCACCAGCCTTCACTGGCTAGGTGCCTTCCTAGCCTTCATTCCATGCATGACCTGTTTGCACATATCATATGCTGGGCTCATGTTCAGCTTTAGGGATACTAACACATTTTACCATAACCACATGAGCTCCAATGTGGTATGGTTATAGCATACTTCCCAAACGTGGTGCCCTCCAGATGTGTTGGACTGCAACTCAGATCACTGGCCATACTGGCTGAGAATGATGGGATCTGTGGTCCAACGTATCTGGAGGGCATCAAGTTGGGGAAGGCTGAGTTAGAGTGTTGGATTAGGACTGAGGAGATTCAGGTTCACCTAGCCTGAGGTTTGCTGGGTGATCTTCTCACTTAGCCATGAAGTTCATTTCGGCAAGTTAGCCTCTCACAGCCTGACCTACCTCATAGGGTTGTCATGAGGACAAAATGGGGCTGGGGAACACCATGTAGCTGCCTTGAGCTTCTTGGAGGACAGGCAGGATATAAATGTGAGTAATAATGAAAAATAATAAAAGAAAATAGTTTAACCTAGACTCCACTGTCAGCTAATTCCTTTTGGACTAATTCACCCAGGCCCAGATCTTGACTCTTAGAGGCCTTCAGGTACAGGCAAGTTTATGGAGTACATGCCAGGGCTCCCTGGCATCCATTGCTTCTTCAGTGGCTTTCAGACATCCTACTTTCAACTAACAACAAACAGGCAAGGGTCAACTCACAGAAGGATTCCTCTGTCCATACAATAAGCTCAGATGCTTCATAAAGCAATATAGGACCAGGACAATGTGGGCAATCTTTGCTGGTCCCAGGAACTCCCGCCTCCCCATCTGGATTTGATCCTGAAAGACCAAGGAAAAGTGTGTGTGCATGGAGAGCAAGTAGTAAGCAAGCACAATTTGTGACATTGCACAACATCATCAATGATCACTGATTGCTGACACATTTGTTAAAGGCATCAGCCTAAACTTCCAATCTCCTGGCTTTGTGGAGCTTGAGCCAACATAGCTCAACACTGATAGCCTTATCTGTAGTCCTAATCCAGCAGGGCTTTTAAACAATGAATATTTGTTACAGTTGAAACAGGCTGGAGAGAGTGCACCAGTAGCATGTCCTTGGCGGGGCTCAGAGCTTCGGCTTAAGTTCCCAGCTAGGCTTCAGTGAATGGGCCATGGTTGAGTGGTTTGGAAGGTGAGGCATTCATTGGAGCAATCATCTGCCAGCCCTCCTGAAAGATCGGGTCAGCCAGGCACTGCAGATTTTCTTAGTGAACTTAAGGGAGAATGACCTTTGCCTGTTAAATGGCAAGGCTTTGATCCTCCAGGCTCTGGAGGATTTGAGAAACTTCCAGAGGTTGTGGAAAGATGTGCACATTTTGTGTTCCAAGCTGTTACCCAGGGGATTGTGGAGAGGCAAGGTCACCCTCGGAGCTTGGACAGGGTAAGGAGGAAAATTAACTGCAAGCTACGTATTGCCATAGCCAAGGAATATATCTCCCCACCCTGGCATCAGGTAGAGTGGCCACCTACAAATAATCAAAAAAGAGGAAATGAATCACAAAAAAGAGGACAAAAGATGACACCAATTTGCATCGCAAACTCTTATTTAAATAGAGTGCAAGACTTCTCACCGTAGTGGAGAAGACTGACTAGGTGACCCATGTGCCTGCTCAGTTTGCTGTCCAGGTGCTAATTTCATGGCCCCTGTTCTCCCACACCTCATGTTCTTTGGCTTTAAACCAGACTTGGAGTGGACATCCCATCAAGTAGAGGGCACCTTCAAATAGAGGACTGTCCTGTCCCAGCTCTCCAAAATGGAGGACTGTCCTCTGAAAAGTAGGACGTCTGGCCACCAAACATCGCGTTTAGGTTTGAAAATCTTTACAGGGCTGTTCATGTGAATCAAATATAATGTTGTCCAACTGAGGCACAAACACATATTCCATATTTGTGTGTGGAGGGGCAGTTCTTCCAAAAATTGTCAGGGGAAGACTGCTAACCTACCTTGTAACTCCCCTCTTGTTGTATTGCTTGAAAGGCCTGGGGCAGAAGGAAGCGGGCAGAAACACCTATATTTGTCAAGTTGCATCCACAGTATACAATGTAATATGAGCGGAAGTGTAAATTATGTTGTGCTAGCATGCAGGGCCTCTAATGCAAATTGCCAACAGCATTAGGTGGTTTGATGGGATTCCCTGGAAAACCCACTCCCTTCTCCCAGGATATATAGCCACAGGTTTCACTTTTTGTTTTCTTCTCATTTCTTTCATCTCCACTTCTTTTCCTGCCATCAGCTGAATCACCTTTGCTTTATCATAGTTACACATCAAGGATAATTCTTTTTTTTTCTTGATTTAGAGAGGGCTGGTATGGTATGGCCAATGTTTGATAATGCCTGATGGATACCTGGAGTCTCCTGAATATTTATTTTTCTTCCTTTTATGGAGCTGGCAGAATCCATGGGCTTTTAGACAAGAAATAAATGAGAAGCATCTGGAATACTGTAAGCGACAGGATTTTCTATACACTGAGGAGAACATCCTGGACGGTTCTGAGAAATGGATAAGGAAGTGAATGGAATGCTGATTTTTCCATTATTATTATAGGCCAAATGCAGAAGATAATAGCATAAGTGATATAGAGACAAGCTGTAAATCATTCAGATCTGGGGCAGTTGAGCTTTATCTTTATGGAAGGGGATAAGGAGAGGATGTAAAGCGGAAGAGAAGAGGGAAGAATGACTGGGCGAAGGGGAAAGAAAGACAGAGAATGATGAGAGGCTGGGGAGATGTACCATCTGTTCTAGTAGCTGAAACACTAGCAAGGTATCTGCATTGTCCTTTTGGTGGCCAAATATTCTCTAATTCTTTTGACAGAATGACTCCTGAGGACAGTTTAAGACAGAGTGGCACATTTTCAACCAATGCCAGTAACATACATGTTCAATCCTAAGGAACCTACATTAAAACAACCACAATAAACCCCTCTGCCACACACACACCTAAAACTCGATATGTCTCTATTTTCTTCTTGACTTGTATCACACAATTTGTAATTGAGAAAGCATTTATGCTGTTGAATAATGCAAACAGATGGAGGGAGAAATTAAGAGGAATTGGCAAGGTAGAAAAGATGAATGTTCAGTTGAGATTTGAAATGAGATGGAGAGTCAATGAGGCAGAGCTACGGGAAAGATGTTCCAGATGGTCAGACCTGCACAGGAGAAGGCTCACACTACAACAGTGATGGGACTAGTGAGATGAGGAAGAGAAATATGGTAGAACATATTTGACAATGTTCAAGTGATAGACAAGTAGGCTGACAGTGCAATCTTTGCAAGTTTACTCTAACATAAGTCACTAGGGCTGCACCGTATTTTGTTGTTGTTTTGCTTTATTCCTATTTTTATTAATTCCTTGATGTAAGCCACCCTGAAATTCTACTACAGGTAGGGATGGGAGGACCTATCAGATTCGCTTTGTCCTGCATTCACATTTTTGAAATCTAAAGATCTTTCTCTCCTGAATATGAAGAAATTTACAAATTTTGGAAAATTGTTATAGAAAATGAATGGAAGCACCATTCTCACCCATCCACAGCAGCTGAATTCAATAGGAACAGCTATTCCCAGCATGGAAAGGACAAGGTTGTACCTGTCTGCCATATAGCTGTTAAAGATGAGGAAACTGTCAGAGAAAAAAAAGAGAGAGAGGGAGAGATAGCAGTCTTAAGGTCTAACATAGTTGAATATTTAGGGATTCGAAGCCAGACTTTGTAGATTCCTCACATGGTTAAGAACCCTGGTTTCCAGAAGAAAAAGGCAATAAACGTCACCTTTTACAAAAGAAGTGCAATATTGATTAGTAACATATGTTTCTTCATTCATATATATATATATATATATATGAACAATAGGCTATGTATGTGCTCAGAATGAATTCAGTTGGACCTTCTGATGTGGTCTTTATGTGCAATTATTAGAGCTACATGTCTAAGTGTGCCAGTAAGGGAAGGAGCCTGGGGAAGGAGGACCAGCCAGCAGCTGCACCGGGTGAGCCTGAGCCTGAGCCTGAGCCTGCTTCTGCCCCCGCCCACAGGTACTTAAGGCGGGGCTGCCAGAGGCTGCTCGGGAAGGAGCCTGGGGAAGGAGGACCAGCCAGCAGCTGCACCGGGTGATCCTGAGCCTGAGCCTGAGCCTGCTTCTGCCCCCGCCCACAGGTACTTAAGGCGGGGCTGCCAGAGGCAGCACCTTGGCGTGCGCCTCGGCGTCGCGCCAAGTGCGATGCTAAGTGCGCACTTAGCGTCGCACTTGGAGTCGCGTAGGACCTGAAGACCCACCCATCTGCCTCTCCAGAGACACCAGCAGCCACAATACCAGCAGCAAATAGCGGCAGCAGAGGGCAGCAGCTTTAAAGACAAGGGGAAAGGGGCAAACGTGGACTTTATCTGCTCCTTCTTAGCTGCTGTTCTCTTTTATCTCTTTTATATTCTTTTAAACTGTTGTGTATTTTATATCCTAATATTTTAATATGTGCCTGGGAGGACTATTGGGCAACTCAGGGAGTCAGAGAGGTGCCACCATAACTGTGGTCACGGGCAGGGGGAGGTATGGCGTTGGGGGATTAACAGGCCAGCTGAGGAGAAGAGGGGCTAGACACCTTACAGCTGTCCCCTCTTCTGGTTCTTCCCCCAACCTGATGGTTCCTGGCAGCCTTACCAGTCTGCCCTCGGGTCTGGTGCTGCTGCTGCTGAATGCCAGGTTGGCCCCAAATAAAATCTCCCTCATCCATGATTTGATTGTGGATAAGGGGGCTGACCTGGCATGTATTACTGAGACCTGGGTGGGGGAACTGGGAGGGGTCACTCTCTCCCAGCTGTGCCCTCCTGGGTACTCGGTGCAACACCAACACCGACTTGAGGGTCAGGGAGGGGGGGTTGCCGTGGTCTATAGGAATTCAATCTCCCTCTCTAGGCTTCCTGCTCATTTGAGTGCAGATCTTGAGTGTTTGTACCTTGTGTTGGGTACCCGGGACAGATTGGGGATTCTGTTGGTGTACCGCCCACCCCGCTGCCCATCAGACTCCCTGCCTGAGCTGACGGAGGTGGTCTCGGACTTGGTGTTGAGGACCCCTAGGATGATGGTCCTGGGGGATCTCAACTTCCATGCCAAGGCCGCTGTATCCAGGGCGGCTCAGGACTTCATGGCCACCATGACAACCATGGGGCTGTCCCAACATGTCATCGGCCCAACGCATACAAAAGGACACACGCTTGATCTGGTTTTCTTGACTGGGCAGGAGGATGGTGATCTGAAAGTGGAGGAATTAACATCTGTCCCTTTGTCATGGTCAGATCACTTCCTGCTGAGCTATAGACTCCTGGCGGCCTTTCCCCTCTGCAAGGGTGGGGGACCTATTAAAATGGTCCACCCTTGGAGATTAATGGATTCCAATGGATTCCAGAGGGCTCTGGGGGATTTTCCTGCTGGTATGGCTGGTGCTCCTGTCAAAGCCCAGGTCGCTCTGTGGAATGCAGAGATGACTCGGGCGGTTGACACAATCGCGCCCAAGCGCCCTATCCCCATGAGCAGAGCCCGGCCAGCTCCTTGGTATACACCTGAGCTGAGGGCAATGAAGCAAGAGGGGAGACGGCTAGAACACAGGTGGAGGAAAACTCATGCTGAGTCTGACCGAACACAGGTAAGAGCCCACTATCGAGCCTACTCTGTGGCGGTGAGGGTGGCAAAGAGACAGTTCTTTTCCACCAGCATTGCATCTTCCCAGTGTCGTCCAGTGGACCTTTTCTGAGTGGTTCGCGGCCTGTTACATTCTGGGCCAGGGAGAGAGACGGTGGAACCCTCGGTAGCACGCTGTGACGAGTTTGCACAGCACTTTGAGGATAAAGTCGCTCAGATTCGTCATGAATTGGACACCACCATTAATGCAGTTCCATTGGTAGAGGCGTTCAGAGCACCGTCTGGTCCAGTTTTATTGGATGAGTTTCATTAACTGAGGCCTGAGGATGCGGACAAGGTGCTTGGCCAAGTCCGATTGACCACTTGTGTGCTTGACCCTTGCCCTTCATGGCTTATTACATCAAACAAGGAGGGGTTGTCCGGCTGGGTCCAGGAGGTTGTAAATTCCTCCTTGAGAGAGGGAGTGGTGCCTGCCGCTTTAAAAGAGGCGGTAATTAGACCACTCCTGAAAAAGCCTAACCTGGACCCAGAGGATGTTAACAATTATAGTCCAGTGGCCAACATCCCCTTCCTGGGCAAGGTGCTTGAGCGGGTGGTTGTAGGACAGCTCCAGGCACTCTTGAATGAAACGGATTATCTAGATCCATTTCAATCGGGCTTCAGGCCTGGTTTTGGAACAGAAACTGCCTTGGTCGCCCTGTGGGATGACCTCGGCCAGGAGAGGGACAGGGGGAGTGCGACCCTGTTGATTCTCCTGGACCTCTCAGCGGCTTTCGATACCATCGACCATGGTATCCTTCTGGATAGGTTGTCTGGGTTGGGAGTAGGAGGCACTGCACTACAGTGGTTCTGCTCCTACTTGGATGGCCGATTCCAGAAGGTGGTGCTGGGGGATTACTGCTCTGTGCCATGGCAATTGTGCCATGGGGTTCCACAGGGCTCTATTTTATCCCCCATGCTGTTTAACATCTACATGAAACCGCTGGGGGAGGTTATCCGAGGTGTGGGCTGAGGTGCCATCAATATGCGGGTGACACCCAGCTCTACCTCTCTTTTACATCAAAATCAGGTGAGGCAGTGACTGTTCTGAATCAGTGCCTGGGCACGGTAATGGACTGGATGAGGGCTAATAAACTGAAACTCAATCCAGACAAGACAGAGGTACTGTTAGTGGGTGCTTCATCTGCCCGGCTTGGTGATATTCAACCTGTTCTGGAGGGGGTTGCACTCCCCCTAAAGGATCAGGTTCGTAGTTTGGGGCTGCTCTTGGATCCAGAACTGTCACTTGAGGCACAGGTGAACTCAGTGGCACGGAGCTAGGGTTGGCGGAGAATTTCTCCCCGAAACTTCGGGGGGCCGAGCGCCAACGTGTTCAGCCCCCCGAACAAGTTTCGGGGAGAAATTCTCCGCACCCCCCCACCCCCGCACCCCCCCGGGACGGGACTTACCTTTGCCAAATGTCCCTCCCGGCGGCGGGTCCCGGCGGCGGTTCGTCGGGTCTTCGTCAGGGGCGGGGGCGGCAGCCGATCTTTCGACCGGCTGCCGCTGCCGCCATTCCAATAAAACTAAAAAAAAAAAACCACGCCCCCGTGATAGGCTTAGGGGTGGACGAAAGTCACTTACCTTTCGTCGAAGCTTGTTCGCGGTGGGGGGGAGGCGCTTCGCTGCTCCCCCCGCGAAGTTCAGGCCGGGGGGGAGGCTTCCCGACTCGCCCCGGCCGAAATTCAGGCCGGGGGGGAGGCTTCCCGCCTCGCCCGGCCGAAATTCAGGCCGGGGAGGAGGCTTCCCGCCTCGCCCTGCCGCGAACTCGAAAGTTAAAAAAAAAAACAACCGCCCCCGTGATAGGCTACGTGACGATTAACGTAGCCTATCACGGCTAGATCTGCAAAGTCAGCCGTGATAGGCTACGTTAATTGTCACGTAGCCTATCACGGGTGACTTAAAAAAAAAAAAGCGCGTACGGATGATGGCAGCCCCCATAGGGAGCCGCCATTCATGTTCCTTATTTGGTCACTGTAGTCTACGTAAAGATTACGTAGACTACAGCGAAAATAAGGGCAACGCTACTTGCGTTGCCCTTATTTTTGCCGTAGTCTACGTAAAGATTTACGTAGACTACAGCGACCAAATAAGGAACGCGAATGGCGGCTCCATATGGGGGCCGCCATTTGCATACGCGCTTTTTTTTTTCTTTAAAGTCACCCGTGATAGGCTACGTGACGATTTACGTAGCCTATCATGGCTGACTTTGCAGATCTAGCCGTGATAGGCTGCGTTAATCGTCACGTAGCCTATCACGGGGGCGTTTTTTTTGTTTTTGTTTTACTTATAATTTCGTGGCCGGGCGAGGCGGGAAGCCTCCCCCCCGCCTGAATTTCGGCCGGGCGAGGTGGGAAGCCTCCCCTCCCGGCCTGAACTTCGGGGGAAGAGCAGCGAAGCGCCTCCCCCCCACCGTGAAAAGCTGTGAGACCAGGTAAGTGGGTTTCGTGCACCCCTACACGGAGCACTTTTTATCAGCTTAGGCTGGTATACCAACTACGCCCTTACCTGGACAGAGATAGCCTTGCTACAGTTATCCATGCTCTGATAACTTCTCGTCTGGATTACTGCAATGCGTTATACGTGGGGCTGCCTTTGAAAACAGTCTGGAAACTTCAGCTGGTCCAAAATAGGGCAGCAAGATTGTTAACAGGGACTGGCCTGTGAGCTCATATTATGCCAGTACTTTTCCAACTGCACTGGCTGCCAGTCCATTTCCGGGCCCGATTCAAAGTGCTAGTGTTAACATTCAAGGCCCTTAACGGCTTGGGGCCAGGTTACCTGAAGGATCGCCTCCTCCCATATGTGCCTGCCCGGACCTTAAGATCATCATCAGCGGCCCTTCTCCGTGAGCCCCTGCCACAGGAAGTGAGGCGGGTGGCTACTAGGAGGAGGGCTTTTTCTGCTGTGGCACCCCGGCTCTGGAATGAGCTCCCTAGTGAGGTTCGCCTGGCGCCTACATTGTATTCCTTTCGGCGCCAGGTGAAGACCTTTTTATTTTCCCAGGCATTTTAGCATTTTAGCTTTCTAAATTTTTATCTTTGCTGTTTTAAATCTGTATTTTAAACTCCTGCACTGCTGCTAGGTTTTATTGTGGTTGTATTGTTATATTGTGGTTTTAATGTTCTGTATATTTTAAATTGTTTTACTGTGTGTTGCTTGGATTTAATTGTTGTGAACTGCCCAGAGAGCTTTGGCTATTGGGCGGTATAGAGATGAAATGAATAAATAAAATAAATAAATAAAATAAGATACTTAAATAGTAAGATACTTACTATTGGGCCCATGCTGGAGCCAGGATAATCATTAAAAGAACACAGGGAGACATTTTCTAATCTGACAGCTAAACATAGCTGAAGTTTTCAACAGAGATTATAGGAAGATAGGAGTGCTGCACTCTATTAATGTAACAGAGGCAGTGAAAATCCCTGAAAGATGGTCTTCCACTATATAGATCCATTAGACTATTACAATCTTCAGGGCAGGCCTTGCTGTCCATGACACATCCTGCAGACTC
Source organism: Heloderma suspectum (assembly GCF_057233095.1). Lineage (NCBI taxonomy): Eukaryota > Metazoa > Chordata > Lepidosauria > Squamata > Helodermatidae > Heloderma > Heloderma suspectum. The sequence goes on along the minus strand of NC_139462.1, from coordinate 30,932,887 downwards.
CCATCTGGCAGCAACACAGCAACAGGCCTTCTCTGTGGTGGCTCCCTCCCTCTGAAATGACCTTCCCTCTATGATACATCAAGTTTTGATGATCATCTGCTTTTGACAATTATTAAGTACTTACTTGTTTACCCTAGCTAGGGATGTCAGAGGAATCTGCAATGGAACCAAATGAGTTTGTGTTTTTATGAATCCAACCATGGATCCCATAGCAGACCGGCTTTTCCCCTGTTGGGCAGATTCCACTCATTTGCGGAGTGTTTTTCTAACCTTCAGGAATTTTGTGCAAATTTCATTGTAGAAAAACATGTAAAAAAACCTGTCTGAAAATGCACATTTCTCTCATAGCCTGAAGTGTGAAAATGGCAAATGCACATTTTGGGGGGATTTGCGCATTTGGGGGGAATGTGTGAATTTCTGCAAATTCAGAAACAAAACAAAAATCCAGTTCTGTTGATGTGTGGATGAAGAAACGAAAGGTGCCTGATAACCCACGAAACACAGATGGAACAGACTTTACACAATTGGGGTACATCCCTAACCCCAGCTTTTCCTATCCATTCACTTGTCTAAATGTTGTTGTGCTTTTATAATGATGTATTGTATTATTATCATTTGCTGTAAATCTCTTTGGGATTTTTAAAATGGGAAGTGGTATATAAATATTCTAAAATAACTAAATAAATTTGGAAAATAGACTTGATGTGGTAATAATGAAATACAACTTCTCTCACTGTATGAGTGTCCATTTGGATGGATGAGAATCCATCCACCTAGGGTGGCCAGGTGTCCTGCTTTACAGAGGACAGTCATCCTTCTGAAGGGCTGTCAGTCCTCTATTTGAAGCATTCAGAAATTGAAGCTGCTGTAAAATGGCTTCTAGATTGTTTTGGAGCCCAATCAAAGGTGCTGGTTCTTACCTACAAAGCCCTAAATTGTTTTGGGCCAAGAATAACTGAAAAACCACTTCCTGCCCATCATTTGTCATCCTCATCAGAGGTGCTATTAAATGTCCCACCACCTAGAGAGGTTAGGTTGGTGGGCATTTGAGACAGGGACTTTTCTGCAGCAGCACCCAGACTGTGAAATCCCCTCTCTAGGGAGGTCACACTACCTTTGTCATAGTTTACACAGGCAAATGAACATGACATTGTTCTGTTTAGTTTTACTGGTTTTTAATGTCGCTTTCTGATTTTATTGTAGTTAATGTTCTGTCTCCTGTTCTCATTTTATTGTTATGAGGAATTAGTTTTATTTTGTTTTTTATTGCTGTTTTTATCTTAATTTTGTACATTTCCTTGGGCACCCAGTGGACAGAAGGTTAATTTATAAATTAATAATAATAATAATAATAATAATAATAATAATAGAAGCAACAATAATAAATTATTAATAATAATTTAATGCTTGCCTTAAATTCAGATGCTCCAGTTGCAATCTGACATACACTTACTTGGAAATAAGTCCCATTGAACTCAATGGGGCTTACTTCTAAGTAGACATGTATAGGAGTCCAATCAATTAATTAGTCAGATGAATCATTATGAGACATTTTGATTGACTGAACAGGTACCCCAATTAATCACTCGGCAGATGCTACATATATATAGCTACATATATATATATATATATATATAGAGAGAGAGAGAGAGAGAGAGAGAGAGAGAGCTATCAGGATTACAGATGGCAAGCATCACCTTTAAAAAGCATCTCTTCCTGTGTGTGAGAGAACAGGGAATGCCTGTTCTAAGGTGATGAAAGATGCAGCATGTATCATCTAAAAACAAAGAAAATATGCCTTACCCATTTAACCTGCTTTTCTCATATGCAAATCCTGATTTAATTCATGAGCTAATTAACATTTCTTTTATTCAGTAAGGGCACTATCCTATGCATGTTTAGACAGAGAAAAGGCCTACAACTCCCAGCATTCCCCAGTCATAATAAAAACAGAATAAGGGGAGGGGCTGTAGCTCAGCCCCAAAGCACCTGCTTTGCACACAGAAGGTCCCAGGTTTCATCCCCAGCATCTCCAAGTAGGACTGGCAATATTCCTGCCTTAACCTCTGGAGAGCCGCTGCCAGTCAGTGTCGACAATACAGGGCTAGATGGACCAATGGTCTCACTCTGTATAAGGAGTCTTCCTCTGTTCCTAGAATATCAATATAAAATGCATATTAATCCCATTTATTTTAAGAAAAATAAGTCTTACTTATTTTTCTGGTGACCAAAATGGTTTTCCAGCAGTTCTGGATGGTGGCCAGGGTGAGACTGTTTCAACCTCAAGAGTAGCCCTCATGCAGCAACCCTATGCACACAGTTGGGATCATGGTGTACCGTGTATTGCTCCCAGTAGGACTTACCTCAGACTAAATATATGCATAAACCATCTAGTTTCCCTGTACTTTTGTTTGCCACCTACCAAACAATGTATCTAAAATTATTTATAGGCCGCATTTAAGGGTAAAACCTGTGTAGCAGTCGGATTTTATATTTTCAAAAATGAGGGGTTAACCATTGCTTGCTTGTTTCTTCATTCTACTCCATCACAGCATCCAGTAATATCTGACAGTCGGCAGCCTCCTCCCACATTCCATGTTAGGACTATGACTTAAAAGCACGCTCCATGGTTTCAATATTATCCACCTCTCTCATCCCACCGCCCCCCTTCCTCCCCAGCCGCCTTTTGCTTTTTTAACCATTTTGCCTGATGAAGAGATCCTGGAGAACTCACACGCTTGTACACTATTTTGTGGTCTAATGAAGATATTACCTAATATAGATTTTGACATTTTTCTTATGGCCAAAACATGACTAGTTTGGATTTTTATAGATCATTTTAAGTGCAATCCTATACATGTTTGCTCAAAAGTCCCATTGTGTTCAGTGGACTTACTCATCAGTAAATATGTATAAGATTGCAGCATTGTGTCCCAAATGTGGTACTATAAGGGCACAAACCTATGCATGTTTAGACAGAAAAAAGTCATACAACTCCTGGCATTCCCTAGCCAGCCATGCTGCCTAAAAATGCTAAACATTTCCATCTAAAAATGCATAGGATTGCACCCTAAATGTAATTAGCCCACTCCTTCTGTTTAGATTAGAAGGATTTTGAAAATGGAAGGGCAAATCTCTCTCTCCCCACTTGCTCTGTACACACTTGTAAGGCTTATACTCTCCCAATTTATGTATTTACACATACATAAATACATACATATACATACTACTTTTATACCGCTTAATATCCTAAAATCTCTAAGCAGGTCACACCACAATACATATATAATAAAAGGATAAACACCAGTGTAAAACCATGTAAGAATGATATAAAATAATAATAATAATAATAATAATAATAATAAAAAGTGCTTTCCCCACAAAGCTCTCAAACCACACTGCATTACAAGAAAGAAAATCAACTCTGCCAACAAGCCTTTACTTATTAAAGTAAAAAACAACAACAACACACAGGGTAAGATGCTTTATTTTTAGTACTGGTGATAAGAAGGTTAAGGGTAAAGAACTGGGCATGTTTAGCCTTGAGAAGAGAAGACTGAGTGAGAGGGGAGATAGGATAGCGCTCTTCAACTACTTGAAAGGTTGTCACAGAGAAGAAGGCCAGGATCTCTTCTTGATCATCCCAGAGTGCAGGACACGGAATCAGGGGCTCAAGTGACAGGAAGCCAGATTCCGGCTGAACATCAGGAAAAACCTCCTGACTGTTAGAGCAATACGACAATGGAACCGATTACCTAAGGAGGTAGTTGGTTCTCCCACACTGGAGGGATTCAAGAGGAGGCTGGACAGGGATGCACTGACTTGGATTCCTGCACTGAGCATGGGGTTGGACTCAATGGCCTTGTAGGCCCCTTCCAACCCTACTATTCTATGATTCTGTGATTCTAGGGTTATTACTCCCAAAGCTATTGCATATACTGCCCAATTTTATAGCCACACTTTTTGTGATAAGATCTCTCATGTAACTGAAGCTTCAACATCAATTTCCTTGATTATAAGTCTGTGTCACTGAACAAATGGCCATCAAATGCTTCTCCACCCACTTCTGATTTCCTGAACTTCAAAATGGAACATTAAGTGCCATTTAGTCACTGACAGCAGCAATACGCCATTTATCAGCCTATTAGGTGCACCCAGTAACGCTAATGGGGGTGAATGTAAAATAACAAAAGCTTCTCGCTGAGGCTTCACTTTCTTGGCTGGAAAGGGATAATTCAGTAATTACAGAGCATGCCTCATTTAGTAGCCTGGCCAAAGGACAGGAAATGGGTTACTTACTATGAAGATTTCAGAGGTTCTAAACACCTGCTGTTAACAGGGTTTTCGAAATCTTATTCTACTAGAGCTTATTTTCCATCCTGCATACCAAAGAGCACCTTTCAGTGTTTAGAAAACTCTCCTTTTAGAGGATTCACTGGACAAGTTTCAATCAACCTTTTAAAACTTTTCAGATGTTCAAGTAGCCATACTGGTAACATGTCATTCAGAAGAGTCACTAGATTACTCCTAGAGTGCGCTTTTCCTGTTATGAGACATTTATTATAAATGTATAAAAAAAAGTATTATAATTAGGAATGCTCCCCCTGTCAGAATCTCTCCCTAGATTTTTGAACTTCTAAATTACATGGTCTGATTTCCATAGTGGATTGAATGTGTTAGGAAACCTCCACAACCCTGCTTTTTATTCCCAAATTCTGTATAGACTGTGCCACATGAGTGGTTTGCCACAATTGTTAGTGGCTTCAATTCAATCACAGCTCTCTCCCACTACATCCACAATTCACTACCAAGCTATGTTCAAAGTGTTATGCTAGGCCCTAAATAGTCAAAGACCAGGTTATTTGAGAGACTGCCTTCTCCCATATAGGCTGCCCTGGTCTCTATGTTCTGAAGAGTTCTGCTATGTTCTGCTGACTATACCATAGCCTACTGAAATTTGTTTGGCCATCATTCAGAGCCTTCTCAGCTGTGGCACCCACCATGTAGAATGATCTCCACACTGAGATCAGGTGGGCTCCTAGTGTGGAGTGCTCCCGCTGACAACTTTGCACAGGCATTTCCCTGACCATTACCACTGTCAGCTCAGCTACCCCTGGTTATTTTAATGAGGCTTTATTGTTTGTGCAGGCATTTCATTGTTGTAATGATTAGTTTTATAGTATTTTATCATGATTTTATCTTGTAAATTGTTTAGGGATTTCTTTATTTTAGAAAAGAAAAGCAGTACAGAAATTCTCTGAAATAAATAAATAAATACATCAAGGGTGGGCAATTTATGGCCCTCAAGATTTTTTGGCCTACAACTCCCATCAGCCCTAGCCAGCATAGTCAATGATGAGGAATAATGGGAGTTGTAGGCTAAACATCCAGAGGGTCACAAGTTGCCCACCCATACACTACATGAATGATGTCCATTTGCAAACTGATAAAGCACTGCCAAAAAAGAAGAAGCCATCCTGATGTATATTGACTGCATCAAGATTCTTTTTGTGAGGTGTTTTGTTTTGTTTTACCAATGTTCCTGTGTATTGAAAGAAGAAACACTGCAAAAAAGCAACCATAATGTAATTGGATGATCAGTTGTGTTACCAATGTACAGGAGTACAGAACTGTGTGTGTGTGTGTGTGTGTGTGTGTGTGTGAAGTTCCCTGTTCCTCAACAGTCCTCTAAAAATATTCATAATTGGCAAGATGTTTGTGAATCATCACTACCCATGGAAACACAGATGTTCTATCCATGTTTCTTTGGATCATAGAATAGTAGGGTTGGAAGGGGCCTATAAGACCACTGAGTCCAACCCCCAAGATCCAACAAGATTGGATCTTGTTTAATCATTTGGGAACAGCAGGATGAAAAGGCTACTGCTTGTTGGTTTCTAGAAGCCTCTGATCAGCCTGTCCTCTGTAAGACAGGCTTTTGGTCTAATCCAACGGGTCTCTTCTTTTTACATTGTTAATCATGTAAACACTAGAGAGGGCCAAAACAGACATTATTTTAAATGTGTGTCTACCTTCTTTTCATTTTTATTCTAGAGTAGGTTCTGGGGTCCTGATCCAGATTGGGAACCTGGCATGGAGGGTGAGGGTGGGGCTATTAAAATCTGGATCAGGGACCCTGAACGTACTCTAGAGCAAAAATGAAAACAAGACATAGCAGCTGGACACACATTTAAAGTAATGTCTGTTTTGGCCCTAGGCACAATCACTAATGATAAATAAGGTCTTGAATCCAAAGAACAGTGTAACTAGTTCTACACGCTCAGGGTAAGGTTTGGGCTTGTGTTTCTCAAAACAGCACCATGGCTTTGACAAGTGGAAAACTTTATGGGAGTTTCAGAAGCAGTTTTATTATCATATTTCTCTCAGCATTTCCCCATAATATATGCATGTATTGTGAAAGTCTTCTGAGAAATTCCATGTATATCACACCTTCACAGAAGTTTGAGGGCTCTTTACATGATGCGGTGACCCTGCCGTGACCCTCCTGCACTAAATGCCCGTTGTTCCATTTTTAAATAGATCGCAGATAATGAGCTATCAAATTACCCCGTTGTGTTCCGCTTCAGTTTCCTCCATGAAAAGAGTTAAAGCGGCAAGAAGAGGAGTGAGATCAATGACAGATAAAGGAAGATTCAGATAAGGGGGGGGGGGCAGAGGGGAAAAGGGAAAGGGAAAAAGGAAGCACATGTAAAGGGAATCAGTTGTGACCCTGCATTTAAAATGGAAGCAGAAAGCCCCATTTTAAATGCAGGATTTTAGGCTGGTGTAAAGATGCCCATTATGTCCCATTCAGTGGGGTTTAGGCTCAAGTATATGTGCAACCTGAAAGGGAAATCCTAATTGGTCTACTCAGAAGTAATACTCATTGAGTTCAGTGGGGCTTAAGGAAGTACAGCACTGAAGCCTAAGGTTGCAATCCTATACATCAAGGGTGGGCAACTTCAGGAGATCTGGGGGCAATTTTTGCACCCCATAGCTGTGTCTCTCCACTACAGCACTGAAAATTAAAATAAATAAATAAATAAATAAATAAATAAGGCATCCAGACCAGGAATGGAGCATCAAAAGATCAACATTCACTTGTTTTCCAATAAGAATTTTAAAGAATTTTTTTTAAAAAAGCAAAAGCAAATAAAATTAAATGGTGAAAGCAACATTTCCATGCATCCATATGTATACTCCAGTCCTTCATACTTTTCCCTTTCCATCTCAGTCTTGCAGTCAAAAGACAAAGAGAAAGTTGGTGCTACAAAATTCATGTGGTGAAATGGATTTTTGCTGAAATTCAAAACCTGACACATTTAGTCAAGCAGCCTGAATAAAGAATTGGAGAAATTGTTCTTGAGAACAGAAGGTTTGCTTGTCAGAGGGAAATGAATTTGGCCCATGTTAGTTACAATACTGTAGTCCTCTTTCAATAAAGAACTACATGATTTCTGTGTGGTAGGAAGTCAATTCCATTTTAGTATTAACTTCAGGATTATTTTCCTCTAGAGAGGAGGAAGCTGGGCCATGCATATGTGTGACTTAACAGAAAGACCTCTATTATTATCTGAAATGTCAAACTGTCAGAAATATGTCTGCTTCACTCTTTCCGCCAGTAACTGTTGCTATTTATGACAACACTGTGCTACTAGAAGTTTCCAGGCTATTTTAAAAATGGTTCTGAAAAACATGAATTCACATTTGGGGTTGTGATTAAGGATTTTCTCATGCTTAGGCTGGCTTATAAGAGGCAGTTTTTGTTCAGCATATTCTCCCTTGTTTAAATAACTTGAGCTAAATATCTGTAGATGGGATTGTTTCTATCCCAGAAATGTGAACAAATGCTACTGGACAAAATCTGACTGCTTAAGGCAGGAGTAGGCAACCATTTCAGGTGGTGGGCACATTTGACAGTTTGAAAAGTATCTGTGGGCACCACCACAAATTGCTGTTGGGAGAGGGCGTGCACCATCCCCAGCTCTTGCCTTCTGAATCTCCCTGCTCCTCACTCCCATCTGGATTTCTTCTCCTTCCTTGACCCCTCCCTCGCTGCCATGCTCACCTTCCTCTTTCTCCCCCTGCCTGAGATGTCTTCCTCGTTCCCATCTCTGCCACCACACTCACAATCCTTCTCCTCTTCACACCACCTGAGATTTCCTCTTCCTTTCGCCACTGCACTCACCTCCTTCTCCTTCCTTCTTCCCTGTGACAGGGGGAGAAAATTGGCAGTGGTAGCAGCAGCGAGAGGAAATTGCCAGCAGTGGTGATGGGGGGGGGGAGAATTGGCATTGGTGGCAGGGGGAGGAAATCAGCAGTGACAGAGAGGGAAGAAATCCCAAAGGCTTCTGGTGGGTACACCGGGGGGTCCTGGTGGGTGCCAGATTGCTAACGCCTGCCATAAGGAATATCAGTTGCTCCTAAGCTGCCAACCTAGAGACAAGAGACTTGTGAGGACTTGTTGCCCACTTTGGAGATGTTGGGCCCTGTCCCACTTCTCTTTATCCCTCCCTGAAAAGTAGTCCTCTTTTAAGACCAAATCTATGTGCCCATAACATACAGAAGAATTCAGAAAAAGTTAAGCATATTCGATTACATTGAAAGCTTCATTTCTTGGCCTGACATCCATGTTTAGAATAGCCTACAAATTCAATGCTGTTGAAACGGAAATTCTTCCACTGCAGCTGTTCAGAAGGCATGATGGAATAATTTCTATGAGATATCTAATGCTAAATGCTTTATTTAATGCTAAAGTAGGAAGTCAAGAAATCACTGGGATAACAGGCAGGCATGGCCTTGGTGTACAAAATGAAGCAGGACAAAAGCTAATAGAGTTTTGCCAAGAGAACACGCTGATCATAGCAAACACTCTTTTCCAACAGCACAGGAGGCGACTCTACACATGGACATCACCAGATGGTCAATATCAAAATCAGATTGATTATGTCCTTTGCAGCAAAGATGGAGAAGCTCCATACAGTCAGTAAAAACAAGACCTGGAGCTGACTGTGGCTAGGATCATGAGCTGCTTCTTGCAAAATTTCGGCTGAAATGGAAGAACGTAGGGAAAACCACTAAACCATTCAGGTATGACCTAAATCATATCCCTTATGAATATACAGTGGAGGTGAGGAATAGATTTCAGGGATTAGACCTGATAGACAGAGTGCCTGAGGAACTATGGACGGAGGTCCGTAACATTGTACAGGAGGCAGCAACGAAATCCATCCCAAAGAAAAAGAAATGCAAGAAAGCCAAGTGGCTGTCTGATGAGGCTTTAGAAGTAGCTGAGGAAAGAAGGGAAGCAAAAAGCAAGGGAGAAAGGGGAAGATATATCCAGAGAATAGCAAGGAGAGACAAGAAGGCCTTCTTAAATGAACAATGCAAGGAAATCGAGGAAAACAACAGAATGGGAAAGACTAGAGATCTCTTCAAGAAAATTGGAGATCTCAAGGGAACGTTTTGTGCAAAGACGGGCATGATAAAGGACAAAGAAGGCAGAAGCAGATGACCGAACAGAAGCAGATGAGATTAAGAAGAGGTGGAAAGAATACACAGAAGAACTATACAGGAAAGATCTTATTGTCCTTGATAGCCATGATAGTAATGTCCTTGATAGCCATGATAGTGCGGTCACTGAACTTGAGCCGGACATCCTCGAGAGTGAAGTCAAATGGGCCTTAGGAAGCATTAGTAACAACAAAGCTAGCGGAGATGACAGTATTCCAGCTGGGCTATTTCAAATCCTAAAAGATGATGCTGTTAAAGTGCTGCATTCAATATGCCAACAAATTTGGAACACTCAGCAATGGCCGCAAGACTGGAAAGGTCAGTTTACATTCCAATTCCAAAGAAGGGCAATGCCAAAGAGTGTTCAAACTACCGCACAATTGCGCTCATTTCACATGCCAGCAAGGTGATGCTCAAAATCCTACAAGCTAGGCTTCAGCAGTATGCGAACCGAGAACTACCGGAAGTACAAGCTGGGTTTCGAAGAGGCAGAGGAACTAGAGATCAAATCGCCAACATTCGCTGCATCATGGAGAAAGCAAGAGAATTCCAGGAAAACGTCTATTTCTGCTTCACTGACTACGCTAAAGCCTTTGATTGTGTGGATCAAAACAAACTGTGGCAAATTCTTAAAGTGATGGGAGTACCAGACCACCTTACCTGTCTCCTGAGAAACCTGTACGAGGGTCAAGAAGCAACAGTAAGAACCGGACATGGAACAACCGAGTGGTTCAAAATTGGGAAAGGAGTATGACAAGGCTGCATATTGTCACCCTGCTTATTTAACTTCATGAGAAATTCCGGGTTGGATGAATCAGAGGTCGGAATTAAGATTGCTGGGAGAATTATCAACAACCTCCGATATGCAGACGATACCACCCTAATGGCAGAAAGTGAAGAGGATCTAAAGAGCCTCTTGTTGAGGGTGAAAGGGGAGAGTGCAAAAGCTGGTTTGAAACTCAACATTAAAAAAACTCAGATCATGGCATCTGGCCCTATCACTTCCTGGCATATAGAAGGGGAAGAAATGGAAGCAGTGACAGATTTTACTTTCTTGGGCTCCAAGATCACCACAGACGGTGACTGTAGCCATGAAATTAAAAGACACTTGCTCCTTGGGAGGAAAGCTATGGCAAACCTAGACAGCATAGTAAGAAGCAGAGACATCACCTTGCCAACAAAGGTCCGTCTAATCAAAGCTATGGTTTTCCCAGTAGTAATGTATGGCTGTGAGAGCTGGACTATAAGGAAGGCTGAGAGCTGAAGAATTGATGCTTTCGAACTGTGGTGCTGGAGAAGACTCTTACGAGTCCCCTGGACTGCAAGGAGGTCAAATCAGTCCATCCTAAAGGAAATCAACCCTGAGTGCTCATTGGAAGGACAGATACTGAAGCTGAAGCTCAAATATTTTGGCCACCTAATGCGAAGAGAAAACTCTCTGGAAAAGACCCTGATGCTGGGAAAGACTGAAGGCAAAAGGAGAAGGGGACGGCAGAGGATGAGATGGCTAGATAGAATCACCGATGGAATGAATATGAACCTGAGCACACTCCAGGAGAGTGCACAGGACAGGAAGGCCTGGCATGCTATGGTCCATGGGGTCACAAAGAGTCGGACACGACTGAATGACTGAACAACAACAATCTTAGAGAAGCACTATTGGTCCTTTTTCTTTTCTTTTTAAAAGAAACGTTGTTTCATGAATCCTACATTTCTTGTGGTCACAAAGGCACTCGGTAGAGTATATTATTAGGGAACACAGGGAAAGAGTGAAGAAAAGGTTAAAATAAGTTAGACATGCTTTTATTGATCAGGATACTACTGAGGGGTGATGAAGAGCTAGATAAAAGCCTGAAACTGAGAATGAAATTGCCTCTCTGAGGATAAAGCCTCAATGTAATAAATATGATGCTTATGTTCTCATGCTGAACTAGACCAACCCTCAAGTGCAGGATGATGCTTTTCATTAAACCTTGCATATTTCTGATCTAAATGTCACTAACGATTTAACACCTCCACTCTCTCCCTTTAAATCTAACCTTGCCTTTTGGTTGAATATGTCCACTTATTCAGTTCCATTTTATACAACTCAGGGGTGAGTTGTATTGCACCGCCCATCCCACCCCCATGGGCTGGATGACATCAGGGTGTGTGACCCTATCCTGCTGTCATGTAAACGGTATGGTCATCCCCCCCCCGTCCCCCCGTTGTCACCCACTTTTTTCTTTTTCTTTCTTCTGCTGGAAGGAGACACGGCGAAAGCCCAGGATGCCCTGTGCGGCGTGGCCGCAAGTCCTGCTGCCAGTCTCATCCCTGCTGCTATCTCTGAAATTGGAGACAGCAGCAAGGAGGAGACATGATGGGGGACGGGAGCTGCCTCTGCATGTGAGTATCATCACCTTCCTCATCCTCGCTGCTATCTATCTCTGATCTGAGATCGTAGAGAACAACGGGTGTTTTGCTGCTGGTGCACACCAGCATGGGAATCCCCACTGTTATCTTCAATCTCAGATCGGAGATAGCAGAGGGGAGATGCCCTCTGAGAGGTTTCTTCCAGGGGGTGGGGCTTGGAGCCCAAGCCCTGCCCCATAGAGGAACCCTAATAGGTGGCACATGCCAGAGAGGGGTGCCCTGAGGGCTGGAGGGGTTGCACCTCTGATATAACTCATATGCTCCTGGGTTTGTATCCAAGAGGACCTTTTGATGCACACCTACCACACAGGCCCATTGCTTCTGGTGCTCCCCATGCATACAAATGCACATTTGAATGGAGTATTTCTGATAACCTGTTAAAAAGAATATGCTAAAGTTGCCAAGTCATTTTTAGTTTTGCTTTTACTTTCAGAGTTCCTGATCCTTTAAAGGGGAGAAATGCAGCAGGTGAAGCTTTGAACAGGCTCTAGATGCAGTGATGGGAAAAGTTAACTGGCTCAGTTTTTCCCTTTGGGACGGTTGTTAAAGATAGTGACCCATGAGCATCCTTCCATTTGGTACAGAAGTGGCTCAGACATTTACATGCTGCCTTTGCTGCTCCTTTCTCCTTCCCCCAAGCCCCCACCCCACCCAACTTACCTGGAGCAAGAGAAGGGGGAGGCAGTAGCAGTGAAGTTGGGACGCTGGTTCCAGCTCATCAGAGGAGTGCCATGTTCCTGCTGAGGATGGTACAGGACTATATGTTGCATCATGCCTGGAGGGAATGTGACACCAATTGCACCCATCTCTGCTGAAAAGAGTGCATGCTTTCAGGAATATGATGCTTAGCTGACAAGTTGGAGTCTATCGCTGCAACCATGTCCCCCTTTTCCTATCCCAGGTAAGTTTGCAGGCATTTGAGGAGTAGGGGTGGGGAGAAGGAGGTGAAGGCAGTGGCAGGGAAGTAATGTATCTGAGGCCCTCACTGTTACAACTGCCTCCTTCTGATTACTCATGGCATCCCTGGTTTAATGCAAAGTATACCTGTAAAGAAAAAGGATGGAAACTCCATAGCATATTCAATGAAAAGCCTCTAATAAGAGTTATCAGGACTCCTATGTTTTCAAATATAGTAGGCACAGGTGGGGGGGGCAGGTGGACACATGCAAGGGGAAACTGGGACATTCAAATATCCCTCTCTTGGTTAACCTGAGTTGGGCAAAAAACCCTTCAAGCTTATCCCATCCCGAATTAGGAATAGCTCCTGACTTCACCCTGCTCTCTGCTAGGGACAGGTGAGAGTTTCACTCAGTTATTTGGGGTGGTGGGGTGGTGTAAGACCTCTAAATTTCACAAATTTCATCATAAATGGGATGGAAACAATTGGACATTGAAAATAAAATGAAAACCAGAGAAAATGGGAGATTTGTCCATTCCTACTCTCTGCTGCCTGTTATCCCCCTTCCATTCTGAAGCAAAGAAATCCAGGCACTGGTGAAGAGAAAAGCAGGGCCTCTCATCAGTCTCCCAAGGAGTCATTTGGAACTGGGGCTCATCATTGGCCTTTGTGCAATGCGATCTCACCTTGCCTTGTGTTGAAGTCAGACTTCTTCTCTCACACCTATTGAATATCACATGACATTATGATACAGGTGGTCATTTTCGGTTTTCCTGAGACACCTCCACATCCAGAAAAGAGTCTTTTGCAGCCTCCCTTCATGGTTTATTTGAGATCCCCAATGCTTGGTGCTTTCCATCTTGCAAGAGGATTGTTTACTACACCGTTCTGTTGATATTTAAATGCTACACTTGCATTCCCGATCCATTCTGAAAACCTTACTGTTGTTTTATTGACACGCTAAAGAGAGCTGAACTCTTTAACAACACTGGGCCATTATTGCCAAGATGGAACGAATGGTTAAGAGAACAGAAGTGTTCCTTGACTTAATGAATGAACTGCGGTTTTATTTGCTAAGCTGCCACATTTATTTTGGTTGCTCTTGGTTGATGTAAACGCTTCAGTGTGTGGGTCTGTGCCAGCTACACCTCATAAATAAACAAGAGCTTGAAATATTGTTCACTTTTATAACTTCTTGAATACTATTTTTTTTAAAAAGAGCACAGTCACTTCTAAGCAGCCATTTCAAAAGATAAGCATTGCATTTATTCCCACTTGCTTCATGTAATGAATAATTTAAATAATAACTTTATTTTTATACAAGTTTTATTTCTGTCATGATAAGCAAATTGAAGGGACATGGAGCCTCTCACCTCTAGACACATAAAAGTTTCCCATGAAAAAGCAGAAGTATGAGGAAACTGGGGGTTATGTATTTCCTTCTGATCTGATGTTTCTTAAGCTAGATTCAGAACTGAGTTTGTCCCCAATTTTTAGGGCAAGTGCAACAAACAAACAACAACAACCGAGGAAAGCATCCAATACAAACCCACAAAAAAGTGAGACCACATCTCTGGATGCTGGTAAATAAGTTTTATTCCAAGCCCAATGTCTTTCAGCCCACTTTAATTTGGAGCCTTCTTCAGGAGTTGTATTAAAAATGCCTACAGATATTTCTGATAGTTGTATTCCCAAAATTCTAAGACTGGCTGTTGCTTGGAATAAAACATTTATTTTCCAGCATCCTGAGATGTGGTCTCCCTTTTTTGTGGGTTCCTAATTTTCCGGGACAAGGCAAATAATTACTGATTACTATAGAATAACAGAAAATGAAGCAAAGCACCTATGCTAGGCATGCACAGCCAAATCCAATATGGCTGCACCTTAATGGCAATGAAATAATACAATTTTGGAAGTGGCCAAGCCTAGTACTGTGTGAGGTTGTGGCTCTATCCAACATGGTGGTTCTAACAGGAAACATGGAGGGCATATCAAAATACATCCAGCAATTTTTCTTATGCTGCGAAAGAGGCTTCTATTTTTCTGCTTCTTTCTCTGGGTGCTTTAGAATTTCATTAGAATTTCTTTTGGTGGCAGTTTTGAGCTTGCATTATCACTGAGATATGTCTGAGGGTGCTCTGTGGTGTGGTGTTTTTTCTCTCTCCTTTGTCTTATACATCTTCCCAGCACTCTGTAGCCTCCATGGCTGCCTGTGCTTCCTGACCTGAAAAAGCCCCACTGGAGGAGTTATCTCATGAAACCACTATTCCACATCTACAGGAAACCCAGCCAAGAACATCATGGGGTTTGGGGGAAGCATGGGAACCCAGGAAGGCTTCAGTCCACTGGAGATATGATTGTCCAATGAAAGACAGGCCACTCAAACACATCCCTCAGCCACATTGTAACTAAGAGAAGCATAAGAACCCTACGCCCAACCTGGAGAATTGCACTAAAATGTGCTTCTTCTTTGATTTTTTCTAAAGCAAATTATTTTCTATTAAATGGTATGACAGTGGTCAAAAATGCATAACACATTTTCAACATACCGCTAGTTGGATGTGGATGTAGTACACAGTACTGTAGATGTGAATACAGATACTGCTACTTAACACAAGGGACATGTTTTTCATTATAATTGGAGTTGCCAAGGAAATATCAAAATCTGAAGCAAAACTGGAAGAAATCCCAGAGAAATGCAGAAATAAAACAAAACAAAAAGCTTGCAGCAAAAGGAAAGCAAGCCAGGGCGAGGTGACAGACTTTGTTTTAAAGCAGTGTTGTTGAACCTCAGACCCTCCTGGGGTTCCAATCCAGTCTCCCTTCCTCTGGCCCCACCTCCTTTTCCCCAGTGATCAGTTGTTGGATGGTTTCTCAGCTTATGTGCAGTTTTTCCCCATTCTAAAAGAGTTAATTTACTTTCCTAAGGCTTAGTTACTGGCAGTAAGACCTTTAACCTAATATATGCTGGTATTTTAGTTATCTTCGGCCTACTCATTTTGGCTCTGCCCCTGTTACGTTTGACCCACCACTGAATACAGCCCCTGAGAGCTTCTCTGAAACCGAATCCAGCTCTCTGGTTCAAAGAGGTTCAGCATCTCTGTTTTAAAGCAATGTGTGGTGTGCCTTGCTCTTGCCTTTGGATGTGGTGGGAGATGATTTGGGCATGTTTTGGGTTTGCTTCAGGGGATTTCTCCTTTGGTTTGGAGTTCAGAAATGGCTGCAGGTTTCAGGGGTGTACAAATTGTATAAAATCTGTTCCATCTGTGTACCACAGATTGTCAGGTGCTTTTCAGTCTGTTGTCCATCAATCCACGGAATCGGGATTTTTATGTTTCTGAATTTGTGCAAATGTGCAGTTGTGCAAATTTGTATGTGCAAAAATGCACAAATTTTCCCAAAATACACATATGCAAAAATGCAATTTTCCCCCCAAATGGCACATTTTCATGCTTTAGCCTACGGGGGAAATGCACATTTTTGGCCAGTTTTTTTTAAAAAAAATTTGCATATTCTTCTACAACAAAATATGCACAAAATTCCAGAAAGTTAGAAAAATGGTTCACAAGTCTGTGGGATCTGCCTGACAGGGGGAAAATCCAGTCCACTGTGGACTCTGCATGTCGGATTCATGAAAATCCGAACTCATTTGGTTCCATTGCAGATTTCTCCGACATCCCTAGCCAATGGTGGGCAGATCCAGAGCCAAAAGTGGGCAAAGGTTGCCACACTGCAGAACTGTGTAGCTCTTTCTTTTTCCATTCCACTACCCCCACCCCTACACCTCTCTGTCTGTCACGCACGCACATGAAACAGAAGAGGAAGTGATAGCCAGAAAGGCAGTCCAGAGAGAAGAGTGGGCACATAGAGTCCAGAGAGCCACTTGATGCTGAGGGCCACTTGAAACTAGGATGAGGGCCACAGGTTCCTACAGGTTTTCCACCCCAGGAGGGGACTGCACCTCCTGGCCCCACCCCCTATTTTTATGGATGGAGCATAATATAAGTATATAGCTGTACGTGCCTAGGCACCTGCATTATCAGGAACCCAGCATGATCAGGATTCCCAGTTGCATAGGCCTCCCATTGCAGATATCATGCTCAACACGTGAACCTTGGGTGCAGGGCTGGTGGGGCATGACACCAGGCAGAGTCAGGAGGTATGGTCCTGCTTTCCCTCCACACGGTTAGCCCTATGCATGATGGAGAGCAACTTGCAAAGAAATATCCTGTGTTTCTCCTCTGTGTTTCACCTTAAGGAGAGTCTCAGTAAAAGGTGATGAGAAATCCTGGCTGTTGATCTGTAGCAACAAATTCAACTAGGGCAACCTTGAGATCATCTGAATATGAAACTGAAGTAAGGACCTTCTGAGAATGAGAAGTGTTCCTGGCACAACCATCAGATATTTTATTTATTTATTATTTATTATTAAATTTATTAATCGCCCATCTGGCTGGTCACCCAGCCACTCTGGGCTATGTACAGCATATAATAAAACAGTTTAAAACAATAAAATTCTACAACAAAAACGTTTTCTAAAATACCCTAACCCACCCCAAATGCCTGCCTGAACCACGTTTTTAATCCATGACGGAAGCTCATTAAAGAGGGGGCATGGCGGAGTTCCCTAGGGAGGGAGTTCCACAGAGTGGGGGCCACCACAGAAAAGGCCCTCTCCCTCGTCCCCACCTGTCTAGCTGTCCTGGCTGATGGGACAGAGAGAAGGCCATCCAAGGCTGATCTTGTTAAGCGGCCTGTCTGGTGTTGCTGGAGGCACTCCTTAAGATAGGCTGGGCCAGAACCATATAGGGTTTTAAAGGTCAAAACCAACACCTTGAATTAGGCCCGGAAAACAACTGGTAACCAATGCAACTCCTTCAGCACTGGAGTGATGTGATCTCGCTGGCGGCTGCCTTTAATCAGGCGAGCCGCCGCGTTCTGTACCAGCTGCAGCTTCTGAACCGCCTTCAAGGGTAACCCCACGTAGAGCACATTACAGTAGTCTAAAAGAGAGGAGACCAGGGCATGTACCACCAATGGGAGCAGATGATCGGGAAGGAATCACACATCCCTAGAACTTAAGGTGTAACACCTTTGATGATGGGGCATCACTCTGTAGTTACAGCTAAGAAAAGGAACTTGTAAATCATTCTGAATTCTATTTTCCTCCCACTAATGTAGAGATCAGACCAGAACGTTTCTCTTCAAATAAATATCAAGCTGATATTTAAGATCCAGTGTACTTGGGGGCAAATGTATGTGGGGAGCTGTTGCTTTTTTGAGACCACATCAATGAAGTGCATCCAACAATAATAAACAACTGAAGCTTGAAGGTGCAAATGAGAGTCGAATTGCGAAGATGCCTATTAAATCCCTGTTCTCTGTTTGATGTTGCTTGATCTGTTGTGGAACAAAGCTTCAATGCTCGTTATTTAGGTGCCCCAGGTCTGATATTTATGCCTTTCACTTGAAGAGTAGGGTCAGCCACACCAGCAGTCTAAGGCAAAAAATTAGGAAAGCACAAACTCACAAATCCTTGCTCTAAGAGATGTGCATTTCTCATTGTGACAGTGAGCTGCTATGCCATAAGAACTGCCTATGGAGATGAAGGATCTATTTGCCTAGCACTCTGACTCCAACACTGACCAGTCAGATGCCTTGGGAAGTGCCTGAGCGGGCCATGATAGAGAGATCATTCCCTTTTGCTTGTCCCTAGTAGGGATGTTAGAGAATTCCGCCACGGACTCCAATGAGTCCCCCGGAGTCCATGGCAGACTTGAGCACTCTTCCCTGCCACCCTGCAAAATTTTCCCAGGACGGACCCTACCTGGCGTTGGCAGGTTGGGTCCATCCACTGCCCCGGTCTGCGGCCACGAATGACTGCCCCGGTCTGCAGCCGCCATTTGCCTCCCTACTTTAGTTGTCATATAGGCTACATAAGTATTTGTAAGTAAGTAAATGACATCCACTATGCCATTTGCGTCCCTGCTCTTTGCTGTGATAGGCTACATAAATATATACGTAGTCTATCATGGCTAATGCAGGGACACAAATGGCGCCTGCTACTCTGGATGCCATTTGCAGCCGTAGCCTGGCAGCGGACGGAAGTCCGGCTGTGGGTGGGCCTGGCTGGCAGCTCTGTGGACTCGCCGTGGAGCGGAGCTGGCCAGGGAGGATTCGGGGGGGGGGGACGATAGCCTTCCCCCCACCGCAGATGCCCCAGACAGGAATGGGGTAAGTAATCTGCCCATCCCTAGTCCCTAGGCATAATACTCCTATAGACAAGGGAAGGGTAATTTTGCCTTTACTTTTGGGATAGACACCCTGGTGTCGCCAGGGGCTGCTGACTTCAGCAGATATGACTCAACAAAAGTCCATAGCTCTGTGGTAAAGCACATACTTTCCATGCAGACGGTCCCAGGTTCACTTCCTGGCATCTCCAATCAAATGGTCAGGTAGCAACTGATGAGAAAGATGTCTCTGCCTGTGAGAACTCGGGCAGATGCTGCCAGTCAGACCTGACAATACTGGGTTAGATGGGAAAATAACTGAACCTAGTACAAGGCAGCCTAATAATCAACAAAATGTTTGGGGCTAGTTCTATCTGGATCATGTTTGGGAAGGGTCCATAGCTCAGTGCTTGAACAGCTGATTTGCATGCCAAAGGTCCCAGGTTCAGTCCCTGGCATCTCCAAGTAGGGCTGGAAAAGGCTCCTGTCTGAAACCTTAGAAAGGAAACCTGCCAATCAGGGTAGACAATATTGGACCAGATGTACATAGCATCATAGAAATATAGAGATGGAAGGGATCATGGAGGTCATCCAGTTGAACTCCCTGGTCAATGCAGGATCTCCAATGCAGGATGCACCTATAGCATCCCTGACAAGTAGCCATCTCACCTGGTATAAGGTAGCATCCTATGTTCAGTGAGCAACTGTGCATTTGCTGTGGAACCCTCAGCTCTATTGTCAACTCTAAGCACTGAAAAGAAAGAGCAGAAGTCCCCACCCACAGACAGGCAATTGCTTTCCACATAGTAATTTCTCCTATGATACACCTCAGCAGCCACTGCTGCTAACCGCCATGACTGTGTCTAATCCATTCTTGAAGTGAGTGGGGCTAGTGGCTATCCACCAGCTATGCCCAGTAAATCACCAATTTCCAGCCTTTTTTATACAGACTAAATATTTCAGGACAGTTAGAAGGATGTGTTAGGGTGGCATTTAGGGCAAGCATATGATGCTACACATATGATTTTCTCAAATTAATGTTTTGATATATTTATAGCTAATTTGCAGCTCACACAGCATCAGATGAATCCTAGATTTAAAGAAAGATCCTTGGAATTATGGAAAGAGGTGACTTGCAGGCAATTCCTACCTGGCCTAATTTGGTTGCAGTTTATTAACCTTGCTGCATATTGAAATGCCATTCACTCTCCCACATAATGTTGGTTTCTGATTTGATTAATGGGGCCCTATTGTTTGTTTGTTTATTTATTTATTTATTTATTTATTTATTTATTTATTTATTTCATTTCTATACCGCCCAATAGCCAAAGCTTTCTGGGTGGTTCACAAAAATTAAAACCAAACAACACACAATAAAACAATTTAAAATATATAGAACATTAAAACCACAATATAACAATACAACCACAATAAAACCTAGCAGCAGTGCAAGAGTTTAAAATACAGATTTAAAACAGCAAAGATAAAAATTTAGAAAGCTAAAATGCTAAAATGCCTGGGAAAATAAAAAGGTCTTCACCTGGCGCCGAAAGGAATACAATGTAGGCGCCAGGCGAACCTCACTAGGGAGCTCATTCCAGAGCCGGGGTGCCACAACAGAAAAAGCCCTCCTCCTAGTAGCCACCCGCCTCACTTCCTTTGGCAGGGGCTCACGGAGAAGGGCTGCTGCTGATGATCTTAAGGTCCGGGCAGGCACATATGGGAGGAGGCGATCCTTCAGGTAACCTGGCCCCAAGCCGTTAAGGGCTTTGAATGTTAACACCAGCACTTTGAATCGGGCCCGGAAATGGACCGGCAGCCAGTGCAGCTGGAGAAGTACTGGCGCAATATGAGCTCGCAGGCCAGTCCCTGTTAACAATCTTGCTGCCCTATTTTGGACCAGCTGAAGTTTCCGGACTGTTTTCAAAAGCAGCCCCACCTATAACGCATTGCAGTAATCCAGACGAGAAGTTATCAGAGCATGGATAACTGTAGCAAGGCTATCTCTGTCCAGATAAGGGCGTAGTTGGTATACCAGCCTAAGCTGATAAAAAGTGCTCCGTGCCACTGAGTTCACCTGTGCCTCAAGTGACAGTTCTGGATCCAAGAGCACCCCCAAACTACGAACCTGATCCTTTAGGGGGAGTGCACTGCAACCTCCTCCAGAACAGGTTGAATATCACCTAGCCGGGCAGACGAACCACCCACTAACAGTACCTCCGTCTTGTCTGGATTGAGTTTCAGTTTATTAGCCCTCATCCAGTCCATTACCGTGCCCAGGCGCTGATTCAGAACAGCCACTGCCTCACCTGGTTTTGATGAGAAAGAGAGGTAGAGCTGGGTGTCATCTGCATATTGATGGCACCTCAGCCCACACCTCCGGATAACCTCCCCCAGCGGTTTCATGTAGATGTTAAACAGCATGGGGGATAAAATAGAGACCTGTGGAACCCCATGGCATAATTGCCATGGCACAGAGCAATAATCCCCCAGCACCATCTTCTGGAATCGGCCATCCAAGTAGGAGCAGAACCACTGTAGTGCAGTGCCTCCAACTCCTAACCCAGACAACCTATCCAGAAGGATACCATGGTCGATGGTATCGAAAGCCACTGAGAGGTCCAGGAGAATCAACAGGGTCGCACTCCTCCTGTCCCTCTCCTGGCAGAGGTCATCCCACAGGGCGACCAAGGCAGTTTCCGTTCCAAAACCAGGCCTGAAGCCTGATTGAAATGGATCTAGATAATCCGTTTCATTCAAGAGTGCCTGGAGCTGTCCTACAACCACCCGCTCAAGCACCTTGCCCAGGAAGGGGATGTTGGCCACTGGCCTATAATTGTTAACATCCTCTGGGTCCAGGTTAGGCTTTTTCAGGAGTGGTCTAATTACTGCCTCTTTTAAAACGGCAGGCACCACTCCCTCTCTCAAGGAGGAATTTACAACTTCCTGGACCCAGCCGGACAACCCCTCCTTGTTTGATTTAATAAGCCATGAAGGGCAAGGGTCAAGCACACAAGTGGTTGATCGGACTTGGCCAAGCACCTTGTCCGTATCCTCAGGCCTCAGTAACTGAAACTAGGGGTGCACGAAAGTCCCTTACCTGTCCTCGAAGCTTTTCGCGGTGGGGGGGAGGCGCTTCACTGCTCCCCCCGCGAAGTTCAGGCCGGGGGGGGAGGCTTCCCGCCTCGCCCGGCCGAAATTCAGGCCAGGGGGGAAGCTTCCCACCTCGCCCGGCCGAAATTCAGGCCGGGGAGGAGGCGCCTCACCTCACCCGGCCGCGAACTCAAAAGTTTTTTAAAAAAACCGCCCCCGTGATAGGCTACGTGACGATTAACATAGCCTATCGCGGCTAGATCTGCAAAGTCAGCTGTGATAGGCTACGTAACTCGTCACGTAGCCTATCACGGGTGACTTAAAAAAAAAAAAAAAGCGCGTAAGCAAATGGCGGCCCCCATAGGGAGCCGTCATTCGCGTTCCTTATTTGGTCGCTGTAGTCTACGTAAATCTTTACGTAGACTATGGCGAAAATAAGGGCAACGCAAATAGCATTGCCCTTATTTTCGCTGCAGTCTACGTTAGGGATGGTGGAGAATTTCTCCCCGAAACTTCGGGGGGCCATGCACCAACGTGTTCGGCCCCCCGAACAAGTTTCGGGGAGAAATCCTCCGCCCCCCCCGCCCCCCGCCCCCCCCCCGGGACGGGACTTACCTTCCCTGAATGTCCCTCCTGGCGGCGGGTCCGGCTGGCGGTTCGTCCGGTGTTCGAGTGGGGCGGGAGCGGCAGCCGGTCTTTCGACCGGCTGCCGCCCCCGCCATTGCAATGAAAGAAAAAAAAAAAGTCCCCTGATAGGCTACGTGACGATTCACGTAGCCTATCACGGCAAGATTTGCAAAGTCAGCCGTGATAGGCTACGTGAATCGTCACGTAGCCTATCACGGGTGACTTTAAAAAAAAAAGTGTGTACGGATAATGGCGGCCCCCATAGGGAGCCGCCATTCCCCTTCCTTATTTGGTCGCTGTAGTCTACGTCAATGTTTACATAGACTACGGCGAAAATAAGGGCAACGCTATTTGCGTTGCCCTTATTTTCGCCGTAGTCTACGTAAACATTGACGTAGACTACAGCAACTAAATAAGGAACGCAAATGGCGGCTCCCTATGGGGGCCGCCATTCGCGTACGCGCTTTGTTTTTTTTTTTTAAGTCACCCGTGATAGGCTACGTGACGATTCACGTAGCCTATCACGGCTGACTTTCCAGATCTAGCCGTGATAGGCTACGTGAATCGTCACGTAGCCTATCAGGGGACTTTTTTTTTTTACTTTCGTGTTCGCGGCCGGGCGAGGCGGGAAGCCTCCTCCCCGGCCTGAATTTCGGCCGGGCGAGGCGGGAAGCCTCCCCCACGGCCTGAATTTCGGCCGGGTGAGGCGGGAAGCCTCCCCCCCCGGCCTGAACTTCGTGGGGGGAGCAGCGAAGCGCTCCCCCCCACTGCGAAAAAGCTGCGAGAAAAGGTAAGTGACTTTCGTTCACCCCTAGTCTACGTAAAGATTTACGTAGACTACAGCGACCAAATAAGGAACGGGAATGGCGGCTCCCTATGGGGGCCGCCATTATCCGTACGCGCTTTTTTTTTTTTTAAAGTCACCCGTGATAGGCTACGTGACGATTGACGTAGCCTATCACGGCTGACTTTGCAAATCTAGCCATGATAGGCTACGTTAATCGTCACGTAGCCTATCACGGGGGCACTTTTTTTTTTCTTTTATTGCAATGGTGGCGGCGGCAGCCAGTCGAAAGACCGGCTGCCACTCCCGCCCCGGACGAAGACCCGACGAACCGCCGGCCGGACCCACTGCCGGGAGGGACATTCGCCAAAGGTAAGTCCCGTCCTGGGGGGGGGGCGGAGAATTTCTCCCCGAAACTTGTTCGGGGGGCTGAACACGTTGGCGCTTGGCCCCCCGAAGTTTCGGGGAGAAATTCTCCGCCAACCCTAACTGAAACTCATCCAATAAAACTGGACCAGACAGTGCTCTGAACGCCTCTACCAATGGAACTGCATTAATGGTGGTGTCCAATTCATGATGAATCTGAGTGACTTTATCCTCAAAGTGCCATGCAAACTTGTCACAGCATGCTACCGAGGGTTCCACCGTCTCTCTCCCTGGCCCAGAATGTAACAGGCCGCGAACCACTCGGAAAAGCTCTGCTGGACGACACTGAGAAGATGCAATGCTGGTGGAAAAGAACTGTCTCTTTGGCACCCTCGCTGCCACAGAGTAGGCTCGATAGTGGGCTCTTACCTGTGTTCGGTCAGACTCAGCACGAGTTTTCCTCCACTCTATTATCCACTATTCAGTGACTGACACATGCCCTGGCTACAAGGGAAAGGCCTAGCCACCAGCCCAAATACAAGATTTTGTCCTATGTATAATTTTATGAAGAGATTTAAATATATTGTACTTACTTCTCACTGAGTATGGTCTGTTGTACTATGTTTATTTTTACATGGAATTTTAAATCTATTTCATCTTGTTCTTTTTTATATGGTCTTTGGACTAATTCAATAAACTCTGTTTTATTCTACAAGGGATACATCCATTGTGAGGAACATCTTTAAACCACTTAGGAAATCATAGTGGGACTTAGTTGGTAGAATATTATTGAAGTGAAGTGAACTAAAAAGGTTAATGTGCACTATCTCTGGCTTTAATAGTTTCCTAATTGTAATCACCATTGTGTGTGCCAGATCCTCTTTCAGTCCCTGAGCACAAGAAAATATTCAAGCACATTTTTACTGCTTAGAAACAATGACCAAGAATAGAATGATAAAAAACAATGAGAGATTGATTTGCCTGAGGGAGAGCATTCACAGGTACAGGAAGGGGGCTGCTCTGTGGGGATTGGGGAGACAGGGGTATGAGTAAACAGTGGCACTGAGGGCTAGGGAAGTAAAAGGGAAGAAGACAGGAGTCTCATTGATTGGGGAACATCCCAAATAAGCCCTTGAGAGAGCAGAGACAGGGTATTGTAAGCAGGAGACCAGAATGGTTTTAGAAAGGGGAGCAGGAGAAAGATGGGGGGGAAATCCTTATATGAGTTAGGGAAGGCTATAATCTATTTGTGGAAAGAGAAAAGGTGAGAAGCATGGAATTCATGGATGAATTCAGAATAACCATCCAGATCTTCAGCTAGAAATGGACATGATTTTTGTTTCAGTTTGTTGAACATCAGGACTGTCCCGATCACACACGACAGAATACAGACCTGCGCACATATGGGGGGCAAAGCCCAGATGTTCCCAAGCTTATGATTGCATTCCCAAAATGCATTCCTTAGAAAAATGTGCATTTTACAAATGTGTGTTTGGGAGAAAACAAACAAACATATTTTCATGCTTTAGTCAGAGCGGGAGTGGGGGAGTACACATTTCAGTGCACACTTTTTGAAAATGCACACTTTCCCCATTTGAACAACAATAACAAAAGCTCAGATTCCGGAACTGGAATGAGGAAGACTGAACTTAAAGGTAGATCTCAGAGAATGTTGTAGAGACTGATTCTCCCATCCCTGTCTTAGGCTCTTGTTAGCTATTTATTTAAAAACAGCGCTTCATTATTCTCCAGAAGTATTCCTTCCTTCAAATCTTCCACAGCTAGGACCAAAAGCATCACCAGATGTATTTTACTTAGAGGTGTCTCCAGTGGAAAGGTATTTGGTGCTGGTGACATCATTGGATGTTGTATATATAATAAACCAGTAACATCTCTAGAAGCCAGAATATAGAGCAGTTACACTGCAAATGCATATAGAGGGCAGAATCTAACCGGGTGTTTCTGCCCTGCTGATTCTCTTCCACCCCTCCAATTCCATTGCACAAGCAGCCCCCACCACTTGCTCATTGGCAATTTAGCACTTCTGGGGTAACCCAAAACAAGCAGAAACATTCAGTTGTGGAAGGAGTCAGGTTGGTTCCACCCATTTCAGTGCTTCACCCAGGAATTACTAAATCTCCCTTGCATAAGCAGTGGGTCCTGCTTGCGCAACGGAATTGGGGGGACCCACTGCTTGCAGAAGGGAATTGGCAGAGTGGCAAAGAATTGTTGGGGGTGTAAGCTCCCCATTGGATTCTGGCCAAAGTCTCCTCATGTACCATGGTTCACTCAGTGCACTAATGATTTCCCCCCATGGCATGCATGTACATTTGCCTTCGATGCTTTTAGTGAAGACTCACTAGCATTGGCCAGATGTTTTCCCCCTCATGTTAAACACTGAACTGTGTTAGCTGAAGTCTCCTATGTAACCATAGATCTATTAATCTCTTAAAGGAAACCACAGGGGGGAAAAAAGAAAGCTTTGTGATAAATGTCAGTGCTGACAGTATTCCAAGAACAGGGTTTTGTTTTCTTCATGAAAGATATGAAACAATGGATTACCCTTGTTTCAGGATATGGGGCTTTTAATAATAACAGCCTGGCACTGGGATATCTAAAGGACTTCCTTGTCCCATATCAACCCATCCAACTGTTGAGAACATTGTCAGAGGTGGCTTTGCTCCAGATATTCCCCACCTTCAGAGGTTATGCACGTGGCTATTAGATACAGGGCCTTTTCTTTGGTGGCCACCTGTTAGCAGAACCAAATCTAGGTAAGCAACATTGCACCCATGGAATGTCACACCAGTCTAACAGTTGGGTTACACATAAGAATATGAACCTGTTGATTAGCTGTCGGGATGTGTGAATCATCAAGGTTCTCCAAATACCACCTCAAAGATCATTCCAACTTGTGTCTGCATCAGTTCATGAGCTCCCCCCCCTTTTCTGTCCACACAAAGATTAATGGATATTTCAGTGTATATTTTCCCAAATGTATGCATTGTTTGTGCACATTTTTTGAAATGCATGCATTTTTCTCCCATTGACTAAAGCGTGTTTGTGTGCATTTTTCAAAAGTGCGCATTTTTGATGCAAATTTTTCAAATATATGCATGTTGTTGTCGAACACATTTTTATCCACACATCACATCAGAAGTTCAGAAATGTATGGACTTCAACCATAGATTGCATTCAGGTCTACATTCAGGTCCAGGAGGTGCAAATTGGGTAAATTTCTGGTCAAAAACCAGCTCAGATTTATTCATCATGCATCCCTACTTAACTGCTTCTTGCTCTCTATATTTCAAGTCTTAGGCTATATAAAAGCTTTATATGTATTTTTATATTTTCTGGCATGAACGGTAAGCTTCCTTGGAGGATCACGTTGATGATAAGCCAGGGTAGAGAGTTTTAAAAGGCACACGGATAAATGCATCTGTTGTGGCGCAAGGCACTTCTAGCATTTTTGCCCCCACAACTTGGAATGGCCCATATAGACAGCACATATTCCTGGTGATTTACAGCTAATGACAGCTTCCAAAAAATATCCACATAATGGGCCAATTAGGGGAAAGGATCATGTTCTTGCAAAAGGTTATTATTATTTTTTAGAAGTGCTCTTTTGTTCCTTGTCTGATGTTTTGCCAGCCACCTGCACTTGGCACAAGGAGCATGGAACTGCTTGTGAAAATGGCTTGAGAATTGGACCCTCTCAATTGAGACTGTTGGAGTGACTCCTCTTGCAAAAGCATCGCCTATCTTGTCTCTCACAGAGTCCCCAACCAGCTCAGCAGGAAAGCTTGAGGATGTCAGGTAACCATAAGCATGCTATTTGTGGAAAATGGGAGATGAGAAAGAAGGCGAGTAATGAGGCATAGCTTCAGCACTGCAGTTTCCCATCCTATTTAGGTAGATTGTCTTTCTCTAATTGTTTTTCTCCCTGGAGACAGAGGGGGCGTGGAGGGAGGGGAGAGATAAAACACAGTGAATTTTTGATACCTTAAAGCCAGGCTTTATTACTGCATTTCTAGTTTTTCACACACACACACACACACACACACACACGTGTAGTCTCAGAACTTCTGTTGCAGGCCTTCATTTTGAATAGTTTTGATGTTACGCCAAAACATCGGGTGACAAGACATGCGTTTTGCAAACATATCCTCCCCCTGCAAAATCCCCCTTCTCCATTTCTCCAGTTTTTAAGTCAGGCATACAAAAGGGGACACAAATTATCCATACCGCCAAAGCTGAATGCCGTCCTCACCAACTTCAGCACTTCCCCCCTGGCTTCTAGCAGTGGGCAGATCTGTCAAGTCTGTTCCACTTTCTCTTTCATCCACCTGTAGGTCTGTTCCATGCTGGTTCCATGTGGATGTTATGGTTTTTTATATGTGTGTTTGCTGCTGTTGTTTTAGAATGCACAGATTGGTGACATATGTGCCTGGTTACACATAATCAATACAAGGCAGTGAGAAAAGAAATAGATGATTCTTATTAAATGGATCTACACACATTGAAGAAAGCAGCCCAGTGCAGAGCCACGTTCTATTTCGCACATGGAGCACCTGCACAGGTAGCTTTCCCATTCAATTGCTAATTTATTATTAATAGTAGTACTGGCAGTATGTCTTTCCACAAAGATGGTATACAATTCAAAGGATAATAATAATAATAATAATAATAATAATACATAAGAACATGAAACAATAAATCCATATTAAAACATTAAAATGACATTAAAACCACTGTTCAGAAGTATAAAAGGCTACATTAAAGAGATGACTTAACCCCTTTCCAAAAACCTGAGGGCATGGGGACCAATCTTAGCTCTGAAGGGACAGCATTCCACAATTTGGGAGCAATTCAGGAGCTAAGATCTGACAAACAGGCCTCTGTGACTGGAGGATGTCCAGGGAGGCCCTCAGGCATTTAGGGTGCAATCCTAACTAGATAGGCAACCGCCTATCCAAAGCAAGGCAGGAGAGGCATGGGGGGGGGGCGATCATTCCCTCCATGCCTCTCCTGCCTTGCTCTTTTTTGCTAGACAGCCATTTTTCGGCTGTCTAGTGGGGGGGGGAGAGGAAGCTGGTGTACGACTGGATGTGTCATACGTGCAGCTCTGCTCTCCCTGCCCTGGAACACCCCCCAGCCCAGCCCCTTTTCAGTCACTCCATGGTCCTCTTGTGGATGAGGGGGATGAGGGGGGATGCGGCAGCGCGGATGAGGGGGGAGGTCAGATTTCCAGGAAACAACCTTGGAGCTTGTTGCTGGAACAGAGAATATCCTATGACCCTCTAGACAGTGTCTAGTGGCCATAGGATTGTTCCCTTAAGGTTTTGTTCACTCAGTGTTTATCTAACACCTTTGAATTAAGCCCAGAAAACAATTGGCAACCAATGCTGATCTTTCAGCATAGAGCTGATATGATCATGATAGCGTGCACTGGTTAGTAGCCTAGCTGCTGCCTTTTGTGCCAATTGTAGTTTCCAGGGTAGCCCCACACAGAGCACAGTGCAATAGTCTAAATGTGATGTCCATTATACAACCTGAGGTGGTCTGACTAAGTGTATTCTGGGATACTGGGTAGGCTCAGGGAATAGATCCATCATAACCATAAACACTGCTGTAAAATTGTCATATGACTGCTTGATCATCATGGCCTGTCACATCTTGGCAAGCAAATGGACTCTGTTAATGAGAAGAATATTTCAACTAAGAGAAGAGACAGATTTTTCCCCTCCACTTTCAGTCCACTTATTGCCTAATTAAGGCCAGTAATTAATGTGTGACCTTTGAGCCATTGTAAAATGGAAGCTTCTCAGTGTTGTTAATCATGTTAAACAGTTAAATCAGCGAAGTTCTCCTACTAGTAAAATCAAAGCTTCTGCTCAGTTCTTTACATTTACAAGCAAAATGCCACCAGAAGGAAAATGTGAAAGTGATAGGGATGGCAGAGAATTCCGCCACGGATTTCAGTGAGGCCGAATGCACTGGCATTCGGCCCCCCGAAATCCATGGCAGAACAGCCTGCCCCCTGCCCCCCCCACGGATTCCCCCCAGGACAAAGCTTACCTGGGGCAGATGTTCCGGATGGTGGTGGCTCCAGTGGCGGCTGCGGCAGCGGTGGCTGGTCTTTCAACTGGCTTCCATGGCCGCCATTTCCATTCTGGTATTTGTAAGTATTTATGTAGCCTATCACGGCAAGCCAAGAAGAAGAAAAAAACAAACCGGCGTACGCAAGTGGCAGTGGCTATGGTGGCCGCCATATGCATTCCCTATTTTTCGCCGTTTTATCCTACGTAAATATTTACGTAGGCAATTACGGCAAAAAAAGAAAGAAACGCAAATAGTGCCCACTACGCTGTTTGCGGTTCCCTTTTTTTTCACCGTAATTGCCTACGTAAATATTTACGTAGGATAAAACGGTGAAAAATAGGGAACACAAATGGCAGCCGCCATAGCCGCCGCCATTTGCGTATGCTGTGGGGTTTTTTGTTTTTTGGGGGGCATGCTGTGATAGGCTACGTAAATACTTACGTAGCCTATCACGGCAGCCTGGAAGGACTGACAATGGTCTGACTTCGTATAAGGCAGCTTCCTATATGCTTTGCATTTTTGAGAACACTGAGATCCATCAACCAGAGCCATATGTAAAATAATGACCCAGGCAGAGAGACATCTGCTATAAATTAAGGAGCAAGGTGTCTCTGAGCACATGCTCAGCCCAGAAATCTGTGATCAGTGCCAGAACCAAGTCCACAAGTCCTTTCACACAACAATACACTCCTGGTTTCACCACAACTGTTCTTTTTCAGTGATGTAATTTAGGAGGAGAAAGGCTTTTTAATTGTTGCTATTGTTAGACATTAGGGAATCAGAGAATATTGCCCAAAATCTTGCAAACCACCAAGTAGATCCCAATCTACCTTTTCCCTATCCCTCCTTTAATGTTACAATCCTATACACACTTACTTGGACGTAAGCCCAGTGGAGGATGGTGGCTCCGATTCCTTTCTGGGTTTCAGCCACAACCAGCCAGGACTCTAAAGGAGCTATCCAATGTGCTAAACCCTACCCCCAAATGGGTTCAGCACATTGGACAGCTCCTTTAGAGTTCTGGCTGGCTCTGACTGGAACTCAACATGGAATCACTGCCCCACTGAAATCAGAGCCAACAGCATCCACTGAGTTAACCCCATTGAATTCAATGGGTCTTACTTCTGAGTAAACAAGCAGAGCATTGCCCCTTTTACTATATTTAGAACCATTCTCTATTCGCTGCTATATTTTGTGCATAAAAATGTTGACTGAGGGTGGATTAAAAAAAAGAAAGAAGCCAACCCAGAAAAATACAGGCTTTCTTAGAAATGATAGTAAACTTCCTATTGATCTTGGTGGAAACCAAGTTAATTTTTAATGACAAAGATTAAAAACAACAAATATCAAACCCATATAAAATGCACTTACTAGTGTATAACATTGCACAGTGCATCTATAGAATATTTGTAGGAGGAGGGGGATAAACCTACCAGGGGAATGCATTAAATTTCCATTGCTGCAACATCCAGATATCATTTTTAACAAATGCTCCATTGACACCTATTTTCCAAACCACCTGACTAAGCACAGATTTAAAGAATAGATCAATAACAGCAAACTACTTTTTGCTCTGCCAAGTGTCAGAATATTATTTAACATAGATGTAAAATCTATGGCAAGGGATTGTTTATATGGATACACAGAACAAAATATCAATTTGATGTCTCTCCAT
Source organism: Heloderma suspectum (assembly GCF_057233095.1). Classification (NCBI taxonomy): domain Eukaryota; kingdom Metazoa; phylum Chordata; class Lepidosauria; order Squamata; family Helodermatidae; genus Heloderma; species Heloderma suspectum. The sequence continues at coordinate 30,901,187 of NC_139462.1, read as the reverse complement.
CACTTGCTTCAGTGCGAGTGTTTCTCTGAGAAGCAAAGAGCAAGAGCTTTTCCTGTAACTGCACTATAATTTTCACAGACCTTCAGCATTCATGTTGGATTCTTATTGAACATTTCTGATTTATTCTTTTATCTACCATTCCCGACATAGCAGGACAATGTTCTATTCAAGAGAAGAATCACTGATTTGAATGTAATAATGATTACTATTGATTTTGAATTAGCAGTGGTGAATAAAAACAACTACAGCATTTCCAAGTACGTGCACATCAATCCATTTTCTTCTTTGCATTCAGGCACTACACTGAACAGTATTTTTTTTTTTTTGAGGCAAACACCGTTCAGGCTTGAGGCCTACTTTTTCCACTTAAGTTTTCAAATGGCTTGGGTTTGGAGACTCTGGGTAAAATCCAACATGAGCCCTATTTAGAGTAGACCCATTTAAATTAATGGGATTCATTTATTATTTATGGAGGGAACAATCCTATGGCCACTAGACAGAGGCTAGACAGCCATAGGATATCTTGTTTTCCAGGAACTGACCTTGGAGCCCGCAGATAGACCTGGAAAAGGCTTCTGTCTGAGAATCTGGAGATTTGCCGACTGTCAATATAGAAAGAAATCCATCCACTTAGAATAAAGATTTTCTTTCTTTCTTTAAGTCTCTGCTTTACTCTATCAGAAGCAAAAGAAGGAAAGGACTCAGTATCAATTCCATAGGCTTTCAATATAGGTCTGGTCAGGTTTACCCAAGACATTTGGGATGGGGTCTGAAGTTGCTCTTGTAAGCATTTTTTTTTTGGGGTGGGGATTCACTCATATGGGTCAGCTTGAGCCAATACAAAGTGACAACAGCATGAACAGATGTTTTAGCTGAAATCAGTCCCATTTCTACCCTTAGAAGTGCTCCGGGTGTAGTCCAGGGGACAGTTAAGAGAAATCTCATAAAAGAGTTCTAAACCACTTCAAAAATAGAGGCATTCGTGTATCCCCATACCTCTGCCCCATACATTAGTTGTGAAACTACCTTCTTCTGAAATATCTCAGCTGCAGGGGCAGCCAAGCTTCCCCCTTGTGATCTAGAGAACTGAAGGAAAGATTGAGTAGACTGGGATGGTTTCAGCTTAATTACATCTAGATGTTGTCTCCACGAAAGTTGGGTGTTAAAGTTAAGGCCCAAATATCTAAAGTTGTTCATTTGTTCAATGGATTCATTGTTCAACTTCCACATATGTGTTTTCCTTTTCTTCCCAAATACTACAATTTCAGCCTTAGCATAGTTAATAGACAAATGCTCTCCTGTGCAAAACGTACTCAACTTTCTCAAGAGCCTTTGCATACCAATTAATGTAGCAGAGATCATTGCAATGTCATCCACCTATAGGAGGACTGAGAGTTTAACATCCTGAATAGAAGCTGGGAAGCATTCCAAATCACTCAGTTCTTGTACAATGCTATTAATATAAAAGTTAAAAAGAAAAGGGGCCAATAGACATCCCTGATGCACCCCTTTATCAGTTGGGATGCTTTCTGATAACAATCTATTTGCCCCAAGCCTAACTCTGAGAGTAGTGTCAGAGTGGAGCATTTGGATTAAAAGAAACAGCCTTCTATCAATGTTTGTGGCAGATAGCTTTTGCCACAAACGATCTCAATCTACAAAGTCAAAGGCTGAACTAAAATCCACAAAAGTAACAAATAACTCTTTTCTATCATGCTGGGAGTATTTCTGTATTAGGCGATGGAGAATAAAACACTGGTCTACTGTAGATTTCCCCTTTGCAAACGTGGCCTGTTCTTCAGCTAAAATCAAGTTTTCAGCTGCCCATGACTCTAATTTGTGACAAAGATATTTAGTATATAAGTTGAAACAACATTAAGCAGACTGATTGGTCTAAAATTATTTGGGTCTGCTTTAGAGCCTCTCTTGTGAATAGGAACAACAATGCCCACTTCCCAGCCCTGGGGGATTTTTCCATGCTGGTTTATATAAGTAAAAAAAATGTTTACTCTGTGAGGTAAGTAGAAGACTTCCCTCTACCCTCTGGGTGAGGATACTCTCACTCAGAGACTAGAAACAAGAAAAGACATGTGTTGTTAACAGAGATGTGGGACACAGGCACAATAAGGGGAAACAAGCGAAATTTGTCCGTTATAAGCCTCTATGGCTGCTACGGAGGCTTAGAATGGGCAAATCTAGCTTGTTTTCAAGCTAAACTTTTAAGTCTCTCTGTGTGCTGCCACATCTGCCCCAAATCTGGAGCACTTTCAAGAGTGTGGGAAGAACTGCAATAATTAAAAGAATGAGACAATGACCTCAGTTCCTTTTTAGGAAGGCTTTTATAATGTACCTGTTCTATTGAAGCTGGTTTTGTAAATGTTCCCTGCAGTTTTATTTGTTCTTGCTTTATTATTTTAACATATTTTCATTGTGTGTGTTTCTTTGAGGAGCCCCTTTGCGGGGCTGGGCAGCAAGCAGTAAGCAACAACAAATAAGTCTGCACCCCTTAACTACTGACACTTCAAGCCAATGGCTGAGAGAGTGGGAGAAGGCATTGTGGAGCAAATGATAGTAATTGTATTTTTATTGTTTGTATTGTATTTCTAATATTTTTTTTTATGTAAGGCACACAGGCCAAGGGCTGAATTCAATTTCAGAGAAGCTTTCAGGGGCCACATTCCAATGATGGACAGGGCCAGAAGTGAAATGGTCTGACCAAAAATACTAAATATACCAGCATATTTTAGCTGGAAGTTCTTACTGCCACTAACAAAGCTTTTACTGCCAGTAACTAAGCCTTAGGTGTAGGGATGTCATGAGCACCCAACAGCAGGGGGGGATCTGACTGACACCCCCCTGCTCGGCCCCCTAGATGCTGCTTGCTGAGCCACGGGGTGCCCGTGGATGCACTCACTGAGCACTGCATGGTCTGGGAGTGCCCCACAGCTGTCCGCTCCTCACTGCGAGCCACCATTTTTATGCAAGATTGGGGGTTGATAATTTCCGTATATTTTACTTGGCGAGCTGTGGGCGAGTCCGTTCATCCCTATTTAGGAGAGACATTTACTCCTTTTAGAATGTGAAAAAATGATACAAAAGTCAGGAAACCACCAAATAGTTGGATGGAAGGGGTTTGGGCCAAGAAAATGATTGTAGTCATCTGGGGAACCATGCAATGCTGTATTGGGATCTCCAGAGGTACAGCATCCCTGCTGTATGATGAAAGAGGGGTGGGAAATGGAATGTAAGGTCTGGGCAGGGGACTTAATATTTATTTATTTATTTATTTATTTATTTATTTATTTATTTATTTATTTATTACATTTCTATACTGCCCAATAGCTGAAGCTCTCCAGGCAGTTCACAACAATTAAAACCACAAAATACAGGATGAAATACAATATAATATATGTAAGTGGGAGACTTAGGATGTAGGCTTCCTTAAGAAAAAGGAGAGTGTGCTTAAGAACAGGGATATGAGGAAAGAAAGATGGAGAAGGAGAAGTGCTTAAGGAGGGAGGGAGAGCAAAGGAATATGGGAGGCACACAGAGAGTGGGTCTGGAAGACTTGGGGCAGAGGGACCCAGGACCTTTGGTTGTAAGTCTTCAATGTATTTTGAAAATGAATATCAGTACCAAAGAACAGAATACTGTTGCTAGCCACAGCCATCCTTCTTAGGATGCCATCCTCACAGCCATCCTCATCCAGATGAAAAGAACACCTGGAAGTCTTAACATTTCTGAACTACTTTATTATTCAGTATATCTGTTAAAAATGTTTTGGGTCCCTGTTATAGTCTTTTCTCTTGGTGTAAAGCAGGGATGGGGAACCTTCGCCTCCAGGCCTAATCTGGCCTGTGGAGGTTCCGCATCTTCAGTGCTATATTCTTCACTTTCATAGAAACATGCCGAGAAGGCAACATTCCTGGGCATTCATACAACAGCTAACTAATACTGTATGTTTGTTTATGGATGGAAAAAGTAAAACATAAGGAAGCAGGAGATACTCTCTTCTGAGGTCAAAGAATACATGTAGAAAAGCCTATGAGCTGAGCTTCAGTGTTTTTAAAATCTGGAAAGATACTCCAGCAAACAACAGCCCGTGCTGATCCCAACTGTAATTGATTTTGTTATTCCGAAGCTACACTAACTTTCAATTTATTGGATGTGTTTTAGTCCACTGCTAGTGGAAGGTTCCAGAAATAAATGTCACCATTTATTGCCCCCCCCCTACCTCTAGGGACTTCATAGATTTTAAGGTCATTGAGATCAAGTCAGCTGATCTTCTATACATAAATAAGGGCTATTGAATTTCCTCCCGTGATGACTACATCAGTCTATTCACTCATGTGTGTCTAAACCATGTGCCTTAGGAGAATGTCTGGCTGTAATCTAGAGACCACAGAGGGAATCCTTTATTTAAAATATTATTTACGACGTTACAAAGGATTTGAATGATGCTGTACTCGAGGATGTTCTTATACAGAGAGAGCCAATGTTATGTGTGAAGCAGTGTTATTTCAGAGTTATTTGACACATTTCACAGGATCAGGTTACAGTGAAGTGACATGAAGTATGTAATTGGTCCTTCCTTCCATTATTTGACCTAGGAGGAAAACTGGCATCAGTACCTATATTGGCTTTCCTTCTGGAGCAAAGAGCAGCCAAAAGGGGGCTGATCTGGACTGGGACAGTGGTGGAGGCAAAGGGTTAAATCCCTGCTACCCATATAATTGTAGGACACAACCAAATAATGTGATTTGCCACAAATACATAGGAGTATCTGATTGTCTGCCACCTTCCCCCGCTTTTCCAAATAGATCCAATTGACTTAAATTAATATTTAGCATAATTAGCACTCAAATAGGAAACTGCTTAATGGCATCTTAATGAAATGTAATGATTTGCTGCATTAAATCCTCTAGCTAGTACTTATCACAAAAATGAAACAATGGGGACACAAATTCTACAATTTGGAAATGTAGACTTGATATCAACATTAGCTAAGGACTGTGTCTAACAAGCAGATCCAAAATATATGGACATGATAGTGAACATATTTTTATGGTTAACAAGAACTGCTTTGCAGGATTGCCTGCAAGAAGTACGCAGTTTTTCATTTTAAACACCCTTTTTCTGTTGGCGTTTCAGGAGCATGTGCACCACTCCAGTATACCATGTATTTGAAATGATATTTTGATGATGTATTTTATGCTTCTCCCCTAAAACGGCTATTTTTCTCTTGCTATATTGTAACAGTGCTTGACAGTAGTCTATTAAAGAGCCTCTGTAACACTGGACCTGACCATTTGCTACAAAAGTATCGTTTTGAATGGAAGAAAATTAGGAATGAGCAGATCTCCCCTGTTCTTTCCTCTTATTGTTCAACAGGGTGGCTGTGTCTCATCTTCCATGCTGCCTGCCTTCTAGTATAACTTGGAGCATTTCTAAAATATATGCATATTAACCATAGTTTTCAGTTTGCACTTCTTTTCCCTTACATATTACTGGTATACTTCAGCATACATACACAGTGATTGAAATCACAGTACAGAAAGAGTTGCTCAAGCAATGTTGCATTCAAATCATCATTCCTTTGTGTGCTCTGATTAAGGATGTCAGAAGAATCCATTTGGGGGGTAGAGCTTGGTAGGTTTTTGCCAGCTCGACACCCCTCCCCCTCTCTGGACTCCATCTCGCTCATCCGTGAGCTGGCCTGACTCAGATCAGCTTGTGTGTGTGTGTGTGTGTGTGGGGGGGGGCAATTTGTGCAAATTGCAGTTTGCATAAAATTGCAGTTGTAAATATGGAAATCATGATTTGCACAAAATCATGGCCATAAATAGCTCAGTTTGCACCAAATTGCAGCTGTAAGTTACATCATTTACAGCTGCAATTTTGCAGAAATTGCAATATTTACGGCTTCAATTGTATGCAAATTGTGATTTCTGTAAATATTTACAGCCACAATTTTGCACAAATCATGACTCACAAATTAAATAACAGCGGGCAAAATTCTTGAGATCCAGGAACTGATCTGCCACTCTGCTTCCAAATGCAAATGAAGCTGGGTCCGTCACGGGGAGCTGTTGGGCCCAAAAAAGACCTGACAGAGATTTCACCATGATGGACAACCCTCAATATATAATCAGTGCACATATCCTTTGGTGTCCACCAGTAACTCATAAGACAAAAACAATGGAAACTGTGGCAAAGCCCATGCACAGCAGTCTGAACATTATTCAGAAATTTAAACATGGAAGAATAGCAGAACATAAAAACCTTGCTGTATCAGAACAAAGACCCATCTAGTCCAGAATTCTGTTCCTACAGTTGCCAACTACATACCTATGGGAAAACAACAAGCAGGACACTATGATCAACATCAAAGGCCATCATCTGAGCGCCTCCTCCAAAGGAGGTTCAGAGGATAACAACGAGGGAGAGGCCCTTTTTGGTGGCAGCTCCCAACTGTGGTATACTCTTCCCATTGAAATTCTCCTGGTGCCAATGTTGTCATCTTTTTAGCAGTATGTTAATACTACCCTCTACTCCCAGCCAGGCATTTGACAACATATGATTGGGCTTTTTAGTTATTGCTTTTTGAAAATATAAGGTCTCAGTAGTTTTTTTGTTAATTGTTTATAACTTGTTTTCAAACTGTTTTGAAGTTTTGAATGTTAAAGTTTTTATATTATATTTTATCATACTGTGAACCATCCAGGGAGCTTTGGCTATTGGGTGGTATAGAAATGTAATAAATGAATGAATAAATGGCATGAGCACAGTGGTGCCCTCCAACTCATGTACCCTAGCAACTGGTTCTCACAGACATACTGTCTCCAGTACTGGAGATACTATATAGCCATCATGACTAGTAGTCATTGATAGCCATTGAACTTTCATCATAGGGGAGATGCTCCAGGCCCTTGATCATTTTGGTTGCCTTTTTCTGCACTTTTTCCAGCTCTAAAATATCCTTTTTGAGGTGCAGTGATCAGAACTGTACACAGTATTCCAGTGTGATCATACTATAGATTTGTGTAACAACATTATGATATTGTCAGTTTTATTTTTGATTCCTTTCCTAATGATTGCTAAGATAGATTTTGCCTTTTTCACAGCAGCCACATTTGGGCTGCTATGAAAAATGGGTTGACATTTTCAATGAGCTGTCCAGCACAATCCCAAGATTGCTTTCCTGTTTAGAAACTGGCAGCTCATACCAGTTTTAAAGTTTTAAACATTTATAGTATATTTTATTGTGGTGAATTTTATGGTTTTAATTGTTGTGAACCACCCAGAGAGCATCAACTATTGGCAGGGATGTTGTGGAAGTCTGGGAAGGGGGTGGAGTCTGGTAGACCTCCTCCCACTCGGCCTCCTGGATGCCAGTCCCTCCCTAGACCCTCATGCTTGCCCGACTCAGCGCATGCCAAATCAGGCAAGCTCAGGGATCCCCACTTACCCACAAGCTGCCATTTTGCAGAAAACCATGAGTACACTTTTTTGCATAAATGGCCATTCTGTGAAAAATGGTGGCCGTAAAAAGCACCATTTACAGCCCCCATTTTGCACAAAATGACCATGTATGTAAAAGGTTTTCTTTTCTGCAGAATGGCAGTTCACAGGTAAGTGGGATGCTGCGTGCCACTTGCCAGGCACCTGTGGACAGTCAGGCAGCTCATGCTGTGCACAGAGCTGGGTCGAGTAGCTGGTGTGATTCATCCCTACCTACTGAGCAGTAGAAAATCGTAATAAATAAATAAATATAATACAACACAACACAACACAACACAATGCAATGCAATGCAATAAAATACCCCATCTATGTATATGTGAAGCTGGGATTTTTGCCCCAATAGGCATCATTGTACACTTGCTTACGTTGAACTGCATTTGCCATTTTACTGCCTGTTTCCCCAGTTTGGAGAAATGCTTTTGGAGCTCCTCACAATCCCTTTTTGTTTTAAGTGTCCTAAATAATTTGGTGTCATCAGCAAGCTTGGCCGCATCACTGCTCATCCCTAATTCCAGATCATTTAAAAACCACTGGTCCCCTAAAACAGCTAATCAAAAAGGGACACAAATAGCGCCCGCTACGCTATTTGCGTTCCACTTTATTTTTGCCATCATAGTCTACGTAAATATTTATGTAGACTAAGACGGCCAAAAATAAGGAACGCAAATGGCAGCGGCCATAGCCGCCGCCATTTGCGTATGCATTTTTTTTTTTACCCAGCCATGGGCTACGTAAAGATTTAAGACTATCACATCTTGTAAAAAAAAAAAAAAACCCCCGACAAGACTGTAAATGGTGGTGGCAGCAGCCGGTCGGAAGACCAGCCGCCGCAGCTGCCACCGCCCAGAACATCTGCCCCAGGTAAGTCTCGTCCTGGGGGGATCCGTGGGGGGGGCGGCAGGCTGTTCTGCCATGGAGTTCGGGGGGGGTGAATGCACTGGCATTCAGCCTCACCGAGATCCGTGGTGGAATTCTCTGACATCCCTAGTCCCAATACAGATCTGGTGTGTGTGTGTGACCCCTCCTTACATCCCTCCATTGTGAAAACTGGCCATGTTTTCCTACTCTTTGCTTCTTCTTTAACCAGTTACCAAATGATAAGAGGTTCTCTCCTTTTATCTCATGACTGCTAAATTTGCTGAGGAATCTTTGGTGAGGGATTTTGTCAAAACCAGTTTGAAAACCAATAGACAATGTCTACTGGATCTTCCTTGTCCACATGCATTTTGACATTCTCATATAACTCTAGAAGTGAAGCAGGACTTATCTTTGTAGAAGTTATGTTGACTCTTCTTCAGCAAGACTTGTACTTCTATTTTCTTGATCATTTTATTTTTAATAATGCTTCCACCAATTCACCTGGAGCAGGTGTTAAACCAATTGCATATAATTTCCTGGATCTTCCATGGATCCCTTTAAAAAACTGGTTATTTCCCAGGGTCCTGGATTGCTTACAGATAAGGATGGATGAACAAGCCATGTTTGAGATCTCTAGGAATCTCCAAACGTCGTCTCACGCTTGTCTCATACTTCATTCCTATTTGTGTTTGTGATCTCTGCTCACTTTGCATGAATGGGAGATTAGATCTGTGAAAACTGAGGAGCAATCGAATAGGAGATTTGCACAATTTTCCTAATTTGCACATATTTCCTCCATAGACTAAACCAGGGATGATTTAGTCTGTTCCTCACATCAGTAGCCGGCAGGATGTCTTAAACAATGAGAGGGAGCCCTCTTCTAGAAGTAAGGCTTAATGCTTCATACAGCAATACAGACCAGGACAACATGGGGCATTTTTGCTGACCAAGAAAAAGTGTGGGTGCATGGATGGTTTAAATATCTGAAAATAACTAATATCAGTAGCCTTCATTTTAAAGAGTTGCTGTTTCCATAATATACTGAAGTAGATTTCATAGGTTTTCCAGCTTCCATTCCATGTTAAATTGTTTGCTGAGGAAATACTTTTCTGCCATGACATTCTTGGGTGCTGTACAGGATTCTGGAGCACATTCTGGGATGCACTCTTAATTTATGCCCAGGCTTGTTGGACCTCAACATTGGCATGCATGCATTGAGAACATTAGGGCACAATCCTATCTCGAGCCAGTGTGGTGTAGTGGCAAGAGTGTTGGACTAGGAGCTGGGAGATCCAGGTTCTAGTCCCCACTCGGCCATGGAAGCTCACTGGGTGACTTTGGGCCTGTCACAGACTCTCAGCCCAACCCACTTCACAGGGTTGTTGTTGTGAGGATAAAATGGAGAGGAGGAGGATAATATAAGCTGCCTTGGGTTCCTTGCAAGAGGAAAAAAGGTGGGGTATAAATGCAATAAATAGATAGATAGATAGATAGATAGATAGATAGATATAGATAGATAGATAGATAGATAGATAGATAGATAGATAGATAGATAGGCGGCCGCCTCTGAACTTGGAGGCGACTGCCTGAAATGCAAGGCAGGAGAAGCACGGTGGGGAGGGGATCATTCCCTCCACCCTTCTCCTGCCCTGCTTTTTCTGCTAGACAGCCATTTTCAGCTGTCTAGCCGCGGGGGGACCTAGTGGGAGAGGAGGCCACTGTATGACACATAGGATGTGTCATACAGGTAGATCTGCTCTCCCCACCCCGGAATGCCCCCAACCCCTCCCCTTTTCAGCCACTCCATGCTCCTCTTCCAAGTGCAGAGGCTGGGGCTTCTCTGTGCTGCCTCTGAGGCAGTGCGGATGTGGAGGAAGGTCGGTTTTCTAGTGGGAAGTGACCTCGGAGCACAGGCTGGTTCCTGGAAAACAGCATATCCTATGGCCATCTAGCCACTGTCTAGCGGCCGTACGATTGTTCTGTGTCTTCCCCCCCCCAACCCCCAAGATTGGGGAAAAAATGTGCATTTTTCAAATTATAAAAATTGCACATTTGCAAAATGCCTGTTGTTCCTGATTAAAAATGCGCATTTCCCTCACAAGCTAAAGTGTGAAGATGCAAATTTTGGAGCACATTGTGCACATGTTCAGGATTGTGTAAGTGCATATTTTCAAACACAAACGCAAATTTCAGGAAATTGTTAACATTTCCCAAGGATTGCATTCCTGCTTGCATTTGGGAACGGGGCATGTTTGCACACTTTGTGAACAGGAATGAAATTCTCATACATCCCTAGTCCCAGGAGATGTCCAACACTTCCTTGTGGCTTCAAACTACAAGAAAAGATAAATAATGACAGACAAGTGGTCTTTCAGGAAAGCTTGATTGGAATCACTTGTCTTCTTACCAAGGAATGTCCTTTAAGGCTCTAAACTAACTCAACATTCTTAGGAAGAGAGTTAGACTAGTGTATATAACTTGCAGGATAGATCAGGCAATACCAATTGCAAACTTGTGTGCATGAATGGTGTTGACCATTCCATTGAAATGGATGGGCAATTGCAAGATGGTTCTACTCTCAGTAAATTGTTAGATGGGGAGGGGCATCCATCTTTGAAATTAATTTGCTGATTTTAGTGTTCTCTAGGAATCCCAGAGTGAAATTATGGCAATTTTACAATCATGGCAACATTAGGCTTTTCCTTTAGTCCTGATTCGGTATTCTAGCTAGCTCCCAGGGGGCTTGAGTTTGCAGATAATTTAGTTTATTTTTGTGTGGGCTTTTTTTTTGTATCAGCATGTGTTCCATGGTGGTAATAAATTCAACAGGCTATTCTGTGCTGTGCTGCTGCCCTTTTCTAGCTGAAGTGTTTAACTGCCAGTGATGTGGTTGAAGAGATGGGATTGTAAATCTCCAGCTCTCTTAAATGTCCAGCCAAATGATTCACAAAAGGCTTGTTTGTTTCTTTGGTACACAGCACGTTGCACATTTTGGTGGAGAAGAGAAGCCACAAGTCATTCTTTCGAAGCCACACAGCAAAACATCTCTCAGTTTTCAAAGAAGGCATAAAGCATGAGATTTCTATTAAGCCTAAAATGACTTATGGTTAAATGAGGTTCATATATAAGAGCTGCCACTGAATATTTCCTGAATGAAAATTCAAAATGCATTTGGAGGGTCCTTCTCAGGTCAGCAAAACATCTGTAGAACTTCAGTCCCATTAGCCATATTCTGATTGAGCATGTAGGTGAGCCCCTTATGTGTGCAGGTTTCAGTGGTGGCTGTAGGCTGTGGGAGCAGGTTTGGGCAATATGCCATCACTGGGTCCCCTCAGGGACCCCACTTTCCCCTAAATGCTCTCATCACTGCCCATTCACTTGCCTTCTCCCTCTGGGTTCAATCTGGGTTCAATTGCCCAGAGGATGAGAGTAAGGTAAGAGGAGGATGCTGCTCTGTCTACTCAGTTTGTCATGGCCAACATGCCGAGAGAGGCCCAGGTTAACAGGCACTGACAGTTAAAGGAGAAGGAGGAGAGTAGGTCTAGGGAGCTCTAGAGGTTGACAGCAGGCCTTGGCAGGTGCCTACCCCTGATGCTAGGTTTCCTCAAGTCCTGCTGTCACATATTCAAAGGGTTCTTAATCTGAAATTTATAGTAAACTTGTAGTGCCTAAGTTATTGGTTATAAATTTCCTTTAGTTTTAAACTCTCTGACAGGACCTGAAAAGTAGAGATGTAATGCCACTTCTTCTTTTTAGATGGGCTCTTTTTTGTTGTTTCAGACTGTACATTTTATTTTGTTTGTATTAATCTGCAGGGCTGCCAAGAAACTTTATACTAAATGAGGTGCAGATCTCATTAACTGTTTTTCACTCTTGTACAAAGCCTTGTTACAACTGATTACTGGAACTTGCCTGAAAGCATCAAATGACCTTTTCTTCTAAGAACCCAGTATCCCCAATAATATTTTTAAAGGATTTGTTTTTAAAATTCCTACCATCATTTAAAGGTTCCAGTGGAAAGTCAGGAGTGGAAAATCTGTAGCACAAGCACAGCCAATCTTGGAGCTGGATGAAGAAGGGCACAGTCCTGCTAACTATTAGGCTGGTTAGCTAAGCATCAATTTCACTGGGATGTAAACAGCCTCTGTTCAGAATTTTTGCCAAATTCACATTCTCCTGCTTTTCAGTCCAGTGCTTTAGCACCTAAACCAAAGCATGCAAGAAGTTCCCCCCAAAAGTATGAATGATTATAATATGTGTATAGGAGAATTCGTACTGACATTGCACACTAGGTTATGCCACCAGCAGAACTCTTCCTTGGTCCTCATATTGTATCTCTCTGCCATAGAGACTGGTGGAGAGCCAAGAATGAATTAGCTGAAGACCAAACATGTACGTAATTGGAAATACCCAATGTCTGTGATTTATAGAATCATAGAATAGTAGGGTTGGAAGGGGCCTACAAGGCCATCGAGTCCAACCCCCTGCTCAGTGCAGGAGTCCAAGTCAGAGCATCCCTGACAGATGGCTGTCCAGCCTTGTCTTGAACGCCTCCAGTGTGGGAGAGCCTACCACCTCCCTAGGTCATTGGTTCCATTGTTGTATTGCTCTAACAGTCAGGAAGTTTTTCCTGATGTTCAGCCAGAATCTGGCTTCCTGTAACTTGAGCCCATGATTCCGTGTCCTGCACTCTGGGATGATCAAGAAGAGATCCTGGCCTTCTTCTCTGTGACAACCTTTCAAGTACTTGAAGAGTGCTATCATATCTCCCCTCAGTCTTCTCTTCTCAAGGCTAAACATGCCCAGTTCTTTCAGTCTCTCTTCATAGGGCTTTGTTTCCAGTCCCCTGATCATCTTTGTTGCTCTCCTCTGAACCCTCTCCAGTTTGTCTTCTTCAAGTGTGGTGCCCAGAACTGGACACAGTACTCCAGATGAGGCCTAACCAGTGCTGAGTAGAGGGGAACTAGTACTTCCCGGGATTTGGAAGCTATGCTTCTATTAATGCAGCCCAAACTAGCATTTGCCTTTTTTGCAGCCACATCACATTGTTGGCTCATATTCAGCTTGTGATGGACAACAATTCCAAGATCCTTCTCGCTTGTAGTGTTGTTGAGCCACGTATTCCCCCATCTTGTAACTGTGCATTTGGTTTCTTTTTCCTAGGTGCAGAACTTGGCATTTATCCCTATTAAATGTCATTCTGTTGTTTTCTGCCCAGCGCTCCAGTCTATCCAGATCACTTTGAATTTTGTTTCTGTCTTCCAAAGTATTAGCTATCCTGCCCAATTTATTATCGTGTGTGTGATTTAGACCTGCATGCGCATCATTTGATTCTTTTGATTATTGGCTTGATAACAGAAGCAGCTGCCTCTGTGGACTCCACTGCAAAGGACTGCGGTTGAGGTGATGTAAGGGAATATGAAACATTAATCTGTGGTGAAATATATGTGATGATCCACTCACACATGCAAGTCACCAGTTGATTTTGTTGGCTTTTTCTGTTCCTCAAGGAACAAAATATATCGAGGCTAAACTATGTCTTACCTGCCAGCCGACTGTACCAGGGTGGTGACTGGTGAATATCTGCATATGGTGCTTGACATACATTCTTTTAAAACCTTAGATGACATTTTTCCAGGTTTCTTATGGAAGTTGGCATCTGATCAATATTCCTTGAAATGGGCAAATCGACTAGATACCTGAACCCAAAATATATATGGTTTCAGAACCATATGTTTCTGTGTAATCTGTTTAGGGATGGGCAAACAAGCAATTTTCATGATGGCCCAGATTCTATGAACATCAATCTGAAGCCCATCTTGCCTGATTTCCCAAATTGGGTTGTGTGCTTTTTTCACTTCAGTCATAATGGAAAAGTTAACATTTCAAATGGGGAAAAAATGCATTAAAAAAAAAAGTGCTCCAGAAATGCGCACTTCCCCCATAAAGTAAAATGATAAAATGTGCATTTTTAAAAAATGTAGATCTTTAAAAGTGCACATTAAAAAAAAAATCATCACAGTTTTTTGGAGCATGGATACAAGTTTGTGAATTTGCAGGCACTTCTGGAGGACGTACTCTCCTGCTCATGTTTGGTGGTGCAAAGGGGGCATGTTCTGTTTGCTCCATGGAACAGTGCAAATGGGCAAATTATGATTTGTGCACATAAATGTAATTGCTGTACACGCCTATGTCTGTTGAGCTGAATCTTTGTACTATAATACAGTATTATGGACCTTTCTCAGTGATCTTTATAGGTGACCAGTGTTTCTGTAATACATACTGGATTATTTTGTTATCTCATCTCTCACCTTTTTCATCTCATATGGGCATAGTCCACAAGGAATGTCTGACTGGCTACACCTCCCTGTGGCAGGTACCTGTATGGGAAAATGTCAGTGTAACACATCAAGCAGCCTTGGACTTAGAAGAGAGTATTAAACCTCACCCCAAGGATTCCACTTCATCTATTCTTAGTTAAGCACCTTGCATTGCTCCCATTTCAGCCATAGGTCGGAATGAGTAATCAGTTGTAATCAGATTCACTTGGGCTATCACTTGTCGCTTACGGCATTTGACCTTCATTCAAAAATGGTTTTCCATCAAGACAAGTTAATTCTATAGGCAAAACTAGCAGCTGGGTCTCATTTGTGCCATTATAGGAGGAAGAAGAACATGGGAGGTAGGATCTACATTGTTTTCTCAATGACTCTTGCGAATCAGAGGCTTCCATAAAGAATAATAACATCACGGAAGCATTTTAAACATAATTGGATTGTGCTCACTACAATTACCCCTCCAAATGCACTTTGAGTCTTCCTATGACCTTCTTGATCTAATTGGTAAAATTTTAAAAGGATAGTGCAGCAATAAATACAGGATGTATAGTTGAGTGTTCAATGTCTTAATGGCTGCTTATTAATAATAACTTTCTTACTTTCTCTCTCTTTTTGCACTGCTAGTGGATTTCAGAAATAGACTTTAGCTGCTTACAGAGCATGTGATGTGTATATATAAGAGAACAATTCAACCTTCTGCAGCTGAATCACAAATTGAGCTAATTAGGGTTGGCCGAATTAGAACATTTGTCCTCAACTAGTAGCTTGTCTCTGGAAATTTCAGTGTTTTTCATTAAACCTAAGTGAAACTATTTGGATAGTTTACTGTTGTGTGCTCCTTTCCATTAGGAGGCTAAATAAACACACAGTTACAGAAAGCAGGAGACACCGCATTTTTTACACTCCACTGAAGTCAATGGCATTTTTCCAAGAGCAACTGGCAGAGCCAATGAGTTGTATTTAAAGACATCCTACCATTGGCAGAAGTAGATCTTCCATGAATGGAAGGAATTTGGTTCTATCAGAGGTTCCACAAGTAGAAGAAGATCCAAAGGTGCATGTCACTTCACAGGAGGATACAATCCATTCACAGAAGAGCTCCTTCCAGATATGGAAGGGAACTTGAATTACGTGACATTTCCACAAATGGGAGTTGGGGGAGGTGATACCTGTGCCTCCTTCCACGTTGTTCCAGAGACCATCCCAAGACTATGGAGCAAATTTGAAGGAGTAGGAGTCACAATGGACTGCAGGAGGAATGGGGAGCTGAGATCCCAGAACTGATGGAACTCTCCTCACAGAACTCTGTCTGGATCCAACTCACTATAACACAATTCTTGGGATTTGTTCCTGTCTTGCATATTTTGCTTACGTGCAATATTGGTACAAGACTATGTCAGAGAGATACAATATGAGGACCAAGGAAGAGTTCTGCTGGTGGCATAACCTAGTGTGCAATGTCAGTACGAATTCTCCTATACACATAATCATTCATACTTTTGGGGGGAACTAGTGTGAGACATGATCCTTGCATGTCCTTTCCCCATCATACAGAAAGTAAGAGCAAGGATTGGGGCCCTTGTGCTGTGTTTCTGCTTTCAGAGAGGTGGCAGGTGCTCCATCTGGTCCCCGTACCTGTGGATACCATCCCCACCCATCCCAAATTCTCTGAGGGTCAAAGTGCATGTTGCTTTAAAGATGTAGCCAGGTTTCTGTTTTGTTTTTAACTTGAAAGTAAGCTCATGGGACCTCTTATGGATAAGGTCCCTAGAGTGGTGGTGGGATGCTTTAACCTTTTGTCCTATGTCTGTAATTTACATTATAACCAGATGGCTTTTTGTCAATGAAAACTGGAGGCATGGGGAACATGGTCCAGATTGGGACCACAGGGTGTGGGTGTGGGGTGGGGGCAAAGGATTAGAGTCTCCCTGCCTCCCAGTGCTAGATCCCAATCTGTGTAGTAACATGTAGTCTCACCTTGTGAGGTCACATTCCACAACTAAAGGAATAGGCATTGCTGCAACAGAATTCCACCAAAACCTTGGGAGTACTGGCAGCATTCTAGCTTCCAAGTGAAACTGGGCATGCCTGACATAACTTTGCCAGCAGGTACTGACATAGGCTTTCATGGGGCCAAAAAACATTAATAACGTTTAAACTGCTCTTCAGAACTTCGCCAAAGCAGTGAAAGGCACATCTCCTTGACAAACCTGAAATTCCACCAAAATTTGAAAGAAATATAAGATATAAAAAGTGGCAGCTTGGATTAAAAAGTACAAATAAGTCAATTTTCAGCAGTATTTAACTTACTGTACCTGTGGCAATTGTAATCAGATTGGTTTGGACTTTTGCACAATCACAGACATCATCAGGTAGAGCATGGATGCCATGTTTCATATAATTAGCTCAATAGGGGTCATTTTTATAAGCAATAGAATTTGAGGCTTATAATGATGGAACTTTTCTCTTCTCTTCTCTTTTCTTTTCTTTTCTTTTCTTTTCTTTTCTTTTCTTTTCTTTTGCAACTCACCTTAATTAAAGGGGAACTCCTGTGCCCATTTCATCACATTCTAGGATAGCAGACCCAGGTAACTGCTGGATCAACAAAAGCTAAGCTTGACTCCCAAGCTTTTATAGGCCTACCTGGACAAGGAAAAAAGATGGCCTGTCTGAGTAAGTTAGGGTGCAAAACTATGGATGTTTAAGACAGAAAAAAGTCCTATAATCCCAAGTGGCTGGTTGGGGAATACTGGGAGTTGTAGGACTTCACTTCTGTCTAAATATGCATAGGATTGCACCCTAAGTCACTGTGAAGCCTTAAAGGACATCATAGTCCCAGGAACCATTTTTATCTGAAGCCCTGAATAGCTCACCACAAAGGGAAGCAGAGCATAGACCCAAAGGTTCCTAGTTCCAGCTCTAAACCACCAGCTTCCATGCATCTGCAGCATAAGGTTTTCAGTTAAGAATAGTTGAACCTTGGTACTTCCTTCTTCTTCTTTTTCAAATTAAGTACCAACTGTGGTGTGTTATCACCACCTACTTGCTTCTGCAAAACCCCTTGATCACATGACTGTAGGTAACATAGGATGCTGCTTCATAGCAGGTCAGGCTGCTTATTTATCTAGGTCTGCATTGCATACTCTGATTGGCAGTGGCTTCTCCCAATTCTCACACTGGTTTTTTTTCCCATCATCACTTGTAAGAACAGAGAAGAAATCCATTCAGTTTGCATTTCAAATGCACATGTACGTACCTCCTTTTGCATTGTTGAACCACTGTGCAACCCAGAACTCAGCTATCCTTCAAAATGTGCACGCACACATGAATTTAGTAGTGAAATTCTCCCATTGAAAAATGTGAACAAAAATGCATATATAAGGGGAAATAATGCTCAAAAATGCATTATAATAGGAAAATATTTTGCAAAAAATGGTAGATTAGGCAAAAATCCATACAAAAATTAATGTCTTTGGAGAAATGTGCACAAAAAATGTTTATGCATTTTCATGCAAATCTTTTTAAAATATTATCAGATTTCAGGACAAAATGAATGTAAGACTGGAGAAATTCTCAAGGTTTAAGAGGAACGGAATTTAAGACTGGAAAAATGATAAATCAAGCGAAACTGAAACTGACAGATTCATCCATCCCTAAACTTGATCACAGAATCATAGAATAGTAGGGTTGGAAGGGGCCTACAAGGCCATTGAGTCCAACCTCCTGCTCAGTGCAGGAATCCAAGTCAGAGCATCCCTGACAGATGGCTGTCCAGCCTCATCTTGAACACCTCCGATGTGGGATTGCCCACCACCTCCCTAGGTCCATTGTCGTATTGCTCTAACAGTCAGGACGTTTTTCCTGAGGTTCAGCTGGAATCTGGCTTCCTGTAACTTGAGCCTATTATTCCATGTCCTGCACTCTGGGATGATCGAGAAGACATCCTGGCCTTCCTCTCTGTGACAACCTTTCAAGTCCTTGATGAGCGCTATCATATCTCCCCTCAGTCTTCTCGTCTCAAGGCTAAACATGCCCAGTTCTTTCAATCTCTCCTCATAGGCCTTTGTTTGCAGTCCCCGGATCATCTTTGTTGCCCTCCTCTGAACCCTCTCCAGTTTGTCTGCATCCTTCTTCAAGTGTGGTGCCCAGAACTGGACACAGTACTCCAGATGAGGCCTAACCAGTGCTGAGTAGAGGGGAACTAGTACTTCCTGGGATTTGGAAGCTATGCTTCTATTAATGCAGCCCAAACTAGCATTTGCCTTTTTTGCAGCCACATCACATTGTTGGCTCATATTCAGCTTGTGATGGACAACAATTCCAAGATCCTTCTCGCTTGTAGTGTTGTTGAGCCACGTATTCCCCCATCTTGTAACTGTGCATTTGGTTTCTTTTTCCTAGGTGCAGAACTTGGCATTTATCCCTATTAAATGTCATTCTGTTGTTTTCTGCCCAGCTCTCCAGTCTATCTGTCAGGGTGGAAACTGAGTCAATAGAGCCCCAGAGCAGTTCTGATTCTGAGGAGGAACAGCAATCCGTGGGAGAGGAGCTCACTCATCTCTCACAAGCACAGCAGCTGGCAGAGATTCCTCCTGCCAGCATTCCTGGGATAGATAGTGACCCTGGCAGTGAGAAAGCACTAGAGGGGGGCTTGCTGGACCCTCAGCACAGACACAGGGAGCAATGAGAGATGGAGGGCGCAGAAAGGAGGTGTACCGCTCGTTTGGCGCCCAAACAATGGTCGCGTCCTGAGGACCCAAGGGAAAGAGGAAGGATCTCTCCCTAGCCCATAAGTTCAGGGTCTTCCCATGGTTCTCCTTCAAACGGGGACCAACTGCCTTACCTGGAGCTTAGGCTACTCTGCTATCTTTCCCCAGTACTGTTCCTTGGCTTGTCGCTACTGATTAGTATCTGAAAGAGTCATAAAGTAATAAAGGAATAAAGTCTCGGAAAGAATCCTCGTCGTCTGTGTCCTGAATTGGGTATTGGTGGGGACTGCAAGAGGCAGCTAGGGCACTCCTGACACTATAAAGATCACTTTGAATTTTGTTTCTGTCTTCCAAAGTATTAGCTATCCTGCCCAATTTTGTGTCATCTGCAAATTTGATCAGCATTCCCTGCACCTCCTCCTCCAAGTCGTTAATAAAAATGTTGAAGAGCACTGGGCCCAGGACTGAGCCCTGCGGTACCCCACTCATTACCTCTCCCCAGTTTGAGAAAGTCCCATTGATAAGCACTCCTTGAGTCCGATTCTGTAGCCAAGTGTGGATCCACCGGATTGTTGCTTTAACTAGCCCACTTTGAGCTAGTTTGCTCATCAGGTTATCATGGGGCACTTTGTCAAAAGCTTTGCTGAAGTCGAGAGGTATATGATGTCTACAGCATTCCCACGGTCCACAAGAGAGGTTACTTGATCAAAAATGAGATCAGATTCGTCTGGCAGGATTTGTTCTTGACAAATCCATGTTGGCTTCGAGTAATCACTGCATTGTTTTGAAGGTGCTTCCACATGGATTGCTTTATGATCTGCTCCAGAATTTTCCCAGGGATTGATGTCAGACTGACGGGTCTGTAGTTCCCAGGTTCCTCCTTTTTACCTTTTTTGAAGATAGGGACAACATTAGCCCTCCTCCAGTCATCTGGCACTTCACCCGTCCTCCATGAGTTCTCAAAGATAGACAGCGGTTCTGAGAGTTCTTCTGTCAGTTCCTTTATTACTCTCGGATGCAGTTCATCTGGCTCTGGAGATTTAAACTCATTCAAAGTCATTAGGTGTTCCTTGAACATATGCCTGTCGATCTCAAGCTGCAATCCTGCCCCTTCAGCCTGTACTTCACCTTTGCCAGGGGGAGTCATAGACCCTCTTTTCGGAGAAAACTGAGCCAAAGTAGGAATTGAACACCTCTGCCTTTTCTTTGTCATCTGTTATCGTTTTGCCATCCTTATTTAATTGCTGAACCACCACTTCTTTCCTCTGCCTTTTACTATGCACATAGCTGAAGAAAGCCTTTTTGTTGTTTTTAGCATCCCTCGCTAACCTCAGCTCATTCTCAGCTTTAGCCTCCCTGACGCCATCCCTGCAGTTCTGTGCTACCTGCCTGTACTCTTCCTTTGTTGCTTGGCCTTCTTTCCACTCCCTATATGTGTCCTTTTTTGTTTTCAGGTCATCTCTAAGCTTTTTGTGAAGCCACATTGGCTTCTTCTGTTGTCTTCCACCTTTTCTTCTTGTTGGAATTGTTGTAATTGTGCCTTGAGAATTTCCTTTTTTAAAAGCTCCCACCCGTCTTGGACTCCTTTTCTCATTAGAGTCGCTTGGCATAGGACCTTACTGATCATAGTTCTGATTTTATTAAAATCAGCTTTCCTAAAATCCAGGGTACGCGTTTGACTACACTCGGCTTTTGCTTCCCTTAGAACCAAGAACTCAAGTACAACATGGTCGCTTTCCCCCAGAGTTCCTGTAACTGCTACTTTATCCACCAAGTAATCTCTGTTGGTTAGGATCAAGTCAAGGATAGCCAATCCTCTAGTTCCTTCCTCTACTTTCTGTATGAGGAAGTTATCCACCACACAAGTCAAGAATTTCCTGGAGGGGCCATGTTTTGCAGAATTTGTCTCCCAACAAATATTGGGGAAATTGAAGTTCCCCATTACTACTACATCATGCTTCCTTGAAACATTGGCTATTTGCTTTTCAAAAGTTTCATCCTCGTCTTCTCCTTGATTGGGTGGCTGGTAGGGATGTACGAAAGTCACTTACCTTTTCGACAGGATGATTCACTGTGGGGGGGGAAGTGCTCTGCACCTCCCCCCGAAATCCTAATCCGGCCGGCTCCACTCTGCGGAGATTCCGTGGAGCTGCTGGCCGGGGCCGCCCGCAGCCGGACATCTGGCCACTGGGCAGCCTTCCGGGGAAAAAAAAACTGCGTACGCAAATGGCGGCGGCTACGGCAGCCGCCATTTGTGTTCCTTTTTTTTTCGCCGTTTCAGCCTACGTAAATATTTACGTAAGCTATTACGGAGAAAAAAAGAACACAAATAGCGCCCACTACGCTATTTGCATTCCCCCTTTTTTTCGCCATAATAGGTTACATAAATATTTACGTAGGCTAAAACAGCAAAAAAAAGGGAACGCAAATGGTGGCCGCCGTAGCCGCCGCCATTTGCGTATGCGGTTGTTGTTGTTGTTGTTTTGCTTTGCCGTGATAGGCTACGTAAATACTTATGTAGCCTATCACGGCAAAGGCAGCTACGCAAATGGCGTGGTGGCCGCCATTTGAGTCCGCAGCAGCTGGCCGAGAGACCAGCTGCCGTTGCCACCACCATTGCCAGAGCCGCTGGAAAACCCGCCCCAAGTAAGCTTCGTCCCGGGGGGTGTTTCCGCAGGGGGTGGGGGGGGGAGGCCATTCTGCCACAGGTTTCGGGGGGCTGAATGCCAGTGCATTCGGCATCACTGAAATCCGTGGTGGAATTCTCCGCCATCCCTAGTGGATGGTAGTAGACTCCGACCACCAGGTTCCTTTTATTCTTTGCTCCATTTATTTTGATCCAGATGCTTTCAATGGGGCTACTACCAAGCTCATCCTCCTGTATTTCTGTACAGAGATATGTATTTTTCACATACAGTGCAACTCCACCTCCCTTGAACAAGTTATATCCTTCAATTGCTGTATTCCAGTCATGAGACTCATCCCACCAAGTCTCAGTTATACCTATCAAGTCATAATTTCCCTCTTGTATTAAGAGTTCAAGTTCGTTCTGTTTGTTTCCCATACTCTGGGCATTAGTATATAGACATCGAAGACCATATGCTTCATAGGCTGCCTTTCTTCCTACATGTGTCTGAAGACTATTATAGAGTGCTATTAGAGCTCTTCTCTCCGTTGCAGTGCATGCGTTACCCCCAACTTTACATCTCCCTTCCCCGCAGGATTCAGTTTAAAGCCCTCCTGGTGAATTTCTTCATGCTTTGGCCAAACACATTCTTCCCATCCTTTGTGAGGTGCAACCCGTCCCTAGCCAACAGCCCATCTTCCAGGCCCATGGCCCCAGAATCCAAATCTCTCTTGTCGGTACCACCTTCATAGCCAGTCATTCACCCGGAGTATTTTTCGTTCCCTTTCTATCCCTCTTCTAACTACTGGAAGGATGGATGAGAAAACTATCTGGCCCCAAAGTTCTTGAGTTTCCTTCCCAGAGCTTCAAAGTCTGACGTGATTTCTTTGTAGCTCTGCTTGGCGGCATCATTTGTTCCCACATGGATGAGAAGAAAGGGATACCTGTCAGTGGGTTTTATGAGTGCAGGCAACCTTTCAGCCATGTCACTAATCCGTCCTCCCGTGAGACAACATACCTGGCGAGTCCACGGGTCTTTGCGACATACTTGGGTCTCGATCCCACACAGCAAGGAGTCTCCCACTACTACCATTCTTCCCTGTTTCTTTTAACTGGAGATCCCATGGGTGGAACCTGAGACCTTCTGTTTACGAAGCAGATATGCTGCATCACTAAGCTATGATCCCACTGCTGACTTCTCTTTTGTCCTAAATGTGGGGCACTAATTTTCATAACTTGGAGCTGAATTGGCACATGAGTCAAAAACATATTTGGACTGGCCATTTATCTTCATTTACAACAAAAACAGTTCCTGTAGAGGGCCTGATGCAGACTGAGACCACAGTGCACGTGGGGTTAACGCTTTTCCCTGCACCATTTTCCCACTGACAATCACCTCCTCTAAAGTGGCTACTTGCCCTGATTTTAAAAGGGTCTAGACTAGACCAGAACCGTATCAAACAATATTTTAAATGTATTGAAGAATAATATTTTCTCTTATAGAAGGGAGAAAGCTCATCAGATCATTGTAATAGGTTTGGATGTATCATCTGTCATGGAGTTATGGAAGAATGGACAAAAATGATATATTCCAGGTAAATCACTTGAAATGGATTGTGTTATGCAGAAATGTGTTTAGGAAATGCATGTTTCTAGAGGAATCTATTGCTTTATTTTATTTTATTTTATTTTAAATATGGAAATGTCTGGTAAAACAGTTTTATCTGGAAAAATAGTCATAATTTCATGCATCAATTATTTATATTTTTAGAGATCTCTGAAAACTCTATAAACTTTGAAACAAACCATTAATCACTTTGAACAAAGCTATAAAAGGTGGACTATTTTCTGTTCTTTAAATTATGTAGGGAATCAGTTACGCTATCTGCCCTTAATTTACAGGCAATTATTCAGAAGGAGAGCATAGGCGCAAAGGTATCTTCTCATCAACGCACAGTTCACAATGTCTAGCTTCTAAAATTAGGGATGTACGAATTGTGTACCTTCGGTGCCGCTTGACTTCCGCAGTTTGTGGCCAGTGCTCCATTCTGCCATTCACAAGCCCCGGGAATTCTCCTCTTTTTTTCCCGCTCTGAAAATTACGAAGATAAATCCATACCAACAACCATAATTCTGGTGCCCAGCCATCTGCGTGAGTCTGCATAACTTCCATAAGAATCGCTATTTTTCGTAAATATTTATGTATTTTTCCCCCCTGCCCTGAGGTGCAGTAATTACTTTCAGCCAAAACACTTCCTCTTCCTTGTAGGGGCTTCCCAAAAGAAGGCTGTCTTAGGTGTGCCTGAGAGATAAACTATTTGTTTAAAGCAACGCTGTTTTAAAGAAAGAAAAACCTTTTAAAATGACCATGCCGGTCCTGGAGCCCTGCACGAGGTATTATTCTCCCTGCTAAGCTTTGTATTTCTACATCCAGCATTGTTGTTGACATTGTGAGGCTAAATGGAGAGGAGAACCAACTCTGTGCATGTCTACTCAGAAGTAAGTCTTACTGAGTTCAATGCAACTTACTCCTACACATGTCAGCACCCCACTTGCCCCCAGCTCAACTTTGTATTTCCACATCCAGCTCATTATCAAACCTCCTGTTAATTATCTCAGAAGACCCTTGGGTGAATGGGGGGGAGGGGGTTTCCAGGGAAACAGCTGGATTGGGGGAGAAGCTTCCCTCACACACATATACACACATAATGGAAGAATATAGTTCTTCATATTCCCTGGTATGTTTATTCCTCATTTTGTCCATTCCCTGAGCATGTGCAGAGTGTGTTTTTTATTCAGATAAGGGGGAGCTTGCTAATCTTTCTGCTCATGCTGCATTTGAACAAGTGTAACTACTTCAGAAAGAACTTTCCATTATACTGTCTCTTTTTCATGAGTTTCATAACAGCAGTGTGGTGTAGTAGTTAGATAGCCAGTGTAGCCTAGTGGTTAGAGTGTTGGACTGGGACTTGGGAGATGGGGGGTTCTAGTCCCCACTTGGCTATGGAAGCTCACTGGGTGACTTTGGGCTGGTCTCAGCCACACACATTGTTTGTGTGTTCTTTCTGAAGCAGTTACACTTGTACAAATGTAGCATGAGCAGAAAGGTTAGCAAGCTTCCCTTTGTTTGAATAAAAAGCACACTCTGCACATGCTCAGGAAATAGACAAAATGAGGAATAAACATACAAGGGAATATGAAGAACTATATTCTTCCATTGTGTGTGTGTGTGTGTGTGTGTGTAATCTCCCTCAATCCAGCTGTTTCCCTGGAAACCCCCTGCCTCCCATTCACCCAAGGGTCTTCTGAGATAACTAATAGGAGGTTTGCTAATGAGCTGGATGTGGAAATACAAAGCTGAGCTGGGGGCAAGTGGGGTGCTGGCATGTGTAGGAGTAAGTTGCATGGAACTCAATAAGACTTACTTCTGAGTAGACATGCACAGAGTTGGTTCTCCTCTCCACTTTAGCCTCTCAACGTCAACAACAATGCTGGATGTAGGGATGTACGAAAGTCACTTACCTTTTCACGGATGTGATTCGCGGTGGGGGGAGGTGCTCCATCCCTCCCCCTGGAATCCTCGATGGGGGGGAGGCGATCCGGTCCTCCCCCCCGGAATAGTAGCCATGTCAGAGAATTCCGCCATGGATCTTGGGGAGGCTGAATGCCAGCGCATTCGGCCCCCCGAAATCGGTGGCGGAACAGTCTGCCCCCCCCCGCCCCCCCAGGATGGGACTTACCTTGGGTGGATCTTCCTGGCAGTAGGGATGTACGAAAGTCACTTACCTTTTCGCAGCTTGGCTTCACAGTGGGGGGGAGGCGCTTCGCTTTTCCCCCTGAAGTTCAGGCAAAGGGGGGGAGGCTTCCCACCTCGCCCGGCTGAAATTCAGGCCGGGGAGAAGCGCCCCGTCTCCCTGGCCGTGAAACAAAAAGTAAAAAACAAAAGACCCCGTGATAGCTACGTGACGATTTACGTAGCCTATCACGGCTAGATTTCCAAAGTCAGCCATGATAGGCTACGTAAATCTTCACGTAGCCTATCATGGGTGAGTTTGAAAAAAAAAAAGTGCGTACGCAAATGGCGGCGGCCCATGGGCGCTGCCATTTGCGTTCCTTATTTTGGCACGTCTAGTCTACGTAAAGATTTATGTAGACTACGGCGAAAATAAGGGCAACGCAAATAGCGTGCCCTTATTTTCGCCGTAGTCTACGTAAACCTTTACGTAGACTAGACGTGCCAAAATAAGGAACACAAATGGCGGTGCCCATGGGCCGCCGCCATTTGCGTACGCACTTTTTTTTTTCCAAACTCACCCATGATAGGCTACGTGAAGATTTACGTAGCCTATCACGGCTGACTTTGGAAATCTAGCCGTGATAGGCTACGTAAATCGTTACGTAGCCTATCATGGGTGTGTGTGTGTTTTTTACTTTAGGGTGTTTTTTTTTGCAATGGCGGCGGCAGCAGCCGGTCAGAGGACTGGCCACTGCCCCCGCCCGCGATGAACCACCGCCGAACCGCCGCCGGGACCCGCCACCGGGAGGGACATTCGCCAAAGGTAAGTCCCATCCCGGGGGGGGTGGGGGGGTGGCGGAGAATTTCACTGCCGATTTCGGGGGGCCGAATGCATTGGCGCTCAGCCCCCCGAAGATTCGGGGAGAAATTCTCCGCCATCCCTACCTGGTGGCGGCTCGGTGGCGGCGGCTGCGGCAGCCGGTCTTCTGACCAGCTGCCGCTGCCGCCATTCCAATAAAAGAAAAAAAAACGCCCCTGTGATAGGCTACGTGATGATTAACATAGCCTATCACGGCTAGATTTGCAAAGTCAGCCATGATAGGCTACGTAAATCGTCACGTAGCCTATCACGGGTGACTTTAAAAAAAAAAAAAAAAAGCGCGTACAGATAATGGCGGCCCCCATAGGGAGCCGCCATTCCCGTTCCTTATTTGGTCGTTGTAGTCCACGTAAAGATTTACGTTGACTTTGCAGATCTAGCCGTGATAGGCTACATTAATCGTCACGTAGCCTATCACGGGGGCGTTGTTGTTTTTTTAACTTTGGAGTTCGCGGCCGGGCGAGGCGGGAAGCCTCCTCCCCGGCCTGAATTTCAGCCGGGGCGAGGCAGGAAGCCTCCCCCCCCGGCCTGAACTTCACGGGGGGAGCAGCGAAGCGCCTCCTCCCCACCGCGAACAAGCTTTGACGACAGGTAAGTGACTTTCGTCCACCCCTAGTAGCCTATCACGGCTAGATTTTTAAAAAACACCGTGATAGGCTACGTAAACGTTTACGTAGCCTTTTCCAGCTGATTTAAAAGAGAAAAAAAACGCGAATACGCAAATGGCGGCGCCCATGGGCGCCGCCATTTGCACTCCTTATTTTGGCATGTCTTAGTCTACGTAAACATTTATGTAGACTAAGACGGCAAAAATAAGGGGAACACAAATAGCGTAGACGCTACACTATTTGCATTCCCCTTATTTTTGCCATCTTAGTCTACGTAAATGTTTACGTAGACTAAGACGTGCCAAAATAAGGAACGCAAATAGCGTAGATGCTACGCTATTTGCATTCCCCTTATTTTCGCCATAGTCTACGTAAATGTTTACGTAGACTACACGTGCCAAAATAAGGAACGGAAATGGTGGTGCCCATGGGCGCCGCCATTTGCGTATGCACAGTTTTGTTTGTTTTTTAACTCAGCCATGATAGGCTATGTAAACATTTACCTAGCCTATCACAGTATTTTTAAAAAATCCAGCCGTGATAGGCTACGTAAACCTTTATGTAGCCTATCACGTTTTTTTTTAAAAAAAAACCTTGGAAATGGCGGCGGCGGCAGCCAGTAGGAAGATCGGCCGCCGCAGTCGCTGAACCGCCGCCGAACCGCCGCCGGAGCCGCCTCTGCCAGGGAGAGTCATCCAAGGTAAGTCCCATCCTGGGGGGGGGGGTGGCAGACCGTTTCACCACCGATTTCGGGGGGCCAAATGTCCTGGCATTCGACCTCCCCGGGATTCGTGGTGAAATTCTCTGACATCCCTAAATGCCAGTGCATTCGGCCTAGGGGTGCACGAAAGTCACTTACCTGGTCTTGCAGCTTGCTTCGCGGTGGGGGCGAGCCGCTTCGCGGCTCCCCCCGAAGTTCAGGCCGGGGTGTGGAGGCTTCCAGCCTCGCCCGGCCGAAATTCAGGGCGGGGAGGAGGCGCCTCCCCTCGCCCGGCCACCAAATAAAAAGTTTTAAAAAAACACAAACGCCCCCGTGATAGGCTACCTGACGATTTACGTAGCCTATCACGGCTAGATCTGCAAAGTCAGCCATGATAGGCTACATTAATCGTCACGTAGCCTATCACGGGTGACTTAAAAAAAAAAAAGCGCGTACGGCTAATGGCGGCCCCCATAGGGAGCCGCCATTCGCGTTCCTTATTTGGCCGCTGTAGTCTACGTAAATCTTTACGTAGACTATGGCGAAAATAAGGGCAACACATATAGCGTTCTCCCCGAACAACCTTCAGAGGACCGAATGCGTTGGCGCTCGGCCCCCCGAAGTTTAGGGGAGAAATTCTCCCCCATCCCTAAAAAAATTGAGGTTTGGCCTTATACGAAAAGGCAGATTTTGCACAAATGGCATCCATAAAGGGCCCCATTTGCAGGAAATTATAGGTGTAAATGGTCTATTTAGACCACTTAGGCCTGTAATGTTGAATAAATAGGATTATTTACAGCTGCCGTATGTGCAAAATCTGCTTTTACATAAAAGACCAAGCTGCCATTTTTATGTAAAATGGCAGCTCAGTGAGGGAGCAGAAGGCCATGCACTTGCCTGATAAGGCATGTGCTGAGTTGGGCAAGTGCTGGGATCTGCGGACTGCCATCCAGGGTACTGACCAGGTGAGAAATCGCCGAGCCTCGAACCCCACCAAGACACCTGTGACTTCCCTAATCATCTCTCTGGCACACTTCTCTCCTTGGCTTCTCACACTTCAGTTAAAGCCCAAGGTAAGTCAACGTGAGGTAATGCCTCCCATAGAGGTTTTTTTTTCAGCTCAGGGATCACAGGCAGCTGGGAGGCTGCAGAGCAATGAAGAGATGTGTAACAGAAAGAAAACACACATATGCAGGACCCTTGGCCACCTCACAGAGATTAGGTAAGCTCAAAAACACCAGAAAAATCAATTATAAAACACCCTGAGAATGAGGCAGAACAATGGAA
The DNA here is from genome assembly GCF_057233095.1 of Heloderma suspectum. Lineage (NCBI taxonomy): Eukaryota > Metazoa > Chordata > Lepidosauria > Squamata > Helodermatidae > Heloderma > Heloderma suspectum. The sequence continues at coordinate 30,871,923 of NC_139462.1, read as the reverse complement.
GCCTCTTTCATGGGGGAAGAAAACTTTCAGGGAAGTGGAGAACAGATTTTGGCACAGCGCTAGCTCCACCTCTTCCCTGGAGCTGGACACAACACTGTCCCTCACACCTGCATTAGGTTGGGTGCAAAATGGGGGCCAGCCTGCCAACACAGTTGATGTTGTTGCCAGTGTCAGTGCAACCCCCCCTCAAAAAAAACCACAATTAGGAAAAGAAGGAAAGAAGCTGTACTACATCTCCTGCCATGGTGAACCCTAGCTGTGAGGAATTGTTGAGAATTTCTCCTCCCCCTGGAGAAATTCAGTGAAATTGTTCCTCTGCCCACAAACAGGGCAGAGATTTTGAAGAGGCCATTTGCTGACAGCTCTAGTTTTAACCCATAATTTTGTATTTTTAATGGTTATATTTATTTCTGCTTTTTTGATATGTCACGGCATGACTCACTTTGAGAGAAGGAGCATAAAAATGAATGGGTGTTGGTGTTGGTAGTGGGAGATTCAGGTAGGGATGTACGAAAGTGATTTACCTTTTGCGGATTATGTTGATGGTGGGGGGGAGGCGTTCCGTCCCTCCCCCCGGAATCCTGGCCGGGGAGGGAGGCACGCCGTTCCTCCCCCTGGAATCCTCAAACGGCCAGCTGTGCTCCGCAGCAGGTCTGCAGAGCAGCTGGCCAGGCCCGGCCTGGCCAGGCCAGAGCCGTCCGCAGCCGGATTTCCGGCCGCGGAGGGCTCTGGGTAAAAAAAAGAAACCGCGTACGCAAATGGTGGCGGCTACAGCCGCCGCCATTTGCGTTGCTTCTTTTTGGCCGTCTTAATCTACGTAAATATTTACGTAGACTATGACGGCGAAAATAAAGGGGAATGCAAATAGCGTAGCGGGCGCTATTTGCGTCCCTTTTTGATTCACTGTTTTAGCCTACGTACATCTTTACGTAGGCTAAAACGGTGAATCAAAGGGGTATGCAAATAGCGCCCGCTAGGCTATTTGCGTTCCCCTTTATTTTTGCCATCATAGTCCACGTAAATATTTACATAGATTAAGACGGTAAAAAGAAGGAATGCAAATGGCGGCGGCCGTAGCTGCCGCCATTTGCATACGCGGTTTTGTTTTTTTTTAACCCACCCAACCATCATAGGCTACGTAAAGATTTACGTAGCCTATCATGTCTTTTTCTTTTTTTTTAAACCTAGCCATGATAGGCTACGTAAATCTTTACGTAGCCTATCGCGTCTTTTTTTTTTTACACAAGCCTGGAAATGGCGGTGCAGCCGGAGCCAGAGCCGGCGCCGGAGCTGCCGCCGCCCAGAAGATCCGCCCCAGGTGAGTCTCGTCCTGGGGGGGATCCACGGGGGGGGGGCGGGGAGTGGCAGGCCATTCCGCCATGGAGTTCGGGGAGCCGAATGCACTGGCATTCGGCCTCACCGAGATCCAAGGCTGAATTCTCTGACATCCCTAGATTCAGGATAGACAAAAGGAAGTACTTCTTCAGACGGCACGTAGTTAAGCTGTGGAATTTGCTACCAGAAGATGTTGTGATGACTGCCATCTTGGTTGGCTTTAACAAGGGATTATAAAAATTCATGGAGGATAAGGCTATCCATGGCTATAGCTATATATTACCTTCAGGATCAGAGGCAATATGCCTCTGTATGCCACTGCTGGGGAACAGTGATGTTGCACTCATGTCCTGCTTGTGGGTGCCCCATAGGCATCTGGTTAGTCATTGTCAGAACAGGAATCTGGACTAGATAGGCCTTCAGTCAGATCCAGCATGGTTCTTCTTAGTTCTGATGATGGTGATGATGATGAATATGTAGGAGTAAGATATCATTGACCCTAGAGCATCAAAAGGGATTTTTAAAAAGTTTTTCACTTTTAGCACAGGACTATTCTTAGTTTGTGAATCAAGGAAAACTCGAGCTTGCCAAAGTACACCAAATTCCATCTCAAAGCTCATGCTGACTTGAGTCCATATCAGATTTCAAGCTTTGTTTGTTTTGTTTTGTTTGCATGAAAATCCATGCATATTTCCCTGTGTATGTTTCCAAATGTACTCATCAATTGTGCACTTTTCTGAAATTTATGCATTCTTCTCCCATGTTTAAAGTATATTTGTGCACATTTTTGAAATGTACACATGCTGTCAAACGCTTTTTTCTTTTGGTGCATGAATCACATTGCAAGCTCAGAAATGTACGGACTTTGACTGCAGATTGCATCCAAGTCTGTGTTCGGTCGGTGCAAACGGTAAAATCCTGTTCAAAAATGAACTGAAATGAATTTTTCATACATCAGTATACAGGATTACATTATATTATGCAAGCTAAAACATGATAATATTTGAGAATACATATTTTGAAACACGTGGTGGTTCTCTATGCATGTACCATAGTAGGAAACTTGTAGGAGAGCTCCCTGTGAGAAATTTCATGGGTCTTATCAAGAATTTTTTGGATGTTTGGGACAAGCAGGACTTGGACTTCCACATTCAATTTGCTGGCCTTTTCACTGAAATGGTTAATTGGTTGCAGTTTACTAGCAGTCTTTTTCTTCCCTTGCTTCCCAGCTTCAATGTTTGTTTGAGCAGGACTTGTCAAAAACACTCTGAAAATTCTGTTTTAGGTGAATTAAAAAAAAGATGTTCACAGGGTAATTGAGGAAGGCATTAAATCACTCACACCCCTTTTGTCTTTAACTTTAGTGATCTGTATGTATTTCACCAAATGTTTAAGGCATTTTCTCTACTACCACTACAAGCCTAAAGAGATCAAGCTTGGGAAATTTCAGTAGAATGTATTTGGTGTTCAAACCCTGCTATGCAGAAACTGGAGCATAAATTTATGCTTAATCAGTGGCGCACTGGGAAATATAACACAGTTTCAAAACAGATAAAGGTCAACTCATTCAAGAAATTTATGGGACAATTTGGTAACAGTGAACTACCTCCCTCTTTTCCAATCAGTCCGATTCAGGTCAAGTTTCAATTACAGGGAGGCTTTCATGTCAGGAGACAATGATTCCTATTGTCAGCAGTGTATTCTTTATCATCTCATACATCAAAAAGAATTAAGACATCATGGGCAACTTGATTTTCTCTTCAAGTAGGCATGTAGGTGTCTCCCATACTTGTTATATGCAGATATAAGGATGGAAAGTATTCTGCTGTAATAGGATGGAGAATAACTTGGAAACACTTCACATCTGAACTATTTATATAGATTTCAGCGTAAGCAACACAACACAATGCATCACAACAAATAACTATAAATAGTTCTGTAATAGAAGCTTGCATATTCAAGCATTCTCTCTCTCTCTCTCTCTCTCTCTGTGTGTGTGTGTGTGTGTGTGTGTTGTGGGGGGCATTGATTGTTGATTTGCATTTGACCCATGACACACCCTTGAGCAAAAATATTAAATTTAAAAACATCTTACTGTGCAATCCTATGCATGCTTACTCATGTATAGGATTGCAACCTTAGACAATCATAATAGAATTGATCAGAATATCCCATCATTTATTTATTTATTGTATAACATTCCCTGTATAACATTCCCTGGGCAGATTCCATTAAACATCCTAACTGAATGGAAGCTCATGCTTTTCCATGTGCAGCTTCTGGGTGGCAGAGGCAATGTTTGAAGCACCAACCAGGTATGGGTGCTGATTGCATCGGTCCTAACCATGGAACATAAATCCAGGTGTCAATTCTCGGGGTAGGGGGTGGGAACCATATGACGATCAGCCCACATCCATATGTTTGACTCATTTAGATGGTACCTCAGCTGCTATGCAAGAGCTGTTCCCATGAGGCTGAGGTAATGCAGAAGGGGCCTAAAAATACTGGAATTCTTGAATGCTAAAGCAGGGCTTGTTCTCATATTACTTTCTGAAGACATAGAAAATATGACACTGTCTTTCCCAGAGAAACTGGACATCTGGCAAACCAAATATTATTAAAACCATAGTGTATGTATGTGTTTTAAACACTCACATAAAGAGGGAGGTTGGGGCGGGGGAGAGAGAGAGAGAGCACTGACTGAGATCAATACTGCTGCTTGTTTCTGCTCATTTCAGGGCTTCCCCTAGGAAGCATTAAATCTCCCTTGCATAAGCGGTGGGTCCTGCTTGTGCAACACAATTAGTGGGACCCACCATTGTGGAAGGGAATTGGCAGAGTAGAAAGGAAGTGGAAGGGGTATAAGCACCCTTTGGATTCCACCCATGCAGAACAAAAGTAGACTGATATGTCCATCCCTAATTCTTCCAGGAACATATTCAAGATATGTGATGTTTGGGTCCTCTAGGAAGAGGTAAAAGACTGATTCTGACCATATGTCACAGATGTGTTGTCAATTCAGAAGGAGCTGCTAGGCCTGGATCTTTCTTCCTATCCATATTAGCCTGGGGATGGATGGACTCACCTCTGTCTGGGTCAGCCAGGGGCTCAACAAACCTCCCTCCCCCACTTGCATGGCCCGGACCTGTTCATCCAGCCACTGTGCTTGCCCCGCCCCTGCCCACCAAGCCACATGAGCCACCTATCCTCTGTGTGAATTGCCATTATACGTAAAGATGGCAACTCACTATTTTCCATAAATTAAATCTTGTGCACAATGGTCAGCACTTTATGCGAAAAACAGCAAGTTGGCATTACTATGTATAATGGTGACTGGCACAGAGGGGGTGTGGCTGTGGGTGCGTGGCTCAGTGGACAGGGGCAACACTCCTTTCTTCCCCTCCCACCCTGGCTACCATGAAAGCAGCACCTGGACAGGAGGAAGACAAGAGGGGTTTCCCTCTCATCCTCCTCCTGTCAAGGTGCTGCTGCTGCAGTAGCCAGGATGTGAGGGGGAGAAAGGAGCATTGCCCCCACTCGCCGAGCCATGTGCCCGCAGCTGCCCCTCCTCTATAAGATGAAGACTGTGCAACAAGGAGTCCAGCAGTCAAGCCCTTGTGTGGGTTTTGTGTGCACAAGCACTTGACAACCAGAGCCTTCGTCACAACACACAGCAACTGCACTTGCCTATCCCAGCTAGGGATGCCATGGGCATCTGGTTGGGGCTCAAGGCTTGGCAATTTCTTGCTGCCTCGGCCCCCTGGAAGCCAGTCCACGGACCTCCACACTTGCCCGACTCAGCACGTGCAAAATGGTGGCTTGGCCTTCTCTGTAAAGTCTGTTTTTTTATGTAAACAGCAGCCGTAAGGAGGCCCATTTATGCAACATTACAGGCAGCATGGCAGAGGAGCAGGACACCACACATCGCTTTCTGGGTGCCCATGACCCACCCAGCGGCTCATCACACATGGTGACTGTGAGCAGGGGCGGGTGGCCAGCAAGGCTCCAGAGAGCCATGCATGAGGCAGGCTGAGGTGAGTGCACCCATCCCTGATCTCAGCATCAGAAGGTTATATAACACTACTGTATAAATAAGAATAGACAAGTGAAATATGATTCACTATCATTATTTGCAGGTTGAACTAATCTTCAAGAGTAAGCCTTTAGGAAGATTCACACACTCGTTGTAATGGGTATACTAGCCAACGTATCACAAAGTAGTAAAATTCTTTTTTTAAAAAAGCAAAACAAAAACAAAATGAAACAAACATCCCCCCCTCCCAATATTTAACAATTTTAGGAAAACATTTCAATACCCATTTACTTTTTATAAAGCAATTTGTCTATAAGTACAACAGCTGTTTATATCTTCAGAAACTACTTTAAAGGATGGCAAATTCATTCTCTTTGATCAACTGCAAAACATAACCTTTGATGTGCTAATATTGCTATTCTGCCTATTCAGCCATATCCTTTAGATGATACTTAGGAAAGAATTAAGGTGGTGCAATTTCCTGTCCATCACAGAGACAGTGCTTGAATAAAATCTTATGGTGATGCCTTTCTCCCTCATATATATATATATATATATATATATATATATATAATCAGTCCCCTCTATAAAATTTACCTCTGTATGAGGTAAAGGAAGACTGGCTGCCAAGTCATATAAAGGAATGTGTGAGTGCTTTTATTTAACATCTACAGTTAACATCACATTCACATCGTACATGGTCTATAATTTTCAAAGGCATGGTTGAAACCATAATGGCCAAAATAGTTATTATATGCCAACCAGTAAAAGGATGCTATAGCATAAGACACTAATATTTGACTTGTCCACTAACCACTTTTCTATGAAAAGTATAACACACCTCTCCCTGGATTTGAAATGGGGCTTGCCAGAACAAACTATTTAAAAAACCATGTTATGTGATGTGCGCCCCCGTTAGACCTGTGTACAACCTTGCACATGTTCTAATGAGATTCACACACCAGCTTGTAAGGAATCTTTAGACATTGGCAATAGAGTGATTCCCACCCAAAGAGATTCACACTCAAGACACTGTTGGAGAGGATAACGCGCCACAGTGGCACATTTATTAGGGTTTACAAAGACTTCAATGCACACAAGCTAGTTTTGGGGAATTAGCTGAGCAAATGGATTTAACACTTAAGACCAACTGGGGATGCTCTAGACTTCACCAAGTTAGGAGTCTTCCTGAAGCCTGAAGCCTACACACACACGCGCACGTGTGTGTGTGTGTGGGGGGGTACAATTTCCACAAATAACCTCTAAAAGCAATATATCTTAGGGATGTTGGAGAAATCCGCCATGGACTCCAGTGAGGCTGGATTCTTTGGAATCTGGCCCCCCGAGTCCATGGCGGAACGGACTACCCCCCCACCGCCACCCCTCGAAATCCCCCCAGGACGGACCCTACTTGGCAGCGGATGCTCCGGGTCAGGTCGTCCTCCTTCTGCAGCCGGCCTGCGGAATGAAATGGCAGCCATCGTAGCGGCCGCCATTTGCGTCCCTGCCCGTGGCCACTATTGGCTATGTAAGTATTTACGTAGCCTATCACAGCAAAGAGCAGGGATGCAAATGGCAGGTGGCGTAGTGGCCACCATTTGAGTCTGCAGCATGGCAGCAGCGGCTGGGAGTCCGGCTGCGGCCAGGAAGGATTCTGGGAGGGACGGAAGGATCGCCTCCCCCCCAGAGAATGCCCCGACCGGAACCAGGTAATGGATTCATACATCCCTAATATACCTTCCTTTGGGCTGAACTGAAGCCCTTTCTTGCTGACAGGAACTAGTGCGCATTGCAATTTCTGGCCTCAGGTGAAAAGGAAGGAAAGCAGAGAGCCCACTGTTAGCACCTTGCTCTGGCAAGCAAGGGGCTTAGTGATCTCAGCATAGAGCCTTTCCTCTGGGAAGAGGGGGACTGGGGGACCTGGGGACCTTGAGGCTTCTTATACAGTTCAGAGAAAGGCAGTGTCATCACAACTCTGATGAGGCAGACACTGCTCATAGGCACTGGAAATGGTGCTGCTTGCTCTGGGAGAAAGGCTGAGTTGGCCTCCCATCTGGTATAACAGAAGAGGGTGCTTGAGGATGGTGGCTGTACTTGCCAAAAACAAAAGCCTTACTTGATATCTCTTATTAACAAAAGATGACCTTGCGTCTTACTGACTGTCTTAAAGACAGGTGTCAAGGCTGGAGTTCAGCAACAGGAGCATACTGCAGGTGGTTGACCAGGTAACTTACCAGATATGCTTGCTATCCAGCACATTCATGTTTTGCTGAATTTTGACCCCCACCTTTGCCTTTGGGGAATGCATTTTAAGCAGTCCGTTAGAAACTGAATTGCTTGATCTAGGCTTTCATGTTGCTCTCAACCCCATTCTTGTGTCTTTCTCCCACCTTTATTTATTTATTAGTTAAATTTCTTAATTGCTCATCTGGCCGGTCATCGCTACTCTGGGTGATGTTCATGGTACAATTTAAAACAGTAAAATTATTCATTAAACATTATTTAAAAATACCCTAACCCACCCCAAATCCCTGCCTGAATAACCAAGTTTTCAGTGAATGGCGGAAGCTCATTAAAGAGGGACATGGCAGAGTTCCCTAGGGAGGGAGTTCCACACAGTGGGGGCCACCACAGAGAAGGCCCTTTCCCTTGTCCTCACCAGCCTAGCTGTCCTGGATAATAGGTCAGAAAGAAGGCCATCCGAGGCTGATCTTGTTAAGTGGCCTGTCTGGTGTTGCTGGAGGCATTCCCTTGAAAGACCAGGTCCTCAACCCCATTCCTGTGCCTTTCTCCCACCTTTATTTATTTATTAGTTAAATTTCTTAATTGCCCATCTGGCCTGTCATCGCTACTTTGGGTGATGTACAATGGTACAATTTAAAACAGTAAAATTATACATTAAACATTATTTAAAAATACCCTAAAAATACCCTAAAAATACCCCAAATGCCTGCCTGAATAACCAAGTTTTCAGTGAATGGCGGAAGCTACATCCACCCCAGGTATGTTCTGTCTAGGGATGTACAAAAGTCACTTACCTTTTCACAGGGGTGATTCGCGGTGGGGGGGAGGCGCTTCACTTCTCCCCCCGAAGTTCAGGCGAGGGGGGGAGGCGTCCTGCCTTGCCCGGCTGAAATTCAGGCCGGGGGGGGAGGCGCCCCGCCTCGCCCGGCTGAAATTCAGGCCGGGGAGAAGCGCCCCGTCTCCCCAGCCACGAAAGAAAAAGTAAAAAACAAATAAAAAACCCGTGATAGGCTACGTAACGATTAACATAGCCTATCACGGCTAGATTTCCAAAGTCAGCCGTGATAGGCTACGTTAATCGTCACATAGCCTATCATGGGTGACTTTGGGAAAAAAAAAAGCGCGTATGCGAATGCCTCGGCGCTCGGCCTCCCGAAGATTCGGGGAGAAATTCTCCGCCATCCCTAGTTCCGTCATGGGAGGATTTTGCGGGGGGGGAGGCCGTTCCACCATGGATTCCGGTGGGCTGGATTCTAATGAATCTGTCCTCACTGGAATCCGTGGCAGAATTCTCTGACATCCCTACCATAATACGATGTCTCCAGTGCCCATCCTCTCCAGGTGGCCAAGGAGGATACCGCGGTCAATGGTATCAAAAGCCGCTGAGAGGTCAAGGAGAACAAGGAAGGAGCATTCTCCCCTATCCAGAGCATTCCTCATATCATCCACCAAAGTGACCAAGGCCGTTTCTGTCCCATGCTCAGGTCTGAAGCCCAATTGAAAGGGATCTAGATAATCAGCTTCTTCCAAGTGTGCCTTCAACTGCATCGCCACCACCCACTCAATGATCTTGCCCCAAAATGGCAGATTCGAGACTGGGCGAAAGTTGTTCAAAACTTGGGGATCCAAGGAGGGCTTCTTTAAGAGCGGTCTTATCACTGCCTCCTTGAGGGCTGATGGCATCACTTGCTCCTCAAGGGAGGCATTCACCACCGCCCTGATCCCCTCACCCAATCTCTCTCTGCAGCTCATAATGAGCCAGGCTTTGCAGAGGCTGGGGATGAAGATGCCTGGCTTTGTGGCTGCGTCTCAAAATGGAGTCAGTACTATTCACTCAAAAGACAGCTACTTCTTAACAACAACAAGAACAACAGCTAAAGACTTGCAGAAGTCCTGAACGGAACTTTATCTGGTACTATTTTTTTAGTGGGGTGTGTGTATTTGAAAACCCTTGCGGAAGATTGGGACAGCATAAACGTTTGGGTGGCTGGGGATAACACTGGTAGAATTAATTACTATTAGTGAGGTGGCCAAGGGCTGGTTCCCCTGAAGATCCTCTCAGAATGAGCCAGAGGGTGGGCGGCCTCTCTGAAGAGTCACATGAGATGGAGAAAGCCTAGCCAGATATTGTGGGAGGGGTACAGACAATCTCCTTGGACACCTCTCCCACAATGCCTGGCTCTGAGCAAAGACCTCCTCAGAGCCAGGATTTGGCCCTGGCTAGCTCTTTGAAGAGCTGTGCCAACCACTTTCTCTGGTTACTTTTAACATGGAACAGTTGCTTCAGTTGCATAGACTCCATGTGTCTCTTCAGTGAACAGTCAAATCTGGGACTTAGGTCCACCACTCTGCCACTAACAACCATCAAGCTTCAAGGTAGTGGTGAAGCTGGAACTAACCACAACATAGGGTACCTTACCATATGCATATTGTCTAAATAACACAACTCTTAAGGGTGTGGACCTTAACAACCATAATTTCCTGGCATTTTGGAGTGTGAGTGAACATGGAAAGCCTTTAACACAACATGTTAAACTGAAAAGTTTTTTGATAATTGAATTACTATATACTTGATTATTGGCAAGTGTGTGAACTGAGAGCATTGATAAGACTTACATTTGTGGTGATGCAAGGCAATATGAAATTTCTTTCCATGGTGTTATACTTGTAATGTGGCCCATTCACATAATGTTAGAAACAATCATGCAATGCTTGCGTGAATCAGTCCTTCACTAGGACCTGTACAGCGTGGTCAAATTTAATCTGAATCATAGATTCACTAGCTTTGGGCAAGTTTTTACTTCATGCCGCTTTGGTGAAGTGGGCATAAGAAGAGACTCCTTTGTAGTGTTGCGGGGATGAGAATTGTAAAGCATTATGCACTTTTGTGTGTGACTATATATATGTGTGTGTGTGTGTGTGTGTGTGTGTATATATATATATATATATATATACACACACACACACACACGCACAATGTAATGAATCAAAAATAAGTACTATGAATGAATTGGCTACCATTTAGAGGAAGTCAGTTCATAATGGTAGTAGTTTACATAATTTGTCCATTTAAAATGGATATGCACTTTCAGCATCTACAAATTAAGTGGCATGCATTACAACTGATAAAGTTAAACCCTCCATATCGCTGCTATGTGTAGGAAAATGACTTCCCCCTGAGAATGAACCATGTAAAAATACATTGATTTTATACAGGAATTAAGATACACTACATTAAAGATGAAATAGAATCCCAAATACAACAAAATGCAGTGTGAGTGCTAATTTGATATAGGCATAGCCAGGGAAACAAAGATGCTGAGAAAATACCACTACTTGACCTTACTAACAATGACTGAAATCCCTTCATCCATACAGTCAATCTCACTTTTCTAAGTCCCATTCTTAGAACAGCCACTATTTAAAAGTTTCCTTCTACAAATACAAGCATAACCTAATCAGGATGGAAAAATAAACCAAGCAGGTCCCACCTGGATGCTCAAATAAATTTGGTGTGGAAGAACAATGCTAGGCACATCACTTCTGCTTAGCAGGGAGTCTCAGGGTAGAGACAGACAATAGTTTTTAAGAGTTGAAAGTGGTTTGCTACAGGCTTTGTTTCTCATGATGGAAACATTTATATTTCTTTGGTCCCACTAGCTCCCCTTGCAGAGTTTTGCTAGGGCTGCATGAAGAATTGAATCTTTGCAAAGCTCTACACAAAATGTCCTCATCCACTTTTCCTGGACTAATGTGCACATTAGCACTCAGCTATCCAACAGATTTCACAGTGCTTTCGCAACATAGTTCTCTCAGCCATTTAAATGCATTAAAATGCACATTTGTAAATACATATCTTAAGAGAGAATTTAAATACATACTAAGAGTTTTAATGTTAGTCCAACTTACAGAGGACTCATTCAAATGAACTGAACTTATGAATAACTGAAGTCCCATTCATGTCAATGGGTCTGCTCTAAGTAGGGCTAACACTGGGTAGAACTTTAAAATACATACTTAAATATGTAGTTTGAAACAATTTGATTTTGCACATTAATGCGGGATGGAACTGAACTATAGGCAAAAATAAGTGAAAGTGACACAGGCCAGAAATAAATCGTTGCCCATCTCTGTTTTTGCAGGATTTCTGAAACAATCCCCAAACCTGTAAAAATTATTTAGCAGAGGTGAAAGTGAGATGTGTGCACACTGTGAGTTGCAATTCCTCTTTTATATGGATACTTAAGGAATTCAATCTTTGTGAATTGTAATATGAACTGACCTGATCAGCTAATGTGCATATTGGCTTATGTCCTCCAAATTCTGACAAAGTTCTAGTCTGAAAAAAAAGTGCCAAATATGTTATAAATTCATAATTTTGAGAGGAAGTACATTTAGAAATGCGTATTTTGAGAGAAAATGGGCTGGATCCAAACTGACCCTTACTCAGATGAGAGCCAGTGGAAATTAATTATTTCAGTGGGTCTCCTCTATGTATGACTAAGTCTGGATCTAGCCCAGCAAGTTTAAAAACACATAATAAACACACATTTAAATGTTCATGGTGTATTATTTTAAAAGTACCAGTTAATGGGGGAAATAGGATAGAACAGATTTATGATAATGGAACACATGCAAAAGTGATACAGACCAGAAATGTACTGATTTGTCCTTCCCTACTTTCAAATGGCTTTAATTTTGCTGGAGGAACAAACCAACCATTATGTGTCTCAGGCTTTGCACATAGTCCTTTAAGAACCTTTAAGAAAAGGGAGTGCCTGCCGCCTGCTCCACTGTCCCACAAATCAACCCTATGTGTCTGAATTGCCTCACATGGCTATCCCTGTTCACTGTTTCCTAAAGCGGTCTTTTATGAGGATTCTGGGGATGCCTAATAGAAGGAAATGCACATTGGGTTATTGATTATGAGAAAACATTGAGTTTTATGTGCAGCATATTTTACAAAGTAGACATTTATACTGCTTGTGCTCACGGATACGGATCAACAGTTCTTAAGAGGCCTGTGCTGTCTTCACTGAGGATTTGCTACTCAGGGCTTTGTTAATTAGTGTTACATGACAGAGCTCAGGATACGCATTAGTGGCCCGTATTGAAAGTAAAGGGGAAATCTCCTTCATATTAACATGAAAACAGGATTATTTCAGAACTGTGTTTTGTTTGTTTTCCCTGCTGTAGTGGTCTGACTGATATAGGTGTTAGCCACATGCCTTAAATGTGACTGACACGTTTGTGAATTTAATGTGTCACCCACTGGGTTCAGGTTCTGTTGTCTCTCTTGGAATTCTTTGGAAAATGAATCGCTTCGAGCTGATTTATTGCAAGCAGAATAAATGAGGGAAATAACAACATAAACAACATGGATAAAAGTGCCTTAAATATTATGGCACTGTTTGATGTGTAAATGATTTTGCAAATATAATCAAACATTCACACTGTGAGTCTATCAATTATGGCTAGGCTACCACTTAGAGGAGCATTTGCTTTTCTGATTCATTAACATCTACTGTCATTAAAAAAATAAATAACCAAAACCATGCATACGTTCCTCCACTTTTGTTTTCCATGTTCCATTTCAGCCTGTAAGTCATCTTAACATAGGGGAAATGGAACATTATAAGGGTCTATTCCAACCTAAGGAATTCATCATTATTTCCTCCTGCACTTTATTCCTCTAATTTCTGACAATATTCACTCTTCTTTATTAATGCATTTGCAATAGGCTTCCCCCACTCTAACTTTATCAAAGACCCACATGTTTGCTAATAGGGGTCCTTAATATTTCAAGGCATTCTATTATATTAACAATTAACAAAGGAGGTTGGACATATATTTTTGATGCAGTAAGAATTGGAAACTTGTGTAGTTACAATGGAGTTTCATTCCGATTTGGTGCGCAGGAGACATCCATCATGGGGTAACTCCTCCCACTGCCCAGGACAGGCAAGGAACACGTGAACAAGCTTTTTGCCTTGGTCCGGACTGCCATGGCTCCTCCCAGCCAGTTCTTTCTAGTTGAGCATTTGGACAGAGTAGCTATTGAGGAGCTGTTAATGCAGTAATTAATAAACAGAAAAGGTAGAAGGAAAAGGAGAAAAAAAGACCTCTATGTGGGTACTGGCACATTCTGTGAGAAAAATTGTAGTAAGTGCTTGTATCAACAGGGGTGGTCAGCCTGCTGGAGGGTGTGGTATGGATGTCTCCTGCACAGTTGGAATGGAAGTTCACAGTAACTACCCAGCCAGCTTTCCATTTCCATTCCCATGCAGTGCAAAGGAGACATCCATCATGGCATGTACAATTGCTACTATTCCCATAGGGTGGGCACAAAAGCAGGCTGACCCTATGGCTGAGGTAATGCCTGTTGTAACACTTTATGTCTGAAGGCTGCTTTGGCAGAAGTGTATTTGTCCATCCTATAATTTCTTACAAACGTCTGATGTGAGGACCACATGGCTGCCCTACAGATCTCAGGGACTGAAAGAAAAAATGAGGCCTGTTAAAGGAGATTGTTGAGGAGTGATAAGAGCAAGCTCTGTCCCAGGCAAAGGCAAGGAACAAACTGACCTGGAGAAGCTACAGAGGCCAGGACCAAGGCAAAACTTGAGCGCATGTTCCTTGACTGTCCTGGGCAGTGGGAGGAGTTAACCCATCATGGATGTCTCCTTCGCAATGGATGAGAATGAAGCATACTCATAAACTCATGTGCAAAAGTCTTCCCATTTCTTGCAGTTACACAAAGAAGAAGCCCTGTTCAGTGAAATACTTGCATAAACAGAAAAGAGAAACGATGGTATTTGCAAGGGGCGGTATCTCTAATGCTGCCAGCACACCAGCGGGACCCATCACTGGTGCGACGGGCAGCTAGCACTTTCTAAAGCAACCCTGGAAATGTGCCGAAACTAGGGATGCTGGAGAAATTCAAGATGGATTAAAATGAGCTCGGATTTCTAAGAATTCGACCTGAGGAATCTACTGCGGAGCCCCCCACTCAGGATGTGCAGTCTGTGGACATTCAGATGATTTTTTTTGCTTTCCTGAAATGTACACATATAAATCTGTAGAAAAATACATAAGTTTCTGCTGAGGAAACCTTGAATGGAATGGGGGACAATACACTAAATGTTATGTACTGAGGTAAATTATGTGAATTCTTATGTAAATACTTATGTAATTATTTCCATATTTTTCCACATGATGAAAAAAAAATGTATCCATCTGTGGGTGGATGATGGAACGAAAGGCACCCGACAATCCACAAAACACAGACCGAGCGGATTTTACACAGTCCGTATATCCCTAGCTGAAACACACATTTCCAGAATGGAACAGGTCAGTGGAGCTAGCAGAAAGGAGATCCACTGCCCTGCCCTATTCCAGGAATGAGTGTACTGGATAATTTCTGGGGTTGCTTTAGGAAGCACTAGCTTCCTGTTGGGCTAGCAGAGGGTCCCACTGGTGTAACACAAATAGCAGAAGCACAGTAGTACCTTTGGATGATGCTCTGGGACTGTACATTTAGCTACAGATAAGCCTTTAATCACCTAAAGAGGGTGATTCAGGTCTTGAACCTGAAACCCACAAACCTTCATGGAAGATCAGGCTATCAATGGCTACTAGGCCTCATGACTATATATATACCTCCAGTGTCAGGGACAGTATGCTTATGTATGCCAGTTGCTGGGGAACACAGGTGAGAGGGTGTTGCACTCGTGTCCTGCTTGTGGGTTCCTGGTCGACAGCTGGTTGGCCACTTTATGAACACAATGCTGGTGTAGATGGTCCCTTGGTCTGATCCAGCAGAGCTCTCCTTATGTTCTTCTTCTCATACAGATTAGGAAGCACTAATTGGTGCTCCCTTTCCTGCAAGATTCTGATATACATTAGATGCTAAAACATAGCTTTTATATACTTGTTGCTAATAACTTACTACTGCAAGTTCCACTGTCCATTGAGAATCCTTACGTGGTGCATTGACCTGAATCCTTAGATTTGATGGCAAAGGGATTGTGTGGGGCAGAGGACATGGGGTAAAGGAATCCTAGAGGCTGGGCTGAATTTCTCATATTGATTTACAAATCTTTGGCTGCAAGTCTTAAGTTGTTTGACTTAGTATGTAGTACATCATGAGAAATGCTGGGTTGGATGAATCACAGGTCGGAATTAAGATTGCCAGGAGAGGAGAATTATCAACAACCTCAGATACGCAGACGATACCTCCCTAATGGCAGAAAGTTAAGAGGATCTAAAGAGCCTCTTGTTGAGGGTGAAAGTGGAGAGTGCAAAAGCTGGTTTGAAACTCAACATTAAAAAAACTAAGATCATGGCATTTGGCCCCATCACTTCCTGGCATATAGAAGGGGAAGAAATGGAAGCAGTGACAGATTTTATTTTCTTGGGCTCCAAGATCACCACAGACGGTGACTGTAGCCATGAAATTAAAAGACGCTTGCTCCTTGGGAGGAAAGCTATGGCAAACCTAGACAGCATAGTAAGAAGCAGAGACATCACCTTGCTGACAAAGGTCTGTCTAATCAAAGCTATGGTTTTCCCAGTAGTAATGTATGGCTGTGAGAGCTGGACTATAAGGAAGGCTGAGCGCGGAAGAATTGATGCTTTCGAACTGTGGTGTTGGAGAAGACTCTTACGAGTCCCCTGGACTGCAAGGAGGTCAAATCAGTCCATCCTAAAGAAAATCAACCCCAACTGCTCCTTGGAAGGACAGATACTGAAACTGAAGCTCCAATATTTTGGCCACCTAATGCAAAGAGAAAAGTCCCTGGAAAAGACCCTGATGCTGGGAAAGACTGAAGGCAAAAGGAGAAGGGGACAGCAGAGGATGAGATGGCTAGATAGCATCAGCGATGCAATGAATTTAAACTTGAGCACACTCCGGGAGACAGTGGAGGACAGGAAAGCCTGGCGTGCTATGGTCCATGTGGTCATGAAGAGTCAGACACAACTTAATGACTGAACAACAACAACAACAACGACAAATAATATAGATACAAATACAAAATGCCTCCAAGAATGCCCTGATATCCCAGTGCTACAGAATGTCCACAAGAAGCTCATATGGCCTAGAGTCTTGACAAAAAGTGATGTCGGAGAATACATTGGGATCTCCTTGAACATCTCCCAAGCAACAGAAATGTGCAAGTTACATTTTGGATAACATTGAAGCTTTTTTCAAATGTCCCCAAACTGTGTGGAATTCAGGAATTGACACTCACAAAGTGGATCCAGACTGTGGAGCCAGGCCCGGCTCCAAAGCTTGATAGGTTGATTGGCCCTTTGTGCCCAAGAGCCTACACCCATGCAAGTTGTCCAAATGGATAACCAATGAGTGAACGTTGTGGAAGGGGCCTGCCACTGCAATCCAGTTGCTCAGGCCATGGGTTGATTCTACACAGTTTTAGAATGTCTGACAAGGGGCACAGAAGGCATCCATGTGAAGCTGCCACTGAAACACAATATATTAACTGGTACGCTTGTATTTTAATGAGCCCACAAAAAAAGTATGTGCCAAGTAGGAGCTGCTCTGTGTTGCATGAGCAGCCCAGTCCTAAGGGGAACACTTATAACACTTGCACACAGGTAGAGGTCTCAAGTATTTAGTTTTTTAACAGCTATCATGCAGCTCAGTTCATATGAAGTGGGGAACTTTTTTCAGTGCGAGGGCCAAATTCAAATTCAGAAAAGCTCTCAGGGGAGATGGGACACATTCCAGTGGTGAGCATGGCCAGAGGCCAAAAGGATGTGGCCCAAAATTCCCAAAAAACAGTTTGGCTTAAAGCTCTTACTGCTGCTAACTAAGCTTTAGGGGAGCCATTTCCATGCTTTAGAACGGGAAAAAACCTGTGGAAATGCCAGGAAACTACCAATTGGTGGACAATCTGTGGTTGGGGGAAAGGGGATGGGGGGCAGGGGAAGGGTGTGTGACCATCTGAGGAAACCAGGAGGGCCAGATTCCCCCTCCCTGCTCCCCCATGAAGGCCAGATTTGGCTCATGGGCCTGAGGTTTCCTACCCCTGTCCTATAAACACTCCTCAGATGGCAGGCAGTGGCAGGAAGTTCTGCTCTCCACCTTGTAAGCTGTTGTTTGCATCATGCATCTTACACAAGCAGGGTTCCCAATGGAGTGGAGCTCTGCCACCACATGTGCAAATGTAGATATAGATGCACATTGAAGATGTGCTGCTTTTCAATGCACCATCCACTGGCCGCACATTCAATGTCTATGCATTCAGGAGCCTCGATATCTGAAGTGGGCTGTAAAAATGCCCGCTATTGGCTTGCCATGAAATGTATTACAGGAAGCAACTGAAGGTTATTTCTAGTGCTGTACAGTACATAAAATTTGTCCCACATTTTTTTTTTTTACCATTCTCATTCAATTTGATAGAAAAGAAATTGCTTTCAAAAAGAGATTCAAAGGAGGAGAAATTTCAGAGAAATTCTCATGGGTTGGGTTTGGGTTTCTTGGGCTTACCTTACTTAAGAGGTGGCTGAGGTGTGTGCATGAGTGTCCTGTCTGTCATTGTACAGTGATCTCTGTAGCGTCTTCAGCTTCCCACAGTTCAGTTAAAACCATCATGAGGAAGACATCATGAGGCAATTCCTCCCATGGGGCTTTTTCAGTTCAGGAAGTGCAGGTGGGCTGGGAGCCTGCAGAGCAATGGAAAGATGTGAAATAGAAAGAGAAAACATGCACAGCACCCTCAGTCACCTCTCAGTGATTAGGTAAACTCAAAAATACCACCAAAAGAAACTCAAAATTCTGCCTCAGAAAAGTGGAAGCCTCATAGAATCATAGAATAGTAGGGTTGGAAGGGACCTATAAGGCCATTGAGTCCAACCCCCTGCTCAATGCAGGAATCCAAGTCAGAGCATCCCTGACAGATGGCTGTCCAGCCTTGTCTTGAATCCCTCCAGTGTGAGAGAGCCCACTACTTCCCTAGGTCATTGGTTCCATTGTCGTATTGCTCTAACAGTCAGGAGGTTTCTCCTGATGTTCAGCCGGACTCTGGCTTCCTGTAACTTGAGCCCATTATTCCGTGTCCTGCACTCTGGGATGATTGAGAAGAGATCCTGGCCTTCCTCTCTCTGACAACCTTTCAAGTCCTTGAAGAGTTAGGAAGATAGGAAGAGTGCTATCCTATCTCCCCTCAGTCTTCTCTTCTCAAGGCTAAACACACCCAGTTCTTTCAGTCTCTCCTCATAGGGCTTTGTTTCCAGTCCCCTGATCATCTTTGTTGCCCTCCTCTGAACCCTTTCCAGCTTGTCTGCATCCTTCTTAAAATGTGGTGCCCAGAACTGGACACAGTACTCAGTAATGCTGTTGCCACCTACAGAAGCAGTGCAATAAACCAAAAAGCCTTAGGAAAAAAAGGAAGATGCTGATGCTGTGCTATAACCTCTGTCAATAATAAGCCCTATCTGTGAGAAACTGTTGGAGAATTTCTCCTCCCCTAGGAGAAATTTGGTGAAATTGCCCATCCAGTTTCTCTGCCGACAAATAGACTGGAGGATTTTGAGTAGCCATTTGTGCACAGTTCTAGTTATTTCTGCATTGTGAAACAAGGCTCTCAGACACTAGAGCCATACAGATACTAGGCATTTGGTAATTTAGATTACCAATGTTTCTCTTAGCTATACCACTGTTGTAGGAAGGTTCACAGAAGGAAAGGTGAGTGTGTGATTATATAGCCACAGAACCTATTTTCAAGATGCCCAAAGGCAAAGACCTGCTTCTTTGTTTTGTATCAGAGCATGTGAAAGGATACTTTCAGCAGAACTGAAATGGGTCAGTTATGATTCTAAATCCATGGTGTGCCCTTTTCTTTAAAGTACAAGAAAACCTATTGTGCTATATGAACGAGCAAGATGAAAACACTGGTAAAGAGGCACAAAGGATTTAGGCATGGTTTTGTTTTCGATGGTTTGTTTCTTTTAGCAGAAAGACACTGACAGCTCTTTTTGGATGAGCAATCAAACCAATGATGCAAAAGAAGATCAGAAGAGCCCTGCTGGATCAGACTAAATGTCCTTCTAGTCCAGCATCCACCTTCCCACAGTTGCTGACTAAGGATGTATGAGAAATAAGTTTCAGATCATTTTTTTACCAGAATTTGCCCAATTCTTACCTCCTAGAACCAAATGCAGACTCAAACAGAATCTGCAGTCAAAGCCTAAACATTTCTGAGCTTGCAATATGATTTGCAGGAAAAAAGACATTCAAAATACATACATTTGAAAAATGTACATGAAAAAATGCATACTTTTGAACAATGTGCATGAAAAATGCATAGTTTTGAAAAATGCACTCATACACACTGTAATCAATGGGAGAAAAATGTGTACATTTCAAATATGTGCACAATTGATGTGTACATTTGGGGAAAGGCACATGAAAATACACACAAGTTTCCACACAAACCCCCACCACCCAAAGATCACAGTCTGATATGGACATGAGTCAGAAGGGGCTTCGAGGTGGAATTCAGAGAAATGCCCTACCTCCTTGTCCGGCTTGCCTGGCCGGGGGGGGGGGGGCGTTGCGGGCGGGGGGGTGAGGAGACGTTGCAGGTTGCCATTGGTATTCCCCTCGGCACCACTGCGAAGGGGAGGGGCTGGAAAGGCTTTTTACACTCTGCACCCCTCCCAATCTGTCTCTCGCTCACGCAGCTACTGGGCATGTAGCACATGCTCTGCAGCCACTAAGAGGACAGGTGGCGGCAGTGGCAGCAGTCCAATCGGTGGCTGCAGGGACTCCCTGCACCACGTCTCCTCCTGGGCTGAGGATCAGCCAGGTGTTCGGCACGCGCTCCATGGCCTCATCAGCAGGCGTGGTGGTGCTTCTCCTCTTTGGCTGGGATCTGCTGGGGTTCCTGCAGCAACAGCGGCAGTGTGCCACAATTGCCGGCGGTGGCTTTCAGGAGCCGCTTGTGCAGCCAGAGGAAGCGTGGCTAGCATGCACTCCCCGGCCTGAGGAAGAGTGGCATCACTGGTGAGGGACAGATTGGTGGTGGCGGCGGTAGCAGTGCATCCCATCTTCGGCTGGGATCGGCCGGGGTTCCTGCTGCCACCTCCGCGGCTTGCTGCGATTGGCGGCAGCGGCGGCTTTCGGGAGCAATGGCTCCTTCACTGCTGGCAGCAGTCGATTGGCTGCTATCTGCGGTGGTGGCCCTGTTCTTCCAGGGGCCGGGTTCAGCCCGAGTTTCTGCTGCAGCGGTGGTCTGGAGCTGACAATGGCAGCATCAGCAGCTCTGAAGATGAGGCCCAGCCGGTCTTATCTTAAACTGTGCTAGACTGGAGGCGGTGGAAAAAGACTAAGGGACGGCGCTCTCCCCCTTTGTCCATTTCAAATGTGGTGGGAGCTCCGGGCCCAACACAAACTTTGAGAGGGACCCAGAATACCTTAT
Source organism: Heloderma suspectum (assembly GCF_057233095.1). NCBI lineage: Eukaryota > Metazoa > Chordata > Lepidosauria > Squamata > Helodermatidae > Heloderma > Heloderma suspectum. The sequence goes on along the minus strand of NC_139462.1, from coordinate 30,850,869 downwards.
TGTTTTTTGTTGCAGCATGGCTGGTCGTGATCAAAGCTTCCTGTAGCACGGCTCCACCGCAGGTTATGGGCCCGTTCCTTCTGCAGCTCTTGAAGGATCCAGGCATCTGGTGTCATGAGTGTGTCCAGATGCCATCAAGCATCCTCCAGCTCAGCTCCTATTCCGAGTTCAAGACCTACAGCTCTCACAGGACGAAGCCCTCTTGTGTCATTTGGTATAGTGTGTGGTTTAGTGACATCTGAGCTGGCTTGCAGCCCTCTGTGCCAATTATGGACTTGGGACACTTTGGTACTATTAAATCTTCTATAGTTTTATTCCACCAAGTGCCGGGTTAACTTTAGTGCCACAGAATTAACCCCCTCCCCTGCACCTACCGTCCCCCAGTGTCTGCAGTGGCAAAACCATTCCAGGCTATTTATACCTTTGCCACAGTAAATCTGGATTTAGGTGCGAAGGGTCTGGTGCTTGCACGACCTGTGCTTACTTGTACACATTACATGGGGCTGGTGTATAGATGGGGTGTATGTGCCCTTGCTCATTTGTACAATCCCATTCAACCTTAAGAAAGGAGGTCCTGCTTGTGTAGGGATGTACGAAAGTCACTTACCTTTTCGCAGCTTGGATTCGCGGTGGGGGGGAGGCACTCTGTCCCTCCCCCCGGAATCCTCCCTGGGCCTTCCGCAGCCGGAGTTCCAGCTGCGGACAGGCTGCTGCAGACGCAAATGGCGGCCGCCGTAGCAGCCGCCATTTGCGTCCTGTGAAGCTGCTGTGATAGGCTACGTAAGTATCTATGTAGCCTATCACAGCAAGCCAAAAAAAAAAAAAAACAGCGTACGCAAATGGCGGCAGCTACGGCGGCCGCCATTTGCATTCCCTATTTTTAGCCGTTCTAGCCTAAGTAAATATTTACGTAGGCTATTATAGTGAAAAAAAAGGGAACGCAAATAGCGCAGTGGGCGCCATTTGCGTTCCTTTGTTTTTTCTGTGTTTTAGCCTACATAAATATTTACGTAGGCTATTACGGCGGAAAAAAAAGGACCACAAATAGCGCCCACTATGCTATTTGTGTTCCCCTTGTTTTCGTCGTAATAGCCTACGTAAATATTTACGTAGGCTAAAATGGCTAAAAACAGGGAACGCAAATGGCAGCCGCTGTAGCTGCCGCCATTTGCATACGCTGTTGTTGTTGTTTTTTGGCTTGCTGTGATAGGCTACATAGATACTTATGTAGCCTATCATGGCAGCTTCACAGGATGCAAATTTGCATACACTGTTGTTGTTGTTTTTTGGCTTGCCGTGATAGGCTACGTAAATACTTAAGTAGCCTATCACGGCCTCCGCAGGGATGCAAAAGGCGTCCCTGCGTTAGCCGTGATAGGCTATGTATTTTCGTAGCCTATCACGGCTATGATGAAGAAGTGAATGGCGGCCTCAAGGCAGCCACCATTCACAAGTCTGTGTGAACGGCAGCAGGTAAGTGCTCCATTTTGCGGGCCTTTTGTGTGTGGGGGGCTTCATTCTGCCACGGATTTTGGGGGGCCGAATGCACTGGCATTCAGCCTCACTGAGATCCGTGGCGGAATTCTCTGACATCCCTATGCTTGTTACGGTCTGTAAACACAGGATTCCAACGCTGTCTACTGCCAGTTAGCAAAGACATTTCAGAGGAGGGAGTGGGTAGACATTATCCTCCCACATCCGGTGAATGGGAAGTACTGGAACATGGCCTTAGTGTCGATACGAGGACAGGATGGCTGGCATGGATTAATAGCCCTATCCAAAGGGGCCCTCCCAGTTGGGACTGGGCACCTCATATGTCTTTGTAGTGGTTCCGTGGCAGGTGGATACAGCATGCTTTGTAACTGGCATCTTAGAAAGGTTTAGGTTTCATTCCAGGGCTAGTGTCAGGCCCACTTTTTTCTGAATCAGAAATTTATCTACAGTAGGTATATTTGGTTATATTTATGTTTAATGATACAGTATGCAGGTTGTTAAGTCTGTAGGTGGCTTTGTTTGTTCTTATTCTGTGAGCACCTTCAGATCGATAGTGCCTACAGGATGCTGGGGGGGCGATGCAGGTTGACCTATACAGAGAGTCTCGTGATGTCACACTTTATGCCCTTTAGGGAGTGGCAGAGTCCTTTTCACCAGCATAGCTTCTGTCCTGTGCCAGCCTTTGGCAGAGGCTGTGTTGTACCACAAATGTTAGACTCCCTCACCATTGAGTCCACCCCCCCATGGATTTTGGTGGAGTTTTAATCTTCTGGTGGTTATGAGTGTTTCCTTTTCAGGAACCTGAGTTCATCTTCAAGGTAGAGCTGCAGATGTACTATGACACCTCTAGTGGGCTGGGTTTTAGGGTCAACTTATAGGATCGTTGAGTGTAGTGCCACGCCCAACGGTTGCCCTCTGATCTTTTGAGATCCCGTTATTTGAACTTCTCTTATACATGGCATCGCCTATGCAGGCCGATTCAAGGCTCTATGTCCTTTCTTCAGTTCCTTGTGTGTGAAGGACAGGCCTCCATTCATGTCATTAAAACACAGTCTTCCCACAATCCGATCGTTATGGATCGGGTAGTAGTACTGAATTTGCACCATCTCCTGAGTAACACCTGTTTCTCTTGAGGCATATAAATGACAGGTTGAACACCAATGCCAACGTTTTGTCTAATACCCGGATGCTGGCACTTCCAGAGACCATGCCAAGAGGCTCTCGTCTAGTGTTGTGGATTAAATAGAGTAAGCCATGCTGTACTTCATGGCTTCATGCACTTCATGCCCTGTACTTCACAGGGCAAGGTAGGGGTGTACGAACCCCACTCACCATTCCGGATGGAGGCATCTGCTGGGGGGGGGGGGAGGAGATCCGTCCCTCCCCCCAGAATCCTGCCTGGCTAGCTCCGCTTTGCATTGAGTCCGTAGAACTGCTGGCCGGGCCCATCCGCACCCAGACTGCCGCCTGCTGCCGGGCTGCTGCAGCCGCAAATGGTGGCCGGCATAGTGGATGCCATTTGTGTCCCTATGTTAGGCCGTGATAGCTACGTATATATTTACGTAGCCTATCACGAAAAGAGCAGGGATGCAAATGGTGCAGCAGCTGCCATTTGCGTCTCTGCTCTTTGCCATGATAGGCTATGTAAATATTTACATAGCCAGTCATGGCCACAGGCAGGGATGCAAATGGTGGCTTCTACACCAGCTGCCATTTCATTCTGCAGCCCGGCAGCGGATGGAGACAATGATCTAGAGCAGCCGCCGCCGCCAGATCCATCCTGAGGGGATTTCGGGGGATGGCGGGGGGGTGTAGTCTGTTCCACCACAGACTCCAGGGGGCCAGATTCTAAAGAATCCAGCCTCATTGGAGTCCAATTTCTCTGCCATCCCTAGGGCAAGGGCCTTCCATACCTGGGTTGATAGGGAGCCCTGGGATTTTGCTCTCACATTCAGCTGCAGCAGTTGCAGCCTTCCCCATAAGTTTACAGTTACGGTCTTGTGTCCATTCCTAGAGTGTGGGACTTCACTGATCAGCATCTCTTTTCTTGTCCTTACTGTTATTTTCCTTTTTTAGGGATGTACGAAAGTCACTTACCTGGTCTCTCAGCTTGCTTCGCGGTGGGAGGGAGGCACTTCGCTGCTCCCCCCGAAGTTCAGGCCGGGGGGGGAGGCTTCCCGCCTCGCCCGGCTGAAATTCAGGCCGGGGGGGAGGCTTCCCGCCTCGCCCGGCCGAAATTCAGGCCGGGTAGAAGAGCCCCGTCTCCCCGGCCGCGAACTTCAAAAGAAAAAAAAAATGCCCCTGTGATAGGCTACGTAACGATTTACGTAGCCTTTCACGGCTAGATCTGCAAAGTCAGCCGTGATAGGCTACGTTAATCGTCACGTAGCCTATCACGGGTGACTTTGAAAAAAAAAAAAAGCGCAGACGCAAATGGCGGCCCCCATAGGGAGCCGCCATTCGCATTCCTTATTTGGTCCCTGTAGTCTACGTAAAGATTTACGTAGACTACGGTGAAAATAAGGGCAACGCAAATAGCCCTATGGGGGCCGCCATTAGCCGTACGCGCTTTTTTTTTTTTTAAGTCACCCGTGATAGGCTACGTGACGATTAACGTAGCCTATCACGGCTGACTTTGCAAATCTAGCCATGGTAGGCTATGTTAATCATTACGTAGCCTATCACATGGGCGTTTTTGTTTTTTTTTACTTTTCTTGTAATGGCGGCGGCGGCAGCCGGTTCAAAGACCGGCTGCCGCCCCCGCCCCTGACGGAGACCTGCCGAACCGCCGCCGGGACCCGCCGCCGGGAGGGACATTCGTGAAAGGTAAGTCCCATCCCAGGGGCGGGGGCCGGGGCGGGGGGGCAGAGAATTTCTCCCCGAACAACCTTCGGAGGACCGAATGCATTGGCACTCGGCCCCCCAAAGTTTCGGGGAGAAATTCTCCCCCATCCCTATGATCAATGGAATGGATGTGAACCCGTGCGTGCGCGTGCTCATGTCTGGACTCAGCATCGTGTTATGGGCTGGTCAGCGGGCTTATAGGTCAGGCTGCAGATCCCAGACCAGACTGTTCCAGTGTGCATGTGTTAGTGGCTTGACAGGCGGAACATGTAGTGAGAGCACCTCCTTCCCACTTCATTCCATTATGGGCTGATGTGTGCTCCCCCGCAGGTGCTGGTGCTTCATCTAGGAGGGAACAACCTGTTGGTGGAAATGGCAAGGACCTTTCCTAGGTCATACAGCACAGTTGGCCAGCAATAATGATCACCGGCCCTGCCTGCTTCCTCAAATTAATTGGAGGAATGTGTGGAATTTGAGGGCCATGGAAAGGGCCCATCAGAAAGTGAACCAGGAGATGGCATTTGCCTATATCAGAATAGCGACAGGTAGGGGTGTATGAAAGGCACTTACCTTTCACGGATTATGTTTATGGTTGGGGGGGAGGCATTCCGTCCCTCCCTCTGGAATCCTCGCCGGGGGGGAGGCGCTCCGTTCCTCCCCCCCCCGGAATCCTGGCTGGCTGGCTGTGCTCCGCAGGGATTCTGCGGAGCCGCCGACTGGCTCCGCCAGCAGTCGGACATCCAGCCGCTGGCTAGCAGGGACGCAAATGGCAGCAGCCATAGCCGCCGCCGTTTGCGTCCCTGCAGTCAGCCGTGATAGGCTACATAAATGTTTTTTTTTTTAAAAAAACGTTTGCATCCCTGCAGTCAGCCATGATAGGCTACGTAAATGTTTTAAAACAAAAACAAAAACACACGTATGCAAATGGCGGCAGCCACGGCCGCCGCCATTTGCGTTCCTTATTTTGGCACATCTTAGTCTACGTAAACATTTATGTAGACTAAGACGGTGAAAATAAGGGGAACGTAAATAGCGTAGCGGACGCTACACTATTTGCATTCCCCTTATTTTTGTTGTCTTAGTCTACATAAATGTTTACGTAGACTAAGACGTGCCAAAATAAGAAATGCAAATGGCGGCGGCCACGGCCGCTGCCATTTGCGTACGCGCGTTGTTGTTGTTGTTTTTAAAGTCAGATATGATAGGCTACGTAAACATTTACGTAGCCTATCACGTTTTTTTTTAAACCTAGCCATGATAGGCTACGTAAATCTTTACATAGCCTATCACGTGTTGTTTTTTTTTAACTGGAAATGGCGGCGGCAGCAGCCGGTTGGAAGACCGGCCGCTGCAGCCACTGCTGCCGAACCGCCGCCGGAGCTGCCGCTGGAGCCGCTACCTCCAGGAAGATCCGCCCAAGGTAAGTCTCATCCCGGGGGGGGGCGGGGGGGCAGGCCGTTCCGCCACCGATTTCAGGGGGCCGAATGCGCTGGCATTCGGCCTCCCCGAGATCCGTGGCGGAATTTTCTTACAACCCTAGCGACAGGATCATCTCTCATCTGGAAATTATTAGGATGTAGGTGGAGCCTTATAGACAGGACCTGCCCGATTTGGTAACGACAAAGTGTTGTTGGATTGGCTAAGGGGCCGGCGAGACGTCCTTTAAAGCATGAGGGGGCAGTGCATCTGAGCAGTAGGCTTGTCACTCCCAGCAGCCACTAGGATACAGGCTTCTGTGCATGACATACCATCCATGGCAGGGCCCAGATGTCACCTGCATCTGCAGACTCCTGGCATCCCCCTTCCCCAGACATCCCTTATCACGCCGGAGATTAGGGCCATTAATCTGCATGACTGTTACTAAACAGGCATTGAGTACTCTCAGTCTAGGAAATCCAATTTAGGACATATTCTTTTGTGTTGGGGCTGCTCCTACAGCCGCATCTTCAGGTTTTGGCACTGAATCAAGTGAAGGAGATGGCCAGGTGGCACTCCAAGGCCTTCAGGTCTTCCGTGTGGGCTTTTCCTTGATGCCAAAGTACTGCCACTCCCTTTTTGCCATTTACTGTTCTCCTTTATCTCCTTTAGATCGATGGAATGGATGTGAACCCATGCATGTGCTCATGTGGTCACAGCATGATGTCCAGGGATTGTCGGTGGTCTTACGTCAAGCTGTGGTTCCCAGCTTGGACTGTCCCAGGGTACCCATGTTCAGGGGCTTGGCAGACATGGTATGCAGTGAGAGTGCCTCTCCACTCTATTCCATCAATGTGACATGCAGGGTCCCCTGCAGGTTTTGGTGCTGCATCTAGGGGGGAATGACCTGGCTGTGTGAAGGCAAGGACCTCATTCTGCAGGCCTTGGACGATTCCGAGTTATCTGGCACCGTGTGCTGTGGATAACTACAATTTGGTCTTGTGTGCTCACAAGAATGAATTGCAGAATGTTCTGACCAGAAGATCATGGAAAGGGCTCATCAGACAGTGGAATGGGAAATGGCCTTTGGGCTATTAGGGATGTATGAAAGTCACTTACCTTTCCATGGATTATGTTGATGGTGGGGGGGGGAAGGCGTTCCGTCCCTCCCCCTGGAATCCTCGACCGGGGGGGGAGGCGATCCGTTCCTCCCCCCCGGAATCCTCCATGGCTGGCTGTGCTCCGTGGCAGCTCTGCGGAGCAGCCAGCCAGGCCCAGGCCAGAGCCACCCGCAGCTGGAATTCCAGCCGCGGAGGGTTCTGGGTAAAAAAAACAAAAAACACCCGCGTACGCAAATGGTGGCAGCTACAGCCTCCACCATTTGCGTTCCTTATTTTTGGCTGTCTTAGTCTACGTAAATATTTACGTAGACTATGACAGCGAAAATAAAGGGGAACGCAAATAGCATAGCGGGCGCTATTTGCGTCCCTTTTTGATCCACCGTTTTAGCCTACGTAAATCTTTACGTAGGCTAAAATGGTGAATCAAAAAAGGACGCAAGTAGCACCTGCTACGCTATTTGCGTTCCCCTTTATTTTCGCTGTCATAGTCTACGTAAATATTTACGTAGACTAAGACAGCCAAAAATAAGGAACGCAAATGGTGGCGGCCACAGCCGCCGCCATTTGCATACGCGGGGTTTTTTTGTTTTTGTTTTACCCAGCCATGATAGGCTACGTAAATCTTTACATAGCCTATCACGTCTTGTAAAAAAAAACAAAAAACGACAAGACTGCAAATGGCAGTGGCGGCAGCCGGTCAGAAGACCAGCTGCTGCAGCTGCTGCCGCCAAAGCTGCCACCGGAGCTGCCGCTGCCCGGAACATCCGCCCCAGGTAAGTCTCATCCCGGAGGGGATCCGCAGGGAGGATGGTGACAGGGGAAGGTCTACCTCCCCCATAAGGGGCGGTCCAGAGGGGCGGTGATACTGTCATGCCACCCCTCAGGCTGGGTATGTTTTCATCCATAAAAGTGCCAGCTAGCCGCTGGTACAGTCAGTGCCCATCCTAGGTTTTCCCCTTTGTAGATATTTCAATAAATGTGGCCCAATTTCAGTCCAAGCTATTGTCTGTCTTTTCATTACCCCATCTCCGCATGCAAGCTCGATGAGCTCAAGTTTTGCTGATTCACACATCCCTACTTTCCATACCCAACATACGTTATACTGATTCACACATCCCTATTGCCAAATAGATGCTCCCACGAAACCCACAAGCAGGGCAGGAAGAACAACTATTGTTGCCTCTCAGGAATAGATAAACTTCCTCTGAACCTGGGGGCTCCATTTGGCTCTCATGCATAATAGCCACTCCATGAACTTGACTAATCCCCCTTTAAAGCCATCACTACATCTTATGGACATGAAATCCATACAATTATTGTGTAGCACGTGAAGTACTGTCTTTTCTGTCCTGAAACTACCACAAATTGATTTCATTGAGTGACCCTGAGTTCTAGAGCTAGAGATCAAGAGATCAAGATAAAAGGTAGTGACCTGTTTGCCTGTCATCCAGAATGAGAAAGTTTGAAGTGGCTTCTGAGCATGGACCTCTGGTTAACAAAAGGCCTGGTCTACAAAACCTGTTCTCCTGATTCAACCACTATACCTTGAACATACATTGACACTGGAAGAAACAACCACTCACAGCAGCCACAGCAATATCACTGCCTCACATCTACTTGCATGACAGTGCCCTGAGATCCCTGACCCACAAAATGTGTGCAGTGCAGTTTGTGGTTCATATCTATAATTAATCATCATCATCATCATCATCATCATAATAATAATAATAATAATAATAATATCTATAATAATCTATAATGATGACTATAGTGTTCTAGGTGCTATAAAGAAGGAGTAGGTACCAGGTAGACCTCCAGATGTTTTGGACTTCAACTCTTAGCATTCCTGACTATTGACTATGCTGGCAGGAGCTCATGAGAATTGAACTCCAAAACTCCTGGAGATCTACCTTCTGTCTAAACCCTGTACAGATAAGGCAGTGACAGAGAATGGAAAGACTCCAGAGACTTAAAATTATTAGTTGGGATGTGCCATGGGAGGACGATATAAAGTGAGACTGAGATGGTTTAAGAATCGCTGTTAAAATAATTGATTAACTAGTGAATTGTGGCATGACATTGTCAAACCTAACACTGCAATAACCAATCAGCAATAGTATGTTTCTGTATGTCATTTCTGTATGTCATTTCTTTATTTCATTTCATTCAGTTAATTTGCCTGTCTGTCTAGAAAATAGACAGGGGAATTTTGAATGTGAAGAACACAAGTCAGCAAGAATGACATCTTTGATTTGGCAAAATTCAGTGGGTTGACATTTTATTCATCCTTTACCTAATATTAATGTGGTTTCTCTTCCTTGTACCCAAACCACCTGGGCAAATGTCTTCAGTTCCCCTAATCAATTTAGAAGTATTCCAATGTCAGAGGAATGCCTTCCACTTACATTGCAAGTTAGCTAGCTCAGGAAGAAATGGGGTGAGGCAACCCCAAATGAAAGCTGTTAAAAGCAAAGCAGAACGAAGACTATTAACTAAAATGAAAGCCTGGCAAAAAAAAGAAAGAAAGTGTTCATTTGGACATTAGCAAAAACTTACAGCAGTGGAAATGTGTTATAGAGGATACACAAATGACTCATACTTCCTCTTTCACCATTTTTGGCTAATGTGAGGTACTTGAAGGACAATGAGTGTTAGTTTTTCTTATTAGCTGAGAATAGTGGTGATAAAAGTTCTGGAAGCCAACAATGGACATAGGAAGAAGAGGCAGAAAACATAATGAAGAGCAGTAGCTGGAAAAGGACATGGCAGAGAAACAACATCTAACTTTTGGAAAACCTAGTTCATCCATAATATAGAGGTCAGTAAATGGCTAAGCGAGTCCCATAACAAGCTATTGGATTCTATGCTTTGCAAGCTTGGAAATGTACAGATTTCTGATTGCAAATTCTGTTCAAGTTTGTTTTGACATTTGGGAATTGCAAATTGGGTAAATCCATTAAAAAAACCCTTCAACTGAGCAAATTTCTCACACATCCCTAGTGATGACACTAGATGCAATCTTCCTCTCTTTTTTTTCTTCAATTATTTCCTCATTTCCGCCTCTTCAATGAAAAATATTGAAAACTATTTGAAAATTCTAGTTTTCTTCTCCAGTCCTCACAATTTGTAGTATATGTAATTGGCTTGGGCTCACATTTACTCACATTACTACAGCTATTATCAGATTACAGACATCTTAATTGATTAGTTTTATGGATGTTACTCACTCAAATAATTAATTGATTAAATCTTCACACCTCTGCATATGAGAGAAAACAATTAAAAGTCTCTTAGGTGATGTTGGCCGATGGTGTCCCAAATCTTTGGCATCCCACTGGGCCTGCAGATACTGGGTTTGGGGTGAGCTGGGTACCATGAGGGGGTCCTTTGTACTCCCTACTCTTACCAGACTGATTTGTTATTTTAACAGAAGGGATAACAGAGGAAAGGAGAGGACCAGAAATCAAAAAGTCCCAGGAAAAACACTGTAGTTCAACATGATTTGGATTAAAACCTTTCTTCATGGGGAACACAGTTATATCACCAGATAATGCTACTTTTTGTTGTCTTCTAGACTAGCGGTGGGCAGAAAGTAGATCCCCAGGTGTTTTGGACTTCAACTCCCATAAGCCCCTCCTAGCATGGCCAATGCCTAGGAATGCTGGGAGTTGGATGTCCAAAACATCATGAAATCTACTTTCTGTTCACCTGTATTCTAGACTGACTGACCCTGACCTTATTATTTTAAATATACATCTGTTAAGTTCCTTATATCATCAAATATGTTTCCCCATCCCTGTTAGCAACCAATAACAGAAAGCAGGAATAGGGAAACACAATATTATGCCCTCATGTCATGAAATGAATGTTCCTAAATGTTATGGGGAAGAGGGAGAGAACTCACCATGTGAGTGTATTTTAAGAACATAAAAAGAACCATGCTGGATCAGACCAAGGTCACTCTAGTCCAGCATTCTGCCCACACAGTGGCCAACAAGCTGCCCATGGGAAACCCACAAGTAGGGCATGAGTGCAATAGCACCATCCTGCTCATCTTCCCCAGCAACTTCCCCTATGGTGTACATAGGCGTACTGCCTCTGATACCGGAGATAACATATAGCTGTCAGGATTAGTAGCTGTTGATAGTTTTATCCTCCATGATGTTTTGTGGTATCTTTGTTGTGGGCAAAATGTGAAATGAGCAGCCTAAATCATACTGGAATAGAAGTTCTCCATGTACATTTCACAGAAACATAATGGGGTAAAAAGGCAAACACACCTTCCTACTGGCTCTTACTTGTTTCTGCCACTGTTGCCCATGCAGACCTTGTATGAAGGAAACAGGAAGGAAAGAATGGGAAACTCGGCCTAAATTTAACCCCGCACTGCAAGCATTTAGTTCAGACCTCTGGTGAAAATAATCTGTTCTTTCCATGGCAGCCCACTGAGCAGGGAGGAAGAGGGAGGAGAGAGAGAGAGAGAGAGAGAGAGAGGGAGAGAGGAATGAAGGAAGATAGCCCTGCCCACTTTTGGCTGTGGCCCCGCCCACCTCTGGTTTCAGCTGGGGATGGGAGAACCAGGGATGCTTGAACTCGCTGAAATTCTCTGAACTTTTCTTCAAAGCTCTGTTTGGCTCACTCCTGTTCTTGTTTGTGACCTGTTTTTTAGTTTGGTTGAATGGGGAAAGTTGTGCATTTCGAGAAAGTTGTGCATTTTGCAAAATATGCACATTTTGTGAACACAAGCTTGGGAATTTACAAATATTTTCAGAGAACATGTGGTCCCATTCCCATTTGAGATTGCGAATGGAGCATTTTTGAGCAATTTCCAAACTGAAACAAAATTATCATAATCCCTAGTTCAGTCCTACTCTCTGCCAGCATGCAGACCCTGGCAGATTATCCCTGAGGGTATGTAGCCCTTGACAGGAGGTTCCCTACCCTTGCTGCAAAGGACATCTCAGCCAGTAACTGCCAGATCTGGGTGAGGAAGGAGGATCTGGGAGAGAGACGAACACTTTTTTGAGAGATTTAAGAGACAGATGTACATCCTCCATTCCTGAGGTTTTTACAAGTCTATTTTTATCCATATTCTGTTATCACCATGACCACCACCAACTGCTAGTGAGATGCATTATGCTTCTGATAACAATACAATGTTGGGATATAAATGCTAGAGCCTTAATGTATACAATTATTTTCAAGACCCTCCAAGTTATGAGCAACAGGCTAGGGGAAAAAAGCCCTCTATGTAAGGATAACATGTAAGGATAACCAAGGCTGCAATCCCATGCACACTTCCTTGTAAGGTGGTTGTCAGATTTTTTTTCCAGTATTGCCAGTTTTTTTCTGAACAAAAATCAGCAGCAGCATTTCCCCTTATTAAGCATGATTCCATTCATTACATTTCTATACCTCCCAATAGCAAAGGTCTCTGGGTGGTTTACAAAGATTAAAAAAACATTAAAATGCATTATACATAGTATAAAAATCTTTTACATATAAACAGACAGCATATGCACACAGACACACATATATCTAAACAATTCTAAGCAATCAACAATATGAAAAATCCAGGACCTAATTAAAAACTCATCATAAGCTGCCAAATGCCTGAGAGAAGGTCTCAATGTGGCACAGAAAAGAGAACAATGTTGGTGCCAGGTAGACCTTGCCGGGGACATAATTCCATATTTGGGGGGCCACCATTGAGAAGGACCTCTCCCTTGTTGCCACCTTCCAAGAACCCCCCTCAGAGCAGGCACCTGGAGGAAGGCCTTAAATGATTAATGTAATGTACATGTCAGTTCATGTCAGGAGAGAAGCTTTATTCATGAATTCTGCAGCCACATGGCCCAGCCTTCCATAACTGGTGTCCTCCAGATATGCTGGTTTACAACTCCACCATGGTCATGCTGGCTGGGGATGTTAAGAGGTGTAGTCCAACACATCTGAAGGCTGGGGTAATCCATGCAGGTGTGGTTCTGGTCTAGATGCCAGCTTCAGCTCACCCTTTCACAAGTGTTGCGTGCGAAGCCACAGAACTCCTGCCTGTGCTACTCCTAGCACCACTCTCAAAGGCTCTGTTGAAGAAAGACAGGTAGTAGGATGAGGAGGGACAGGGCTCAAAATGGTTGACATCACTGAAGAACCTTTTGAATGGACATAACATAACTGAGCCCAATGCACTTCGAAAGAAAAGGAGGGAAACGTAATCACTTTTGCCAAAGTAACATTTTGAGGACAGTTTGGAAAATCCTTCTCAGGCAAAATGTCTTAGCATTTCTTTCAATTGAAGCTGAATGAGTGTGTGTGTGTGTGTGTGTGTATGCAAAATTCTTGAGGACTAGGGAACATGCAGTCTGCATGAGAAAATGGCCTGAGAGAAGAACCAACCCACCTCCCTAAGTTAGGGCCAAACTAAACATTCAGGTAATTATTCATAGCTCCACCTTGTTTTCTTTACCTTTGTGTAAGCAAGTGGGGGGCCAAATTCAGATCAGGGGCAGGGTGCTTTGGGAGGAGGGGTCTAAACATTTCCCCTGTGAATTTCCCCTCCCTGTACTGCGGGGGGTGGGGGTTAAGAGAAGGGGAAAAACCTGCTTTGACTCCAGCTATGTGTGATTATCCAGACATTTAGTTTGGCCCTTAGTAGTGCTTTCAAAAGCAACAATGCTATTTCAAAGGGGTTGAAGGAACTTTCCCTTTATGTAACGAAAACCTAACTTTCAATTTTAGTGAAGTTAGGGTTGGATCCAGGATCTTTCTCTTCCACAGCAGGAAGGGACCTTCTGCAAGAGGGAGGGCTCTGTTCCCAGGAGGTCCCTCTGTCATATTTTTTGGGATCCCTCCACTCCTCCACACCACTCCATTCAGCAGGGTTTCCTGAATCTCTCCATAGCATTTTCAGGGGGCTGGAAGGGTTGCCATAGGAAGGAATGGGTGGGGAAGTCCACTTCCATCAGTGCAGTTGATTGAGCATAAATCTGGATCCAACCCAGTGTCTTTGGCAATCCCAGCAATAAAATAACATTCAGTAATGCCTAATCCACCTCTAGTTGGAGCTGAATTAGGCATTACCTACACAGCTTGGGACCACAATACCTGATGGCATGATTCTCCCAAAAAGAACCAACATATACACTATGCTCTGCATTTAAGGTCCTCCTCCGGGTGCTTCTTCTGAGGGAAGCTCAGAAGATGGCAATGAGGGAGAGGGCCTTCTCGGTGGTGGCCTCCCATCTGTGGAACAAGCTCCCCAATGAGTTCCACCTGGCACCAACATTATATTTTCAGCACCAAGTTAAGACCTATCTCTTGTCCCAGGCATTTGGCAGCACACGATGAGTTTTAATCAGTCCTGGATGTGTCTTCAGTTATACTGAAAGTTCAAAGTTGTTTTAGTTATACGTTGTTTGTGTATATCGTCTGTATGCTTTTATGTAAATGGCTTTTAAACTCTGTATATTGTATTTCAGTGTTTTAACTGTAAACTACTCAGAGAGCTTCTGCTGTGGAGCAGTATAGAAATGTAATAAATAACAACAACAACAACAACAACATGAAAGAAAAAAAAGAAAGAAAGGTGTATTTATTTACATGTGACTAGTTATGCCAGAACATGAATGGGGATGTGCCTTCAAATGCAAATTACATTCCTTTGAAAGCAATGAGGACTTCTGAATGTGGATGTAAATCAGAAACCGTGTCCAATTTATGCCCATGGATCGATTTGTGCCTGCAGATCTCCTTATTGGGATGAGAGTGCAAATCTCCCTGCTAAGCTAGCTTCAGAAATAGTTCAACCTGTCAAGATGCAAAATTTATATAAGTAAAACACATCCTTGCTAAATATATCTTTACATGGCCTTGCCGTTGTCACTGCAATTAGAAGGTACCATAATGTCTGAGGGAGGCACAGCTTTGTTTTGTAACTTCCCTGCTTACTTACTGTATACTTAAGAAGGCAACAGAGGATACTGGAGTTGGCAAACTTAAACATCATTTTCAGGCACTCTAATTCTGCGGAACTCTGGAAGACAACCCCCCTCCCCCGTTATATGATCTCCTTGAATAAGGAGATTTGCTACATCAAAGCCTGCCATTCCTTATTTGTATTCCCTAATTATTTAAGTGGGTCTATACTTTACAACTGCCCCTTGACTAAAATCGAAGCTGAATACTTTTTTTTTTTTAAGCAAAGTAAACCTGAAAAGGGGTGGCCAGGCCCGGGGGGCAGGGGGCCTTGATGGAGCTAATTGAATTTCAGCACAGGTGGCAGCTCCCTTGATGACTGGAGACCCCAGGAAAGCAAGGTTCATATCCACCTGGCTGGACTGTATTGGTTTCCCTCTCTTTAAGAGCCAGGGTGTCATAAATGCTAGGGAAGGCACAAGCCGTTGCTTGGTAATATAGGATTGATGATGTTACAATGAATAACCAACTTGTGGTGGACAAGAATTCACAACAGAGTGTCTCACTAATTCTAATATTTCAGCTCTGACAATACCGGGAGCATCTTCCTGGTACCCAGAGATCCACAAAGTCTGGCTTGGCTCGGTGACCAAGACATGACTTAGATTAGGGGTGGGCAACTTCCGGCAGGGGCAAGCAATCTCCCCCTAGAACTCACTGGGGGCCACACACACTCACCCCGTCATCTAATTCTGCTGCATTGCCAGATTCGCCACTGAGGTTTGGCAGCACAGTAGCAGCAGCATTTCCCCTTTAAAACAAGGTGTAGTGCTCCCCTGGGGTTGCTAGAAGCATCATCTGCTTTAGAACAAGGTGTGTACTGGTGCACACCATTAAAATCAACATGCACGATTTTGCCACCGCTGCCCTGCCAAATTCAGCTGTGCTGCAGGGGCAGCACGAGGAGGGCACAAAAACAGCCAGTGGGTGCATGCAGCCCGTGGGCTGTATGTTGACCACCCCTGAATTAGACTCACCACCACCCCACCCATTCCCTTAAGTCCTCTGCAGGCACCAGAGGAGCTGCAGGCGGCGGGGTGTGTGTGTCTCCCATATTGCACTGGGCTTTGGAGGATGCAGACGCAACGCAGAGTCTTATGCGTTGCTTATACTCCAGACCCCAGTATGACAGAACCACCCCCACTGCTCCCCTGCTCCCCTGTGCAGGAAAGGAGAGGTCTCATCCTGTGGGGAGGTCTCGGCTTCTGCTGAGTGGCATGCTCACTTCTTCTGCCCAGCAGATGGACTTGGGGGAGGCTTGCTGAGACCACTTCCATCAATGTCTTCTTCAGGACATTTCAAACTTGAATTATGAAATGCACAATCCTCAAGCAGGGACTGTGTCGCTTTAGAATTCTTGAGGGAAAATGTTTGAATCAAAACGCCTCCATAGGAAATGCCCTAACCCCGGCGCCAGCTTGTCTGGCAAAAGGGGGGGACTTGTGGGCGGGTGGGGTGAGAAGAGGTGGCTGCTGCCTATTGGGTGCCCTCCCATGGCACCACCAGGCAGGGGAGGGGTCGGCAGAGCCTTCTTAACCTCTGCGCCCCCTCCCAAACCTGCTCTCTCGCTCTCACAGGTCTCCTGAGAGAGAGTGAACCAGCACTCCTGCCTTCATCCTGCTGATCTGCCCTGCCACCAGGATGCGTGGGACACGTCGGTTGACCTCTGCTTGCTCGACCTCAAGCCGAGCCCCGTGCTCGCTTCAGGCAGCGCACGCGCCCTGTGCCTCCTCGCTCACACCGCTGCCAGCCCCCGTGCCGCGACAGCCATGATGACCAGCTATGGCTGTTGCCCCCCATCGGCGCCTTTTCAGCTGCGGCAGGAACGCCAGGTGGCCTGCATGGCCCTGCCTTCTCTTGCACCGCTGCTTGCCCTTGGGCCGCAGCGGGCGCAGCGGGCTGGCCCTGTCTTCTTCCTCAGCAGCGGCTGGCCTTGCTGCATCTCTCAGGGTGGTGGCGATTCCGCCAGCCGGCATGCCAGCTCCCGCCTTCTCCTGCACCTGCCACTCGCCCTTGGGCCGCAGCAGGCACGGTGGCTGTTCCTCCCTCCTTGGCCTCGGGGAGGGCGGTGGGAGCAAGCTGAGAGGCCCAGCGGCTGCCAGGGCAGGGGGTGGACAGGGGAGGCACCTCCTCTCTTCCCCGCTTTCTTACGGCCCTACTGGTGCCATATCCATTGAGACCGGTGCTCGTTCCTCTGTGGGAGTGCCAGCACTTCCTCGTCAGTGGCTGGCGCTTGTCGACATGGCGATCCTGCCGGGAGGCATGCCCCCCTCCGCTTTTTCCTGCGCCCGCTGCTCACCCTCGGGCCATGGCGGGCGTGGCAGCTGTCACTCCCTCCTTGCCTCGAGGGGGTGGAGGGGGTGGGCCATGCAGCTTTGCAGCCTTGCAGCAGCTGGGGCAGGGGGGTGGATTAGAGTGGTGCCTCCTCTCTCCCCCGTCTTCTGACAGCCCCTGCTGGCCCTGCATCCTACAAGGCCAGCGTTCATCCCTCCTCAGGGGCACTGGCGCTTGCTGCGGCAGCGGCCCCGCTGGGCGGCGTGGGCAGCCCCCGCCTTCTCCCACCACTTGCCCTTGGGATGCAGCGGACAGCCCCAGCTGGCCCCGTCTTTGCTGGCGCTGCCCCTCTTCAGGAGCGCCGGCACTTGTCCCGCAGCTTGCCTCCCATGCCCCTCCTTGTCCTTGCAAAGTTGTGTTCTCCTGAGCTGCGGTGGACATGGCAGCCAGCCCCAGCTGGTCCCCAGCAGTGGCAGCCAGTGCTTGCCACGCCTCTCAGAGCAGCATTGGTCCCACCATGCAGCGCGCATAGCCCGCACCTTGTCCTGCACCCGCCGCTTGCCCTCAGGCTGCGGCGGATGCAGCTGCTGAGCTGGCAATCCTGCGGCCGGGTGGGCGCCGCTGGTGTTGCCCTGGTGGTTTCTGGGTGGGCCCCTAGTTTGCACTCAGCCCTGCCATGGTCCGGCAGCCTCAGCACTCTATTGGGGCCTGTAAGCCTCGCACAGGCCAGTCCCTTCGGGCTCCCCTCCCGACCAAATGTTTGGAGCTGGGTGGGGAGGGCGATCCCCAGTCATTGCCCCTTGCTAGGCTTTTGGTCCTCTTTGGCATCTATGACCACAACATTGGCATGACTCTGGGTCAGAAGATGACACAGGCCCAGTCTTCGCTTCGATCCTCGTATGCCTGGAAGCAGCAGAATGTACTTCCTGGTTTTTTTTGTCAGGACTTTGCCTTTCTGGAGATCTACCCTATTTACCTAGCCAAGCACATTTGGGCTGACCTCATAGCCAAGTCGGTGATCCTGTTGTATACGACGACATGGCCACTGTGTGTGTTATTGATTCCCTATCCCCCAGGAATCAGAGATCATGTCAATAGTCAGAGTGTTCCTGTTCCAGTGTCTGCGTCATAACATCTGGTTCCAGGCCTGCCATGTGCCAGGTTTGGCGAACTCATTTGCCGATACTTTGTCATGGAATCAGGTCAACAGGTTCTGGACCTTAGCCCCTTGGCTAAGTGAGTTACTGACTCCAAGTTAGGTTTCAGGGCCAGGCATGCGGTGTAGGGTTGGGGCATGGATGCCGCCTGCTTTTAGCAGATTCCAGGCACCCTCTCTCTCCAGATACCCTTCTGGGGTTCCGAGATGATGGCCCTCCATTTGCCCTTCTCAGTATGATGTTCCCTTGTTCCACGCTGCAGACTTATTGGCCTTCTTTGGGGCCCTTGGGATTTCAGGGTTGTTTCAGGTTCCCATATCTGACTTGTCTGGGAGCACCTTGAGAGTGCTTCTCTGGAGCACACCAACGGCCACTCGGTCAAGACCCTGGTGGGTGGCTGGAATGCCGCAATCACTGGAGCATTAGATTGGGTGGCCCTGAAACACCCTCTCCCCCTGAACAGGGCTTGGACTGCGCCATGGTTCAATCCGCAGTTACGAGCTCTGAAACAGGAAGTGAGATGGCTAGAGCGCCGGTGGAGGAAGTCTCGCTCCAAAGACGATCAGACATGGGTTAGAGCTCTATCTTCAACCTATCACATGGTGGTGAAGGCAGCAAAAAAGGACTATTATGCTGCTTCTATTGCATCTGCAGAGTGCTGTCCCAGAAGGCTGTTCCAAGTGGTCCGGAGCCTGGTTGGTCCAGTGGCTCCGGAACCGCTGGAGCATTCTAAGGCCTCCTGTGAGGCCTTGGCAAGGTACTTTGCAGATAAAATTGATCGGATTAGGAGTGTTATTCCGTGCACTGTGGATACAGTTAGTGAGCAAGAGGCGGTTTGTGGCAAACTTGTTTTGTGGGATCGGTTCCAGCTTCTTCCTTCTGATGAAGTGGATAAGGTGCTTTCATCTGTAAGGCCGACCACCTGCTTACTTGAACCTTGCCCACCTTGGCTCATTATGGACTGCAGAGAGAGATTGGGTGAGGAGATCAGGGTGGTGGTGAATGCCTCCTTTGAGGAGGGAGTGATGCCATCAGCCCTCAAGGAGGCAGTGATAAGACCACTCTTAAAGAAGCCCTCCTTGGATCCCCAAGTTCTGAAAAACATTCGCCCAATCTCGAATCTGCCATTTTTGGGCAAGGTGATTGAGCGGGTGGTGGCGATGCAGTTGAGGGCACACTTGGAAAAAGCCGATTATCTAGATCATTTCAGTCGGCCTTCAGGCCTGAGCATGGGACAGAAATGGCCTTGGTCGCCTTGGTGGATGATATGAGGAGGGCTCTGGATAGGGGCTAATGCTCCTTCCTTGTTCTCCTCGACCTCTCAGCAGCTTTTGATACCGTTGACCACGGTATCCTCCTGGACCGCCTGGAGGGGTTGGGCATAGGAGACACTATATTGTGGTGGTTCTGGTCCTTCCTCTCTGGCAGGAAGGACCAGAACAGGTTTTGGACCTGTGGCCACTCACTTGTGAGGTGCCACAAGATTCCATCCTCTCCCTGATGCTATTTAACATCTATGTGAAGCTGCTGGGGGCTGTCATCAGGAGGTTTGGGGTGCGGTGTCATCAATATGCGGATGACACGCAGCTCTACCTCTCGTTCAAATCTTCACCAAGGTTGGCCGTAGAATCCCTGTCCAAATGTCTGGAGACAGTGAGTGGCTGGATGGGGAGGAATAAGCTGAACCCTGACAAGACCGAGGTACTTTTGGTGGGAGACAAGAGGAGGTTGAGAGATGTTGACCTGGTATTGAATGGCATATGGCTACCCTTGAAATACCAGGTCCGCAACCTGGGGGTCATCTTAGACTCCCAGCTGTCCATGGAGGCTCAGGTGTCAGCTGTGAGCCAGACAGCGCTGTACCAACTCCATCTGATATGGCGGCTGCACCCCTACCTTCCTGACCATCTGCTCCCATACATACCCTGGTCTCCTCTCGTTTAGACTACTGTAATGCACTCTATGTGGGGTTACCCTTGAAGACAATTTGG
The DNA here is from genome assembly GCF_057233095.1 of Heloderma suspectum. Classification (NCBI taxonomy): domain Eukaryota; kingdom Metazoa; phylum Chordata; class Lepidosauria; order Squamata; family Helodermatidae; genus Heloderma; species Heloderma suspectum. The sequence goes on along the minus strand of NC_139462.1, from coordinate 30,830,598 downwards.
AAGCTGCAGCTGGTACAGAATGCGGTGGCTCGCCTGATTAAAGGCAGCCACCAGCGAGATCACATCACTCCAGTCCTGAAGGAGTTGCACTGGTTACTAGTTGTTTTCCAGGCCAAATTCAAGGTGTTGGTTTTGACTTTTTAAACCCTATATAGTTCCGGCCCAGCCTATCTTAAGGAGCTCCTCCAGCAACACCAGACAGGCCGCTTAACAAGATCAGCCTCGGATGGCCTTCTCTCTGTCCCAATAGCCAGGATAGCTAGGCTGGTGAGGATGAGGGAGAGGGCCTTCTCTGTGGTGGCCCCCACTCTGTGAAACTCCCTCCCTAGGGAACTCCGCCATGCCCCCTCTTTAATGAGCTTCCGCCTGATTGAACAGGCCTTAGTTAATGCGCAGGTGGTCCGGCATACCTGGCCGGAAGTAGCCATGGCGCCGGCGGTTGTCACTACTCCCATGGATCAATTGGTAGGCTCAGAATGACATTGCCGTTGGCAAGGCACATCAGAAAGTGAACAGAGAAATGGCTTATGGCCTATGTGAATGGGGTGATGGATGCACCACACACAGGAAATTCTTTGGACAAGTAGGGAGTGTTACAGGCAGGATGGTGTCTGCCTGTGTAATGTAGGGAATAATATATTTCTGTCTGATCTGCAAAGGGGCTTGCGGGAAGTTCTTCCACGCAGGTGGGGGGAGTTTCACATGTACTAGGCTTGTGACTCCTGTGGCAGCTAGGATGGGCAAAAGCAGAAAGAGATTAGGGATGATGTGTATATGCAGAGGCACCTTATGATGACAGGTGACACCTGAGGCCCCTCGAACGGGTTGTACAGCTCAGTGGGGCGATAAGGGTTGCCTGGGAGACCAACCCTCCTCACTCACCCAGGTGTTGTGTGGCACTGGGAGGGGGTGACAGGGGAAGGCCCAGAAGGGGCAGTCCGGAGGGGTAGCGAAAACACCGCCACCCCTCAGGCTGGGTGTGCTTTCGCCCGAGGAGTGCCAGCTAGTCGCTGGCACAGTCAGCTGCCCATCCTAGGTACCCCCTTTGCAGATATTTTCAATAAATGTGGCCCAATTTTCAACCCAAGCCTTGTTGTCTGACTCTTCTTTGACCCATCTCCGCTCGCAAATGAATATTGCCCTTCTTATGCAAACAACTGATCATGTCAGAGATTTACTGCATTTTCAGAATGATGCCTCTCCTGTGAAACATGATGGAATATAATTCCCATGTTAGAATGTTATCATGACATGATGCACATTTGAATCTAACCTCTGGGTTTGTCTTTTTAACACAGTCTGGAGTATCCTTCTTCTTCTTTAGTCCACATGGTAAGGGATAGCTGTATGCTGTCTTTTTTGTTGTATTGACTTGGAGTGCTGGAGAAGGAAAAAGGTCTCCCTGGTTTAGCTCTACTTTCCTTTTTTTTAAAAAAAAAAATAATAATAATTTTCAAACCATTGAATGAAAGGTGTTGTGTGTTTTCAGTATTGTGGCTTTGATAAGGCAGGGACCTAACAGAAGTAGATGAGATTAAGAAGAGGTGGAAAGAATACACAGAAGAACTATACAGGAAAGATCTTAATGTCCCTGATAGCCATGATAGTGCGGTCACTGAACTTGAGCCGGATATCCTCGAGAGTGAAGTCAAGTGGGCCTTAGGAAGCATTACTAACAACAAAGCTAGTGGAGATGACAGTATTCCAGCTGAGCTATTTAAAATCCTAAAAGATGATGCTGTTAAAGTGCTGCACTCAATATGCCAACACATTTGGAACACTCCACAGTGGCCACAAGACTGGAAAAGGTCAGTTTACATTCCAATTCCAAAGAAGGGCAATGCCAAAGAGTGTTCAAACTACCGTACAATTGCGCTCATTTCACATGCCAGCAAGGTGATGCTCAAAATCCTACAAGCTAGGCTTCAGCAGTATGCGAACCGAGAACTACCAGAAGTACAAGCTGGGTTTCGAAGAGGCAGAGGAACTAGAGATCAAATCGCCAACTTTCGCTGGATCATGGAGAAAGCAAGAGAATTCCAGAAAAACATCTATTTCACTTCACTGACTGCGCTAAAGCCTTTGATTGTGTGGATCACAACAAACTGTGGCAAATTCTGAAAGAGATGGGGGTACCACACCACCTTACCTGTCTCCTGAGAAACCTGTACGAGGGTCAAGAAGCAACAGTAAGAACTGGACATGGAACAACCGATTGGTTCGAAATTGGGAAAGGAGTACGACAAGGCTGCATATTGTCGCCCTGCTTATTTAACTTATATTCAGAGTACATCATGAGAAACGCTGGGTTGGATGAATCAGGTCAGAATCAAGATTGCCATGAGAATTATCAACAACCTCAGATACGCAGACGATACCACCCTAATGGCAGAAAGTGAAGAGGATCTAAAGAGCCTCTTGTTGAGGGTGAAAGAGGAGAGTGCAAAAGCTGGTTTGAAACTCAACATTAAAAAAACGAAGATCATGGCATCTGGCCCCATCACTTCCTGGCATATAGAGGGGGAAGAAATGGAAGCAGTGACAGATTTTACTTTCTTGGGCTCCAAGATCACCGCAGACGGTGACTGTAGCCATGAAATTAAAAGACGCTTGCTCCTTGGGAGGAAAGCTATGGCAAACCTAGACACCATAGTAAGAAGCACAGACATCACCTTGCCGACAAAGGTCAGCATAATCAAAGCTATGGTTTTCCCAGTAGTAATGTATGGCTGTGAGAGCTGGACTATAAGGAAGGCTGAGCACCAAAGAATTGATGTTTTCAAACTGTGGTGCTGGAGAAGACTCTTACAAGTCCCCTGGACTGCAAGGAGGTCAAATCAGTCCATCCTAAAGGAAATCAACCCTGAATGCTCATTGGAAGGACAGATACTGAAGCTGAAGCTCAAATATTTTGGCCACCTAATGTGAAGAGAAAACTCTCTGGAAAAGACCCTGATTCTGGGAAAGACTGAAGGCAAAAGCAGAAGGGGACGGCAGAGGATGAGATGGCTGGATAGCATCACTGATACAATGAATATGGACTTGAGCATGGTCCGGGAGAGAGCGCAGGACAGGAAGGCCTGGCATGCTATGGTCCATGGGGTCACGAAGATTCGGACACGACTGAATGACTGAACAACAACAACCATCTATTGCAGTTTCCCTTTACTTGAAAACCCATAAAGGCCATCGTAAACAACTGGAGCCCTGCCTGATGTCATAAAATACACCATCTCAGAGTCTGAGACCCTGTCTTAGAAACTTCTGTTTCTTCCAAATAAATAATAGACCCATGTCTCCATATGTTTCTTTATTCTGTAGAAATAATAAACTCGGTGTGATAAATTGCATGCTGCAGCTTACTTAGAAAAGTCTATGTTTCACCACCTTAACAAGTTAGACCAGGCAGAAAGAAATGCAATTCTATTACAAAGTGTAGTCAAGGAGCACAAAGGATCACAACAAAGAAATGGAAGAATTCATCAGGTCAGCAAGTAATCACACAAGCAAAGAAGGTTGGAGATGGTCAGCCATTCACAAATCTACAGAAATGTTTACATCTTTTAAAAAATACATTTGAGAAGGATAGGATAGCCCCAGATCATGAAGAGAGAGAAACCTAAATCAGGGCATCTTCAAGTGGTCTCGGGTTTATACTGGGTAGTAGGGATGGGCGTTAGAGAAAGTCCAAAGCCTGAGCAGAACTGTGTCCCTTTAGACAAGTTCTGGTGCTTCCCAAGGAGCAGTGGGCTTCTCTCTGAAGCCATCAGAACCAAGCTGGGCCAGAACAAGGCTTAGAGAAGTGCAGACTTTATGACTCCTGCACAGAGCATGATTTAGTTTCATTTCTCTAAAACACTGATCAACAGGAGGAGGGGGAGGGAAGGGAGGGAAGGAGCACAGTTGAGTGACGAACAGGTCCACCTTGTAATCCTAGGGCGCATTTTGCCAGGGGCTTCAATCACTGTTCTGGGCAGGATGACAAGGAAAGGACCAAGGGATGGCCATTCTTATGAAGCCACCAGGCTTCACTATGAAAAAAGCATCAAATCAGGTTTCAAGCAATATAACTCCCTAGCCTCTACAACGATCTTTCTGAAACTTTGCAGGTTTCCTGCCTGAGGCAACCTCCATGACATGTGCCATTTTCATACAAATTGCTTCCAAAAATAGAGGGTAAGGGAAGGGGAAGCAAATCACTTCCCCCCCGCCCCAGGATTACCTTTCCATACCTGCATCCATCCTTCTGAAACATTGCAGGTTTCTTATCTAGAGTCTAGGCTGCCTGTCATTTTCTGAATGCTGGTCCATAAGACAGGGGGCAAGCACATCCTTTTGGTGTGTGTGTGTGTGTGTGTGTGTGTGTGTGGTGGGTTATCCACAAAATATAAATGCTGCTCTTGCATAAAACCCCCTGCACCTATTCATTAGAACCTTGGCAGGAGCAATCCTTTCAGAATTCTGCCAAGAAGTTATTAGCAGCTATATTTAAAAAAAAAATCAAAATATAAAAGCACGTAGTAGCACAAAACCACCTGTACCTATTTTTTCTGACATTTGGCAGGTAAAATCCCCTCCTAAGCAGCTGTTTTGTCTGAAAGTATAATCAAATTCTGATGAAGAGGAAAAAAAAGTTGTAGTCATTTTTTTAATTTCCCATGATAGTCAGTGGAAGGCACAAAGCATCAGATGTCCAATCTTGGCTCAGGTTCAGTACCTGAGTCAAAGCAAACAGCTTCCAAACGGGTCTGACCTGAATCAGGCCATTTTCTGAAGTAGTGAGTTAAATCTGGGGGTTGGTACACACCTCTAGGAAATAGATAAACAATGTGTCCTACTTTACAGCAGAAGTCTTCTAATTGAGGGGTATTAGAGGGCAGTCCTCTACTTGAAAATGTCCTCTGTTTCAATGACTGACCAGTTCTAAGATAAAAGAACTGTAAGAAGTTGCTTATCAACAGTTAGCACCAGAACATCAGGCTGAGTAGGCCCATAGGTCACCTGGTCACAGCCTTTCCCCCAATGGTGTGAAGTACATGTGTGTGTGAGTGCGTGTGTGTGTGTGTGTGTGAATTAGCATATGTAAATTATATGCAAATCTGTGTCTTCTTCTGTCCTTTAAAAAATTTTGGTGCTGCATTCCCTCATTTTTGGCAATGCACAAGTGGCCACTCTAACTGGAGGAACCTCCACCCATATGCTGCCATTTAGGGTCATAAAAGTAATAAATAACATACATCTCAAATCAAGCCCAGAAGCTAACAGGAAGCCAGTGCAGACAAGCCACATGGGAGCAATTTGCTCTCTGTGCTTGACCCCAGCAAACAGCAAGGCAGCAGATTTCTGCAGCAGCTGAAGCTAGAATGCATTATAGCAATCAATCTGAGAAGCTGGAAGAGCATGGATGACAGTGGCCAGACCTTTGTCCTCAAGGAAATGCTACAGCTAGGGATGTCAGAGAATTCCACCATGGATCTCGGTGAGGCTGAATGCCAGTGCATTCGGCCCCCCAAAATCCGTGGTGGAATGAAGCCCCCCTGCCCCCCCACCCTGCGAAATGTGCGCAAAACAGGACACCTACCTGCTGCCGTTTGCGCTGACTTGAGAATGGTGGCCGCATCTGTGGCTGCCATTTGCTTCATCACTATAGCTATGATAGGCTACGTAAATACTTACATAGCCTATCATGGCTAATGCAGAGACACCATTTGCGTCCCTGCGGAAGCCGTGATAGGCTGCTTAAGTATTTACGTAGCCTATCACGGCAAAAAAAAAGAGAACGCAAATGGTGGCGGCTACAGTGGCCGCCATTTGCATTTCCTTTTTTTTTTTTTGCCATAATATTACGGCAAAAGAGGGGTGCAAATGGCATAGTGGCCACCATTTGTGTTCCCTTTTTTCCCCCCGCTGTAATAGGCTACGTAAATATTTACATAATCTATCATGGCAAAAAAAAAAAGGGAATGCAAATAGTGGCCACCGTAGCTGCCGCCATTTGCGTTTGCTGTTTGTTTTTGTTTTTTGCCATGATAGGCTATGTAAATATTTATGTAGCCTATCATGGCAAAATACAGGGATGCAAATGGCAACGGCTACGGCAGCCACCATTTGCATCCCTGCAGGCTGCCCAGCGGCCGGATGTCCAGCTGCGGGTGGCCCCGGCCGGCGGCTCCGCAGAATCTCTGCAGAGCAGAGCCGGCCAGAGAGAATTTCAGGGGGAGGGATGGAGCGCCTCCCCCCCACCGCAAATGTCACCCTTCAAAAAGGTAAGTGACTTTTGTACATCCCTAGCTACAGCTGGCCTATCACATCTAACTGGAAAAAAGCATTCATGGTCACAAACATTGCCAGAGTGTCAAGAATCAAAACTGAATCCAGGAACACCCCAAGCTAAAAATGGGGTGAACCTCCAACTCTGCTCTAGAAATTTCTTAGTGTAAACAGAATAAGGGCACAATCCTATGCATGTTTAGACAGAGAAAAGGCCTGCAACTCCTGCTGGCTGGGGCACACTGGGAGTTGCAGGCTTTTTCTCTGTCTAAATATGCATAGGATTGTGCCCTAAGGTGCTCTTTGTTTTCAGTCAGATATATCAATTCATGATGTTGTCATTAGTTGCAGGAATCAGAACAGTGCACTAGCCTTGTATCTCAGGGATCTGGGTTCAAATTCTTTTGTGTCAAAAGACAACGCGCAGCCTCAATTCATAGTCTTTAACAAGGGGATAACAGAACTCTACCCTATTGGATTTTTGTATGCATAAACAAGATAAATATGTGATAATGCATTTACAATACACATTTTTGCCTTTGATACACAAAACACTGTATGTATGTATGTATGTATATGGGAAAATAGAAACATTGTTCTTTTAAATTGTCTCCAAAGAAAATCTACAAAACGTTTAAATCACTGTGAAAAGAGGCAGTTTTAAGAAATTAGAAGGTTAAGTAAATATTAATGAGATGAATAGTGATATATTGTAAAACTGCAATACTTCCAGAAGGTCTGCTACTGTACAGAGTGTAATATATGGACAATTTCCAAGAAATGTTGTGAAGTCTCATAATTTTTGCCATGCCAGATGCTGGATTGTGCAGACATAGAGTGGGTTGAATGTGCTGTCACATTAGACATACTTGCCAAAAACAGACTGTGCCTACGATCTGTACATCTCTTTCTCACTTCCTCTCTGGGGCATTTTTAAGCATTGCTTAATTAGCTTTTGTTTACTTGGTGTAATGTTTAATGTCTCTTGGAAGCTTGATTTGGGAGAGGGATGTAAGATGAAAAAAAAGTTTAGATGTAAAGCATTACACATGACCAGGGAACTGGTTACAGCACAGCCATAACTGACAGTGGTAATCCGAGTAACGTGGCTTCCTTGACACAGTAGCCAAGGCATTTGTTCCTCACACGCAGTAATCAAGGCATCCATTCTCAAAGTACACTGGATTCGTGTTCATGACTGACCAGCAATCCTATAGATGCTATGAATTTTCCAAGGCATATGCTACCATTGGACAGCTATCTTGTAATCCAACGATGTGTTTGGCTGGCAGGCAATAAAACTACCAATTTGGCAAAAGGAATTGGCCCAGTTACCTTGGCAAAGGAGATGCATTCCCTCCCATTTAGAGTGCCTTAATCATATATGGTAGGGGCACAGAACCCCAGGACTTGGGCCAAAATCCAGCACTCCTGGGGTGCTGGATTCCCCAGGCTCCACCACAATGCCCCCTTCCCTGGCCTGACTGCCTTTCCCCCAACCACTGATCATGTGGTGGTTTTGTGCAGATTTTCCTCATTCTAAAAGGTGGAAATGCCTCTCCAAAGAGTGGGATTGGATGAGATAGAGGGGAGGAGTGAAGCACAAAGAGTGACAGGAGAAGGGATACAGGTACAGCTTTCTAACAAAAGAGGAGCAGGTTGGAAAACTGTGACAGGACAAGTGGGTGAGTACTTGCCCCAGCCAGGGGATTTGGGGGATCCAAGCCTTTGATCCATTCATGTAAGAAGATGCATTGCTGGTAGCCAAACAGAAGTTGTCTTGACTCTTGACTGCTGCAAACAACCAAGTTTTCTTACCAAAGGACCTGTTTTCTTTGCAAACAATGTAAGGTATTCCACATCTTATTTTTATATCTCTCCCCAGGGGCGTTGCTAGGGTCTTAAAAGATCTGGGGCACAGGCCCATAACACAAATTTGCATATATACACACACACACACGTATCTAAGCGCATGTCTAATATGTGTATGTGTGTGTGTGTGTGTGTGTGTGTGGTGTGCGTGCATGCAGTGTGCTTGTGTGTGTGTGTATAGATTACATACATACATAAGAAGTGTGCACTGACCCCCCACCCCACTTCAACTCGGGCCCTGATTCAGCATTTTGGAAAACATCCCACTTCTGCTTGGGGCAATTTGTAGTCAGACCACTTCAGCTCAGCACCAAACCTGAGTTAATGTTTGGAAAAATGAGTCTTTATGCTTCCTGTTGACTACCATGGGAAATTAGAAAAAAAAACCTGTAACTTTTTTCTCTTGGTCAGAACTGGATAATTTCAGGCATAATAGCCCCCTAGAAGGGGATTACACCTGCCCAATGTCAGAAAAATAGGTGCAGGGTTTATATTTTGATTTTCTTTTAAAGGGAACTGCCAATAACATTTTAATTCCTTGGAAGAATTGGATACACATTTCAGGATACAGTGCCCCATCAGAGAAGATCATGACTGCCAAATTTCAGAATGCTAGCCATAAGGGGTTTTGTGTAAGGGTGGCCTTGACATTTTGAGGTCTTCAAAAGATGCCATACTTATCTCCCTATGTTCCTTGTGGACCATTGTTCTGAAAGTTACAGACAGCCTACCGTTGTCCCTAAGTAAGAAACCAGCAAAGTTTCAGAAGGATAGGGGCAGCAGTTCATGTGGAAGGGGAGTTCTCCAATTTGGGGGAGGGAGTGATTTGCTTTCCCTTCCATTCACCCCTTCCCCAATAGTTTTTGGGTAAATTTGTATGAAAATGCACAGGTCATTACAGGTGTCCCCCAGGCAAGAAACCTGCAAAGTTTCTGAAGGATATACATGTATTCTAATTTAGAATTATTAGAATTTATTTACATTTCACCAGTGTTAGCAGCAGGGCAACATGGGTGGGAAGGTGCTATTGCACTCATGTCCTGCTTGTGGGTTTCCTATGGGCATCTGGTTGGCCTCTGTGTGAACAGAATGCTGGACTAGATGGACTTTGGTCTGAAGCAGCACGGCTCTTCTTATGTTCTTAAATAGCGAGTGCCTCTGAGCATGTGCAGAATGTTCTTCTTTCACCACTGAGCACTTACATTCTCCCTCTACCAATTCTATCCCCCTCCATGCAACCATCCCTCCTCATCCTACCATCCTCCAGCAAATCTTCATAAAAACAGATGTCTTGTTTTGTGCAACTCTTCTCTATGCACAAGCTCTCATTGTATCTTCCTCCCCATAACTTCATCTGTATCAAGACGTCATGATGATTCAGCCAATAAGCCTGTTTTCAAAACTAGAGCTCAGTTATGGAGAGAAACCCTGAGCATGCACTAAGTGCCTTTCCCTCACCACTGAAGCTAGAGTTCATGCAAAAAAACACCCAAACCCACAAATGACAAAACATGCATAGGACTGAGCTGAAAGGGTAGTCAATTCATTAGATAGAATTGGGTAGGCACTGTATTAAGCCTGCAGTACCATGCTCACAACTCAGGACCTATTTCTGAGTAAACATACAAAACATCAAGGTGCAAACCTCCCTGCAAAAATAACTTGTGCTGGAATCCTATGCACACTTTCCTGAGAGTAAGCCTCATTAAACATAATGGGGCTTCTCAGTAGGCATACATAGGATTGTATAAATTAGCAATATTTATCTCCCCTCCACTTAAAAAACAAACCAAAAACTTCTATTTTTATTAAAGCTTTCTGTTCATAGGAACACAGGAAGCTGCCTTGTACTCGATTGGTTGGACTCGATTGTCTTGTAGGTGCCTTCCATCCCTACTATTCTATGATTCTATGATACTGAGTCAGACCCTGGGTCTATCTAGGGCAGTATTGTTGACACTGACTGGCAGCAGCGGCTTTCCGGGGTTTCAGACAGGATTCTTTCCTAGCCCTACCTGGAGATGCTGGGGATTGAACCTGCAACCTTCTGCATACTAAGTATGTGCTCTGCCACTGAGTTACAGCCCTTCCTATTTCTGGATAATGGCAACTGACAAACAAAACAGTCTCAGTTTTGTTTCTCTGCAACCATGTGAACCCACTTTTCTCAAAGGCTTGAGTGAGAAGGAGAAAAACAAGCCCTTTTTCTGTTTGTATAAAGTCAAATACCATTCAGAACTTCTCTTGCCCACTGAAGAGAATTATCTTTGAGAATTCCCCAAGATATGTTCTGGGTGGAATAAAGAAGAGAAAGAAAGAACAGGATAGGGGAGGGGAGGGAAGAAGAAAAGAAGAATGGTGATTGGAAATGTGAGTGGGGGTGGGGGGTGGAGAGAATTCCCTAAGTCAGCCAAGTGGTTCCTTTCAGAGAGGTAGTACTTCAGAGGAATTTAGGAGGCTGTGGAGGGTTTGTTAGGATTGCATGTACTTAGGTGAGGTGGGTGAGGGCTTTTTCTAGCTTTGTTAAAACTGTAGAACCTATTTAAAAGCCTCAGCAGTTTCTCAATCATGACATCACATAGTCCTAGCCCTCCTTTTGGAATAATTTGAGTCCTACAGCTATTTAGGAGAAATTAAAGTGGAGGGGGAGAAAGAAGTTTGTGGAGACTGATTGTATCCTTTGCTGTACTGAAGCTACTAAACTTCTGCAGAATCCAAAGGTTCCAGTTTGGGGCAGTAAAATCAGATGCTGTGTGAAATACCAGTATTTCACACGGAGCTCTTTCGTCCCTTCCTTCTCCCTCTTCAAAATTTCATTGCAGGCAAGCTCACAACAGTGGGCATGGAAGAACAGAAAAGAAAAGTAGGGGGAGAGAGGATTTTTGCACCTCAAAAAAACCCTACACCAGAGATTAGGGATAGTGACCTCGTAATGGTTACCTAAAACACCCTCTGATTAGGGTCTCTAATCCCCTGGGTGACTTGACAGTTTTTACTTTTTGTTTTAGACTTTGAGAAAAGGAAAATTTACGCATGGCTAGCGCAAAAGTCACTGGACCTAACTGTCTGAAATTTGGCACATTCAGTCATCTCTATGGGAGCTGGCAGGACCCAAAATGCCATGCATGTATGTGGAAGCACAAAAAAGATATAGCTCTTTGCTTTGACACATTTTCTTGGAAAAAGCAAATGTTACCTGTGGCTAGCACAAAAGCCACTGGATCTAACTGCCTGAAATTTGACAGATTCAATAAGTTCCATGGGGGCTACCACACCTCCAAATTTCATGTATTTATCATACAAACTAAAAGCGTTATGACTGTTTTTGTTTTCCAATGCAAGTCAATGGGAAAATGTTAAAAAAAAAAAAAAAAGACAATTAGGACAGCTCCAAAGACCTGGGGCCCATGCCCAGGTGGGCTTTCTCCTAACAATGCCCCTGTCTCTCCCTAAGGCAGAGGAAGCATCCAGAATTGAGAGGCCAAGGGGCAGTGATGCTTCACAGAAACACAAAAGAGAGCCCGTGGGTTACGTGCAAAAGGTCCCACCTTCAGTGCTTGGCAGCTTGAGGTAGATCCGGGAAAGAATGCTATCTGAAACCACGAAGAGCCACTGCAAGTCACTGTAGATACTACTAGACCAGATGGATCAATCATGTGATTTGGTACAAGGCAATGTCCTGTGTTCTTATTCCCCGAATTCCACGTGACTCTACATGGGATTACCTTATGGGTTTTGGCAATCAGCCTATCCCAAGAAGTCCAGAGCAATGGTACCGTAACCTACCAAGGGTTCAGAAGCAGCCTTGATGTTTTCCAGTGCTGTAATTAGAAAGCAATTGAAACTTACATTGCCTACTTATCTGTTTATGTCTCCTTTTGCAGTCAGTAATAGAGGATGGAGAGTTCGATGTCCCCTTTCCAGGGGACCCTGTGACAAATGTATACTGCACTCGGCTCCCACCAAGTCACACATATACAGCAGGTGCATATGCATGTGAAGCGTATGTGACAGAACTAGCAGAGAAGTTATGATGAGCCTCATAAAATCATTAGATCCCCAGTATCTTTCACTGGTGCTTCCTTTCAAAGCGGCATTTATTCCAGTTTATGCAAATATGAAATCTGAGGATCCTATGAGTAATTTGATCAATTAATCTGACCTTCCCATATGCCCAAATGTCATGATTTTCCAACCAATTCCCAATTACCTGGGGTTGTTTTTGTGCATGTTTTTAAACAGTATTGACATTCTGGCTTCAAGATCACTTGCCCCATATTTCCTGCAAATTAAAGCAACCAGGCAATAGTCCTTTTACCCTTACTGCTAGGAGCAGAATGTTGAATAAGTAACAACAGCCATCTTCTCTTTTCATTTTTTCTTTTCTTTTCCTGTTTTTTTTTTTTTTAAGAAAAGGAGAGATGATGTTTACTAATGGCATCTCATTGCCTTACACAGCAGGACTCCTCATCCTATTTTGGCATAATGACAGAGCCAGCTTCGGTTTTTAAGAATGTATGTTATCATTATTCATTACAGTACTGCGCTGAAGCTTCACTCGGAAGCAATAAAGAAGAAAATGTATATTTTAAAGACTCTCATTTTCGCCTAAATGCTTGAATTAAGCTGCAGTCGGTGATGTTGAGAAAATTGAGTTATGTCCTGAAGCAATGATTCTGTGGGAGTACATCATGCCTGGAGATTGGGCTCTGATTAGCTTTTGAGTTTTCTAATACAGCCTATTGATTTTGTGCTACAGTAGCTGCCATTGGATTTTGTAGTCTGGCATATGGAGGTGGGGTGGGGAAGTTCTATCTTTTGCATGGCGGAATGATGAATGGTTGTCTGAGTGGCTCCCAGCACATATTTATTTCCTCTTCAATAAGAACAACAGTCAATATCATTTAGGCACAGAAAAATCATCTCGGCAGCTTGGGAAGGTTTTCTACTTACATTTTCTTGTTGTCAAGCTTTCCTACTGAATTGCTGGAAACCTGATGTCGACGGGAACCATCGACCAGTTTCCTTTGGCTGGAAACCTCACATTGTTTTTATTGCTGCCGCATCCATGTGGCTAAAGGGAAATAACAAATTGTGAGCAAAGGTGCTAGTGACAGCAGGGAAGAAAAAATGAGAATCACATCCCTGACTTCTGCACATCAGTCTTAGGGACAATTATGAATTTTTCCCCTGCTGAATTTCTCCCCAGATTTTGGGTTTTTGAATTCTCTCTCTCTCTCTCTCTCTCTGATCTTGCATTGATGCATGAGCAATCCATGATCCTTCTATATATTTATTTCTATGATTTTCAGATGTTCGATTCATTCATTCATTCATTCATTCATTCATTTTAATCCTTCCCAGACTTTTCCAAGACCCCTATAAATGAGAGATTTATTGCCACTTTCCATTTCTTTTGTTCTTTTCTGTCTGAATGCATAGATAGGGTTTTATTACTCCCATATACACACACCTCAAAAAGTCTCTGTTGGCTAATTTACAAGGCATGCGAAGACAGGCTTGTGAATATAGCTGATGCAGCATAGAAACCTGCTAATGTTCTTAGTTTTTCATTCAAATGCGGATCTCTAAAAGTGTGTGAATTCAATTAGAATTATCTGGTGGAACCTGCAGTGATGGGAGTCTATTATTTAGAGGTATTCCCTTATATGGAACACTAATCAACAATATTAAGGAAAAGGCAATGTGTGGATATGCCTAAGGTGATATGGGGCTATTAAAACAAAGGAAGGTTTTCAACTGCTGTGTAAACTGTTGAGTCACTCTGCCGATTAAGGTTGTACGTTTATGACACTATTCATTCCTGTTGTCTAGATTAATGGACCCATAACATTAGCAAACCACATTATATATTGTTCCTTGAATAGGAATAGACACACAGCCAGGCTTGCCAGCACCTGGGGCATATTGTGGTAGTAGTGCCTGGAGAAGAGAGGAAGAGAAACCTATGTGAAGCTAGCCTGCAGAGGTGATTGAGAAAGCACACTGGTCCCTGGGGTACCTGTGGGGCATGGCAGGTAGGAGTCAACAGCCACCCACATCTCCTCACACACACACACACACACACACACACAATAAAAGGAGATAGTAGTTCGAGCTCACATGGATTCCCCAGTTACATATGCCATCAAGAACCCCAAAATCATCAAACTTTCTGTATGGCATTAAAAATTCTAATCTGATGTGTAAGACACCAAAGAGCATATGTGTCCTCATCCTAGAAGCATGCATACTCCCATAGTAAAAGCACACTTTTAAAGGACATAACAGTTTCTGAAATGCCCCACAACACAGGTTGTTCTGTCATCATTACACAAATGTAGAAAAGTTTTAAAATGGTTTATGTACCCCTTGTGAGTTTAGTAAGAATGTTGTTATTTCTTCTTCACAGATAGGGATGTTGCGGGAGTCTGAGAGGGGGTGGAGTCCGACTCTAGTCTGTGGACCGCCATGCTTGCCGAGCTCAGCACGCATCAAGTTGGGCAAGCATGGCAGACCCCACTGGTCCGCTGAGCCGCCATTTTGCCTTTTATGTAAATGGTGGCTGGAAAGCAGCCATTTACACAAGATTACAGGTGTAAATAGATGATTTACGCCTGTAATCTTGAGTAAATGGTCACTTTACGGCTGCCATTTGTGTAAAAGGCCTTTTATGTAAAAGAACAAGCTGCCATTTTTACACAAAATGGTGACTCATTGAGGGATCCAGTGGCTATGCATCTTGTGCCGGGTGCCCACAGAGCTCTTGGTGGCTCAGCGCACATGGTGAGCAGGGCCAGAGGGCCAGCAGAGGTCAGCAAGTGGCATGTGAGGTGGAAGTGGGTGAGTCCATCCATCCCTATTCACAAATGCCTTCAGCCTTGGTTTATTTTCACAGATGAGTATCCAAAGGTGGCAGTCTGCTAGTACTTATTAGGTCATGCTAGCGGTAACAACTGCTAGTGCAACAGGAAGCTAATGCATCCTAGAAGAACCCCCCAAAGTAGCCAAAACTAGTCCTTTGAGCTCCACCAAACTGTTCCATTCCATAAATGCTAGTTTCAGCTAGTTTCTAGCGGCTCTAGGAAGCACTAGTTTCCTGTTGCACTAGTGGTCATTCCCACTAGAGCAAGGGCAGCTTTGGATACTGCTCCAAAACATGAAAAGCATTTCTTGCATTTTCTTTGTCGGGAATGTAAAAGGAAATCAAACAAATAAATGGATAAACTACATTTTTTGAAATGTAAAATTGATTTAAAAATGGCTCTTGTCTATTTTCTCTCCTATATCAACTATATCTGCACAAATAGCACAAAAGGAACTCAAAGGCACCTGTACAGCTTCATCCTTAATATATTTATTCAGACACAAGACCCACTGAGTTGAATGGGACTTACTTTCTCAGTGTCATGTGTGAAAATGCCCTCAAAGAGACTAAGGGCACAATCCTATGCATGTTTAGACAGAAAAAGTCCTGCAGCTCCCAGCATTCCACAGCTCGCATGGCTGGCTAGGGAAGACTGGGAATTGTAGGATTTTTCTCTGTCTTAACATGGATTGGTGGCCGCCTTTGAACTCAGAGGTGACCGCCTATCCAATGCAGGGCAGGAGAAGCTTGGAGGGGATTGTTGTCTCCGCACTCCTCCTGCCCTGAATTTTCTGCTGGACAGCCATGGGGCGGGGGGGGGGGAACAGGGGAGGAGGCTGCTGTACAACACATTGGATGTGTTGTACAGGTATTTCCACCCTCCCCGCCCCGGAATGCCACTTCTCTGTGCTGCCTCCAAGGTTGGTTCCTGGAAAACAAGATATCCTATGGCCGTTTAGCCACTGTCTAGCAGCCATAGGATTGCTCCCTAACTTGCTCAAATCTAAGGCAGAAGCAAAATTTGAAAACAAGTCTCTCAGACCTGACACACAATCCATTGGCCAATGGCCACATTGGCTGCAAGAAACTCCGCTGTATGAACTGACAGCAAGATCTGGACCGTAACATTATAGAAAGAGCACTAAAAATAGCTTCCCACAGATTCAATCTCACTGAAGAGATAACATTGATATTCTGGCTGACAAGGATTTATGGTTACAATTTTCCTCAAAATGATAAAGCTTGAAGTTAAAATGCACTCCTTCAAACCCAACACATTAAAAAAAAAACATTCCCAAGCAAAAAGGATATAAACTAACAATTTAAAAAAGAGTGTGTTTACCTATCCAGTGTTGCCAACTCTTCTAATTTATTGTCTATTTTGCGCTCTCTGTAGCACAAATAGTACCTTTCCAGACTGAGGCTATGGAATTTTATGAGTGTTAGTAAACACTCACTGTGTGAGGATCATGAGAGAGGAAGCCAAGATTTATTGGAGAAGTTTGTCTTCTTGGGTTCATAGGCCAACATTTCAGAAGTAAAGATTATTTGGACCGTTGATGGTGCTGCAGCTACTGATACTGCAGTGTAAGGATGACAGATAGGGCGAAGCTGAAAGGAAAAACTATTGATGGAGGAGAAATTAGTTTGGCTTGCATCTTAATGCAAACTTACCTAATTTTGTACATTTCATACATTTAAACCAATATGAGAACTGAAACTATGTTATTCTTCAAAATGCACACATCTTCAAATTTTACAATACAATTCTCCAATTGAAAACTGCACACAAAAGTGCATATATTTGGGGAAAGTACATGCAAGAATGCATAAATTATTGAAAATAATCTAATATAATAAAATTCAAAAATACATTATATTGGGAAAACTGCTTGCAGAAAATGTATAAGGCAAAAACATGCACAAAAATGCATGCAGATTTTCAAGCAAACCTTAAGAATAATTCCCAACATTCAGGATGAACTGAATGTAAGACTGAAAAAATTAGAAACAGAAGCCCTGTTTGGGCTGAATGCCTGAGGACTTAAAGTGTGTACTGGGATGGGACAATGCACTCAAGCTCCACCCCCTACATCTCTGCGTGCACTGACCTCACCCTCTCTATTCAGACCTTGCCATGTTGAACCAGCAAGTTATGAAAGAAAGTTCTATTTGCACTCACTTGAATGAGAGTAGAATTCTCCAAGCAATTGTTAGGGATGTGTGTGCAACCAAAACTCAAGGTCATCAGATTTCTCTAAATTCCACCTCGAAGCTAGTTTGGTCTTGTGTCCATATCAGATTGCAAACTTTCCTTTTTTTCTTTTCTTTTCACATGAAAATTCTTACAGATTTTCATGCAGATTTTCCCAAATGTTTGAATGGGTTGTGTGTATCTTTGAAAGGTATGAATTCTTCTCCCATCGATTAAGGCATGTTTGTGCAAATTTTTCAACTGTATGCATTTTTTCATTCACATTTTTCGAGTGTACACATGCTGTTAAATGCATGGGGGCGGCGGCATGAATCACACTGCAAGCTCAAAAATGTACAGACTTCAATCAAAGATTACGTTCAAATTCATGTTTGGCTCAGAAGGTGTGAAATGGGTAAATCCTGATCCAAAATGAAGTGAAATGGATTTTTCATACATCCCTAGTGATCATGGACTCCTGCCTTATCTTGGACCCTGCCAAGATAGGAACTGATGGGGTGGGGTTGGCCAGTGTGCCCAGAGACAGTGAAGGTGGGGCAACCAGGCATGACCCCAATGAAGTTCACACTTTAAGCCCTCATGACTTCAACAGGGCTAGAGAGAAAATTAAATGGATAGATTCATCTATCCCTGAGGACAACAGGAACAGGATCTTTCAAAGGAGTAGCAATTAGTTGGCAGTGGTGTCACATGGTCCACAGATTACAAATGTAAGACAGGTGTGGGTGAAAGCAGATGATTTTTGTGAAGTGATTACCTAAAACTGGGATCACCAACTGGCTGCCCTCAGGCTGGATCAGGCCTTCTTTAAGCAGCTTTGTCTGCCTGTGCTGTGCCTTATGTCCCCTATCCAATTCTAATCAAGACGTAGTTTTAAAAATTGCACAGAGTTCCATTTGTAAGGAAAAGAAGTTACTTTATTCTGGAGTCTGGCTGTTCCATGGGTCGCCTTGCTTCTGCTGTCTTAAGAAAAGAGTGGATAAGTTGGCTGTCTCTGGTGTACATCACTTCAACATTTTTTTTAAATGGCATATTCAGAGCTATGCGTACTTGGTGCTTTAAAAAAAATCTACACAAAATGTGGTAACAAGAAACTCTGGACCCTTGCATAATTTATTCCATAGAATGTATACTGGTTTTGTTAATGCATGGAAAGGACAAAAGTTATACAGGGCACTGAAGAGCCATACAGATATCACCAGAAATTTATTTCAGAAGCTCCTCTGGCTTTTGAGTAGGGATGGCAGAGAATTCCGCCATGGGCTCCAATTCTTTAGAATCCGGCCCCTCAGAGTCCGTGGCACAATGGGACACTCACCTCTGCCACCCCACGAAGTTTCCCTGGAATGGATCCTACCTGCCACCAGCCGGGTCCAGTCTGTCCGCTGCCATCCGCTGCAGCGTAGCGGATGCCATTTGCATCCCTGCTCTTTGCTGCGATAGGCTACGTAAAGATTTACGTAGCCTATCGCGCAAAAGGACAGGGACGCAAATGACGTCTGCTATGCCATTTGTGTCTAGGGATGTCAGAGAAATCTGCTGTGGATCCAAATGAGAAAGAATCCGGCCTCAGGAATCCACAGTGGATTGGGACCACTTACCTCTGCTCCAGGAGGACTGGAGGCTAGGGATGGTGGAGAATTCTGCCACGGATTTCAGTGAGGCCGAATGCACTGACATTCAGCCCCCCGAAATCTGTGGTGGAACGGCCTACCCCCCCACCCTGCCGTGGATCCCCCCCCCGGGACGAGACTTATCTGGGGCGGATGTTCCAGATCGTGGCAGCTCCAGCAGCGGCTTCAGCGGTGGCGGCTGGTCTTCTGACTGGCTGCCATGGCTGCCATTTGCAGACTAGTCTTTTTTTAAAAAAACCCAGACGTGATAGGCTACGTAAAGACTTACGTAGCCTATCACGTCTGGGTAAAAAAAAAAAAAAACAGCATACGCAAATGGCGACGGCTACGGTGGCCGCCATTTGCGTTCCTTATTTTTCGCCATTTTAATCTACATAAATATTTACTTAGACTATTACAGCAAAAGAAAAGGGGAACGCAAATAGCGTAGTGGGCGCTATTTGCGTTCCTTTTTTATTCACCGTTCTAGCCTACATAAATATTTACATAGGCTAAAACGGCGAATAAAAAAGGAACGCAAATAGCGCCCACTATGCTATTTGTGTTTCCCTTTTCTTTCACTGTAATAGTCTATCTAAATATTTACAAAGACTAAAATGGTGACAAATAAGGAATGCAAATGGCGGCCGCCGTAGCCGCCATTTGCGTATGCGGGGTTTTTTTTTACTTTGCCGTGATAGGCTATGTAAATATTTACATAGCCTATCACAGTTAACTACAGGGACGCAAACAGCAGCAGCTACGGCAGCCACCATTTGCGTCCCTGCTGCCCAGCGGCCGGATGCCCGGCTGAGGGTGGAGCTGGCCGGTGGTTCCACGGAATCCCCGCAGAGCGGAGCTGGCTGGGCAGGACTCCGGGGGGAGGGACAGATCGCCTCCCCACCCGTCAAGGATTCCAGGGGGAGGGATGGAGTGCCATGAAGCAGATCTCCGAAACGGTAAGTGACTTTCGTACATCCCTACTGGAGGCGGAACGGCACTTGGCTGCTTCTTCCAGCCAGAGCCATTCGCCTCCTCCCTGTTCCTGCCTATTGCCTTTAAAAAAAAAGTCTTTTAAAAAAATGGCGATCAGGAGGATGTGCCCATAGACTTATATGCAAATAGAGTCATGAATCTTGCGTATAAGTCTATGTGTCCATAGGCTTATATGCAAGATTCATAGGGATGTCAGAAAATTTTGCCACAGATCTCGGTGAGGCCGAATGCCAGTGCATTTGGCCCCCCGAAATCCATGGCGGAACGAAGCCCCCCTGCCCCCCACCCCGCGAAAGGTGAGAGAAATGGGACACCCACCTGCTGCCGTTCACGCTGACTTGTGAATGGTGGCCGCGGCCACGGCTGCCATTCGCTTTATCACTATAGCCGTGATAGGCTTCATAAATACTTATGTAGCCTTTCATGGCTAATGCAGGTATGCCATTTGCATCCCTGCAGAAGCTGTGATAGGCTGCGTAAGTATTTACATAGCCTATCACGGCAAAAATAAGGGAACGCAAATGGCGGTGGCTACGGCAGCCACCATTTGCATTCCCTTTTTTTTTTGCCGTGATAGCCTGCATAAATATTTACATAGGCTATTATGGCAAAAGAGGGGCACAAATAGCGTAGTGGCCACCATTTGCATTCCCTTTTTTTTTCTTCGTCGTAATAGGCTACATAAATATTTACGTAGCCTATCATGGCAAAATACAGGGACGCAAATGCTGGCGGCTACGGCAGCCGCCATTTGCATCCCTGCAGCCCGCCCAGCAGCCGGATGTCTGGCTGCGGGCAGCCCCAGCCGGCAGCTCCGCGGAATCTCTGTGGAGCGGACCTGGCCAGAGAGAATTTCAGGGGGAGGGACGGAGTGCCTCCCCCCCATCACAAATATCACCCTTCAAAAAGGTAAGTGACTTTCGTACATCCCTAAAGATTCACCACTCTATTTTGCGTTTAAGTCTATGGGCACATGCAATCAGCAGGATGTGCCCATAGACTTATATGCAAAATAGAGCGCTGAATCTTACATATAAGCCTATGGACACATAGACTTATACGCAAGATTCATGACTCTATTTGCGTATAAGTCTATGGGCACATCCTCCCAATCGCCTTTAAAAAAAAAAAAGACTTTTTTTTAAAGTCAATCGGCAGGGAGAGGGAGGAGGCAAATGGCTATGGCTGGCAGGAGGGAAGTTAAGTGCCCCCAAGCCAGTTTTCCCCCCTCCCGGAATCGGAGTGGAGCGGAACTGCTCTGGAGGATTTCGGGGGGGAGGAAAGGATCGCCTCCCCCCCTGCATGGATTCCCCACTGGAACAGGCGGTGGGGAATCCATACACCCCTATTTGTGTCCCTGCTCTTTGCCGTGATAGGCTATGTAAAGATTTACATAGCCTATCATGGCAAAGAGCAGGGACGCAAATGGTGTCTGCTACACCGGATGCCATTTGCGTCCGCAGACCGGCAGCGGACGGAAGTCCGGCAGTGGACGGATCCAGCCAGTGGCTTCGCAGACTCACCGCAGAGCGGAGCCAGCTGGGGATAATTCCGGGGGGAGGAATGGATTGCCCCCCCCTGCATGAATCCCCCAGTAGACTCAGGGGAGTGGGGTTTGTACACCCCTACAGACAACAACATCCCTAAGAGAAAGAAAACTTGAATGCTTCTTTGACCTCTGGAATTAGATTTTACATTAAAAATGTAATAAAGAAGCAAACACAGTCGAAGTGAAAGGGTGGGATAAAAGACTGTGTTATCTGTCCTCCTCTTATAGTAGGGTTGAAAGCAGCCTATAAGACCATCGAGTCCAACCCCCTGCTTAATGCAGCAATCCAAGTCACACCATCCCTGACAGATGGCTGTCCAGCCTCATCTTGAATGCCTCCATAGATAATTGGTTCCATTGTCGTATTGCTCTAACAGTTAGGGATGTTAGAGAATTCCATCTGAAAGTTAAATGGGATCGAATTAAGACACATCCGGTCTGCGGAACCCTCCCCAGAATGGGGCGCCCCAATCTACTCGGACCGGAGCTCACACGGACCCTTTTTTTTTTTGCCACCAAAAATTTTACAAAAGTATTTATGAAGGAAACTTCGCAAATCGGGACAAAAGAAATAGACATAGACGGCGAAAGGGATTTTACAAAAGTATTTAATAAATACGCAGTTTCCTGCGATGATGCGGCTTTCTTTCACTGGGAGGGGCGGGGTCATGAAGTGCACGTAGCCTGCCTGAGTCCCAAAGTGCATGTAGCCTCATCTTTTTTTTAATTGTCTGTGGAGGTGAGGTCAGGTGAGGTCAGGTGAGCGAGATCCCTCCAGGCCACCCCCCCACCCTACCAGGAAGATAACGTCATTGAGGGGAGGGAACAGCAGCTGCAAGGAGTGTGTTTCTGTGTGTCCCGTTCTACAGTTCAACCTTTATTACAGTGAAGGTATGTTCTTTGATATGTTTACTTTACCTGAATGTGCCCCTATGCTTAGTGATTTTGGGGTGGGTCGGGGTGGGGAGAACTGGGAAGGCATCCTCCAGCAGCCTTTGTTTAGGCCTGTTGAGAAGGACTCCATCCTCCATCCTCCATCCTCCTGGGCTTTCCAGGACTAATCAATGTGCTTTTCAACTCCAAGAGTCATGTGCCCCTATGTACTTAGTGTTTCTGAGTGATTCTGGGGAGGGCCTGCCTGGGCAGCCAGGCCAGGCCAGCAGCCTTTGTTTAGGCCTGCTGAGAAGGACTCCATCCCCCAGCATCCCTTGTGTACTGTGGGCTTGTGTTTTTCAGGCAGCATGGATGGACTACATCCTCCATCCTGGGCTTTTCAGCCTAATCTGCTGTACAATATGCCCCTATTTAGTTAGCATGGGATGGCTGGATTGGTGGGGAACTACTTTTACACTGCACTATATCTGCAATTGTAGGCTGTTCACATGATTTCAGCTTTGCCACATGCATTTATGTCTCCTTCTGCCCAGAGACATGAACATGGAGAAAAGAGGAACCCGTAGTCAATCCAGAACTCAAAAGAGGCATGGACGCCCAGCGAGAAGATACACGGCTGAAGTTGCATTTCAACGGTATTTTAAGAATGAGATGGAAGAGGAGGAAGCCCAAGGTGTGACCAGCAGTGACAGCAGCCCAAGCAGTAGTCCACCCCGCAACCATAAGCAGTGTACACCACCAAGTACCGCCACAGAAAGTGGCACAGGCACAGCTGGCCACAACTCCAGAGGAAGAGGAAGAAAGTTCATGGGTGGTGAGCGGAAGGGCAGTGTCTCCAAAGCGGATGAAAATGTTCCCAAGGAGACTCTACAGCGGCGGAATGAAAGTCAAGAAGTCTACATCATTCCAAAGGATGAATCTGGTAAGGCTCTGTCATCACAGGTGCTTGTAAATATTTAGGGATGTCAGAGAATTCCGCAGTGGATCTCGGTGAGGCCGAATGCCAGTGCATTCGCCCCCCCGAAATCCATCGCGGAATGGCCTGCCACCCCCCCGCCCCCCGCGGATCGCCCCCGGGACGAGACTTACCTGGGGCGGATGTTTCTGATGGCGGCGGCTCCAGCGGCAGCTTCGGTGGTGGCGGCAGCGGCTGGTCTTCCGACCAGCTGCCGCCACCGCCATTTGCAGTCTGTTTCTCCCCCCCCATAGACATGATAGGCTACGTAAAGACTTACCTAGCCTATCATGTCTGGGTAAAAAAAAAAAAAAGCATACGCAAGTGGCGGTGGCTACGGACGCTGCCATTTGCGTTCCTTATTTTTTGCCATCTTAGTCTACATAATTATTTATGTAGACTAAGACGAAGACAAGAAAGGGGAAAGCAAATAGCGCCCAGTACGCCATTTGCGTTTCCCTTTCTTTTCTTTGTCTTAGTCTACATAAATATTTATGTTGACTTAGATGGCAAAAAATAAGGAACACAAATGGCAGCAGCCGTAGCCGCCGCCATTTGTGTACGTGTTTTTTAGTTGTTGTTTTTTACCCAGAGCCCTCTGTGGCTGGAAATCTGGCTGCAGACGGCCCTGGCCTGGGCCTGGCCGGCTGCTCTGCGGAGTCACCACGGAGCACAACCGGCCGTCGAGGATTCCGGGGGGGGAGGACCGGATCGCCTCCCCCCGTCAAGGATTCCAGGGGGAGGAACGGAATGCCTCCCCCCCCACACCATGAACAGAATCCGCGAAAAGGTAAGTGACTTTCATACATCCCTATAAATATCTGGATACAAATAAATATCTCCGAATATTTGAATAGTCCCTACATTAGCCTTCTGCAGCCTGCAGGCTTCCAGATGTTTTGGGCTACAACTCCCAGCATTTTTTACCATTGGTCATGCCGGATGGGCTGATGGGAGTTGAAGTCCAAAACCTTTGGAGGGAACCATTTGGGGAAGGCTACCCAGCGGGATCTTCTTCAACACCACAAAACATACACGACTGTTTTACATTCATTCATATTCATTGCTGTCAACATATCTCATATCATTAAAATGTTATATGGTACTCCAGTTAGGGATGTACGAAAGTCACTTACATTTTAGCAAAATTGATTCGAGGTGGGCGGGAGGCGCTCCGTCCCTCCCCCTGAAATTCTGGCCAGGGGGGAGGCGCTCCGTCCCTCCCCCCTGAAATTCTGGCCGGCCGACTCCGCTCCGCAGGGATTCTGCGGAGCTGCCGGCCAGCTCTGCCAGCGGCCGGACATCCGCTGACATCCATAGCCGCCACTGTTTGCGTCCCTGCAGTCAGCCGTGATAGGCTACGTAAATGTTTACGTAGCCTATCACGGCTGATTTAAAAGAGAAAAAAAACACGCATGTACGCAAATGGCGGTGCCCATGGGCGCCACCATTTGCGTTCCTTATTTTGGCACGTCTTAGTCTACATAAACATTTACATAGACTAAGACGGCGAAAATAAGGGGAACGCAAATAGCGTAGCATGTACGCTATTTGCGTTCCCCTTATTTTTGCCATCTTAGTCTACGTAAATGTTTACGTAGACTAAGACGTGCCAAAATAAGGAACACAAATGGCGGCAGCCATGGGCGCTGTCATTTGCGTACGCATTTTTTTTTTCCTTTTAAATCAGCCGTGATAGGCTACGTAAACATTTACGTAGCCTATCACGGTGTTTTTTAAAAATCTACCTGTGATAGGCTATGTAAATCTTTACGTAGCCTATCACTTTTTTTGTTTGTTTGTTTTTTTAACTGGAAATGGCGGTGGCAGCAGCCGGTCAGAAGACCGGCTGCCGCAGCCGCCGCCACCGCCGCACTGCCGCCACACTGCCACCGGAGCCGCCGGAGCCGCCGGAGCCGCCGCCAGGAAGATCCGCCCAAGGTAAGTCCCGTCCAGGGGGGGCGGGGGGTCAGACTGTTCCGCCACCGATTTCGGGGTGCCAAATGTGCTGGCATTCCCCCCCCGAGATTTGTGGCGAAATTCTCTGACATCCCTAACTCCAGTACTAAAGAAAACCCCAACTCTTTAAAAGAACTTCAATAATTTCTCAAACGATACACCTCCTTTTTGGTGGGAAAACACTGCAGTGTTTTGTTCTTGTTTTGTTTCCAAAGCCATTCATCATAGTTTGCTGTCTTGGTTGGCCTTGATCTCTTTTAACTAGAGCTGCAATGTGAACTGATTAAGCAATTACATTTCTGAGGATGGTTTTTAAAACAGGGCCTGACTAATCAGGCACTGCTCCTGGGGGACCACAAATGCACCCCGGAAAAAGGCAGTGGGATTTGCCAATTATGTGCTCAGGACCAGCCCTATCATTAGGTAGCAGCAAGGTGTTGGGGCACAGAACTGTGGGTGCTCCTCAGACTGCCTTGTACCTCCTCAGCCAGCTTGTTATCCTCTGGTATGGTGGAAGAAGCTCTCGCATTGTCACTGTTCAAGTAAGATTCAGCTATCACTCTATGTAGGATGGAGGGGTGCAATTTTATCCTTTGCCTCAGGGAGCAAAACGCTTTGGGCCAGCCCTGTAGGTGCTGAGTCTCACACAGTGGTATAATAGAGCTGATGCAAAGGAGTGGACCTTGCAAGGGAGCCAGATATCTCTTCCCCCATGCTTTTCAGACTTTTACCAGTGAGGACACGTTTAGATAACTCTCGTGGAGTTTTGAAGTCCGTACAGTACATTTTTTTGCACCTTGTGTCATATGTTGTTTTCTCAGTGCTAGCTAGTGCAGTAGTAGCTTACATCTGCACCTTGTGTCATGTTGATTGATCGCAATTCCAAGCTATGTTTCATAGATTTCTACAAGTACACAGTTTTATTCTCTTGGCTATTACTCATGTGTAAAAGGTGCATTTCTCATGAAACTCCACTTCTATCTATTTTGAATCTTTACAGAGATGCCCACAACCATCCTCCCTGCATCAGAGAGTGGAAGTGGGACAGATGAACCAGGTCCACAGCTGCCTGCTGATAATCACCTCGTGGGCAGCGGCTCACATGATTTGGAAAAAAAGGCCGGAGGACTTAGTTTCATCCATGATCCAGACAGCGAAGATGATGGGGCGTCCTTCTATATCAATGTCCTTGCTGAGACTGAGTCTGACACTGTGTTCGAGCCTGCTGGGTTCTTTGGGAGCAATCCCAAAACTCAGGAACAAACATCCCCTACTAAGCACTGGTCAGCGCCATCAACAACGCCAACAACAACCCCATCCATAGATGAGTGGAAACGTGCAGCTCCCGATGCCACCTCATCTGAAACCGATACCCCCATTCCCCAAAGAAGAAATAGTGGTGGCAGGGTGAGTTCCTATGTGTGGTGCTTCTTCAAATATGCAGAGAATGACCTCTATGTTGTGCTTTGCGATATTTGTAGAAGCTGTGTGCGGCTAGGAAAAGAAGGGGGCTGTGGACAAGTGGGCACGTCTGCCCTGAGGCGACACATGGAGGTGCATCATGTGCTTCTTGTGCCCAAAGATAGCAATGGGAAGTCCCTGCCACAACCATCCAAAAAGAACATTACTGCCTTCTTTGCCTCATCTTCCAAAGACCTCACGCAAAGTGGTCCGGGTGAGAAGGGCACAGAAGGCAACTTAGCTAAGAGGCAGGCATCAATGGAGAAATGCCTCACGCTGACACAGAAATTCCCCTCTGACTGCATCCAGGCACGAAGGTTGAATCACAACCTGACAGAACTCATTGCTCAATGTAGGCTTCCCTTCTCCCTGATGGAAGACGAGGTCTTCCTGAGCTTCATGAAGAGATTGTGCCCTCGGTGGGATGTCCCCTCTCGTCACTACATTAGTGGTGTTGCCATTCCAGCCCTGGCTTCTGAAATCAGAAGGGTACTCCAACAGGATTTGAAATGTGCAGTTGGAGGAAGTGTACATTTAACGAGTGACACATGGACAAGTAATCAAACAAAGTCTTATCTGTGTGTCACTGCGCAATGGGTTTCTGTCAGTGCGAGCAGTGACATTGGCCCTCACAATGCTCTCAGGGACACACACAGCAGAAAACATCAGCAGTAGCATCAGTGGTGTTGTTCAGTCCTGGTTGGCCCCCTTAAATCTAACAGTGGGGTGTGTAGCAACAGACAATGCCTCCAACTACCTAAAAGCAGCCCACATCACACGGCTAAACCACATTCAGTGCATTGGGCACTGTTTGAACCTTGTGGTACATTCCAGATTGAGCAACGCATCTCCTAAAATAGGTAAGCTACTTAAGGTGGCCTGATCCATTTGCAACCACTTCAGGCAGTTCTGCTCAGCAATGGAGGCAATCGGTGCCATCCAACGTAGCCGTGGCCTTCCAGAACACAAATTCATTTTGGATGTATGCACACTCTGGAACAGCACACTGCATATGCTTCAGAGACTCTGTGAGCAGAGAGCAGCTATAAATGACTACATCACTGAGAAGCAACACCACTCCAAATTTTTTGTCACAGCACATCAATGGCTCTGGATGCAAGACGTGGTGGACATTTTAAATATATTTGATGAATGCGCAATGCTACTGAGTGCAGACTATGCTACGCTGGGCCAAGTTCTACCTGTGCTGAAGATTATAGAGGGGGTGCTGAGAAAACGCTGTGCTGAACTTTGTGAGCACACCAGTGCTGGCAGTCAAGTACCCAATCCTGCAGTTAGGCTTGCTGAATTCCTTCTGCAGGAGCTGGGCACCAACAAACACATCACTTCAATGAGGGGGGACATGAAATACGTTGCTGCTGCATTCCTTGAACCACGGTTCTGGGATAGCACAACAAGGGCGGTGCTGCCAAACCAGAACCCTGACTTCCGAAGTCTAAAAAGCTTTTTGACAGAGAAAGTCATGGAGTGCTGCCGGAGAGATGTTGTGGATGAGAAGAAGCTGGGGAAGAGTGAGGCTAGTAGTACTACTACCTCCCCTGAAGATAATATCTGCAGCAGTAGCACCATCACCAGCAGAAGGGACGATGATGACACCACAGCAGCTGCACCACCAACACAACATACAGATACAGGTGCATCTTGTGGAAAGTTCTACCTGTACTCCTCAATGGCAGTGGAGCTCGGTGTAAGCGGGCAGGGGAAATGTGCCAAAGCAGCCAGGAAAGGATCAGCTTATATGTGGCTATCCAGAAACTGGAAGCTTATGCCACAGAGAGTTTCTCGGGACTGCAGAGCAGCCCAGAGAGTGATCCTCTCCTATACTGGGAGACAAAATGTGGTGTTTGGCCAAATCTGACCAAAGTCACCATTTGGCACCTATCTTGCCCTCCCTCGAGTGTGGCCTCTGAAAGGCTTTTCTCCACCACTGGCAACATTGTCACCACCCGCCAAAGTAGACTCACACCGGAACATGTCTCCACTCTTGCCTTCATACGCTCCAACAGGGAATGGATTCCTGAGCAGCACCTCCCTCCACCACCACCAGCTGTCAGCAGAGTAGAGCAGTCATCAAGTGACAAGGAGGACCCCTTGGATGACGATACTGCTGCTAATGTGAACCAAAGTTCTGAGGGACAATGAGGCAGAATCATAATTGTGAGTGTGGTCACACTGAGGTGTCCCTCAGAACTTTGTCCAAACAAGCAGTCCCTGTCTGGCCTGGTCAGAGCCCAAAGCACTGGCAATATGTGGTGGAGCTTTATAATAACTCACATGCAGAGTCCAGTTGCACTGCCCGACTGTGTATGGCGGACTATGCAACAGTGTACATCCCTACTACACACACGCACAATTTTCTATGCATCCCAGTATACTTTGCTATTGACTGTATATGTGTATCTTTACCCCTCTGCATGTTAGTATGATTCTGATTCCCCAAATGTATGTATAGTTCTAATTCTCTTGATGTGTGTTTTTAATTCATTTTAAATTCTTCTTTCATAAATCAAAGAATTGCTTTCAAAGACCTTGTTGTGGTCTCTCTCTTGACTCCCTCAGCTTTTGGGTTTTCCTAAGCACCTAAGAGTTCTATGTGAAAAGATCCCTCTGGAATGTGTTTCGTTTACATGTATGTGATCTGCACCTCCACGTAAAATAAAGCATACTTCATAACATCAGGGATGCTTGCTGACTGACCATCTCCCTGTGAGGGAAGCTTACAGCAGCTGGGCTTGTTTGGCTGGGAAAGCATTCTTGTTGCAGTTAACAGTAAGCAAACAGAGATCATTGTGTAAAATGATCTAGATTTAAAAAATTATATCTGTGGACTTGAACCAAGGAATTGTTAACTTTTTTTTAGAAATACTTTATATACAGACAGAACAGATCAAAACAAAACACAGAAACAATTGTAACATTGGGCTGGGCACTGGCTGGCTGCAGGCCTCAGTTCGGAGGAGGATGCAGTTCCCGCTCTATGGCCTCCACCCTTCTTTGAAGGTCATCACCTGTGTATAGGAAGAGAAGAATAAAGCACAATGGTAATATGCATCTTGCAGGCAGAGTTGTTAGCTCAGGTGCCATTCTGTAGTACTACTTACAGGTCCTGCTGAGCCTCTGGATATCTGTCAAGAGACGCCTCAGGAGCACAAGAGGAGGGGCTTCATCTGTGGAAGAAGGGTGGCCTTCCTCCACAGATGCTGCTTCTCTTGTTGCTGGCTCTGGCTGCAGTTGGGGCTCTGTGATCTCCTCCTCCTCCTCTTCCTCTTCCTCTTCTTCCTCTTCCTCTTCCTCCTCCTTCTCTCTCCTCTCCCTCTCTGCAGCCCTCAGTGCCTCCTCCACCAGCAAGGCACAATGTGCAGCTGTGGGATGTCACAGTAACAGAATGAATGCATTTATATATGCAGTGAGTGAACAAAACCACAGTCATTGATTGATCTATCACCATCCCTACTACCATAAGAACCACTGATTCTGTCCTCCCACCATAAGGTCTAATGATGAGGTGATAATTAGGGAGGCAGATGAGATTATACAGTACCGACAGCTTTGGCGTGATGGGGACTGTTGGACTTCTGTAAACATGCACAGGATTGCACTTCTAGTCACCCTATTTCTACATTTGCAGTGCCATGGTATTTATTTATTCTATTGATGCATTGCATAAATGCCACCTTTTTTCCTAGCGCAAGGAACCCAAGGCAGCTCACATTATCCTCTTCCTCTCCATTTAATGCTCAGAACAACAACACTGAGGTAGGCTGGGGCTTTCTGACTGGGCCAAAGTCACCCAGTGAGCTTCCATGGCTGAGTGGACTATACCCAGATCTCCAAGCTCTCAGATGAACACTTGCTCATGAGTTGACTTGAGTGCCAATGTCTTGGTAGAACGGTGGGGTGGGTGGGGTGCTAAAATTCAGCAATCACTACATGAAGAAGTTTGATGTGCACACACCAAGAGGCTGGTCCTGTTGCTGCTGGGCTGGTGCCAGTCCCCCTGTGTGCACTGTGCAGAGACCGGCAGCAGCATTTCCCTGGAAATGGACAGCATCTCAATGTGTAATATGAGTTTTGGCCAGGCCCACATAATCCTATGCATGTGGTTGTACAGGAAAAAGCAATGTGGTTCCCAGCATCCATTCTTCAACCAGCCAAAGTGGCCGGAAGATGATGGGACCTTTTTCTGTTCAAGTTCAACAAGCATAGGATTGCAGGCTAAATGTCAGGATTTGTTTGTTTCCACATGAGACCACAAAGAGATAGCTTCATTTTCGGTACACATCCTTGTTTTCATATTTAGTTAAGCTTGATGATGGGATGGGATAAATATAACTTACCAGGCATATGCCTCTGCGAAAATGGGGGCTGGCCTGCCTTGACCCACACTCTGTGGATGCGCCAGTAGTAGGTAGGGGGGTTCAACAGCGGTGCCCTCCTCTCAGCAGCAGCTATCCCCTCCCTGATGAAGGACTGCTTCAACGCCTTCCATTTGGACCGTAACTGTCCCGTCGTCCGATGGTGGCCCGCTCACTCCATCCTCCTCTTTATCTGGCCCCAATAAACTTCATTTTGGCAGGAGCAGCTGCCAAACAGCGCTGCCATCGCCTCACTGCTCCTAATGTTAATGAGGAGGGCCTTGGTCTCCTCATGGTCCCACCTCCTACCAAGCACTGGTGCAGCCATTTTAGTGCAGCCACACTACTACACACACATACCAGACAGCCACGCACAACCACCACTTAACTACACACAGAGATCAAATCAGACAAAAACACCACAATGCACAACTACACACACACACACACAGACCAGACAAAACCACCACAATGCACAAACAACACTGACAGAAGCAAATCCAATAAGCACCACCACTAACACACAACCACCACCACACAACAGAACTCCACCCACAAATCACCACGCAGACGCAAACACAGATGCAGATGACATTCAGGAAGTTAGCAGGAAGTTGACGACAGATTTTGCAGAAGCAGAGCTGCAGCCCCATTTTTTTTTTAATTTGGGAGATGGTTAGGTTAACAAGACCAGTAAACGTGAGGAACATCAAGCACAAATACACAGAAATTAATAAAATCACAGTCCCTGTCCCTGTCCGAGAAAACAAGACAGCGGGGGAGTGCACAGAGGGCAGGAAACATTCCAGGTGGCAATTAAAAAAATACGTAAACAATTACGAAAATAGCGGGAAAGTTCCAGCCAAGGCAATCCCAACAATGGCAAGTGTGGCAGAAGTTACATCGGGTCAATTCCGGCCGACGGAAACTATGTAAATATTTGCAAAGAATAGTCTTTCGTGGGATGGCGGAATGGGATGGGCGGCTGTTGGGCACAGAGGATTTTTCGACGCCTTCTGCAGATTTATTTACATAACTTCCAAGGCGGTAAAAAAACCAGGGGATTTTGGGGGCTTGAGGCCAGCGGAACGGTACTGTCAGGGTGGACACTGAGCCCATAGAATCCCAGAGTAGTTCTGATTCTGAGGAAGAGGAGTCGCTCCTGGGAGAGGAGGGTGCTCCTCTTTCCCAGGGCCAACAGCTGACGGAGATTCCTCCCACCAGCATTCCTAGCTTAGATAGCAGTCCTGGGAGTGACAGAGCGTGGGGAGCAGACTTGATGGACGCACGACGCAGAGAGCGGAGACAAATGGAGGGCGCAGAAAGGAGGCGTAGTGCCCGGTTGGCACGCAAACAACAGCTGTGCCCAGAGGATCCAAGGGAAAAGGGGAGGGACTCTCCCTAGTCCTTAAGTTCAGGGGTCTGCCAGTAATTCCCTTTCAAACGGGGACCAACTGTTCCAACGTAGGGCATAGGTACTCTGCTGCTCATATCTAGTTGCTAACAGTAGAGTTGTTAAGTTGTAAAAGAGGAATAAAGCTTTGAAAAGAATCCCTTTGTCTATGTCTGGACTTGGCTACTGGATTAGACTGAGAGAGGCCTCCAAGGAGCCCTTGACAGGGACAGAGGACGCAAACTGCGGAAGTCAAGCGGGATGGTATGAGCACAATTCGTACATCCCTACCAGCAGTCAGGAGTTTTTTCCTGATGTTCAGCCAGAATCTGGCTTCCTGTCACTTGAGCCCATTATTCCGTGTCCTGCACTCTGGGATGATTGAGAAGAGATCCTGGCCTTCCTCTCTGTGACAACCTTTCAAGTACTTGAAGAGCGCTATCATCTCTCCCCTCAGTCTTCTCTTTTCGAGGCGAAACATGCCCAGTTCTTTCAGTCTTTCCTCATAGGGCTTTGTTTCCAGTCCCCTGATCATCTTCGTTGCCCTCCTCTGAACCCTCTCCAGTTTGTCTGCATCCTTCTTAAAGTGTGGCACCCAGAACTGGACACAGTACTCAAGATGAGGCCTAACCACTGCTGAGTAGAGGGGAACTAGTACTTCAGTAGAGGGGAACTTGTACCTCTTCTCTGACTTGCTTTTTACATTTGAGGAGATCATCAGATTCTCCAGCAGACATGCCTGAAACATCATGCCTGCTGAGTGGCTGAAAGTAGTCCACCCCCACCCCCCCAACCTGGAGGAAGTGTGTCATAGGTGGCACCTTGTGAATACACTCCAGACTGGGCTATAAAGTCACCACCACCATTGGTAGTCTCTGGCAGTTTGTGTTTTTGGTGTGAGAGTAGCATGAGCTGCTTCCACTTTTTCTGCCTCTGTATAAGCTGTGGGAAGATGGCAGATTTGACATGAGAGTGTTTGGGGGCATGGTGGCTCTTTGGATCCTGTCCTCAGAACTATTGTTTTATTAATTGGATGTGCCTAGTTTTTCTCTTGGCTTATGCTGGTTCTGGGGTGGATTTGTGATTTCTCTCTTTTAATCAAATGCCCAAATATTTATAAGTTTATTGTACCATCTTTATTGTCAGATAATTGTTCATATTGTTGTCTTTGATACTGTATTTGCTATTATTGTACTTGTTTTTATATGATGTTGTTGGGTGCCTTGGACTTCCATTTGGAGGGGAAAGCACAATACAAATAGATGATGATGGTGATACAAATATGCATAATAAAAAAAAAATTCTCTTTACATATAACATTTTGGTACCTTTAAACATGGTTCAGATAAACACCATCCCCTTGGGTTGAAGTTTTGCATTGCTGCATTGAATGCAAGCCATTTTATATGGATGTACGAAAGTCACTTACCTTTTCGAAGGGTGACATTTGCAGTTGGGGGGAGGCGCTCTGTCCCTCCCCCAGAAATTTTCTCCAGCTGTCTCTGCTCCATGGAGATTCCATGGAGCCGCCGGCCAGGGCCGCCCGCAGCTGGACATCCAGCTGCTGGGCAGCCTGCAGGGACACAAATGGCGGCAGCCGTAGCCGCCGCCATTTGCGTTCCTGTATTTTGCTGTGATAGGCTACGTAAATATTTACGTAGCCTATCATGGCAAAAACAACAATAACAGCAAATGCAAATGGCGGCGGCTATGCCATTTGCGTTCCTTTTGGGTTTTTTTGACATAATTACCTACGTAAATATTTACGTAGGCTATCACGGCAAAAAAAAAAAAAGGGAACGCAAATGATGGCCGCCATAACCACCGCCATTTGTGTTCCCTTTTTTTTTTTTTTGCCATGATAGGCTACGTAAATACTTACGCAGCCTATCACGGCCTCTGCAGGGACGCAAATGGCATCCCTGCGTTAGCTGTGATAGGCTACCTAAGTATTTACGTAGCCTATCACGGCTATAATGAAGAAGCAAATGGCAGCCGCAGATGTGGCTGCCATTTGCAAAGCAGCACAAATGGCAGCAGGTAAGTGCTCTGTTTCGTGCACCTTTTGCGGGGTGGGGGGGCGGGGGGCTTTGTTCCGCCATGGATTTTGAGGGGCCGAATGCCAGTGCATTCGTGATCCGTGGCGGAGATCTGTGGCGGAATTCTCTGACATTCCCACCATTTTATTTATTTTCTGAATCTTAGATGTTATGGTAATAGATGCACAAGTGATGCAGAAGGAGGAAGAGATTTACATACCTGCAAAGAGCTGTGTTTAGGGCTCTGCTTCATGTGCAAAACTGGATAACAACAAGAGCTGAGTGAATAATAAATACATTTCCCTGTACATATGTTAAGTGAATTGGCTCCAAACCTATGCCAGGTACATCCTCTTAAAAATGAAAAGATGAAATTGGTTTAGAATGTTATACTAAAAATGATAGCATATATGTATTTGCCTTGTGATAGTTTCAGTTTCTCGGCTCCGTGACTCCAAGCAATTATTAAACCTAGAAACAACATTTTTGACAAGAGCTCCTCATGCACACAAACAACCAGGAATGAGGTCTTTAAGGAAATCTATCTTGTACCACAATGAGGATCAGTGCATCAACAGCTGACAATATTTTACTCCTGACATTATCGCTACCCACATATATTATTGTACAGGAAGAGGTGCACAGAATCCCAGTACTGTGCAAAGTCTCAGGGTCCTAATGTTTCTGCCAGATTGTATAAGGGCCAAAACAGAAATTACTTTAAATCCATATTTAGGAGCTGCATCTTGTTTTCATTATTACACTAGAGTAGGCACAGGGGGGCTAACCCAGATCAGGACCCTGGCATGGGGGTAGGAGGCTTTTAAGATCTGGATCAGCTTCCCCTGCACCTACCGTAGAGTGGTTGTCAGGACAGGAGAGATGAAAGCTTATTGCTAGCAATTTGTACTGATAGTTAACCCCCACACCACACCACACCACACCACACCACCCACACACATCACCTCAGTTTCATTCAGAATTGAGCACAGAAAATTGAGCTATTAAAAAAAAAAAGTTTTTTCAGGCCCTCTTGCAGTTCTGAATAATTGGGAGTATGATAGGGTCTGAATCACTTTTATTTACTCCCTGGGGGCCCCAAGTTCTGTTCCCTCACTGCTGCAGTGGTGGTATCAGTTGATGATGTTGTTTGGACAGTGATGGTGACATCTGTAGGCCCATAGAGGCTCATATCCAGTCCCATTCATGTTCCAAATTGCATGGAATCCCCTACATGCAGAGGGGATTTCACACATTCAGCTGGATGTAGGGATGTGTGAATGAGCAAAACTCGAACTTGTTGAAGTTCTCCAAACCTCACCTCAAAGCTCATTCTGACTTATGTCCTTATCAGATTGTGAGCTTTTTTGTTTTTTCCCCCACACATTGTTGTTTTGCACATTTTCATAGGTATTTCTCCAAATGTAGACATCAGTTGTGCACATTTCTAAATCTACGGATTTTCTCCCATTGATAAACGCAGTGTTTGTGCATATGTTTCAAAAGTATGCATTTTTCATGCACATTTTTTCAAATGTACACATTTTTCCAATGCATTTTCCAATGCACTGGGGTGGGGGGTGTTTCACGAATCACATCACAAGATTGGAAATGCAGTCTTTGACCATAGATTGCATTCAGGTCCATATTCGGTTCAAGGAATTGTGAACTGTGTAAATTCTGGTAAAAAATGAACTGAAACAAATTTCTCAGACAACCCTAAATAGATATGGGTCCATCAGGTGATGTGGTCAGAAAGGTATGCCGATGTGAGGGCCATGGCTAGCCTACCCTGCTGCTCTCTCACATGTTCACTAAGCACATGAGCCCTTTACTGAAAAGGACATCTACAAATGGACAAAACAAGCTGTCTAGGTAGGGATGTTAGAGAAATCAGCAATGGACTCAAATGCATTCAGATTCCTATGAATCCAACCCATGGATTCCACAGAGGACCTGCTTTTCCTGAGTCACACAGATTCTGCAGACCTGCATCCCAGTATTTGTAATTTCCGGAATTTTACGCAAATTTTGTTCTAGAAAAATTAGGGATGTACTGACTGTGTAAAATCCGCTCCATCCATGTTTCATGGATCGCCAGGTGCCTTTCCTTCCGTTGTCCACAGATGGATTCAAATATTTTTTTATGTGGAAAAATGTGCAAATAATTACGTAAATATTTCTGTAAATATTTACATAATTTACCTCAGTATGTAACATTTAGTGTATTGTCCCCCATTCCATTCAACGTTTCCTCAGCAGAAACTTACGTATTTTTCTATGGATGTAAATATGTAAGTTTCAGGAAAGTACAAAAATCATCCGAAAGTTCATGGGCTCCACACAGCCTGAGGGAGTGCGCCGCAGTAGATTAAGCAGGTTGGATCCTTGGAAATCCGAGCTCATTTTAATCCATCTTGAATTTCTCCAGCATCCCTAAGAAAAATACATTTAAAAAATGGCCCAACAATATGCATTTCCCCTATAGGCAACAGCCTGAAAATACACATGGGGGGATTTTCACATTGGGTGTGTGTGTGTTGTGCATTTTCACAAGTGTGAATGTGCGCAAATTGCAAATTTGCAGAAATCCAGGAAATTGCGGGGGGGGGGGACCTAGATTCCACCAATCAGCACACGACAGAACAAAAGGTACCAGATAATCCACTAAATGCAGACAGAATGGATTTTACAAAATCTGTACATCCCTATATTTAGGGATGTCAGAGAATTTCGCCACAAATCTTGGGGAGGCCGAATGCCAGCGCATTCAGCCCCCTGAAATCGGTGGTGAAACGGTCTGCCCCCCGCCCCCCCGGGACGGGACTTACCTTGGGCGAATCTTCCTGGTGGTGGCGGCTCCGGCGGCGGCTCCGGTGGCGGTTCGGCAGTGGTTCGGCAGCGGCAGCTGTGGTGGCCGGTCTTCCAACCGGCTGCCACCGCCGCCATTTCCAGTAAAAAAAAAAAAACGTGATAGGCTACGTATACATTTACGTAGCCTATCATGGCTAGATTTTTTAAAAATACCATGATAGGCTACAGAAATGTTTACGTAGCCTATCATGGCTGATTTCAAACAAAAACAAAAATGGGCGCTGCCATTTGCGTACGCGCGTTTGTTTGTTTCTTTAAATCAGCCGTGATAGGCTATGTAAACATTTACGGAGCCTATAACGGCTGACTGCAGGGACGCAAACGGCGGTGGCTACAGCCACCGCCATTTGTGGACCTGGCCGGCCAGGATTTGGGGGGGGAGGGATGGAGCGCCTCCCCCCCGGCCAGAATTTCGGGAGGGAGGGATGGAGCGCCTCCCCCCCGGCCAGAATTTCGGTGAGGAGGGACGGAGCGCCTCCCCCCCGGCCAGAATTTTGGGGGGAGGGATGGAGCGCCTCCCCCCGACCACGAATCAATTTTGTAAAAAGATAAGTGACTTTCGTACATCCCTACGTATCCATGTGTAAATAAATGAAGAAAGGGGGTGGGAAGCATCCTGTTCTTCTCATCAACTTTACATTGTTTCTGGTTTAGGATGCTTTCTGAGATGTCAAATGTGCTTTTTAGTAGCATTTTCTTCACACAAATGAGTTATAGCAGCATTTCAGAGAATACTTTTGGCAACATTCTTGCTGTGTTATTCCCTGTCCTTTTAACCTGTGGTTTACCAAACAGTCCATAATGGTTACTTCACAGTGAGGTGATTTGAGCACATGGAAAAACAGTTCCTAGTTACTGTTCTGTAGTCTTGTGTGAATAAAAGACTGTCTAGGGCATGCTCAGGAAGATCTAAGCTGTTGTAAGTAAATCTTGTGAAGGACTCTCTAGGGAGCTAGAACAGTAGGGCTGCTTTTTCAATTGGAATCTGGAGTGTGATGCAAGTGAAATGTTACATGAAGCTCTCTATTACCATGAGAGCTAGGAACATGGTTTTCAATAAAAGCTGAGATTCTGAAAAATCTGTCTCCTTCTCTGTTTGTGTTCTAGAGTGTAGAACCCATTCCCAGTTTTAAGGATGAGAGAATGGGTGATATCTGAGCTCATCAGGGTTTTTTGATTTCCAACCTGATGCTCATCTCACCTTGTTCTTGTTCCTAAATGTGAGTATTTTCCCCCCATGAACAGGAAAGTGCACATTTTCAAACACAAAGAATGTGCATTTTTCCAAGTATGCACCCAAATACACATTTTCTCCCATAGGCTAAAGCATGAACATGCGGTTGGGGTGGGAAATATGCATTTTCTGCAGTGCACACTTTCAAACATGAGCGCAAATATTTATGGGGAATTACGATCCTGCTCGTGTTCGCATTCAGGGTTGCAAATTGGATATGTTCACATGATTCATGAACAGGAACAAAATTCTCATACTTCCCTACCAAGTAGTAGACCAAACAAACAATATAGGGTAGACTCTTTCCAGAGGCCATGAGAGATCCTTCACAATGTTTATTTCCTTGGTTTGTAAACTGTTAGTTTTTAAACATACATTGTAATCTTTCACAATTACATTGTAATCTTTCACAATTACATTGTAATCTTTCACAATTAGTCTTCTGAAGGAAAACATATTTGGCATAAAGCAAACTGTACCAAGCCTTTTAATATGTCAGATTGCATCAGGAAGCTTCAGTGACATTTCTAGAAATGCAGTGTGTGTTTTATAATAATCAGAAATAAAAATCCAGCCACAAATGCATCAAACATGCCAGGAGCAACCTGCAAGCAATACAAAGTGGGGGAAAGGATGGTAGATGGAAAGTTATCATGCTAGTTTCAGTGACAGGAAGATTATTTTTCAGATGGCTGATGAATCAATAGTTTTCCTTTAGCAGCAAACAGAAATGAAGATGTAGGGATGTCAGAGAATTCCGCCATGGATCTCGGTGAGGCTGAATGCCAGTGCATTCGGCCCCCCGAAAACTGTGGCAGAATGGCCTGCCACCTCTCCGCCCCCCTGCGGATCCCCCCCGGGACGAGACTTACCTGGGGCGGATGTTCTGGGTGGCGGCGGCTCTGGCGGCAGCTGCGGCGGCAGCGGCTGGTCTTCCGACTGG
Source organism: Heloderma suspectum (assembly GCF_057233095.1). NCBI lineage: Eukaryota > Metazoa > Chordata > Lepidosauria > Squamata > Helodermatidae > Heloderma > Heloderma suspectum. The sequence continues at coordinate 30,791,087 of NC_139462.1, read as the reverse complement.
CTGCCGCCACCGCCATTTGCAGTCTGGAGGTGGTTCGTTTGTTTTTTTACAGGGACGTGATAGGCTACGTAAAGGTTAACGTAGCCTATCATGGCTGGGTTAAAAAAACAAACACTGCATATGCAAATGGGGGCGGCCGTAGCCATTTGCATTCCTTATTTTTCGCCGTTTTAGTCGGAATTAAGATTGCTGGGAGAATTATCAACAACCTCCGATATGCAGACGACACCACCCTAATGGCAGAAAGCGAAGAGGATCTAAAGAGCCTCTTGTTGAGGGTGAAAGGGGAGAGTGCAAAAGCTGGTTTGAAACTCAACATTAAAAAAACTAAGATCATGGCATCTGGCCCCATCACTTCCTGGCATACAGAAGTGGAAGAAATGGAAGCAGTGACAGATTTTACTTTCTTGGGCTCCAAGATCACCACAGACGGTGACTGTAGCCATGAAATTAAAAGACGCTTGCTCCTTGGGAGGAAAGCTATGGCAAACCTAGACAGCACAGAGACATCACCTTGCCGACAAAGGTCCGTCTAATCAAAGCTATGGTTTTCCCAGTAGTAATGTATGGCTGTGAGAGCTGGACTATAAGGAAGACTGAGCGCCGAAGAATTGATGCTTTCGAACTGTGGTGCTGGAGAAGACTCTTACAAGTCCCCTGGACTGCAAGGAGGTCAAATCAGTCAATCCTAAAGGAAATCAACCCTGAGTGCTCATTGGAAGGACAGATACTGAAGCTGAAGCTCAAATATTTTGGCCACCTAATGCGAAGAGAAAACTCTCTGGAAAAGACCCTGATGCTGGGAAAGACTGAAGGCAAAAGGAGAAGGGGACGGCAGGGGATGAGATGGCTAGATAGCATCACCGATGCAATGAATATGAACTTGAGCACACTCCTGGAGAGAGCGCAGGACAGGAAGGCCTGGCATGCTATGGTCCATGGGGTCACGAAGACTCAGACATGACTGAACGACTGAACAACAACAAGATGGCCAAAAAGAAGGAACGCAAATGGCAGTGGCCATAGCCGCCGCCATTTGCGTACGTGTTTTTTTTGTTTTTTGTTTTACCCAGAGCCCTCCGTGGCCATAAATCCAGCTGCGGACGGCTCTGACCTGGGCTGGGCCTGGCCGGCTGCTCCGCAGAGCCGCTGCGGAGTACAGCCAGCCATTGAGGATTCCGGGGGGGAGGAACGGATCGCCTCCCCCCCGTCGAGGATTCCATAAACATAAACCTTGGAAAGGTAAGTGACTTTTGTACATCCCTATGAAGATGCAAAATCAAAAAAGGGTTGTATGTGATCCTCCAGATGAAAACTAGCTACCTCAAATGTTTGTAACTTGTATGTGGTAATTTATGTCAAGAAGGAACAGAAGGTAAACCGTAGCCCACCAGAAGATCACTGGAGGATATGCATGCTTGGTTTTACTGGGGCTAGAATGCTTATGTAGACGGACCTTGACCGAATCAGGTAAGAATGCAATTCTATACATATTTACTCAGAAGTCAGTGCTACTGAGACTTAGTTCCAGGAAAATGGATATAGGATTGTGCTGTAAGTGCTACTGAGACTTAGTTCCAGGAAAATGGATATAGGATTGTGCTGTAAGTCACTGTTTTGTTTTTAAGTGAGAGGAGAACTTAATGCAGCTGAATAGTTAGATATTCTGAGTATGTATTCTTGCTTTATAAGGTTCTGTGGACTCAAATATGCTAGGAAGGGGAAAAAAGAAGAGAGAGAGAGAGAAAGACAGACAGACAGACAGACAGAATCTGAGGAGGGGAATCCCACTTCAGTGTGCAATGTGGTTTAGTGGTCAGATCATCCAACCAGGACCAATCTTTCTACCATCTATAGTACTGCTTAGGGATGTACAAAACCCCCCTTACCTGGTTCCGTCGGAGATTTGGCCGCTGGCTAGCAAGGACGCAAATGGCGGCGGCCATAGCCGCCACCATTTGCGTCCCTGTGTTCAACCGTGATAGGCTATGTAAAGACTTACGTAGCCTATCATGTCTGGGTTAAAAAAAAAAAGTGTATGCAAATGGCGGCGGCTACGGCCGCCGCCATTTGCGTTCCCTATTTTTGGTTGTCTTAGTCTACGTAAATATTTACGTAGACTAAGATGGCAAAACTAAGGGGGAACGCAAACAGTGTAGCGGACGCTATTTGCGTTCCCCTTTATTTTCGCCGTCTTAGTCTACGTAAATATTTACGTAGACTAAGACGGCGAAACTAAGGGGGAACGCAAATAGCGTCCGCTACGCTATTTGCGTTCCCCAGTTTCGCCATCTTAGTCTATGTAAATATTTACGTAGACTAAGACAACCAAAAATAGGGAACGCAAATGGCGGCGGCCAGAGCCGCCGCTATTTGCGTACGCATTTTTTTTTTAACCCAGACGTGATAGGCTATGTAAGTCTTTACGTAGCCTATCACTAATGGGGGGGGGAGACTGCAAATGGCGGTTGCGGCCGGCCAGAAGACCAGCCGCCGCCTCCGCTGAAGCTTCCGCTGGAGTCGTCACCACCCAGAACATCCACCCCTGGTAAGTCTCTTACCGGGGGGGGATCCGCGGGGGGGTGGCAGGCCGTTCCGCCACAGAGTTCGGGGGGCCGAATGCACTGGCATTCGGCCTCACCGAGATCCGTGGCAGAATTCTCTGACATCCCTAGTACTGCTGTCCCTTCTCTGCTATGCAGGGCTCCTTTCTCACTAATGCCAAAGAAGCGGGCACTGGGTATGACCATTGGCCATCTAGCCCAGTACTATCTGCTTTGACTGGCAGCAGCTTCCTGTTGCATTGGGCAAAGGACATTCCCGTTACCTCCTCTTCCCCAAACTCTTTTTACCTAGAGACTGTACCTAGTACCTCATGCATGTGAACATGCGCTTCATCAGTACTGAACGGTCGGCAGGCCATTCAAAAGGTGTGTATGACTTCTGATCACATCATAAAAGATGATAACTCAACATAAACATTGACGCAAGCTGTAGAAATGATGTAAAATAATGGAGTGAAGTTGGCATAATTTGTTGGATTTTATATTTTAAAAAAATCTTCCAAGAAACAATGTTATTGTGATATCCACCAATCACATTTTATACTTGTGTCAACATTGTTTTGATTAACCTTGATTTGCTCTTGATTTTGGCCTAGAAAATCACATGGAGCATTTATTGCTCTGACAGTCCTTCAGATTGTCATTTGGGATGCTGCCAATAGATTCTTCACTTTACAGTATTCTGCTTTTTCTATAATGATAGACAACAGACAAATCATAAGAACGACACCCTTGTTCCTTTATTTCTCCCTTAAAATAGTCAATATATCAAAAAAAATGGTAGCCAAGTGACAATGACAAGTCAATGTAGCCATTTTAAATCTACTGAAATCTACTGAGTATAAAAGAGTGCTTCTTCCCAGTTCATTTTGTTCTAATGATTCTATCCAGAATATAGAATGCATGATTGTGGGTTTTGTTTGTTTGTTTTGACACAATGATAAGGAAGTTCTGCCATTTAAAAGTCTGCAATATATTAAGCTAAGGGTTATTTAGCATTCAGTCAGACTTCTGCTATTGTAAAAGCCCTTATACAAATCTTGCACCATGTTTTTACAAGCTAAAGTGCAGCTGAACTCTGAAGCCCATCATGTTTCATTGGCACAATACTCAATACAAACAGGCACAGGATAAGAAAACACTAATTCAGTGCTGAAGATGACCTGACACAGGAAAAGGTCAATTGTCCCCTGTGTTCAGATATAACAGCAGTATATGCAAAGTGCAAGTGGAATCTGAGCAGACACGGTGAGCAGAGCAAAGCCCTTGGAGCAGCTCTGATAGAATACAGTATGTACATGTACAGCCTTATTTGCAATGGAGGGCGGGGGATATAATTTCAATATCAGCAAGTAAGCAGTAAGGTTTGGACCAGGAAAGCAAGGCATAGCAATACATTTACAGTATATTTATTATATTTTTTATATTTTTTATCCTACCCTTCTTGCAAGGAGCTCAGGGTAGCAACATCACAGCTTTTTGGCCACCACACCACCACATTCTGGAGGCAAATTCAGAGGTGCAGCAGGAGTGGGAGTGGCCACTGCTGGGGCCTAGGGAGGCAGTGCAGCTTCTGACTCCAGGAAGTTGCCCATCCCCATCTTTAAATCTTGCCTTTCTTTGTACAGTTCAAGTGGTTATGCTACCTGTGAGGTAGGTTAGGCTGACAGATAGTGACAGCCTTCATGGCTTTTCTCTGCCCCAGGGGGCAAGACTAGATCTAATGGCCTTAAGTTACAGAAGGGTAGATTTTGGTTGAACATAAGGAGAAAGAACTTGACAGTAAGAGACTTTCAGTGATGGAACCAATAACTAGAAGGTGGCAGGCTTTTCCTCACTGGAAGTCTTCAAGCAGAGAGTGGAAAGCTACACAGTGGGGACGCTCGCCCTCTGGATTTCCTGCATCAAGCAGTGAGCTGGCAATGGCATAGGTGGACTGCAAGCCCCCCTCCACCTCTATGATCTTGTAATCTATGGTCTTTTAGATTTCAATGGGATTTTGCTTGGACCAGGACTGCATGATTGGTGCCATTGTTGTTTGTGTCATGTGAAGAGAGAATCTTTAGTTCTACAGTTATGTGAATACAGCAGGAGCCACTCAATTCCTCAATTCTAACAATCTTCTGTTCCTCTTAACACTGGCTTCTTTATTTCCTTAAAAGTTCAGGACAGGAGGTGGATTGTGTATGTGCGTTTGTCATTGTATCCCTCAGCAGGCAAATAAAATAATGATGTTTACACACACTGCTGGCCTTTCTCTATTGCCACTGACTGAGAATTCAGGTTCAGTGCAGTACAAATTAGCCGGCTGGCGTCAAAGCAAGCTGTTGTCCAACAGTGAACTTGTATGGAATGTTCTGTGTGCTACTGGCTCTTTACCTTTCCTAAAAGCTCACATAAAATTAGCCTGAACTCAATTTCTCAGACCAAGAGAGAAAAACAAGCAAAGGTATTAGAAGCATTGCTGTTATCTATGGCTATAACAAGCTTCTTAGCGTTCTGGAAGAAAGAATGGGAAAAAAGTCAAAGGAAGGAGTGGTTGCTAATGTAAAAAATTTGACCAAGGATTTGATGCTAAAGCTGCTAGCCAAAGGTCTGGAGTTGAATGATATTCTCTCCCATCTTGTCCCTATGTGTGGGGAGAGTAAGATTCACTTTCCTGACAATACCCCTCAGACCAAAGGCTTGTCTAGCCCATCAGTGGTGGTCCTACACCTCTGGCATGAATTTTCATCAGGGGTTCTTCAGGCCCCTTCTTTGCAGGTCTTCAAGAAAACTGTGAACAGCCACCTGTTTTCAATGGCCTTTCCTTAAGAACATAAGAAGAGCCATGCTGTATCAGACCAAGGGTCCATCTAGTCCAGCATTCTGTTCACACAGTGGCCAACCAGCTGTCAACCATGAACCCACACAAGCAGGGCATGAGTGCAACAGCACCCTCCCACCCATGCTCCCCAGCAACTGGGGTACATTAGGCTCACTGCCTCTGGTACTGGAGGCAGCACATAGCCATAAGGACTAATAGCCATTGATAGCCTTTTCCTCCAGGAATTTGTCCAATCCCCTTTTAAAGCCATCCAAATTGGTGGCTATCACTACATCCTGTGGTAGCAAATTCCATAGTTGTGTGTGAAGCTGTGTGAGCTATGAGCTTCACTATGAGCTGTGTGAAGAAGTACTTCCTTTTATCTGTCCTGAATCTCCCACCAATCAGCTTCATGGGGAGACCCCAGGTTCCAGTATTTTGAGAGAGGGAGAAAAAATGACTCCCTATCCACATTCTCCACACTATGCATGTAGACTTCTATCATGTCTCCCCTTACCCTCCTTTTTTCCATATCTGGACCATTGGTTTTTATTGGTAAATTTTGTTTTTATTGATTTTAATTGGCCATCTCTGTTTTATGGATTTTATGGAAACATGTTCTAGGGAATTTTAAAAATTGTATCCACTTTGTGCAGTATTAACCTTGTACACTGCCTTGAGATGGTTCTGCTATTAAAGGTGGTATAGAAATAATGATAGATAGATAGATAGATAGATAGAGGATAGATAGATAGATGATAGATAGATAGATAGATAGATAGATAGATAGATAGATAGATAATCATCCTGTTTACCACAGTGGTCAACCAGATGCCTGTGGGAAACCCAGGAGCATGATATGAAGGCAGTAGCCTTCTCCTGCTATGGTCCCCCAGCCAGGGGCATTCAGAAGCATACTGCTTCCAAAGCTGGAGTAGTATATAGCAGCATGACTAGTTGCCATTGAAAGCCTCATACTCCATGAATTTGTCTAATCTTGTGGCAGCAAATCCTGTAAGACAACTGGCTAGTGATGTAGAATAAGTATTATCTTTTGTGTGTCCTGAATAGTGCTGGATAGTGCAGGCACCCAGTTGGGGCTCAAAACCTGGCGCTCCCCAGCGCCTGCCCGGCTCAGCGCTTGCTGACCTAGGCAAGCTCATGGGCATCCACTCCCTCAACTAGTGCCATTTGCTACTCAAATGGCTGCTGCTTCTTTTCCGTAAGTATCCCATCTATGCAAATGGGGGCCTTAAAAGGGCAATGGCTGTAACATTACAGGCATAAATCTTTATTTATGTCCATCCCTAGTCCTGAATTCTACACCACTCATTTTCACTGTATAACAACAGTCATCCATGCATGGGCATAATGGTTGAATGGGGTGAAAACACATAGAATTTAATGTGCATGTGTCCAAATTACATGATGAATTCATGGGTTGTAAGTGGAATATGTATTGTGCTATTCATGCCTAAGAACACTGGAATATATGGTTTTGTATACCTTATTTAAATGTTATGCCCACATGTAGACCTGGAGGTGGGAAATCTCACTTCCCCCACCCCTGCCCAAGATTGGGAAGCATATTGTATTTTTCAGGTCAAAATAGAGATCTGCATCCCTTGCCCCTAAAAGGCATAGATAATGGCTGCCACATCACATCCAAGCAGGACAGAAAGGGCTGTACCCTTCACAGATTTGGAACTGATAGCAAACATGTCCAGCTACTGCTGAAAAGTGGGGATTGAGTGGTCTATTACCAAAGAGGGGTTATATATTATAGGGCTGGGAGGAAAGGGAATGAAGGACCAGTGGCAGATATCCAATACAGAAAATACAACCAAGAGTCTTGTGGCATCTTAAAGACTAACAATTTTATTCTGGCATAAGCTTTCATGGACACTATCCACTTCATCGCTATCCACCACCTAAGGACTTAAACAGAATGATCACAGGTGCCTCAGCAAGAAATACTTATTCCATATTTTCTGTCCCATCTATGAGGCACATACAAATATTTTGTGGTGAAGGCCAGACAATTCCATTAGGCCCCACATAATACAATGTGACAATTAGCAATTTTTAAACAATTATTTTCTTAATGCATCTCTTTTTTGAGTTTTGTATTAAAGGACCTTGGCAACTTGTAGTGTGTTTTGTTTCATCTAAATAAAAGCCATTGTGTTTAATAAAATGCAATTGTAAGGATAGAAGTGCTTGTTCAGAGCTCCAGAATTTGAAATAAGACCTCCATTAACTGCCCTAGTTAACAATGATAAAGCATTTGGTGGTTACCATTTAATACTTGAAAAGGTCAAAAATCCCCTTCAAGTTAAGCCTGTTATAGGATCATACTAATGTTTCAGAAGGAAGATCAAAAGGCTTTATAAAAGCCTCAAAAGCCATCTGCAAAGAGTTTAATAAAGATCTGCCTCCATTTCCTACAGCCTGGCAAAGAGTGTGCATCACCACATGGCTTTTTATTTGTCAGAATAAGAAATGGATGTTGACATCCCTCCTAATGACATCATATTTCTTGACCATTCTGGGCATGGCCCACTCAAAACCATCACACGTCCATGCTATATACTGAGACCTAGATCAGGTGATACTTTTTCACCCTTGTCTGCGCCACCTCCAGGTTCATGCAAATAAATGTAAAGTGTCATCTGGGAAGGAACATTCATTCATTCAGTCAGTCAGTCATTTATTACATTTATATCCCACCTTTCTTCCACTGTGTGACTCAAGGTGGCTCATGGAATTAAAGCACTGACCAGATCTAGACCTGCTTAGCTTCAGTAAGGTAGATGCCTCATGTTCCTTCAGGCCATGGCCGGGAATTGTGCCTTTGAGAACGAATAAAATTAAATTAAATGTGCCTCTAAGAATTCAGATGACAGTCCAGCTAGTAGCCTAGATCTCACAGCTCATACATTGGCTATGTTTGAATGTTCATGGCTTCATAAGTCAATCGATACAATTTGTATGCATTTAGGCTCTCTCTTGAGTGGGAACCTGGTATTCTGCAGGATCCAAAGGGCTGCATGCTGTGGGCCAAAACAGACATTACTTTACATATGTGTCTAACAGCTACATCTTTTGTTGTTGTTAAATACTCTAGAGTAGGTGCATGCCCCTTAGTGAGGGGAGGGGAGACTTTTAGGTCTGGACTGGGCCCCCTGCACCTACTCCAGAGTAAAAATGAGCAAAAGATATAGATACTAAAGATATACGGATTTTGTTAAACCCATTCTGTCTGTGTTTCATAGATTGTCAGGCATCTTTTGTTCCTTCATCCACCTGTTGATGGAACTGAATTTTTTTTTAAAGGATGTATGAGAATTTTGTTCCACTTGAGCATATGTACACTTGCAGTGATGTATGTTAGTGTTAATTTGCATTAGCACAAGTGCACTAATGCGCATTAGTGCAAGTGCAAATTTGTGCAAATCCCCCTCCCCCAAGTTAAAGAACAGTGGGCAAGTCCATGGAATCCACACGACACTGCACGTTGGATTCATAAATATCAGAACTCTTTTGAATCTGTCGCAAATTTATCTGACATCCTTACTAGACACGTATTTAAAGTAATGTCTGTTCTGGCCCTAGAACCTACACTAGTATGACTGTAAGTATATAAGAGCTGTTCAGTGCAACACATAGACGCCTGGTGGTTGGGAAGGGAGGAGGCCAAAGAGCACAATCCTACTCCCCTTCACACATTCTAATCCACATATGAGTTACATGAATAGGGCTTCAGTGTGCCACAAATCCTCAAAGACAGATTTATAGGATGTCTAGTGAAAACAATAATGGAGGAATGCTGTTTTTGCCCAGTGGGGTGGGGCGTGCCACAGATATCACATTTTCTGTCTCATTTTGGCTTTTCAGACTGCACAATTACCATGAGGGAAGTGTAGGAGAGATAAACACCATCTTGGGTTACCATTCCATTTCAGTGCAGAGCAGATAAGCACACCCAGGTCATGGCATTGTCATCATCCTCGCTTACAACTCCTCAGCTAAAAGGCATGGTTGTTCTTGTTTTTCTCGAGCTCATCTGTCGCGAATGTGTGGGGAATAGAGAGTGAGAGGGCAAGTGGAGGGACATATAAAAGATTGCCACTTTTCCTTTTGGTAAGAAACAGCTTCAATTTGCACAGCCCTGCCATACCAAGGACTTTAATGCAGAGGCACAGGAAAATTTCTAGTTTATATATGCTGTTTTGCTGAACTACTGCTCTGGAAACTAGAAGTAAAATTTGTATCCTGTATAAACAGAAGGAGGAATTACAGGAGAGACATATAAATCCCCAGCCATTACTTTCTACAAAATGTCTATCAGTGCTCCTATGCCACCTATTGTGAAGGATGGCTGGTTATGTCGTGTGTTCCATCTCTGGCTTCTTTGCTTGTTTGTTTAAAGTATTTCTACCCTGCTCTTCATCTGACAACGTTCCCAGAGCAGTTTAGATGAGATTAATGAAAACAACACAGTCTTAGTGATGGACAAATCTATCAGTCTCAGTTTCTCTCAGTACCTCATCTTCCAATCTCAAGTTCAGTTCACCCCGAACTTTGATTTTTTTTAATTTATTTTTTTAAGTTTGCATGAAATTCATATGCATTTTCATTAGGGCTGTGCAACGCTTTGGCCTGAAGCCCAAATAATGAGGTGAAGTGGCCTGATTCAGAGGTGCCTCCTCTTGCTACAAAGCACATCAGAACAGCACCAAAGCACCCCAAACCAAAGTGGGTCACCTACGAGGCTCCTTGGTCCTCCTCATATATTAGGAGTTTCTCTTATGCCTTCTGAGCAGCCCAGACAGGCTGTCTCCAAAATGTATCAACTTCTGACAGATCATGCAGAGGGGGAAGAGGGGGAGGGGGAGGGGGAGAGGACGTGGAGGTGCCAAATGTATCAATTTGAGAGAGATCCAGCCACTGGGAGGAGCAGACGAGGAGAAGGGGGGAGGGCAGAGGAGGCAGAGAAGGGAGTGAGCTTTGCTGTGAGTCAGCCTCCATTTGTTCATTGTGAGAGAGGTGGTGTTACTGGAGAGGAGAGGACTAGAAGCTAGAGCAGTGGTCTCCAAAGTGTGGTGCGTGAGCCACCCGATAATTGAGCAGCCTCCCGCTGCCCTGATGAGCTACCATTGTGTGCAGTGATGGCAGTGGCAGTGGATGCAGCAGGATGGGATGGGAGATGAGAGGAAAGCTCCATAGAATTTCTCTCTCTGCTCCAGTCCTATCCTGCCTCTGCTACAGCCACTGGGAGCAACTACACCAGTCTCTGCCAGGCACAACAAAAGAAGGCTTAACCCTTCCCACTCTCCTTTGGCAGAACAAAGCTGAGAAGAAAGTGTGTGTTATGACATCTATGTTAGTGTCTCTCCATGCTACCCCACCCCACCCTTCTGTAATAGGTTTACCGATCATTCTTGTTTATTCAACTAAAAATCCAGAAAATTTCACTGTGGTTGCTTATCTTCCCACACACACACATACACACACAACTTTTCAATTCTCTCTCAACCATTAGTTTGTCCTTACTTTGATTCTAGATTTTTTTATATAAATATATAGCACTTCCCCTTGTTCTTGGCTCCCCTCCACCTCCCCTTCTCAATTCCTGTATTCCTTCCCTTCCCGTTTTTGATCTCTTTTTCCTAAAATACATACATACAGACATACATACATACCGTTCTTTTCTGTTAGGATTATACTTTTGCTTGTAGTTTAGTGTTTGCTTTTCATTTGCTCGTGTGTGTGTGTGTGCCATGTGGACAAGCAAATAGTTCGTGTCAAAGGAGTACACACAGTCTACATTTCCAAAACAGTGGGCAAAAGGACTACACATTAATAGCTATTTATTTAAATAATACTACACTGTGTGTTGCAAAGCAAGCCAGCCCAATATGGGGCATCTTCGGGGTCTTGGCAGGGGCAAAGGAGGGCAAGGTGCTGCTGTGCCCTCCCAGTAGGGTTCCTGTGTGGCTTCAAGCCTCTGTCAGTCCAGCAGACAACTGCCGTTGCTCTTCGTTCAAGTCAATGTGCCCACCTGGCAGGGTTGCTGTCCTTGTCTGCTTCCGGCCTACCAGCCAGTGTGTTCCAGGTAGGGTTGGCGGAGAATTTCTCCCCGAAACTTTGGGGGTCCGAGCGCCAACGTGTTCGGCCCCCAGAAGAAGTTTTGGGGAGAAATTCTCTGCACCCCCCTCACCCCGCACCCCCCCCCCGGGATGGGACTTACCTTTCCTGAATGTCCTTCCCGGCGGCGGGTCCCGGCGGCGGTTCGTCGGGTCTTCGTCAGGGGCGGGGGCGGCAGCCGATCTTTCGACTGGCTGCCACCGCCGCCATTCCAATAAAAGTAAAAAAAACCCCAACGCCCCGTGATAGGCTACGTGACGATTTACGTAGCCTATCACCGCTGACTTTGGAGATCTAGCCGTGATAGGCTACATTAATCGTCACGTAGCCTATCACGGGGTGTGTTTTGTTTTTTTTTAACTTTTTATTTCGCGGCCGGGCGAGGCGAGGCGCCTACCCCCCAGCCTGAATTTCGGCCAGGCGAGGCGGGAAGCCTCCCCCCCTGGCCTGAACTTCGGGGGGAGAGTAGCGAAGCGCCTCCCCCCCACCGCGAAAAGCTGCGAGACCAGGTAAGTGGCTTTCGTGCACTCCTAGTTCCAGGCAATTCAGCCAAAGTGACCCTGAGGTTTTGACTGTGAAGTAGTACTATTTTCACTTCAAAGAAACCTACAGTAGAGTTCAGGGATAGTGACTTCTTCACCGCTTCAATGCTGAAGTTGACGATCCCTTTATGAACTTTGGTTTGAGTTTCCGAGAACAGCACAGTTTACCTGTGCCTTGCAAAAAAAACTAGTGGGCCAAATTCTTTGAGATTTGGCAGCTGGAATGCCCTCCAGGGGAGCTGAGAGGGGCCCAGAGTTCAAGCAATTCTGTGGAAACAGTGAAAAGTTTTAGCTCTTTGCTTTGAGATTTTTTTTGTGTGGAAAAATCAAATTTTAACTCCACCTAGCACAAAAACCACTGGGCTAAACTGCCTGAAATTTAGCAGGTGAAGTCCCTTCGGGGGGGGGGGAGAGTTCCCCAAATTTCAAGTATGTATCATAAAAACTGAAAAATGTAAGGCCATTTGTGTTTTCCCATGCAAATCAATGGGAAAATGGCCAAAACGAGTGATTCAGATGTCCGAAACTCACCAGATTCAGATCCAAAGTGGATGGGGTCTGAATTGGTCTGAAGTGGAGCGGGGTCACTTCAAAAGATCCAAAGCAGCATCTGAAGCAGAGCAGGAGGGTTCGTGCACAGCCTAATTTTTTTCCTAACATTTTTACTTATACATTAGGGGTGTACGAAACCACACATACCTGTCTCCACTGGGGTTTGCAGGTGGGGGGACGTGATCTGTTCCTCCCCCTGGAATCCTCGAGGGGGGGGAGGCGATCTGTTCCTCCACCCCAGAATCCTGCCCAGCCGACTCCGCTCCATGACCAGTCTGAGGAGCCACCGGCCAGGCCAACCCGCAGTGGGGCCTCCAGTTGCTGCCGGGCTGCTGCAGGCGCAAATGGCGTCCTGCGTAGGGGGCGCCATTTGCGTCCCTATGCGAGCCCGTGATAGGCTACATATATATTTACGTAGCCTATCACGGCTACAGCAGGGATGCAAATGACGTCCCCTATGCCATTTGCGTTCCCGCTTAAGCTGTGATAGGCTACATAAATATTTACATAGCCTATCATGAGACGGCATAGGGATGCAAATGGCGGCCACTACGATGGCCACCATTTGCAGCTGCAGCAGCCCGGCAGCGGCCGGAGCCACCGCTGTTGCTGCCGCTGCCGCTTTATCCGTCGCCGGAGCCGCAGCCAGATAGGCTCCGTTTAACTAGGGATGTACGAAAGCGACTTAACTTTCATGGATTATGTTGATGTGGGGAGAGGCGTACCGTCCCTCCCCTCGGAATCCTGGCCGAGGGGGGAGGCGCTTCATTCCTCCCCCCCGGAATCCTCAAACGGCCGGCTGTGCTCCGCAGCAGCTCCGCGGAGCAGCCGGCCAGGCCCGGCCAGGCCAGAGCTGTCCGCAGCCAGATTTCCAGCCGTGGAGGGCTCTGGGTAAAAAAAAAAAAAAAGTAAGCAAATGGCGGCGGCTACAGCCGCCGCCAATTGTCTTCCTTCTTTTTACTGTCTTAATCTACATAAATATTTATGTAGACTATGATGGTGAAAATCAAGGGGAATGCAAATAGCGTAGCGGGCGCCTTTTGATTCCCCGTTTTAGCCTACGTAAAGATTTAAAGAAAATCTTTTTTTCTTTTTTTTTAAACCTAGCCATGATAGGCTACGTAAAGATTTATCTATCACGTTCCCCCCCCCCCCACGAGCCTGGAAATTATGGCGGCGGCAGCCGGTTGGAAGACCGGCTGCCGCAGCCTTCGCTGGAGCCACTGCCGGAACCACCGCCAGAGCCGCTGCCGCCCGGAAGATCCGCCCCAGGTATGTCTCGTCCCAGGGGGGATCCGTGGGGGGGCGGGGGGGTGGCAGGCCATTCCGCCACAGATTTCAGGGGGCCGAATGCACTGGCATTCGGCCTCACCGAGATCCGTGGCGGAATTCTCTGACATCCCTACGTTTAACGGAGCTTTCGCAGGGTGGTGGGGCAGGTTGCTCCATTCTGCCACGGATTCCGGGGGCCTCAATTCACTGGAATTTGGCCTCCCTGGTATCCGGGGTGGAATGCTCTAATATCCCTATAATACATACATTTTTCCCCAGTATAAACATTTTTGGAAGCAATCTTCCCCATTCAAAGCATTTTTAATGATACGTTCCCAAACATATGTGTTCTGTATGTGGATTGATTGGTAAACTCCATCTAGGGGTGTACGAAACCCGACTTAACTGTAGGGATGTACGAAAGTCACTTACCTTTCCGCAGATTATGTTGATGTTGGGGGGGAGGCGTTCCATCCCTCCCCCCAGAATCCTCGACGGGGGGAAGGCGATCCGTTCCTCCCCCCCGGAATCCTCCACAGCCAGCTGTGCTCCACGGCAGCTCCACGGAGCAGCCAGCCAGGCCCAGCCAGGCCAGAGCCGTCCGCAGCCAGATTTCCGGCCGCGGAGGGCTCTGGGAAAAAAACAACAACCACGTACGCAAATGGCGGCGGCTACGGCTGCCGCCATTTGCGTTCCTTATTTTTGGCCATCTTAATCTACATAAATATTTACGTAGACTATGACGGCAAAAATAAAGGGGAACGCAAATAGCGTAGTGGGCGCTATTTGCGTCCCTTTTTGATTCACCGTTTTAGCCTACGTAAATCTTTACATAGGCTAAAATGGTGAATCAAAAAGGGACGCAAATAGCGACCACTACACTATTTGGGTTCCCCTTTATTTTCACCGTCATTGTCTATGTAAATATTTACGTAGACTAAGACGGCCAAAAATAAGGAACGCAAATGGCGGCGGCCGTAGCAGCTGCCATTTGTGTACACGGTTGTTTTTTTAAAAAAACCCAGCCATTATAGGCTACGTAAAGATTTACGTAGCCTATCACGTCATTTTTTTTTTAACCCAGCCATGATAGCCTACGTAAATCTTTACGTAGCCTATCACGTCGGGGGTTTTTTTTTTTTTTTACAACACTGCAAATGGTGGCGGCGGCAGCCAGTCGGAAGACCAGCCGCCACCGCAGCTGCCGCCGCAGCCGCCCGGAAGATCCGCCCCAGGTAAGTCTCATCCCGGCATTCGGCCTCACCGAGATCCATGGCGGAATTCTCTGACTTCCCTACTTACCTGACTCTGCTGGGTTCCGCGGGGGGGGAGGCGATCTGGTCCTTCCCCCGGAATCCTCGATGGGGGGGAGGCGATCCGTTCCTCCCCCCTTGAATCCTGTCCAGCCGGCTCCACTCTGCGGCCAGTCTGCGGAGCCGCCAGCTGGGCCTCCATCCGCTGCCTGGCTGCGGACGCAAATGGAATCCTAGGTAGGGGATGCCATTTGCGTCCCTACGCTAGGCTGTGATAGGCTACGTAGATATTTACGTAGCCTATCACAGCTAAAACAGAGACACAAATGGTGGCCGCTATGCCATTTGCGTCCCTGCTGTAGCCGTGATAGGCTACGTAAATATTAACGTAGCCTATCACGGCTAAAGCAGGGATGCAAATGGCAGCCGCTATGCCATTTGCATCCCTGTCTTTTGCCATGTTAGGTACATAGATACTTATGTAGCCTATCATGGCAAAAGCAGGTACGCAAATGGTGTAGTGGCCATTTGTGTCCCTGCTTTAGTCGTGATAGGCTACCTAAATATTTACGTAGCATATCACAACAAAAGACAGGGACACAAATGGCGGCCGCAGCAGCCCGGAAGATGACCCGGACTTGCCACCGCTGCATCCACCACCAGGTAGGTCCATTCCGGGGGGGGGGATTGCGGGGGAGTGGGGGGCCAGGCTGTTCCACCACGGATTCCGGGGGGGAGGATTCTTTAGAATCCAGCCTCACTGGAGTCCGTGGCGAAATTCTCCAACATCCCTAACTCCATCAGAAAAATTGGAGAAGTGTGAACTTCAAAGGATAACTTGAGTTTTGGTTCACATAGTGGTTTGAAAGTGCAACATTTCTCTGGCACCTCTGGACAATCCCTGCCAACAGGTTTGCAATGTAAAAGGCATAACACAAAAGGGGGGAAAGGACGGGGTGGGGAGAGAGGAAAATAAGCAAATTCAGACACCAGCTGCTAAAGTCAGAAAGTTCCATCTGGAATGGAAACAGTGTGTGCTTTCAGGCAGACAGCTCCTAACACTACTAATCAAAAGGTGTTGTGGAACTATTCCATGTTTTCCTCCTCAACAGTTTTTTATTTTTTTAATGGAAAGAAAGAAGATAGAAGTGGTGGGAAAATGGTGGAGGGTTACAAATAGATGATGGCATCTGGACTAGGGATGCATGGGTTTTGTAAAATCAGTTCCATCTGTGTTTCATGGATTGTCTTGTGCCTTTTGCTCTATCATCCACTCATTGATGGAATCGGATTTTTTCCATTCCCAATTTGTGGAAATTCACATTTGTGCAAATTCACACTTGTGAAAATGTGCAAATTCCCCCCTCAACATGCAAATCCACCACACCCACCTGTGCATTTTCATGCTTTAGCCTATGGAGAAAATATGCATTTTCAGCTAGTGTTTTTTTATTTTATGTATTTTTCTATTTTCTAAATTTGCATACATTTCTGGAAATTAAAAAAAAAAAGAGGTCTGTATGCAGAATCCATGTGACTCAGGAACACCTGGTCTGCTGCAAAATCCATGGATCAGATTCCTAGAAATCCAAACACATTTGATTCTGTTGTGAACTTATCTGATATCCCTAATCTGGACCTCAGTAAAATTCTGTGAATGTGCAATAGAAGTTTCATCTGGAGGCACCGCACCGCACAGGAAGTGGTTCTCTCAGGAGAGCTGGTGGTGTTCTCCTGTATCTCTTCTCTCCCTCTACTTCAGCTCTGGATGCATCAGAGTCCTGGATGCAACTAGGGGCCACATGGGAGGGACACATTGCCTAGCAGCCATATGTAGCCAGATAAGTTTACTTTTAGCCTGGATCTCTTGTGCATAAAAAGGACTAGTATGTTCAGGTATGTTCTATTGTGTTCAGTATGTTCTGTAGTAGTAGTGGTGGCAGTAGTAGTAATAGCAGGGATGTTGAGAGCATCCAGTTTGGGGCTCAAGCTTGGCAGGTTCCTGCCAGCTTGACCCCAGACACCAGTCCTCAGACCCCCACACTTGCCCAATTCAGCACGTGCTAAGATGGGCAAGCACGGCAGTCCCCACTGCTCCACCAAACTGCCATTTTGCACAAAATGGCAGCTCAACCTTTTCCATAAATCGTGATTCTGCACAAATGACGGCCAGAATTTATGCAAATTTACAGGAGTAAATGTGAAAGTCTAATTAGACTGCCCAGAGGCTCAGAGTGCATCGCAAACAGCTTTGGGTGGCCGGCTGGGGTGTGGTAAGCGGTGCGCAGTGTGGGGTGGGGTGAGTTCACCCATCCCTAACTAGCAACAGCGGTGGTGATTTCATTCTGTTTGAAGCCTGGCCTCATTTGCTCTTCTGTCTTATACTTCTGGCTGCTTAGCTAGGCAACTATGTGTTTATGACTCAATAAAGTTTGCCAAGTCCTTCACCTTCTGAATTCAGTCTGCCTTATTCTGCCTCCACCATGGGAAGTCCTACCCCACACTCACACAAACCAACAAAGAGTTTTGTATTCCCTGATACTACCAAAATGCACCCCCCCCACACACACACACACACCACCACCACCATATGGGGAGAAGGTGGCAGGTTGGGGCAGCATTTATGCTCAGCCTTAAAAAACAAACAAACACAAGACTGCTGGGAAGACAAGGACTGTGAGTGGGTAGCTGCAACTGTAACAATAGCTCTTCATTTGTGGTGCAGGTGGTAAGAGACAAAAGGAAGAAGATATTCCAAGCCTATGCAGCTTGTCTGAACAGGTAACCCCTTTGGAAGGACAGACACCTCGATACACAGGACAGGTTGATGTAGGTCTCAACTGGTGCTATCTCTTATGAATGCCCATCTCAATACACATGCTAGCCTTGTTTTTCAAACCACGAAGGCTTCAGTTTGGCAACAGTTTCAGAAATAAACTTCAACTACTATTGAAATTCATGAGGATTCTTCCAATTGACATCAGCAAATGTTGGTTCATTCTTTAAGTTAAAAAAGAAAAAACAACCCCCCACCATGTTTTAAGGTACTGGATTTTGAGATGGTTCAAGATGGAGATTAAAATGAATCTGTTTATGAGCAAGAAAACATCTGTAGCATTACGGTGCTGGCCAGTTTTTGAAAGCACATAATCTTCTCACATAAATGCTAAGTCAGAGGACACCTCATTTCTTGTGATTTTAAAGTTCTAGAGGGAAATAAAATAAATGCTAATGTGTAATTTAGCACAGTCTCTTTTAAGAGGCCGTCTAAAGCTATCTCTTCTGATAAGGAAAAACATTCAGTGATTTCAATCTGTAAAGACGTTATCTAGGAAGAATTTCATTACACAGCCTCCAAATAGTGTATTCTAAGAGCCTGATCTGCTGTTGCTTTGAGGCTTAGTTGCTAAGGCACAGTCATAGTTGGATCACTGTTATGAATGGCTGCCTTCAGATGTCCCATGACCTGTCACTGATGATGGCACCTCATAGGGCTGAGCTAGGAATTTGGGTACCAATGCTCTGGATCTGATAGCTCTTTCTTACCCCTTCCTAGTTCTTTGTTCGCTCCTCTGCTCCCCTCCCACTCAGGTCCCAGGCTCCCAGCAGTCTGATATTATTCACCCACTCATGTCACTAATCCATTTTCTAGACATGCTCTATTCTCTTTCTGCTGCTGCTGGGATCCTGTGACTGTTGCTGGGTTTTCCTTTGCCTCCCTCCATTTTCCCATTACTTTTTTTCAAGACTGCTGTTCTGGAGCCACAAAAACCATATGCAGGAAGACATCAGCTGACAGGGGCCACTTCTTCACACAGCACATAGTTAAAACTATGGAATTTGCTAGTGATGGCCACCAATTTGGGTGGCTTTAAAGGGGGGTTAGACAAATTCCTGGAAGAGAAGGCTATCAATGGCTACTAGACCTAGCTGTCTATGTGCTACCTCTGGAACACCAGTTGCTGGGGAACATGGGTGGGAGGGTGCTGTTGCACTTGTGTCCTGCTTGTGGGTTCCTGGTCAACAAGTGGTTGGCCAATGTGTGAACAGAATGCTGGACTAGATGGACCTTCTGATCCAGCATGGCTCTTCTTATGTTCTTGTGATCTTAAAAGTGGGAAGCAAGCACTTGGTAAGCCACTATTAGGGACAGGTGAGAATTTCACTCTGCTTCAGTTTTGTTAAGAATTCACCCAGGTTCGCAGCGTTCTCCATATTCTGGACAAAAATAACTTGAGATTTTAAAAATGTGGATGTGGGAGAAACTGAAACTGTCAGATTTGACCATCCAGGCCCAGGGTTTGAGTGCTTTTCTCTTAAGATTCTGGGCTTCTATCCCAGCCATGATAGTGCTTAATTAGGGTTGCCACCTTTTTATGTGAAAGGCTCCTTGGCTTTAACAGCTACACAGAAGGCAGGTACATCATGGTTGTTTTCATGCTGGGAATAGTTGTAACAATTCCATTTAGCTGGGGCAAATGGGTGAGAATATAATTTCACTTCCGGGTTCGATGAGCATTTACTAAAATTCACCAAGTTCTCTGTATTTGGGAAAGAAAGAAAGAAAGAAAGAAAGAACTTGAGATTCTAAAAATCCAAATGTGGGAGAAAGCAAAATTGACAGATTCTCACATCACTAGATAATGCACAGCTTATTTGGTGAGATGAGCTTGCAGGGTCACCCATATCTAGAGTCTAGCACTAATGGGGAAAACAGTTCCTTTGCGTTCTCTGTTGTTACAGCATACATGTATGCGGATCTGTTCATTTGTTTGGTTGAATTTCATTGATCCAGTGCCCCAAGATGAACAAAATTTGGGAACATGACTTATGTGATAGATAATAACAGCAAAGAAGCAAAGGAATGGTGAATTATGCTGTCCACCTTTTTAATTACATTCTCTTGCACAACCGTAAATTCCTCAGAAAGATTTAGTTCTCAGGAGTGATCTTATGCAACAGGAACCGAACAAGCTTGTGCTGAAACTGTTAACAGTATGACAAATCACTTCTTAATCTCTCATCTATGAAATCCATTCCTCCTTCAACAGATAAAGGGGTTGGATAATTTTATTTTGAAGGCAAGTGACTTATCTGTGAATAAATCTTTCGTCCTCTTTTTATTTGTTTCAATCACAGTCCCTGACACATCTGACCCCCAGTATCCATTCTGCACCTATTGCAGGATGTTATCTTAAATTGGATATCAGGAGATTATAGAATTATGACTTCAATGATTCAAATTTAAATTGTTTCTTTGAGCTGGTCTGTTACAAGGGATTGGGGAGGGGAGGCCCTCAAACATCCAAGGAAGAACAATCCTGAGACAAGTATGAGTCACTGAGTTAAGCCAATATTATTGCTCTTGCTTGCTTCCTGTAATGCTAGCCCTACATGTTGCCCACAAAAGTGAATTTGATATGTAATTTACAGCAATAGAGAAAGAGAACCTGGGTGATTTGATAAATACAGAGAAGGTTATTCAGAGTAACGCTAAAAATGATCCCCAAACTAACAACTGTTCTAAGAAGTATACCTAAACATTAGATAGACAGACAGAGACTGAGAAGATTCTAGTTTCGATGTTTTCCAGGCCCCTCATGCAGAACATGGATTGAATCCTTCCACTGATAGAAGGGCTCCACTCAGGATGGTGTCTCTGCTCAGTTTGGGGATGGGTCCCCCTATTCCCCCCATCCTCACAGCTCACCCCATTAACCAGGGTCCCCATTCTCTCTGTGTCACCTTTTCAGGGAGTTGGATGCAATACTGTGGGGAAGAAGGGTGGAGAAGTCAACTGTATATCCCCAAGGTTAGAATGAGAGAGAGAGAGAGAGAGAGAGAGAGAGAGAGAGATTTTATATCCTTCTCTTTCCTCATTTCACAACAAGTTTGTTTCTTTTCAGAATTGTTCAAGCTCACCTTCAAATTTATGAACTGAAGTCAGT